>NC_137471.1:133640653-135021601 GCF_964235325.1 Thermobia domestica
ACACACACACACACACACACATATATATATATATATATAGTGCTATTCAAAATATTTATGGAGTTGAAAAACAATGCTGTGGAGGATCAGGGGAGCAGAGTTGTCTTCAACATTGGGAGGCGAGCAGATTTGAGGCCTATTCTGGGGGAGGATATCAATTTCATCTCAATTTTCTTTGCGGCAATCGGACACAAATCATCAAATTTCTTCCCAAAAAGCACATTTCAAATCGGATTATTGGGGGGCCAGTTCCTCCAGTTCCAAGGTTGGAGAGGACATGTCCCTCTCATCCCCCCGGGATTTGCGCCTAAGCACTAAAGTATAAAAATCTAATTAAAAATGAAATGAAATGAAATCTTTGTTTTACGTCCCATGATTATGCCGGTTAGGCTAAAGAAGACGGTGATTATGAGAAATGAATGAATTGGTGGAATGAAGAAAGTAGGAGGAAACGGGAGAACCCCGAGAAAACCCACGAACCCGGTATTTGTCCACCACAAAGTCCACACGCGAGCTGGGTTCGAATCAGGGACCCCAAGCAAGGAGATGAACGCTCTACCACTGAGCCACTGCGCCCCCCAAAATCTAATTAAATCAATAACAAAATTGATATGACATTTTTATGACGAGATCTATTTTTTTTGGGGGGGGGGCAATCACATGTTTTATAGCTACTATCATTTTATGTCTACTGTTTGTTTTGTACTGTCATTAACCAATCAAATGTGTATATTTATTCACAAGCAAGGGAACGGGCCTGCCCAAAATTAAAATCCTAAAGCCGCCTCTGTTTAAGAGAAGAAGGAAAATAGGGAAATGAATGAATGGTTACTGAGACCTTGTTTCCTGGTAACATAGCGCAGTTTCGCTAACTGCCGTTTGATGGCTGGAGTTGTTTGGTTTTGCGGTCATCATGAGTGAACGCTCCCAAGGGAGGTTGAGGAGAATTGAACACACAGTGAAATTAATTAGTGTAGTTAATAGAGCTAACCAAAGAGAGCAATATATTTAGAAAGAAAAAGTTTCCGAGAAAAATCAGTTTTAAAGTGGTCAGAAATTCGTTAGATTTCTGAAGAACTTCAAGTGTAACAAGGATTATGAACCCAATAGATTAATCAGAATGACCACAAAATAGATACTTCTTTGAAAGTTAATTGAAGAACGAAAGATAGCTTACAGTAGTTGTTAACAGTTTCACACAATCTGGAGTTTATAGACCAGGAGCGCACCCACGCACGGAGTCTGTCGGGTCTGAAACACCAAAAACTCCGTTACTCGACACAAATATCTGCATAAAATTATACTTGTTTAGCAGAAAATTACTGATGTTGGATAAATATTTGATCTTTCACTTCATGTGTACACTTTCTTTTCTTAAATCTAAACAATATAGTTGTATATTTTTGTCTAAGAATATAAGTGGCAGTACTTAAGAGTCTTCATCCCGGCGAAATTAAAATACCGCTAATTTTACAGTAATTATGTGATATCTTGAAATAGATAAAAGATAATCGAAATGTGGAACAAGAGCGCCCTAGACAATATTATTTTAGATGAGAAACCGTTATCATGACTCACTTATCTGCTTTAGATTTCGAGCCATTTTGAAAATCGGCATTTATTTTCGCGTTTCTAAACAGCTGAAAACGGACAGCCACTAGGTGACTTGTGATAACGGTACCTCACGCAAAATAATATTGTCTAGGGCGCTCTTGTTCCATATTTCAATTATCTTTTATCTATTTGAAGATATCACATAATTACTGTATAATTAGCGGTATTTTAATTTCGCCGGGATGAAGGCTCTTAACAATTACTTCTGATCTTTTCGAGTGGATCGGTTGAATACTTCATAGACGTAGTGTCTGTCGTATTGGATTCCTTCTCAGTATAGGTGGGTTGTTTATGGTTTAATGGCGCCTGCCTCAGGACCCATGGTCCCTGACCCGGAATCAAAGACCTAGAGATAGATAGGACCACCCCCTCTATATTTTGGCAGTGATACGTTGGCCTAAATTTGGGCTGGGGCACCTAGGATTTACCCCTTAAATTTTGGAAAAATCCAAATTTAAAAAATTGGTATGGTAGCATAGAACCAGAGTATGTGCCTGTGTAAGTTTTGGGGTCCATCTCGTTCCCTTTCATGGGTAAAAACAATTGCCAAAATTTCAAATTTCGGAGGGTTTTTGACCCAATTTATCCCCTTTCATGAGGCCTTATTACCTTATATGGTTATATGGGTGTGTCCAAGGGTCCATTTCCTTTCATAAGGCATGGGATGATTGGTGCTCCCCTCTTGAAATTGGGGGGTACAGTGGCCCACCCCGTAAATTTTGGAAATTACCAAATTTAAAAATTGGGGTAGTGCATTTTGTTCCCTTCCATGGGTAAACAATTGCGAAAGCAAAAATTCTGGATACGCGCCTGTCACAGATACAAACCGTACAACATACAGATGTACCTCTTCATTGTTCCTATATGCTCCGTTGAAATTAGACTTCTGTAAGCTGATAGAAAAAGGATATGTCTGGTCATCAGGCTTAAGAGCTTTAGGCTAAGATGTTGGGATGTTGGGATCTCACCATTTACCTTGCAGAGCACGGGCCAACCAGCCACCCTTTCCATTTTGCCAAGCAAGTTTTCAATCATCTCGTTGCATATTTGGCATCGTAACCTTTATGTTATTTTGCCCGAGAGAAATTTTGTGAAAAGACGCCGTTTATATTTCATCCTCAAGTGGAACCAATTCCTAGTTTCACTATATTTTTATTGTAAAATATCGAAATATACTGAATGAGTCAATCAGAGCTTCGCAGTGGTGAAGAAAATCAAACATGTTTGAATGTAGTAAAAGTGCGAGAATCGTGTCGAGGTGCTTTACTGTATGTTACAACATATACTTACATATTCTGGAATTTCTGAGAATCATGCAAGTTGAATTGAAAAGAACGACAAGGTGAATTACTGTCACTATGTTTTCACACTTAAAAGGAAAAAAATAAGAAGGAACTGCAAGTTACCATAAATGATCCATCGAGTTTCAAAACACTGTGTATTTAGTAGTTTAAGACCTACAAAGATCGGTGATAGATGAAAGGATACATGCGTACAGGGCTTGATCCAGGATTTTCTGACGAGGGTGCTTTAATAACTACAGGTATATTTGAATTAAATTTGATTTTTTAAGTGCATTTAGACATCTGTGGTGTGAATGAGGAATTGAACTACAAATCCTATGTTTCTGGTCTCGGTAAATCCTTATCCTTCAACCTTCAGAACTCCAATTTCGCCCCAAACGAAACCATGACAGCATGAAATTTTCGGAAAGTGTTGTTATTTTCACTGCTAGCTTCTCACTTTAGATAGTGTATATTTACAATGAAGAGGGGCTGAGTGCACGTGTCCCCTAAATCCGACCCTGCATACGTACACTCGAAAGGCGTACGGGCCGCGGTGGCTCAGTAGTATAGTGTTTTCCTCTGATCCGTGGATCTTTGGTTCTATCCCAGCCCGTGCCAAGTGAACTTTGTGGTGGACAAACACCATGTGCGTGGTTTTCCTCGGGGTTCTCCCGTTTTCTCCAACTTTCTTCATTCCACCATTTCCTTCATTTGCAATCATCATCGTTCTTTAGCCGAGCCGGCATAAGCATGGGAGCTGAAATCTAAAGATTTCCAAAGGCGTAAATTTTGGTACCGGATACTTTCACACCTGTAATTTTGACACCATTGAAACTGAAAGACAGAAGGAAATAGAAACATAGTTTGAATCTAAGACTTATGTAAGCTCATATGTAATAACCTAAAACTGTTCCTTGCAAGGAATCGAACTTGGGACGAATTTGCAAAATCTGTCAATTTTAATGTCTCACGATTATGCCTGTTAGGATAAAGGAGGTGATGTTAAGGCAAGTAAATGATGATAAAAGAATTAGTGAAATCAGAAAGTGATCGAGACAGGAGTACCTCAAGAAGACCCAAGGACGCGATGTACTCAACTACAAACTTACTTCGCCAGGAACCAAACTAGGGACTCCACGCACTAGAAATAAACACTCTAATGGCGAATTTACAAATACATGTTAAATACAGATATATATATATAATAATGTATATAATATTGTACAAGTATATAATATTGGCAGCTTTTATCCGGGAAGAGTCAAACAGTCTTGTACGGATTGTGGATGGATAGTGCTTCTACCATTGCCGTGTTTCTGAATGGGCCAACCACAATTTATTTTAATGAAACTTAAATTGAAAGGTAAGGGGAAAAAACAAGGAATGTCCATATGTGTCCTTTATCGGGTGCTTTGTCCTATCTGTTGGTGACTCTTGGTACTATTTGACAGTATATGCCATGCATGCGTAGATGTCGAGATCTCCATGTAAAAAGGGGCAAAAAATTTAAGTACCCTATTCTTTTTTACGCTGTTTAAAATATAAAAACGCCGTTTTCTCGAAAATGCAATTTTTTGACATTCCTCCTTTTTTTCCCTTACCCTTCAATTTGTATGTTTATTTCTTTATTATTTTTTATTGTCTTATTTTGTGGTATACTGATTTTGAAATAGCAGCAATGAATGTAATCAAGACAACATTCAGGGATTCCATTCGTGTGCAAGGTTGTTTTAATTAACTCAGTTTACGTGAAAAAAAGTCAGGAACTTGGTCCTCAAAATCTTTACACGCACAACGACGAATTTCGTATATTTTGCAGAAAACTAGACAAAGTGAAGAACAGCGTAACTAAGACATATACAGCGTATTTCAAAACAACACCGACAACGTTTGGGAGGTGATTCCTGACATCAAGATAAAACAAAAAGTATAGACCAACCTGGGTGCACAAATGCTTCCTTTCGGAGTTATAGGCTGCCGAAAACATGAAAAATAAAATTTAAAGGTCCATAGCTCCAAAACTATGGGAGCTACGGTAGTCTAAACAAGACTTCACTTAGGAACTGGTAGGTGCGATATCCAAATAGCAATGTTTCAGAATCCTAAGATACTCACGAAAAGAATGTCGTTATCTTCGGCTCTTTTCAAAAAAGTGGCCCTGCAGTGGCCAAACGGTCAGTGATTTGTCATTGTGCTCATTGACACTTTTTCTCAGGAACACACCATATCACCGTTTCAATCAATTCCACCAAAATTCAATTTCCGTAAGAATTGTGCGGGGTCCTTTGTCATTTCAAAGGGAGCATTGCCCCTGCAACCCTTTTCTCGCGAAAATGACCAAACCCGTATTTCCTAATTTGAAGTCATCTTTGCATCGCCAGAGTTTCGTTTCTTTAATGTGGCTCTTTAAATGAATTTTGGTGGAATTGATTGAAACGGTGATATATACTGTCAAATAGTTTGCCCTTTTAACCTATTTTCCGAAAGAAACAAACAAACAAACAAAAAAAAGTGTCGATTTATTTTAGGTCTAGTATATATGTGCCAAGTTTGAAGAAAATAGGATGAAGAGAAACCCTTATGAACCTATCTCCTTTACTCTTTCACTTTTTGGACTTGCCGGATTTTTGCCCCAAAGTCTTCATTTCTAATGCTAGTGCCATTTCAGTGAAACTTTCCAAATAATTTGTGGGTCTTCTGTACGCCCGACAAGGAGCACCACGACGCCACGACGCAGTTTGGGAAATCTTTTGTTATTGAATTAACTTATTCATTAAGTTTCAAACTGTTTTTATACAGGATAAATAAAATTTCGCAAGAATTGTTTTTCCACTTCAAAAATGCTTCTTATGGAATTTGAAGAATAAGCACCACACAATGGCATTTGTACATATTTTGTTGTATTTTGGAAGAAGATAACTTAGTTACTAGGATCACACAGAAGAATTTATGACTGTTATGTTAGTATCTCCATCCGTCCATCCGTTACTCCACACAATAACTCTTGAAGGAAAGCAAAGTTTTAAATTCTGTTTTATGGAATAGCTAGCTAGAGGAATTATCTTCGCTGGAATAGATAGCTAGAGGAATTATCTCCACTGGAATAGATAGCTATGGGAATTATCTCCGTCTGGAACAGATAGCTATAGGAATTATCTCCGCCCGGAATAGATAGCTAGAGGAATTATTTCCGCCCGGAATAGATAGCTAGAGGAATTATCTCCGCTGGCATAGATAGCTAGAGGAATTATCTCCGCTGGAATAGATAGCTAGAGGAATTATCTCCTTCTGGAATAGATATATAGAGGAATTATCTCCGCCTGAAATACATAGCTATAGGAATTATCTCCGCCCGGAATAGATAGCTAGAGGAATTATTTCCGCCTGGAATAGATAGCTAGAGGAATTCTCTCCGCTGGAATAGACAGCTAGAGGGATTATCTCTGCCCAGCTCGTTAAGACAGTCAATTCATTAACATCTTCAATGGTAACGACAGCTTTAACGTACTGTATAATTTAAACTCCATGATCTTTCCTTAGCTTCTATGCAACTTGTACAACAACAAATTATTGTTCGTTGTCTATGATAGAAGAACATATAGTTTATCTTAGTGCAAAATGTCCATCAGCTTTTAGTTTTGGATGATTCTTTTTACTGTATTTACCATCCTATATTCTTAGTTATATATATATATATATATATATATATATATATATATATATATATATATATATATTCCATTAATTTTTCTTTTCTTTGTTCTTTGTCACACAGCCTCTACCCTCACACGCATAAAAATACAGGACATAACTTCGCAAACAATGGCGTGAGCATAAACTGAATTTGCTCTTCCGTTTGGTATTCGAGGGAGTAAGACGCTCTCCAGGCCAACTAATCCACAGAGAACGAAAGCAGCAGCTTCTGAGTGTGTGATCGACCCAAACTTCGATTACCCTCTCACAGCGCTACGGTGATAAATCGCAGGAAGTGACGTCAATGGACTACTAACACCGTCTCCAAGTCAAATATTCGAACCTGTCAATAATGTCTTGTTACGAACTGTCATTTTTTTTTATGATGAACTTGCCTTTTGTATGCTAAAACACGGCACCGAAACATGATTTGCAAGCAGATCTTCATTAACATTAGAAGAGGCAGGTAGCAAAGTAATTTCTTAAAGGCTTCCATATAAGTTCGTAGGTTTACTGTAAAATTAAGGTAAAAGAATCTAACGCCCTCGAAAGACTGCTTTCACTTCCTTAGAGAGGATATTTCAACGTTAAGAATTAACAGTCACATGACGGAATCTCACTAAAGCTCCATTTATTATTTCGTCTCCTTTAGTTTACAGGGAATAACTATGGGATATATAATTCAGGCACGCACCTAGAAATCTTTGTTGGGAGGGGTTCAAGGGTCCAATACTGCAAGCCACTATCTATGTAGTATTGCACGGATAGACTATTATTTTGCACTCAGAAAGACGATAAGTAATTGTAAAATACTCCCATCTATATTTAAAAAAATGGTAGAACTAGATAACTAGATTGTTTTTATAATAGCAAGAAGTCTCACGATTATGCCGGTTAGGCTAAAGGAGACGGGGATAATGAGAAACGAATGAATGGTGGAATGAAGAAAGTAAGAGAAAGCGGGAGAACCCAGAGAAAACCCACGCACACGGTGTTTGTCCACCACAAAGCTAACTTGGCACGAGTTGGAATCGAACCAAGGACCCTATAAACCAAAGGGGAACGCTCTACCACTGAGACACCGCGACCTCGTTTACAATAGAAAGAGTACAGATGAAGTGGGAGATCAAATTTTCATGATACATCAATCATTTCCTTGTTAAATAAGTGTAGTTTTATTGAGAAAATGTTCAAATTTATGTCCAGTTAGAAAGTTCGGGGGGGGGGGTCCAAATCCGGTGGACCCCCTTGGATACGCCACTGATATAATAGAAAGACTTCACTTTTCTTAATTTATTTTTAGTATTAGTGTTCTTGATTCTTTAAATGTGTCATAAGTGCTCGTAAAGGGAAAGTAAAAGAGAACACTAAAATGAAATCAAGAAGGGACAACTTTTGTAAAGAAATATGAAGGTTAGGTTCTCCACATACAGGCCGGGTAGCCAGCCCAAAAATGAAGGGGGGGCCCGGCTGAAGTTAGAGGGGGGCCCGATCCAACCATATTATAGTTCATTTGCAAGCTTACAACGAGATACTTTGTATCGTTTAATAATTACCTGTACCTTGGGCAGAAAGTGCTCATACTCAAGCAATATACTTGATATAATGTTAATTTAAAATAACAAAAGAAGAATGTTTTTAATATATGTAAAGAAATATGCATTATTGTATTTTTCGTTGCTATGTAGTTGTTTATGGATACCTAATCAACATGTATGTTTTGCAAGACAGTTTGAGTGAAAATACGTTAAAAGAGTATCAACTAATAAACCATTTAATACCGATCATCGACTTGTAATTTCGATAGAAAAGGTGAGAATAATAGTGTATATAATTATTGAAGATATTTTTTATGTGTAAACAATTACTACCACTCAAGATTTACTTATATCATTAGCCGAACCAGGTTGACGACTACCTTTGGTGAGTCGTTGTAAAATTTTTGGTTTACCTCACCCGGGAACTTTGTAAATTCATATCCTGAAGTACAAAGTAAGGGGGAATTTACTTCAGTAATAAGGTTCATGACTACGAACTTTACTATACTTAGAAGTGGTAAAATAATCACAAGAAAAATGATGATCGGTGAGGTAATGGAGAAAGAAACTGGTGACAGTGGTAACGAAGAACAAAGTACAGCTCCTGTTGTACCTGAAGTGTTGACCTTTGAGGACAAAATCTTAATGGCTCTACAGCGACAAGAACAAAATCTGGCTCAGATGTCCAATGAACTAAAACAGACGATGGAGCGGAAATCCGAAGAATCCAGCAAACAGTATGAGGAATTAAAACAGACGATGGAGCGGAAATCCGAAGAATCCAGCAAACAGTATGAGGAATTAAAACAGACGGTGGAGCGAAAATCCGAGGAATCCGGCAAACAGTATCAGGAATTAAGTAAACGATTGGAGCAGACATCCGAAGAGACGAAACAATCTATTATCCAGGCGATGAGTGACATCACCTCACAGTTCGATGAAAAGCTTAGAAGGGTATCTGAAGATTGCCAGGATAATTACAACCATGTTATTCAAGAGGTCAATGGTGTAAAAAAGGATTTGGAAGTAATAGAATCTTCTGTACGGCAACAAAAGATTCAGGTCACGGATAATTCTACCAAAATACGTGCGAATACTCAGTTGATATCTGCATTACAAGAGGAAATCAGGATGCTACAGATTAAGGACAACGCATACCACAACAACATGGTTAATGATCATTTGGAGTTCCCTTGTTCACAGGAGATGACCTCGCATTCACCCGTAGCAGATCAATGTGGACCTCACATTATCTCATCTTCTAGTAATCCATCCGATGAGGACATTATTTTGGAAGGAATCCATCCAAGGAATACAGATGGGCGGAAAAGAGACGGTGGAACTACACATCACGCAGTAGGTAGGAATTGTCACTCAACACGAACACGGAAAGATGAAAGAAAGGTAAAGTTAAGTGTAAAGATGAGTGAAATACGTGCTATGAGTAAGTTCAGTGGTAAATGTAACGAAAATGCTACTTCTTTCCTAGAAAAATTTCAGGATGAGTGCAATATAATGTGTATAGATAAATCGCAATATATGAAACTAATCCCTCATTTATTACTCCCACCATGTTCTTTATGGTTTAAAGCAGTACGAGATCACGTCAATACATATGAGGAATTTAAAGCTGCGCTGATTGCAAATTACGAAAATGACTTTTTGCTTGCAAACAGAGATGCCACGATTAGAAATCAACCTTTCAATCCTCGTTTGCACAAATCTGTTGTTGATTTTGTTGTAAATACCTATAACGAATTAAAAGTCGTAAATCCGTTGCAATCGGAATCTAGAGTAATTGCATCAATTCGAAATTTGCTACCGTTTAAACTACAACAGATCCTGTTTTCTACCCAGTGTATGAGTTTTAATCATTTATTAATGCTTGTACAATGTTATGAAACTCAATACCACGCTCAGAATCATCAAGCAGGAGTAGGCAAAATTAAAAACAATTCAGATCACTTTGTACCTGTTCGTAATCTAAATATCCGTAATGCGAACGATACGGAACACAACCTAACTCGAGTGAATTTAAGCAATCCGAACGAGCAAAATAGGCAAAGATATGTTGGGAATCCACCTAACCTAATTAATCGTGGCAATCCGTATGTTAGACCATATAACCAAAATAGATTCAAAAATAGACGAAATACATGGCGAAATTCAAGGAATACAGTAAACTACATGGATAGACGTAGTTGTAATTCAGGAGATGTCACTTTGTATCAAAATCAAAGTCATGACGCAATTCATGTACAGAATAACAATGTGAGACCTAATCACGATTGTGCAGTACAATGTACTTTATTAGAATCATATGCAAGTACGAATGTAAACTGACTGCAGTTGATGAAGTAAGAGTTAAACCCATATCAGCTACTGATTCTTATGAATATGTTTGTGTAAAAATAGATTTATTTTCTTTCTTTTGTTCGTCTGAACGTAGGTTACGTTCAATTTTTGATTTTTACTTAATTTAATTTTCTTTAATTCTCATTAACCAATGATAATTTTCAAATGATTTTTAATTCTCTCTTGTTAATGTGAAGAATTATAATTCGATTTATAATTGATCAAAGGCAAAGGTTATTTATATTATATGGATTTGTGTTGAGAATTTGTTGTCAAAGATTATGTTAAGAATAAGGTTCATTCTATTAAGCTATTTATTCGACGACTGTCTTTATGCGCTACTTTATATATTACCCGAATAAGATTCTTCTATATTCTGATGCCTTATGGATACAATGTATATTTTGAAACATCAGCTAATGTTGTTATTATATAATGCGCCCTGGAGAGATCAAATATTATTTTCTTAACATCACCGTTTTAAGCACGCCATCCAAGGAATACACTGGGGATCTGCTGAAAATAGTTTAAGCACTTTCCGATTGCAAAAGAAAGCGATTAGAATAATTTTTGGGTTACCCACAAAATCGTCATGTAAAAAGGTTTTCATAGAAGCAAAAATTTTAACACTCCCCAGTTTATACATCTATAAATCTATTCTTTTTACTGTGAAAAACAAGCATCTTTTTATCTTTAATAAAAATGTTCATAGCCATAATACAAGACAAGGTAGTGACATATTTGTGATGCATCAAAAATATGCTAATATAAGCAAAACCGTGTACATGAATTGTGTCAGATTGTATAATAAACTTCCTCTGTACTTGAAAAATATGACCAATGTTTCCATTCTTGGTAAGACTTTATATAATCTACTCACTGAAAAGTGCTATTATACAATTAAAGAATATTTAAATGACTCATTAACTGAAGAGTTGGAAACAGATACTTACCCGTGAGTACATGCCTGGTGTGGTAGAAACAGTTACCTAATTATGTGGTTTTGTATTTTTAGAAAGATTGCATGATGTATACTTCTGGTACTTGACAATATTGTATGTTTTTTTTCTTTCTTTCTGACAACTGTAATGCTTACATGAGAATTTCTCATGCTTTGTAAGCTAATGAAACAGGCAAATAAATGAAATGAAATGAAATGAAATGAAATGAAATAATGATTGAAACTGCTAATCATTGTGGTTTATGTTTTAAAAGGTAATTTGTCTCTTACGATTTTTAGCTTCGCACCCTTCATTAATTATATTATTAAGCGACGACGTTTTTGTAATAAAAGATAAATGATAATGGAATAAAAAATTTATTATAAATGTATTTATATATATGAAGCTTAATGAAGATATATATATACGAGGGGCGATCAAAATGTAAAGGACATAAGTAATGTAACATCATTATTGTAAACGGACCAGTGGTTCTTAAATATAAAAGTCAAGCTCGCTTGTAACTTTTATATTCAGTCCCATCGTCGGGCGACATTTTTATACAACGAGATACTTTGTATCGTTTAATAATTACCTGTACCTTGGGCAGAAAGTGCTCATACTCAAGCAATATACTTGATATAATGTTAATTTAAAATAACAAAAGAAGAATGTTTTTAATATATGTAAAGAAATATGCATTATTGTATTTTTCGTTGCTATGTAGTTGTTTATGGATACCTAATCAACATGTATGTTTTGCAAGACAGTTTGAGTGAAAATACGTTAAAAGAGTATCAACTAATAAACCATTTAATACCGATCATCGACTTGTAATTTCGATAGAAAAGGTAAGAATAATAGTGTATATAATTATTGAAGATATTTTTTATGTGTAAACAATTACTACCACTCAAGATTTACTTATATCATTAGCCGAACCAGGTTGACGACTACCTTTGGTGAGTCGTTGTAAGCTTAGTGTGAAAATTTTAGAAGGGGCAGCAACAATTTTTTTTGGGGGGGGGCTCCCTAGACCCCCTGGATACAGGCCTGTCCACATAATGTACAACCATGGCAGACGGCGGAGAACCTTGTATTTAAGACTAATGATTGACTTACCAGATGAAACAAGAACATGACAGATACATGTCTTTGGTTTCTTTCATTGTTTGTTGTACAGTCAGTGACAAAACTTCTTTCAGTTTGATGAAATTAGTTTCATAATTAACTTCGGAATGAAAGGGCAATTTGAGTACAGTTTTCGGTAAATTAGAAAAAGAATGGAAGTTTCTGTACGTTCCAGCCTTGAAACTTGGTGAAACGATATACATTCCACCGTTATTTCCAAAATAAACTTTACCCAACGAAAAGAACTTTTGTCACTGAATGTATATGTAACGAAAACAAGTTCGTCATTTGTTAAGAATGCTCCAAAGAGGGAAAATATTTCAAATATGTGAAGAAAACAGAGATCAATAAATCCGTTTGGGATTGTTACCGAGTAAGATATAACAAAAAGGGTCTAATATCACCGATCGGTTTATTTACTTGCCGACAATATACATAAAAAGAAATAAATAGTACTACTAGACTGTGTATTTTTGGACTAAATGGTAGCAGAAAATAAGAATGGGAAGGTAGTCGGCGTGAGCAGTGAAGTGTTAGGAAGATTAAAAAGTATATGTTAAGGACTCGTATGAGAGTAGTGGTACATAGACTACGTGGCCTAGATGTTGAATTAGTAAATGAAGTACGCGACGATGATACAGAAGTTACTAATAAAAAACTATACCCGAGACTAGGAATATAAAGGCAACCGAGATAGATGATAACACACCAATCAAATTCATTAATAATATGGGAGGGGCAAGAACAAATTGTTCCGGGTCTGAAATGAAATAATATATGAAACAGGAGAGTAGTTAACAAGTTTCGTGAAGACGATCATAATACCACTAAAATCAAACCCAGAGAGATGTGAGGATCATAGCACTATTAGTCTCATATCACATACAGGAAAAATTATGCTTCTAATACTGAATAGAAGGTTGTATGGAAGAACGGAAGAAATTGGGAGATATTGTTCAGGGCTTAACATATGCAGTTGGATTGTTAAGGATGATCGGGGAAAGGTTGATAGAAAAAGGGAAAGAGGTGTATGTTGTATTTATTGATCTAGAAAATACTTCTGAGCTCTTGAATTGGGAATTCTTATTGGGCTTCTAAAGAAGGCTGAATTGAAATGGAAAGATCGAAATCCCATTAAAAAAACTTACATATTAGCCAACAAGTAAATGTTAGAATAGGAGAGGA
Source organism: Thermobia domestica (assembly GCF_964235325.1). Lineage (NCBI taxonomy): Eukaryota > Metazoa > Arthropoda > Insecta > Zygentoma > Lepismatidae > Thermobia > Thermobia domestica. The sequence goes on from NC_137471.1 coordinate 133,654,397, forward strand.
AATGACAAAGTAGAGTGCAATTGGAAGGGAAGTTCGACAAGGATGCTGTCTCCCGCCTACATTATTTGATATACATCTAGAAAAAATAGTAAGAAAAGAGCCTACAGAACACGGAGAAAAATACATAATCTACTCGGCATGTAAATGCTGTTTTTACCAGGTTACGCGCGTCACCACATTACGTGATGTTGTTTCATCAGTAGTACGATCTACACCACCGTCCAGCGATAATTTTGTATTGTGGGACCACCATTTCAAATCTAGAATTAACGCCATACCCATTCCGACGGTGGTAACGTAGGTATATAATGTTGTTACTACCTTCCTACGAGTGTCCCCTCTTGGTTCTTTCTAAATCCGTGACTCCCTTCCTTACGAGAGTAATAGTTTTTAACACGAAATCAATCATGTGAATAAAATTATCCAATCACAGCGAGTCTAGTTCGACGCCGAACTCCAGACTTGGCATGGTGTTCCCACCTGCTGTACTTTATACATGAAATTACATTACATAAGGAGCGCACCCGCGTAAATACGATGTATCCACACGGAAACCCTAGTCCTTTTTTTATCAGTGAATGAAGATGACATTTCAGTAGGAGGTAGAACGGTTTGGAGATGATATAACACTCGTTGCGGAGTCTGAAGAGAAAGTCAATAACATGTTAGAAAACTTGAGGAAGGGCTGTGAAGAATATGGGATGAAAATAATTGGTAGAAATACAAAAAGCTATGGTGATTGGAACGAAGCGGTCAGTGTCAAATATACTCGTACAAGTAGGAGAGGAGAAAATAGAAGTGGTGACTAGTTTTTCATACCTGCAGTATTATTAAAGGCGATATGAAGTGTGAACGTCAAATAAAAGCCAAGGATAGGAATGGCGAAACAAACCTTTAAGAGGAGAAAAATATATTTTATGGAATCTGAAAATAAGAATTGAGAAAAAGACTTATAAATAAGACAAAATAAGAATTGAGAAAAAGACGTTTGGTTACCTGAAGGCCATGAAGCATGGAAACTTCTCAGTTGCAGCAAGTAACTTGACAATAATTGCAGAATACTTAAGATGATGCTTTCAATGGAGAAATATTTATTTCCTCAGACACAACAAGTTAAGCAGTATATTTTCAGTTAACACTATGCTCCACGGAAGAATCGTTTCTTAGCTAGGACCGTTTGAAAATGGGAATTTTTAACACATTGACGGCAGCCCGGTCTGCTTGTTCGCTACAAATTTTGGCCAAATTTTAATTTTTTGTAAGAGTAATTATGAAGGTTGGGGACAAGGTAATGTTGATTTTACAATGCGTAAAGCTTGCTTCATTGAAATCATGAAGTCAGTTTCTTGTTGACAATTATATACATTGTGACATTCTAGTTTTCAACTCTTATCAAAACAGTAAAATTTACGCCTATTTTGGTAATATTTTTACTTGTTTCCATATCTAGTACCATAGCAGATGAGGATTTGCAACAGACTGGTGGTGACGCATGGCGTGTACTGAGGAAAACAAAAAACTAAAAATGGTGAGCGTATGTATGTAAGTGATAATGGAAATAGAACTTTACCAAAAAAGGACAAATGGAAAGTTATAGCTTCGAACACAAAATGCAAAAATCTCAAAATACATAAAACAAAAAAGTGAATTATTCTTATCTAATGATAACCTGCTGAAAAATAATATTTTACTATACAATAATGTTAAACTATTACCCGATTTTAAACATTTTTTTTTAGGAATTCATGATATATATGTTGAGAAGAACATTCGGGAATTTTTCCTCCCAACAAACTGCGTAATTCCTCTGAGAAGAATGAGTCATTTTGACTGAGATAGGAAACGATAGTTGACATTATATAAAGTGTATGTTCACTAAAAGTTTAATTTTCATTACCTACAAACATTTTAAAGTGAATTATGATGCGCTCATTGAAGAAATATCTGTTGCTAACTCCGAGTGAAGTAAACTGTTATATTTTTATTAATAGAATAATATTAAAATTTCAGATAAACTATCCGCATTCTGTCGTTCGCTTGTGTCGCGTATTTATTGGGACAAAAAGTAAATTTAAAAATAATAATACGAACAATGTAAAAGTTCTTATATCTGATCGATAGAATAAATATGTAATATAAAATGATTATTAGCATGTGCTTCTTGTATTTAGTTATTATAAGACACTTTGAAGGAGGATTGTGTAATTTCTATGTTCTACAATCGTTCCTCCTTCATATGAAATTGCCTAGGGATTCCCGACCTCCCGATGTTTGGAAGTTGCTACAGGTGTAACTAAACTTTATGGGTGTCTCCACTTTTGCATCTTACTGTTCCGAGCAAGAAATAAAATGTTGGGGATATTATTTGGTGGGTGAGGGCGGATAACGTGGGTTCCTGTCACCACGGCATGGCGCGTCCTCAGGTTGCGGATCGAGGAGAAGGCCTCTAGATATAGAGGTTAGCTGCGAATATACTGAATAAGCAGTCGCGGACAGATGACTAAGAGTGGTCCCCCACCTTGGGGGTTTGGGTAAGTCTAACAACCTCATCCTGTAAAAAAAAAAAAAAAAAAAAAAAAACTTGTTCAGAAACATTCACCAAAGCCTCGGACAAGGACTGATAACTTGTAGGGATGCGCACGAGACGAGTCGAGACAGGATTTTCCTGACAAAATTTGAGTCGAGACATGGCTCTTCCAATAAAGATACATTTTTCGAGTCGAGACATCACTTTTACAGCACATTTTCGAGACGAGACAGCCACAAATCTTGTCTCGTGCGCATCCCTAATAACTTGGCACGACTTCAGCAAAAGAAAATGGACATGAAATTTGGAACATGGAATATTAGAAGTCTTTATAGGGCAGGCGCGTTAAAATCCGTTAATGAGTGAGTTAGAGAAATACAGGATGGACGTAGTAGGAGTTCAGGAAGTTAGGTGGGAAGGAAATGGATCTGTGAATTCCGGAAATTTTAGGTTCTTTTATGGGGAAGGAAGTAAAAATCACCAATTAGGAACAGGGTTTTTCGTTCACAAACGAATATTACCAGCAATTAAGCGGGTTGAATTTGTTATTGAAAGACTTTTTAAAATTACTCTTAAGGATCGGTGATGTGATATTATTGTTTTAAATGTACATGCCCCAACAGAAGTAAGGATGACGATATAAAAGACAGTGTCCTACGAAGAAGTGGAACGGATATTTGACCAACTCCCGCGGTACCATATGAAAATTCTATTAGGGGATTTCAATGCAAACGTAGGACGAAAGGATATTTTCAAACCGATTATAGGGAACGAAAGTCTGCACAATGGGGAAAGTAATGACAACGGTATTAGACTCGTGAACTTTGCAACATCCAAAAACCTAATCGTGAAGAATACAAAATTCCCACATCGCAACGTTCATAAATACACTTGGACCTCACCAGACAGAAAAACATATAATCAAATTGATCACGTTTTACTAGATAGAAGAACGCAATCTAGCATAATTGATGTCCGGTCGTTTAGAGGGGCTGATTGTGATACTGATCACTACCTGGTAGTAGCTATAATAAGAGAGAGATTATCACTGTTGGCTACAAAATCCGAATAAATAACTATACAAAATTTCGTAGATATCAGGCGGGAAACTTCCAAAACTTTTAGAACAAAGAAACACGATTTTTTTGAAAGCTAAAATTAAGGAACTTGAAGATAATAGTAAAAACATTCGAGACATGTATAAGGGGATCAACGAATTTAAGAAAGGCTATCAACCTCGTGCTTTTATATTAAAGAAAGCTGACGGAACAATTCTCCTGATACGGATAGCATCTTAAATAGGTGGAAAGATTTCTTTGATGATTTGCTGAACACGCAGTCAAAAACTAATGTGCGTGGAGAAAAGGAGATACATACCGCAGAACCGTCTATTCCAGAACCCAACCGAATAGAAGTAGAAACCGCTATAAAGAAATTAAAGAAAAACATAAGTCCGGGTGTAGACGAAATTCCGGCTGAGTTAATTTTAGCTGGAGGCGAAAAATTGTGGAACAAAACACACAAACTCATTCTCCTTATCTGGAACAAGGAAGATGATTATCAAGGCATTTTTCTTCTGTCAACATCCTAAAAAATCCTTTCAAATATTCTATTAAGGTTAGTGTAAAGGGACAAGTTTTGCCGATAGATGTCACTACAATCTTCGTATCTCTCTCATGTATTTTTTACCTTTCACGAAAATTTACAAATTTCAACCTAGAGAGTTCAAATTTTTAGAGAAGGAACTTCATAACCTATCAAAGGGAACAATCCGTGCCGATTTTATAGTTAGAATTTTCTTTATTGTTGAAACAGTTCCATTGTTAAAGATTTAGATACTCATTTCAACAATCAAGCAATTTCAAAAATGAACAAAATTCTAAATAAAAAATCGGCACGGATTATTGCCTTCGATTGATTATGAAGTTCCTTTTCTAAAAATTTGAAGTCTCTAGGTTAAAATTTGTAAGAGAAATCGTGAATTTTCGTGAAAGGTAAAAAGTATATGGGAGAGATACGAAGACTGTAGTGCCATCTATCGGCAAGACTTGTCCCTTTAAACCAACCTCAACAAGCTTGACCACACGCAGATGAAATTATTGGAGATTATCAGTGTGGATTTAGACGAAATCGATCAACTATCGACCAAATATTTACCATTCGACAAATACTCGAAAAGATGTTGGAATACAATACCCCGGTACATCAACTATTTATTGATTTTAGAAAGGCTTACGACTCGGTTAGGAGAGAAACATTATACAACGTTCGTACATAACCTGGAATACCGAGAAGGTAATTAGATTAATTAAGATATGTTTAAGTGAATCCCAAAGTATAGTCCGGGTAGGAAAATTTTTGTCAATGATCTTTCACGTCGAAAATGGCCTGAAACAAGGAGATGCGTTGTCGCCACTATTATTTAACTTTGTTCAGGAATACGGTATAAGGAAAATCAAAGATAGCAACCAGGGCCTAGAGTTGAACGGTATTCACCAGGTTATGGCATATTCTGATGATGTAAATTTAATAGGGGATTATAGGAGAACAATAGAAAGAAATGCAGATATCTTATTAAACGCTTCCAGGGACATGGGGTTAGTAAATGCAGAGAAAACTAAATACATGGAAGTTCGTCGGGATCGTAATACTGCAAATTATGGATGCATTAAACTATCAAATAATACTTTCGACAACGTGGATACGTTCAAATGTCTAGGATCAATATTAACAGACCAAAATCATGTTCGGGAAGAAATTAAATGTCGACTAAAAGCTGGGAACTCATGTTATTATTCAGTTCAAACTCTTTTATCGTCGCGAATTCTGTCGAGGTATTTGAATCTTAAAATATGTAAAACGATAGTCATACCTGTTGTTCTGTATGGTTGCGAAACAAGGTCGCCTACTCTGAGAAAGAAACGCAGACTGAAAGTATTTGAGAATAAAATCTTGAGACAAATATTCGGACCCAAGAGGAACAGGAATGAGGAATGGCGGAAATTTCATAACGAGGAACTACATAATTTATACCGTTTACCAAACGTTGTTAGGATCATCAAGTCTAGGAGGCTCAGGTTAGCAGATCGTGTAGCCAGAATGGAAGAAAGTAGGAACGCTTTTAAAGTTTTAGGTGAAAATCCAATCGGAAAACGACCATTAGAAAGACCTAGGTACTGATGGGAGGATAATATTAAGATGGATCTCGCAGAAATAGAAATTCAAAGTAGAAACTGGATCCAGATGGTAAAGGTCAGAAGTCAATGGAAAGCTTTTGTAAACGGGGCATTGAACCTCCGGATTCCATACGTCATAGAGTTGATTTGAGTTTAGCGTCCCTTTCAGCAGCATGGCTATATGAGACGTAGATCTACAGTTTAACGTTGGATCTGAAACACTTGAGTGCCCGCCAGAAATCGAACCCGGGTGTCCTACGGCAAAAGCACGTACGCTAACCGCTTAGACACGAGGGAGCTCTTCATATGCCATAGAGTTAATTAGGTTGTTTTTGCATCTCTACATAAAAAGGAACGAAATTCAAGAATATATATATATATATATATATATATATATATATATATATATATATATATATATATATATATATATATATATATATATATATTGTAACATATAGGTAGAGGATATAAAGTGTATGGAACCACTAAAACCTCGAAGTCGAAATAAAGAGCGTTTACAAGACCTCTTTATAATCACTTGCAATAAAATATATTGTATAATGAACGATACATACAATATGTATATTATTGTATTCCGTTGTTTACAACATCCCTTCTACTTTAATCGACACAGTTGGTCCAACCCTTTCGTATTTATTATATAAGGTTTTATTTTTCTTGAAAGTCCTGCTCTTTATTGATTTATCTTGGTCTTATAAGAATCTCTCGAAAGCAGCTTCTGTGTCTTGGCGAACTGCCTTCAGGCTGTTATACTCTACTTCGGGACTTCAGAAATCGCATCACGTTCTACGAAGCGAGAAAGAGAAAATAGATTTCTCTCGGCAAAGAGGAAAGTCTTTGGTTCAAAATTTGTCCTTATTTCCTTCTTTGCTTCTGTTTCTCTTTGAAACCATTGTACAATATTCTGAACACTTTTCAACGAATCTGTATTGTACTGTCAATAGCAAAAGAATCTCCTACCTGACTGTTATAACTTCACTAGGTCTTGTCACGTACCTTAGCTGGTATCATAAACGCCTGGCCACATGCAACCCAATTTACAGCTAATATTTCAATTAGAAGACGACAATTAATAAATCTGTGGAACACTCAAAAAGGATTTTGTTGTGCAGTTTATGCATGGGAAATGCCTCCAATTAAGATTAATATCTACTAGCTGGACTTGCGCTCTCTACACAGCGCATGTGTCACATATGAGCAAGAATCTCTTTGTCATTCTTCAGAACATCTGTACATGTCAATTTACAGACACAAGTGAAAGACTTCTTGATAAAAATTGGCAAAGGGTACCATAAGGGGGAGATTTTATCGATTATATTTTCAATATCTCGCACCGTTTGCAAAATTTGAGCCTACTTCTGGTTCGAGTTTCTAATTCATTGTATGATCAGTGTTTTCTTTCTTCTTGCATACAGTATGTAAATGGTGTTCATTGGTCAAAACACTCCAAGCAATAAAGATTCATCTTAGACTGGAGAAATGGTTATCTTTCGTTTTTCATAATCATTTGGCATGAAACAAACACCGGAGAGATATACGAGCCCCGTATACAAATGTGTGGTGTTAGAATGTATAACTCGTAGGATATGATGCTTTATTTTTGAAAAATTCAACAATTCCAATGTACACCTAAAAATGTAATAAAGAAATGACGACCAGTTTTTTTTTAAATATTCAATTAGAACTGAACAATCTACGTAAAATTTGCAATCAATAGGGATGCGCTCGAGTCGAGACATGTCTCGAATCTCGACTCGACTCGACTCGAATTCGAGTCGAGATTCGAGTCGAGACACACTTTGTAAAATTCGAGACGAGTCGAGACAAACGTATTTCTCGACTCGAATTTTCGAGTCGAGTCGAGACGGCTCTTAAAAATCTCGACTCGACTCGAATGTCTCGAAAATCTTTCTATAATTTTTAATATTATTTTGAAGAAAGTATTCACTCAGAAACAGCCTTGAAACCAATTCCAGGTTTTATTCCTTCAGAAAGGTACAGAACGCATAAAATTAATAGTTAATCTTTAAAGATCAAGATTTAATTTTCAGCTCAATTCAGTTAATTAGAACTAATAGTTAATGTCGTTGTATTTGGTTGTACTGCAAATATAACGATAATAATAATAATAATAATTGATTATCTAGTTTGTATAAAACTATTATCCGTAGTCTAAATCTAGTTTGTATAAAACTATTGCGATAAAGTGAACTTCATAAATTCTCTGAATGAGCAGTTGGTAGTCTATAGTAATTTAGCATAGTTATAATTATTGTGTTTTCGTTCCCATGAACGCAATAGGGTTACGTAACTTCTGGATTATTCGCTTGCCCAACTATTCTGAGGCTTTAATATATTGCAGCATATCACGAGCTACGGATAATATATAATGTAACATTTGTTTACATCACATATTATGATACGAGACTATTTTACATAGTATATCTTATCTAATATAAATAAAATAAAGAGTTTGTTTGTGTGTTTGTCTGTCTGTCTGTGCGACCTGGGGACCAGACGAGTGGACCAAGAGTTCCCAAAATTTGGTCACGGGTACCTTAGTCCAGGCTCCAGATCAAGACGAAGCGTTTTTTTTTTTAATTTCGAACCAGCGGGGTCTCGGGGGGGACGTTTACTGGGACCGACCTGGGGACCAGACAAGTTGACCGAGAGTTACCAAATTTTGGTCACGGATACCTTGGTCCAGGTCCCAGTCTAAGGCGAAGCGTTTTTGTCAAAATTGGAACCAGGGGGTCTCAGGGGGGCGTTTAGCGAGACATGTAGTAAAAGTAATCCAAATTGATCGACATTAGTGTCAAATCCATAGTTTTCACGGTCGCTGAGATCAATGGTGACACTTCCATCAGCGAAGATTTGCAAATTCAGCTACTACTGTATGTGGGCCGGGTGTCAGCGGGTGAGGAATAGCGAGACATGTATAAATAGCCCATATTGATTGATACCAGTGTCAAATCCATAGTTTTCGCGGTCACTGAAATGAATGGTGATACTTCCACAGGTGTTGACTTCCAAATACAGCTCCCATGCGAAGAATGGGTATATTAAGCTAGTAATACAATAAATGGACTGCTTGAATGCCAAGAACTAGTACAGATAAGTACCATTCACTTCTATGAATAGGTATTTTTTAAAAGGATTTTTGTAATGGTTCCCAACATAAAAGAAATATGGATTGTTCATGAGATATTGAACTTCAACTTTCACTCCTGAAAAATTTCAATTTTGGAGTTAGGCCACTTGGTATCAAAGCAGTTCACTGTAAGATAAATACATTCCGCACATTAGTAACATAGTTGTTCAGGAGCCTTCGATTTTCATCCTCTCAAATGAAAGCTGAACGATTGCTTGATACATGCTGACTATATAGGAGAAATAGTGTATTAAGTTTTCGAGCTTTGGTGCGTATCCGTATTTACACTCTAATATAACTTTAAGTTCACACTCAAATCGAGCTAATTGTTTAATGCATTTCGAAAGCTTTTGTTTTTATGCAGCTCATTAAGGAAAATCTATTTCATAATCGTAACATTTATGTACTAAGAAACTATGAACGTAAAGTGGACTCGACCTAGCCCCGTGGCCGCTGTGACTCAGTGGCACAGCTCTCACCCTTGGTGTGTGAGGACTCTGATTCTGTGTGTGTGTGTGAACTCCGCGGCAAGTGTATGCGTCTTTGCCGTGGAAGACTCGGGTTCAATTCCCGGCGCGAGCTCATGTAGTTCGGATTCCACGTTAATCAGTAGGTCTACATTTCATATATCCTCGCTGCTGAAAGAGACGGTAAAGTCAAAATCAACTCAACAATATATATATGTGTGTGCTTATGTGAATTTCCTTGTGGCTGTATGGTTGACACATACGCCTTGATCGCGGGAGACTCTGGTTTGATTTACGGTGGAAGCTCATGAAGTTGTTACCGGTATCCCACTTTAAACTGTAGATCCATACCTCATATAACCATAGATATAATATATATGCCTTTGATACACTTATTTTCCGACTTGGAAGCCATCGAAAATTTCCGGACACAGAGTCCCGTAGACCGAAAATGAGAAACATGGGTAAAGAGTAAAACAGCCATAGAAATTTAAGCTTTTTAGGCTAACTTAATCCTTACATATAATGCAACTAGCTTGGCCAAGTTATAATGGAGGAAATGCTATCATTGCAACACTCTGAGAATAGAAAATATTCGTCAGGTATTACTATCCCCCCCTCTCCTGCAGAATGAAAACCCTGACTAAAACTCAATATATATATATAAAACTATTTTGTGTAATGTAACAAACAGTGGCGGATAGTATTCATGTTTCCTTGCAGAGGTCCTTACGAGGGTTCGCTTCCATCTTCCTCTCCCCAAGAACTAAAATAAATTTAAAAAATTGCTATTACTTGTTAATCTTGTACAAAGGACGCAATTAAAGTCCCAGTGTAACACCCCTTCACATTTAGATTTTTCCCCTGGAAGAAAACCAGTTATTATTGTTTCTTGATTTCTCAGTCTCACCTACATAAACATACGAATAGAATTACAGGATAGGACATGTTTAGAGTGCTTGCACGTGACATCTAACTATATTTCTCATCAAATGTGTCATAGATGAAAATTACCGTTAGTACTGCCTCTATTTTCTGGTACATATGTTTCATTTATGTTATGTTGCTAAAATTCGTTAGGAAACAAGTACAGACTGCGCCTGTGTGCCTGACAAAACGTAAATGTACTGGATAATTATTTCTTCACTTTCTTCCAGAAAAAAAAGTAACCCATCTCATGTCGGCTAACAAAAGGAGGTAGCGGACCAAAGATAGCCGTTGTTTACCTAAGGTCGTTACACAGCAGGGGTTTCATTCAGTCAGAGGGAAAAGAAAAAATAATTTAAGGTTTCTACATTTGTTTTGAACTGCAATATACTTCTTCCTTTTATTTTAAGAACCATTTCCTTCTCATTTGTCTGCATCAGAAAAAAAATGCAAAAAAATCACTAGAATGTGCCTATTTACCCAAAGTACGTACTAGATCACTAGTTCAATAGTAAAATCACTAAATCTAGTACGAAATCATAAATGTGGCATCCCTGGGTTGGAGCGAATGCAAAAGTAATGGTTGGAGTAAAAACTAGTCCGTATTTCTACTGCGTTCTGTTGTTGAATTCACAGAAATGTTCAAAAATAGATTCAAGAAATAAAACACGCTCCTACAAAAGACTGTTTACTTGCTCACTGGTTTTAGTATTGTGAACTGAAACTCAAGTGCGCAGTCATGTTGAATACTTCTGTCCCTTTCTACTTTACAACTTGAGGTGGGATGAGGGTCAGGATAGATCTAGTGATATACCGCTAAAGAAAGTGCTTCACTACAGAGTCGAAGCGGTATGTATTGTTTATACTACTTACAACGTTACCCCCCACATAAAATATAAATTCACCCTTTCTCCCTTCTCTTTTTCGAATACAATGAACCGACTCTTTTGCTGAAGAAAGATTCTAAAAGAAAATTGAAACATCTGTGTCTAAACTTTCTTTGAAGCGCAGTCTTTTGTATTTGTAAGGTTTTGCGAGTGTTTTCGAGATAGCCAAATCTTTTACCATGGACTCCTGCTGCGAACTGACCGTGAGTAAACACCCGATCTCGCTGTGCTCAATTTCTCTCGCACACGTGAAATGGGTTTGTTGTTTCCAAAACAAATAGGAAGTTACCTTGTGCTTTTGCATTTCTGCACGCACAAAGGTACCATTGTTGTTTCAATGATCAGAAGAAATATCAAAACCATCCGATATATATGATACAAAACAGCTAACAGAGGGAGGCAAAGATAAAAGTAGGCCTATACCAAGTTTTCCGCGTGGTACCATTGAATAAATATTTGATAAAGTCACGTAGATGCGCTTAAACCTATTCCATCTGTCCTTATAATTTTTCTGGTCTCATCAATTTCTCAGGAGAATACGTACAACATATGTCCAAATTCCATATATACTCTTTCTAAACTAATGAGTAAACTCATTAAGAACACCAACTGATATCAATAAACAGGAAAGAAAACAATACTTTATACTTCTATCATTTGGTACACATCTCTATGAAGCACAGCTTGTTTCTTTTCGAAATAGCTCCTTCGTGTCACAGCTGTGGTTAGTTTTGTTTGTGTTAGGATGAGAGAGAGAAATGCAACATTTGCTTCGCGGTGAAGTTATATATATTATTAAGATGAGCGGTGATAAGCGAGGTTTAACAAAGAGTGCCTTTCGGATGCACAATTTAACGGGTAGTTGCAGTCCGTGTTGAGAATCGAACCAAAGCTATGTAAGACATGTTAATATTGAGCTCTTTTGTGGTAAAAGTGAACTTCAGAAACACACAAAAGACTTGAAACATCAAGCTAATGTAAAGCAATTGAAAAATAGCCTACCTATCGCTGCATCTTTTCTGTGGCTAGGAACATGCAGTGTGTAGCAACAAGAATCGTGTTAAGGACTTTTTTTTCGAACATAACATTCCCTTCCACACCATAAAGGACAATATAATGTTTGTTAAAAGAAAGTGCACAATATTTCTAAATTTTGTTTGTGATCCTATCATGCATAATTATAAATAATGCCTTTCATACTACGAGAATGAGTTCAACTATACGTCATGGCCCCTCTAAAGCGGGGCCGCGGTGGCTCAGTGGTAGATCGTTCACCTCTGGTGCTTGGGGACCCTGGTTCGATCCCAGCTCGCACCAAGTGAACTTTGTGGTGGACAAACACCGTGTACGTGGGTTTCCTCGGGGTTCTTCCGTTCCTCTCACTTTCTTCATCCCACGATTTTACTAATTTCTCATCATCACCCCTCTCCTTTAGCCTAACCGGCATAACCGTGGGACGTAAAACTCAAAGATTTCACTTCATTTTTTCCCTCGAAAGCGATATCTTTCAAAATTATTTATTGTTAGATATTGTAAATTTACGGTATCTATTTTAGTGGACGGGAAATTTTGCATCTAATCGGATAATTTCATGGCTTCTAACAGGAATTCGCAGTTACGAAATTTGCATCACTGTCTTTTGAAAGGATGCCTAGAAAAAATACTACTAGAAAATAACTGAAAACACAAAATGGATTTGATAGCCAAATTCACGTCATCTTGGTGCGTCATCATTTTTCTTTAAATATTTATATTTAGTATTAGATTAGAGTTTAGTGTCCCTTTCAGCATCAAAGCTATATGAGACGTGAACTTACAAATTAACGTGGGTTCAGAACCACAGGAGTTCCCATCGGAAATCGAACCTAGGTCTCCCGCACCAAAGACGCGTACGCTAATCATATGGACAAGGGTGTTCGATATTTAGTAATGTGTACATAAAGTTGTGAAATTGCGCTTGTATAATGGAATGCAATTCCTTCTACTGACATAAACCTTCACAATACTTAGCTGGACAAAGTATCTTTAAAAAGAAAATGTCACTCTTTATGTTTCAGTTCCTGGTTCGACTGAAGGATGGAACAAATTGCAATGAGCGTTTTTGGATCCTACTTTGTGTAGTTGATTCATCATAAACTTGGTATTTGATACGGATATGAACTATTACACTTATTTGGTGTTTATTTCTAAATAATAAGTCCTAATACAATTTCATAAAGTTGTAATTCTTCTTTAGTTTGTATCACTTTACACAATGACAAATCCAAAACGTGTGTTGTATCGGTGCAGTACCAGTTTTTCACGTTGTTCAAATGTTCCAAAACCCAAAGAATAATCTTTAATTTCTGATATTTTAGTCGTCACAAATTACAATTTTATAATGTAGTCAATCAATGTTTATAATTACTGGGCAGTTCGGCGTTTAAACTAATGACATCATAATAAAGTCAAAACCATAATTTTGAGTTGAATTGATTCTGAGTTTAACGTCCCGTTCAGCAGCGAGGCTATGTGTGACGTGGACCTACTGATTAACGTGGAATCCGAACCACATGAACTCCCACCGGGAATCAAGCCCAGGTTTCCCACGCCAAAGGCAAGTATGCTAACCGTTAGCCACGAAGGAGCTCCACCATAATTTTAGTGGGCGATAAGAAATATCTCGCCAGTGCTTTTACAATAAATAAAATTTTATAAGTATTAAAGAATAGTGGTAAGAGATTTTATAATAGCTCTTTTATTTATGAGATATGAGTATTTTGAAAAAAACAACAACTAAAGAATAGGTTGGCGGAACCACAAAAGACTCGTAAAATAAACTTTCTTATAAATACATACGCACCTTACTCACCTTTTATAATTGCTATGCTTACGTTCTCCATAAAAACAGAAATTCTCTTTTAGTGATACTTTACACAAGATCATGAAGTGGGTTCAAATTTAATTAAAGGCAAAATACAATACAATAATCCACAAATATTGCCTCAAGTGAGTTTAAAGATTTCTAAACACTAGTGCGAAACCGGGCTCTGCCGTTGCGATCGATTTACAGGTCTTGAGACGAAAGTAAGAAGGGACTTACGCACACAGTAAGTAAAAACAATTAATATGCCTGTAACTTTCCCCCAAATGGGCGTATCTTAAAACTAACCTCACCATTATTTTTCTAATTAAATTCTAGCCCGAAATTATGTATCATATTACCCTATTCCCATTTTGAAAACTTCACCTTAATTCAAAATGGCGGATTTCAAGATGGCTGCCATCAAGGTCATATCTACCATACGACTTCCCCCCAGGACTTATATGTATCCACATGGTTTTTCTTCACTTTTCTTCATTAACACTCCGTTTACAAAGGGTAGTAAGGGACTTCTGTAGTAATCTCTAATAACCACATCACAACTCTTAAAAGTTATTAAAAAAAATAGAAAACATGCACCATGGCAAAAATTTGTCATCACAAGTAATGATGTATACATGCCTTCTATCAGCAAAAAAAGTTTCATTGAAATTGGAGCCGGACATTTGAGTAATGTCCCTTGTGGGATGTGATTGAACGTGACGTCAGAACACATCGCCCCCCTTCCCGGAATTTACGGGAATTAGGTGACCTGAGTGAGCACATGTGGTGCCAGCTCTCTCCAGCGACCTATCAAGGATCATTGCGTGTATGCCAAGACGTGTCGCCGTTTTTATCCATGCCAAAAGTCGACATACTGACAATTAGGTCCGTAGTCATGATGGTCTGGCTGATGTGTTCGTATATTTTAACTCGTACATTTTGTCTCGACTCGAATTTCGAGACGTCTCGACTCGAATTCGAGTCGAGTCGAGACAGAGACTGTCGAGTCGAGACACGAGTCGAGACAGAAACATATTTTCGAGTCGAGACACGAGTCGAGACAACATTTTCTCGAGACGAGTCGAGACAGGCTTAAATCTCGACTCGACTCGACTCGAATGCATCCCTAGCAATCAATCAGTGAAAACAGCGTCTTTTTTAGAGCCTATGGTTTCCGAGAACTCACTGTCGAAAGGAATGGCCACAAACACATAAACTTTCCCTGAGTACAAACATACAAACCTAACATTTTAATATATAGATTGTTTAGAGTGTGTTGTCTAATGAGTGTGACATGTCAACGGCATTATAATTCATTGTATGTGTAATAGATTGCTTCACTACATCCTGTATGTGAGAAGATAGGAAAACACTGATCATAATACATTAGAAAATGGTTGAAATTAACTGAAAATATCAAATCTGGAACAATTGAAGGAAATGAGTTTGTGAATCTTTATCTCTAATCATGGACGTACTTGATTTGAATTGATTTTGAGTTTAATGTCCCTTTCAGCAGCGACGCTATATGAAACGTAGACCTACTGATTAACGTGGAGTTCGAACCACATGAGCTCCCATCGGGAATCGAACCCAGTCTTCCACACCAAAAGCGGGCACGCTAACCACTTAGCCACCAATGAACTCTATGGACGTGCTTCAATTTCCTGTCAATCTTGTCATTCAAATATCTCTTTCCTTCTCTACAGGAGAAGATCTTCCATGCCACAATGAGTATGGATTTCAACTGAAACTGAAGCATGTTAAAAACTTCGGGTCTGTGTGGGTTCGAACCAAGGCGGCCTGGATAGGAATCCAATACAATAACTACTTATCTACGCCGATTACTTACTTGATGTTGCCAGCTGGTTTGTTCGAAACTGTTAGCAGGTTGAAAGCGTTTCATGTAAGACTAGTCGAGATAGTAATGCCTGTATGAAGAGAAATCTTTAAGTTTTACGTTCTACGTTTATGCCGGATAGGCCAAAGGAGACGGTGATTATGAGAAATGAATGAAATAGTGGAATGAAGAAGTGGGAGGAAACGAGAGAACTTCTAGAAAATCCACACACATGGTGTTTGTCCACCACAAAAACTCACTTGGCACGAGCTGGGATCGAACCAAGGATTCCATGCACCAGAGGTGAATGTTCTACCACTGGGCCACTGCGGACCCGCCTGTATGAAGAGATCAATAGTTGAGTTACTAATTATTCCTTTCTTCAACTGAGAAACAGGTTAAATAGATCTTCCTCAATGAGTGAAATGTCTCGAAATGTTCCTCAAGTTGAGGCTGAGGCTTTAATGTTAGCCCCGTAGCCTAGACAGAAGAAAAGATGGCATATTATACTGTAATTCTTTAAATTGTATGAAGACGTGCAAGATTATTAGTTAGATTTTGAGTTTCGAAATATTTTAAAGTAAAATATATTTAGCAAACGTATGTCCTGTGTAACTAGTCGTTCAATTTATTAACTTTACATGAAGGAATTGTAGAGCAGTGATGTCAAACGGAACTGCCAAATGGCAAACCCGGGTTCGAGTTGTGTCGTGTTAATTAATATCTTCATTAATTGTTATTGTTTAGGTTATTATTATTATTATTATTATTATTATTATTATTATTATTATTATTATTATTATTATTATTATTATTATGTCAGGTGATGAAACTGACAGAATATAGTGATAATTACATGTCGATTTGTATTCCATCCATTACGCAAAAAGATGTAATTGAAACAATTAGTGTAATTAAGGAAAGTACTACACCTGGACATAATAATATTCCACATTATGCCATTAAAGCCTGTAGTAACGAAGTAGTGTCAAATTTAGCAAACATATATAACGCATCGGTAAAGACTGGAATATTTCCATCAAAATGGAACTAATCATATGTAGTGCCAATATACAAATCTGGTGATCAAGATGGCGTTAAAAATTATAGGTCAATAAGTTTAGTAAGTGTTTTCTTTAAGATTTTTGAATTAATTGTACATACACATTTTTATTTTAATGTAAAGAATATCTTAAATGATACGCAACATGGTTTCTATAAAGGTAGATCAATTGCAACAAATCTTATCCATTATACTGATTTTTACATACTTTGCACTAAAAAGTACCTTACAAATAGATGTTTTATATACATCGATATGTCAAAGGCCTTTGATTCCATTTGTCACAAATTAGTACTAAGTAAGTTTTCAAACATTGGTCTATCATTGTTATGTATTAGTTGGTTTGGAAGTTACTCATCAAATAGAACTTTTAAAGTAAAGATAAGCAATGTAACATCTAGCCAAAGTCAAATAGGAAAGGGAATATCTCAAGGATCTCCCCTGGGGCCACTTATTTTTTCTCTATTTATCAATGATTTACCAGGAAAAGTCAAATACTCAAAAATATTATTGTACGCACATGACATAAAGGTTTTTAGAGTAGTTAATAACGAGTATGATAATTATCTGCTGCAAAAGGATTTAGATACAGTAAATCATTGGTGTGAAAATAATTTTTTAATGATCAACTCTGAGGAAACTAAACATATGACAGTCACTAATAAAACTCAATATTTTGTTAGCAAATATAAAATTAATGGAGTAACAATAGACAAAGTTGAGCAAATTAAAGATCTTGGTATTTTGTACGACAGACAATTGAAATTTGGTAATCATGTAAATGACAGTACAATCAACAAGAAAAACAATGAGCATTATGCAGAGTCGTTTTGAAGTGTGATTAGCGTCATACTAAAGATCTGACTACTACAGGAACCTTATGTTAGTCGAAATCTTTAGTATGACACTAGTCACGCGTCAAAATGACTCTGCATACGGCCCAATAGGTTTTATATTTAATCAATGGGCTGATTTTATAAATGGTAGTTCTTATGTGTACCTATATAAGACACTTGTTAGATCCAAACTGGAATTTGGTTCAGTTGTTCGGAACAGTCTATCTAACACATTTGTTAACAAAATGGAAGCTGTACAGAAATATTTTATAAGGCTACTATGTTATAAAATGAAAAAGGATTATTAAGCACATGAACATAGATATTGGTTAACATTTTGGGGACTTCAAGCCCTATCGGAAAGAAGGAAAGTTATTGATAAATTATTTATTCAAATCGTGTTGAATAACAACGTAGTAGCGAATATTACTTAGAAAATATAGGAATAAGAGTGCCGATTTATAGTGTTAGGAAACGATCGACATTGGTTGCATTATACAATTTAAAATGAACATATGTTTGGAGAAATATCAGAGCATTTCATACAAAAAATAAACTGTTTTAACTTTATGACAAGGATTCTAGCTGTTAATCTTCAATTTATTGTTATTGTGTATTTTTAGTGTATTTTTATGTTACAATCTTTTATTCAAAGAACCAGTCTTTTATGTTAAAATATGACAATAGATGTCCAAGATTTTTGCATGTTCGATGTGCAATTTTAAGCAAGGTTGATTCATTCTTTTAAATGGTAATTAAACGAGACCTTAATTGGCACAGTTCTATTAATTGACTATTTTTTTTTAATTTGTTGTTTTATATATCAGTTTAAACCTTATAATTTTAATATAAGGTTTAACCTTCTGACAAAGGCCTTAACCTGCTCTAATAGTCATTCTATGTAACAAACTTTCTGGTCTCTTTAAAATGATTATGTATAATGGTTTTAACATAGTGCTCTATTTTTGCTTATGAGCTGTTCATATTACTCAAAATGTAGTTCATTATTATTATTATTACTATTATTATTATTATTATTATTATTATTATTATTATTATTATTATTATTATTATTATTATTATTATTATTATTATTATTATTATTATTATTATTATTATTCCAACCCGCAATATTCCACGGATTCAAATTGTATTACATTAGTTTCTTAATCTAAAATAAAACGTGACGTATGTAAAAACTATGTTTATATGCTGCAAGAGCTGTAACTCCCAATTATTTGCCGCAAACTTAGTCTCCTTTGACTAAAGCACTTTAAACTAGAGTCAATAGTAGCGGAATCACGAGGGAGTTGAGAATGCTGATCACTATTGAGTTATAACTTTTTTCTTTATCAGTTCTTTACGCATCGACCCGATTATGGTGCTACCGGAAAAATCACAAAAGATCTTCGAATATAGTAATGATGCACATGTGTTTTCGTATTGCTATTTCAAATCACAATATTGAATAGTTGTGAGAGGACAGACATTATGATAATTAAAAAAAAAAAAAAAAACACACAATATTCGTCCTTATAACAAATGTTTAATAATACGGCACGTTTCAAGCTCATCCACGAAGCTGTTTTTCAACCTACCTAACACAAAATCACAGTAACTACCACATGACTAAAACATTGAGTATTATATTTATATAGATTATTGACAAATGGCAGTAGTATCAGATAAAAACAATGGAAAGTTTATGATAATTAAAATACTATAGTTTTTTTTTAGATTAAAAAAATTATTGTGTTTAATTAAATACGATACAGGGTGAGTCAAAAGTCCTTAGACACCTGCATAAGTTTGAAAATCGACGGGAAAAGTAAAAAGTGATGATGGAAACAGAGGTTTGATGAGGGGCCACAACTTTTGTAGTGTCATTCATGGCCGCCATCTTGAAATCTGCCATTTTGGATTCAAGTCAAGTTGTATTTAATAATTAAAATAAACTATTAAGTTGCATTTAATTAACTTAATATATTAATTTGTGTTTAATGATTAAAACAAGTGAGTTTCGTTTCACTATGTGAAACTAAGATAGACTTCCAAACTAGGGGAATTCAATAATCAAACTTGAAGTAGTACATCTATAACTATTGATTGCAATAGATTAAAAACATTAAAGATAGAACTGGTTTCTCGGGCGCTGAATCCATACCAATAAGCCAGTACTCTGGCGCTGTGTTTTACCGTTTTTGTTCTATGGTGATACATGTTGAAACTAGGGATGGCCAGAACCGGTTCCTGGTGGAACCGGTTTTCGGGTCTGAACGGATCCGGTTCTAGAAGATCCGGTTCTGGAACCGTTTTTTCGGATCCAGGTCGGGAACCGGTTCTTCGTATCCACGTCTGGAACCGGATCCGGAACCGGTTCTGAAAACCGGATCTCCAAAAACCGGTTCTCCGTGGAACCGGTTCCGCTGGAACCGAAACTTTGTGACCATCCCTACGCTAAACCCGAGCTGCTGGCAGGCTGTGAACAGTGTGCTAGATGAAATGGTGGAAGCAACAGGCAGGCGCCCAGGCGGCGGCAGCTTGTCTCATTTGGCTAAATACCCTGGGTAACTGGCAAACTGATTGGCTAAACAGGCAAACTGGCCAACTCATTTGGCTAAACACTCACTGGTGGACCAATTTTTTTTCTGGGGCACAAGCGGGTCTGGGCGGGGAAGGCACAAGCGCATGGGTCTCTTTGCATTTTTTTAAGTTGAACTTTGTGCCTCCTTTACGGGTCCTTGGGGGCTTTCGGATCCAGGTCTGGAACCGGTTCCTAAGATCCGGTTCTGGAACCGGGTTTTCAGATCCAAATCTGGAACCGGTTCCTAAGATCCGGTTCTGGAACCGGGTTTTCGGATCCAGGTTTGGAACCGGTTCCTAAGATCCGGTTCTGGAACCGGGTTTTCGGATCCAGGCCCGGAACCGGTTCTAGAACCGGTTCTGAAAACCGGATCTCTGAGAACCGGTTCTTCGCGGAACCGGAACTTTGTGGCCATCCCTAGTTGAAACTGGAAATCGGTCATTTGAATCACTTCCAGTTTGAATACATGGTTTAAGAAACGATAGAACCTACTTTTGGGAAGCTGAATTGATTCAAAAAAACATCTTGATATATTTTACCGTTTTCTTTCTACGGAAAACAGTATTGAAACCGGAAGTAGCAGGATATTTCAACCACTTCTGGTTCTAGTATAGTATTGCGGGTTGTGATAGTATTTTCTCTTGACACCTTGAATAGATTACAGAAAACAGCCTTATGGCTACCTATTAGAATTTTTGTTCCATGGAGATAAATTTTTAAACCGAAAATGCTTAATAGAAGATTAAAACATGAGATAAAACCTAATATTCGGAAGCTAAATCGATTGCAAAAATCTACATCTTGATATCTCGTACCGTTTTTGCTCTACAGAAATGAGTCCTGAAAGAGAAAGTAGTAGAAATTTATAACCACTTCCGGTTTTGGTAGTGTTGTCGGTTGTGATTATCTTGACCCCTGATTCGATTGCAGAAAACCGTTTCTCACTATCTATTATCATTTTTGTTCTACGGCGATAAGTGTTGAAACCGGAAATGATTAATCTGAAGCACTTTCAGTTTGAATAGGGGGTTAATGAAGAAGACGGAACCTATTTTGGGAAAGCTGAATCGTTTGCAGGGAAACGCATCTCAATATCTCTTATCGTGTACAGAAATCGGTATCCAAAACGGAAATACTACTAAATTTCAACCACTTCCAGTTTTGATAGAGTGTTGTGGGTTGTGTTGGTATGTTCTGTTGACAGCCTGAATCGTTTTAAAAAAATAGATTACCGATATCTGTTACTGTTTACGTTCTATTGCGATAAACGTTAAAACTGGAAACGCCTAATTAAAACACTTCCAATTTCAATAAAGGGCTAATGGAGAAGATGGAAGTTATTCTTGATGCTCTGAATCGTTTGCAGAAAATATCGATATCTCGATATATCTTGAAGTTTCTGTTGTGTGGAAATCAGTATTGAAACCAGAATAGAATTGCCATTCATCCCGGAAAATCCGGGAACGTCATGGAATCGAGATCTGCGTTCTGACGTCCCGAAAATATTTCTGAGGATGCTTAAATGTTCCGGATTACAGCGAAGAAGAAAGGAAGGGAATATTATAGTTTATTTTTTCACAAGATTATATATACAAGATTTTTTCAGCTTGTGAATTGACATGCCTTAGAAGTTGAAGAGAATATATATATACAGTGGCGGATCCAGGATATAATCAAGGGAGGGGCTAAACCATAATTTCCCGTTTTATTCAGTGTAAAACCGAATTGAAGCCCATTTTATCCCGTGTAAACCTGAGCGTCAAGGAGAGGCTATAGCTCCTTAGCCCCCC
The DNA here is from genome assembly GCF_964235325.1 of Thermobia domestica. Classification (NCBI taxonomy): domain Eukaryota; kingdom Metazoa; phylum Arthropoda; class Insecta; order Zygentoma; family Lepismatidae; genus Thermobia; species Thermobia domestica. The sequence goes on from NC_137471.1 coordinate 133,676,514, forward strand.
CCCTTAGACCGGCCCTTGTATATATATATTCTCTTCAACTTCTGAGCATGTCAATTCACAACCTGAAAAAATCCTGAATACATAAAACATGAATTCGATTCGTGAACACAAGTTTACGATTTAACTACTTTGACATTGAACGAAACATTCGTGCGAGTTATTGAGTTGTTAGTTTGTTGACAATAACAGAAATAAAGTAAAAATTCAACGAAAGAATTTCTTTGAAGATAACAAAGGCCGCCAGAATATATTGTCAGTGAATTAACCGTTCTGAAAAAAAAATGGATACGTCATGAACAGACAAAACATGTGAAAGGAAACATCATACCTTGAATCAGTGGCGTATTTAGGGGGGTGGCTTCCGGGCTTAAGCCCCCCCCGAAATCTTACTCAGTATAGTAAAGTAACTGAAATATCTTGCAGAATTTTCACATTTCCAGGCAAAGCCCTCCCCGAAAGTTAGCAAAGCCCCTCCCGAAACAAAATCGTAAATACGCCACTGCCTTGAATGAACTAAGACAGACTCTGAAAGCGACTAAACATAATAGATCCTGAGATTTTTTTTAAAAAATTGCTTACTAGGGGGAAGGGGTAAAACATCTGTTTACGTTTGCTTAATTAGGGAGAAGGTCTACTAAAATGACTAAAACTGTGATTAAAAACTGATACTTGAACAAGTCTACTTAATGGAAGAAATTAAATTAGTATAAAACACTTGTTTTCATTTTAAGCATTTCAAAGATTCTCTTAATTAGTAGCGTCCCGGATTTTCATTTTTGAAATATGACAACCCTAAACCGGAAGTAACATTAAACTTGAACCACTTTCGTTTTTAGTAGAATGTTTGGTATAATCATGGTATATTGCTTTAGGACGCTGCATCATTTGCAAAAAAAAAAAAAAAAAAAAAAAGTTTCTCACTATATACTGTAATACCGTTTTCGTTGAATGACGATAAAGGTCGAAATCGGAAATGGGTTATTTAAACCACTTCCGGTTTCAATAGAGAGTAACAAAGGAGTTGAGACCTATCCTAAGGACACTGAATCGATTGGACAAAAACAAATCTCGATATCTCTTACTGTTTTTGCTCTGATATCAGTCGACAGACGGACGGACGGAGCTGTTTTATAATACTTCCGACACTTATGCATAGCATAGTTTGGAAATTTATAGTATCTTGGTTACACTGAGAAAAATTCGTTCTCCGGACAGTGGTATATTGTACAAATATACGGAATTCTCTTGCTTCCTACAGAAATCAGTATGGAATATACGTTATCCATATGCTACATAGGCACTGCCCTTAGATGTTACATCATGCTGTTCCAGGATGTCTGACATCTAACAGTTTTCCGTATATCACAGGCATATACTTATGTTACCTTCGTCAGCTATATGTTATATGCGCCCATTTGTATGTGAGATCCTGACCGTCTATATTGTTTCATACGGAAAGTACGTATAGATGGAACACTTATACGGAAAGTATTATAAAACATGCGTTTTCATTTATACGTCTGCTGTACGTTAAGTCCAAATGCTACAGGAATTACGCATGTAACTTACGTTTTTAAGAAGGCCACCTACATTTTTTTCTCAGTGTAGGTTGTCATACACTTTCATTTATTTTTATTTACAATGTTATCATCTGTGAATAATGTAGGTAAATATAATGTTCAATGTATTGGTCATATGTTAGTTATTGTGAGTTTATGCTAATAACAGGACCGGATTTAGGGGGTACAAAGGTGCACGTGCACCCACCCCCTGCTTCGTTGTAAATCTACACTATCTAAAATGAGAAGCTAGCAGTGAAAATAGCAACACTCTCCGAAACTCTCTGCTATCGTGTTTCCGTTTGATGCTTAAAGGGAAGCAGAGCTTTGGAAAAGCAATAGTTTAAGTCGATTTTCTAAAGGCTGAAGGAAAAGGATTTACCAAGCAAAACAATATAACGTTTGTGAAGTAGGAAAGAAAACAGAAGCCAGTATAAGAGAGGAAGTTTTTTTTTCTGCATAACACTTGCGACCCTCTTTAAAATACTTTCCTCAGTTCTATGCATCAGTGTTGTCAGGGGCAAATAATATTGTCACATGTCACTTTGAAGAGTTTCAGTGTGATTTGTTATTTTGGTAGTTATTGGTGCACCCCCCCCTCAGGCAATCTTGGATCCGGCCCTGGCTAATAGGTTAGAAAAGAGCTCCATGAATGAGCTTGAAACGTACCGAACTATTGAACAATTATTTTGGGGACGCATTTAGAGTTTTTTCTTTTTAAATTAAATTAATGTGTTCTCAATTTTAATTTCCAAAGGCTCAATAAGTTTTAGACAACCTGGTATGGTGTATGTATATTAGAGAGAAATTCTGTGAATTTAGTAATGGCAAAAACCAATGGGAAACATTTTCTCTGTGGATGTACATAAAGCTAGTTCAAAGGGATATTGAAAGCAATATTGATTATCTATCTACATCAGGCGATTCATGTCAACTTCAAACAAAGCATTGATAATTTTAGAAATAACTTTGTGCGGAAACACAAAACGTTGTTGTAGAGAACATCAAGCCATTAATTAACAATTGCAAAATTACTAATTATTTTTATGATACGTGAAAATTAACATTTTATAATGTCACGTTTTGAACAACAGAAGTGGATTGCTGGACAACAACTCGAAAGCTTCAATAAATCATTTATCTTATTTCTTTCCTTTCTTTTTCCGTTCTTTAAGTATTAATTATTGCAGAATTACTCCTTCTTCTTTATGACAGCTTGAAACTGTTGGGCAGAAAATTTATCCTTAAATATAAATTCCCTTGACTAAAAGTGTTTCGGGTTGTCTAATTTGAAAGAGTGCTTCAAAAACTTCGTATGTGTCGCTAATCTCTGTACATATGTTATTTTATTCGAAAGTTATCAGCTCACAAGAACAATCATGCAAATAAAGGATAGCCGTGTGCAATTTTATTTCTCCTACAGATTGTAGGCACTTTGTCTATATTTCAAACGACTTCAGTGGTGAAAAAGGAACATTAGAGTAATACTTCCCATTTTGTGATCACCGGAACTCCAGGAATCCGTGGAATAAGTGAAGGTGGTCCGTAGCATTTTATTTATTTATTTATTTTATACAGAAATAGTATTTCATAAGCCCTTCGATGGTACAATTGAGAAAGATGCCATCTGTCGCTAAAAATAGAAACACATTCATTTGGAACAAATTCTTTATTTCGTCATTGGTTTGACAACTGGCAACAGATGGCAGCACGTATCCACTATACTTCCAATGTATTTTATTTTGAAAGGGAACGACAATATTCACAATAATTGAGCTTCTTCAAGAGATGAATATTTTTTGTGCAAAACCAAATTGAATTATAATTAGAGAATAGTTTATGATTGTAAACTGACTCGTAAAGAATTGCTCGATAGAGTAAACTTCATTGACGATTTGGGATTGAACTCTGTTTTACTGGGAACATACATCTTTCCTATAACCTAGCTCCTCTTGTAGTAGTTACTGTACTATGCTGTGATCAAGTATAGCAAACGTACTTGTGAGACCAGTACAGATACCCTACTTAGGAGTCTGACAGAAGGTTTTCATCTTCTGGAGGGTACTTACTTACGATTTTGAGGGTCACTGTTTTTCATACTTTGACCAACTCTTTGTCGCTTTGCGACACAGGCTGCTCTTTTGGATTTCGAACTTCGCATACGACTTAGGCCATGCATAACGGACTTCCTCGAACAGTATCACAACGTTCATCTACTTCTGCTAAATCTTCTAAAAATGTCTCTTCACCTCCATCTGGTTCTCGCTCACCAAAGCGATCTCGAACCTCTAGTGCCATAGAAACTGTTACTTCTCAACCTACACGTTCACGCTCACGCTCGCCAGTACGAATTCCATCTGAAACTAATCTTCATGAGTCATCTATGGATTACACTTCAACAGAAACTTCTGCTACTCCATCTGCCTCTGCCAATCCTCAACAGCCAACTCTGTACAACTTTCTACTAACTAATTTCGACACTAAATTCAAAACTCCAAAGCATATCTTCCAGCAACTTATCAAATACGTTCCGCGTGTCGAAATCAGCGAGATTATCTTCCGCAATAATGGAGTCATTTTGAAATCCTTTAACCCGGATTTCCATCGCCATGTGCGGAACAAGTCAACTTTTGAGATTTTTGGCAAAAACGCCAATATAACAGAACTCCAACCCAGAAAAAAACAAACAACCTCCGCCTCCTCGAAAACCACCTATGTTATCTGTAGTCATCAAGGGCGTTGACCCTGAATATACAGACACTGAAATCGAGGAAGAGCTGAAAGCGGAACAAGTTCAAGTACATAAGTGCATTCGAATCCGGAATGACCGTGGACCCACCTATCTAGTACGTGTATTGACTCCTGAACAATCTGTAGTTGATCACCTTCTTCTTACAGGAGCATACATCTACAGACGGAGACACAAGGTTGAACCTTCAAGAACTCCAGCACCGCAGCCTATACGCTGTGAACGGTGCCAAACATATAATCAACATGTGACCAAAGATTGTAAAAATTCTTTGATTTGTGGTTACTGTACCCAACCTCATGCTACTCGAAATTGTCCTAATGGAAATACAAATCCTAAATGCAACACGTGCTCTGATCAGCATCCAACTTACAGTTCTAAATGTAAGGCTAAACCATCAGTTGATCCTACTCAACCACAGCTTACTGTTCCAATCAGAACGTCTGACCGTTCAACGCCACCAAATAATTCATTAACTCATCCTGTTACGATTGAAGACATGATTCGTTTCTTTACAGTTACTACCAAAAACATTCATCCATTCCTGCGTTCTCATATTCTAAATCAAGTCATGTTTACAGTTAAGCAACTATATAACATTCAACTTTATGCTACATATTCTGGTCAACATGTTCACTTTCAGCTTCATCCTGTTTCAACACCTGTCTAGAATTATAAGTATAATCATGGATTTATCATTTCTGTTTTTAAACATCCGCTCCTTCAACACTCGAAGGGTACTACTTCACACTTTACTACTGGAAGAAAATATTCACGCTTTTGCGTTGAACGAAACATATCTTTTGCCACACCAACATGTGCATTATCAGCCATATACTATTTCTCGTTGCGATGGTCCACCTGGAGATCGAGCAAATGGCGGGACCCTTATAGGAGTACGAAGCAGACTACCTCAACGCATGATCACGCATCACTTTCAGGCTCCTCTTCCAGAGCACAACATCACCCTAATCTATTTTCCTTCACGTACTATTGGATTTGCTACTATGTATGTTAGACCTAATGTTCAAATTCCCTTGACATTCTTCCAATACATGGACACCAAGTACCGTCATTATATCATTATGACTGATCTCAATTTATCCAGTCGCACTCTTACGCAACAACGGAACTTCCATCAATTTCTAATGCACCACACAAATGCTGAACTATGTGCATTACCAAGACATACCCGACCTTCCTCGGATACAACTCCTGACGCAGTCATTGTCTCATCTACATTACAACCATTCATCAACTGTCATGTTCTATCTTCCATCGGCAGTGACCACGACCCAGTTAAAGTGACTTTACATTTTCCAAACCACCGTCAAGCTCCTGACACACCACCACGTAACGTTCTCTGTTATGACCGTGCTAACTGGGAAAAATATCGAGAAGATTTGACTACTACACTCTCTATTGTGAATACTCCAGTACATCACTCTGACTTGCATACCACGCTCGATACGCTCACTACTGCTATACAAAATAGTGGCCATCAGCATATACCCACTACTAGATCTAATTATGCTCGACCCGCACTTCCTCCTCAATATCGCACACTAGTTGCTCTTGCACGGCAGGCATACCATGAATATCTTCGCACACGTGATCCTGGGCTTTTACAACTACATCGCCAATATCTACGCCAAGTTCACCATTATATCATTGCCTATAAAAGACGTAAGTGGATCCAAACAGTTAACCATCTTGACCAGGAACATAATCCTACCAAATTCTGGAATGCCTTTCACAGGCTCTGTAGGAGACGCTCGTCTCTCTCTTACCCGCTCATCGTCAATCAGACCTCGCTACAAACTGACACAGAGAAGGCTAACGTATTTGCTCAATCGCTTCAAAGCATTTTTACGCCACCAGTCATTTCCTATACCCCTGAACGTTTACTCACTAGAATCAGCAACGTAACAGATCCACATCAAACACATCTTCGTATTAGTGCTAGTCATGACTTGGATTCGGATCATCCTCTTACTCATCCGATTACACCTTTGGAAATCACCAAAGTCTTAGCTAATAAGAAGAATACAGCTCCTGGATTTGATGGTATAACTTACCGACATATTAAAGAGGCTCCACTGGCGGTTCTGCTCCTACTTTCTGCTATATATAATCTTATACTTCAAACTGGTGATTATCCGGCTTCTTGGAAAACCTCAAAGGTTTTAATGTTTTTGAAACCACATAAGGATAACACAAAGGCAGAGTCTTACCGCCCAATACAACTTACGTCTACACTGGGAAAGATACTTGAACGCATATTAGTTCGTCGCCTACATACTCACTTCTTCCACAATCACATTCCTCTACACCAAACTGGTTTTCGCCCCAACTACAGTCTCAATGATAATCTACTCAAACTTACCACTATTCTTACCAACCACTTCAATAGCATCCAACCTTCCTGTTTATTGTTATTTGATTTGGAAAAGGCTTTCGATTCAGTTTGGCACGACGGATTAATTTACAAACTTCATCTTCTACGTCTACCACTCGCATATATCAGACTGATTTATCACTATCTTACCAATCGCATAGCATATGTCTGCATTAATTCATCTCTATCTTTTCCTATTTTCCCACTTACTGGTGTACCCCAAGGGTCAGCGCTATCGCCACTCCTATATATATTATATGTTCGAGATTTGCCTGTTCCTCCTGACCCTATCCACACCTTTACTTTTGCAGATGATACTGCTTACCTTGCCTGTGGGAAATCTATTCAGCATATCAATAGCATACTTCAAGAGGCAATAAATAAGTTCTGTGACTGGTGTAATACTTGGCAACTCCGAATCAACTCCACTAAAACACAGGCACTTGTCATCCTACCATCAGGACGTACCAGTCGGGTCCGACGCAATAGATCTCTTTTACATCTCACCATAGAAGGCACAAGCATTTCTGTCACACGTACAGCGAGGTATTTGGGTGTAATCTTTGATGACCATCTTTCATGGCGTGGACATCTTCAGCATCTCATATCTCTAACGCAAAATAAACTAAATCTTCTGAAGAGATTAGTTGGTACTTCATGGGGCCTTCATCAAGAGACTGTGTTACATACTTATAAAGTCTTCATACGACCATCTATACTTCATGGACACATCGCATGGCTTAATGCCAGTAACAAATTCTACACCCGCCTCCAGATCATTGAAAGACATGCATTACGCCTGGCATATCGCATCAAACTGCCTAGTCCTACCCGGCTACTATATGATCGTATTCCGTTTCCACATCTTCTTCTTCATTTGGAAAAACTGCGTACCAGATACATCACTACTCGTTGGAGGCAAGGCCATCCCATCCTTTGCAGTAGTATACGTATAGATGCTGAACAAGACGTTCCACCCCGTCTACAATCTACACCCCTTCAACATTTAATTACAATGTATGTTCTTTCCCATCCTGACGAACACATAGACGACTATCTATTAGCATATCAACCACCAGATTTATCACCCAACATCTATCCATCTTTTGCACCTTAACTCGCAATAACAAGGGCATCATACTGTCTCTCATTATGTGCCGAGTCGCCCCGGCACAAGAAGATAACCCTTCATCTGTCTAACTAACCAATATCACTGTGTTGTGGCGTCTGATTTGCACTGCATCTTTCATCCTATCATACATAGACAATGACAAATAATGAACATACGTTGAATGACGATTATTGTTAATCAATTGATGAATAAAGAACCACCATATAATGAATAAATAAAGATATCAAATAAATGAAATAAAACCTCTTTGCCCTTCCATTTTATCCTTAGTTTCCCTATACCGTTTACTTCACTCCCAAGAGAAGGTATTCCCTTCTACGGGTTTTTCATGGTAAAAAAAAATGGGAACATATTTTACAGACACCATTCTCACCAGCTGTGACGTACCATACGTCAAACCAACTGATTTTTGAAATCCTTTCCACAATCCTGGGACTTGCTCGTCAGATATTCGCTGAGCAACAGCTATCAGACTTATCTCAGCCAAGGGTAGCTCGTTGCGACACGTATAGACTGGGGCATTTCCTCACCTAAGCCACTATCCGAATGGGTGGCTTCTACCTGCTTACCATACCTCATTAGTTGTTTTGTGTGCTCATCATCATGGCTACTGGGCCTCACGCTTCTAATCTTTCCTTGGGCCCCTCCGCTCCGTCTGCATCTGCCGACAAGCGAAGGGAGAGCTCTAAACGCACAACACGTAATGAAGTTCATCCGAATCATCCTCAGTCACCTAAACCAAAACGCCATCACACTCTCAGCGAATCATCTACTGCATCTGATTCATCTCATCACATGGACGCTCAAACTTCTTTCACTTCTGTTAAACTAGCCATTTCTACATTTCTTCTTACCAACTATGATCCTCAGTATCTTGATCTCAAGAAGTTGTATCATCGCATTGTCAAATACATACCTCGCACGAACATCGCACAAATCATTTACACCCAGAAAGGCATAATAATTAAAACGCCAGACGACCAATTTGCATCTACCCTCCGCAATACTTATTCCTTTGAAATATTTGGTAAAAACGCTTCTATCTCTAAACTCAACACTCCATCAGCCAAGCAACCACCGCCACCACGCAAACAACCTGCTTTGTCAGTTGTCATCCGAGGTGTTGGTCCATCCTTTACAGATGAAGAAATCAGTCAGGAACTTCAGCTTGATGGACATTCTATCATTAAATGTATCCGTATCAAAAACGCACAAGGAAACACTTACATGGTCCGTGTCTTAACCAATTCTCACGACACCATAGACTCTCTTCTCTCAAATGGCGCCTTCATTTACCGCAAACGTCATCGTGTCGAGCCTTCTCGTTCTCCTGCTCCACTTCCTATGCGGTGTGAAAAGTGCCAAGTATATAACGATCATCCGACCGGCGCATGTCCAAACCAACTCAAATGTGGATTCTGCACTGGCCCTCATAGCACCCGCAATTGTTCTAACCTGAAAGAAACTCCTAAATGTTCCACCTGTAATGAAACTGGACATCCTACTTACAGTTACAAATGCAAGGCTAAACCTACTGCGGATCCATTCAAGCCCGAATTAACAGTACCATTAAAACCGCATATCACTCAATCAGCTTCTGTTCCTCAAGATATCTGTCAACCAATTACAATCACTCAATTCTTGTCTTTTCTTACTGTTACTCTCCAAAACATTCATCCGCTACTTCGCAACCATATTCTTTGCCAAGTCCAACAAACTGCCAAAGCCATACTTAACATCAACTTCACTGCTACTTACTCTGGCCAAACTGTCTACTTTCATTCAGATCCGTTGCAAACAGAAGTATAAGTCACTCTCCGACAACATCTGGTTTCTTCACATCATTATGGACATTACTTTTCTGTTTTTGAACATTCGTTCTTTACCTCAACATAAAATCTTATTTGAACAGCTCCTCTTTGAAAAACATGTTGCGTGTTTCGTTTTGAACGAGACACATCTTAAGGCCCACACCCACGTACAGCTGCCAAATTATACTATGCTTCGACATGATAATTTGATACCAGCGAGGAGGGCAAGTGGTGGGGTCGCCATAGGATTTTCACCATCTCTTCCTTTTCGCCGCACTACTCTTCCCATAACTCCACTCCCCGAACATCTAGTTACTACTTTATACTTCAAACAGCTCAACATCACTGTTGCGACCATCTACATCCGTCCTGGACATCCTCTTCCTTATCCGTTCATTCAGTACATTTCAGATAACTATCGTACTTACATCATTCTAGCGGATCTGAATTTTCACAGTCGCACTCCTCGCCAGCAACAGGATTTCCGCAATTACCTTCTAACGCATACTTCAGGACACTTTCTTCCGATACCTAAGCCTACAAGACCTTGTAGTAATACAACACCAGATGTTGTTATCACTTCTCTCAACCTACAAACTCGGTGCACCTTAGATGTCCTGGATCCTCTTGGAAGTGACCATGTGCCAATTCTTCTGACCATTACAAATCCACGTTCTGCTTCTCGCACTACTCCTCCACCCCCACGCTCTTATCTTCTGTTCGACAAAGCAAACTGGAACGGTTACCGCACCTTACTTCAAAACCAATTAGCAAATGTCCCGGATCCCGAAACAGAAGATGACCTTTATATCGCATTAGATACTATTACAGCTTCCATCCACACTGCCTCAGCCCAACATATTCCACATCGGACCGCACATGTTTATAAACCAGCTCTTCCTCCTCAGTATCTTACACTTATCAAACGTTCCCGGGCACATTATCGAGACTTCACTCACACTGGTAACCTTGAGTCCCTTCGTCTCCACCGTCAGTATCAACGCACTGTTCACAACTACCTCGTTGCTTATAAACGTCGTCGTTGGATCACTAGCTGCAATGATCTTTCCACCATCACCCATCCTACCAGGTACTGGAAGCGATTCCACCAACTCACTGGCCGATCATCTCGTACACCGTACCCTCTCTTAGCTGGAGACGAAGCTCTCGCTGACGATACTGCTAAAGCAAATGCTTTTGCCGATTATCTTCAAGGCATTTTCACTCCTCTTGCACCTGTCCCATCAATACGCCGTCATCCAGCAGAAAATCTCAATCTTTCTTCACCCGATCTCCAACCCAATTCCAACCACCATTTACCTGCAAATAATTATCTTACTGCCCCTATTACGGTCGAAGATATCCGCAGTACAGTCGCCAGAAAACGTCAGTCGGCTCCAGGCGCTGATCGTATCTCTTACCGACATATCAAAGAGGCTCCCTATGTTCTTCTCCATTTACTTTCAGTTATTTACACATTTATTTTGCGTACGGCCTACATTCCGACTCACTGGAAATCATCGATCACTCTAATGTTTCCCAAACCAAACAAACCTCCACATGATGTCTCTTCTTACCGGCCTATTCAGCTCACTCTTGTATTCAGCAAAATTCTGGAACGCATCCTTGTCACACGTCTACATCGTCATCTTTCCGATCATAATCTTCTTCCTCTTCCACAAGCTGGCTTTCGACCTTCTTATAGTATCAATGATCAGCTTCTGCGCCTTACCACCCATATCACAATGCAGTTCAACACATCCAAACCTTCCTGCCTTGTCTTATTCGATTTGGAAAAAGCTTTTGATAAGGTGTGGCATCTTGGTCTTGTGTACAAACTCTTCTCTTACCGCCTTCCTCTGTGTTACATCCGTTTCATCTTCCACTTTCTTTCTTGCCGCCTTAGTTATATATCTATCAACAATCACCTCTCGCACCCTATATTTCTCCATTCTGGTGTTCCTCAAGGTTCCTCACTATCTCCGTTATTATATCTGTTATATGTGGCCGACTTTCCTATTTTGCCTAGAAATATCAGTTTATATCAATTTGCGGATGACACAGCCTTTCTCGCCATAGCCAATACTATCCAAGAGATAAATCGAACTCTGCAGATTGCTATTGACACATTTCTCTCATGGTGCAATCACTGGCGACTGACCCTAAATGCTGCTAAAACACAAACCATTATCTTTCTTCCTCCAAACAAACGCTCTCGCGTGTACCGCAACCCTGCTAACTTTCATGTTCATGTCGACAACGTTCCTCTTCAGCCTCAAAACACCGTCACTTATCTTGGTATAGTTTTTGACAGACATCTTAAATGGACTGCTCATCTCAGGTCCATCTGCGCCAAAGCCTATAATCGCCTCAACCTTTTACGCCGTATCACTGGTACTACCTGGGGATTGAACACACATACCTTATTAACTACCTACAAAGTTTTTCTCCGCCCAGTTCTCACCTTCGGTTTTACAGCCTGGATAGCCGCAGCTCCCTCATTTTATACCAGACTTCAAATTCTTGAACGGCACGCCCTCCGATTAGCTTTCCGTATCCGCCTTCCCAGCCCAACTCATGAACTCTATGATCGCACCCCATTTCCCCACATACTCTATCACCTTGAAACCCTACGCCTCCGCTACATTTCAACTCGCTTTCAAACTCATCATCCCCTCCTACTAGACACGATGCATCACTTTGCTTTACACCCGACCGATGTCCTTCTCCGTCATACCCCTCTTTCGCTCCTATTTACCTTGTACCACTTCTTCTTACCACCTGACAGTCCTGACCATCTTTTCATCACAGACTACATCACTGACACGGCATCACCTTGCATTATTCCATCTTATGCACAGTAGTCCTCTTGTTTAACTGGGCTTCCCCTGTCTCCATCAGATCCGGAGTTGCCCCCGGATCAGAAGATAACACACATCTGTCTTGCTAACAAAACCCGTTCCTGTGACGTCTTGTGCACCTCATTACCATTCATTCCCATCCACCTTCAACTATGATTATGGTTAACGGCCATAATGTCCAACCCTTCTCATACTATATGATATACTAGTCTGTTTGCTCTGAAAATGCTCCAATATATTTATGATGATGTAAAATAAAATGTTGAAATAAAGTTTAATAAATCTACGAGTACCCATCCACAATTTTCCAATCCCCATCATTCCTTTACTCCACTTCCCGATATAAAGGGCGGTACCCTTTGGGCGGGAGCTAGTCGTCTACGACTAGCAAAAAAAAAAAAAAAAAAACATATTTTACTGATTGTAGGGACAAGGAAGGAACATGGATAGTATACAACAAATGAGCTCATTGGCCATTCCAACTGGTGTAGTGCTAGCTCAAGCGCCTTTGGTGTACAGGCAGGCCGGTAGCTAGCCCAAAAATTTAGGGAAGGGGCTGAAGTTAGGGGGCCCCAATCCAACTATATTATAGTTCATCACCATATTATAGTTAATTTACAAACCTACCGTGAAAATTTTGGGAGGCCAGCAAAAATTTAGGGGGGCGGCCCCCGTAGATTCCCCTGGATACGGGCCTGTGTACAGGGTCCCGGGCTCGATTTCCAGTAGGACACCATTGCTTGACATTCGAAAGCATTACAAACCATTCAGATTCCAATTTAAACTATATGTCCACGTCTCATAGAGCTTTGATACTGAAGATAGACGGTGAACTTTAACAAATAACACCAAATGAGCTCACTGCTGAGATCACAAATCTTTTGAGACACCACTGAATTAATTGATGCCGCATTCGAATTCTTAGCGCTTGGATTACATATCGCCCCCAGAAAGCAGAAAGGTGCTAAGCGCCAAAATACAAATTTATCAGGAGATGAGTAAAAACGAATGAAACACTAATTAATTCAGATTCTTTCTTTCTTCTAGAATTCAGTTTTCACTGCAGACCTTTCATATTGTCTCCTGCTACTTGTCTCCTTTCTACACAAGATTAAACATGAAATGGGTAGTCAAGATATGCACTTAGTTGGAAATCAAGGAGAATGACGCTTAGCACCTTTTTGTTTTCTGGGGGCGATATATTGTTACAGAAAGAAAGTTGTATATATATTCTACATTAAAAGAAGAAACCGTTTATCATCGGAGAGGGCAGGGAAATTGAGTTTTTAAATAAGAAATCGTTTGAAATTACTCCCTTGCAACTACGAGGGAAAAATGAAATGAAATCTTTGAGTTTTACGTCCCACGGTTATGAAGGTTAGGCTAAAGGAGACGGTGATAATGAGAGATGAGTGAAATGGTGGAATGAAGAAAGTGGGAGGAAACGGGAGTACCCCGAGAAAACCCACGAGCACGGTGTTTGTCCACCACAAAGTTCACTTGGCGGGGGCTGGGATCGAACCCGGGACCCCAAGCACCAGAGGTGAACGCTCTACCACTGAGCCACCGTGCCCCCTACAACTACGAGGGAGGATAAAAAAACTAAGGCCGATACTTCTGGCCGATATTTCTGATATAAACACGCTGCTAAGCAGGGCGCTAAACTAAAAATCAAATCAATATCAAATAAAAAAATGAAAGTACAAATTAGTTGTCAATACGTATTCCCTATGTGCAGTTGGGGAAACTTTTTTCCTATTTCTACAAAATTAATCACTTTGTATCTATTCTTCGTGTATATTTAAATAAAAAACGTTTTAAATATGTTGTAAACATATAATAAACTATTAGGAATGGTCCTCTACGTACTGTGTAGCCTAACAAATTAAAAAGTTTAGCTTATTATCAAGGGCGCCGATTTCTCTGCAAATTTGGGGGGAGCATTCAGATGCAGAAAGCATATATGAGGAATTTAAAACAAATTACATTCAAATTATGCCAAATATTGAAAATTTATAAATACAGTAAGGGGCCTACATGAGATTTGAGAGGCCCAGGTTCCCTCAGCTCCCCCGTAATCAGCGCCCTTGCTTATTATGTGAATCTCATATAGTATGTTTTCTTTTGTTCTGCTTCTATTGTTGAGAGAAAAGATCTAGTTGGTCACTTTGAAGTGATTCGCCAAGATCTCGAATACTATATTCGTGTTCAAACATTTTAGTCTATCGTACTAATTCTCTTACGACATTGTATTTTGCATTAACAATTATATCTTGTTCACCGAAACAAACTGTACTATTAAAACTTACTTTTTAAAATCAAATATACGATCTACATAACAATATGTACTGTATACGTACTGGGTGTTCGGGGTAAATTTGGCAGTTGATCAAACTGTATACGTACTGGGTGTTCGGGGTAAATTTGGCAATTGATCAAACTGTATACGTACTGGGTGTTCGGGGTAAATTTGGCAGTTGATCAAACTGTATACGTACTGGGTGTTCGGGGTAAATTTGGCAGTTGATCAAACTGTATACGTACTGGGTATTCGGGGTAAATTTGACAGTTGATCAAACTGTATACGTACTGGGTGTTCGGGGTAAATTTGGCAGTTGATCAAACTGTATACATACTGGGTGTTCGGGGTAAATTTGGCAGTTGATCAAACTGTATACGAACTGGGTGTTCGGGGTAAATTTGGCAGTTGGTTTTATTGCATGTAGATTTAGGTTATCAGAAGGCATTGCCAGCGTCCTCACATGCTACCTCTCTTTGGTTTTAGATACAGCTGTGAAGTCAAACAGAACTGCTATGGACGAGTGGAAGCCACCAAAACATTGGAAAAGAGTTACCTGCATCATGATGATTCGTGCCGGCCAACAAAATTCTGCAATCAAGACAGTTCCTCTGCGCTCCCTGAACACTGTAAAAGCAATACGAAGTGAAATACAGAAATGCAACAATGACTACGAAGTCGTGGCTGCTATAAAAGCTCACAGAAGACGATTCGATTGCCGCCGCACACAGGAATTCATGCACCAATTGCAAGAGAATATGCTGGAGAATCCAGGAAAGGGGATCCGAGTCCTAGCGGCGGAAATATGTGTCACTCCGTCAACGATGAAGCCGGCTTTGAAATGGAACTTTCGTTATTACTTCTACAAGACGCGTAAAGGCCAACTCTTGACTGAAAAGGCAATTTGTACGGATTAACCAGTCCCAACATGAATTATTACGTGTAGAGCGTGGTGGAGCAAGACATCAACCGCACTGCCTGCCACACAAAGACCCAGCTCATCGACAGGATTCAGGCGGCATTTGCAACTCTCCCTAGGAACATCGTGAAGGCTGCATACTCCAGATTCAGGAGCCGCCTTGAGGCAGTTGTGACCGCAAAGTGTTTTTTTAAATAGCGAATTAGCTTTTTCTTGTTCTCCTTCTACTGACGATTTCCACGAATTCATTACAATTTGTTTTGAAGATGATATTTTCTGTTTTCATCTTTTACGCAAAAGTGTCAAATTTATGTCGGACACCCTGTATATACGTATGTAGAGTAAACAACCCGAAGACTTGTTTGGTTCCCAACTGGATTCCTAGCGACTAGCTATATTATTTGGGCACCGTCAGGAGTACACTTACTCGAGAATTCATGGGGACTTTTCCGCTAGAGGTACTAGAGGGAATGTAGAGTTAGTGGAAAATAATAAGATGATGAATATAGATAGCTTGAAAAGAGGTAATGCAAATACGAGGGATAATCGAAAAAAGATTACATAGCCAATTATGGCTTAGGTGTGAGATATACCTGGAAGATCAACGCACCTGATGATAGAGAGTAAAGTGCGGGACAAGTATAAACGATCAAAAATGCCATTAAAACTAATGGCGTTTATGGTCGTTTATTCTTGTCCCGTACTTTACTTAACAATAGTTCTCGATGTAATCACATCTTTTGTTCAACCGCTAATCACAACAGCAGATAAAGTTTTTTTTGTACCATTTGCAGAGAAGCCCGCGTCAAGTTCTCGTAGCCACCGTGAGGCAGCGGTTTTGACATAATCACATATCAGATAATGGTGGCCAGCTACTGTTTTTTTTTTTTTGAGAACACTGAAAAGGTGAAATTCACTGAGGCTAGGTCAGGACTATAGAAGGGAAACTCTAGTCGTTCTAAGCGTAACGTCAGTGGTTGAAGTACTAGGTCTAATGCTGTGTCTAGCATTGTCATTAAACGATATTGATCCGTCTTTCTTTAAAGGCACAAGAACACTTCCCTACATATTGCTTCGAAATTTAGCCCCCTTCCATACACCTCTACAATCTACCTTTGAATGTCAACAAGTGTAGTATCTCTGGCCCACAGGAACCGCGCTATTGATCTCACTTTACTCTTGACCAATTTTCCAGACAAGTCATCATTTTTAATGTCTGCTTCATGTTGATCACCCGACGTTTTCAAACTTGCACCAAGACAGACATGCTATTAAACTACAAATAAATTTTCGATAAGTTACAGTGAATAACAGAAAAGTTTTATGCTTTGTAACTTTCTCGATGATCCCTCGTAAGCAAGGAGGATATCCAAATACTGATAATTAAACTAATGCTCTTAAAATTCAAATACTTCATAGTTCAAATTTTCGAATCATGGATTACTCAAATATTCGTTATTTAAATATTCGAATAATTGTTCAAATTTTGAAAAGGAATTTTAGAATATTCGAACAATTGTTCAAATACTGAAAACGAATATTAGGATGTTCGAATAATTTTGAAATATTGAAAAGGGAAATTAGAATATACGAACAATTGTTCAAATATTGAAAAAGGAATATTACGATATTCGAACAATTGTTCAAATATTGAAAAAGGATTATTAGGATATTGGAAGAATTGTTCAAATATTGAAAAGGGAAATTAGAATATACGAACAATTGTTCAAATATTGAAAAACAAATATTACGATATTCGAACTATTGTTCAAATATTGAAAAAGGAATATTAGGATATTCGAACAATTGTACGAATATTGAAAAGGAAAATTAGGATATACGAACAATTGTTCAAATATTGAAAAAGAAATATTACGATATTCGAACTATTGTTCAAATATTGAAAAAGGAATATTAGGATATTCGAACAATTGTTCAAATATTGAAAAGGGAAATTAGAATATACGAACAATTGTTCAAATATTGAAAAGGGAAATTAGAATATACGAACAATTGTTCAAATATTGAAAAGGGAAATTAGAATATACGAACAATTGTTCAAATATTGAAAAGGGAAATTAGAATATACGAACAATTGTTCAAATATTGAAAAAGGATTATTAGGATATTGGAACAATTGTTCAAATATTGAAAAGGGAAATTAGAATATACGAACAATTGTTCAAATATGGAAAAAGGAATATTACGATATTCGAACAATTGTTCAAATATTGAAAAAGGATTATTAGGATATTCGAACAATTGTACGAATATTGAAAAGGAAAATTAGAATATACGAACAATTGTTCAAATATTGAAAAAGAAATATTAGGATGTTCGAATAATTGTTCAAATATTGAAAAGGGAAATTAGAATATACGAACAATTGTTCAAATATTGAAAAAGGAATATTACGATATTCGAACAATTGTTCAAATATTGAAAAAGGATTATTAGGATATTCGAACAGTTGTTCAAATATTGAAAAGGGAAATTAGAATATACGAACAATTGTTCAAATATTGAAAAGGGAAATTAGAATATACGAACAATTGTTCAAATATTGAAAAAGGATTATTAGAATATTGGAACAATTGTTCAAATATTGAAAAAGGATTATTAGGATATTGGAACAATTGTTCAAATATTGAAAAGGGAAATTAGAATATACGAACAATTGTTCAAATATTGAAAAAGGAATATTACGATATTCGAACAATTGTTCAAATATTGAAAAAGGACTATTAGGATATTCGAACAATTGTACGAATATTGAAAAGGAAAATTAGGATATACGAACAATTGTTCAAATATTGAAAAAGAAATATTACGATATTCGAACAATTGTTCAAATATTGAAAAGGGAAATTAGAATATACGAACAATTGTTCAAATATTGAAAAAGGAATATTACGATATTCGAACAATTGTTCAAATATTGAAAAAGGATTATTAGGATATTCGAACAATTGTACGAATATTGAAAAGGAAAATTAGGATATACGAACAATTGTTCAAATATTGAAAAAGAAATATTACGATATTCGAACTATTGTTCAAATATTGAAAAAGGAATATTAGGATATTTGAGTAACAGAAGAAAACTTATTCGAATAACTTTAACAGCACTAACTGAAACCTATATACCCATTGAAATACCCATGTTTTGGATAAATATTCGGATATTTATTCGTTGAAATAAATATCCAGGTATTTTTACATCATTATAAAGGGTCTTTTGTATTATTCTTATTATAATTGTTTTTTTACTTACCACACACTCATGAACTGGCGCATAGGAGCCATTTTCGTAATAAGTTTTCGGACACGTGGCCCAGGGCAATTCGGACTGGAAGCTCTGAAACAAAAATGATACAATATGAGTTAAATATTGAGAAACATAATTCATTTATAATTGTGAAACGTAAATTTTACAACTAAATATTTCTGAATTAATCATAACTTATATTGATACTTTAAATTGCTATTCTGCGATTTAAGAAACCTCAAGATTCGTAGACTAAGAAACAACATTTACCTCTGGATTGCATATATTTTTTGCACGTGTAACCCTAGCCAACTGTTTTTAAGTTGGTCACAAGAAAGCGGGTGAGGTTAGATTTACATCGAAGTTGCACCATCCAAGTATGACGTAATGTCACGTGGTATTATCATGGGGCAAAGGTGAAATAAAACGACTCCTGTGAACTACTTTTTAAATAATAGTAATATTTAGTTTGTAATAAACTAAACAATTTTAACATACAGTTATTAAAACTAAATAATAATGCTATTTAAAAAGTAGTTAACAGCAAACGAAAACAACACAATACGTAACCAAGTGCAGTTGAGATCGTTTTTCTAGTCGCTGCCTTAACTTAGATTTTAGGGAAATTGTTATTCTGGCAACACTGTAATTTCTATGGATGGCAACTCTGCAAATTCTTCAGGTTCATATTTTCTGTTGTAGAACAACATTATCTATGATTGTGGTAAGCTGCATATCATTATATCCTTTCACTTATGAATAAACAAGCAAAAGAAACTTGTAAATTTTGTATTATTTTTAGTAAGGCAGGCTCTTAACATGGTGATTTGAGAGCGCGCGCTGGGTGTCTTAAGGGGTAACACGTCTCGATCGGACATACCGTTGAGGAATAATCACCGAAAAAGAGAATGCTCATAGACTTAACCTTGAAAAAGCATTTGGTGTGCTAATTCTCATTATAAACAATGAAAAATATAATTTTCAGCATTAGAAATAGAGTGAAGTCCTTTTCGTTGTATCCATCGAACACTATTTTACAAAACCATTATCCTTTTCGGTGATTACCAAATTGAAACATTTGCATGTCGTGTTCGTTCACGAAAACAATTGATGCACTAAAAAAAATCTATGAATAATTAATAAAAGTCGGGCGCTTCGCTCCAAATTTGCAACTATTGCATACTTAGTTTATGATGATACTTTCAATTGCTATTCTGCAACTTAAGAACCATAAGATTGGTAGCCGAAGGAACAAAGCTTGCTTCTGGATCTTAACCTTTATGAGGTTTATCCAGCCAGGATTGTTATAACCTTCTTTACTTACGCGATACTTACTAAATAGGAATCATATTAATGGAAGAACAAATGACAATAAATATTACAGGTCTAAAGCCAAAAGTAAGAAATCTGATTTAGTTTTCAAACACAGGATCTACGTACAGTACTTTCCTGCAAGTTAGCCTACATTGTAGACACATACTGTTTTTGTAGGATGCCTCACTCTAAAACCACTAAATCAAGCTTGAGCCACAAAAATAAAGGTCAGAGCTTCAATAAAATTTTGAGATTTCAAACCTTTGGGAAGTTAACTCTTAATATTCGATATTTGGCGTTGGCGCCTGCTAACAGGAATTATTTTCATGTTGATTAGAGGACTAAGCTGATAATTTAATATTTTATTTCTTTTTCACTTTACAGCAGAGCACGTATACGAGTAAAAAGAGTAAACCCAGGAAGTCGCTCACTGATTCACATAACACCAGATCAGTGATGCCAACCCGTGGGGAAAATCTCATATTGTGGGATTTTTTGACAATAATTTCTCGAAATGGGATAAAGGGAATTTTTGTAAAAATTAGCAGGATTTATGGGATTTTCCATATATATATTTCATTGACGATAAGAAAATTGTTTATGAGCAGAAAGTAGACATATGGGCCTCCAATAAACTTGAAATTAACGCTAATTGTCAAATTGTGTTACTATAAAATAATGTTAGTGTTAAAGTGATTTATGCAGTGACCTTTGAATCTCGAAAACCAAGTACCAATGAACGTTCATTGCACTCTGGAGTTAAAAGAAAAAAGAAACAAGAGAGAGAGATGAAAGAAAGAACATAATTAACGGCAGGAACTAAAACGACAAACGTCCAACTTCCAAATTGTTCCATATGAAGTGACTGAAGAATGAAGTTTATCTAGTATTATTACGTTCAAGGGAAAATGATGGCACAAAACGTGATGGAAATACTAAACTGACAGCAAAATGCACCTATTTTCATCGACGTTTTCAATATTGTCTCTTTCAGTTAAGCTGTTTGATTAATCGGGATTTTTGAATAATTCACTCATATGTGTATGAACAAAATTACTGATATACACTGATTCCATTGTCCATGTTCAAGTTCAGAAAATTTTGTTATTAGTAGAGCGTGGGAAATTCCAGTTCAAAATGATAATTTCTGCCTCCCGAGATGAGATTTTATAACGTTTCAGGTTGCCATCACTGCACCAGGTCTACCCAAAGCTATTAGGCGTAGATTTGGCATAAATATGGTCCTTACATCCTAGACTTGCAGATAAGACGGGATTATGTAGAATGCAACGCCTAATTGAACTAGGGAACTTAAACACTTGAACATGTTTTGTAAGTTTGCCAGACTTCTGAAACTATTAGGCATGTAAGTTTAAAATTTTTAATAAATATTTAAGATTTTTATCTTTTAGGGCTAGTTTCCTTTTGTACACAATAGATATGAATAATACAAATAAGTTTCTCTAAATAACAGTAATTTGTTGTTGAATTATAGGTGTTCACTGACCATGCGTCTTAGGGTGTGTTGGAATAGGTGCTTCTCAACAACCAGGCATCTTGGAGAGAGAAATGAGAACTCTCAATGACCAGGCGTCTTAGAGATGGCGTTGAGGAGCTCTCAATGACCAGGCGTCTTAGAGAGAGCGTTGAGGAGATCTCAATGACCAGGCGTCTTAGAAATGGTGTTGAGGAGATCTCAATGACCAGGCGTCTTAGAGATGGCGTTGAGGAGCTCTCAATGACCAGGCGTCTCAGAGAGGGCGTTGAGGAGATCTCAATGACCAGGCGTCTTAGAAAGTTAATAGTTTGATCAGTCGATGAAGATTGGTGCTTCTGTGGTGTCGTTATCACCCTTTTATACATAAATGTTGCTGACTGCTTTAATTTTCTTCACTTGCCGATCGTTGGCGATAGTTAACGACGTTTTCTTAGTGGCTGTCGGCCGAAGTGTGTTTACAGCGAGCACGTCGTGTAGAAACACGTGGACCTTACAGTATTTTCCTTGTTCCTCAGGTTGTAGATAAGAAGGAATTTTGCAAAATGCTGTTCTTGAGAGAAAAAGGACCTCGACTTTGTTAACGTTTACAAGGTTTCCGAAACAATTGGACATAGAACGTTGGAACTCTGTGCGAATGTTTTCATTCAAAAAGAAGTTTCACGAAATAAGACCCCTAAAGAGAAGAATGAGTGCTTGAAATGTTGTGCTGGTAGAAACCAGATATGATTGCTTGATGGAAAGTTTTAGTGCTGTTTTGAGCAGAATTCCTAGTACATTTATTCATATTTTAAAAGTCTTTACTCCAACGCTTTTCTTTCTTCTTTTGCTTTTTTCCATCATATTATTGAGCATAACTCTTCCAGAATACAATTTATTTTCAACCAATGTTGTGGGCAGTTTATTTGCCCCTACTTTCTCATTACACTTCCGTCGAACACAGATAATGAAATGGCCAATAAATAAAAGTAATTTATCAACTGTTTAAATGGTTAATTTGACTACAATTAGAGTCGTTTGATTTACCTTGGCACACTTCCCGCCAGTGTACTTGGTTGGCCTGTAAAGTACTGTCTGCTAGCACTCACGTGAATGCTTTAATCCAATAGCCGTCTTATTGGCTTTGTGTTAGTTGTGACGTTAGTAGTCAGCCAGCCGATCAACTGATGTGATTGCTATTTGGCGGGAATTTGAAGTGCTTAGGTGGCACACACGAACAATTGTGTTACAGTGAGTTGTGAGTGGTGTGGCATTATGCTGTTTCCTAGCGTATTGTAACTCGCAACGTGGCAAGAACGCGTTGCAGAGAGATCCACTCTTTAGGCGGGAACCGTGCCAAGGTAAAACAAACGTACTTTAACAACGGAATGAGGCCTTTGTTTTTGAAGATGATTTACCTGGACGAAGTAGAAGAGGCACCAGGCAATAATGGTGTTGTAGTAGAGTGCCACATTGAAAGAGACGACGGCACTGCTTATGCCAATTCCACCCAAATATGGTGACACTTGGTTCCATACTCCAATAGCTCCTTTCCTCAAGCGCTGCCCAATCGCCAACTCCAGATAGAAGATTGGAATGCCTTCGATCGCCAGCATCACAAAATATGGAATAAGAAACGCTCCTGCAATAAATTGACAAGAAAATCTCTAGTAAATTAACATTATTTAACACTTATCTCTTCGAATTATTATTTCCACATTTATTTGTGATTACCATAGTGCACTTAAAAATTCTTCATTCATGCACAGCAAAAATGAGGTGTTGAAACAACACAAAATAACTACCACTCTACCACTTGTGTGTCAATTCAACACCAAGCACATCGCCTTAGAGGATATCAAAAATACGTCGTTACTGGCTGTGAGTATTTGTATTGTTTTTTATTGGCTGGTACGAGCAAAGATTTGCAAAATATATTTCACATTTGTGGCAAGTAACTAAACACATTCTGTTTTCTGTAATTAGTCACAATAATATTTTTGTAAACCTTTGAATCATCTGATAACAGTTACACAGAGAGCAGTGGTTCCATCTGTTTTCTTTATCTGTTATTCTTGTGTCTTAGCACATATGAACAGAAGATGACAGAACTGTTGCCTATAAAACTATTGTCAGACGATGCATAGGTTTACAACAATATTATTGTGACCAATTACAGAAAACATAGAACATTATTCGTTACTTGACACAAGTGCCAAATATACTTCGCAAAGCCTTGCTTATATTAAACGATAAATACCAATAAAAATTCTCCCAGGTAGTAAAGAGTTATATGTGATATGCCCGGAAGGCGATGTGCTTGCTACTGAATTAACACACAACTAACACGCTAAAGTGGTAGCCATTTTGTGTTATTTCAACACCTCATTTTTTACAGCGTGGATCAATATTTGTGACAATTACGAAACCATATCTACAGAGAATCAGTATGAGCCGATTCGATTAATATTCCTTTTCTTATCAAGGCCCATACGTTACATCAAAACGCATAGAAATTTTTTCCCTTTAGTACGAGAATGATTCAGAAAGTAATGCCTCCAAGCCCACTACTTAACCAATAGTATTGCAAGTATTTGAACTGTTTACTATTAATGCGCTGATGTTTATTCTATACAGTGTCACTTGTTTCTACTTTCTATCTCTTTTCGTTCCCGAGTAATAGAGCAATCCATGGCATCCGATGACGTTCGGTTGAAACAGCGGGCTGTTATTGAATTTCTGACTGCGGGTGGTTATGAGCCCAGGAACATTCATAGTCGGCTACGATTCATGAATATACCTTTACGACCCGGAAACGAAGCGACAGTCGACGGAGTACCGCCAAACGTTCTCTCTTCCGGCAAAAAATCAAAGTTGTCCCATCTGCTAGCAAAGTGTTGTTGACATTCTGCCTCATCCTACCTATAGTCCTTATCTTGCACCCTGTAACTTTTGGCTCTTTCTCAAAGCTTAAGGATCACATTAAGAGCTAAACGCTAAAGTTGTGACGCGGAGTGGAAGCAGAAGTTCAGTAATGATGTAACCAGCAGCTACCACAATTCTTAGCCGACGGCATGAAAAACCTTGTTTCACGTTGGTGTAGGTGTGTTGTCCGTAATGGGGACTATGTTGAAAAATGATACCATCATTTGTAGCTGACATTGCAAGCTTTCCAGTAATACCTGTATCGGTGCTATCTGTCAAACACAAATAAAGGTATCACCTTGGAGGGATTACTTTCTGAATCATCCTCGTATATATCAGATAGTGAAAAAGTAGTGAGCCTTTTGCGCACGAGATGGCATCAGTGTTCTAAATCTTAGAAATGTGAGTAGCAGCGGGTCAGGTCTAACGTTATTTAAGGGCCAACAGTTGAAGCTAGTAGATATTGCAAAAAAAAAAAAAAAAGTTAAGGAATTCTTATAATCAGACATAAGGTATTGCGCCATGAACATGAGTGAACTTGCTGACGAACTATGCTATAGTTTACAATTTTATTTCAATAAGGACGCAAATGCTGCGTTTAGAAAAAGCATTTGATAAGGTATGGCACTATGGCTTGCTGCGCAAACTACAGTCACTCCAACTACCCACTTGTTACATCCGTCTCATTTACTCTTTTCTAAGTAATCGAATAGCGTATGTTTCAATAGGAAGTGCCCTCTCTAGACCTATTTTTCCTCATACAGGCGTACCTCAGGGTTCCGCACTTAGCCCATTATTATATATCTTATATGCCTCAGATATGCCTAGACCACCGCCTAATGTCTATATTTTCCAATATGCTGACGACACAGCATTTTTATCACTTGGGAAAACTATGCTTCAGATCAGCAGAAGCCTACAATTGACACTCGACAATTTTCTTATCTGGTGCAGGAAGTGGAAATTAACTGTAAATTCGGAGAAAACACAAGCCCTTGTTTTCCTTGCACCTAAACGTAGAACTAAAGTACTCCGAAATCCTACTAATCTTTGTGTATCGGTTGACGGGCATTTTCTTTGACCAACCGCCTCTGCGACATATCTTGGTGTGGTATTCGATACCAAACTCACCTGGAAACCTCACTTTAAGAAACTGGCGCAAAAAGTATCAAGTCGATTAAATCTTCTACGCCGCCTTACGGGCACGACCTGGGGACTAAGTGCGGATGTCTTACTAAAAACATACAAAGTTTTTCTTCGACCTCTTCTCACATTTGGTCACATTGCCTGGTGTCATGCTTCACCTCAACTGTACGAGAAGTTAGCAATTATGGAACGCCATGTTATTCGCCTGGCATATCGGATTCGACTACCATATCCAAATTACATGACCTACGAACATATAGACTTTCCAACTATTTTCGAACATCTTGCTACACTTCGGACAAGATACATTCAATCCCGCGTTACAAATGCTCATCCACTGTATCTTGATACGTTAAGAGTTGATGCCCGTACAGATGCTCCATCTCGATATAAGCACTCACCGCTCAACATCCTCACCACACTATATGTTCAGACAACTAATTTGGACGCCGCAGAGAGAGCAATATTTGGCATTTACATCGTCAGAGATCATCTACCTCATATTTTTCCATTTTAGCACATGTTCTTCACTCATCACTAACATTGGGCTATCATTACGTCTTACATCAGTCTCGAGTCGCCCCGAGACAGAAGATCTAACCTTCATGTGTCTCAACTAATGTTCCCAATGTGATTGTGACATCAATGCACTTCATATCATTATCATACTTGTTTATATATGATATATCCAATTACGTTTATTCTTTAATTATATATATATTTGTATATTTGCACCATTAATATGATACCTTGCACTATATTACATATTGTTCATTTCTCCAGACTAATTTTACGTTTTTTTCTTTTTTTCAATTTCTTGTTTGTTTTGCACTGCACTTAGACCACCTAATGTAAATGTATTAGCACCACCAACGTGTTTTTTTGAAAACCTTCGCCAACGAGAGGGCATAACCCTCTAATGGCTGGGGTTAGATTGTTTTAATATGAAACCAAATATGATGGAATAAACAGAATAGATGATTAAAGAAATTTCACAAACCTAATCCCTTACCTTAAAAAAAAAAAAAAAAAAAAAAGCAAATGCTGCGCAAGTCCTGAAGAAACTTGTGCTGCTTATGGGCAAGGTACGTTACGAAAAGCAACAACCAAGATGATTCATTTTTTTCGTTCTGGAAATACGACATCCAAAATGCTCCTCGCAATGGGTGACCAATCATAGCCAAAGTGGGTGTTATTCTGTCAAAAGTCAAGCAAGACTGACGTGTAAACGGTCAAAACATCTCCAATGACATAAACATTCGTTTTCAAACTGTTAAATCTTTTTTTGGAGAAAATTGGACACAAAAAGAAGCTCGAGATTTCGGTGTCTCTTAATCTGACTCAATAACAGTTACTCGATCGAATTTCTATCAACGAATCTGTACTAAAATGTAACGAACTCGAGTCATTTTTGTACTGTAGTGGATAACCTATGACAATAATGTGGGGAAAAGATCGTAGTCGAAGCGAGCAGAAGCTCTACAGTCTGTGGTAAAGCACACACTGATGCCCAGGAACGTTATGCTATGGGCTTAGTGATATTAAAAGAGCATTGTGCATCACGAGTTCCTGCCAGCGGGCAGAACGATGGACTCGGAACTGTAATGTTGACAATTAGTGGGAGTGCACCTAGTAAACAAAAAAGAACAGCCGAAATTGGTTGATTGAAAAGTGTCGAATACAACATTGACAACGCCAGACCGCATACATCTTTAACGATTTGTCAGAAATTGGGAGAACTTGACTGGAAGATTTCAATGTCTCCACTATAGCTTGGACCTGGCACCGTCAGACCAGTGGCATGAGTAAGGGCTCGAGGGCCACCCCGCAGACTACGTGGAGTGGGGCCTCTTCTCTACGTTCTACTTCACGATTTGGGGCCCCATGGTGGCTTGAGGGCCCCCGC
Source organism: Thermobia domestica (assembly GCF_964235325.1). NCBI lineage: Eukaryota > Metazoa > Arthropoda > Insecta > Zygentoma > Lepismatidae > Thermobia > Thermobia domestica. Next base: position 133,704,275 of record NC_137471.1, read on the forward strand.
AATGCAGGGTCTGCGGGGCCCTTATTTATGCCGTTGCGTCAGACTATTATCTGTTTCGGTCTCTTCAGAACTTCCTGAATAGTGTTACGTTCGTGTCAAAAGAGCCTTGTGGAGACCCCGTGTCACTTTTTTTTTTACCAGAAATTAAATAACTTCTTTACTCTGGTGTTGCCGTGAAAATGGCCGAAGGTTGTCGATCAAAATGGTGCAAATGTGGTTTTAATAATATTCTATCAAATCACAATAAATGCATTCTTAATCTTGATGTTCAAAGGCTCAATACCTTCTATTTTTTTTTTTTTTTGAGTTTAAGGTCCTACGAGGTAATGAAGAGATGGATGGTAACGGAGGAATGAATAAAGTAGAAGAAAACAGGAGAACCCTAAGAAAACCTTTGAACACGGTGTTTGTCCGCTTTCCATATTTCTAGAAAACGAGATTCTTTATGAAAATGTACAATATATTCATAGTTATACATTTGCTTCTTAGGTCGCGATGGTTCAGTAGTAGAGAGTTCACTTCTTGTGCATGGGTTCCTTGGTTCAATCTCAGCTTGCGCCAAGTGAGCTTTGTGGTGGATAAACACCATGTGCATGGATGTTTTCGGGGTTCTCCTATTTTCTTCTACTTTCTTCATTCCACCATTTCCTTCATTTCCCATCATCACGGTCTTTTTTAGCCTAGCTGCATAAGTGTGGGACGTAAAACTTCAAGATTTTATTTCACTTTTTACTTGCTTCTTACATATCAGATTTAATTAAATAACGGTCAATACTAATCAAAAGTGAGTGATAGAGAGTAGATTACTCTTAGTTGTTCAGTATCGATGATTAGTAGAAGCAAGATTCAATTAAATATTGCTTGAATAGTATTATTAACTTATGTTTTGGAGGATAACTGGGATATTTGTAGTTTCGAACAATTCCTGTTTGGGGGTGGAGGTTAGCTGATGTAAATCTTGGACTCTCCCAGATAAAAAAGAAATCCAGGGACTCACGAGATGAAATCTCTCCCAGGACAAAACCTCGCCTAGTCAGGGCCTCACGGGATGAAATCTCGCCTAGGACAAAACCTCGCTTGGTCAGGGCCTCATGGGATGAAATCTCGCCTAGGACAAAACCTTGCTTGGTCAGGGCCTCATGGGATGAAATCTCGCCTAGGACAAAACCTTGCTTGGTCAGGGCCTCATGGGATGAAATCTCACCTAGGACAAAACCTCGCTTGGTCAGGGCCTCATGGGATGAAATCTCACCTAGGACAAAACCTCGCTTGGTCAGGGCCTCACGGGATGAAATTTTGCATACGACAAAACCTCGTGTAATCAGGGCCCCACGAGATGAAATCTTGCCTACGACAAAACCTCGTTTGGTCATGGCCTCATGAGATGAAATCTTGCCTAGGACAAAACATTGCTTGGTCAGGGCCTCATGGGATGAAATCTCGCCTAGGCCAAAATCTCGCCTGGTCATGGCCTCATGAGATGAAATCTCGCCTAGGACAAAAACTAGCTTGGTCAGGGCCTGACGGGATGAAATCTCGCCTAGGACAAAACAAGAACGTCTGGAAGCCCTCTGCATATACCAAGCATCCTTTTACAGGTCATGATATGCACGATGTTCTTGCAAGCCATACATATAATGATAACAATGCTCTTATAAAATTTCAAAACCACAGACGGAAGCTATTTAAGATTTAATCCATTTTATCATATAGTCTAGGGTAGTTTGAGCTTTACAGTGAAAAACATATTACAATTTGATGTTTTAAAACCTGTTAAAGTGTCAAACTAATATTGCATGAACCATTATCAATTAAGCAATCCTTAAAGACTACATTATTTCAAAATTTCTGGCTAAAAAGCACTTTCCATCGCGACAAATTGAATAAGGTGGATTTTTAGTGCTAGTTCTCTCTCCCTCTCCAGAGTCTGAGATGACTTGGGAGGTCCGTTGCCTGGAGACGGTTAAGAGAAACGCTGGAGACGAATATAAATCACCTGTCACTGACGAGATATGGAGCTTACACACGGAAGTCTGTTGCCGACCTACATAAGGAGGAGAAGCATTTCATGTAACAAGCTGTGCTGCTAATGACTGAAACGCGAGAGACACAGATGCTTCATCATAATTTGAGACACTGATTTCCGTCATTCAAATATATTAAGAGTTTATGTAAATAATTTGTCTATATTTAATACGCTATAAATTTACTGAGCAAGAAAAATACCTGAAACGTTAACAGTGTTGGCGAATACCAGTGCTATTTTTGTTTATTAGCTCATGCCTTTATACGGGAAATTATTTCTCAAGTTTCTTTGAAATGAACGAGAGTTTTAGTGATTTAATTTAAATGATTTTCTCTTCAAATTTATTAAAAAATAATTTTGTTATATGAAATGTTAAAAATTAATAATCAAATTTAATCTAACAATGTACGAAATATTAAATTTATATAGTAAGACTTTTGTTAAATTTATATGTAGATCATGCAAATTTATTTTGAAAAAGCAAAAAAAATCATACATCAAGTAGAAAGATAAAAAAACTAATTCTCCATATAAAACGATAGGATAAAAATAGTGTAGATAATCAATATCGGTTTGGGTACAAAACCTTGCGGCCGACATTTTGCAGGCAGAATCTCGCAGATCACAGTCTCATCAAGCTGTAAGATTCAAAACCCTGCGGTACAAAATCCCGCCTGGCCAAAATCTCACCGTCCTAAATCTCGCCTGTTTAGGGCCTCACGGGATGAAATCTCGTTTAGGACAAAATCTCACCTCGTTAGGTTCTCACTTTATGTAATCCTGAATAGGACAAAATCTCGCCTGGTCTTGGCCTCACAGGATGAAATCTCGCCTGGTCAGGGCATCACGGGATGAAATCTCGCCTAGAAAAAACCTCACCCTTCAAAATCTCGCGGGATAAACTCTTGTCACACTGATTTCTTTAGCATAGAATATTTAAAGTATAGGCCTAATTGTATATACTGTATATCACCCTATACTAAAAAAAAAAAAAAACTATATAAACAGTGAAACTTCCATTAACGGACACCTCCATAATATGGACATGTTTTTTTTTTTTTTTGTTCCGACAAAAATGTGTGTATTATAGGACAGATCCCTCTACTTCACGGACACTTTCAAATACGGAAACGGCAGCCTTCTTTCCCCCGACATATTAGTTACGTCTTCATAACGGACAGGAACTATTTTCAATTCAAATGTATTCACCACAGAAAATCTACAATTTGAAAATAAATTTAAGTACGATAGACATAAAATTTATTCCAAGTGACATAGCTGTTTTCTTGCGTGATGAGAGATGCTGTACTTTGATCTTAGCTTGCCTGGAGCTCTGTGAGAACTCAACCCTTCTCTGTGCTTGTCTGGAGCACTGAGAGTTCCTAACCGCAATCATCTAGCTTGCCTGGAGCTTTGTGGGTTTCCTTGCCCTCTTATGAAGCTCGTATGAAGCTCTGTAGGACCTCATCCTCTCGTTGCTTGCCTGGAACACTAAGAATTCCTAAACCATTACCACTTAGCTTGCCTGGAGCTCTGTGGTATCCTTCCTTTGGCTTTCTGTGCTTTGGAACACCTATTTACTCAGACAAACTATATAGAGAATTTTGTGTCGGTCTTCGGACCACATAGTGACTTTGTGTGTTATATTTGTACATAAGAAACATTTTATAATTAAAAGTTGCGGGAGAAAACCGAATTCCGTTTGCTTTACCATCATATTAAGGTAATTTTACAATATTTTATAGCTTTTGTATTTTTCTGCTTTCTTGGGGATACGGCTATTATTTGTAGGTGAAACAACATTGAAAGAACACATTTACGAATAAGAAAACCGCGTGGTTTTACCTCTAGCTGATAGCCCAATCCATACAGATTTCTTAAAGGCAAAAAAAAAAAAAAAAAAAAAAAAGATAGGATGTATAACTGTGTGTAAAACCCGAACACTTATTATTAATAGGTATTAATAGGTAGGTTTGTATTATTAATAGGTCAGATTTAATCTTTAAGTTACACGTCGTTCCGAAGCTAGGAGGGGCAGCATTCTTAAACTTATTATACAAGGAAAAGCAATTAAAATTAACATTAAACACAAATCAAAATGAACAATGTATTGAAACAAATAATAACATGCTTATTAAACAAAGCTTTTACGGCAAAATTTGTGTGTGTGTTAAATGCAATTGGTTTTAGTATTTAAAGCAATATATATATATAGGTAATTGTGTTTAAAAAAATGATAATTTTCAGGAGATAAAAACCTGAGCTAAGTTGTTCATTAGGCTATGACTAATCCAAAGGTTATAGCAACAAAGTACGTTTTAAAAATTAAATAATTCTTTGATATAGTGTTTTAGTATATACGGGGAGTGATCGGAAAATAAGGTTATAAAGCCTGCAGTGAAACATGTATACATTATTTCATACACCTAATACAGTAACAGATAGTACATACATTAGGTTATTTTTCGACATAGTCTTCATATCAGTTGGGGAACTTGTCGCATCGTTTCAATATTTTCCCCTGGTAAAAATCCTGTTCATGAGTGTTCTGCCACGTTGTCACGAAGAGGTCCAGGCTGTAGAGAGGGTGATCGATGATGTCCCAGCAAAACTGCTTCAACAGCATAGTGGTCTTCTGGACTGCCGGCTACTGCGCTCCTCGGCGGCGACATTTTTTCTACCAGCCGATTACTTTCGACACCATTCTGCGATATGCTGACGTGGGCATTACGATCTCTCTCTAAACTTCTACCAGTTGCTGCTAAACTTCAGCAGTTACATGTTTCTTGCACAGAAATAGAATAACTGAACGGATTTCTTCGCGAGACCAGTTTTTCAAATGAGTCGCCATTTGTGTTTACCTATAACTAGCACCGTAGATGGTTGTGGCTGAAACTCTGCACAGTTGCCAACTGCATGTATTAAATTATCGCACACTTTTCATTCCTCTATAACAGACAAAACTCCTGAAATATCAGCCTTCTAACCTTAGTTTCCGATCCTCTCTCGTAGTTATATATATATATATATATATATATATATATATATATATATATATATATATATATATATATATATATATATAGGGTGTTTCAAAACAACAAAGACAAAGTTTGGGAGGTGATTCCTGACACCAAAATAAGACGAAAACTATAGACCAACCTGAGTGCACAAATGCTTCCTCTCGGAGTTATAGGCTGCCGAAACCTTGAAACAATGAACTTTAAAGGTTCATAGCTCCAAAACTATATGAACTACCGTAGTTGGGCCAAGACTTCGCTTAGAAACTAATATGTGCGCTATCCAAAAATACATGTTTCAGAATCCTAAGGTACTCACGCAACATTTTTTATAGAGGCAGTTTGGCTACAGACATATAATTTGAAGTACTCACCAATTACCTCTATAAAAATCGTTGCGGAAGTAGTGCAGGATACTGAAACATGGATAGGGCACATATGAGTTCCTAAGTGAAATCTTGACCTGACTACGGTAGGTTCCATAGTATTAGAGCTACGAAACTTTAAACTTCATTTTTTCATATTTTCGGCAGCCTATATCTCCGAAAGGAAGCATTTGTGCACCCAAGTTGGTCTATACTTTTCGTCTTATCTTGGTGTCAGGAATCACTTCTCAAACGCTGTTGGTGTTGCTTTGAAACACCATATATATAGGCCTATGTGTGTGTGTGTGTGTGTGTGTAATATGTTAGTATTTTTATCATTATATAACTAAGAAAAATACGATACATATTTTGCTTACCTCCGCCATTCTTTTGAGCTAAATAAGGAAATCTCCAGACATTGCCAAGACCTACTGCATAGCCAATGGTGGCGAGGAGGAACGTCAATTTACTATCCCATGATTCCCTTTCATCTTCTCCGGTCTCTGGTCGAAACTGCTTGTCATCTTGAGGAATTTTCTCTCGTAGAGGCTGCAAACAAAAAACGCTCAATAAAAGTATTCCATTAATTCACTACTGAAACTAATATCAATTTTATAAATTACAAATCATTACGGACAAAGTTACTTAAAGACACGTTAAAGTTAACTTTTGCAACACATTTCTATCTTTTCCGTTGTGTTTTGGATCTCAAACTGAGACTGAGGACAATTTAATCCTCATACGAGAGCGTGCCACGTTAAGTATTCTTCATTAGGATTGCCCATGAGAGAAGAGATTTTGTTGTCTGGACTCGAACATATGTTCAGTGTTGCCAGATCTGAAGGTTAAAAAGTGGCGTGGTTGTGCTCCAAAAGTACAGGAATTGAACAATTTGTAGCCTAAACATAAGAATGAATTATTTTGCAACTATATACTTTTACTAACCGCAACAGTCCAAAATTGCGATAGCCGCTTGACCGTCGTCAACCGAGAATTCTCACGTATTATATATATACACACAATACTTGAGATTTCTCGGTTGACGACGGTGAGGCGGCGACCGTAATTTTGGGCTGTTGGCTGCGGTGTGTTGGAGTAATCTCCATACTGCGTTACAAGCAGTAGAATTGCAATGTATAACGAACTAGGAAGCCAGAAATAGTTAAAATGCTCGATCTTTCTGGTTTCTAAGGAGTCATGTTTGCTTAAGTCAATTTTGTTTACTCTGAAATACTCTATACAACGTTTACAGTATGTCTTCACTATTATTTCCCACTTCTTTAGTTCATTTGCTAAATTCTTTGTCTGGCAGCCGAGCCACAAATTTTGAAAGTTTCTATTGAAACTCCACTTATTCATTATATTAACATGTATAATACAATAACACAATTAAATTTGCGATGTTCACGTTTACACAGCTCTCTGTAATAGGTCTATTCATCAACGTGTAAGGGTCTGTCCTGGTTCGTATTTTAGTAATCTTCAAAATAATTCAAAACGTTTTAACACTTTCTTAGCTGGTTTTTAATACTAAACCATGAGAAGCGTACATAATCAACTTTCTGCATATACAACAAGATGTCTACATCTTTATACATACACTTATCTTCTCGACAAAACGTCTAAGTACATGTACATTTATTTACGACGTTGCTATAGTAACAACTCTCTTTTTAGTTACCGATTACAAAAAATAATATCTCGAAATCTCTATATGTCCTTCTTTTCTTTATACACAATACTGCTCAAATAATTCGCCTCTGATCCCTTTCTGTAAATTGGCACAGATTGTTAATATTACATACAACGTTATCGTTGTAGATGTCGCTCGGACGGGACTTCCATAATAGTTCTACTATGAAGGAAAGAACCCTGGGTTAAAATATCATGAAACATTTACCTTTTGAATAGCCCTCGTATATTTAATATCACCTTTAATACACATATTCTACTTTTCCATTTATATATAATATATTATAACACACATTTTTATATTTGTCAATATATTTCAATATTAATAACGACGAATTACAATTATCATGAATAAGGCTATTCAAAAATTAAACCTAACTGACAGTTTCCTTCTATGGTATAAATTAACTATTCCTTCATATACAAACAACATTATTTACAAACAAAGATCTTCGTAATATTAAATATTAGCAGGGTCAGAAGGCAACAAAATTAGAATATATAAACACATTGAAGATTATCATTTAATACATTAAGAAACTTTGAAAAATTAAGAGATTCGATATTCATTATTCTTATTCTTTCCATATAATAAGGTGCATCTATTTTATATAAGTCTGTCATTACCTTCATAAGTTTACATTAAAATTATGATCTTTTATTTTTAAATATCTATAATATTCATATGAAATTCGAATAGAATAAAAACGCGAAAACGAGAATAGCTTAAATATATGTTTCTTGGAGAAAACATAAATTGTCAAACTCAGTATATTCTTGTATTACAATAAAGCTTTTAGATAATTTCTTAGCATGAAACACAAATTAACATTTCCTCAATTAATGCTATAAAAGGAAATTGCAACAAAACTATAAGGAACAAATCAATAGTATTTTCAGTTAATTGCCATAAATTAATTTTATCACTTTCTTAACTGATCTCATTATTGCATATGTTTTCAACATAGATTTTAATAATAAATAAACTGAAGAACATATTAACCATAGACGCAAGCAAAGGTCAATTTAATACAAATCTGTCGGACGCCTTTTTGACAGTTCAAGTTATACGTTCGAAGGGCTCATTTAAGCAACATTGTATGGCACAATCTTGTGTACGTTCTTGTCTTTCATAGGATGATACCATATTTTGACTCCTATTTACAGAAATCCTGCCATCTGCAAATTGATTTTGTGAAGATCGGCGATAATTATTACTTCTACTGAAATTCCTGTTGTTATTTCTAAAATTACTAGCTCCATTTCTATAATTAGGTTGCGTTTTATTTCCGGTACCATTATAACTACTCATTCTATTATTGAAACTACGAAAATTAGAATCATTTTCAGGTTGTATATCTACATTACGAACAGAAGCATATTGTGTCTGATTACGTACATAATTACTCTGACCTCTATCCTGCATTTTATTGTTATTCTGAATTGCAGACTGACTCTCATAACTCTGAATGAGCATAATTAAATGGTTGAAGTTAATGCACTGTGCCGACATTAACAACTGTTGTAGTCTAAATGGCAATAAGATCCTAATGGAAGCTATAATTCGGGATTCCGGATGGTTTGGATTTAGTGATCTTAACTCATGATATGTAGATACTACAAATTCAGTAATATTCCGGTGTAATTTTGGATTGTAATGCTTCGTTCGCAAAACGGCATCTCTATTCGCTACCATAAAATCGTTTTCATAATTTGATAGAAGAGCATTCTTAAAATCTGAATATGTATGAAGACTACCTCTAATAGCTTTAAACCATGTTAAGCAGGGTGGTAACAAGATGTGCGGTAATAATTTTAAAAACTGAGACTCATCTACACCCATGAGCTCACATTCATCCTGAAATTTTTCGAGAAATGCCCTAGCGGGTATATCTTCTGGCACGCCACTAAATTTTGTAAGCGACTTAACTTCGCTGAATCGCAACTGTTTACCTGTGTACGTCTTCATACCTCTATTGGAGATGTGTTTGCGCCTGGATGTTTGCCTCACTCTTTCTTCTCTTTCACTAATCTCTGCACCACTCGAAGATCCATCAAGTTCTAAAGTTGTTCTGGGAGGACGATCAGGTACCCAACCTGTGGCTGTAGGATGACTTGTGCATTCGTTATCCTGAAATGGAGTTCCGGGAATACATCTTTCCTTGATGAAATTTACTTCGACTAGCAGTAATTTAATATGATTTTCATGGGCATTAATCGTTGATTCTAGAACATCCATTGACTCTTGAATTTCCGTGTTCCTTTGTACTACTTTTTCTATTTTCTCTTCATACTTCTCAAATTTTTCCACTACATGTTGGTTCATCTGATTTAACTGATGTTGAACACGGTCCCATCTGTCTTCATTGCATTGCTCCAACTTCACTATTTTTTTTTATCAAAATCATTGGCTAACTGGGTTAACTTCTGATCCAGTTTTTCATCCAAGTGTTGAATTTGCTGGTCCAATTTTTCATCAAAGAGTTGAATTTGCTCTGACTGGTTCCTCATTTGTTGGGCTAAATCATCACCTTTTCGTACCTGATCCTTAATTTGCTCAGACTGGTTTCTAATTTGCTCTGACTAGTTTCTTATTTGTTGGGCCAAGTCTTTTAAAATGTCTGTCAAATTTTCACTAGGAGTCAATTCAGGATACACACTCTGTTCACCAATTATATTATTACTTGTTGTACTCATGGGCATATTTCGATGAATTACTTTTCCACTTCTCAATATGGTAATACTAAGGTCGCGTTGAAAGCTTGCCGTTTTTACTATCCTTCAAAACGACACTTATATAACTCCCGGTGGTGAGGCACCAATTTGTAAGGGGTCTGTCCTGGTTCGTATTATAGTAATCTTCAAAATAATTCAAAACGTTTTAACACTTTCTTAGCTGGTTTTTAATACTAAACCATGAGAAGCGTACATAATCAACTTTCTGCATATACAACAAGATGTCTACATCTTTATACATACACTTATCTTCTCGACAAAATGTCTAAGTACATGTACATTTATTTACGACGTTGCTATAGTAACAACTCTCTTTTTAGTTACCGATTACAAAAAATAATATCTCGAAATCTCTATATGTCCTTCTTTTCTTTATACACAATACTGCTCAAATAATTCGCCTCTGATCCCTTTCTGTAAATTGGCACAGATTGTTAATATTACATACAACGTTATCGTTGTAAACGGAGGGCATAAACACAGTTAGTGATACTGCAACAGTGCAAACTCAACAAAAACCTGGTGTTGTCAAATCTAGAGATTAAAGGTACTAAAACAATAATTGAACTAGTATTAAACATGGTTTTAGTAGAGCTATTGCTCATTGTGAATAGAATACTTAACAAACAGAAATACAAAATTAATAATTTTTGATTTCACATATGAAAATAGGAAAGTAGCTCATTCTGAAGAGTTATAGCCTGTGAATAATTAAAAGTAGCCCAAAAAGGACGCCGTTTCCAAACTATACAGGAGAGTAAGGAGAATGCGGCACGAGGCCTGCACACCACCCCAGAAAGTGTGTTCTAGGAAGCTTTCTAAATTCATCAGAAACGTTGGAAATGATGTATTGCCAGTAGAGGGGACTATTTTGAGGACGACAGTGCTTAAAAGATTGTACAATGAGCAATGAAGTTGTTACAGCAAAAGTTCGTTTCCTTATGAACACATCTCGTATTTTGTAATTACATAAAGAATGTATAATTTAACATGTGTTATTTTCACAAATGCAGCAAAAGGAATAAAAATGCACTCATTTGTGTCCAAAGTAAGTTATCAATTGAGTTCTCAAAGTAATTGAGTATAAATGTAAAGTTATACTCATCTTACTCAAGGATAGTTTGTTTAAAGTAGTTTATAGGCTATTATTCCGATGTTTGGAATAATTAATATAAAAAACAATTGAAAATTTTCCAAGAGCATTTCCAGAACGAACTGAAAAAGAATGGAGATATGGAGCGGAAAGGATAACTGTCATTGTTCCTAGATGTAAAAGTAAATCTTTTTATCCACACCTTCTTCTCTTTCTCGCAAAAATTCGCAAAATATCATATCTCTATGACTTACAGTTCTCGAGATATGACTCCTTAAACCTCCCGAAATTCGAACTTTTTTGGCCAGTATTTGGGAAACGGTGGCCAGTTGGACAATGGCCACTGGTTACTATTTTATACCAAAATGTTCACTATCCTCTTTGGTACTGATCAGCACCAATGTTATCTCTCTATGACTTACGGTTCCCGAGATATGGCTCCTTAAATCTCGCAAAATCGGAACTATTTTTTGCCAATATCACGGGAACGGTAAGTCATAGAGAGATGACATTTGTGTTTATCAATATCTAAGATGGTGCTAAATATTTTTGTACTGATATTAATTGATTGCCACTGGCCAAACCAGTGGCCAGTTGGACAGTGGCCACCGGTTATATTTTGAACCAAAATATTTACCATCCTCTTAGGTATTGATCAACACCAATATCAGTTCACTATAACTTATGGTTCCCAATATATGGCTCCTTAAATCTGCCGAAATCAGCCATTTTTGGCCAATATCTCAGAAACGATAAGAGTGACGCGAAAAATGCCATCACTTTCTCAGATAGTTTTTGATGCTCTATCGAATGGAGGAGGGCTCAAAATTTAAAAAAAATCGCATATAACAGACAGACAAACAGACACAGAGAATTCAGTAACGAAATTTTTAAGTTCGTTGATAATATAATGAAGAATAAACTAAGTATAAGATGATAATGTTACATAAGAGAAACATAGCCTTCTAAATACATATAGACGTTGCTCTGTACCAACCACTTTTTTCATCCACTGCCATAAACATGTCGTTGTTCTATTTTGAACTGTAGACATTAACTGTGCTCCTATGCCTACAGTTCTCGAAGTAGTAACAAAATTCATAGTTAATGATGAATATGATTGCAGTGGCGAAAGGTGGGTAGTGAGGATGAACGAAAGTAAAGTTGCGAGAATATGTCACGAGAATGTAAGTCCAGAGATACGGGGGCACGAGCAAAGTTTCATGGGGAACAGAATTAAGTGATAGTGTTGTTGCAGAACAAACAAACAAACAAAAAATCAAGATCACTATTCAAGTTTCCTATTTTTTACTAATTCCCACAGAAATTCTTCCTTCTTTGAACAAACATTTCAAAATACTAATCGAACGCCATTTCCTCGTGGCTCCTGCTTTTATTTCAGACTTCTTAGCTTTGGGGCCGTATTTACCCGGATTTTTTTGACAGGAGCCCTTTCGACGCGGGGCCCTTTTGGCGTGGAGCCCTTTTGACAGGAGGCCGTTTTGACTCGGGTCGTTCTGTCCTCGCCCCTTTGTCCGGGCCCTTGTGACATAGAATCCACACAGCACGCTGAATAAAGAGAAGGAAATAATACAAAATTTCTAATTTTTTAAAATTACGAATTCTTCATTTCTTTTATATTTCGAATTTATAACAAACTATCTCACGACACCCTTGACACTACCACGCGACATTCATGTTGTAAAGCTCTGTGCTAGCTAGATATCTAAATTAGCACCAGTACAATGTTTCATTTTTCTAAACGCTTCGTTATAATTTACACAGCATACAGCTGAGAAATACGTTATTCTCTTTAATAACCGTCACGTTGACAAACTCGTTTAACAGGGAAAGAGAGAAAAGTGTTAAGGTACAGCACGCATTCGATAATTGAGTTGACGCTTGACGTTCCCACGCTGTGCTTTTTATTGCCCACAGACAGTTCAAGAGCTGAAAAACACGATCGATAATAAAATGGTGTGTCCGATCGCTTTCATTATTCAGATGCCTGTTTCCTTTCTATATTGTCTTTTCTTTTGCTTCAATTCTTCGGAATATGAGACTTTCAAATTACATACATCATTTCTATATATGGAACAAACATATTTTTAAATCTACATTATTATTGGCCCGTAACGAAAACGAGGAGCCGTTTTTGAATTGATATATCTCATTCAACCGAACAAAAATACATTAATGGTGAAAATTCTCATGTGTAATTTTCGAGAAAATCGACAAAAAATATTATCTGTAAATCTAAATATTGATGCTATACGATAACCACGCGATTTATTAACAAGAAACTAATTCTGAAGTATATTTTCATTAAATTTTTCACTATAACTAGAGATCATAGTATGGTGAATGAGATATAGCTCGGAATTACTATTAATTACTAAAACGTTTATGTTGTTTAACTGTAAGATTGCCTAACCCGTAAGGATAAAGAATATATCGTCGGTATTTTGCAAAAAGGGGGTAACCGACATTTTTGGCGAAATCGAGATAACAGCATTTTTGAACTTGAAATAAAAGATCCCATCATCATGCGAAACAATTATAACTAAGGTACAACCCAACCAATAGTTAACTAGCAATATAACTGACACAAAAGCAGACTGTGGTCAACGCCGTAAATTAGATTTTTTTTTCTGGAGAGCCAAGTATTAATACGCACATTTGGCCCTCCTACAAAAAGTTGTTTTTGCTAATTCTTGGCCCCCCTTCCATCTTTCTCTTACTTTTTATGGGCTCCCGGAGCCTGTGGGCCTTCCCGCACGGCAAGGTCTGCTGGGCCGTTAGTTACGCCCCTTAGTCCGTTCCCTACATGATAAATTAATTAAGGGGACAATATTGTCAAATCTCAAAGCCATACGAATAAATATTATTCCTAGGGCACCTAATGGTAGACTTTTTTACTGAAATGGACCCATGACTGACTTTTGTTTTATTTATCTTTTGTGCGCTGTTTTGTTTATGTAATGTAGTGAACCTGTTTGATGCTTCATTTATAATTTCATGTTCGTATCGTATGTGGAGTAAGTAAATTTTGTCTTAAAATGGGCCCTCCTCGAACGGCGGGAAGCTTTTCTGGGTGGCAGTTACCCCCTGTCCCCCACAAGTTACGGCCCTAACTGTGGTATACAGAAGTAAATCTATTTTGCCTTTTACTGAGAAATTTATAATTTGTCACTTATCCCCTTTTTGCAAAATAGTGACGATATCAATCGAGAGGTCACAGTAATCTTAACAAAATGAGATGCTTCAGGGTGAATATTCATGCGCAGTTTTCGAGATAAATAAATCTCTATGCCATTAGCAGTGTGTCGTTCAAAACCAATAATACAGGGCTAGTTGATTACATAAAAAGTAACGTAATTAATTATTTAACTCTATGGCCTATGGAACCCGGCGGTTCAATACCGCGTTCACTAAAGCTCTCCACTGACTTCTCTCCTTAGCCAACTGGATCCAGTTTCTGCTTTGGACTCCTATTTCTGCGAGATCCATCTTAATATTGTCCTCTCATCTGCGTCTAGTTCTTCCTAATGGTCGTTTTCCGCTTGGTCTTCCCGTTAAGACTTTGAAACTGTTCCTACTTTCTTCCATCCTGACCATATGACCTACCCACTTGAGCCTCCTAGATTTGATGACCTTAACAACGTTTGGTAAACGGTATAAATTATGTAGTTCTCGTTATGAAGTTTCCGCCATTCCCCAATCCCGTTCCTTCTGGGTCCGAATATTCATCTCATAATGTTTTCTCAAATACTTTCAGTCTACATTCTTCCGTCAGAGTAAGCGACCATATTTTGCAACCATACAGAACAACAGGTATAATTTCGTTTTTATATTTTAAACTTAAAATTCCTCGACAGAATTCGCGACGACAAGACAATTTGAACTGAATAATAACACGAATTCTCTGCTTTTAGTCGACATTTAATTTCTTCGTGAATATGGTTTTCGTCTGTTAGTGTTGATTCTAGATATTTGAAGGTACCCACTTTATCAAAAGTATTATTTGATATTTTAACTCATTCATAATTTGCCATATTACGATCTCGACAAACTTCCATGTATTTAGTTTTCTCTGCATTTGCTTCTAAACCCATCCCCCGCTGCATGTTTCTGCAAGCGTTTAATAAGATATCTGCATTTCTTTTTGGAGCAACATCCAAATAGTGGCGATCTCCTTTTGAGTTAGAAAGACCCTTTTTCTTATTCTGTCGAGAATTGCTACGTAGTAGATAGTATTGTCCTTGGGGTACAAATTCTTTGTGGATCACACCCCTAACGTCAAAGAACAGAATGAGCATGGTTTTCATTTTTGATTTGATAATTCTCGCATTCTTGGGACGAGAAGACATCGAGATGTGCCATTCAGAACTTTGGAGTCCTGTCTCCGGATCATACTAGAATGTCCATTTTTCGTCGCCGGTAAGGAC
Organism: Thermobia domestica; assembly: GCF_964235325.1. NCBI lineage: Eukaryota > Metazoa > Arthropoda > Insecta > Zygentoma > Lepismatidae > Thermobia > Thermobia domestica. The sequence goes on from NC_137471.1 coordinate 133,719,655, forward strand.
ATTGTTCAAAATAGCAGATTTGTTTTCCACACGTTCCGAAAGTTTGCTTGAAAACGTCACTCGGTTGTTCTTGTGAAAATCAGTCAGTAATTTGAGAACTAACTTCGCATACACTTTCCTCATCCGCAAACTGACGCGAATGATATCGTGTACAGTGGTTTCCGGAATAGTGTGAGTCTCTGCTATCATAAGAAAACTCATCGGTACTTAAAAGAGCACGAACACGAGGCTCATTTTTGCGACTTTTACTGGTTTACGGCCGTCCAGAACCGGGGGTCCTCCACTTCTTGCCGGCAATGTTCAACCACCTGGAAAATTGAGAATAGGAGAGACCAGAGTTCCCATAGGCTTTTTGAATCATTTCGTAGGTCTCGACGAGGCTTTTGTTCAGTTTAACACAGAACTTGATCACTTAACATTGTTTAATAATTTGTTTCCATTGCATGTCGTGACACAAGCATTAATAGGAGGTTCACGGGAACAATTATATTGATGCTCCCAGAGCTCGGAGCGGGCTGAACTTGAAAGCGTTGAGAAACTAAGAGTCCGTCCCCTTCCAGCATCAAACCAACTGGTTCGAACGCGCTGTCAGGGAAAGGGAGGGCCGAGCGCGGGAAGAGGAGGGCCGGAAAAAGTGAAATTGCATTAATTTCTTGACCCCTTTTATCCCTTAATATTCATAGATTACAATTTCAAACAACAGACGTATTTCGGAATGTTAGAGAAAGGCATATATCGAGTCTTAGAATCGGATACATTTTACGAAAGATATAATGAGGTAAAGGGATGGACAGATGCATAAACGCCAGTTCAATCAAATTGTTAAAGCTCGCTTACTCAAATTATAATTATCAATCTTGATGTTGGTAATTAGTTGACAAAGAATAATCTTAATCATAATATTCAGCATGTGAAATTATTTATTTGTTCGGATGGGAAAATCAATTTTGCTTCCATGATTTGGGAATTGTTTCAAATTACAAACACAACTATTCAACCTGACTCTTCTGTTCATTTTGTCTATCATTCTGGTAAACATAACAGCGTTCGAACACAGCTAGCAATACTTACTTCGAATATTGAGAGTTCGAAGAGAATCAGGATAGATGTTTGTTCGGGAATCAATTTTGCTCTTTCCTAATATATTGTAGGATTCACTTCATAGAAAATCAAACTTTATAGCACGGACGCACTCTTACAGCCAAACCCTCCGCAGCAAAGAATCACATATATTCATCTTAAGCGTTTTGTCGAGTTCAAAAGAAAACAAACGGAGGTAAAATATATTGAGTTGTATTTACCATGAAATACGTAGTGTGGAGAAGCATAGTTGCCAACGAAGAACTTTTAAATATTATTTGTAATGTCATACTTACGGCTTCCAGACATCTGATTTAGTTGGGAGAGTCGCCATTTTCCTCCAAAGCATTATGTAAATATCATTCGTGCGATATTTTAAAAAAATCCATTTTATTATTCATCGCTTATCAACTAGTAGGAATAATCCATTCTCTGTCACTTATGTTCGGCGAGCATTGACTTATTATTTAATTAATTTTATATTTCAGCAAAGAGACACGTGTACAAGGTGTGATCAAAAAGTACGGTGAAAGTAGTTGCACAGCGCCACCTATGGACGTTTTATTCATTTCAACAAATAAGCACGATAGCCTGAACTTTTGGGATAGTCAGTTCTGAATTTGAACGAATTTTGACGTGTCAGTTGGCATCCAGAGACAGAAGAGTGAGGACGTGTTAAGAGTGTCTGTCGCGCGCCAACATTAAGTTTTGTTTTAAGCTGCAAAAATAGCGACAAAGATGCTCACGAAATGTCAAAATCAGTGAATGGCGATGAAGCGGTGGCATTTAAAGCTGTTTAAAGTGGTATGAGCGATTCAAAAGTGGCAAGAAGTCGATTGAAAACGACCAACGATCAGGACATACTCTGACATCAAAAACAAATCAAAACGTTCAAAAAATGGCACAAATGATTCGTTCAAACAGGCAAATGACTATACGAAAGCTTTCTGAAGAACTAAACATCTCTTACGGGTCCGTGAAGAACATTTTAATCGCCGACTAAATGGGCAAATAACTTTATGCTTCATCACGAAAACGCACTGTGCCATACCTTGCTTTTGATCGGCAAGTTGTTGGCGAAAAAAATATTAATATCTATTCACATCCGCCTTACTCGCCAGATTTAGCACCATGCGACTTCTGGCTTTTCCCAAAAAGTTAAAACCGTGCTTAAAGGAAAACGTTCAGATGCCATTCCTGACATCGAGAGGGCCACGACAGAGCACTTCCAAAAGAAGTCTTCCAGAAATGCTTCCAGTCCTTCAGAAAACGTTGGTTGAGATAAGCGTATTACTAGCCAAGGACAGTACTTTGAAGGAGAGTAAAGCAAAGTCCAAGTAAGCTTATTAGTTTGTTTCTAATAGAATTATTCAAATTATTTTTGATGACATCTCGTATAACTGAATATACTGTAAATTTTCATAAGGTGTCCCCGTGTTTTAGTCTAAAAATCTCCTCATCGAAAGAGCTGTCAGTGTTTGTTTGTTTGTTTGTTTGTTTCCATTGTCTTTTATATTTAAGATATCCAGAAAGTAAGTTTCCCACGCATCCCATAGCTAGAAGACGGCATGTTGCGCGAAGCGACTACTTGTACGTGAGGGAGTAAGGTCCTAGCATGACACATGAACTAGTGGAACTTCCCTAGTGCTCTCAGTATCGTCGTGGCAGTGGTTGAACATGGACCTTCCTATTCCAGCTCTCGCCGCGTGTGAAGTGCGAGCAGTGATAAAGTTTTTGAATGCACAGATCCGCCACTACTGAGCAGCATTCCTCGCTTCTCTTGTTTCTGAATTGATGTTGACACGATATTACAATGAGTCTTTACCATCAGATTTGTCTTAATGTTTTGACAGTAGTAAGTGTATTTACTCTGCTAGTCGGTTGTTAGTAATATTGGTCCTCCATAGACTAGGTATTCTTCCATCCTCCCATGCAAAAAACCATCTTGCTGCATAAACATTTAAATGCATTGAAAACACAAACCAAAACTAGATTTATTGTATGCTATAAGCATATGTCTGAAACAAGACTTACAGAATATGCTGAATATGCTCTTAAGCACTAACATATGCATTCACCTTTGAAAAATGCATTATAAAACTTCAAATTCGAACTGTACTATTTTTGTTACAAGCCCCTTTCAAGTTTAACAGAGATGCGTATAAGCAAAATAAATATGTATTTACATAAAAATCCGATGTGTCTAGTTATAGATCACAAACAGCTGGAGATAAAATGATGAAACAAAAGTGGGATAGGAAAATGTCACAGGGTTTATCAAATATAGCGTTCTGCTCGCCTCACAGGATTCTCTTGAAGAGACCCTAGGGGTTATCTGGAAATTTTGGATGGGAAGGTATGTCATCTTATGCATTAGTAAAGAAAAGAAAATGGAAAACAAACCACTTTTGTAGAGAAACGTTTCTCGTGAGGGGGGCCGTTTACGTAATGGCTACCACTTAACTGTGAGTTCTTCCACAAATGATCAGTGTTGCCAGATCTGCAGATTAAAAAGTAGCGAGGTTGTGCTCCAAAAGTAGCGGATTTGAACTATTTGTAACCCAAACATAAAAATGTCAGATGACTTGGTTGTCAATGGTCCGGTGGCGACCGCAGTTTCGAATTGTTAGCGGTGGTGTGTTAGGTCAAACGACATATTACATATTAGAACTTCAGCGTGCAATGAACTCGCAGATGGTGATAGTATAAAATGGGCGACTTTTCCGATTTTCAAGAAGGCATGTTTGTTTAGGTCATTTTTGTGGGCTCTGAAATACACTTTACAACGTTTATAGTATGTTCATTCACTGTTATTCCTCACCTCTTTAATTCAGTTGCTACATTCTTTATCTGGGAGCCATGAATTTTCGAAGATTTTTTTTTGTAACTCCACTTATGCATTATGTTTATATGGGTAACACAGAAACGCAATTAAATTTGCAATGTTCATGCTTACATAGCTCTGCATAACTATTAGACCCATGTATTAACTGATACATGAATATGGTCAGTGAAACTGCAACCGCGCAAATTTAACAGAAGTCCAATATTGTCAGATTAAAAAGTACTAAAACAAGAATTGAACTAGCATCAAACATATTTGTTTTACTACAACTTTTGTTCAATGTGAATAGAATACTGAACAAACAAAACTTTTATTGTATTATAAAAAATAATAACTCATGATTTCCCATATAATTTTTTTAAAAAAATAGCGTATTCTTAAGAGTTATAGCCTGCAGATACCTAAAATAGCGCAAAAAGTAGCGTGTCGCGCAATTTGAAATTTTGGTGCCGAAGGGGACTTAAAAATTCGCCCAATTCGCTATTTGTAGTAGTGGTGGGCACAAAAACCGGTTTTTCAAAACCGGTTTCGGTTTTCTCCGAAACCGGTTATCGGTTTTCTTCAAAACCGATTCCGTTTTTTTTTTCCAAAATTTGTTCTATTCCTGACCAGAATTGTGTTTCGTTGTTCTCCGGAAACCGAATCCATTTTCACAGAAATAGTTTTATGTGTTTTCGAAAAGTTTTCACCGAAACCAGTTTCGGTGAAAACCGAACCGCTTTTGGAGAAAACCGAAACCGGTTTCGGTGAAAAACCGAACCGGTTTTTGAAGAAAACCGATATGTCGGTTTTCGGTTTTGGTTTTTATAGAAACCGGTTTTCGGTTTTAATAAAAGCCGTTTTTTGTCCATCCCTAATTTGTAGCCCAATCTGGCAACACTTCATATGCTGTCAATAGGACATGGTGCAGGAGAAAATACTGCAATATCAAAGCAGAAACTATCTCTACTGGCTTAGAAAATGGTGTATTATGCTCTACACAAAAACATTTTCCCTATAAAATTTGTTTCTTTTCCACTGTCCTTAACGCAAGCATGAATTCAATGACAAAACTTGCTCAGTAGATTCTAAGAGCAATTAGGTGGAATTAAAATGTAGCGTATTCTTAAGAGTTATAACCAGCAGATACCTAAAATAGCGCACAAAGTAGCATGTCGCGCAATTCGAAATTTTGGTAGCGAGAGGGACTTAAAAAATCGCCCAATACGCTATTTGTAGCCCAATCTGGCAACACTTCATATGCTGTCATTAGGACATGGTGCAGGAGAAAATACTGCAATATCAAAGCAGAAACTATCTCTACTGGCTTAGAAAATGGTGTATTATGCTCTACACAAAAACATTTTCCCTATAAAATTTGTTTCTTTTCCACTGTCCTTAACGCAAGCATGAATTCAATGACAAAACTTGCTCAGTAGATTCTAAGAGCAATTAGGTGGAATTAAAATGTAGCGTATTCTTAAGAGTTATAACCAGCAGATACCTAAAATAGCGCACAAAGTAGCATGTCGCGCAATTCGAAATTTTGGTAGCGAGAGGGACTTAAAAAATCGCCCAATACGCTATTTGTAGCCCAATCTGGCAACACTTCATATGCTGTCATTAGGACATGGTGCAGGAGAAAATACTGCAATATCAAAGCAGAAACTATCTCTACTGGCTTAGAAAATGGTGTATTATGCTCTACACAAAAACATTTTCCCTATAAAATTTGTTTCTTTTCCACTGTCCTTAACGCAAGCATGAATTCAATGACAAAACTTGCTCAGTAGATTCTAAGAGCAATTAGGTGGAATTAAAATGTAGCGTATTCTTAAGAGTTATAACCAGCAGATACCTAAAATAGCGCACAAAGTAGTATGTCGCGCAATTCGAAATTTTGGTAGCGAGAGGGACTTAAAAAATCGCCCAATACGCTATTTGTAGCCCAATCTGGCAACACTTCATATGCTGTCATTAGGACATGGTGCAGGAGAAAATACTGCAATATCAAAGCAGAAACTATCTCTACTGGCTTAGAAAATGGTGTATTATGCTCTACACAAAAACATTTTCCTTATAAAATTTGTTTCTTTCCGCAAGCATGAATTCAATGGCAGAACTTGCTCAAAAGGCTCTAAGAGCAATTAGGTGGAAGAGGGAAATTTTAGACCAATTCTCCGTATGCTAGTTTCAATTAATAAAATTTTATGTTTCCTGATTTTATACGTTGATGTACTCTTACAAAGGCAGCTAGCAGGAAAATGCAACAAGTATGACGGTAACAATCAATTCATTAGACAAGAAAATGTATTTTGAAAAATCACATTGTTACCTGCACTGACGTATGTATATGAAAAATATTACTAATGAGAACGAATCACATTGTTAACAACGTCATTTTATTATTTTTTTAAAACACAATAAACACGTTCAATTCGAAGCAATCTAACTTTGAGATCATTAAAGACCTGCGTGCAGTTAGCCCCCCCTCATGCTAAATTTAAAATTATTTTTATGTCAATCGTTTGATCATCGTTTGATCAGGTATGATCAACAATTTTTAACGTTTGATCAGCTTTACTAACAGAAATATAAGCGATATTTAGTAGGGGGGGCTAACTACACGCTAGCCCCCCCTTCACGTCAGATTCGAAATTTTTTGATGTCAATCGTTTGATCATCGTTTGATCAGGTTTGATCAACAATTTTCAACGTTTGATCAACTTTAGTAACAGAGATATAAGGGTTCCAAAATGGGGGGCCAGCCCCCCCTTCACCTCCGATTCGACTTTTTCTTATGTCAATCGTTTGATCATCGTTTGATCAGGTATGATCAACAATTTTTAACGTTTGATCAGCTTTACTAACAGAAATATAAGCGATATTTAGTAGGGGGGGCTAACTACACGCTAGCCCCCCCTCACGTCAGATTCAAAATTTTTTGATGTCAATCGTTTGATCATCGTTTGATCAGGTTTGATCAACAATTTTCAACGTTTGATCAACTTTAGTAACAGAGATATAAGGGTTCCAAAATGGGGGGCCAGCCCCCCCTTCACCTCCGATTCGACTTTTTCTTATGTCAATCGTTTGATCATCGTTTGATCAGGTATGATCAACAATTTTTAACGTTTGATCAGCTTTACTAACAGAAATATAAGCGATATTTAGTAGGGGGGGCTAACTACACGCTAGCCCCCCCTCACGTCAGATTCGAAATTTTTTGATGTCAATCGTTTGATCATCGTTTGATCAGGTTTGATCAACAATTTTCAACGTTTGATCAACTTTAGTAACAGAGATATAAGGTTTCCAAAATGGGGGGCCAGCCCCCCCTTCACCTCCGATTCGACTTTTTCTTATGTCAATCGTTTGATCATCGTTTGATCAGGTATGATCAACAATTTTTAACGTTTGATCAGCTTTACTAACAGAAATATAAGCGATATTTAGTAGGGGGGGCTAACTACACGCTAGCCCCCCCTCACGTCAGATTCAAAATTTTTTGATGTCAATCGTTTGATCATCGTTTGATCAGGTTTGATCAACAATTTTCAACGTTTGATCAACTTTAGTAACAGAGATATAAGGGTTCCAAAATGGGGGGCCAGCCCCCCCTTCACCTCCGATTCGACTTTTTCTTATGTCAATCGTTTGATCATCGTTTGATCAGGTATGATCAACAATTTTTAACGTTTGATCAGCTTTACTAACAGAAATATAAGCGATATTTAGTAGGGGGGGCTAACTACACGCTAGCCCCCCCTCACGTCAGATTCAAAATTTTTTGATGTCAATCGTTTGATCATCGTTTGATCAGGTTTGATCAACAATTTTCAACGTTTGATCAACTTTAGTAACAGAGATATAAGGGTTCCAAAATGGGGGGCCAGCCCCCCCTTCACCTCCGATTCGACTTTTTCTTACGTCAATCGTTTGATCATCGTTTGATCAGGTATGATCAACAATTTTTAACGTTTGATCAGCTTTACTAACAGAAATATAAGCGATATTTAGTAGGGGGGGCTAACTACACGCTAGCCCCCCCTCACGTCAGATTCAAAATTTTTTGATGTCAATCGTTTGATCATCGTTTGATCAGGTTTGATCAACAATTTTCAACGTTTGATCAACTTTAGTAACAGAGATATAAGGGTTCCAAAATGGGGGGCCAGCCCCCCCTTCACCTCCGATTCGACTTTTTCTTACGTCAATCGTTTGATCATCGTTTGATCAGGTATGATCAACAATTTTTAACGTTTGATCAGCTTTACTAACAGAAATATAAGCGATATTTAGTAGGGGGGGCTAACTACACGCTAGCCCCCCCTCACGTCAGATTCAAAATTTTTTGATGTCAATCGTTTGATCATCGTTTGATCAGGTTTGATCAACAATTTTCAACGTTTGATCAACTTTAGTAACAGAGATATAAGGGTTCCAAAATGGGGGGCCAGCCCCCCCTTCACCTCCGATTCGACTTTTTCTTATGTCAATCGTTTGATCATCGTTTGATCAGGTATGATCAACCATTTTTAACGTTTGATCAGCTTTACTAACAGAAATATAAGCGATATTTAGTAGGGGGGGCTAACTACACGCTAGCCCCCCCTCACGTCAGATTCGAAATTTTTTGATGTCAATCGTTTGATCATCGTTTGATCAGATTTGATCAACAATTTTCAACGTTTGATCAACTTTAGTAACAGAGATATAAGGGTTCCAAAATGGGGGGCCAGCCCCCCCTTCACCTCCGATTCGACTTTTTCTTATGTCAATCGTTTGATCATCGTTTGATCAGGTATGATCAACAATTTTTAACGTTTGATCAGCTTTACTAACAGAAATATAAGCGATATTTAGTAGGGGGGGCTAACTACACGCTAGCCCCCCCTTCACGTCAGATTCCAAATTTTTTGATGTCAATCGTTTGATCATCGTTTGATCAGGTTTGATCAACAATTTTCAACGTTTGATCAACTTTAGTAACAGAGATATAAGGGTTCCAAAATGGGGGACCAGCCCCCCCTTCACCTCCGATTCGACTTTTTCTTATGTCAATCGTTTGATCATCGTTTGATCAGGTATGATCAACAATTTTTAACGTTTGATCAGCTTTACTAACAGAAATATAAGCAATATTTATTAGGGGGAAATCAGCAAATCACGTATTAAACATGTTCATAATTTTGTACACATTTTGTACATCTTTTAAAAACATTTGTACACCCATGTGTTTCCAGAAATTTGGGATCAAAATTCCGCACTCCAACTTGACGTTCGAGTGCGGAATCACCAGATTCGAGATTTAGGTAGCTAAAAATAATATGCGAATTTCGTACAATTTTGTACACCTTTAAAATAATTTTGTACACTTCTGTGTTTCGAGAAAATTACCGTCAGAGTTTCTAACTCAACGATCATGTTGGAGTACGGAGTGTTCATATCAAAGACTTAAGTAGACAAAAATAATCTACGAATTTTGTACACTTTTGTACACCTTTTAAAAAAATTGTATACCCCTGTATTTCGAAGAAAATGTCCTTAAAGTTGTGGTTTCTGCCATAATCAAACCATCAACTTGGAGTGCCGATTGTCAATATCAGACATATACTAAGCAAATAAGATTGTACCTGTCCCGTAGAATTTTGTACAGCATTCAAATAATTTTGTGAGCTCCTCCGTGGCTAAGCGGTAGCGTACGCGCCGTTGGTGTGGGAGATCTGTGTTCGATTCCCAGCGGGAGCTCATGTGGTTCGCATTCCACGTTAATCAGTAGGTCCCGCCTCATATAACCTCGCTGCTGAAAGGACGTTAAACTCAAAATCAACTAAACTCAAATAATTTTGTTCACCCCTGTGTTTCCAGAAAATTAGCTCTAAAATTTCGAACTCAACCATCAACTTGGAGTGCGGAATCTTCATACCGATGACTTAAGTAAACAAAAATAATGTATGAATTTTGTACACTTTTGCACAACTTTTTTTTAAAAAATTGTGGCCTCCCAGTATTTCGAGAAAATTGACCTTAAACTTACGCAATCTACCATGAACAAAACATCAACTTACGTGTCTGATGTTGGCCCCTCACATCTCCAAAATTACACCAAACGTCGTCCATCGGAAGTGCATCGTTAGTGCACATTAGTGCACTAAGAACTAACGTTAGTGCTATCAGAGTTTACGAGTTTTTGAAGATTTTTGGTGGGGTCTTTCTTTATATGAAGTTTGCTCGCCACCCGTCTTTACGCAGACAGATTTTCACCAAACTTATCACATCATTAGTGCATTATTAGTGCACTAAAACGCACTAAGCACTAAGGTTAGTATTACCCTATTGTGGGACATATTCAAGATTTTCGGTGGGAGGTCCGACTTCAGAAATATCTAATTTCATACTAACTGACATAGATAGGTTACATGGGTTAACGGCAATCGTAAGTGCATCGTTAGTTCTCTTAAACGCACTGAGCACTAATGTTGGCGTTACCATATTTTGGGATTTATTCAAGATTTTTGGTGTGGGGGGGACAATTTCAGAAATCAAATTCCATACGAACTGTTTTTTTTTTCTAGAAGTACTAATGATGCACTAACGAATTGCATATTTTTTTTCATTAGTGCTTGAAGTGTGGGCAAGTTCATCATGACCCCAATGATATTTTACTTGTAGCACCTACACTAATGAACCACTAACGTTAGGGGTTGTTGCACTAAGAACCAGTAACAATGCACCAATGATTTTGTGATAGTGTTCCAGATTCAATTACAATGTTAAAGCATTCATCGACTCACGCGAAATTATTGCATTCTACAAGTGTAAATTTGTATTTATTATTATTATTTTAATGAAGATAAAAGAAAACCGGTTCTACTGTAGATGTTTATATTTCTGACACACTGCTGATCTTTGTTTCATCCACCTGGGTCAAAGTGACTAGCATAAAAAAGGGTGTGAGGAACCCCCTGCTTGGGTGCCATGACAGTGAGAACGGCTTGCATTGTTTTTTATCTCTTCCAGGGGTGTAGCCACGGGGGGCTCCCAACGGGGCCAGCCCCCCAAATGACTTCCTTCCCCCCCAAACGACAGCTTTAATGCTTATATATAAATAATAATTTTCTGTTTCTCTTCATCAGATTCCTTCAAACTTGGCACTTATATATAAGACCGAAAATAAATCGACACGTATTTTTTGTTTCTTTCGGGAAATAGGTTGAAGGGGGCAAAGGGCCCCATTTAAAAAAGGGTTCCCCTGATTAAAAGGACCACTTTAAAGAAACTAAACTCTGCCTATGCAAAGATGACTTCAAAGTAGGGAATACCGGTATTGTCGTTTTTCGAGAAAAGGGTTATAGAGCCAATGCCCAATTCGAAATGACAAAGGACCCCGCACAATCCTTACGAAAATCGGATTTTCGTGGAACTGCTTGAAACCGTGATATGTTGTAGATATGATATTTCTGAGAAAAAGTCTCAATGGACACAACCACAAATCACTGACCCTTTGGCCACTACAGGGCCACTTTTTTTAAAACAGCCTATGATAACGACATTCTGGATTTCGGTAAAAATGACTAAAACCGTGATATGGTGTAGATATTGTGATCCTGAGAATAAGTCTTAACGGATATAACCACAAATCACTGATCATTTGACCACTGCAGGGCCATGCTTTTAAAAGCAGCCGAATATCCTGATATTGTGGATTTCGACCAAAATGACTGAAACTCTGATATGTTGTAAATGTTGTGATCCAGAGAAAATGTCTCAATAAGCACAGTCAGCAATAACTGACCGTTTGGCCACTACAGGACCACTTTTTTGAAAACAGCAGAAGGTAACGTTATTCTGGATTTCGGTGGAATTGCTTGAAACCTTGATATGTTGTAGATATTGTGATCCAGAGAAAAAGTCTTAATGGACACAAACACCAATCAGTGACCATTCAGCAACTACGGGGCCACATTTTTTAAAATAGAAGAAGGTAAGGATACCTGGAATTCTGGTAGAATTGTATAAAATCATGAAAAGTTCAAAATTATCTCACAACCCGAAAAAGGGATGGAAGAGTAGCGGCCAATATTATTTAAGCATACCGGTAGATAACATTCAGATGCTCATTTTGTGAGACGAAGGAAAACTCTAGAATGTCCTAGACATTTTTTCTCAGGATCACGACTTACAACGTATCACAGTTTCATTCATTTACACTGAAATAAAAAATGTCATTATACTCGGCTGTTTTTTAAAAAATCTGAGCCTGTAGTGGCCAAACGGTCATAATTCGATAGTTGTGTCCATTAAGACTTTTTCTCATGATGAGATCTTCAACATATCTTAGTCTTACTCAATCTTACTGAAATCCAGAACATCGTTGTACTCAGCTGTTTTCAAGAAAGTAGCCCTGTAGTGAACAAACGATTAGTGATTTGTGGTTGTGTCCATTGAGACGTTTTCTCAGGATGACAATATCTACAACATATCACGGTTTCTGTCATTTTGACCGAAATCCAGAACATCACTATCTTCGGCTCGGCTGCTTTCAAAAAAGTGTCCTCGTAGTGGTCAAACGGTCAGTGATTAGTGGTTGTGTCCATTAAAACCTTTTCTCAGGATCACAACATCTAGAACATATCACAGTTTCAGTCATTTTCATCGAAATCCACAATATCACTATCTTCGGCTGCTTTCAAAAAAGTGACCCTGAGTGGCCAAACGATCAATGATTGATGGTTATGCCCATTAAGATTTTTCTCAGGATCACAATATCCACAACACATCACGGCTTTAGTCACTTTACCAAAATTCAGAATGTCGTTATCATAGGCTGTTTTAAGAAAAGTGGCCCTGTAGTGGCCAAACGGTCAGTGATTTGTGGTTGTGCCTATTGAGACGTTTTCTTAGGAATATAACATCTAGAACATATCACGGTTTCAAGCAATTCCACGGAAATCCAAATTCCTAAGGGTTGCGTCCTTTATCATTTCGAAGGGGGCCATTGCCCTCTATAACTCTATTCTCGCAAAAACGACAAAACACGTATTTCCTATTTTTAAGTCATCTTTCCATCGGCAGAGTTTCCTTTCTTTAATGTGGCCTTTTTAACCAAGGAGGCCCTTTTTGAAAAGGGGCCCTTTGGCCTCCTTAACTTATTTCCCGAAAGACACAAAAAAAGTGTCTATTTATTTTCGGTCTAGTATGTGCCAAGTTTGAAGAAAATCCGATGGCGAGAAAACCTTGTGAAGCTATCTCCTTTACACTCTCACATTTTGGACTTGACGGGTTTTCGCCCCGAAGTCTTCAATTTACTGCGATTCATATTTGACAGTTTGAAGTCAAATGTTTTAACAAGGTACTTCAAATACTACCATTAAACAACGGTACTAAACTAATTAGTAACGATATTATATATTTTTATATGTAACTAATGTTTTTTATTTTTTTTTATCACATGGAAAATTTAGTGGAAAAAACCCTTTTTTTTTAGTTTTTCAGTTCGGATTTCATTCGCTCTTTTTAATGCTACTTGATGTGTAACAGGATATATAGCTGTTAATAAAATAATTATGTTTTTTAGTGACGAATAATAAATAAATATTTTTGTCAGGAAATCTTAAAGAAATTAAGTGCAATTCCAAAGATCAGTCTTATGTATAAAGGTAGCCAAGAATGTTCTGTCCCTTTTTGTGGAGGTATGTGATCCATTGGCCCTCACACCGTGACTTGAATGCGAATGGAGATAAGGCGAAGGTCAGTTGTTGGTGTGACAACGTACTAACTGCTTGTGACAATTCAGTTATTCCGTGAACTTGTGTAAGGACAGAGAGAATATGGGACCTCCACAGCATCATAAGGGCGTGTATGCTGTACGAGTTCAAACTGGGGTCAAATGACGCTGCAGTGAAGTAGAAGATATGCCAGGTCTTTTGTGAGGGTGTCGTGAGTACGCGGATAGTGCAGTGGTAGTTTAACAAGTTTAAGGACGGTGACGAAACACTCGAAGACGCATCACATGCCGGAAGACCAACACATGTACAAAATGAAGATCTGCAAGCAGCAATTTAGGCTAACAGTGCCAGACGTGTGAGGAACTGGGACTACAATTCAATATAAGTGAAGAAATCATTCGGCAGCACCTCCATCAACTGTGGAAACACTACAAGTTGGGTCGATGGATCCCACATGATTAAACTCCGGGCCAGAAGGCAACGCGAACAGACACCTGTGTTTCTTTGTCGTCTCGTCTGAGGAAGGAGCCATTTCTGAACAGGGTGTTGACATGTGATGATAAGTGGGACCTGTACGAAGCTCCACGGTGCCGCCATCATTAGTTAGCATCCATGAACCAGTTCCAAAACAGTCGAAAGAAGCACTGCACCAGAAGAAAGTTCTCGTGTGTGTTGGGTGGAGTGCTCGGTGCATCGTGCATCTTAAACTGCTACCAGTTGGTCAGAGCATCAATGCAACTGTGTACTGTCAGCAGTTGAGCCGTGTCCAAGGAAAACTCAAAGATGTGGAGCCAGCAGTTCTGAATCACAAGGGGGCCCTCCTGTTACAGGATAACGCTAAGCCCCACATGGCAAGGATGATCCGGGACACCATTCTACGCTTTGAATGGGAAACACTATTGCATCGGCTATACTCCCCGGACATTGCACCGTACGATTATCACCTGTTGCATCCCTTGGACAGTCACCTTAGAGAATGCCAGTTCAAATCCCTAGTAGAGATACAAAATTCACTTGATATCTTCTTAGCTTCACGCTCCACGAAGTTCTACCGCGATGGAATCCATGGTCTCCCAGAACGTTGGCAGAAGATCGTCGATGCTAATGGGGACTACCTTTAATCTTCCAGTTAGTCTTAGCCAGAGGTAATACATCGATGTTCCAAGGTGTTGGGTGAAAAAGTGATATAACTTTCTTGGTAACCTTTATAGATAGGTTGTGTGTCCAAGGGCTTAAATTGAAATAGTTATACACAAAGGTATAATGTTTGGTCCGGTTCAGTAATTCTTGATGAAACATAATAAAAACTACCTGGAACATAATTTATGGAGAAAAAGCAATAATAATAATAATAATAATAATAATAATAATAATAATAATAATAATAATAATAATAATAATAATAATAATAATAATAATAATAATAAGCTAAATACCAGTGTGTTTACTTTTCCGGAAGGAAACAAAAATTTTCCGATTTTTCAGGTCTCAAAAAACACTAACTTCAACACATGTTTTTTTTTTTTTTTTTTTTATACATTGTAGCTGGCCCCTCTTCAAAAACGAAGGGCCCCTCCTACTTAAACCTGCTGGCTACACCCCTGATCTCTTCAAAAAAGTTACCTTACTTTTGCCTTCGAAAAATGTTAATCATATATATAGGTATTTTAAAAATAGCTTACACGGGAACCTGCGGCTGCTTTGTACGTCATGGCGGTCACTGGTGTCCTTATCAAAGAAAATGCCGTCGGACGAACACCGTTACAAATAAATAACAATTAAATATATTTTAGTTCTTCCCAAGTAAGCTAAACAATGTCCTAGGTAGAGGAGAAAGTAAAATTGATAGCGGTGGCGGCTTGTAAGTGAAAGATATGATGGTTTGCACTTGCCACACTTAACATAGTGTATAAATTATAATACACTATATACCTATATATATTGGTAGAAGTACTCGGTTTAGCACGAGAAGAATAATGTTTATGTAAAATCTTTAAAAGTACAAAATGCATAAAAATATATACCTCTGAATAACGCCTTCGGCATTGCTTTTGTATTACAGTAGTGCAATCTGATATAAATTACATACATCAATATGAAAGTTAAGTTTTGAAATAAAATAGTAAAGATAATAACATGTATTTTTGTATATAATTTCCAATGTTTGTAGAAACTTGCAAACATAATTATTAACAGATACTAAGAAAGGTGTAAGTTTCGTCTAGGTGAAGGCACCGAAGGGGGGCAAGCGACGCCGAAATATTTGTCGCCTAAGGTCTCGAAATGTCTACGTCCTTGGGCACACAAGTACCTAAACGTTTAAAGTTTGTTAGCAGTCCACACAAGGAAATTATACAGAAATAAGTAAGAAGTAAGCAAGAGTAGACGTACAGTCAGAAACAATATTAAGTATAGGTTGGACCTATTGTTTCTTATACCTCTACCTTTACTTATTATTGTTTCCGACTGTACACGAAAGATCACAATACGGTACTTACCGTAAATTGATGCATGAAGATGCTTCAGCTGTTATTTGATGTTGCTGATTCAGGAGTTTCTTCACTACTCCATGGTCCAAGAGAGTTAAAAAAAAAAAAAAAAAAAAAAAAAAACTTTTCATGTTAGTTTTACATACCTATCTTGACTCCCTTTGTCTCATTATTGTGAAACAACGCGCTATTTGAATCACTTGAAACGAAAATAAGAGAATTTATACTCTCCAACTTTCTGCACTCATTTTCCTTCAGGAAAGAGATTTTTATTGGTCCATCATCTTAGCATACAGAATTACGATTTACTTTAATTTTCTGCATAGGTAGATACCTTGGCAAAACTCCGGGGGGATGAGTCCCCTCCAATCTTAGAACTGAGGCGGACTGTCCCCCCAATAATTCGATTTGAAATGTGTTTTGGGGAAAATATGATTATTTGTGTCCGATTACCACAAAGGAAAGTGAGAAGAAATTTAAGTCCTCTCAGAATAGCCTCAAATCTGCCCCTGCAGGTCTCCCAATGTTGAAGACAATTAGCGATGCGCACGAGACGAGTCGAGACAGGAATTTCCTGACAAAATTCGAGTAAAGACACGGCTCTTCCAATAGAAAAATATACGTTTCTCGAGTCGAGACATCACTTTGACAGAACATTTTCGAGACGAGACAGCCACAAATCTTGTCTCGTGCGCATCCCTAAAGACAATTCTAGTTTTCTGATACTCCACAGCAGTGTTTTTCAACTTCATAAACATTTTAAACATCTTAAAAAAATTGCTAACGGTCTTATCCGTCACTCCCCCCCCCCCTATGTTGAATACAGATTTGCGTCGCTGGGTAGATAACCGAATGTTTCCCTTGGTAGGTGGCAATTTATCATTGTTTCTTTCTCAAACTTATCTCACTTTTATAGCTCTGTTAGTAAAGTTGATCAAACGTTAAAAATTGTTGATCATACCTGATCAAACGATGATCAAACGATTGACATAAGAAAAAGTCGAATCGGAGGTGAAGGGGGGGCTGGCCCCCCATTTTGGAACCCTTATATCTCTGTTACTAAAGTTGATCAAACGTTGAAAATTGTTGATCAAACCTGATCAAACGATGATCAAACGATTGACATCAAAAAATTTCGAATCTGACGTGAGGGGGGGCTAGCGTGTAGTTAGCCCCCCCTACTAAATATCGCTTATATTTCTGTTAGTAAAGCTGATCAAACGTTAAAAATTGTTGATCATACCTGATCAAACGATGATCAAACGATTGACATAAGAAAAAGTCGAATCGGAAGTGAAGGGGGGGCTGGCCCCCCATTTTGGAACCCTTATATCTCTGTTACTAAAGTTGATCAAACGTTGAAAATTGTTGATCAAACCTGATCAAACGATGATCAAACGATTGACATCAAAAAATTTCGAATCTGACGTGAAGGGGGGGCTAGCGTGTAGTTAGCCCCCCCTACTAAATATCGCTTATATTTCTGTTAGTAAAGCTGATCAAACGTTAAAAATTGTTGATCATACCTGATCAAACGATGATCAAACGATTGACATAAGAAAAAGTCGAATCGGAGGTGAAGGGGGGGCTGGCCCCCCATTTTGGAACCCTTATATCTCTGTTACTAAAGTTGATCAAACGTTGAAAATTGTTGATCAAACCTGATCAAACGATGATCAAACGATTGACATCAAAAAATTTTGAATCTGACGTGAGGGGGGGCTAGCGTGTAGTTAGCCCCCCTACTAAATATCGCTTATATTTCTGTTAGTAAAGCTGATCAAACGTTAAAAATTGTTGATCATACCTGATCAAACGATGATCAAACGATTGACATAAGAAAAAGTCGAATCGGAGGTGAAGGGGGGGCTGGCCCCCCATTTTGGAACCCTTATATCTCTGTTACTAAAGTTGATCAAACGTTGAAAATTGTTGATCAAACCTGATCAAACGATGATCAAACGATTGACATCAAAAAATTTCGAATCTGACGTGAGGGGGGGCTAGCGTGTAGTTAGCCCCCCCTACTAAATATCGCTTATATTTCTGTTAGTAAAGCTGATCAAACGTTAAAAATTGTTGATCATACCTGATGAAACGATGATCAAACGATTGACATAAGAAAAAGTCGAATCGGAGGTGAAGGGGGGGCTGGCCCCCCATTTTGGAACCCTTATATCTCTGTTACTAAAGTTGATCAAACGTTGAAAATTGTTGATCAAACCTGATCAAACGATGATCAAACGATTGACATCAAAAAATTTCGAATCTGACGTGAAGGGGGGGCTAGCGTGTAGTTAGCCCCCCCTACTAAATATCGCTTATATTTCTGTTAGTAAAGCTGATCAAACGTTAAAAATTGTTGATCATACCTGATCAAACGATGATCAAACGATTGACATAAGAAAAAGTCGAATCGGAGGTGAAGGGGGGGCTGGCCCCCCATTTTGGAACCCTTATATCTCTGTTACTAAAGTTGATCAAACGTTGAAAATTGTTGATCAAACCTGATCAAACGATGATCAAACGATTGACATCAAAAAATTTTGAATCTGACGTGAGGGGGGGCTAGCGTGTAGTTAGCCCCCCCTACTAAATATCGCTTATATTTCTGTTAGTAAAGCTGATCAAACGTTAAAAATTGTTGATCATACCTGATCAAACGATGATCAAACGATTGACATAAGAAAAAGTCGAATCGGAGGTGAAGGGGGGGCTGGCCCCCCATTTTGGAACCCTTATATCTCTGTTACTAAAGTTGATCAAACGTTGAAAATTGTTGATCAAACCTGATCAAACGATGATCAAACGATTGACATCAAAAAATTTCGAATCTGACGTGAAGGGGGGGCTAGCGTGTAGTTAGCCCCCCCTACTAAATATCGCTTATATTTCTGTTAGTAAAGCTGATCAAACGTTAAAAGTTGTTGATCATACCTGATCAAACGATGATCAAACGATTGACATAAAAATAATTTTAAATTTAGCATGAGGGGGGGCTAACTGCACGCAGGTCATTAAAGAAGCTACTGTTATTGTAATGGCACAAGTACATTTATGAATATTGTTAAATGCTCATTACGAAAGAGGAAAAGAAATTTTATGTTTAGATTGTTTATGATCGTTTGACAAATATGTCTGTTATTGCCATTATATGTGAATCAGTTATTTTTCACTAAGAAATACTAAACAATGTGTGAGATGATTTAAGCATAAAATATAATTTGATGGAACCTATAACACACAATTTCATATCTTAGAAACCGATAAGACTTGATATAAGGACCACCAAAATAAAGGATGCTCTGGTACAACGACGCCGACTTACCAAAATTTATGTGGGTGCAGTGTCGTTCCGCAGGGGGGCGCAAAATTCGGGAGGAAAAGAAAAGAAAAAAGAGAAAAATTACTTGGAATATGTCCTATAATGTTACTCATGTTAGGAAAATGCACGTGCACGGAAGGAAAAAGTAATAAAAAGTGCTCAAAATATAGGAAAACTACGGTTTAATTTTGAAAATTTTCTTACGCTTCACGCCAACCATGGTGGCGCTTCGCGGCTGGTCTGTCGACCTCACTCATATGTACGGGGCGCCATCGTATACTCTCGCCCCAGGCGCTGATTTTCCACGGCATCGTACTATGTAGGTGCATATAAATAACGGGACGCGTTATATGTTTTCAAGAGAGGCTGGACATTTTTGGATTGATTTCTTCTTTTTAGCTAATTTTTTAAAAATGAATATTGTCATAAAGGGCTGTGCTCTGATAAAGTAATATATACCGGTGGTATAATAATAAGTCGTATTGTAGTGTGTCACTTGTAAGGAAACATCAAAGCAAGCCGAAAATATGGGATTCTATTCACAATATAGTACCATTTTTTATTGTGAGGACTGCCTTTGACTAGGCCATAGACAAGCAAGGATGGGGGAGTTGCCTTTGCACATGTTTTAATTGCTTATTATTTTTTGATAATGGCAAGCTGTATATATTTATTTTATTTTGTTCCTATCAAATTAAAAATTTTGTGGGTGCTGGAGCCCCGGAGCACCCACGTAGGCAGCGCGCATGCTCTGGTATAAAACACAAACTATAAATGATACGCACACAAGATTTAGACATAGGAACTACATATCTTATATCTTATCCTACCTTTCAACATATTCGCCACACATATTCAAGAAACATTTATCATAGCGTGATATCATTACTTCTACACCGTCGTTATATTCTGTTACTGACAATGTATTCGAAATGACTCTTGAGTTCACTATTCAGGTGGTTTCGTTAATTTTATGGATGCTTCACCAGAATGGGTATTTCAGGAGAAATTTCAGTACTTTAAAACAATTATTTAACATTTGATAAATGCTATTTTGAGATATTTGAAATTGTTAACATATTTCTAGTAACTGAATGCTTATTCAGTTATAACAAAAAATAACTTTCAAAAAAATGTTGGAGTAATCGTAAATTTGATGAGTTAATAAATACTTTTAGTATTTAATAATTCGTGGTCTAATGGATGTCCTAAGATTGTTCTTAGACCAAATGGAACCCGTTTCCGCTACTGCAGTTTCTGCGCATGTCGTTCTAAATTGCGTATAAGAAGAAAAAAAGGGAACTAATATGTGTCTATTTTCACACAAAGAAGTTATTGTAAATTTTCCGGTGAAAATGCGGCGTCCCGATTCAGGGCCGGACTTCCCAAGCTCCTAGGGAGCGCACGTCCGAGAGAAAAAAAATTAAAAAATATCTAGAAATAAAAATAAATAGCCATAATTTAACATATTTTTTGAATTGATTAAAAAAAATCAGGCTGATTTTGAAGTTCATTGTAACAAATAATTGTTGGTAAAGTTACACTATTTGCATCGTGGAGTGGTGTTTAAACAATTAACATATAGGCCTGATATAATTTTTTTAATAAAGGTTTTTGGGAAAGTAACTTTAACCAGACTAGGGGACGGAAAAATTATTGGGCCTAGGGGCGCCAAAATGTTAAATCCGGCCCTGTCCCGATTGCCATATATATATATATATATATATATATATATATATATATATATATATATATATATATATATATATATATATATATATATATATATATATATATATATATATATATATATATGTATATATATATATATATACTTACTGCAAAATTCCCGGTAATATTTTAAAGATTATAGCAGCACTAAAGTGCTTTCCGAACAGTGATAAATGCTAAACTCACTTAACCCACTTCATGTGAAGTGCATGCGGTAAAACGATTTCTGGATATACGAACTGTATAGTGTTCATGGAGTAATGAATGAAGGTGTCTTACTTGAATGATATTGCATGTTTAAAGATGGACGAACTGACGTACACGATGCGGGAAGAAGTGGGGGTCCATCTGTAGTCAGCAATGAACTCGTACAGGAAATGAACTAGGCTACACTTCTTCAGGCACATGAAACAGTGGCTTGCGTCGCACCGCTCGACAATAACAATGCACTTCACAATATTGTTGGCGACTGGCTTCATTCCCAGGCAGGAGACTTTTTTGCAGAAGGAATTTCAAACCTTGTAAAACATTATGACAAGTGTCTCAATTTCAATGGTGAATATGTTGAAAAACTAAGATATTGTAGTACTTTTCTAATATGTATATCATAGATAACAAAACGGTTTATTTCAAATTGCCCTCGTATACAGCAAAAAATGAGGTGTAAAAACAATTTACCACCACAGACATCGCCTTTCGAGCATATCAGAAGTATCTACTAATTGTCAGTGAGGATTTGAACTGAATTTTATTGCTTGCAATGAGTAAACCTTTAAACAGTATATTTGATATTTATACCAAGTAATGAATAACGTAATATGTTTTCCTGTAATCGGTCTCGAAAATAGTTTTGTAAGCTTATGAATTGTGTGATACTAGTTAGACGAGTAACAGTTCTGCCATGTGTTGTTCTTGTATCCTAACACATAAGAAAAACAGATAACCAGGTTGTATCTATTGCTGTTTCGTTTCTCCTAACAATGACGCGCAACCTACTTGTATAAAAAGGAAAGAAAAGTGAACCCCATACCAATTCTCACAACTCTGAAAGACTTGATATTTTTTCATTGACTTCCAAAATGACGATGATAAATTGCCTCAAGACGTTCTCGTAAAAATTTGGTAATAACTTACGAGGGAAAGAAAAAAGATTTCTCTTAAGTTAATTTAAACAGGATTAAGGGAAATATTTACCTTTGTGTTAGGACTTGTATCCTCAAAAGCAACATTAGTGGTTCCATAGTTTGTGGTTCCATTTTCGACCATAAGGCGGCCCCTCATCTCTATCAGTTCAACCCTGTCCATAGACTTTTGCGGCTTGAGGTCGCGGGAGCTCTGCCGCCGGACCAAATGTGCCATATTCGACATGATGGCGGGTTTTGTAAACTACTCTCTTGAGACAGGAAAACCTTCAACGAACTTTCTTCCTTTTCTTCCTGCCGAGAAGAGTCTGTGGAAAATGTCAGTAGAAATTGGCAGCAGCAGAGTTGCGGAGGTAGGAGACCACCTTCAGCGTCATGAAGCATACTTTATGACGTCACTTCCTGTGAAATAGTGGCAGCACCTGTGTTTAACTGTCCGCCTCTGAAGTTTATCTTGGACAGATGACAATGCGTTACTGAAACAACAAAGTTTACCAAACTTTTCAGACGTTGATGGGCTGCTGTTTTGTCTTGAAATCCTGCAAAGAAAAAAGAAGTACGGAATTATTTCTTAAACTATCATCAGAAATACAACTCTACAACAGTATTAGAGTAAAACAAAAAAATAAGAAGTCGTCCATCAATTGAGCTGAACATAATGGCATGAGTCGTGACCAATATTGAAATTTGTGGTGAGCGGTCAATATTGAAAAACAATTTTTGGTTTTTAAAACTCCCAAAGAACCATGTTTTCAAAACAGATTCTAGTTTTTCTATCGAAAACCAGTTTCAGTTTGCTATCAAACCGGTTTTAGTTTTACGAAAGATTCTGTTCCTTATCAAAAACTTGTTGCTTTTTTGTTAACTCGTTTTGAAATCAGTAGTTTGGATATGATAGAAGAAGAATAGAAACCAGGTTCCACGAAAATCACAATAGTTTCAGTAGAAACCCAAAATTCTTAAAAAAAAAAAAAAAAAAAAAAAAACTTTCGGTGTTCAGAACTCGCAAAGAATGCATACTTCCAATTTTCTATCAAGACACAAGTTTCGGTTTGCAATAAAATCGGTTGCGGTTTTAATAATTGTTCTGTCTCCTATCAAATAAACTCATTGTTTCTTCGATAACTTGTTTTGAAACCAATCGTTTGAAAATAAATAGAACAAGAACAGAAACCAGCTTCGACGAAAATCATATTGGCTTCAGTAGAAACGCAAAACTCTTTGCAGAGAACCGAGATATTAGTTTTCGGTCTTTTAGAAACCGTTTACAAGAAAAACGGTTTTCTCCATTCTTAATTGAAACTATAAATGTTGGTATATGTTTTTACTATTTCTGGCTTCAATAGAAGTTGAGTTGATTTTGAGTTTAACGTCCCGTTCAGCAGCGAGGCTATATGAAACGTGAACCTACTGATTAACGTGGAATCTGAACCACATGAGCTCCCGCCGGGAGTTTCAATAAAAGGATTATAGGTGAGATGAAACCTATTCATGTATCATCTTTAAAAATATGTTTCTTATTGTCTTTTAATGATTTTCTCTTTGGATATCATTATTGAAACCAGAAATTGAAATGGACTAAATAAGTCTAAAGGAAAATGCGAATCGGGTCGATATCTGTTTAAAAATTTCGCAAGAAGATAAAGGCTTCCAACTTGTGACGAAAACAAAAGCCATTCATCCATAAACACTTTTGGACTATACTACCAACTTTCTTGTAAAGTAGAAACAATGTCAGTGGAAAAGCGTCTCCTTATACACTCGTCGACAACAGATATAACAAGTAACATTGGTTAATAATCACGTGATTTTTCTTAATTAATATTGAAGCTGGAAATGATAGATTTTTATCACTTTCGGTTTTAGTTAGGGATGGCTAGAACCGGCTTCTGGCGGAACCGGTTTTCGACTCTGAAAGGATCCGGTTCTAGAAGATCTAGTTCCGGAACCGGTTTTTCGGATCCATGTCTGGAACCGGTTTTTTGGATTCAGGTCTGGAACCAGTTCCTAAGATCCGGTTCTGGAGTCGGGTTTTGGGATCCAGGTCTGGAACCGATTCCGGAACTTTGTGGCCATCCCTATGCTAAACCCGAGCTGCTGGCAGGCTGTGAACAGTGTGCTATGAAATGGTGGAAGTGACAGGCAGGCGCCCAGATGGCGGCCTCTTGTCTCATTTGCCTAAACAAAATGTGTAACTGGCAAACTCATTTCGCTAAACACTCACTAGTGGATCAATTTTTTTCTAGGGGCACAAGCGGGTCGGTGGGGAGGGCACAAGCGGGTGGTCCCATTTGCAGTGTTTTGAAGGTGAACTTTGTGCCTCCTTTATGAGTCTTTGGGGCTTTCTGATCAAGGTATGGAACCGGTTCCTAAGATCCGATTCTAGAACCGGGTTTTCTGATCCAGGTATGGAATCGGTTCATAAGAGCTGGTTTTAGAACCGGGTTTTCGGATCCAGTTTTGGAACCGGTTCGGTTCTGGAACGGGTTTTCAGATCCAGGTCTGGAAACGGTTCTTGAACCGCTTATGAAAACCGGATCTCCAAGAACCGGTTCCTCGTGGAACCGGTTCCGCCGGAACCGAAACTCTGTGGTCATCCCTAGTTTTAGTGTAGATATTAGGATAGGGATGGAATATATTCTTAGGACACTTAATTCCTTGCCGCATAGGAATATTGATTGCAGAAAACCTCTTCAAGCTATTCATTCCCGTTTTACTCTATAGCGATAAAAAAAAAGTTAAAACCGGAAGTGGTTTATTTCTGTAACTTCCAGCTTTAATATAGGGTTAAGAGAGAGGATGGTAGATATTTGTAGAACACTAAATCGATTTCAAAAAAGAAAAGTTCTTGATATCTCATGTCGTAATTGCTTTATGTAGATCAATGTTAAAACCGAAAGTTCTGTTGTTTTTTTGTTTTTTTTAAATCTTTCGGTTTAAATAGAAAGTTATGGCATGGGATTAAATATATTCTTGGGACACTTAATCGATCGCAAGAAACTACTATCCCTATCAATAACCGTTTTTTCTCTATAGTGATCAACAAGCACGCACCTAGACAATTTTGTTGGGAAGGGTACAAGGTTTAGGGGGTCCAATGATACAAGACACTATTTTTACGTAGTATTCGAACGAGTGTCATTCTACAGCCTCGAAAATAAGGTAAGTAATTTTTAAGTACTGCTACCTACATTCTCACAAAAAATGATAAAATTATATTCTTTTTATCAGAAAATAAAAAGTAAAGATGATGAGTAAGATGAAATGTTTAGTCTATATAAAGTATTTCTATGCCAAACAAGTATTGTGCTATTAAGAAAGTGTACAAACGTCGAGTTACGAAGTTTTAGGAGATGTCCGGACGCGGTGGGCCCCTCCTCGTGGGTGCGTCCCTGGTAATTAATGTTAAAACCGAAAATGGTTGATTTCCATCATGTCTATCAACAAACTCGATCCCCAAATTTTGAACCTCTTCATCCCGGCCAAAATTGATGCTGATCCATCGAGTAGTTCTTCAGATGTATGTCTTTCGAATGAGTGGACACACATACGAATAAACCGGTAAATGTATAAATAATCAGGTGTACTATAAGGTGTTCAGGTGTTCAACATTAAAGATTAATAACATCGTACTAACGTTACATCAATGCAGCTAAGTTTCAAGATAGACTAGCTGAATGTCCTTTCTTCGCACGGATAGAATACGTTTGATTTTGGACATAAAGAGCACCAAAACTATCACCAATCATCTTAAGGACCCCCAAAAAATATGAATTCGAAACTGATATCGCTCATTTTCGATTTTTTATATGCCACCATCCCCCTTAGGATTATTAATGGGTTATGAATTTGGATTTAAACGGCATCGGAAGTGTCACTATTCATCTCAGCGACCTTGAAAGCTCTCTCTCTCTCTCTCTCCCTCTCTCTCTCTCTCTCTCTCTCTCTCTCTCTATATATATATATATATATATATATATATATATATATATATATATATCCCTCTCCCTTCCCTACGTTATACCGTCAAAGTAAAATGGTAAAAACAATCAATCCTAGGCTTGAACCTCACCAACGTTCAAAATTTCATTTGATTGAGATCGGTAAGCTGGTTCAAGACTTATTAAGTTACAAACATAGTCACTTTCATTTATATATATATATATATATATATATATATATATATATATATATATATATATATATATATATATATATATATACGAGTAGGAAGATAGGTGACCAATTTAGAGAACAATAAATAACGCAATCTGACGGGAGAATGTAGGTACCAAAAACTACGACTTAGTTAAGCAGTTGGAAAACTTAGAGAGGTGGGAAGTCAAGAGATCTCACTGCATATAAAGTGTATATTTAACTAGGTGAGATAACCGTACACACATTAAGAATAATGTTTATGTAAATCATTTGAAAGTAGATTAGGATTAGGAATTATAAGTAGATTAGGATTAGGAATTAGATTTCTGGGTTTTCGGCTATATGGCCATGTTAGCCCATCACGTGTGAAGGATGACGTCTCTCAGCGAGCACACTATCCGACGAAGGGGAAGGAAGGAAGCGGTCTGGGACCATTATGTTACGTACCATGACGGCATTTGCCTGGTGTAAGTGGGGAAATCCAGGAAAAACCTCACTCAAGATGGCTGGCCTGAAAAAACTTACACTTTTTTGACCGAGTGGCCCAACCGGAAATCGAACCCGGGACCTACTTGAAAATAGAGAACTGAGTATAATACATAACGGCGATCGACACCTTCAGCATTGTCCCTGTCTGAAGTGCTCGTTCTTTGCAAGGAAATGAATTTGAACCCCTTCTCCTCATAGGATACGAAACTCAATGAAAGTGTTACCCCTGTTGTGTAGGCAACCAACAAGGTACCTTGCGAAGAAGTGTTGCCTAATACTTTAGTGTATATTGATACAGCATAACCCCCTTTCCGCCCCTCTACGGGTCCATGAGTTGTCTTACCCTCATAGTATCTTTTCCAGTTTGTATGTCATGTGCATACCAAGTTTAGCTGAATTGTTTCATACGTTTCCTACTAAGACTATAACATCGATTTATATATCGTAGTATATGTGTATATCGAGTGTTCTAAAAATGACACCCACGGACTATAGAGTATTATTCTACAAGTCAAAATATCTAGGATTTCGAAATTTGGATTCTATGTAACAAAATATATCGAATCCATGCCCTAGAATCTGGTACACAGAACTTTAATTTATTGTGTGGCTATGTAATTATACCTTACCTTAAAAAAATAGAAAAATGCAAGAGTCAAGTAATTTTCTTATTAGTATATTTTTTTTAAACTCTGCAAAGCTGTTGGAAATACGTTAGAGAAATGGGAATTACAGTTTACTTTTGCTATAGTGCTCATTACTTAAGTTTATCCTACACTAATGATAATCAATATAGACAAACAAGTTTCCTGTGTATCTTGTACATAAAGAGTTATATTTTTTGTTCTTGAGAAATCACATTTATCCAGAGTAAGAACATTGTGATGCTCTTGGTGTCCTCATTGAAGCTCGTACTTGCCATCTTTTCCTTACAATATGCTCGCTGTTGGTGATAGAACTTCGAGTTGCCCCTTGAGTTTTATTGCTAATATCTCAGCTTTATAAGGTTTTTCTATAGAAAGGACATCCATAACATTGAAAGATGACTGTGTATAAAGCATTATTCAGTTATGGCCTCACCAAAATCCGCTAGAGGGAACACAAGCTACCACGGTATCTTTATTGATGGCTCTTCGATCGTTTGACCTATTCATTTTTATATTAGTTCCTCCATAAGAGAGCTTAATGATCTTAGACTGATTCATCAGACAAGAGGCAGCTATGGACCACACAATGGAGAAGTTGTGAGAATAGTAAAGGTATTAACACTTATGCAAAAAAGAAAGTATGATGTAGGAGTAGTTTTAAGAAAAGTAGCGTGCATTTGTAATGCACAGATTTCTTTCTTAAGAATATTACACAGTTACAGGTGCACTCCCAGAAATTTTTTTGGGAGCGGTCTAAGCTTCTTTGGGGGGGATCAAATACTACAGACCAGGCCCGTGCTGGCCCACCGGGACACCGGGACATGTCCCGGTGCGCCCTCCGAAACATCACAATATGAATAAAAGTAAACCTTTTTAATAATAAATTCTTACAGTTTTATTGGTAAAGAATTCGTGAAAAGTGCACTGCGTCCTTTATATTAGGCGCCCTTGCGAATCCACATGAAAGATGAACGATTTTATTTATTCTTCTGTATACAGTTCTGTATAATAAATACATACAGTTATTGTTGGTAAAGAACCCGTGAAGGGTACAGTGCGCCCTTTACATAAGGCGCCCTGAAAAACATCACATTATAGACAAGTGGTTTTAGTTGTTCTCTATACCAGGTTTGTAATATAAATTCAAATAGTGGCTGTTAATAAAGAACCTGTGAAGGGTACAAGGCACCCTCTACATAAGGTACCCTGCGAAATATAACATTAGAGAGAAATGTTTCTTTTCTTAATTTTATTCTTCTGTAAACCAGTTTTGTATTATAAATGCATATAGTTGTTATTGGCAGAGAACAGGGAAAGAATATGATCAGTTACAAAAATATGTATAAAATTAATTATCTATAAAACAAAGCACTGTGAGAAATCAAGAATAGTTTGAATAGTCAAAAGTATGATGCATTCATGAAATACTACATTGACCTAGACTCTGTCTCTAATTTACAAATTTTATATAATCGAAGATTACACAGTCTTAATATGATCCACATATCTGCGCATATTGTTTGTTTCTGTGTGTTTTAAAGCAGTGTTCTGATAGTCAGTGCCTATTGTATTTCTAAAATACGGGATACGGACATCTCGCGGCCGAAACCTCGCCGCCCAAAATCTTGTCTGGTCAAAACCTC
Organism: Thermobia domestica; assembly: GCF_964235325.1. Classification (NCBI taxonomy): domain Eukaryota; kingdom Metazoa; phylum Arthropoda; class Insecta; order Zygentoma; family Lepismatidae; genus Thermobia; species Thermobia domestica. The sequence goes on from NC_137471.1 coordinate 133,748,914, forward strand.
ACCGTCCAAAAATCTCGCAGACCAAAATCTCGTTTGGCCAAAACCTTAAAGAATGAAACCTTTCCTTAAGATTTGCCCAATGAGTTTCTCAATATGCAATAATAATAATAATAATAATAATAATAATAATAATAATAATAATAATAATAATAATAATAATAATAATGATAATAATAATAATAATAATAAAGAGGAGAAGAAGAAGAAGACACAAAATATCGTGTGCCTGGGCTTTGTCTCCTCTACGTCTCCTTTAACCTACAAGCCATAATCGAGTATCGTGAACACTCAGATATTATTTAACACTTTCATAAATATTATTCGATTTTGTTAGAATTTCTTAAGCTCACCGTCAAAGTGAAATAAAAACCATCCCAGGATCAAGCCCCATATATGTTGAAAATTTGATCAAGACCAGTCGAATGGTTCAAAAGTTATTAACTCACAAACGCAGCCACTTTCATTTTTATGTATTTCTATATCTCCCCTTTCCCGTCAAAGTGAAATGATAAAAACCACCCCAGGCTCTAACCTGGTCTATGTGGCAAATTAGATCGAGAATGGTCTCGTGGTTCAAGAGTTATTAAGTTTATTTATTTTTAAATATCTCCCCTCCCCTTCGTTGTGACGTCACATCCCAGGCCCGAACCTCAACTATGTTGAAAATTTAATCGAGATCAGCCAGGTGGTCAAGAGATATGATGTCACAAACATAGTCATTTTCATTTTTGTATAGGATAGATTTTCAAAGCATGCGTTAGAATTTTTTGATTGTCATTATTTTAATGCAAGTATGTGTTATTACAAAATATATAGATATAGCAATATAGCATTCTACATCGAAGTAATCGGCGTAGCGAGGTTTTGTACTGACATTTCTTCCCAGGCGAGATTACGTCCCGCGTAGTTTAGACCAAGCGAGATTCTGTCCTGTAATCAGGACCACCCTAAAATACAGACAGCTGTATTAATTTTCGTGAAATGGTCTTCCTGTCACTACGGCATGGTGCAACGAGGTTGCGGATCGAGGAGAATGCGTCAAGATATAGAGGTTAGCAGCGAATATACTGAATGAGCAGTCACGAGCAGACGAAAATGGGTGGTCCTCCAGCTTAGGAATTTGGTGTGATTCTAATAACCTCATCTTGTAAAAAAGGCTTGTTCAGATATATTTGCAGGATCCTCAGATCAGGACTGATAACTTGGCACGAACTCAGCAAAGTAAAATCGATATGAGATTTGGAACATGGGATATAAGAAGTCTCTATAGGGCAGGGGCGTTGAAATCTGTATACAATAGAGTGAGTTATATAATAGAAGTAGAGAATGGACCCAGTAGAATATCAGGAAGTTAGATGGGTAGGAAATAAAGCAGTCAAGTCCGGAAATTTTATCTTCTTTTTACTTTCTTTTACGGGAAATGAATTAAAAATAAAAATTAGAAACAGGGTTTTTCGTTCACAAACGAATAATATCAGCAATTATATGGGTTGAATTTGATAATGATAACTTCTCTTAAGGGTAGGTGGTGTGATATTATTGATCTAAATGTACATGTCCCAGCAGAAAGTAACGATGACGATACGAAAGAGAGGTTTCAGGAAGGAATTGAATGGGTATTTGAACGACTCCCGCAATACCATATGAAAAGTTTATTAGGGGATTTCAATGCGAGGGTAGGGCGAGAGGGTATTTTCAGACAGAATATAGGGAATAAAAGTCTGAGTAAGGAAAGTTGTGACAACGGCATTAGACCTGTGATTTGCAACATCCAAAAATCTTATCCTGAAGATTACAAAATTCCCACATCGCAACATTCATAAATATGCTTGGACTTCACCAGATCGAAAAGCACATAATCAAATTTATCACTTTTTAGTAACAGAAGAAAACAGCCTAATGCAACTGATGTTTGGTCGTCAGAGGAGCCGACTGTCATACTGATTACCACCTTGTGGCAGCGATAATGAGAGAGTTTTATCGTTGAATGAAGGGAATATTCAATATCTGGAAACGGAGAGCATTAATTTAAAGAAATTAGAGGAGAGCCATGTGAGGGGAATACCAGATTGAAGTGTCGAATAGATTCTCGCTTTTAGAAAGTTCGGAGTGCACTAGTGTTCAGGATACTTGGGTTGAAATTAGTGATAACATTAAAATTTCAGCAAAAGAAAAATTGGGGCATGCAGAAATACGTAGGAACAAACCATTGTTCGAGCAGAAATGCATTAAACTAGCAGAGAAAAGAAACAGGGGAAACAGCGTTGACTGCAAAATCCGAACGAAATAACTACATAAAGTTTCGTGGTCATTTGGTGGAAAACGTCCAAAATTTTAGGACAAAGAAACATGCCTTTTGAAAACTAAAATTAATTAACTTGAAGATAACAATAGAAAAAAAATTCAGGATATCTATAAGAGCATCAACGAATTCAAGAAAGGCTCAAGAAAGGCTTATACTGTATATTAACGAAAGCCGACGGAACAATTATCAATTAAATAGATAGCATATTGAATAGATAAAAACATTTCTTTGATGATTTACATAACATGCAGCCAGAAACTAATGTTCGTGAAGAAAGTGAAACGCATACAGCATAACCGTATTCCAGTATATTCCAGAACCTAACCAAACAGAAATAGAAATCACTGTATATAAATAAATAAATAAATAAACAGATATCTGGGTGTAAACGAAATTCTGACTGACTTAATTTTAGCTGAAGGGGAAACTGGTGGAACAAGATACACAAACTCATTCTCCTTACCTTTAACAAGAAGGAATTGTCACAAGAGTGAAAAGAATCAATCATTAATCCAATCACAAGAAAAGTAACAGAACTGATTGTAATATTTATCGAGCATTTATCTTGTATCAACATTCTATAAATTCTGTTAAGATTGAAGTTTAATTCCCCATGCATCAAAAATACTGTGCAAAATTATCGCACAACGAATGGAAGGAAAAATCGAAGAACGGCTATTGGAGGCCAGTTTGGATTCAGAAGGAAAACGGGAACAAGGGAAGCAGTATTAAGCCAACAGTTGATCATGGAACAGCACATCCGAATAAACAAACCAATTGTTTAGCATTTGTAGATATAGAAAAAACTTTTGCCAATGTAGATTGGAATATCACGTTCAGAGCGCTGAAGAATCTGGAGGTCAATTACAGAGACAGAAAAATAATATACCAACTTCACAGGAACCAGACAACTGTTATAGGAAGAGATCAGAAGGAAGCAAGGATAAGTAAAGGAATAAGGCATGGATGTGGACTTTCACCTCACTTGTTCAACATCTATATAGAAGAGGTTATGAAAGAATTCTTTGATTAAAACGAGAAAGGTGTAAAAATAAATGGCCAGGTTTATAGCACAATAAGGTTTGTTGATGACATAGTACTGATAATGGAGAACGAAAAGGACTTGCAGGAAGGACTTTGAAACTTGAACGACCAACTGGAGAAAACATGCAAAATGGAGATAAATAAGAAGAAAACCAGTGATAAAGTGCACAAGAGCAGGATAGGAAGGGGCAAACGTATGGCTAGAGCGAGAGAAAATCGAAGATCTTAAATCGTTCCCTTATTTAGGAAGTCTAATATCCTCGGACAGAAGTGAAAAAGACGTAAATTCCAGAATAGCCCAGGCTAAACAAGCATTCAATAGGAAAAGAGGACTACTAACATCAAGAAATGTGTCGTTCGACGTTCATAAACAATTTATTAAGTACCTAGTATGGAGCGTGGCGTGGACATTGAGAAGAGCTGAAATATCCAAACTGAAGGTATTTCAAATGTGGTGTTGGGGCAGAATGCTACACATATCATGGACCGAAAGGAAAAGGAACGAAGATGTACTGAAGGAAGCTAATGAAGGACGACAGATCATGAAGCTAATAGGAAAAAGAGGAAACAACATACTTGGTCATCTTATTGGGCACTCCGATTGAATCACCGTGTTGATAGAGGGTAAGGCAGAAGGAAAACCAGGAACAGGAACACCAAGAGTAGAATATCTAAATGCAGTTACGAAGAAGAGACCTTATCAAAGTATAAAACAGTTCTCCCAAGCGAGAGAAAAATTTCATAATTTTCATGTTGCCCATCAACCTATGGTTGAGATGAATAAGAACAAGAAGACTCCATACGCAGATTAAATTATTGCAGGTTATTAGTACAGATTTAGGTAAAATCGATCAACTATCGACCAGATATTTACCATTCGAATAATAGTAGGAGAGAAATGGGAATACAATATCCCGACACATCAATTATTTATTGATTTTAGAAAGGCCTACTAGGTTAGGAGGAAAACATTGTATAAAACTCTTACAGACTTTGGAATACCGAAAAAGTAAGTTAGATTAATTAATATATGTTTAAATAAATCTCAAGTAAGGTCCTAGCAGATAAATTCTTGTCCACGAGCTTTCAGGTTGAAAATGGTCTGAAACAAGGAGATGCGTTTTCGCCATTATTATTTAACTTTGTTCTTGAGTACGCTATAAGGATAATCAAAGACAGCAAACAGGTCCTAGAGCTGAATGGAATTTAGCAGGTTATGAAGTATGCTGATGATGTAAATATAATAGTGGTTGATCGAATAATAGAAAGAAATGTAGAAATCTTAATTTACGCTAGCAGGGATATGGACATAGAAGTAAATGCAGAGAAAACTAAATACATGGAAGGTCGACGGGATTATAATACTGCAAATTAAGGATGCCTTAAAATACTAAATAATACTTTCGACAAACTGAATAATTTCAAATATCTAGGATCATTATTAAGAGACAAAAACCACAATCACGAAGAAATTTGATGTTGACTCAAGGGAGGGAATTCGTGTTATTATTCAGTTAAAAATCTCTTGTCGCGAATTCTGTCGAGGAATTGGAAGCTTAAAATATATAAAACGATAGCCATGCCTGTTATGCTGTATGGTTAAGAACCATGGTCGTTTATTCTAAGGGAAGAACGCAGACTGAAAATATTTGAACACAAGATCCTGAGACTAATAATCAAGAGGAACGGGAATGGGGAATGGCGGAAACTTCATAACAAGGAACTGCATAATTTATACTGTTTACCAAGCATTGTTAGGATCACCAAGTGTAGGAGGCCCATTGTCAGATGGGCATGTGATGTCCAGAATGAAAGAAAGTGTAGGGTGTTTCATATATATAGTGTTTCAAAACAACACCGACGTTTGGGAGGGATTCCTGACACCAAGATAAGACAAAAACTATAGACCAACCTGGGTGCACAAATGCTTCCTTTCGGACTTGTAGGCTGCCGAAAACGTAAAAAAAAATGAAAGAAAGAACTTTAAAGGTCCATAGCTCCAAACCTATGGAGCCAATTGTAGTCGGGTCAAGACTTTACTAAGGTACTAATATGTGCTCTATCCAAAAATACATGCTTCAGAATCCTGCAGTACTTCCGCAACAATTTTTATAGAGGTAGTTAGTGAATACTTCAGATTATATGCCCGTAACCAAACTGCCTGTACAAAAATTGTTCCCTGAGTACCTTAGGATTCTCAAACATTTATTTTTGGAGAGAGTACATATTAGTTCCTAAGTAAAGTCTTGACCCGACTACGGTAGGTCCCAAAGTTTTGGAGCTATGAACCTTTAAAGTTCAATTTTTCATATTTTCGGCAGCCTATAACTCCGAAAGGAAGCATTTGTGCACCCAGGTTGGTTTATACTTTTTGTCTTATTTTGGTATCAGTAATCACCTCCCAAACGTTGTCGGTGTTGTTTCGAAACACCCTATATATATAAAATTTGCGTTTGTATAGGCGCCCTTTTAGTAGACTTGTCCACCGCCCTCATTAGCATCCCAGCACGGGCCTGCTACAGACACGTCTATGTATTATTCTGCACCCGAAAAGACGATAAGTAATTGTAAAATACTTCTAGCTATATTTACATAAAACAATGATAGAACTAGTACAGATGACGTGTAAGATCAGATTTTCGTGCTACATCAATAATTTCCTGTTAAACAAATATAGTTTTATTGAAAACGTGTACGTCTGTTTGTTGAGTTAGGAAGTTTTAGGGAGGAGTTTTGGCCCGGTAGACCCCCGTGGGTGCGCTCCTACATAGTTACTTATAATATTTTATGTCAGCAGTAAGAATTTTCCTTTCCTCTAGAAAGGTCAATCTCAACTTTTGTGATCGTTATACTTACCGCAAGACGGGGTTACTTTGCACCAGATGTAAGGAATTCTAAAGAAAATCGCACGTAACTTACGAACGTAGTGATTTAGGACACTGTATTTTAAACATAAAATAGCCAGATATATAAGGAAAACATTCGTTCAAGTGCATTAGTAAACATTCAGTATGACCATAGTTATTAAAATATAAGCTTTGGTGCAAAGTATCTCCATAGCTGAGGATACTTTGCAACACATTCAAAAAAGTATGTTCAACATACGAACATAATGTTTCTGTGCAATGTTTTCCTTCCAGTATTTATACATTTCACTTCCTACACAAAACTGCATGCAGTCTACACATATTGATATTAGAATGATGGTAGCGGTATCGATACTTAGTATGAATTATCGATATTTGTAAAGAAAATTATGTATTTCCTAGTACCGGCACAGGAACCACATTCTGATAGTTGAGCACATGTTCCACAAAAGTACCAACACAGGAACAAAAAAAAAAAAAAAAAAAAAAAAAAAAATCCCAGTAAACTTCTTTGCCTTGGTTGCTCGTCCAAAAATATCATCCCTACCGTAATTAGTGGAGGATTTATGGGGTTTGGGGCTTTCAGGCTGAAGCCCACCTAAATTGTAGGATTTCTTTTTTTAAAAATCTAATGTTAGTTATTCCTATGCTTATAAGCTTCAAGCCCCTCCCCCAAAGTCTAGTGATATATAAAAAAAAAACGAAGCCTTTCTGAGCGAAGCCCTTCTCAAAATATTTTTCTGAATCCGCCATTGTTCGTAATATTTTTTCCAACAAGAAATCCATTCCAGCATCTACCTAAATAGGAAATTTACCTAAAATTAGAAGGCAAGGGGTGACAGTAGTAATAATTTCCTATCTAAAGGGTTAGTTTGGACGGACCGGTGCAAAATATCCCCGATTAGAGGCTGAAACCGCCTTCTCTCAGTTTTATTTTTTATGACTATAAAACGTTTCACACTTCAATTTCGACTATTGCTTCGAAGTCCCATTATGCGCAATACTATTCTACGAAACTGACTTAACTTTGACGGAAGTTGTTGTAAGTGATATCTTTCAAATTTTGTCGGCCTTTACAGATACTGATTTCCACACTTACAAAACCCTCTAGGTAATTAGAACTTATGTTAACCGCCAACATTATAGTCACACGTTTCCCAAACGTTGTCGGTGTTGTTTTGAAGCATCCTGTATGGCACTTGCGGCAAATAAGGTCCGGAGGGAAACAAGGCCCAGTGCAAAATTTCATAGATTAGAATCACTGTAGGAGAAATCTGACAACATTACAAGTATCGATAACTCACACAATGCCTCCTTGAGAGAGTTCGTCTTCTTGTGCATGCTTGGACGGAACACTGGCAGTATTGAATCATCGAGAAGCCAGTTTCCATGTCTTGATATAATTTAGGGGGGCAAATTAAGTTCATTTTTTATGTGTAGAATATAGCTAAGCGGAAATATCTTGTATATTTGTGAGGAACATAGTGTTTAATATTTGGGATAATAGTTACTTCGTTTTAGTTCGAAACATTTTTGTAAATAATGATTTATAAAATGACGAGTACATGGTCGGTAAATAAGGCCCACCAAAAATCTACTGGCCCTCATTACTCTACAAAACATGTATGCATTATTAAATACTTAGAAACTAGCAACTTGAATGTGTGTTAGTTTGTTATTCTTTCTTGGCCAGTGCCAGCCTCTGTAGTAGGGCGGTCTGTCGTGTTCGGGTTTAGTTGTTGACTATGGGGTTCGCAGGTTTGAGTTCTGCGTTGCTGTCTTTCATAATGTAAATCTCTATTTTTAATGCATGCGAATTGCTCATACCACTGTTTTTTTGGGTATATTCTAAGCACATTTTCGTGCGGCTCTGAGCATTCGAGGTATCATTCATTATGCGACAAAGAATGGATCAGTGACATGCGAAGCTGTAAAGTGTGCGGTGTATGGGTACACGACGAATGCATTAGCTTGGTCGATATCGATGATGAAGAATTAATTTTGCTAAAGTGTTATCAAATGTAAATATTGTTGGAAGTTAGTGTGAAATCTGTTTCCAATGGTGGTTTGTTTATTGTGTGTCCAAGCTCCTTCTTTAAAATTCAGTTAGATGCAATGACATAACTAATGACTGCATAACAGAAGGGAGATTACCTGTATCCTTAATGTTTCATGTCCATATTGTTACTAAATATCGTTTTATTATTAGTATTTGAGTGCTGTAAAAATGTTAGGTGTTAATTGAGTCCCAGGGTCTCTCAGGGCGTAAAATTTTACTTTTCAAACGGTGGGCCTTATTTACCTACCATGCGTGTAATTAGGCCATTTTTATGTTTCTCTTTCAATACCTTTTTCATACGGTTAGCTCAATGTTTAAGTTAAAGTAAATATACCATAAGATAGATAAAACTGAGAAATAAAATGCAATCAATTTATGTCTATTACATCATATGTGTTTAAGTAATAAAGCATTTATACTTAGGTGGGCCATATTTGCCGCAAGTACCTTATAACAAGCAATGATTTCGGTATTTTCTCTACTGGTATGCAATCTTCACATGAAGGACGATCGGGTTGCCTATACTACAGGTACTGTTTGATAATCATTTAATGTTTGTATATTTCATTTTTATTGCATTGTTATCTTCTTTTGTTTTTGCTTACGTCATAGCAGAATTTATGTTTGTCAGATAGATGGCAGTGTTGTTGGCCAAGTCGAACATGAACTACCTGATGTAGTTCCTTCCGTGTGCTTCTTTCTACACATTAAACAGTAGTGTTTAATATACATTTCAAGATACATTAAACTATAATATTCATGCTAATACGCCAGTGTTGAGGTATATCTATTTGTGACTTTTTCAAAGGCAGAAGTTAGTTTTATGTGTATTTGTAGAAGTGGTAAAGATACTTGTAATTTAGTGCAGTTTAAATACAAATTTCAACACAGGTTTATTCATTTATTATCAATCAGCATCTATGGTAAATAAAACAATATTTTCTGTATAAGCAGCAGATGGTCCTCCAACACATATTATGGTTCATTTTGCATAATTTGAACTTAAATATTGACCTCCAATCTCTCTTCGAGTAAAAAATTTTTAAAAAAACCTGCTTCGTACGCGATTAGGCTTCGTAAAAATTTATCTGTGAAAAAATGTGGTGATTCGAGGTGACTCCTCACTGTGTTAATATCTGAGCTCCCTCTTGGCTAAGCGGTTAGCGTACGCGCCTTTGGCGTGGGAGACCCGGGTTCGATTCCCGGCGGGAGTTCATGTGGTTCGGATTCCACGTTAATCAGTAGGTCCACCACGTCTCATATAGTCTCGCTGCTGAACGGGACGCTAAACTAAAATCAACAACTGTGTTAATATCTGATGATAGACACACACGTACAAATATGCACTCACATGTTCTTTTTATATTAGTATAGATACGAACTTTGAATCTGATTCGTTAATACCTACTATGTGTTCTTAAAAACGTGATTTCACAAGTGTTGTACAATCTAGATAAACAAAAAATAAACTATTGTTAAAAGCTGACATGCAGCCTTAGGTGAGAAACAAAAAAGTAAAGAATAACTGACATAAATGCGAAGGTGCTTAAGTTAAATTAAGTAAGATAATGCAATACTGAAGGCGTCAAGAAAAATCTGATGCAAAGATGTAGTAATATAGAGGAACGTGCTTGTGTTTGTATGATAATTAAGATTTTAATGCTTGACGGGTGTTGACAGAAGATGAAAGTATTTGCACAAAAAGATTAAGAGACAGAGAGGTCGATGCCTATTTTCCATAAAGAAAGTTAGAAAGGAAAAGAAGAAGAGAAAATAGGTGACAACCATTATGATTTTCAGTCACTGCTTTGTTCATTCCGTTGCACAAGCCTCCGAGATGAAAACAACTTGTTAAGCCATTAGCTAATAAGAAAACAGATGTTGAGCTCACGAACCTTACCTACTGATTGTTCTAGGAAAATTGGTAGAGAACAATTTTCGAGGAAAGAAAAGACTGCTTTTCTAGTAAGGTCAACCCAACATGAAAGCAATAGAATTACAGTAAAATTTGTTATCTTGGCTACCTTACTCACTTGGAAACTTCAGTAACTTGACCTCATTTTGAAGAATCTTCGCTTTCTCATAAGACGTGCATTACTTATTCTCAAGTCTTAGATTTCTGTAACGTCACATTTAAAAAAAATCCTGGGATTTTTTACATGTCCAATTAAATGCAGACACTTTTCTGACTCTTGTGAACATGGAAGTACGATTTTTTATTGGTTAGCTAAATGCTTTAGATCATATTTGGGCAAGAAGTAATAAAAAAAATATGTATTTGGTCAAATATTAGTTGATTTTAAATTATTGCTCAGAAATATATTTGCCAGTATTGGCAAGGAGGATATTTGCAACTGCGTACTTCGCTTGGGAAACTTAGTGCCAAATTACCAGGCTGGCCACAATTAATGATAATCCATCAAGTAGTTCCTCAGATTCTGTTTCCTTGAGGGATACTGACAGATAGGGTAAATATACTCACCAGCTAAAACATTATGACAACCTGTGGCTCACAGGACACCAGCAATTCGATTGGACATGGAAGCAATGAGGCTGGAGGCATGACATATCACATTGTTGGATACATGACATACCACATTTATAAATTCCGCATAAGGGGGAAGTGAGCTGGAATCTGACAGATAGCGACATCCCAAAGGTGTTCAATTAGGTAAAAATCAGGTGAGTTTGAGAGTTATTTCAACAATTGAAATTCACCACTCTAGAACTTGAACCACTGTAGTTCAGCAATTAAAATTCACTACTCTGGAACTTGAACCACTGGTGTTCAATAATTGAAATTCACCACTCTAGAACTTGAACCACTGTAGTTCAACAATTGAAATTCACCACTTTGGAACTTGAACCAGTGTAGTTCAGCAATTGAAATTCACCACTCTAGAACTTGAACCACTGTAGTTCAGCAATTGAAATTCACCACTCTAGAACTTGAACCACTGTAGTTCAGCAATTGAAATTCACCACTTTGGAACTTGAATCACTGTAGTTCAACAATTGAAATTAACCACTCTGGAACTTGAATCACTGTAGTTCAGCAATTGAAATTCACCACTCTGGAACTTGAATAACTGTAGTACAATATTGGTCTTCTGACAAGGAGCGTTGTTCTGCTGAATGATACCACTGCCAAATGGAAACGCGGTCTATGTGAATGAATGGGCATGGCGGACCAATGACTTACTGATAGCAAGGATCCGTCATGTTGCCCTCCAAACGAACTATTGGCGCATGGATGACCAAGTGAAAGTTTCTCAAATCATAATGGAGTCACCATCAGATTGTCGTAATCCTAGCAACTGTTCCTCTCGAGCCTGATAGATTATGTCCCGGCCATCGATGTGAAGGAAGCAGTATCATCATTCACCGGACTATGCAACGTTGTGCCATTTCTCGGCGGTCCAGTGACGATGGATATGTGCTGATTCCAATCGTAACTCACGATGCTATGTAGTTAACATTAATAAACATGTGAGACATCGGTTCCACAAGCCCATATGTAATGGTAAACTATGTGCTCAGACACATTTGTCCTCAGTCCAATATTAAAATGTGTTGTTAATTGTGGCACAGTTTACCATCTAGCCTCTTTTATCAACTTCGGCAAACTATGACGTCCCATATCGTCTATGAAGTATGACAGTATCACACTTTGTCGTTTGGTGATGGTTTAAAGGTAAATTTCCCATCTTTCAAATGCACTAATCACGGCAGTTCTAGAACATCCGACGAGTCGACTGTTTCCAAGCTCTGACAAGCACAATCTACCCCTATCAAACTTTGATGTATAGCCGGTCTTCCTCAATCTGCGCATAAGCACCATATTGACTTCGAGAGAAATCTCTGTCATTGTTTAGATAGCGGTTCTACTGTGTAATGTGACTTTTCCGTTAGCATAACCACTTCGTTAGAAAAGTAGCAGATGGTCATAATATTTTAGCTGATGCGTTTACGGTAAATCAAACTTTTTTTTTTAGAAAAAAGAAAGAAGAAAATTCCTTCTCACAACTTGGTTGGTCAACCCATTATTAGAATATATGTATATGTTCGTAAATCCAGAAATAAGGTCCGCCTTTGGTGTTTTACTACTTAGGACTAGGCAGCATGGTTGTTTTGAGTATTTTCTTGAACTGATCATCTTATCCGCACCTATTGTCCTAGATGGAAGGAAGATCATAATAAAAAATAAGAGTTCACCGTCCCTTTTTTCAACACCGAGGCTATATAAGACGCGTACCCACATCTTAATGTTAAATCCAGACAAACGTGAGCTCACAACAGGTAAGGAATCCGGATTTTCCGCACCGGAGACATATATCTGCCATATTACGTGCAGTGCCTTATACAACAGATACTATTTTTACTACTTATTATTTACAAGAAATAAGCCGATACTAGATAAGAATTAGTTGCTGCTTTAGGCATGCGTATGTTACAAATCCATAATAGTTTCTGGTTCAAAGTACATTTACTTTTTGTTAGTTACCCACCTTAACCGAATCGAGGGTGGCAACTTAGACATGTTTCACTATATATGAAACTAAATTTCAGCTGAATATTCTTAAGATTTATTTCTTGTTCCATAAAAAGAATAGTTTTTCTCTTTAATTTTGCGACTTGAGAGAGAAATATTGCTGAAGATAAGTAGTTTTGATATAAACATGAAATTTTGTTTCAATCTTGTTACACAAAAACATCAATCACATTTGATGATGTTCGTAAAGGCATCCGATCGTGTAATGTTTAATTTGTCTCTACAAGGTTGGAAACTCTTGAAAGCGTTCCTATTTGTTACGCTTGGTTTGAGTGAAAGAGACCAAAACTAACTTCAAACACGAACGAAAAGTTTCTCTACTAAGCGCAGAAAGCAATATAGAAGAACACGATTGATACACAGAGAACAAGAAATATTTAACAAATGTTTGGGTTCGAAAGGGTATTTGTCCTTTATTCTTTGCCTAGAGTGTACGAAATAGAAGAACACGATTGATACACAGAGAATAAGGAATGTATAACAAGTGTTTGGGTTCGAAAGGGTATTTGTCCTTTATTCTTTGCCTAGAGTGTACAAAAACGCGGGCCAGGATTGCAAAGTAAGACGATTATGTAATAAATAGTTTAATATAGTAGTTTAGGAGATTTTTACATACAAAGTATCGGCATCATGCAACACGATAAACTGAGACACATAATTGGTTTGAATAAGAAAGTGCTACAATACAACATTATCAATACACTTTCGTGGTGAAACATGTAATTCCAAATTTAAATTCCGAATTATGAACTAATTTTTTATTGTAATATCTTACTCTTTTTGCATACTGTGTGAATATATGTCCAAGGTCCGAATAAAGTTGGGTAGTTTTGTTGGAATTATAGGATCACACCACAAGATTGTAATGTTAGGATACGTGTGTATGTAAGTCCATTACTCCACACGAAAACTCTAGAATGAAAATGAGAGCTTCCTTGTGTCTAAGCGGTTAGCGTATTCACCTTTAGCGGGGGAGATCCGGGTTCGATTCACAACGGGAGCCCATGTGGTTCCGATCTCACGTTAAACTGTAGATCCACGTCTCATATAGTCTCGCTGCTGAACAGGACGCAAAACTCACAAATCAAATCAAATCAAATGAACAAAAGTGAATTTTTGAAATCTGTTTTTTTTAATCAATAAATAATAGAGATATTATGTTTATCTCGGCCTTTCGTTCATTAATGAAGTTTAATAAGTTCATTGGTATTTTTCATCATCAAGTAGTTCACACTTGGCAGGCGCTTCGATTGCACTCGATATGTTTTTACTCTCGCTACTTCACAATAATTCAAAGGGAGTCTTTGTCCTTTAACGTAAGCGATATTCAACCTTCTATGAACTAATCTGGATTATCCACATTTTGCTACTTCACATGGTTCTCCTCTGGTAGCTTAACGGAGATTAAAAAATGCATGTTTGCCAGGACAAAGAATAATCTGTCCGCATTATGGAAGTGTCCGATAATATAAGTTTCGCTGAATGTAATTTTTTAAATACATATACATGTAACTATATTTTGAACATTTTACATTGAAGAAATCGTCTTGTCGAGAATTAGTCCTGCGTGATTTTGGACGGCGAAGTTTTGTCCTGTGCGAGATATCGTCCCTTGAGGTTTTCGACGTTGAAAATTTGCCTAGGAGAGATTTTGGACGGCAAAGTTTTGTCCTAGACAATATTTCGTCCCGTGAAGTTTTAAACGGCGAAGTTTTGTCGTAGATGAGATTTTGGACGGCGAAATTTTGTCCTTGGCGAGATTTCCACTCGCGTGATTTTGGACGGCTAAGTTTTGTCCTAGGCAAGATATCATCTCGCGTGATTTTGGACCGCGAAATTTTATCCTAGGCGAGATTTCTTCCTGCGTGATTTTGAATGACCAAGTTTTGTCCTAGACGACATTTCGTCCCAATAGATTTTAACAAGGCAAAATTTTGGGAGCCGAAATTTCGGCCAAGCGAAATTTTGACCCACGAGATTTTGGGTGACTAGGGTTTGACCAAGCGAGATTTTGGCTCAGAAGTGTGCGAGTTTTCGACCACAAAGATTAGTACCCAAACCAGGTCAAACCCTACCAGAATGCTAAGCTTAATGAAGACCAGACGCATTGCCCTGAGAACATTCGACATATACAGTGCTTGTGATTGAGTTTTAACAAGAGAAGTTAAGCAAAGGATGCAAAGAAATAAGCTTATTTGCTAATATCTATTAAGGTTTGTAAGTAGTTAGGAGAAAAGCTCTTTTGTTTTACATTGTTGTTAAAGGAACTAACCATTTTATACGGTATAAATAATATTTATGAAGAGTTAATGTATATGTAAGAAAATCCCAGCGGATGATACTAAGTACAAATATACATTTTCTTGTAAATATGTTTCTACTAATTAATTTATTAGTTAAAATGTATTTTGAACAAAAATATAAGAAAAATAATCACCATTATTATATATTTTCAGTGACGCATACAGGTATTAAGCGTGGAGTGATATTCAAATGGAAACTGAAACTGCAGCTGCATGTTCCATTTTAAGCATTTCCCTTCCTCTTGAACGCATCACTTAGATCTTGGTATTTTGTTTGAATCCACGCCCACATTGACTTCTTTCGTACGGTCTCTCTTTCCCTCCCCCTCCCCCTCTCCTTTGGGTTATTTTCCAACTAACACTTTGCATCTGCGCAAACTTTGTTTCAATGTTTGAGTTTCAGGATAGAACAACGGCGGAAATGCGAAGCACACGATGGTTCTCAAATACATCCATTAGAGACGAAAATTAACTTTATTGCTGCAAGAAATATTTCATAAATATAGCTTCCATAGAGAACTACGGTAGCGCTCACAATGCTTACTAAGGGATGTTTACTGGAGATACAAAACAATTTGCAGATAATACTGTTTCCTTTTAGAAAAAAAAAAACATTAGTGGGTTGACATAGAATTAGATTTACCAATGGTTCAAAATAGTCAAATCAAAGTTTGTTTTTCTTCAAATCTGAACGAAAATAAGCCTCGATTAAGTATTCTGTGACACATTTAATGACACTCAAGTACATGAAAAATTATGTAAATGGAAAGAAGAACTCTGAAAGGTTTGTTTGTCAATATCAAAAATGTTTTTCACATCAGTCATGTTCATTCGAACCCCTTTTGTCACTAGATACACATTGAGCCTGTTGCCACCATGTTGCAGTTTACAGGGGTTATTCTTTTAATTCTCAGATAGTTTCTTCTCTCAAAATATATTAATTGTAGCTCGAATCCTTATTGCAAGTAGAATGGGAAAATATCTCATGATGACGTCAAGGTCATTGTCTCTCACCTGGGAAAAAGCATTGTTAGTGGGTACCGGTGCAAATCTGTCTTCAACATTGGGGGTGGGGGAACGGGTGAGACCGTTCCCATAATCTCTCTCTTTTTTAAGTGATGTTGAAAATATTTATAAAGTTGGAAAACAATGCTGTGAAGGATCAGGGGAGCAGAGTTGCCTTCAGCATTAGGAGACAATAGTTAAAGACAACTCTACTCACTGTCTCCTCTCCCCCCTAAGAATAAACATATTTGAGGCTTATTCTGGGGGAGGGAGATGAGACTCACATTACGGTAGATGAATCTGATTTCTGAGGTAAACCTGTTGTATATTATATATCATGCAATGTAGATGAAGTAGTGGTACATATCAGTATTACAAATCAGTGTCGTGAACACATTCAGAAATCTAAATTCATGCATAATTCATATGTTTCTACTTGGGCAAAAAACATTTCAAATCGGATTATTGAAGGAATAGTCTCCCTAGTTCCAAGATTGACGGAGACATGTCCCGCTCATCCCCCGGGATTTACGCCAGTGTTAGTGAGACTTGCTTGCGTGTAGTATGTCGTGTTGCCCGTATCTGAATGTGAAATGAGTGAGCGAAAGTTACAGCGAATTAGTGATAAATTTTGTTCCAAACTTGAAAAACGGCAACAGGGAAGTACGAAATGTGGCAAGTAGCATTCAATGATGCAACAATGGGTCGCACAACTATTCAATGTTTTGCACGTTTCTACGCTGGACAAATGTTCATGCAGGATGACACCTGTCCTTGTCGATCGTCCATGAATTGGAATGAGGAAAAAATTGTCCAGGTCAGCAGGGGTAAAAGTGAGGGGTAACGAGGGAGGACGTCGTTTCCCCAATTAAAAATATCTATGGCTTCCCCCTACTTCTTAAAAAATTATAATGCGCAAAGATAGGCAAGGGGACGACGTGACGTCATTCGTTCCCCTACCTTTTCAGATCCACTTTTACCCCTGCAGATCAGTGTATTTTGAAATCCAGTCATCCACTGACTGTCTGAGAATTTGTAGGGGTGTTAACATATCCATCGGCTCATCTAACCAAATCTTCCACATAAACCTAAGGATGCGGCGTGTACGACCAAATTCATGTCGAGGATTATCCTAGATGACCAAAAGGGCATTTATGTTGCCATCAGTAGGGAACTGGAGGAAATTTCTGGCCAGTAGTGTCTCATATAATGGGCTATGGATTGACGGGTACGATCTAAAATCAACGTATTCTTCGTGAGGGAAGTCGCCTGAATCACAGAGACGCAAAAAGACTAAAAAGAGTTCGTTCCCGCTCGAAAGTGCTGCGGGTAATATTTGTGACATGTTCAGCATTGTGCATTACGAATTTGTTGCACGTGTCTAAACTATTCATAAGGAGATGTACACAAGTGTTACGACGGTTACGTGTTTCTGTTCGTCTTAAACGTTCGGACAAGTAGAAGAATGGTGTTTGCACAATGTCAATGGACACTTCAAAAATGGCATTCAACTTATTCGCCAAAACCAATATCCTCTATTTGCTCCGTGGGATTTTTTTTCCTGTTCCTCACACTGAAATCCACCTTAAAAGGGAACGGTATGACATTTTCCAGAATATTCAGGATAACAAGAGGGAACTCAGACGCATTTCAAGTAGAAGTTTCAGGACTGTTTCCAGTGAAACAAATGCAACAGAAAATTATTTTGAACGGGACAAGCGCAAATAGGTCGTTAATTTTTTTTTATTCCATTAATCCGGGTATTATTTGAATAGCCCTTATGCAAAAAGTAAATATCTTAACATGATTTCGACTATATTCAGCTTAAATAGATAGTATCGCAGTATCGCAAGCCTTAATGATAGCATGAACTTCTTATAATGATTCGAAATGTATGGTCAAAAATGTTATTAAAATTGAAATATTTCCTAGTGACCTCCGATTGCAATACACCATTATGCACGATAAATACCGGATAGAGTGCAATAATACATCGCTAGATACCTATCTACCGTAAGTCTGACATATCCGGGCTCTCATAAAAGAAAACATATTGTACTAATAATAACAGCAAGGTACTTGATGGGGCCGCGGAACTCAGTGGTAGAGCGTCCATCTCTGGTGTATAGGGCTCTTGGTTCGACACCAGCTCGCGCCAAGTGAGCTCTGTGGCGGACAAACACCGCGTGGATGGGTTTTTCGGGGGTTTTCCGTTTCCTTTTACTTCCTTCATTCCACTATTTTCATTCATTTCTCATCATCCTCGTCTCTAGCTTAACCGGTATAGCTGTGGGACGTAAAACTTAATGATTTCATTTCAAGGTACTTGATATTAGCCCACTACTGTAATATATACCATGTTATAAGTGAAAAATAGTTTTAAACAGAATTTTGTTTATAGGAGACTGTGAAATAAGAGAATGTGAAATAAGGTTATATTCTTGTAATTAACCAATTTGAAGAACTAATACTACATGAAACAATACATTGACCTTCTACATTATATAAAAGAAAAACGTAAAGGATAAACATCTATTTTACATTTACTCCAATTTGAGACTTATTTCGTTGAAATATCTTAATAGGTTTCGAAAATATAGATGGAAACATACTCTAATATGTAGCAATAGCTAACAATTTCCTATGCGTGAAATGGCTTATGATATATAGTTGAAAGGTTGCCAAACAACATTTTTGAAGAAAATTATAACAAAATTAAACAAATTATTGATAGAAAGGGAAAGTTTTCGACTGAAGGTGATGGTCGTCTGATCTCATTAGTCTAGTGACGGTTAAAGTGTTTCTGGACAACAAGCAGTATTAATTTCATTATTTTAAGAGTTTTTTGTGCTAATCTGTGCCTTTCGTATCCTTCATGATGTGTAGAACATGAAAGCAGCATGTTTTATTCTGGTTTAGAACAAACAAATACAGTGTACAGCAAAATTCACTTTTGTAGAAGACAGGTTATCATTTACATTTTAAAAAATAAAGCAATTGCAAAACTTAACGTTAAGTTCTGTTTGTATTTCTAAAAAAAAAAAAAAAAACTACAGATATTTGTGCGTCGGGTGTCACTTGTAAGCCATAGGGTAGTGTGTCCACCATTAGATGTTGAGAATCGATAAGATTACTCCAGAATCAATTGAACTTAATTTGAAGATGCCTTTGATAGTGGATATACTTTGCTAAACTCAAGACGGTTAATGTGCAAGGGCGCCGATTTCTCTGTAAATTTTGGGGGAGGGGCATTCAGATGCAGAAGGCATATATATGAAGATTTTAAGACAAATTGCACTCAAATCATGTCAAATATGGTATATTCATAAATACAATAGGGGCCCCACATGAGCTTTGGGGGCCCGGGCCTCCTGGCCCCCTTGGATCGGCGCCCTTGTTAATGTAGACCATAGACTTATGTACTTGACGCTATTGATGGTCAATATGATCCATCACTATAAGCAATCATGGAATCGAATCTGTTATATTCTGATGTATAAAGACTAATTTTTCGTCACTATTGTAAAGCAGTCAAGAAAGAAATACAATTAACTAATTATTCTAATATGAAATTACTTACTATGGCCTTGACATTTTTATCTATTTTTACAATCTTTGTATTAATCATTATGGTTAATTAAGCTCCTTTCTTAATCATGTTATTTAGTAAATATTGCCAAACTGAAATATTAACGATAAGTGCTCGTCAGCATGACTATTAAGGTTAAAGGTCGCTTCTGACGTGACTCATGGTTAATGAACTCTTTTCTCTTGCAGGTAACTTGGAGGAGGTTGACACTGTTTATGTAAGGGCGATTTCTACAGTTTATGAGGGATGATCCATTGATACAACGACTACTGGGTCTGTTTATGTCCTCACACATAAACTTCATACGATTAATACAATAGAATGGTAATACAAATCAGCACTGTACTGTAATTTTACGAATGACCGACTTGTTTATTATCACAACACGTTGCACTGAGAAACATAAATTGAAGATTTGAAGCATGCGTTATTATAAACATTATGCCGTTCTTTGCACGGAAGAAAGGTTAAATGAACGTAAATCAGGAAATTTGAATATTGTAAAACCTGCACCTTTTGGGAGCAGAATTTTCGAAAATACTGAAGTCAGAATTTAAGTTACTGAGCTTACATACGTGCAACAACTCCAAACACTAAATTACAGCTTGTTTTACTCAAGGAAAATATCTTTCTTTAGTCAGGATGTCAGACATGGACCATTAAACCTGCTTCTCTGTTTCAACTGTTACTAAAAGTAATCATAGTTCTCTTCAAGATGAAATCTATTTCCAATCAAGATAAAGTCACTGCAAACATTTGGTGCCCAAAAGAGAAGAGGCTTTGTAAAAACTCGAAATTTGTCTGTTAGATACACCACAAAGAATGCGTTTACTATCTCTTTTTGTATATTTGTGTATGTGCTTATACGTAAGTGCAAGAAAGAAAGAAAAAAAATCATGGAAGAGGAATGGATCGCCCGAGCAGAGGTTTTCCATTTGACTATATCCGAGTGCGTGTGTGTGTGTGTGTGCCTGCGGGAACCACCAAAGAGATCGATATGAGGAGATTTCAAGGGGATCCACTGATGTCTCTCCAATCTCTAAAGGACGGAAATAAAAAGAGAGAAAAATCCATTGTAACAGTTGGACAGATTAGTTGCATGGATATGGCACAGTTTATACGTGTCTACCACACACTAAGTGGAATGAGCACTTTCCGACTAAAAGTCGCTTGTTGACCTATTTCCAGTCGTAAACAATATAATAGAGTCTCTTAAGTGGATGTGTTTGTCTCAAGTGACACAGTAATCCCGAAAATCATTCTGAATGAGATTGTAAAAGAACCAGACACACAATTATTTACCTACAACTACAATTTGTTATTATGTGATAAGACAATTACACTTCTAATAAAAAAACATGCATATATGTATGCAGTATCATATTTAGCTAAAAGCAGGGGCAAAAGTGCGGGGGATCGCAGGGGGGCTCCATCCCTCGACCTCCAAAGAATGTGTACGGCGTCCCTCAGTTCCTAAGAAATTACAATGGGCAAAGATAGGCAGGGGGATGGCGTGACGTCATGCCGCTACCTACCGTCCCTCTACCTTTTCAGATCCACTTTTACCCCTTTTAGTAGAATATGCCTCATATTCTAGCGTTCGATTATGTACATTATTTTCTTTCAAACTATGTTCATCACCATCAGTGCCAGACTTCTATAATAACTGATAAGATACTTTTTGCAAAACAAAAAGCATTCATAAACCACAATTTTCAGTAAAGTCTCTACAATACCATGTGTAGAGTACTTACACTGTATTTGCTCTTTTGTCCGTTGATATACATGATGATAGAGCATGTATAATGAAGGGAGTGCTAAAATGTATAGTGGGAGGAAAAAGAGGGAGGCGGAGGAGATAAAAGAGACGAATTGATGAGTGGTATTAAAACCAAAGAATTCTTATGTCAAGACGAAGAACTTAGCTGAAGATAGTAAAAAAAATGAAATGTTTGAGTTTTACGTCCCATGGTTATGCCGGCAAGGCTAAAGGAGACGGTGATTATGAGAAATGAATGAAATTGTGGAATGAAGAAAGTGGGAGGAAACGGGAGAATCCCGAGGAAACCCACGCACACGGAGTTCGTCCACCACAAGGTTCACTTGGCAGGGGCTGGAATCGAACCAGGTATCCCAAGCACCAGAGGTGAACGCTCTACCACTGAGCCACCGCGGCCCCCAGCTAAAGACCGTGGGGCATGGAAGTTTCGCAGTTCGGCAAGTGACCTCCCAATAATGTCAGATACCTACGATGATGGTGATGATGGTTTATACTAGGGTTGCCAGATGTTCTCTCTATACAGGATTGTCATATCTATTTTCTTGCCCTGCGGGGCGCGGTGGCTCAGTGGTAGAGCGTTCACCTCCGGTGCTTGAGGTCCCTGATTCGATTCCAGCTCGCGCCATGTAGACTTTGTGTGTGGACAAATAACTCGTGGGTTTTCTCCGGGTTCTCAAACTTTCTTCATTCCACCATTTCATTCATTTTTCATTATCACCGTCTCCTTTAGCCTTACGGTGGGACGGAAAATTAAAGATTTCATTTCATTTTTTTTTCTTGCCTTGTATGAAGGTTGTATAGGCCGCGCATTTTTTTTTCTGCATTTGCTTACTAGTAACATCAGTGCATCGGAGCACACATGGGGGTCCTCCACGTTCAAATCCTTCCCTCAAATTTCCTAACTTAAGGAATAACTAACACTTCTGACCAGAGTACATATACTTATTTATTAAAACTAAGATACAACGTAACGTTATCTTCATCAGACATTAACTGAAAGAGATACTTTGGATAGAGTTCCTAACTCAACGTACACTTCCGCAATAAAACTATACTGGTTTTACAGGGAAACGATTGATGTAGCATGAAAATTTAATCTTACAGCTTATCTGTACTCTTTCCCTTATGAAAACGATCTAGTTCTATCATTTTTCTTCTGAAAATATAAGTGGAAGTATTTTACAATTACTTATTGTCTTTTCGAGTGCAGAATAATACCCGTTCAATGCTACATTGTAGACGTTAGTGGCTTGTAGTATCCCCTCCCAAGAGCTCGGGCCTTTCCAACAAAAATTTCTGCGTGCGCCTGTATCAATATCTTTATTTAGTATCGTTGTAAGACAAACAGCAACTAACTCAAATATTAATGTAGAAACACCACTCCAGATTTAGCTCCAACCAAGACTTGCAATGGAATCTGCTTCTCTGCAAGAGCCATCGTCTGTTTCTTCTAACCTACATACGTTAGACACGGACTTTGAGACCTGATAATATCTTCTTGAGGATTGAAGGAAAATAAAGTTCATAGACTTCAATAGAACAAGAATTTCCCCTTGGTCTAGTGGCCCTTCGTACATGGCTTCTGGGTTAAATTCCCGGTAAGTAAGCCTTGAAATTTGGATGCATTACTGTGATTTGGATCCTATCGTGACCTGTAGACTCACGTCTCATATAGACTTAGTGCTGAAAAGGGACGCTAAACTTCAACCAACTCAAATAGACAAAATAACAAATAGCTCCGCGTCCTTCCTATCTCTAACATAGGTAACTGAATTTTATACTACAAAGTGAGATCAAAAAGTACGGGGAATGTAGTTTCACAGTGCCATCTATCCACATTATATGCATTTTAACTAGTAAGCCCAGTAGCCTAAACCTATGGTATAGTCAGCGTCGAGTTTGAACGAGTTGTGACACGTTAGTTGTCTTCCAAAGGCAGAAGAGTAAGGACGTGTTGAGAATGTCTGTCGCGCGCCAACATTAAGCTTTGTTCTAAGCTGCAAAAAAGTGTCAAAGAAGCTCACAAAATGTCAAAATTAGGGTATTTCGATGAAGCGGTGACATTGAAGACTGTTTATAAGTGGTAAGAGCGATTCAAAAACGACAAGGATTCGGTTGAAAATGAGCAACGATAGAGACGTTTTCGATGTCAAAAACAGATTAAAACGTGCAAAACGTAGCACAAATGATATGCTCAAACGGGTGAATGACTATTAGAGAGCTTTTTTGAAGAACTAAACATCCCCTATGGATCCGTGAAAAGCATTTCAACCGCCAATTAAATGAACAAATGGTTTTCTTCTTCATCACGAAAATGAGCCATGCCACACCTTGCTTCTGATCCGCCAGTTTCTGGCCGAAAAAAAATATTCGTGACTGTCCACATTCGCTGTGCTCTCCAGATATAGCACCATGAGACTTTCTGTCCTTCTTAAACATTAAAACCGTGCTTAAAGGAAAGCGTTTTGACACCATTTCTGATATTGAGAGGGCCATGATAAAACAGCTATGAACGCTCTTCCAGAAATGCTTCCAGTCATGGATTCAAGACTGGGATAAGAGAATTTCTAGCCATTGACAATGCTTTGAAGGAGATTAAATCAAATTCCATGTAAGCTTTTTACTTTGTTTCTAATAAAATTATTCTCCGTATTTTTTGATTACATCTCGTTCATTACTACCAGCAAGACGCCGCTACGTCTTACCCTGCCTGTATTTTAATGTACCCTGTGTATAACTTTTTGTCAACTCCAATATATCCAGAAATATTGCGTTTCAATAATTTAAGCTCAACAGATCGATAATAAGTTTGATTTATTGTGTGATTTTACTTGAAAGCATGTGCACTGAGAATTAAAATTGTAGTTGGCGTATTTAAAAAGATAGGTTACACGAGTAATTCCTGTAGTTTCTGGACAACGTACAGCAGACGTATAACTGAAAACGCATGTTTTATAATACTTTTTATATAAGTGTTCCATCTATACGTACTTTCTGTATGAAACAATGTAGGCGGTCAGGATCTCACATACAAATGGACGTATATAACATATAGCTGAGGAATGTAACATAAGTATATGCATGTGATATACGGAAAACTGTTATATGTCAGACATCCTGCAACGGCATGATGTAACATCTAAGGGCAGTGCCTATGTAGCATACGGATAACGTATGCTCCGTACTGATTTCTATAGTTAGCAAGAGGATACCGTATATTTGTACAATATACCGCTGTCTGGAGAACGGATTTTTCTCTGTGTGTACTAGTCGACACCGCATCCTATTTCTAAAATCAAAAACAACATATTAAATGGATTCAGAAACATTCCTATTGCAGTGTTGAACATAACATTGACTCCCTGTTGCAGACTACCGAATGTAAAAATAGGAACGATGGTCACTCGCAAGGTATAATATTCAAAGTATAACTATGACTGTGCATATTTCACAAATGACAATATATTTATGTTCTACTATTTATTAATGATTTGCCTGGATGTCTTAAGAAATGCAATAAATTGTTTGCTGACGATCTAAAGATCTATTTGCCAATAACAACTGAACAAGACTGCGAAAGACTGCAGATAATATAAATGAATGGTGCTACGAAAATTGTCTTAGTTTGAATATAAAAAATATATTTACAAAAGGAAGAAATCCTTATGTTTCCATACTCGATTAAAGGAACTGCACTTAAGAAAACAGAATCAGTGAAAGATCTGGGTATAACCTGTAAAAGCTGCTTGACATTTAAAACTCACGTAAAAAATATAAATAATGAACCATACAGAAACTTAGATTGATTGATTTTTGAGTTATACGTCCCGTTCAGCAGCGAGGCTATATGAGACGTGGACCTACTGATTAACGTGGAATCCGAACCACATGATCTCCCGCCGGGAATCGAACCCGGGTCTCCCGCGTCAAAGGCGCGCATGCTAACCGCTTAGCCACGAAGGAGCTCTACATACACTTAAGAGTTTGTAGTAAGAATAGCTAGAGATTTCAATATGATGCATGTATTCAAGACATTGTACACATCTTTCGTGAGGGTCAAAATTAGAATATGCCAGCCAAATATGGAACCTA
Organism: Thermobia domestica; assembly: GCF_964235325.1. NCBI lineage: Eukaryota > Metazoa > Arthropoda > Insecta > Zygentoma > Lepismatidae > Thermobia > Thermobia domestica. The sequence continues at coordinate 133,774,510 of NC_137471.1, forward strand.
AATCATGTTACCTACACAAAAACAGATAGAGACGATACAGACTAAATTCTTAAGGTGTCTCACTTATAAACAGACAGGTCGCTACTTCAAATTTGAGTCAGCTGCTTCCCTAGTAGCTAATTTTCATTTTGAAACCTTTGAACAAAGGAGAAACATTTTTTTGAAGTATTATTTTTATTCAAAATTATTAACAACGGGATAGACTGTTCAGAACTAACCAATAAGATTAAATTTCAGGTTCCTTTCTTAACAACAAGGCTAGCAAACACTGATTTCTTTTTCTGTCAAAAAGCCAGGACAAGTGTACTAATAAAATCTCTTAAGTGGCGAATATGTGCTTCTTATAACAGGTACAGCAAGGTAAACAAAAGTTTAGATATTTGTACTTTGTCTGTATACAACTTCCGAGCTAAACTGTTGACCTAACTTAGAAAACTATACAAAATACTGTAATTGGGCCCTAAAGGTCTGTTGTATTATTAAATAAACGCCTCTTTTCTGATTAAACGAAGTGTAAAGTTTGCTACATTCAAAACTGCACATGATCTCTACATAACAGTGGATAAACCTTGTTTTACGTAATTTCAACGTGAAAATCAACTTCATTTGCATTTCGTATGTAAATTCTAACGATTAACCTAATTACAACAAACTTTTTCTGTATATGTAGTCACGCAAACGCAGATAACACAACGACCACTTATTATGTAAATAAATGACCCTAACGTTTCAAGTAAATTAAAAACTAGCAACAACAGAGTTATGTTTGTGTACGTTTTACAAGTGAAAAGATCACGTTCTATATATGCAATTAATATAAAATTAGCTTGGATAATTTAACAGACTACTTAGCTTGGGTCTGCCAGAGTGGCAAAAATATTACACTCTGTTGTTCAGTGTACAACATTGCACACAAAGCTAACTACGACACTATAGATACAAAATTTTAAATTTCTTGGTACAGTCCGCAGCAAGAAACCTGCAACATGAGCATATACATTTATTGTGAAACGACAGTCTTTTGCTCCAAAATAAATGTGCAGGGGAGAACGCCGATGTTTCTCCTTGCGTCATTCGTACTACTTAGATGCTATGTTGATTCCCTGCGCTGTTAGGCATAGTTACACAATAAACTTACATGCTCATGTTGCAGGTTTTTTTGCTGCAGACTGTACAAAGTTGAAATCATTGAATAATAAAAGCTAATAAATTTGTTTGGAAGTCGTTGTGGACACTTGATCATTGTAAAGTCTTGAAGAAAATGGGAGGGTTTGTGGTAGATAATTGGTCACTGTGAAGTTCTTCGTAATCTTATGAGGTATTCTCGTGCAAGCGATCGACAATATTTCTTCGAAGGTAGCCTATGAAGTCAAAACAAATCAAATTTGCAATTTTATTGAAAAGCTAGAACGGGATATTGCACGTTGCAAACATTTTTGTTTGTTTTAAATACCAAATTGTAAGAAATACATCGTAAATTCCAACTTTGGAAAACGTCTAAGTATTGAACTGAGCTTCAAGGCAATTAAAGTAACGTTCATTGATTTATTGGCAGTTTAATAGGGGCATCAGAGCACGTCACGAGTAGCGCTCATGATCGCTGGTTGGTTGATTGAAGTTTAAGACCTCTTGTTAGCACCGAGACCATATGAAACAGGACTCTTACCATTAAAATGGGATTTTGAATACTCGGAATAGTAATTGAGGTAACTCGTGGCTACATAATTATGGTGCACGCATTCGGAACTGAAGGCTGGCGTTTTATTTTGACACAACTTGTTTTCACGCGTTACACAGTTATATGTGTAATCATTCCACACTTACACCTTAAACTGTCTGTCTATAATATTTAGCGCTGTTACCTTTCTCCTTCTGGATGTTGCATTTTAATGACCAGCAGTGTAAGTGTTTAGTAACACCATTTCGCCTTTATTCTAGAAATATATCCAAGCACAATATCGGCATCACTATGAAGGTATTATATCACTACAGGGTGTTTCAAAATGAATATCGCGGTTTTAAGGCTTTGTAGAATTTATTACAATTAATTTACAATTGTAAATAATACAATTAGATGAAAGAGCAACTCAAAACAGTTTTGTACGCACGCATGCTCATAAACTGTTTCCTCTGTTTGCCATTAGAAATAGCTAGCAGCAAAGATGGCAACTAGTAAGCAGAAAGCTTTCTGTGTTTTACATTTTGCAAGGACTGAAACTGTGGTTACAGTGCGACATGCTTTCCGTTATTAAGTTCCATTGCAGTGCATCAAGTGGTAATAACATCCGTAGATGATATAATCATTTTGAAAATACAGTCTGTCTGTACAAAGGAAACAGTACGGGACGACCAAGAGTGATTTAAGAAAGTGTTGAACGATTGAGAGAATCTTTCACGGGTAGAACTAAGAAATCAATTCGGAAGGCTTAGTCGTGAATTAGCAACTCCTGTGTGACATCTGTGTGGAGAATTTTAAGGAGATTGAGGAATTTAAGACAGAGGATTAAAACAGTTGTTCCAACAATTACTTCAAACACACTGATCAAGGTTTGGGAAGAACTTGATATGTGCCATGTGACGAGTGGTGCTCACATTGAAAACTTGTAGCAACAAAAATTTTAGGAAGGATCAGAAAAGGTGGATCAAAAGATTGCGATCTTGGCAAGAATTTTAGGAATGATCCCAAAAAAGAAATGCATCAAAAGATTGCGATCTTGGCCAATAATTAGTTTTCGGATTAGAAGCCAAAAAAGTTTTGAGTGGTCCCTAAAGCGAGTTTTCGTATTTTCTACGGAATAAGTACATTACACTGAGTTAAGTTATATTTTGGGTTTGGCTACACTATATGTAGTTCTCCAGATATAAGACCTACAAGAACATTTTTGATTGAAATATATTGGATCTTTTGATCCAAAACTGTTTGAGTTTCTCTTTCATTTCATGTATTATTTATAACTAGCATCAATTTCCCGCTAAGCTGGGTTAAATTAACCCCCCCCCCAAAAAAAAAAAAAACTAATATGTACTGTTAGTAAGTCACTTTTTTGCTACTACTAAAGCGCTCTCTGATATCGTGCATTTTCAAACATTTTATATTTCTCCCCCTCCTCCTCCCCCATGTTGAGTGGCTGAATGTAGATTTAAACGGCATCAAAAGTGTGACTGTTCATGACAGCAACCTCGAAAACTATAGATTTAGCATTAATATCTGTCATTTTCGATTATTTTTAAATATCTCCACCCTCACCTGCCCCATGTTGTGGGGCGCGGCATCGGAAGTGTGACTGTTCATCTCAGCGACCTCGAAAACTATGGATTCGACACTAATATTGGTAAATTTTGATTATTTTTATGTACTTCTCTTTTCACTTCCCCAAGTTTCGGGGCTGAATTTGGACGTAAACGGGGTCGGAAGTGTCACTGTTCAACTCAGCAACCCCGAAAATTATGAAATCGATACTAATATTGGTCATTTTGGTCATTTCTATATATATTCTTCTTCCCTCTCCCCTAAGTTGTGGTGCTGAATTTGGATTTAAACGGGATCAGATGTGTCACTATTCATCTAAATGATATTGAAAACTATGGATTTAACACTAATATCGGTCATTTTTGATCATTTTTAAGTGTTCCTCCCCTCCTCCTCTCCTAAGTTGTGGGGTCAGAGTGATATAATAAAAATCATCCCAGACCCAAACCTCATCTATGTTGAAAATTTGAGTGAGATCGATTGGGTGGTTGAAGAGTGATGAAGGCACAAAGACCAATCACTTTCATTTTCATTTTCTTTACATATATCTCCCCCTCTCCCTCACCTACGTTGCACCGTCAAATTGAAATAAAAATCGTCCCAAACTTATATATGTTGAAAGTTTGATTGAGATCGGTCTGGTGGTTTAAGAATTATTCATTTTCATATATATATATATATATATATGTATCTCCCCTCCTCCTCCTCTCCTAAGTTTTAACGTCAAAATTAAATGATGGAAAATTCTTCAAGCCTCGAACCTCATCCATGTTGAAAACTTGATTCAGATGGGTCTGTCTGGTGGTTCAAGAGTTAATAACGAAGGAACATAGTCACTTTTATTTTTATTTATATTGATTTATGTATATCTACCCCTCCTTCTCCTGCCTTAGGCGCTCCATCAAAGTGAAGTGATGAAAAATATTTCAGGCACGAATCTAATCTATGTTGAAAATTTGATAGAGATTGGTCATTTGGTTCAAGAGTTATTAACCTTTATTTATTTTATATATATATATATATATATATATATATATATATATATATATATATATATATATTTATATATATATATATATATATATATATATATATATATATATATATATATATATATATATATATATATATATATATCCCCAGCTCCCCCGCCTAAGTCACAACATCAAAATGAATAACAAAAACACACCCAGGCCCAAATCTTATCAATGTTGAAAATTTAATCGAGATTGGTCGGGTGGTTCAGGATATTAGGAGTCACTTTTAATTTTATAATGTAGTCTAGTATCAATTACCTGCTTCGTTGGGTTAAATTAAGAAAAAAATAGTAATATGTTTCGTTAGTCAGTCACTTTTTACTAATACTAAAGCGCTCTTAGATTTGGACATTTTCGATGATTTTTATATATTCCCCTTTTCCGCCATCTTGCAGGGCATTGCATCGGAAATGTTACTGTTCATTTCTGCTACCTCGAACCCTATAAATTGGACACTGATATTGGTCATTTCGATCATATATATATATATATATATATATATATATATATATATATATATATATATAGAGAGAGAGAGAGAGAGAGAGAGAGATATCCCAGGGGCTGAATATGAATTTAAACCGCATTAGAAGTGTTATTGTTCATCTCAGCGACTTCGAAATCTATAGATTCGGCACTAATATCGGTCATTTTCTATCATTATATATATCCCCTTCCCCCTCTCCCAAGTTGCAGGACTGAATTTGGATTTAAACAGCATCGGAAGTGTGACTGTTCATCTCAGCGAGTCCAAAAACTACCGACTCCACACTAATATAAATTATAGATTCCATTTTCGATAATTTTTAAATGTCTCTCCCTCTCCCCCTCCCTTAAGTTACACCGTCAAAGTGATATGAGAAAAACCAGACAGGTTCAAACTTCATCTAGGTTGAAAACTTGATCGAGATCGGTTTGGTGTTTCAAGAGTTATTCAGTTTTATTTATTTTCATGTTATCTCCCCCTCTCCTCCTTCTTCTGTAACTTCTACCATCAAGGTGAAATGAAAAAAGAGATCTCAGGCTCGAACCTCGTCTATGATAAATATTTCAACGATATTTATAAGTTGGTTCAAGAGTTATTAAGTTTTCTTTACTTTTATATATCTCCCCCTCCCATCCCCCTCCCTAAGTTCTATCGTCAAAGTGAATAAATAAATACCATTTCAATCCCAAACCTCATCTATGTTGAAAATTTGATCGAGATTGGTCGGGTGGTTCAAGAGTGATGAAGTCACAAAAACAGGCATTTTCATTTCTATATTTTACATGTCTCCTCCTCCCCCTCCTTTTTGTTGCACTGTAAAAGTGGAATGGCGAAAACATTCCGGGCCCGAACTTTATCTATGTTGAAAGTGTGATTTAATTTAGATCGGTTGGATTGTTCAAGAGTTATTAAGTTTTATTCATTTTCATATATTTCCTCTAATCTCCTCCGCCTTCCCTAAGATCTACTGCCGAAGCGAAATGATAAAATACTTCCCAGGTTCGAACCTCACCTATGTTGAAAATTTGATTGAGATCGATCGGATGTTTCAAAAGTTATTGACTCACGAACTTAGTCACTTTAATTTACATATATATATTCATCTATGTTGAATTTCGCACAAATTTCATCTATGTTGAAAATGTGATCGAGATTTGTCGTTTGGTTCAAGAGTTACTTTAAGTTTTATTTATTTTTTATAATTCCCGTCCGCTTCTCCCCTAAGTTCTACCGTCAAAGTGAAATGACAAAAGCACTTCCAGCCCCAAACCTCATCTATGTTAAAAATTTGATTGAGATCGGTTAGGTGGTTCAAGAGATTAAGAGTCACAAACATAGTCACTTTCATATTTTAGAATATAGATTTTACGTTAAATTTAGTAAATACTACAAAGCGTTAAAACCCGGATATTCATTTTGAAACACTCTGTATAATATCACTGTAAAAACAATCTAGTTCAATTGGTAGCAAAGGTATTTTAACAGATTTCTTTGAAAGTTATAATGCGATACTTTTAAGTTGATTAATAATAAATGCATCAAAATTAATTGAATTGCGTATAATGAAGGTAGTAATATAACGGTTTAGGACTTTTTTTTACATATGATCTGCTAACAATACTTATGCATTCCAAAAGATAATAAAATAAGTGCCTAAATCAGGCTGTTATCAATGGAAGAGACGATGAATCGTGAACTAATGTTGTATAAATTGTGTGTCTTTGTGTTGAAACAGTCCGAAGTAAATTCCTTTTCATCTCAAATCGGACGACATAGCGTTCTACCCTTTCCAGTAGCAAAAGTGGCTCTGTTGCAGAATCAATATTGAATCTCAACATCCAGATTCTACGAAGAGACGTGGGGGCGAAACTTCTACCCTCTCTTCTATAGCGCTAGCAGCTACGTCAGTTCACCCACGCTACGCCATCTCTCTCAATAACTATTTTTCTCTACACAGAATGTGGTTGTATTTCTCTCCCTCAACAATCCCTCACCATAAAAATCATAAAATAGAGATCGAGGAACATCAAAATGTAATCTCTATCTAAATAAAAAAAAATCTAGTAGACACAAATAAAGCTTTACGCTATATTTAAAGCTTGCAACTTTCAATTTAGAGCTATTTTATATTTAAAAATAAAATGTTTAGGTATTATATATATATTAATACAAAGTGAAAATCATGTGTGTATTTTATTTCAAATTATTGTGTTAGAACATGTCAATGGACATATAGAAGTGGATAAAGATTTACAAATACATTTTTTTTTAAATTCCTTTTGGTAAAATTAGCGAATCGTAAGTTGCGGGAAATGTGGATTTCTATTGATCCAAGTGAGATTTCTAATAAGAAATAGCATCTTTCAATCTATGCCTCACGCTAGTACTAATAATGAGCAGAAATGTTAATACATGTTGATATCTACGCTTGCCTGTCTATGACCACGTTAATAGGTGTCACAACTTGCGCCATCACTTGTCTACCTGGGAAAACTGCGTGTTATCATTCCTATAATAAATTATTTTGCTTCATGCTTATTGTTTTTGTTGGGAGTGAGATAAATATGGAATGAGGCTAGGTCACGGACCAAGCCCGTATCCAAAGGGGTCTGGCGGGGGGTCGAGCTCCCCTAAGTTTTTGCTGGTAGGCTTGCAAATGAACTATAATATGGTGATATACTATAATATGGTTGGATTGTGCCTCTCCTACATGTTTGGGCTGGCTACTGGCCTGTCACGGACTCAATTGTTAAATTATTAAATGCAATGTTAATGAGTTAATAAAGGAAATGTCTAAACTGGAACTGCGCCAGGACTATTCTTATTTACAGGGTGGCCACAAAGTCCCGTTACATTTTGATAAATGCTAATGTAAGTTTTCCCGTTATCTCTTGATAAATGCTAATGTAAGTTTTCCAGTTATCTCTTGATAAATGCTAATGTAAGTTTCCCCGTTGCCCATTTATAAATGCTAATGTAAGGTTTTCCATTGTTTCAGATTGTGTGAACGATAGCTGATACTTCCTATTACAGTATTGAAGAACGTGTTATTGCAAGCTGTTGGGTGCATGAGAGAAACCACGAAGCCCAGAACCTTACCACTTGTGATAATGCACTATGGGGGTTCATAAAGGATATTGTTGCACAAAACCATTACGATGCTAACGCCAAACTGACAGAAGCTGTGAAACAAGCTTTCACTTAAGTTACACCTACAATGCTCCGCGAAATGTCGCATCGTAACGCTGGCGGCGTATTAGCCTTTGTCATGTAAATGACGGTCGACAGACGGATCCTTTGGACACTTAATGTTTCCTATCTCAATAAAGCATTTTTGTTCATATCATTCAGTTCTTTCCGTGTAGTTATTTACATACGTTTAGCGGTTTAGGTTACTCATTTTCAGGAGAAACTGGAATTTGTGGCCACCCTGTATTATCCACAATCAAGTGAATCTATAATTTCTCAAGAATTCGTTCCCAATTCTCGTTAGTCTTAAACATTCTAATCCAATCAACATACACACCAAATGCACTTTATACCTAGGTATACTGTACTTATTACTCAGTAGCTTCCGTTATTAAACATGAAATCAATTGCCAAACAAAGAACACCGAAATTACTCAATGAGTATTAATCCATTTTACTCTGTTTTCAATTCTTAAACACATTATTTGCACAGCATAAAACCTAGCAACATGACATCAAAACATAGGCATGTGCCTTATTTCATAACATTACCATTAGTTTATGTGGCAGATGTGCTTCAGATAGCATGGAAACAGACAATACACAGACATAATCCAGATAACAAGGTTATTAGGAAATGTACAGGGTGGCCCAAAAGTAGGTATACAGTCCCGTATGTATTTTATATCATTTCTTATTGTTATCAAACAGGTAGACCTAGTTTCTTTATTATTTGTTCTTAACGTCTTTTTACTTATAACTTAAGCAAGGAACAGTCGAAGCAAATAAATCCATAAACTAGAATGTTACACTTGATCAATGCAAGGGTGTATACCTACTTTTGGACCACCTATAATGTTTCATTAACCTTAATTACACCAAAGTGGAGGGGCCGCGGTGGTGCAGTGGTAGAGTATTCACCTCTGGTGCATGGGGTCGCGGGTTCAAACCCTGCTCCTGCCAAGTGAACTTTGTGGTGGATAAACACCGTATGCGTGGGTTTTCTCGGGGTTCTCCCGTTTCCTTCCACTTTCTTCATTCCACCATTTTATTCATTACTTATCACCACCGTCTCCTTTAACCTAGCCCGCATAACCGTGGGACGTAAAAATCAAAAATTTCATTTTACACCAAAGTGGGTTAAAAATTTTCCACACTTTTATTAGGATAAGAATTTTTATAGATGTTTCTCCAGCATCATGTCCCAACTTAGGTTTTGTATCAAAAAATAATGCACATTTTATTTTCTGCCATTCAATAATTTTAATTTCTAAAAAATAACAAAAATTAAAAAATGATTTTACTTATATATATATATATATATATATATATATATATATATATATATATATATATATATATATATATATATATATTAAAAAGCTTAGATATTACTTTTTTATATTAACGTAGTTATAATATAATAAAAAGCATAGAAAACATTTATAATTTCCAATATTATATTAAAATAGTTGCACAATGAATTTGAGTTGAATCAAATATTTAATTTAACGTCCCGTGCTATATCCTGTAGACTAGAAGAGACAGATGATAAAGTTGAATGATAATGGAAACGTTGGTGAAATGAAGAGAATGTAAGGAAAGCAGAGAATCAACGTTGGTGAAATGAAGAGAATGTAAGGAAAGCAGAGAACCAACGTTGGTGAAATGAAGAGAATGTACGGAAAGCAGAGAATCAACGTTGGTGAAATGGAGAGAATGTAAGGAGAGCAGAGAATCAACCTTGGCGAAATGAAGAGAATGTAACGAAAGCAGACAATCAATGTTGGTGAAATGAAGAGAATGTAAGGAGAGCAGAGAATCAACGTTGGCGAAGTGGAGAGAATGTAACGAAAGCAGACAACCAACGTTGGTGAAATGAAGAGAATGTAACGAAAGCAGAGAATCAACGTTGGTGAAATGAAGAGAATGTAATGAAAGCAGAGAATCAACGTTGGTGAAATGAAGAGAATGTAAGGAAAGCAGAGAATCTCGAGAAACTCTACGAACACGATGTCGTTCATCAAAACTCATACCTCCTGGAATAGATCAAAGAATCTGTCACACCACAGCTAATCGCTTTATTATTGATCCACTGTATCCCCTATAGAATCAAGTCACTCGCTACCTTGTAATTATACGTCTGATATAGTGATGGATACTAAAAATAACTACACTATCAAATAACAACTATAAAGACAGATTAAGTTTTTCCTCTTCAGCATTGGCGGAGCTAGGCCGGGGCCGGGGCTGGGGACCTAGGCCCCAAGTTTTTTGAGTGACAAAAATAATTGAAACTATTATTAACATATTTTTGAAAGTTTACAGTACGCGCTGCCTTTTATCCTTTATTGGAAAATTATTGAAACATTAGATATAGTTTCGGTTGCAGTTTTTATGTTATGCAATACTTCTTCACAATATCAACGTCCAATCTAGTTATAATTACCCATCGGGACAGAATTAAGTTGGAAACTTCTGCGGGACCCATGGAAAATTGTAAACTCATTACTAGGCTCCGGATTCTTAGGTTCGAACCTATTTTATTCCTGTATAGTGAATGCAAAAAAAAAAAAAAAAAAAAAAACCAGTTTTCTTTACATTTCAAGTTCCTATAAGTAGAACTATATTAGTTTTATAGGACCTAAAATGTTAGGGGGGTTAGGACCTAAAAAATCTTAAATTAGCTTTTAGAACCTATAACGTCCTAAATGATTCTTTATAATTATTTTTAACTTGAACAATTCTTTCAAACACGTAGTCAACCAGTTTTCAACAATGCAATAACAAGGTTTCCTTCACACAGCATGTTTCTTTGTAATTTGCGGCTGCGATTGTGAATAAGCGGGGCAGCAAGTTTATTTTTAGCAACAACAGGTGCGCGGTCATTCGATAGAAAGTTCAAGCTGATGGCGTTGATCTCTTCTCCCTGTCAGCAATGGACATTGTGTCAGTGTTCTAACCTTGTAAGAAAGGAGAAGGAAGTGTGTTTATTGGGATTGCATTTGGATCATATCAAATTTGTACGAGTTCTCTTAACATTGAAGATTAGAATTGAAAAGGAAAGATCATGCCGAAACAAAAATCATCCAAAAGTGCTCTAATTCGAGAATGGATAATATCGGACAACAACTTCACAACTGATGGCAAAGTCATCTTTTGCCAAGCATGTGACAAGCAGGTGAGTTTAAGTCTGCGACTATAGTACGACAGGCCATACATATGTTAAACTATATTTCAGCTATCAAAAAAAGTCCAAGGTAAGAAGAGTTTTATTATTTTTATTACGCAGAAGACTGGTTAGCATAAAGCTTACTAAATTAAGGTTACCATTTAAGTATGAAATAGCTAACAAAGTGTTTAAAGTGTAGTAATATTCCGTTTTCAGTAATATAACGCTAAAAATCCTAAACCGTGTTTTTAAAAATCTATAAAATCCTAAAATGCACTTTTTAAAATCCTAATTTGAATTTTTTGGAACCTAAAAATCCGAAGCCTACTCATTACATACCTTTCATTGTCTGGGTTCTATGTGACCCCTATTTTTTACCTTATAGATCCGCCACTGGTCTTCAGTAGCTCCACAGATCAATAATCCAAAAACTCTGCACTACTTTAAATTATCATTCTTACGTTTCACCACATTATATTGTAAAACGTATGCGCTAGTTTATTGAAAACAACGCTGCACACCACTCGGACTGAATATAAAAGTTAAAATGAACAAGCAAACTCCCCTACTCATTATGCAACCCACATAACACATAAGCCTTTTGTGTTGCGGAGATGTGCGCGTTGAGAAGAGAACTTGTTGAATCCATGTAAAGCAACAGTGGACTACTAATGTGGCGTGCAAGTTAACAACTGAATGGCGTGACGTGACAACGTCAGCGATGGCGTGATTCAGTTCTTTAGGCCTCACTTTTTTTCTAAGAAACTGTAGTTATATGTTTGGGAACAAATGTAACATCAGTGAACACAACTTGTTATTTAAAATCCGGAAAATTGATACAAAAGCTTATGAAATAAAACGAAATCTTTGTTTGACGTCACACGGTTGTGTCGGCTAGGCTAAAGGAGACGGTGATGAGAAATGAAGGAAAATGGTGGAATGAAGAAAGTGGGAGGAAACGGGAGAATCCCGAGAAAACCTCCACACACTGTGCTTGTCCACCATAAAGTTCACTTGGCGCGAACTGGGATTGAATCCAAGACAGCATGAACCAATGCTCTACCACTAAGCCACCGCGGCCCCAATAAAAAAGCTTATATTTAGCAAGTATTTGACTTTTCGCTAATAGCTATAGCCAGTGAACGTAAAATTTGTTTGTTGTAGAAGTATGTAACTATAATATTACTGATGTTAACTTACTGTCACACTGTATTGTGCCTACAACGGAAAACATCTTTTCAGTTAGACGTCAGTTCTATTTTTGCGTTTACACAGGGTCGACATTTTTGACGATTCGCTTTCATCTTGGTCTGGCTCGAACATAATTTTCTATTAAGGTTGGTTTAAACGGACAAGTTTGGCCGAAAGATGTCACCACAGTCTTCGTATCTCTCTAATGTATTTTTTTTACCTCTCACGAAAATTCACGATTCCGCTTACAAAATTCAACCTACAGACTTCAAATGTTTAGAGAAGGAACTTCAGAACCTATCGAAGGCAAGAATCCGTGCTGATTTTTTATATAGAATTTTCTCCATTGTTGAAATGGATATCCAAACCTTTAACAATGGAACAATTTCAACGTGGAAGAAAATTCTAAATAAAAGAAAAATCGGCACGGATAGGTTATGAAGTTCTCTCTCGAAAAAACTGAAGTCTCTATTTTGAAATTTGTAAGAGAAATTGTAATTTTTCTTGAAAGGAAAAAAACACATGAGAGAGATACGAAGACTATAGCGACATCTATCGGCAAAACTTGTCTGTTTACACCAACCTTAACTCATTCCTTTCTAGGTCCATAGTCACACAATCTAACTTTCTTTCTCGTCTTTCTCTTCTATTCCCCTTTTGCCTTCTACTCCCATTTTCCCCACTTTCTTAGTGATATAATCATAATTTCTTCTCATAACATGAGCATACTACCGTAATCTATTTGTACTTTCTTGGAGAACTCAGTCACCTTAATGCTGCCTCTTACTCTTTCGTTTCTGATCTTATCTAACGTAGTAGCACCACACATCAATCTCAGCCCCTTCATTTCAGTCACGTTTAGCTCCTTCTCTTCAGCTTTTTTGATTCGCCGAATTCTGTTTCGTACAGAATTGCGGATCTCACTGCATATGGTCTTATCATTATTACTCTTTTAGTTTAAATTCTCAAGATTCTGCTCCAAGGTTAAGGAACACACTAACGATAATGGACGAAATGGTAGAATTGAGGAAGTGTGAGGTAACAATAATTCCGAGAAAACACGCGCATACAATGTTTGTCTACTACAAGATCCACTTGGCGAGAGCTGGGTTTGAATGCGGTATTCTAGTTTCGAACTATATTTCGGAAACGAAGTTGGTAGTTCCTTTAACTTAAGTCAAAGGTGCCGATCCTGAGGGGTCACGGGGCTCGGGCTCCCGCAACGATCATGAGGATCTCCCACATTGTGTTTATGAATATAGAATATTTGGCATAATTTGAACTCAATTTCGCTTAAAATTCTCATATATGCCTTCTGCAACCAAACACAGATCTGAATGTGCCCCTCCCAAAGTTACAGGGAAATCGGAGCCCTTGGTTGTTAAAGGTTCCGGTTCCTTTTATTAAAGTAGCTAAAATACTGTCTAAAATTCCTAATGAAATTATGTATGTAAATATAAATAAATATAACGATGTTTGACGGCAAACTCTTCCTAGACTGCTTCACAGATGTTGATGATGTTTGGTACAGGAGTGCTATACAGACCAATGCAAAATATGAAGGGCCAAGATTCGCATTAAAATTATTAGAAAACAGATTTTTCTACTTTCCTTTAGTAAGTAAACGTTTTGGGTACTGTTATAACAGCTTTTCTGTTTCTGTGATGTTAATGTACAGTGGATGAGTTTCTCCATTCAATACAAATATAGCTATTCAATTCTTGTGAAAATGATATATATTATTATCTAATACGGTCCTACATGCCAGAAAGTAATCTCTGATTGGCCCACTTCCTTCCTTTTCCAACTTGCACATGCCTAATCAAGACGTATGCAGTCACAAAAGCAATTCTATAATATAGTAATAACATGAAACTACGTATGGGATGCATGTAATTACATAATTAAGCTCTGTTGAGAGTGTCGACTTCCTGTGGAGTATTTTACTGTATGTGGCAGAAACATGGATATTGTGCAAGAATTATAAAAACAACTGAAAGCTTTCGAAATCTGGGTGTGGAGAAGAATGAGGAGAATTAGCTGAGTTGAACGGAAATCGAATGAGAGGGTGTTGTAAATGGGGATAAGAAAAGAACAATGTTAGATATTATCAAGAAGAATAAGAGAAACTGGTTGTGACATTGGCTAAGAAGGAACTGTATTATAAGGGGCGTTTTAGAGGATATGGTCCCAGGAAAGAGAGGGATCAGGCGAAGAATACAATTAATGGAGATATCAAAACAGCGAAATCGTACGTGAAGACGAAACGGTTAGCTGAAGACCGGGGAGCATGGAAGCTTCTCAGTTGCCGCAAGAGACTTGCCAATAATGGCAGAATACCTATAATAATGATGATGATGAGAATGAAACCTCTTTCAGCAAGTACCATATTAAAGATCTCTAATGAAACGAATCACATTAGAAAAATCATTTTTCATGTTACTGTCACAATTACCTTAAACACATTTACATTATACTACAGCCATCAACAACTTCAAAGTCTGCTTGCTCTTACAATCATTGAATAATCTTTCGGTAAAACTTCAACCTCTTAACTTTCATCTAACGCATAGATACAATAAATCAACAATAAACATTTGACTGTAAAACCTCAATTATACGAGTCTAATTTTCAGTGACACTTTCAGACACTTTTAGCACAACTAATACATTCAAATATTTGTTGTTACTGCTTTCAGTTTTAAAAATAATTTCCATGAAGTGTGAACATGAAATAAAAACAAGGATAGGAATCGGGAAAGAAGCCTTTAGGAGGAAGAAAATACTATATTGTGGGACGTTGAATAAAGAGTTGAGAAAAATTCTCATGAAATGATTCGCGTGGAGTGTTGTTCCATATGGGTTCGAAACATGGCCATTAAGCACAAATTATGAAAAACGGCAGAAAGATTTCTTCCGAAATGTGGGTGTGGAGAAGAATGGAGAAAAATTAGTTGGGTAGAACGGAAAATGAATGAAAGGATGTTAGAAATAGTGGAAGAGAAAGGAACAATTTTAGACATTATTAAGAAGAGGAAGAGAAACTGGTTGGGACATTAGTTGAGACGTACTAGAGAGTATGGTGGCACGAAAAAGAGGGAGGGGGCGAAGAAGACTACGATTAATAGACGATATAAAAACGAAAAAAATGTACGTGAAGACGAAAAGGTTAGCTGAAGACTGTAGAGTCTCAATTTCGGCAAGTGACCCGCCAATAGTGGCAGAATACCTATAATGATGATTTTCTAACTCTTCATGTACACAAGTCAACAAGTTGACAGAGCTTGTCTACTAACTGTTGTCTTGTGTTTATCTTCTTTAAGTTCTTTCATGGAACTCTTTAAGCGCTTAAGACACCAGCTTTATCTTCGACCTGTGACATGGGTTTGGAAATAAATCTCTAAAAGTTCTAGCTTTGCTTTTTCCTTCACTAGAGAAAAAGTTCATCTTCTTGCACTATATTGATTTCACATTAAACAAACATGTGGGATCTTGCATTTAAATTAAGCAGATGTTGATTTATAGGTATTATTTATGTTTTTAGATGAAAAGCTGTAGTAATGATATTTGAATTTGGGCCGCCTTTTCTAGAAACCAGAGAGATTTTCTTATATCCAAAAGAAAGGAATATATATATATATAGTGTTTCAAAACAACACCGACGCCGTTTGGGAGGTGATTCCTCACTCCAAGATAAGACAAAAAAGTATAGAGCAACCAGGGTGCACAAATGCTTCCCTTCGGAGTTACAGGCTGCCGAAAACGTGAAAAAATGAACTTTAAAGGTCCATAGCTCCAAAACTATGCTACTTAGCGTAGTCGGGTCAAGACTTCACTTAGGGTACTGGTATGTGCCCTATCCAAATATCCATGTTTCAGAATCCTGCGGTACTTCCGCAACAATTTTTATGCAGGGACTTTGGCTATGGGGATATAATTTGAAGTACTCAATAACTATTTCTATAAAAAAAAAAGTTGCGGAAGTGCCACAGGATTCTGAAACATGGATAATTGGATAGGGCACATTCTGCTTCCTAAGTGAAGTCTTGACACGACTACGGTAAGTACCATAGTTTTGGAGCTATGGACCTTTAAAGTTCATTTTTTCATGTTTTCGGCAGCCTATAACTCCGAAAGGAAGCACGCAAGTTGGTCTATACTTTTTGTCTTATCTTGGTGTCAGGAATCACTTCCCAAACGTTGTCGGTGTTGCTTTGGAACACCCTATATACATTGTCTGTCTGTCTCTAGTACTGCAGATTGTTATAAAAATTTGCACTTTGGTTGGATCCTTACGATTAAAGTAAAAAGTACCGTATTCCATAAAAAAATGTAACTTTCGAAAATCCCGCCTTCCTGTTCCAGTAAGTTGGTAGTAGTGAACATTACACAATTTTCATCTATTGTTCTTGTGGTAAGTTGTCACATAGCGTCGAATAAATACATGATCGTTATCTGTTTTCTGTACGGGTAGGAATGGAGCACTTCACGGGGGAGCAAGGGTGTTGTCATAGTGAAAGGTACTTATGAAAGTATGTGTTGAATGTTGTGGAGAGCAGTAGCGTACCCAGGAATTTATTTCGGGGGGGGTTCAAACTAAATATGAAGCTATTTTATATTAAAATTGCTAAAATTGCCCCTAAAATTAGGCAAAAATTTTAAAAAGTCGAAATTTCGGGGGGGTCCGGACCCCCGTGTCCCCCCCCTTCCGTACGTCCCTGGTGGAGAGTCTGTTCGCAAACTCTGTGAAATGTTTGGTCACCGTAATGCACCGAATAAATCGACCGTGATGAGATTATTGCCAAATTGGAGAAAACCGTTATGATTGATATATCACATCGATACAATGAACTTGTTACGAGAGAGGTTCCCTGGCCAAGTGATTCCTCGCAACAGTGGCGTGAATTTGATTTGAGACCACGTGATTTCTTTCTGTGGGGATATTTGAAATCTTGTGCGTACGCCAACAAACCACGATCACTTCCAGAGCTCACGGCCGAGATTCAGCGTGTAATTTCAGAATTAGATATAAAAAAGTTATGGAAAATTTATCGAAAGAACGAGAGTGTGAATGCAGAGTCGTGTAGGAAATTTAAGAAATATTTCACTCATAATCACAGGTGGCATACACTGCAAAAATATGTAAATATGTAATATGTAAATTACTTAACTCAACAATGCTTAGTGGTACAGATATGGGTCATAGTCGTAAATAATCTGTGCTATCCTACATAACGGTATGTGGTTGCTAACGCATGTTGAACCAGATTGGGAACGTTCGAAACTAGTTGTAATTCCACAGTTTCCGTATAGATTCCACTATTAAGCGTACCGGTACTTCCGTTATTAATTTTTGTTTTGTCTTGTAAAACTCTTTTCTCCACAGAAAATAAAAATTCATGCATTGTAGGGTTAATATAATCAATAACATAAAAATGAAATGAAATCTTTAAGTTTTACGTCCCATGCTTATGTCGGCTAGGCTAAAGAAGACGGTGGTGATGGGATATTAAGGAAATGGTGGAATGAAGAAAATGGGTGGAAACGGGAGAACCCCGAGAAAACCCATGCACACAGTGTTTATCCACAACAAAGTTTACTTGGCACTAGCTGGGATCAAACCGAGGACCCTACGCACCAGAGATGAACGATCTACTACCGAGCTACCCAGGCCCTTCGTCAATAAATTTGTATGTTACTTTGCACTCAAAAGTTGAGTTCTTTATGAAACACTCTTTATATACTTAATAAATATTTCAACTTAATGAACATAGCATTACTCCCTGTCAATGACAGGAGTGGGTTTCTCTATAACTACTTTACATACAAATTTAAGTAACTGTGGCTTTTTATCTTTTATTTGATTTTTCCTTTAAAAAGTCAGTCACATGGATAATATGTATTGTACACGATCAACAAAACTTATCCAATCTTAACCAAAATTAGGAAAATGATAGAATTTCCCGACGTTAGTACTCATATGAAATACGAGGTGTGTTCAAAAAATCGAGGGAGATCCGAAACATTAATCCCCTTTTAAATATGCTCCTTGGTAATGCACATACTTCTCCCAGAGCTTCCGTAATTGTTAGAACGCAATTTTTGGAATGGTGAACAACCATGCCGTCGCGTTCCGCATGATGTCTTCTCTTGACTCAAAGCGGATGCCTTTTAGTGGCATTTTCATCTTGGGAAATAACAAAAAGTCAAACGGAGCCATCGCAGGTGAGTATTGACCCTGACCACACATAGGAATGTTGTGTTTGTCGATGAAAGTCTAAATCAAATATTGCAAGTACTCTCCTCATGCCAAACTTCTCGTTCAAAATGGAATGTACCGATCCAATTAAATGGTCTCCGCTTGGGTATCGCCAAGCTTTTGGCAAAATTTAATGTAATATCGCTGCTCAAGTGTTTTTGTTATTTTACAAAAAACCTGAAACCGACGACCACTCACTACACGTCTTCACTAGGCATGGCCACAAAGTTCCGGTTCCGACGGAACCGGTTCCGCGAATAACCGGTTCTCGGAGATCCGGTTTTCAGAACCGGATCTTAGGAACCGGTTCCAGACCTGGATCCGAAAACTCGGTTTTTAGAACCGGTTCCAGATCTGGATCTGAAAACCCGGTTCCAGAACCGGATCTTAGGAACCGGTTCCAGATCTGGACCTGAAAACCAGGTTCCAGAACCGGATCTTAGGAACCGGTTCCGGAACTGGATCCGAAAGCCCCCAACGACCCGTAAAGGAGGCACAAAGTTCACCTTCAAAAAAAATGCAAAGATGACCATGCGCTTGTGCCTTCCCCGCCCAGACCCGTTTGTCCCCGCAGAAAAAAATTTTGGTCCACCAGTGGGTGTTTAGCCAAATGAGTTGGCCAGTTTGCCTGTTTAGCCAATGAGTTTGTCAGTTACAAAGTTTATTTAGCCAAATGAGACAAGCTGCCGCCGCCTTGGCGCCTGCCTGTCGCTTCCACCATTTCATCTAGCATACTGTTCACAGCCTGCCAGCAGCTCGGGTTTAGCGTAGGGATGGTCACAAAGTTTCGGTTCCAGCGGAACCGATTCCGGATCCGGTTCCAGACCTGGATCCGAAGAACCGGTTCTAGACCTGGATCCGAAGAAATCAGGTCCTTCTTTATCTTTGATCCTCATTCACACCAGGCAAATGCCGGAGTGATACCTAACTTATAGGTCCCAGGCCGCTTCCTTCCTTCCATTTCCCCAAATAGTGTGCTCACCGAGGGACGTCATCCCTCAAACATGACGGGATAAATGGCAATAGATACCAAAAATCCAGATATCTAAATTCTAAATACTTAACAAACCAATTAGCGTGAAGTAAGTACAGTGAGTACTGATAATAAAGATAAGCTAAAAAAAAGATAAATGAAGGATGAATTTCTCCGCTGTAGGAACACTTACTAGTTATAAGTTTTAAAATAAACAATAGAAAATGAATGAAAGAAAATAGTAAAAAGCTGAACAAAAATCGAAATAAATCCTCTTCTATTTCTTGTTTATTGAATCAGCCATACTACTTATTATTTTTTTATAAAAGTACTTAAGTGGTCGGTCCTGTGTTCGATTCCCGGTGGAGATACTCAATCGAAAAAAGATTAAAAGCTGTTTGAAGACAGCTGTCCTGAGTAAGGTTCTACGAACTCTAGAAACGCTGGATATAGCAAGTGAAAAAACTAGATTTGTATGCATTTCAGACGGTAACAATTCTAAAAATAGACTGATAACGGACGAATTCGATGGATGGAACAAATTTGATGGAGAGGTGTTGGATTGACAAACATACACAATAATAATAAAGCAAACCGTGGCCATGCTAGTAACTGATGATTCGCTGCTATTGCAAAGTAGTACTCATACCCGCAATGACAAGTTTGAAGACAGTAAATGGCGATTACTACGAGAATTAGACGTTATACAAGAAAACTGATTACATTTCTGAAATCAGGAGATCGTATTTAGTTAAAAATACTTGTCAGATGTTTTGCCGTAAAATTCATGCTGGATAGTGTAATTAGACAAGAGTTTTACCTTTTCTTAATATTTCCTCTAAAAGGGAAGACAAAGCAGAAAGAAAAATGGGGTAGGAATACAGCTGTTGTAACAGGATAACCATATCTCGAAATCCTTGAAAGTTAGAGACGTGAAATTTGGATTTAGACTTTTCAAAGGCTGAAATATAAGATGTGAGGCCCGACGGCAAGACGAAGTCTCCAGCTGACCAAAGGATAGTGTACGTGTATAACTGCGGCTGTCTTTAGCCTTTATAACGAATCCCAAGGTCTTCGAGGTATACTTATTAGGAATTGCTACTTAGTATTTTGTTCGCATTTGTAAAACGATAAATATAAAGAGTTTTGTGTGGGAAGCGCTAGCAAAAAAAATACCTAAGAATAAGAATAAAGGAGGATAATAAGAAGCTGGATCATAGAAAATAGGTTTGTAACAACATAATAAAATTAGCTTTGCTCATAATAGAGATCAATAAGGGATTTGATTCTGCGGTGTTGAACACTTGAATTAGTAACTAACGACTAAACCATAGGACCAGCATCATCTATAATATCCACTTTTGTTGGATGAAAATGCTATCTTATAACGATATTGTGTATTTTAGATGTAATCTTAAATATCATTTCTTGTATTTACGGACAATATGTGCTATTGAAATATGCACAAGCTAATTAGAAGAAGAAAAAGAAAATATGAAAAGAAGTAAAAATTAATTATTTTCTGATATTATTATTGATATTTTGTTAACATGGTAATCTGACGATATGGTCGTCATAGAAACGAGAAACATAATATATAACAGAAGGTAATAGTATACAACAGTACCTCATCATCTTCTGTGCGCGTGGATACTTCCTACTGTTGCATTACGTATAAAAATGATTTTATTACATTTAGAAGTGGTAATAGAACACGCAAGAAACCCAGATCATGTATTCACAATCCAACATGAAGTGTGAATACACCGTGATCTGCGTTTCTTATGTGTTCCATTACCACTTCTACATCAAATAAAATCATTTTTATGCGTAGTGCAACAGTAAGAAGCATCCACGTGCACGTGACATGCAATATGTGTTCAAATCCCCCACATATACTCATACACTACGTACAAGGGCACATTATTATTCTTCGCATACCATAAAACTCAACGAAACGCAACGCAAACCGACGTACATTTTATTTTATATTACTCAGTAATTAAATGAGAGTCGCCTTGTTACCTCATTTTCAAGTTCCTAGATCCTCAATGAATAATCCGTAAAAGACTGCACTTCGTGAGTCTTTGCTAAATGATGAGGTACTGTCGTATACTATATCCAAAGGTAATATCAAGATGGTGTGTTCAAGTGAATTTCAGAGAAAGGTAGTAGACTAGATTGTAATTATTCGGACTGTGGGCTGAAGTGTAACTCTGAATATACTAAATAAATATATTGATTGCAATCTAATATAACATATTGTCAATCTCTTAAGTTGTGGCGTTAAAAATATCAAGAAAACGATTCGTTTGAATATTTATAAAGGTTTATTCATATTTTAATTTAATCTTTAGAGAAAAGTTCTAAGACGTATTGATAAAAAAACTCCTATATTACTGGTTTCTGTTTCTGTTTCAAGATTTAAACACGAAAACCTGTTGCTATGAGAATAGCATGATTATTTTACGTGATTGTGCTAGAAAATGTATTCTTGTACAATGCACTCACACGATTCCCTTTGCGTCTGCTAAACCTGCTTACTGCAGCTGTTACATATGCAAATCACAAATGGCCATTTGGTGGTTGCAAATTTATCTCACACGACCCATGAGTGCAGAGAGAAGGAAAGTAGTTCTCTGTAAAACGATAAATGATTTCATCTCGGAGAAGCCTTGTTAGGATCACGCAAATGGGATTTTGAAGATTGCAAAGTTAGCACGTCTATGCGTCCATGCCTCTGTATAATAACTCTTGAGAGAAAGCGAATTATTGAGTTCTGTTTTCTTATTTGAGGTAAAAACATTATCTCGATCGAGCTTAGAAACTGAGTCATTCCGTTAAGTTCTTCACATGTAACGGAGACTTACGTCCGTCCGTTATTCTACTCGATAATTCATTGAACAAAAGTGAATTTTCGATTTGTTTCTTTGCAATTGCCCTCTATACAATAACTCTTGAGAGAAAGCAAATATTTGGGCCGGATTTTTTTTTTTAGCTAGAACCATTATCTCGGCCGAGTTTGGTGATAGAGTTAATCCGCTAACATCTTCACGGGTAACGGATATTTACATCCATCCGTTATTTCACTCGATAACTCTTTGAAAGAAAGTGAATTTTTTAATTATTTTTTTTTCTTTGCAATCGCCCTCTACACATAAGTCTTGACGAAAAGCAAATATTTAAGCTGTCTTTTTAAGCTAGGACCATTATTTCAGCCGAATTTGGTAACGAAGTCACTCCGTTAACATTTTCACTGGTAACGGAGTCTTACGTCGATACGGTATTGCACTCGATAACTTTTTGGCGAATGTGGACTTCTGAATTGTTTTCTTTCCAATCGGCAATTAGAGTATCGGCCAAGTTCGATAATGAAGTCAATCCGTTACATCCTAACGGGTAACGGTGACTATTCGTATCCCATTCACTCATAAATGAACGTTGTGTGTGTGATTTTCTTTACTGTCTTTGGCAGAGTTTATTATTACAGTTGGACCTCGATAACTCAAATTTCTTGCTGACTCAAATGTTTTCGCATTCCCTTGAACTCTCCATAATACTTAATGTTAAAATAACCTCTGTAAGACAAATGTTTAAACATTACAATCTCGATATGTCGAATTTTAAGGGTTTCATAATCATATTTTAAAACTTCGGTAACTCAAACTTTCGTATCTTCCAACCTCTACAAGTCAAAGTTTATCTCTATAAGTCGAATTTCGCTTGATGTGACCTCGAATAACTCAAAGCTAACCCTACGCTTTTACGTAATTGTCATTGTTGTTAGTTCTGTCATTGTTGCTAATGGGTACTGTAATTGTGTTTTACTCATGTCTAGACACGAAAGCCATACTGTACCTGTTTCTAGAGCATCAACTCTTTTTCCTCCTTTGAACTTTTACAACTTCGAAGTATAGTGGTTGATTGAATAAAACTTCGAGTTATAGAGGCTAGTCAATTTTCATGAGGAAAGCGTAACTTCGGTATCTCGAATTTTTGTTGCAGCCATTTTGATAACTCGAACCTTGATTAGTTAAAAACTCCATAACTCGACTTCTGCTTCGAGTTATCGAGATCCCACTATACTTTAAGTGCACGCTTTTGCTTCATTTGTAACGATTGATGATTGACTTCTTGTTACATTTCAGCCCACAGTTCGTGTAATTTTTAGATATGTCAACACGGTCAAATTACATTAAATCAGACACGTCACTTGTATCACTATTACCCTTTTATTCTCTAAACCTTCATGAAAAATTAATTATTCTGTTGTCATAGCAACCAAACAAAATAACTATCTTCGTTTTAACAACTCACAGTATTTGATTATCAATATAAAATCAACAACATATTATATTATTTTCTTCTTCTTCTTCTTATCAAAATAATTGTGCCCTTTTAAGCACCGTTGTCCAAAATAACTATAAGAAAAATGGAAGCAATTAATCGCATAGATATACAATATCGTTGTACATTATAAGCAAATTTGGTTTCACGATGTGAAAATATACAGTAGTGTAGACTTGCGAACTATAGGATCGAAATCTTTTTTTCTTTTTTAGTTTAACGTCCCACGTTTATTCCTGTTAGGCTAAGGGAGACAATGATTAAGGCAAGTGAATGATGATGGAAGAATTGGTGGAATGAGAAAGTGAAAGGAAACAGGAATGCCTCGAGAAAACCCATGGACACGATGTTGTGCACCACAAGTTTACTTGGCCGGGGATCGAAAACCAGGGACCGCCGTACCAGAGGTAATCACTCTATCCCTGAGCCACCAAGCCCCCTCCTTATAGGATCGAATATTATAAACAGAAGTGACATATTTATCAGTTCCAGTTCCAACAGATGGATTGAGGGTAGGTTGCCAACTTTTGAAAATTGAAATACCAGGACACCCTCCTGGAGTACGTATACTCTTAAGATTGTGACATCATCGCTTGTCAAAAATTGAACAATATGAAATTAATTATTTCATACAAAATTGAGCAATTCGGAGCTCGAATTTAATAACTTTAGTTACATTTAAAGAATTTATTAAACTTGCTTACTTCAGTTTTGGTTGAATCCACACATGTAATTTTTGTAGTCTACGACATCATATTTAAAACAAAAAGGCAAATATAATTGGCAATATACGTAATTATGGCTTGTACAAAATATACTTGAAAAATTCTTCTTACCATCTTTGCCAGGGATGGTAATGTCTCATAACGCCTACATACTTTTACTGGATCTAGATGCATTATTTAATTGGAAAATGTAGCTGAGGGTGAACTAGTGCTAGCTGGGCTCTTGACAATGTACTTTTGTTCCTTTAGCAGTTTTGAAAAGTTTAGTAAATTTTCCTGTCTTCAACTCTCCAGCAAATTCTGCGCATGACAAGTCGAAATTCTATTAATTATCATTACTACTAATGTAATCAGTGGCGTATTTACGATTTTGTTTCGGGAGGGGCTTTGCTAACTTTCGGAAGGGGGGGGCTTTGCCTGGAAATGTGAAAATTCTGCAAGATATTTCATTTACTTTACTATACTAAGTAAGATTTTGGGGGGGGGGGGCTTAAGCCCGGAAGCCACCCCCTAAATACGCCGCTGATTGTAATGATAATTTATAGAATTCTGGAGCAATACGCTCTTTCTTAACGATAGATGTCGGCGCTATCGCTTGCTTGTATAACGAAATCCTTGTATAACAATTATATCGTACATAAATAGACTTTTGGGTGCAGGGCAAACTCAGTAAATAAATAAATAAAATAAATTGATAATTTAAACAATTAGAGATTTTTATCTAAGCCCGATTTTAACCTATAGTGTACAGGGGGGAGAAGACTTTGGGGATAAAAGGTAATCTCATTTATTAGTGTCTAAGAACGAACACTTCATTTAATTAACAAGGAAAGCCGTTAATTCATAAGGTGAGATCGGTTAAATGGGAGAAAGGGATGTTACCGTGGCACCGTACTTTTCAACGTTTTTGGGTTTAAAATGTAGATTTCGCCGAGCTGTGTCCAACAATACGGTACCACTTTTAATGTCTGGAACCGGCCGCTTTAAGGTCAAATTAGTGGTCAAAAATAAAAAATGGGACCATTTGGGCAGTGCGGACCAGTGAGCAACTGGGACGAAATGGGTGTCATTCGATTCGTACTCTCAAGTACATGAATAACACTAGTCAACAAATTTAAACTTTTTGTTTGTTACATGAGAAAAATCACCTGATCTTAAAGGAACTTTTCGCGCTGAATTCGAATATGCACTCGGTTTCTCTCCATCACGTACAGTTTTCCCGTAACAGAGGGATTTTCGGGAAATTCCCTAAAAAATTTCCCTTTTTCAGATATTTTATTCCCCTAGCTCCTGTCCCCTTACATATAGTAACATAGAAATTATACCTAACAAGGGACATCACCCAATTGTCCGGCTCCGATTTCAATGAAATTTTTATTGCTGATAGAGGACATGTATTCATTACTTGTGATGACAGAAATTTTTGCCATGGTGCATATTTTCTATTTTTTAATAATTTTTAAAGGTTGTGATGTGATTAATAGAGATTACTGCACAACTCCCTTACTCCCCTTTGTAAACGGAGTGTTAATGAAAGAACAACCATGTAGATACGTATAAGGCCCAGGGGGAAGTCGTATGGTACGTATGAGCTTGACGGCAGCCATCTTGAAATCCGCCATTTTGAATTAAGGTCAAGTCTTTTAAATGGGAATAGGGTAATATGATACATAATTTCGGGATAGAATTTAATGGGGAAGACAATGGTAAAGCTAGTTTTAAGATGCGCCCATTTGGTGAAAAGTTACAGGCATATTAATTGTTTATACTTTCTATGTGCGTGAGTCCCTTATCTCCGCTTCTGTATTAATGATAATAAGTGGATAAAGGTTTCGGTAATACATATTATGCCTAGAGGGAAGTGATACGATAAGGGTATCCTTGACGGCAGCCATCTTGAAATCCGCCATTTTGAATTAAAGTGAAGTTTCGAAAACTGAAAACATAGCATGTGGCACCAAATTTTAATAGTAAATTTTCCCCAAAAGCCAATGGTTTGCTTATTTTTGTTCTATAGTTAACCAGTATGAATTTATGACTCTTCAAATGTGCACGAAACGTCCATTTCAAACTGGCTACACTCCTAATTTTCACCGCATTTTTTAAGATTCCAACTTTCACTTTGCAATTGTTTCCATGTCTCATGTTTTCTAAATTTATTACATTTTTTAAGAGTTGCGATTTGTCAGTTCATGAATAGTGTTGGGATAAGCATCCAGCAATCTTTCTGAATTTTGAAGACTTGCCATGTAATTTTTAATTTCATAGGCAATATAATTATTTATTTCCTATACATGCCCTTCAAAAACTCGTTTACTGACATGAATCATCGCAGAACGAAAGAACTCCAACTTTGCATTCAGGTAATACCGGAGATGTAGCTTGTAATGGATAGTAGATGAGACGAGAAATAAGTTGAAAATTCACTTCAAAAAAGGTAACGAAATATGATTGTTGTGTAAATCAATGGTCTTTTGTTTTGTTTTATATTTATTTGTTTATTCTATATTTATTTATTTATTTGCTATGGCAATATTTTAGCTAGTCATACAAAAAGTCATTCGTTTTCTAGTGATTGTTGTCGATGGTTCATGTTTGTAAGATTTATAATCAGTATTGATCGGGAACTCGATTAAGTTACACCTCTTTATAAACAAGTTACCTGTTTTCATATTTTGTTCACGGCACAAACAGTGTGTTGGGAACAGTCATATTATGACTCTTTGATATTTTCTATCATTGCTGCTGTTCCTTTAAAGTTGTAAAGTTGTATTCATTAAAAAAAACAACCTCTTTGTCGTTTGCTCAACATGTAGGCTACATTTCATGATAATTTTGAGTTCGTGTTACACCAATTTCTTATAATTTCATTTGTATTTCTTTACATCACATAGGTCCATAGGCTCCTCATATACTCTGGGTTAAAATAAATAATTACACTGCCTAGGAAATTAATAATTACATGGTAAGTCTTCAAAATTCAGAAAGATTGCTGAATGCTTATCCCAACACTATTCATGAACTGACAAATCAACTCTTAAAAAATGTAATAAATTTAGAAAACATGAGCCATGGAAACAATTGCAAAGTGAAAGTTGGAATCTTAAAACATGCGGTGAAAATTAGGAGTGTTGCCAGTTTGAAATGGACGTTTCGTGCACATTTGAAGAGTCATAAATTCATACTGGTTAACTATAGAACAAAAATAAGCAAACCATTGGCTTTTGGGGAAAATTTACTATTAAAATTTGGTGCCACATGCTATGGTTTTCAGTTTTCAAAACTTAACTTTAATTCAAAATGGCGGATTTCAAGATGGCTGCCGTCAAGGATACCCTTATCGTATCACTTCCCTCTAGGTATAATATGTATTACCGAAACCTTTATCCACTTATTATCATTAATACAGAAGCGGAGGTAAGGAACTTACGCACATAGTAAGTATAAACAATTAATATGCCTGTAACTTTTCACCAAATGGACGCATCTTAAAACTAGCTTTACCATTGTCTTCCCCATTAAATTCTATCCCGAAATTATGTATCATATTACCCTATTCCCATTTAAAAGACTTGACCTTAATTCAAAATGGCGGATTTCAAGATGGCTGCCGTCAAGCTCATACGTACCATACGACTTCCCCCTGGGCCTTATACGTATCTACATGGTTGTTCTTTCATTAACACTGCGTTTACAAAGGGTAGTAAGGGAGTTGTGCAGTAATCTCTATTAACCACATCACAACCTTTAAAAATTATTTAAAAATAGAAAATATGCACCATGGCAAAAATTTCTGTCATCACAAGTAATGAATACATGTCCTCTATCAGCAATAAAAATTTGATTGAAATCGGAGCCGGACAATTGGGTGATGTCCTTTGTAAGTATACCTTGATTTATATTTAATAAACCCTAAAAGTTTCGTAAAAATCGCTTTGTTCTTTCTAGAGAAATAAATATATTTGTATCTATACTGTGTGCACTGTTTATTGCACCTGATAGTAATGCTTTCAGATCTCCTGAGTTGGGGTAAAAACGATTTGCTTTATTACTACAAACACAGACATAAAAATGAATATTTACAATAGTCAACAACACACTTGTATTGCTCTCTGTAAATTAGAACGTGTATAAAAATAGAATGTACTTCCAACGTATATTTTTTTTAAACGTACAGTATATGTATATCTTAATACATATATATACAATTCTCCAAGTTTTTTTCGTTTTGTTCATGAAATGGTTATCAATATTTGTTATCAAATGTAACAGAATGCAAAAGAACTTCCACTTCCCGAGCCCCCTACCAACTGGAAAGAGATATGGC
Source organism: Thermobia domestica (assembly GCF_964235325.1). Taxonomy (NCBI): domain Eukaryota; kingdom Metazoa; phylum Arthropoda; class Insecta; order Zygentoma; family Lepismatidae; genus Thermobia; species Thermobia domestica. The sequence continues at coordinate 133,803,467 of NC_137471.1, forward strand.
CAAAAGACTCTGATGATGATCATGACCTTGATGAACCATCGACATCAACATGTACATCCAAGGATCCAACGTTCATCCCTGACTGTGTTCGCGAGCCACATTTCATCCGGCAATGTGAACTTAATGACCTAGTCCGTGATTTGCACCTGACAAAACAAGAGGCGGAACTTCTGGGATCAAGGCTCCAGTAGTGGAACTTATTGGATGCAGAAACGAACATATCAGTGTACAAGAAAAGGCATGTTCAATTTTCAAGCTATTTCTCAATGCAAGATAATGTGTGCGTATGTACGGATATAAATGGGTTGATGGCGGAGTTAGGAATTCCTTACGTTCCAGAAGAATGGAGGTTATTTATCGACGCGTCAAAGGTCAGCCTTAAAGCTGTCCTTTTACATAATGGAAATAAAAAACCTTCTATACCACTTGCGCACTCAGTGAAGATTAAGGAATCCTATGACACCATGTCAACTTTGCTAAATCTTATAAATTACAATGACCATTGTTGGCAAATATGTTGTGATCTCAAGGTAGTTGGTATTTTATTAGGACTGCAGTGCGGTTACACGAAGTACCAATGTTTTTATGTTTATGGGATAGCCGAGCTGATGACAAACATTATGAAGTGAAGGAATGGGAACCTAGAGTGAATTACGTACCTGGAGAATGCAACGTCAAATACGCTCCTTTGGTAGATCCTAATAAGATATTACTACCGCCACTTCATATCAAGTTAGGACTTATGAAAAACTTTGTCAAAGCCATGGACACATCTGGTGAAGGTTTCAAGTATTTGCGAGATAAGTTCCCTAACCTGAGTGATGCTAAAATTTCAGCAAGAGTGTTTATTGGTCCCCAAATTAGGAAATTAATGCTTGATGATAGCTTTGACAGCAAGTTAAACAGTGCTGAGCTAGCTGCCTGGACAGCATTTAAGTGTGTTGTGCGCAACTTTCTGGGCAATAACAAAGCTGAGAGTTACACAGAAATCGTACAGGACATGATACAGAAATACAAAGAGTTGGGTTGTAGGATGTCTTTAAAAATCCACGTTTTGCACTCCCACCTCAGCTTCTTTCCTGCTAACCTAGGTGCTCTCAGCGACGAACAGGGGGAAAGATTCCACCAAGATATAATGGCAATGGAGAAAAGGTACCAGGGACGATGGGATCCCTCAATGATGGGGGACTATTGTTGGGGTCTTGTTAGAGAATGCAACATTTCTTACAAAAGAAGGAAGTAGTGTACGTTTTTGTAACCCAATGGAAGTTTCATATATTGTGATAGTTTTGATTGTCTTTTCATGACCTTTTGGTACATTAGTATTATTGTTTATTGTAAATTGTCACACTTGTAAATTATATTGTATTATATTTTATATATGTGTTTGTGGTAATAAAGCAAAACGTTTTACCTCAACTTAAGAGATCTGAAAGCATTACTATAAGGTGCAATAAACAGTACACACAGTATACATACAAACATATTTATTTCTCTAGAAAGAATAAAGCGATTATTACGAAACTTGGAGGGTTTGTTAAATATGAATCAAAGTATACTTAGGTATAATTTCTATGTTAGTATATGCAAGGAGACAAGATCTTGGGGTGTAAAATAAACGAAAAGGGAAATTTTTGAGGGATTTTCCCGAAAATCCCTCTGTTACGGGAAAATCGTACGTGATGGAGAAAAACCGAGTGCATATTCGAATTCAGCGCAAAAAGTTCCTTTAAGAACAGGTATTTCCTTTTATGTAACAAAACCTTTGTTAACTAGTGTAATTGATATCCCATTTTTCGAAAATTAACGAAAATCCCGGATTTAGGGCAATTTGGACCTGTGACTGACTGGAACGAAATGGATGTCATTCTATTCTTATTTACACATACACGAATAATTGATATGCCATTTTCCCGAAATTTCAATTTTGATTCGGAAAATTAACCAAAATCCAAGATTCAAAATTCCAAATTTTAGTTAAGTTTCCGAATGAAAATTGAAATTTCGGGAAAATAGCATATCAGTTATTCATATACGTGTGAATAGGAATCGAATGACACCCATTTCGTCCCAGTCAGTCAGTAATCCGCATTGCCCAAATGGTCCCACTTTTTATTTTTTACCCTTAATTTGACCTTGAAGCGGTCGGTTCCAGAAGTCATAAGTAGCTCATAGCTCAACGAAATTTACATTTTAAACTCCAAAAAGTGGAATTATACGAGGCAATGGTAACTCTCTTTCAACCCTGAGTTCAATGCTGTTTTCAGAAGATAGTACTATAATTAAAGTGAATTCAGATTTTTAAAATCACTCCATGTAACTAATAGGATGAAATTACAAAAAACAGATTATAATATAAAACATACGGCGTAATTTAGGACTTTAGCACCCAGAAGTGCACTGGTGTGTCTGGCAATTGCTGGGTGGATCAACGCTTGTGAGTGGGTCAATGTAATAAAAATAAAGTGCGTACTTCTAGGAAGAATATTGTTTTGAAAAATTTATGTTAATCATTAATATTAGGTAGTGGCCTAACCCAGTAGCTAAGGCGGGCGAATCTTTTGATGGCAATGGCGGATCTAGAAGATTAAAATCTGGAGGGCCAATCGAAACCTAGCTATGATAGGTATATCATGAGTTTACTATAAACTTACAAAAATATATAAATAATAGCTTAATTTAGTTTTGTCACTCAAAAACTGGGGGACTAGCTCCCCCGGCCTCTGGCTAGATCTACCTCTGTTTGTTGCTGGTCAACGTTTGCCAGTTCGCCTCTGGTAAAACCGGAAAAGGGAAAATTCAAAGAAATCAATTGCTCTACATTGCCAATATAATGCCACCACCATTTCACTTTTTCCATATGATTTGTGTTTTGAAAAAACTTCCACAACGTTGAAAGTGTGTTTTTGATAATGTTACGAGCATTTCCCACATTAAGTCAAGAGATCGCATCCTATGTTTTCCAATTACGATAGCTGCTATCTTCATGCCAGATGAGTGAAACAGCAGGTGAACCTGCCGAAAAACGAGACTGTTTGACGTCACAAGGATTCGGAGAAGCGAGGCGAAGAGGGGATAAAAGCCTCACCGGGAGAGGTAGTGATTTTTGTGTTCTAGTAATGACGTCATCAGGAGAATTCATTGGCTGACGGAACACTGGATACAGTGCGTTGTATTTTCGAGCTGAATTAAAGAAGTTAAAAGATAGAATGCACATAACAATGAGCTATGATTCCATTGTGGAAATGATACTGTCAAATCATCAAGTTAAAGCGATTATTTATGCATGAACATAAAAAGTAGTTTTCCAATATGATTTGAGAACAGGGTTAATTGATTTAAACCAACAGTTTTTCTAACTCATTCATTTAAAGAAAATGTTAAAATACTGTTGAAAGAGTTTAGTTTGGAATACAGACGCAAAAATGCTTTTTTTTTTTTTTTTTTTTTTTTTGAGGGTGGACAAAAGCCTTTTCTTCTCATAAAGTCTTTTTTTAAAAGACAGAAACGGCCATTCCATGTCAAATTAAATAGAGCACTGTGCTTCAATGTCTCATATTCTCTTCAATTTTTTTCATACATAAATACCAATGAAATTATGCTAAATTAATTTTTTCCGATTTTTTGGATGAGAAATGGGCCAGGGAGAAATTTTTGAAAAATTTGAATTTTGCTTCAATTTTACTTTCCGGCACTCAGCATCATGGAACTAAATTACCATACCTTCCTTATTTTTGAAGTTATCGGGCTCATCCAGGTGTCAAATGAAAGATAAATTTTTGTTCTTTCAGTAGATCTTAAGTAACCTTGCAAATGGCTATAGTGTCAAACATTAAGGAGCATACAAAGCAATTTTTTTTTTTTTTTTTTTTTTTTTTACAAATTGTGCCGTTGCTCAAAAGTTACAACTATGAAACTTTTGAAACTTTTTTGTACATTCATCTTAACACGTACATGGTATGGTTAGAAAAATAAAGAGGGTGTTTTTTGTAGTTTTGTATTTATTATTTTTTAGGTACGGAAATATACAGTTTTAAGTGTTGTTACAAATTGTGTCATTGCTCGAAAATTACAACTATGAAACTTTTGAAACTTTTTAAATAGAATCATCTTAGCAAATGCATGATATGGTTAAAAAATAAAAAGAGTGCTTTTGGTATTTTTGTAAATATTATTTTTTTGGTATTTTACATGTATGAAAATACACAGTTTTAAGTGTTGTTACAAATTGTGTCATTGCTCGTAAGTTACAACTATGAAACTTTTGAAACTTTTTAAATAGAATCATCTTAGCCCATACATGGTATGGTTGAAATATAAAAAGGGTGCTTTTGGTATTTTTGTAATTATTATTTTTTGGTATTTTACCTGTACGAAAATATACAGTTTTAAGTTTTGTTACAAATTGTGTTATTATCCGTAAATTACAATTGTGAAACTCTTGAAACCTTCTTTATAGGATCATTGTATCATATACATGATATGGTTAAAGTATAAAAAGGGTGCTCTTGGTATTTTTGCAATTATTATTTTTGTACGTCAGAATGCAATTCACGAATCGCTCTGGGCGCTCTATATTCTACTGGCCAGAAAATGAAGACTTTTGTTTGATACCTTTTGAAAATATCATCTGGGAAGTTCCTGTTCCATCTCTTACAAGCCAAACAGCCCGGACTTATGTAACTGAAAGCAAAGTCAAAAGAAGACATCGTGTCATCAATGAAAAGAATGAGCTGTAAAATATAGGACACAACATTTTGTATGTAAATCTATGCAATTCTAAGAAGTATTACTGGTATGTATGTTTATTGTTTCTTATTTCTGTTGATAGGGTTTGTAATAATCGCTCAACCCCTTACATTGCTAGGCCTATATTTTCCATTCACAAAAACCGCAATATTATAAAAAAAGGTATCTTTTTTGTTATTTAATCATACCTAGTAAATGCAAATTAATCCAATAAAAAGTTATAACATTTGATAGTTCTAAGCGATGATACAATTGGGAAAAAAGTTGAAAGTCATAGTTAGAGTAAAAAAATATAATATTATGGTAATACCAAAACTACAAATTACACCAGTTCTATTTTTAAGTATACCTAATATTTACTAAGATGATTAATTGAAAAAGTTTTAAAATGTGACAGTTGTCACTTCAGAGTAGGGATGACCAAAATCCTTTTTTTTTTCTTTCTGTGATTTCCTTATTGAACCACGGCCTTGGTATGTATGTACTGGATTTTGCCTTTTATAAAGTGCCTTTACAACATTCAGTGCTTGTGAGTCCAATGCAAGGGCGCCGATTTCTCTGTAACTTTGGTGGATCCAATCAGATGTGTGTTTGGTCGCAGACAAGAGTCTAAAAGACATATATTAGGATTTTAAGATGAATTGAATTCAAATTATACCAAATATTGTATATTCATAAAAATATATTACAATAAAAAAGCATATCGTCGGCGGCAATTCAAAACCTGCTATGTGCATTTTGCAGGAGAAGCGAAAAACAGTATCCTGGTTAGATTTTTCGCTTTATAAAAGTGATGTTATAAGTAATATTTGATGCTGCACGTAACTGGTACCTTCTCAAGTTACTTGAAAAGGTATCAAGTTACGTGCAGCATCAAATATTACTTATAACATCACTTTTATAAAGCCAAAAAGCTAACCAGGATACTGTTTTTCGCTTCTCCTGCAAAATGCACATAGCAGGTTTTGAATTGCCGCCGACGATATTCATTAAAATACATGGAGGCCGATATGAGCATTGGGGCGCCCTTTGTCCTACGTTCAGTTTAAGGTTGGCTGGTTTCCAAACTGACCTTGTATTGGTTGCCAATAAGTGTAAATTATGCAACCCAATATATCATAGATTCTGTTTTGGTTGCATAATCATCTTAGAAAATAGTTTATGGATAAATTGTAAATGGTAATTTTGTATCATGAAAATGAACTATTACATTTTCAGTATTCTATTAGTCTTACTAAAACATTTCTGTCGTTGAACAATACTTGTATAAAATTCTACGAAGAACTCTTTGGAACTAGAACATCCATTGATTCCATGAAACTGCCATTTTTCGTTCCTTTGTCAAGAAACCAATGATCTCGTATCCATGAATATTTTCATGTTTTTTTCTCTCTTTCAGAATACATCAAGAAAATGTTTTTTTTTTTCATGTTATAATCGAAAAAGAAAAGTGAAACGTTGTTGAAATTAAGATGCTTTAAAAAGATCGAAATTTCCCAGGCAAAAAGCCGTGAAAGAAACTTTGATTTTTTAAAAATTCGTTATCTCTAGTTTGGAATTAAAGTTCTTCATTTGCAGACATTTAGATTTAAAAAGTACTGATATTTTACTATCTAAATTTCGAGGAGAAAATGTCAGTCAGTTGAATTAGTCCCAGAAGCGACACTCCTATTAGCGACAGGAACTGTTATCTGTCCTATGAGCGACCGATTCATTTACATTGAGATGATGGAAGATGATATGATTCCATCTCCTAAAGTATGTTTGCCTCTGGCGTTATTAGCGCCCGAACAACCTTGGTATGAAATATGTACGTGCCAGTGATACTGTTCGTCAAATATATTTTTCCTCTACTGTGAGTGCAAATAAAACTTATTTTAATTTTGAGTTATATTTGACATAAAACATATCAAATAATTTAACGAGACAACAGGGATATTTCCATGAAAAGTATATTCCTATGTAATTATTGAAAATCCAGTTGTGATATTCCCTTTCTTCAAAAGCTCTGTTTTCTGTACTTAATTTGATTCAAATCTAATTACTCACTAAGCCCAGTAATATATTTTATTTTGAAAAACTTAAACGTGTAACAGTTTTGCCGTGAATAAAATAAAAAAAAGTCAATGACAAAAGACAGCTTTTGATATCCCTTACATCTGATTGGCTATTTTCAACCAATCCCACCAATTACAATGCAGTTCACTCTAAACAATCCAAAAGGTAAACAGTCTTTAAATTACCTTCTTCCCTATTGTAAGCTACTAAAACATAAACTAATTGCTTAATTTTCCTTCCTCCCTTGTTTTGACTTATACATAAAAGCTTGTCGTATAGCAATCTGAAATAGTACCTTATAACTAGACGAACTGTTAAGTCCTGCGAGAGATTTGTACTTGTGTAATAATTTCTTCGAATTCACCATGTTTTTAGATTTCTTTGATATCCTCAAGTGGTGAACACCCTCTTTCCATGGGCGTCCGATTGGAAGGCAGGGGTTGCCCCCTGACTCACAAAAATGTATACGTAATATAGCAAACCACATATATTAAATATCAGATATACCAGACGTGATACAGCAACCATGGAAATGCCCTTCCCTAGAATTTTTTTTTCGGGCGCCCCTACCTCTTTCTGATTTCTTTCTTATGCCATAAACATATTCAATCTAAACTTATGTTCCGTATGATTTTAACATGAAAATTTTAATTATATTAGAATTATTCACAAAGACGGAGCTACTCTAAGTATTTAGTTAGTTTTCCCCTTGATATAGTCAATGTATTCATAGAAATTAATTCAAAAATATAATATTAGGAAAAACGTATAAAAGATTGTTAATGTAATGAGAGCATTCTCACGTATTAAATTCAGGTAGAGCGAAATTTTTCATAGTACATTTTGTTAGGTTCTAAATCATATTAGTATGAAACAAGTTAAAGAAGAGAGAACCTTATCTTCTTGCATTATCTTAGTATGAACGAACCGGTGACTCATAGGGCAGTTAACAGATCGAATCGGTCGCTCATAGGACAGTAAACAGTTCCTGTCGCTAATAGGACTGTTGCAAGTGGGAAGACACCAGTCAGTTTGCACTTTCTTGAGATGCTGAGTGGAACATAACTACGATCCACACAAAGGAAAGTAGTTATTTCTGGAGCGAGGAAAACCAGACCTAGGGAATCCCACAGAAGCGCCTATAGGATAATCTTCAATTTTTGAAGATCAAGAATCCCAAACAGCAGATCAAGTAAACGGAGACAGAGTCTTGTGTTTTATATATTGGTGTTTCTTGATCAGCAATGTTCCAATGAAAAGTTGGTAACTTAACAAAAGATATTGTCGATCGTCATATTAGCACATAAAATGCATTAACTAATCTATATATTAATAGCGGTGTCTCTGAACAAATAACTTGAGATCCAAATTCAAAATGACTATGTTTGTGACTCTTAATCTCTTGAACCACCTGACCGATCTCGATCAAATTTTTGACGTAGATGCAGTTCTGACCTGGGAGTGCTTTTCAGCTATTCACTTTGATGGTAGAACTTAGGGGAGGGGGAGGAGGGAGAATTATAAAAAAATAAATAAAACTTAATAACTCTTGAACCAAGCGACCAATCTCGATCAAATTTTCAACATAGATGACGTTCGTGCCTGGGATGGATTTTACCATTTCATTTTGACGAAAAAATGTAGGGGATGGGGAGGAGGGGGAGATATACAAAAATCAATAAATATTCAAATAAAAATGATCATGTTCATGAGTTAATAACTCTTGAACCATCTGACCGATCTCAATCAAATTTTCAACATAGGACTTGGGATATTTCCATCATTTTACTTTGACGGCACAACGTAGGGGAGGGGAAGGACATATATGTAAAAAAAAAAAAAAAAATAAAAGTAACTGCTTTTGTGACATCACCACGCTTAAACCACCTAACCGATCTTAAATCAAATTATTAACTTAGATGAGGTTCGGAGCTAGGGTGTTTTTATCATATTCCTTTGACGGTAGAACTGAGGGTGCGAAGAGGAGGAGAGAGAGGGGATATATATATATATATATATATATATATATATATATATATATATATATATATATATATATATATATATATATATATATAACTTAATAACTCTTGGATCACCTGACCGATCTCGATCAAATTTTCAATATGCATGACATTCAGGCCTGGAATAATTTTTATCATGCAGTGTCCCGCAGCATGGGGAGGGAAGAGGGATATATAAAAATCACCAAAAATGACCAATATCAAAGAGCGCTTTAGTAATAGTAAAATCGGAACACATTACTATTTTTCCTTAATTTAACCCAGCGAAATCGGGTTGTGTTTTAGGTTCGAGGAGTTTTAAATTCGAGTAATTATCGAGAAATTCTTAATTAAAATATTATTAACGTTGCTATTCATAAATATTTTTAATTGTGATCATATTCAATCATTCAGATAACAATAGTGTCCTGCGCATGCTCAGAACGTGCTACTTTGCTAGTTATTATTAATGCTACTCAGTGGCAGGTCTAAAAGATAAAAAGTGGGGAGGCAGCCAGAACCCAGACATTGATAAGTAGATCACAAGTTTATGTAAATCATTTTAAGTTAAAAATCCGTTTACACACTTCGTTAACAGGAACTAGGAATAAAAATTAATTATTTCTTTCACCAGTTACAGTTAGACATGAAGTACAAATTAGCAATTAATAAGTTGTAGACATTTACAGGTACGGTAACTAATCAGAATCAGTGGCGTATTTAGGGAGAGCATTCGGGTTTAAGGCCCCCGAAATCTTATTTACTATAGTAAAGTATATGAAATATCTTGGAGAATTTTCACATTTTCAGGCAAAGCCCCTCCCCAAAAATTAGAAAAGCCCCCGAAACAAAATCGTAAATACGCTACAGATCAGAATAGACACAAGAAGTTGTGCTTTATATGGCAAAAAATTATAATTAACATTCAAGTAAGAAATTGTAGAAGAAAATAAATGTTGTATATAAGTATACAACCTACCACTACTAATGTTATCCTAGAAATGTCCAACAAAGAATAAAAGGCAATGCTTACAAATATGTAAATAATAGTTTCAATTATCTTTGTTACTCAAAAAACTGGTAGGGGGCTATATCCGTCACTGATGCTAGTTTGTATTTTAGAAATAATGTGTATCAGTTAAAGGATGAAAGAAAAACAATAAAAAATTATAAAATTAAATAAGAAATAAAAGTATAGCTAATGCAACAGTCTGAAAGGCGAACAATAATGCTATTAAACTAAATGCTAAAGAATTGATGGGGATTTTTGCACTTAGTGTATTTCGTGAACTTGATCAGATTAAAAGAAACTGAATTTTAGGGAAATTAACTGCAATATGGAAGCACCTCGAAGCTGAATTACAGATGTAAGATTATACGAGGATATTTCCAAACAGTTATGATTTCAGAAGATTTTCTCCGGGGTAAGGGGTGGGGTGGGATTCAATAATTCAATACACGAAAATGAACAAAACGAAACTCAGTGGCAATCTGACAACGCTATACTTTCGGGATATGTTCTCCATAAAGCAAGAGAGACAACACTCACAAAATTTGAGGAATGGGGATTGACGACCGGAACAAACACATGTGTTCTATTGGATCGGTAGTTCTAGGTCAAGTTTCACGATTCCTTGCGATCATTCTAGTGAACCAATAAATGCCACGTAACTCAATTTCTAGGCAGCGAATTCTGAGGGTTTTTTTTTTGTTTTTTTGTTTTTTTGTTTCAACACAGTTGAAAATTCAGATATGAACATTGGTATTGTTACTGAGTTCACAGCCAAGCTTTTGGATCCAATAAGACGGGACAAGGCACTTACATTAATCAGAAACAAAGAAATGCTTCACGAGGTCTTCCATAGATCGACTACTATCGAAATATTTGTGGCCTCCTTACCTACCTGATTTACATCCACCAAATTTTTAGCTATGAGATTGTCTGAAAGAATGCTCCAAGATTTACAGTACAACGTAATCAAACCCGTGAGAAACATCCTAGCTAACACATTAAAAACATTGGCAACTAACATGTGATGCTAGGTTAATTTGTGACTTGAAGGTAATGAAGGTCATTTTCAACATTTAATAAATGCGTTGTAAGCTTTGTTTTTATAGGTAAAAAGTATTGTAGTTTATATAAAAACTGTTATGTGCAGACGATTTAGAATTTTACCGTGTGACACATTCGGAAAGAAACTGCATTAATTTATAAAATGACATCAACGCACTTCATGAGTGGAGTGAAATTAATAAGTTACCACTAAACATTGAGAAGTTCAGTGTAATATCTTATACAGCAAAAAGAAATTACTTGGAATTTGAAAAAAAAATGAAATCTTAAAGTTTAACGTCCCACGGTTATGCCGGTTAGGCTAAAGGAGACGGTGATAATGAGAAATGAGTGAAATGAAGAAAGTGGGAAGAAACGGGAGAACCCCGAGAAAACCCACGAGCACGGTGTTTGTCCACCACAAAGTCCACACGGCGCGAGCTGGGATCGAACCAGGGACCCCAAGCACCGGAGGTGAACGCTCTACCACTGAGCCACCGCGCCCCCCAACTTGGAATTTGAGTATCATATTAATGACATACCATTACAAAGAGTTGACCAAACAACTTATCTCAGATCAATAAGATCAAATCTCTCGTTTGATATTCACCTAAATCGAATTGTAAATGAAGCTTACAGAAATCTCGGATTTGTAATGAGACTTGGAAGTGAATTGAAGAACACCAATGTTCTTAAAATTTTATATGCTGCATATGTACAGTCATGTCCAAAATTATTGTCGCATACCTATAACTGTCTTCTTGTAACAATATAATTCAAAATGATTTTGCAGGGTACTTTTAATACTGATAGTATGTATATAATCGGAAAATGTATATATGTGGTAAATTTCATAGGAAAAGAATTATAAATACGAAAATTAGAATGAGTAAAACAAAATGTTGCTAAATGGGCAAGAAAATTTTGTTTTCGTTTTATTGTTCTTATTTACTGCTCTTTTAACATAAAATTTGCCACATACATGTTTTTGCCGATTATAGACATACTAACATTATAAGAAATACCGGGCGAATTCGTTATCAAATTATATTCCTACAAAAACATATTTATAGATATGCGACAATAAGTTTGGACATGAGTGTACGTGCCAAACTGGAATACGCGTTCATAATATGGAATCCTAGTATGCAAAAATATACACACCAATTAGAAGCAATTCAATCAAAATTTGTAAGCTACGTAATTATACTGTATAAAGACATGAGAATCTATCCTCGATATTAAAAATATCTTGTACTCTTACTAAGCTACTCAATGTCACATAATGAGATAGATGCGCCAATATTATTGTCCGAAATGTCCCTTCATGTTCCGAACAGGAAAATGCACTCGCTGCTACAAACATTTCATGAAGCACCACGGCGTACTAATGCATTAAGTATATAACCTATTAGGAGAATGTACACAATATATAACAGTGTCCAAATAAAATGCCCTACAATAGATATATTTGATGTACATATAAACAAATTTTTTTTGATGGCATAGTTTAGCATGTAGAAAAATGTTAAGTAATGTAATCATTTTTGTACATTAATGAACACTGTCAATGGGTATACACCTGTTGTGTTCAATATACAATGAATAAATAAAATGTACATATTTCTTTTATGTAATATATCGTGTGCATCACTGCATTCTCAAAATGAATTTGAATATATTCAATTCAGAGTTCGGGGACTTTTGAATCGTACTGTATACGTATTTTTGTTGTGGTTATGAAGTTGATGAAAAGCAGAAAGAGAGTGAGGTGACTTTTGTTCCTACAAATGATTTAACGGAGCATTTTCATAATAGAGGCTCTTAAAGCGGAGAGGTTCCATTATTTAAGAATGTGAACTAGTTGTATGTGACGTATATTGCAGAAGATAACATCACGATCGAACGAGACGCTGTTCTTAACGTATCGAGCTGACGGCTGAGAAGCCAATACACCCAAGACCTCATTCAACTCCGTTTCTTTGTTGTTGCCTGTAATATTTCGTAACAGTTAATATGCTTTAACAATAGCGATTTAATAGAAACGCTGAGTAACCTTACTTCTTTCAAACGAAAATCAGTAGATGGGAAGGTTGCAGCCTAGAAAGTTATGAAAGAAAACGTTCATTGGATTTTTAAAACACAATGCGAGTTTTAAATTAGTTAATTTCTCTGTTATACAAAAAAATCGTCCTGCATTGATATTTTAAGCAAATATCTAGGCTCCTTCTTCGATAAGCATTCAGCGTACGCGCCTCTGACGTGGGAGACCCGGCTTTGATTTTCGGCGGGAGCTTATGTGGTTCGGATACCACATTAAGCTGTAGATCTACGTCTCATATAGCTTCGCTGTTAAAAGGGATGCTAAATTAAAGTCAAAGGGCTTATCTGGTTTCACATATGGACCAGACTGTGTCATATGATCAAGTCAAAAGTCATGTCGTAGTCTGGAGATTCAAAATCCAGATGTGACATATTTCAAGCTCGTAACCTCCGCGTGAGGCGCCCTGGACAATTCGAAGAAGATGCATATGCTTTATCATTGTTATTTATTTTACTGAAACAACTTGACTTTTGACAATGTTTTATCCATATTTACCTTATGTGTTATATATATTGTTTTTAAGCTCTTCATTATGTCTTTGAATAAGCTTTCAATTAACCATCTCCTTATAGTTTTTGAGATATGTGGATGACTTCATTTTTTCATTGATTTTCCATTAATTTAATGTTAATTTTTCGTGATTTTTTGATTATGTTCTATCCATTTTATAGCAATTTTTTTTTTGAATGAAGGATCTTCTATATTTAAGCTGAATTTCAGCCATCTCTCCCAAAGTTTCTTCACATCATTGCAACAAGATATGCTTTTTACTATAACAACCCATTATATTTGCAACATAGCCAAGGGCGCCCATTAGGGGGAGCAAGGTGGGGCGCTCGCCCCCTTCTAGAAATTGTACTTAGGAATATCGAAAACTCAATTGAATTTTTAGAATAGTTACAGCAAAATTTGAAACTATATTTGAAATGTCACTTATATTTGCCCCCCTTGGAAAACACAACATGGGCGCCCTTGAACATAGCTAATCAATCAGCTCATCTTTTACTATATTATGACTCAATTTAACATTTATTAATCACGAATTCGTTCCATCTGTTTTTGTTTTAGATAACAATAAAGTTTTGTTTTGAGAATTTTTTAAGTTTAGTGGTTCATAGCTTCAGACCACATTCCATATGCGTATCAAGATAGTCATGGACTAATAACATTTCAAGTTTGGTCAAGATCGGATGACTGTCGGTCTCCGATCGGACTGTCGGCCGATTTGGTGGCCTCAACTCGGAAACTAGAGGCCTTATACCATAATATTTTTGTATCCATACTTCACTCGTCGTGATCTCATATCATTTCAAATTTGGTCAAACTCGAATGACTGTCGCCGATCGCATATTATATGTCTTTGTCATTATTAAGAAAAATAATAATAATAATAAACTGCATGAAACTGGGACGATTCGAACCACTGACTAACGAACCAAAGCGATAGTTTTTATACTCTGGTGAAAATCATGTCATTTCTTCTTCTCTACTAAGTATGTAATAATAGGAACACTTCGATCATTTCGATACAGCTATAGCAGGGCCAACAAGAAATGGTCTCTGACGTTTCTTACCACATGCGGATGGACAATGCAGCTCCTACTTTGGTACTAGTGTTACCAACCACGGCCACTCTGTCTTACACCATTAATTAAATTGCCATTATAAATGCAGCGAAAAAAAGCCTTTACACGTGAATAGTGGCAACGTCACTGTGAGCTGTCAGAGACCTTCTCTTGCTGGTACTGCTATAGAGCCCTCCTAATCGAACTAATGTGGTACGTAGGTTCCTTTTATGTTGGTTCAGATTATTTTACACATTTGACCCAAAATCATGGGCGCACCTACTGGAGTTCACTGGGTCCTGACCCCCTCCAAAACTTCCTAACTCAATATACATTTGTGCAGTACACTTTCTCAATAAAACTATCCTAATTTAACGTGGAAATGATTGGTGTAGGATGAAAATTTGATCTTACACTTCATGTGTACTCTTTCTCTTATAAAAAACAATCTAATTCTTTCATTTTCTTCTGAAAATATAGATGGAAGTATTTTACAATTACTTATCGTCTTTTCTGGTGCAGAACAATATTCGATCAATACTACATAGACGTAGTGGCATTTACTATTGGAACCTCCTCCCTCCTAAAGTTTGGACCTCTCTCAACAGAAAATTCTGAGTGTGCGCCTGCCCAAAACCCATCATTTTTAAAGAATTTATGTAACCGGTTGAATTGATTAAAAATAATCTCAGTAACTAGTACCTGAGAAATAGCTAGAAAAAAGCAAAACATGGTTTAATCAAGCAGTGCAAGGTTACTGGTAATCCAGAGGATTTTGTGAAAAGGGAAGTCCAACAGAAATGTGACTACTAGCAACCAAGTTTTCATTAAGCCTTCACTGAGTAAGCGAACAATTTTCTCAGTGTGGTGTCCCATCTTACTGAAGAAGGTAATCTTCTATCTCAACTAGTTGTGGCATTAACCAGTTACTTAACATATCCAAGTAACTTTGACCAATCAATATGTTGTCGTCGAAAATAAACGGACTATACTCTTCTCGTTCTGATATGGCACAAAACACGTTACATTTTAGACAGTCATGTTCAACTTAACAGTGTGCTATATGGATTTTTACTCCACCAAAACCTCCTGTTGACTTTCTCCATTACATAGGATGTTGCCTCATCACTAAAAAAGCTTATTCTGACAACAGGTTGTCTTAATTGTGCATCAATTGTTGGAGGTCAGTGCAGAATTGCAGTCGCTTTATGCTAATCGTACTTTTCGAGAGTAGTAACTCTCGAGTACCTCGACGCGTTGACTTTTTTGGGTTCCGCATAAAAAATACCTTGCCACACGCGACCAACAACTTGATTTGAGACTGCTGATTGCCTGAATATTTTTTCTTTTATTACAGATACATCCCTCTTCAACAAAATTGTTGTACTACTTGGAAATGGACTTGTTTGCAGGTGGATTTGCACTAAATTTGTGCTGGAAGCACGCTACACTAACACGATACTTTTGTTGAATGAAATTTTAACACACGTCAGCTACGTTGTTGTCTGGTGAGCGCCATTTTGAAGTTGATTTCACTGCCCTCTAGTGGTACAATGATTTTGAAAATAAACAAGAAACTAAGTCAATGTATTCACTGACACATCACATTTCAACATATTCCCATATGTTCTGATTGTTTAACAATTTCAAATTAGGGAGTGCTTTTGTGGACACGCTGTATATAAAATCTAACCTGTGACTTGAAGAAGGAGCTTGATAAAAACTGAATGGAATACAATGTATGAACATGATAAAAGAAACCACTTCGCACATTACACCTCCAGAGAATCAATACTTGTTGAATTGAGTTCCTTCTCCGAGACAAGCTTTTATAAAATATCTAAGAATATTTTTTTTCTCTGTAGCGCCATCGCTACTGAAGACGAAAAACAGTTGAAAACTTGCCCTGTAGAATTGAACGCCAAAAACTCCGGTAGAAAAGGAGAAGAAAAGAAACCAGTTTCTCTGAAGCAAAGACCCAAGAATGCCAAAGCGAAGGAATGAACAAATCTTCTTAATGCACTTAGAATCTGATGAACTCAATTGAAGGAAATTGAAATTTATAGAATTGAAAAAGTGGTTTCAAATAGAGATACTGGTTTCTTTATTATGTTATTCGATAACAAAGATTTCTTACCATACGTTGGAGTTGTCTTAGAAACATTTAACCGTGTTTTACCACTTTCTCAATAAAGGAGAGGTAGTAGTGACTATGAGTCAATCATCAGAATTATATCGATAAGTTACAATTACACAGTACACAACTAAAGCTCGTATTGTACCACATTATAACTTCATTTTCCTTCTTTAAAAATAGGCTAGTATTGTGGAATACGAAAATGTAATCTCGTGGAAAATTTTGTATCTGTGGACAGCCATCATCATCATTGGTATTCTGCCATTATTGGCAGGTCATTTGCTGCAATTGAGTAACTTCCATGGTCCATGGTCTTCCGGTAATCTCTTCGTTACGATTTTTCTGTTTATATATCGTCTATTAATTGTAGTCTCCTTCGCTCCTACCTCTCTTTCCTGCCACCATACTCTCTAGCATGTCCCTCATGATACAGTTCCTTCTTAGCCAATGTCCCAACCAGTTTCTATTTTTTTTAATAATATCTAAAATTATTCTTTTCTCTCGCACCATTTCAAAGACCACATTCATTTTCTGCTTGACCCAGCTAATTCTCTCCATTCTTCTCCACACCCACATTTTTGCGTAACACCCGCTCCCACATTTTCATCATTTTTGCGTAATGTCCATATTACTGACCCATACAGCACAATACTCCACACGAAGCATTTTTATGAGTCTTTTTCTCAACTGTTTATTCAAGGTCACATAAAATACTATTTTCTTCCTCCTTAAGGGTTCTTTCGTCATTCCTATCGTTGCTTTAATTTCACGTTCACTTTATATCATCTCTGTGGACAGAAAGCTAATATATTCGGCGCACTAGAGGTTTATATAACATGCGTGTGAATTGCCTATGGTCGCTGTGGGTATTCATGTAGAACATGAAGAAGTGGAATAGAGTAAAATATACATTAAATAAGTGAGGGAGCGTTTTGCATTCAATGGCAGATTTTTTTTTACGTATTAGCGAGTCATACGTAGTGACGTCTTAGATTTTTTTCTTATAGTAGCCAGAATGTTTTAGTCAAGGAAATCATAGCTCGTGACATGTGCGATGCTAAAATTTTTGGTAGGCATACGGTCGACCGTTTTTTAAAAATGTACTGTATACCCAACCTTTCATACGTTCTTTCTATCGTAAAGTTAAGATAAGTATATGCTGAACTATAATAATATTACGTTAGTATACGCCTTATATTCCCATATACACTTTATTACATCCCTAGGTGTAGTGTTATTCCAAATCCTGATTTACCTTAAAGATAACGACTATGAAACATGAATCTAATTCCTAGTGAATTTTTATATATTTAAATGATTTTAAATGGGAATTCCTAAGTAAGTTTTATATATTCCTAAATGAGTATTATATATTTAATTGATTTTAAATATGAATTCCTAAGTGAATTTTATATATTTAAATTATTTTAAATAGGAATTCTTAAAAGAGTTTTATATATTCTTAAGTGATATTTATATATTTAAATGATTTTAAATAGGAATTCTTAAGTGAGTTTTATATATTTAAATGTTTTTTAAATACGAATTCCTAAGTGAGTTTTATTTATTCCTAAGTGTGTTTATATATTTCTAACTGAGTATTATATATTCCTAAGTGAGTTTTACATTTTTAAATGATTTTAAATAGAAATTCCTAAGTGAGTTTTATATTTTCCTAAGTGAGTTTTATATACTTAAATGATTTTAAATAGGAATTTCTAAGTGAGTTTTATATATTTAAATGATTTTAAATAGGAATTCTTAAGTGAGTTTTATTTATTCCTAAGTGTGCATCATATATTCCTAAGTGAGTTCTATATATTCCTAAGTGAGTTTTATATATTTAAATGATTTTAAATAGGAATTCCTAAGTGACTTTTATTTATTCCTAAGTGTGCATCATATATTCCTAAGTGAGTTCTATATATTCCTAAGTGAATTTTATATATTTAAATGATTTTAAATAGAAATACCTAAGTGAGTTTTATAATTTCCTAAGTGAGTTTTATATATTTAAATGATTATAAATAGGAATTCCTAAATGAGTTTTATATATTCCTAAGAGATTTTTATATATTTAAATGATTTTAAATAGGAATTCTTAAGTGAGTTTTACATTTTTAAATGATTTTGAAATACAAATTCCTAAGTGAGTTTTATTTATTCCTAAGTGAGCATCATATATTCCGAAGTGAGTTCTATATATTCCTAAGTGAGTTTTATATGTTTAAATATTTTAAATATGAATTCCTAAGTAAATTTTATATATTTAAATGCTTTTAAATAGGAATTCCTAATTGAGTTTTATATATTATTTTTCAATTTTCTCTTATTCTTCTAGGCCTTTTCTCCCAGTTAGCTGGGGTGGGCTTTTCAGATCGCTGACCTTCACCTGTTTCTATTTTGTGTTGTATCGGCTGACATCACACTGCATCATATCGTTCTTAACACAACCTCCTCACTTCTTCTTTGGCAGTTCCTCTCCTCTTTCATTTCTTTCGCCTGAACCATATTTGCCTACAAAACTACCTTCCTGTTTCACTCACACAACTGCATTCCATTACATTTAGGCATGCACTTCTCTTTTCCTTGTCTTGTATAATTTCTTTTATTTTCTTATAATTTTCGTCTACTTCTTCAGTTGTATACGAAGTGGTCGATGCGTATGTCTGTAGCACCATTAGATCCTGCTTTTTACTATCAAGTCTTTATATCGTAACAATGGCTTTAAAAAATTATGTTTTCACTACCTTCTCTTTTAAGCGCTTAGTAAGAATTATTTCCACTTTTCATTGCCTGAGTAAAACATTTTTTACCTTTCGCTTCTGAATTTCCCATTATTATCCCATCTAATATGACAAACTTCTAACAAGTCTATATTATTTTTGTTTCATTTCTTTAAGATTTTCCTTCGTACGTACATTCCATATTCCTATCCTCATTTTTTTATTGCTGTCTCCTCTTCTTCAGCGATCTTTCCCACATTATTACGCTCTCATCCAATAGACCTTCCCAAGACATTGCCCTTCCAGAAATCCGAACGGTAGTATCTCTACCCACGAAACTATATTTTGATCTCCAAAAGTTGATTATAATCTCTTTCTGCTGTCTAGGGAAAAATGATACTATAGATAAACACGTGAAATTTGGACAGAATAATTCTTTTGTTACGGAAGTAAAAGATAAAGTATTATTTGGATCAAAAGATCCAATATATTTCAGTCTGAAATTTTCTTGTAGAACTACGTATCTGGAGAACTACGTATAGTGTAGCCAAACCCAAACTACCAATTAACTCAGTATAGTGTACTTGTTCCATAAAAAATACGAAAACTCGATTTAGGGGCCGTTCAAAAATTTTGTGGCCCTTCGTCCGAAAAATCCAGTATATTTCAATCAAAAATTTCTTGTAGGGATTGTATGAGGAAAACTACACATAGTGTAGCCGTGCTTATTCCGTAAAAAAAAAAAAAAAAAAAAAAAAAAAACCTCGATTTAGAGACCATTCAAAAATTTTTTGGCCCCTGATTCAAAAACTAATTATTGGCCAAGATCGCAATCTTTTGATGCATTTTTTAAAATCATTCCTAAAATTCTTTTTGAAACACATAATTTGAAGAAGAAGAGTATTTTCTGCCAAAAATCGAATATCTCAGGAATCTCTGACGTTAGAGTGATGAAACGCGGCATAGGGACTATAAACTCTTCATTAAAACCAACAAAATACGTATTTAAGCGTTTCTGAGAGTTCCGCTTTAAAGCGCGGCAAGAGAGTATTTTATAATGCTCAAATTTTTGTTTCTTTATTTAGAAAGTCTTAAATGTAAGGACTTACCTAATTTGGGCGTATGAAATGTGATATTATTATTATTATTATTATTATTATTATTATTATTATTATTATTATTATTATTAATATTATTATTATTATTATTATTATTATTATTATTAAGATTTGAGTCCGGAAATGTTTCTTCTACGTTTCTCGATCTTCCGCTTTCTATTTTAACTCTAAATATGTTCTATTTTTCAAATCATTGATCACTTGTGTTCTTCTTCTTCCTATTCTTCGCTTTCCTTCCATCTTTCTCTCTATAGTGGTATGTAGAAGACTATTTCTTCGCAAGATATGTTCAAGCCAATTGGAGTTCCTACGAAGAATGCTGGCTAAAATTGTCCTCTTCTCTCCTACCCGTTTCAAAACATCTTCATTTGTTATTCTGTCTGTCCATTTTATCTTCTTTCATCTTCCTCCAACACTGCATTTCGAAGCGTTCTAAATATTTCTTCTCTAAACTGCGAATATGCGATATATAAATGTGTAGTTAAAAGCAAGAGAATACGTAAATGAAAATGAACATTTCATTTAACATCCTACGATTATGCTCTTTAGCAAGGGCGCCGATTTCTCTGTAACTTGGGGGGGGGGGGAACAATCAGATGTGCGTTTGTATATTCATAGAAAAATACATATAACAATACATAAAAATGCATATTCATAAAAATACATGGGGGCCCATATGAGCTTTGGGGGTGGGGCCGGGCCTCCCCGGGATCGGCGCCCTTGCTCTTTAGGTAAAGTGGGCGGATGATTAATGAAAGGAAATAATGGTGAAATTAATATTGTGTGCTTTCTTACTGGGAATTAAAGCCGGAACCTGTGCTCTAAAGACACACGAACTATCCGTTAGACCAGCCATGAGCGGTAAAGGAATACATGCTTCGGTATTTTAGAAAATACTGCTCATAAGGGGGGAAAGAGGGGATATTTCGAAAATACTCAAATTTCCTACATGGTATTAATTGACTCCCATCACTTCTCCACCTTTACTTGATTACATAAGCGATAATATTCTGGTTCGTAATCAAGAAATTATTCTATCAAAATATCCGCGTCATTCGGTCGATGTTGAACGCAATATTAAAGATGTATCCGTCGTTTGTACTAGGGTCTTTGGTCATTCTTCTCCTCATGGTGCAATATTACAGGCTGGTACCCAGACCAAAAATGTAGGGGGGCTGGTAGAAGTTAGGGAGGCCGATCCAACAATATTATAGTTCATTTGCAAACCTATCATGAAAATTTTAGGGGGTCATTAAAAATTAAGGGGCCCGGCCCACCTAGGCCTCTGTTGGTACGGGTCTGCAATACTTACAACCGAGCATTATTGAACAGAAATACCTTTTGTACAGACGAAGTATAATTTTGTATGATAATTTAAGCTGGCAGTTGCTTTGACATGTAAGAGTTTCAGTATATTTATTCTTCATTCTACACTGTAGTAGTGCTTGAAACCACAACAAAAGCAAGCTAACGTTGACATCTACAAACGAATATGAAATGAATTTATTTTTAACACATTTTAGTTTGTAACTGGATAGAGCTCCGATTTGACTTTGTCTACAATCTGTACCACTATACTACTGCAGGTAGCAGTTCAGAATGCGTATACAATATGTACCTGGTTGTAATTGACGTAAAATGCATCTGTTTAAAGTGAAGTTGGCCCCTCTATACAGTACTTAAATGCACAATTCTTTTATTTCCCACTATCAGGACGCGACGGATCACCAATTTCATCATGTTTGTTTACCCCACCAAAATGTTACCCGATTCAACCCCACCTTAAACTCGTAAAATAAATTAAAAAAAAAAAAAACAGTAAAAGAAAAAATGGTAAGAATATAAGGAAACTTGTGTTGGATAATGCGATGACAAGTAAAATCCCAAAGAAAAACAGTATCGTCAGCTAAAAGATCTTGTTAATGTCAACCTTGGTGCTATCTTTATAATTAACTCTTTGTATAAAACACATTCTACAGCACCACAATTCTTCTTCAACAAAGAATGCGTTGAAAACTGTACAGAACCACATCAAAGTTCAGTTGTTCCTCGTAATTAAGAACTTTGTTTAGTGTTGTAATTTTATACATGTTTAAATAAGAATTTTCTTTTGAAAATGTACTCAAAGTTTTGCTACAGTGAAGTGGGTTGAACGTTAGCTGATAATCCATGAAGGTGAAGCAAGATTAAAAAAAAAAAAAAAGTTTTGATGTGAAACAAAAACGAGAAATGATATGTACAGTCGGTGACAAAAGTTTTTTCCATTTGATCAAATTAGTTCCGTAAATAACTTCATAATGGAAGGACAATTTAATCACAGTTTCCAGTAATTAAAAAGAACGTAATTTCCTGTACGTTCAAGTCCTACCACCGGTACTCCCAAAATAAATTTTACCAAACGGAAGGAACTTTATTGCTGAGTGTACAAAAGATTTACGGTTCAGATCAGAAACCACTTACCTTCTTCTACTTTCCATATATTCGCCACGCTCACTTAAGCATTTATCATAGCATAATAAACAGTAATTCTATACGCCATTGTATGCTGTTTCCGCCAAGGTATTCAACCGTGTAGGGACACTGTCTTTGACTTAACCAGCAATGGAGAAGTCCTTACTGGAAGAAAGAAACATTCGTCCAGAGCCGGAAGCATCTATGTCATCTATTTCGCTTCAGTTTGAGCCTAGCAGCTAGATCGGGGATTGCCAACCTGTTGGCCGCGAGAGGAATACACGGAGTCAGTGAAAGGAGGTGAAAAGTGTAATTTGAATTTACAGCGGAAAATATTTTTTAAAGATTATTTTGAATTTATTATTTTGATCGACATATTTTGTTTTCATACTTATTGTGAAATTCAGTTTAAGAATACAGAGTTGTTACAAATGATTGACCCAATTTCATAAATTCTCTCCTGCTTTATTTTGGATGTATTGTCACAAAACTTTGCAGAGTAATGAAAAACACAAAAAGTGTGTGGGGGCGCGGTGGGTCAGTGGTAGAGCGTTCGCCTCCGGTGCTTGGAGTTCCTGGTTCGATTCCAGCTCACGCCGTGTGGACTTTGCGGTGGACAAACACCGTGCTCGTGGGTTTTTTCTGGGGTTCTCCCGTTTCTTCCCACTTTCTTCATTTCACCATTTCACTCATCTCTCATCATCACCGTCTCCTCTAGCCTAACCGGCATAACCATGGAACGTAAAACTTAAAGATTTCATTTCATTTTCATTTCAAAAAGTGTGTGTGTCTGTTGCAGGTTTGCTTCTGTTTTCTGCCACGAGAGCGCAGCAGTGGGCATTTATTCAAGATGGCGACAGGTGCAGGGAATCAATTTTATGTTGTGCTCGAGTTCCATTCACATCAGTCTGTCCTAACAGTATAAATACACTTCCGAAGGAAGTTAAACAAAGACCCCCGACTGCCAAGTTCATTTGGCGATGGTATGCAGAGTCTACAGCTTCAAGATGCCTCTGTAAAGAAAAATCAAGTGGTCGGCCTACAATGACTGAGGAAACGGTCGTGATGGGGATGATTATAAGCAATTCCTGTCATGACCTTCATGCTCTCCGGATCCAACCTCATGAAATTTAATGTGTCTCAATGGACTTAGCAGTTGGTTGATGTTTGTTGAACTTCATTCGGAAGTATCGTCGCACTGTTAGGACAGATTGGTATGAATGAAACTCGAGCACAAAATAAGCTTCTCTGTGTCTGACACCATCTTGAATAAATGCTCACTGCTGAGCTGTTGTGGCAGAAATTAGATGCGAACCTGCAACACATACATACACATAAAATAAACGTTTTTGAATATTTCAGTATGTTTGCAAAGTTTTGTGACAATATGTTTAATAATAAAGCTACAGTGGCTTTTTGAAACCAGGTCAATCATTTCTAATAACCCATATTAAACAAATAAAGTTAAAAAAAAAAATTGGAATAAAAGAGAAATTACACTGGAAAAACATGTATATTGAAATAGAAGGAAAGTAAAAATGTAACAAAAACTGCATATTAAAGAACAATTCAAAATGTAGAGAAGTGTGAATCTTGAACGTGCTGTTATTTCACTGAGCTTCATAAGTGATAAACATCAATCAAAAAGCATATTACAGACCGTAAATTACTTGTGGGGCTCGCTGGCAAGAGAAGGTGCCAAAAGGGCAGTTGTGATATGAGATAGGTTGAGAAACCCTGAATGGTACAGCCATGAACATCAACGCTGTCCAACTGTGGTCCTGAACATACAATAAAGTTGAGAATCCTGAAACCGCAAGGTGCAGAGCGGGATAAGATTTTCATGTCCACTTGATCCCAAATTTGAAAGACTTTCTAACCGAAAGCGCTTTCCCACTAATGAGGATATATATGATGCCAAAAGAAGAAATTTAAGGATAGGAACGAATGTTCGGAAATGCGTCGTCTTGGAGATAGTGGCCGCCGTCGACAATTTGTCGCAACGGTACAAAAATGGTCTTAACTTGAGAAGGACCGGAAGGTCGGATTAAGGTCCGGTCAAAGGTAGTGTGTATCATTTTTACCTGCAGATTTCATTAATGTTGGAGTGGATTGAAAGTAGGGGTGTCGCAAGGGTAGCCCCGAAAGAAATATAGGATATTTCAAACATCTGCAACAAACATGCGATGAGAAATTGGTAACTGTCTTCATTACAGATACTTCGGATAGTCATGATGCCACTAGCTTAATTATGAGCTGTAGACAGTAGTATGCTGTGAAAGAAAGAGGTACGTACTTGATGGTGACTGTTTACGTGAGAAAGATAGAGAGGGAGGGTGGGCAAGCACAAAAGAAGGAATCCGAGGTAAGGAACTACTACTAACACATGCGACAGTGCAGTAATTACATGGTGGGAGTGTGAAAGAAAGCCGTAGTAGGACCACCAGCGCAGACGAACACAAATGATTCTGCGAGGCTGGTTCGGTGCAGGCCGTCATATGTGTGCAGGGAACGTAAAATGAGCCGACAATGAAAAATGGCTGTAAAATCTCTTGGGTATCGTACAGAAAGAAGGCGAATACGTTTGGCACACAGCACAGAACAAAGCCATTAGACATTGCTCGTAAGAGAAAGCCAAATAAACTCTACCGTGTAAAGATTGTAAATGTACTGTACATAAAACATATAGACTGTACTTACTATGTACAGTTTCACAGTTAATGCTCAAAATGACGTCCCCTGGCGTCGATGCATGCATAGCAGCGTCGGAGAAAACTTTGTCGTACACGTGCAAATATCTCTGGAGTGGTTCGGATGATGTTACTTGCAGCGAGGATGCGTGCCAGAAGGTTCTCTTCGCTCTCTACAGGAGTTTTGTAGACAAGGCTTTTCATGTAGCCCCACAAGAAGAAATCAGGTGGGTGTGAGGTCCGGCAAACGAGCGGGCCATGCAACAGGACCTTCACGCCCGATCCACCTATCAGGGCCTGAGAATGTTTTATCGATATAAGCACGAGCAACATTAGCAAAATGGGCTGGTGCTCCGTCATGCTGGAACCACAGATGCTGCAGAAACACCGTATACACTGGTGAAGTTAAGCGTGGAGGAAGAAGATAGGGGCTAGTAAGTAGTCACCAACGATGCCTGCCCACATGTTCACTGCAAATTTCGATTTATAGCTCCGTACTATTGTTGCGTGAGGGTTTTCGGCGAGCCACATGTGACTATTAGGACTATTAAACACACCATCTCTGGTAAAACAGGCTTCATCGGTGAGCAATACCAAGGCAAAAGAGTGAGCATTGGCGACACAGCGCTGCACAAGCCATTCACAATATACGACATGAGAATCGAAATCAGCTGCACTCAGTGTTCTCACTCTTTGTGGATGGTAGGGATGCAATTCTTGTGCATGTAGTACCTTTCACACAGTACTGTATGACACACCCACGTCATGTGCTATGGCCCGGTTTCTCCTCCACACGTGCAAGTACCTCTTCTTCGATGGCAGATGTTCTGGTAGTTCTGTGTAACCCACAGTCGTGAAATTTTGGTCGCAATTGTCCAGTTTCCCGCGAACGCTGGGAAACACGCGAGAACATGGAACACATGGAATGTCTCCTTTGCGGATATCGTACACGATATAACCTCTCCGCTTCAAGGCTGTTTCCATTCGCCATTCCACACGTAAAAACTATATCTGCGAGCTCGTCAAACACAAACTGCATTGCACTGAAAAGATAATTCACACAAACTACAACCGCACGAACGCGACACCAGTCTATCAACACTAACCAACTCAAAACATGTTTTTCAATCGCATTTGGCGAAACACCTCACAAGCAATTGGCAGCTGCTGCGGTAGAAACAAGAATCCTTCGAGGGCGTACTTACATTCGTGCTATCGTTGGTGTCGACTGGCACGCCGTCTACAGGCCATTTACTTACTTTCCATGTGTTTGTCTTGTTTCAAACAGAAAATGTGTTCACACCTATTACGTGTAAGGAAATAACTGCATCACTTGCTTTTGTCGATACACGCGATAAACGTCGTCTGTAACTTTTGTGATACATTAACATAATTTCAAGTAGACCAACATGCAGCTAACCAGAATAATTTGTGTTCGTCTGCGTTGAGATTTGGCGTGGGTCAGTGGTCGTGGGTCACGTAATACAAATTTGAGCGTAGATTGGTGGGTTGTGAGTCATTTCGATGACCCACGAAGAACCTAAGTCCTTCTGTGACCCACGAAAACCTAAGTCCCTCTATGACCCACGAATCACAACGGATTAACACTAACCAGAGAAATGATGCAACTCACAATGACCCATAACCCACCACGACAACTAACCCTCTCGTATAGTACAATATTAATTCGTGGATCAGACTGGGTCAGTCGATTTATATGGCATGGTGGGTCAAAGCGGATCGTGGGTCACGGTGTGTGATGGGTCAGTGGGTCATGGGTCACGATTTTGTTGACCCACTCCATCTCCGCGCGGTACATTTACTGCCGTCCTGCTGCGGCTTTCTTTCACACTCCCACCGTGTAATTTTTGTACTGTTGCATGTGCTAGTAATAGATCCTCACCTCGGATTCCTTCTTTTGTGATTGCCCACCCTTTCTTTCCATCTTTCCCACGTGCACAGTCACCATCAAATACGCACCTATTTCTTTCACAGCATACTACTGTGTACAGCTCATAATTAAGCTAGTGGCATCATGACTATCCGAAGTATCTGTAATGAACACAGTTACCAATTTCTCGTCGCATGTTTGTTGCAGATGTTCAAAATATCCTATATTTCTGTGGGGCTACACTTGCGTCGCCCCTACTTTCAATCCATTTCAACATCAATGAAATCTGCAGGTAAAAATAATGCTCATTGCCTTTGACCGGATCTTAATCCGACATTTTTTCTCGAGTTATGGCCTTTTTTGTACCGTTGCGAGAAATTGTCGGCGGCCCTCATCTCCAAAACGACGCATTTTCGGACACTCGTTCCTATCCTTAAATTTCTTCTTTTGTCATCATCTTTCATCCCTCTGAATTTTGCACAGTATCACGGAAACACCATGTATATATATACTATATAGGGTGTGCCATGGGAAATGGGACACTGCCAAACTGAAACTCATGGTGGCTCTAGTTATCATCTACATTAGAGAAGTCTGCGATTTAGTTTCCCATGTGTCGTTAGTCAGTGCACGTATGTGTTGAAGCGATGTAAGCTTTTGTTCGCGAGAAGAGTATAGTAGCTGGTTCAGTGAGAGCTGCAACGTGGACATTTTAGTGTGCCAAACAAAAAGCAATTACCAGGTGGGTGAAACAAGGTAGAGAAACTGGTTCTGCCGTCGACAAGAATCGTGAAGAACCTTCAAGGACAATTGGATCAACAGAAAACACCGATAGTGTACACCAGGCTTTGCAGCAAAGTCCGCAAAGACCAGCTCGTCGCCATGTAAGAACTACACTGTACATGTCGCAAACATCAGTGCGTCGTATTTTGAAAGAAGACCTACACTATGATCCATGCAAGGTACAGACTATGCAACAGCTATGCCTGGTTGACAAAAAGCTTAGAAAATACTTTTGTGAACTGTTTTTACACAAACTGAATCGCGATAAAGACTTCCTGGACAACCTTATGATGTTTGATGATTCAAATTTCCAACTGAATGGATGTGCCAAAAAACAGAATTTTCGTTCTTAGCTGGAGAGAAATCTTCAGATTCTCTGTGAGAGTCCTCGGTACAGTCCTAAGGTTGTCGTTTGGCGAGGCATGTGTTGTTCTGGCATTTTTCACCCACCCGGTGATTGCTTTCGTGTTTGGTACTAAAATGCCAGTCCTGCCCACATCTCATCTCCCTCTGAACAGCAGCTATACTCTTCTAGTGAACAAATCCTTCCACTACTTAAACACACATGTGCACTGACCAACGATTCATGGTAAACTAAATGACAGATCTCTGTAATGTAGATGGTATGGAAACTAGGACCATCATGCACTTCAGTTTGGAAGTGTTACTAGTTTCAAGTATCGCATTTCCCGTGGTTCACCCTGTATATTGTTTCTGCACCATAGAAGTTCTACAAACACACACTAGGCCTATCTGTCCTTTGTGTTTTACATCGAAACGCTCTCTTTTTCTTTAGAGCCTTGTATATAGAAGTATGTTTGTTTTCTCTTAGGAATCTTGTAAAAACCTATTAATTTACAAATTTAAGTATGAAATTTGGAAGTTTAGACTCTATGCATGTGCTAATTTTATACGGAAGAACAGCAGAATACAGAAAATGGGGAAGAAGCAAAATCGTCTCTGGCAACAATGTCAATATGACTACAATCTCGCCTGACATTTGATCCAAAGCTGTACAAAAATTATTGGTTTTCCACTAAGTTCAATGGACTAGAAAATGTTTCATCTTCTTTTGCTGCCATCTCCTATTCTATTGCTTATATAGAAACATCTGTATAATTCACAATTTGTATAAAACTTTTATATAATTCAAATTGATGTTGCTTATGTTAGAATGTGAATAAATGAATGGATGAATAATTGAAATAGTAACAAAGCAAAGAAGAGAAATCTCGATTGTTTTTTATGCAATTGGAGGATAATGTAGTTAAGATATATAGGGTGAACTGGAGTGGAAAAAAGTGACAAGCAACCCAATTCAATTTTTGTTACCATTGCAATTGCATAGGGAAAATATTGACCGAATTATGATTGTGTTTACATTGTAAATGCATTGATTAATAGTTTGCTTAAAGTACAATATTGTGTGAGTATAATTTTACCATTTCAGCTTACTTCATTTGTTTTTTAAAAATAGAACCACATAGGCTATTTCTGTCCAAGCTGTGAGCTTTTATAATCATTCTCATTGATGTTGCTATATAAGCCGCATCATTATAAAAAAATATCTCGAATAATTCTTATAATTTATCTGTACAAGCTAGACCAGCGGCCGCGAAATGTTTATATATTTCTTAATTCTTGCGTAGGTGTATGGACGGATTGGACAAAGTGTAAAATATATCCGCTGTAACATTTGGGGATATTACTGACAGCAGGATATAAATCTAATATATTGGCAGAAATTATACTCCTGCCAGCTCGTCTCATTGAAATAACGCAAGAAGTTACATTTAGCATTGAGGGGGAGCATAACTCTACTTGATCCGCCAGTGCCATGAGCTGACAAGTACATGTATTTTGTTTTCACTGCATTTTGGACGACAAAATATAGGTAATTGCATCTAGTTGCTTTCTAATGGAAATTTAACTTGATTCACGATTTATGATTGCAAAATTACTTTCATTTTTCCCATTGATATAACACTTTTCGTTAATTGCACCAGTACACCAACAGGAACTTATTTTAAAGCTTATAAATTACAAGAGGAGAAAATAGAAGGCAAGTTAACATACCGGATGTTTCAAAACAACATCGATAATGTTTGGGAAGTTATTCCTTATACCAAAATAAGACAAAAAGTATAGACCAACCTGAGTGAACAAATGCTTCCTTTCGGATTTATAGGCTGCCGCAAACATGAAAAAATGAACTTTAAAGGTTCATAACTCCAAACCTATGGGACCTACTGTAGTCGGGTCAAGACTTCACTTAGGAATTAGTACGTGCCCTATCCAAATATCCAAGTTTCACAATCCTGTGGTACTTCCGCAGCAATTTTTATAGAGATAGTTGGTGAGTACTTCAAATTATATGCTCGTAGCCAAACTCCCTATATAAAAAAACTGTTACGTGAGTACTGCGGGATTCTGAAACATGTATTTTTGGATAGCGCAAATATTGGTTTTTAAGTGAACTCTTGACCCGACTACAGTAGGTTCCATAGTTTTGGAGCTATGAGTCTTGAAAGTTCATTTTTCATGTTTTCGGCAGCCTATAACTCCGAAAGGAAACATTTGTGCACCCAGCTTGGTCCATACTTTCTGTGTTGTTTCCAAACATCCTGTATATTCCAATAACATTTTACTACAGTCTATATTGTCGTTTTGTAATTTATAAACTGTAAAATAAGTTTCTTTCTTATGCCAATCTTGAAGGTCTTAGTACAGATTTGTCGTCTTGTGGTAACTTCCTTCAATCTCGAAGATTTTGGTATAGATTGGTCACCTTGCGATATGTTATGCCAGTCTCAAAGGTTTTAATTCAGTATGGTGGACCTTTGACAATATCGTAGTTTTTAATACAGATTGGTTGTCTTATGCAAAGCTGGAAAGATTTACTAAGGAATAGTGGTTTTATGCCAATCTCGAAAGATTTAGTAGAGGCCAATGATCTTACACTATTTTGGAAGATTCAGTAGAGATTGGTGATCGTATACCACATTGATATCTTATGCCAGCAATCTTGAAAGATTTAGTAGAGATTTGTGGTTTTACGCCATCTCGAGAGATTTAGTAGAGATTGGTGGTCTTTTGTTAAAAGAATAAAATGACATAGGTATTGTGTCAATCTCGAATGAGTAGAGGTTGTCTCCTGCCGATCTCGAAGTTTTTACTAGAAAGATGATCTTATGCCAATCTCGGAAGATTTAGTAGAGACTATTGGTCGTGTGTACATTAGGATAAAGGTGACAGTAATTTTTAGATTCCAAAAGAAGGAAGGGAGTTCCACATATAACGCGTTTCACAATTTAGTTCATCTTTGTGTGTTATATAGGAAGATAGATATAAATTAAATTCGATTAATAAAACTGAAAATAACATGTAGGAGAATTTACTTTTCGCGAGGCCGGGGACATTTAAATAAAGTCGAAGAGCCCCCCCCCCAAAAAAAAGGTACATGTCATCTTTTGATATCTTATGGTAATCTCGTAGCTTTTAGATTCAAGCTTAAATACCAATTTTTATGTTCCTAAACTTAAGAGATTTCAACATATGGTCATCTTATTTTAACAATTGCAATATTTACCCTTTTTTCTTCTCGCCTTTTCTTTTTTCCTGTAGGGGAAATATCAACAAACTCTTAAACATATCTTTAATTATTTTTGATAAAAATCTAAATATCAAATTTATGTCTCTGACCTTAAAGGTTGATTCACATATAGGGTGCCGTGCTCATGCCGACCATTCACACACACCATGTCGTGCTGTGCTGTGGCGCTGTTGCTTTCTACACCATTTCCCAACTTCGTGTCGTTCGTGTGTTCCGAAGAAAGCCGAAGGATCACGGCCGATGAGCGACTTCTCTTCAAGGCGACTTGTTGGGGCACGGCATAGAAACGGTACATGCACAGCAAATCATGTGTGAAATAAAAGAAAAGACAACCAATGAAGTTTCAATGTTATAAGTCCGAAAAGAAACTTCGCGGCGAGACACGGCATGGATGGGACATTATGTGTGAATTAACCTTAAAATATTCCAAGTTATGTATTATTTTTCTCTCTTTCCCCGTCGAATTTTCAGAAATCCCTCCTTAGTGGTACCTTGCGTCATATATCCTATGCACTATCAAAGTTACAAGTTCTAGTTTAAGCGGTTTGGCCTGAGCGTTGATCAGTCAGCCGCTAACTCATGACTTCTTCTTTTATATACATATATTCGTATTTATGGTCTTTTGGCATCTAAGGCTCAGGTCGTGTAGCGAAGAAGCCGGAGATGTTGGAAAGAGGTTAGTCAGAATCTATTAAAAAAGGCAACTTCCCTACATTCATCTGGTGGAGCTGACGAAAACCCTGGGGACACATCAATCAGGATTATGACCTGGTTTTAAACTCAGGACCTCCCTAATGGAAACCAATTAAATTACGGCGTTTTCATATACATGAATGGACATAGAATGGGCACTAGCCCCTTAAAATACTTCTAGAAATCCTACTGTTTGGATTTCACCGTAAATTGTAAGTCATCCTGTTTAGATCGTGTAATGAACCATTATGAAACATTTGCTCTAATCATTAAATAATAATTTTTAATCAACTGTACTGCATTATAGCAATCAGAAAGCAAGTAGGAAGCTCACATTGCACCCGCACGGATATAGAGACTAGACAGTTTCGTATGAATACTCTGCTATTCCCCTTCTTTGTCCCTGATCCCGCATAATGAGCGTATCCATGTAAAAAGTTCCTGTGGGATTTCCGGTAATTCTCTTTCGTGTCAGGAGGCGGTAGTTGAGCTTAAAGCGGCAGTTCTCGCAGAGAATAAAGGAAAACCCTGAATGGATTTTCTGAAGCTTAGTGCAGTCATTCTGTGCTCCAATGAATATACACTTTTGCTAAAACATTTTCTAGCATCTAATAGAGCGATCATGGTTATGTTTTAATATCAGGTTTATTTCTATTTTTGTCTTTTGCGTGTGGTAACTACATTTAGAAGTAGTACGTACGTAAAGACTATATGTGCCAATGTTACGGAAAGAAAAATTCATATCATCTCCAGTTAACAGTGTTTTGATATACAGGGTATTTCAATACAAGATCAACAATGTTTGGGAGGTGATTCCTGACACCAAGATAAGACAAAAAGTATAGACCAACCTGGGTGCACAAATGTTTTCTTTCGGAGTTATAAGATGCCCGAAAACATGAAAAAATGAATTTAAAGGTCCATAGCTCTAATATTATGGGACCTATCGTAGTCGGGTCAAGACTTCACTTAGGAACTAGTTTGTGCGCTAGCCAAAAATACATGTTTCAGTGTCCTGCACACAATTTTTATAGAGGCAGTTTGACTAAGAGCATAGAATTTGAAGTACCCACCTACTAGCTCCATAAAATTTGTTGCGCAAGTACCGCCAGATTGTGAAACTTGGATATTTGGAAAGGGCACATACTAGTTCCTAAATAAAGTCTTGACCCAACTACGATAGGTCCCATAATTTTGGAGCTATGGAACATTAAAGTTCATTTTTTCATGTTTTTGACAGCCTATA
Organism: Thermobia domestica; assembly: GCF_964235325.1. Classification (NCBI taxonomy): domain Eukaryota; kingdom Metazoa; phylum Arthropoda; class Insecta; order Zygentoma; family Lepismatidae; genus Thermobia; species Thermobia domestica. Next base: position 133,837,347 of record NC_137471.1, read on the forward strand.
ACTCTGAAAGGAAGTATTTCTGCACCCAGGTTGGGCTATACTTTTTGTCTTATCTTGGTGTCAGGAATCACCTCCCAAACGTTGTCGGTATTCTTTTGAAACACCCTGTATACACACACAGCATAAATAAATGACAGTTTTTTCTCAAGAAAGTCAACAAATGACATAACTTTAAGCGTCTCAAAAGTTCTATATTTCTTTATTCTTTCTATTTTCTCGAAAGCTATCCTCAAGTAGGTTATTTTGTTCACTACGATGTATGATTTATCGATTGACATACGAGGTGTGATCAAAAAATACGCTGAATAAAACACAGTCCCCGGTGTTGACAGGTGAGCTCTAATGCAGTGTAGAAGTGACAGTAATACGATGTTGTTTCTCGCTGTTGACATATTTCTTCAGAAACACTATGTAAAACAATTGCAAACACATCGCGCGGTTTATATGTTGAAATTGTATGCGTATCTGGATTTGTTTGAGTATTTCTTCTACTGTGTTTGTCTGTAGCTTCAATTATAAGCCTTTATAATTAGATGCCCAACATATTTGGCAATCACGCAGATAACAACACCGAAGATTCTACACTTCTGTTAATTTAACACATAGGCTGTGTGTCATTTCAACTACCGGCATTTGACACACAACTCCAAATGGAGAGTGAGTTGTTCTAACCACCTGTTTGTGTTATATTTTAACACAATCGTGTTAACACATAGGCCTGTCGTTGAAATAACACAACGATTTTTTTTGCAGTGTAGAGCACTTTTCTAGTTTAAAAATAATTTTACAGTTAATTATATTTTAGTAGACTGTGGCCCCTTGAAGATCATTTGCACCTCTGAGGGAGAGCCCCACAGTTTCGGAACCATTGGCCTATTAAATCTGTTAAAAAATTAGAAATGAAATGAAATGAAATCTTTAAGTTTTACGTCCCACGGTTATGCCGATTTGGCTAAAGGAGACGGTGATAATGAGAGATGAGTGAAATGGTGGAATGAAGAAAGTGGGAGGAAACGGGAGAACCCCGAGAAAGCCCACGAGCACGGTGTTTGTCCACCACAAAGTTCACTTGGCGGGGGCTGGGATCGAACCCGGGACCCCAAGCACCAGAGGTGAACGCTCTACCACTGAGCCACCGCGCCCCCTTAAAAAATTAGAATATAATACGTTACTATATCTACGTTTATAACTTTGACGTAAATGAAAATCACAATGTGACTTCATACCTTCTGAACCACCTTACCAATCTCGATCATACTTTCAACATAGATGAAATTCTGGCCTTGGATGGTTCTTATCATTTCACTTTGTCGGTACAACGTAGGTGATGGGCAGGAGGGAACATATATATATATAACATACAACTTAAGAACTCTTGAACTACGCGACCGATCTAAATCAAATTTTCAATATAGATAAAGTTTGGGCCTGGGATGGCTTATGCCATTTCACTTTGACGGTGCAACTTGGGGGGGGGAAGAGGATATACATACAAATTATTGATAATGAACACTGTTAAAATCTAATACACAGTTTTCGCGGTAATTGAGACGAACAGTGATACTTCCGATGCCGTTTAAACCTAAATTCAGCCCTGCAACATGGGGAAAGGAAGATACATAAAAATGATCGAAAATGACCGAATTTAATGTCGAATCCGTAGCTTTTGGGATCGCTGAGATGAACACTGACATTTCCGATGCTGTTTAAATCCAAAATTACCCTATGTGTTCAAAATGAAAGTATTCTCCCCGTGCGAAGAATGGGTATTGTGATAGTATCTGATAAGTACTAAGCAGAGAACATCCATTGAAAAAATTAGAAGACATTTGAAAATAATTGAAAGTGTTACCAAGAGAAGTTACTTACAAATTACAGTATATTATATCGTAGATGTAAACCTAGCTTGTTTAATGAAGAAAGGATAAAAATAAAGTATGAATTATGTTATATACACAGTGTCTTCTAAGCACATGTCATTTTCTCACTTGAGAACCATGAAGAACCCCATCCTGAGAAACACTAGAAAACGTCTCCGGAAACTAAATTAATGATGGCATTTAACAAATCACTCCACGTGGAAAGAGCTCTTGCCTCTCAACAGGAAGAAAAAGAGCGAAAAGTTTCACTGAAGAACTATCTATAAATGAATTACCACCCTCGCCACGGAACATAGAAAACTCACACCAATAGCAAATACCGATACAAAGTACCTTATACAGTCATGGTCGAAAACAAATACAATGATCATGTTTTAAAGAGGTTACAACAAATCCAAGAAAAGCAATCAGATCTGCAAGTTTAGAGCTCAACACTCAGCGGTCTACTGTCTATGAGTTGTGCACAAAACGATCTGTCTACGATCATACAAGACCAGTTACAATCAACGAATTAATCCTGATGATAAACCTAAAAGACAGACTTTTTCAGGCAAGATATTAACCAAAATTGACAATAACAATGCTTTCCTGGACAAGGTAGTATGCTTTTTGCATGAAGCTACATGCTATACGTATGGCAAAGTTAACAACTTTTCAGGCAAAATATTAACGAAAATTGACAATAACAATGCTTTTCTGGACAAGGTATTATGTTTTTTGCATGAAGCTATATCCTATACGTATGCCAAAGTTAACAACTTTTCAGGCAAAATATTAACCAAAATTGACAATAACAATGCTTTTCTGGACAAGGTATTATGTTTTTTGCATGAAGCTATATCCTATACGTATGCCAAAGTTAACAACTTTTCAGGCAAAATATTAACCAAAATTGACAATAACAATGCTTTTCTGGACAAGGTATTATGTTTTTTGTATGAAGCTATATCCTATACCTATGCCAAAGTTAACAACTTTTCAGGCAAAATATTAACCAAAATTGACAATAACAATGCTTTTCTGGACAAGGTATTATGCTTTTTGCATATACATATAACAAAGTTAACACAGTTAATAACTGGTGAATTTCGGGTGGTGAAAATCATGAATTTCAGGAAGTTATGAGGGACTCGTCATCAAAGTTGTGTGTGATGTGGTTAATGTAACATAAGGTAATAGGCCCATTTTTCTTTGCTGAAGAAACAGTGGTAGGAAGGAATTATTTACACATTATTCAACATTACACTGTGCCTCAAATGCTTGCAGAAAACATTTTCCAATAAAACAGAGCCCCGGCGCATTTTGCTATTATACACTGAGTAAAAAGAATTGCAGGTGGCGTACTTAGAAATGTAGGTTACATGCGTAATTCTTGTAGTTTTTGGACTTAACGTACAGCAGAGGTATAATTGAAAACGCATGTTTTATAATATTTTCCGTGTAAGTATTCCATCTATACGCACTTTCCGTATGAAATAATATAGACGGTCTGGATCTCACATACAAATGGACGTATATATCATATAGCTGACGAATGTAACGTAAGTATATGCATGCGATATATGGAAAACTGTTAGGTGCAACGGCATGATGTAACATCTAAGGGCAGAGCCTATGTAGCATATGGATAACGTATGCTCCATACTGATTTCTGTAGTAAACAAGAGGATTCCGTATATTTGTACATTATACCGCTGTCCTTAGAAACGTTTATTTTTTCGTATAGTACGTATATTTTTCGACGAGCATTTTTCGTGGAAGATGGATAGGAGGATAATCTGAATCAATTGCTTGGCCTCCGCGCTTGCCAGATTGTTCCCTCTAAACGTTTCTTCCGAGGTTTATCAAGGAACAAGTGTACAGTATTCCTGTCGACAACTTGGAAAATTTTCGTAACAGAATTCGTCAGGCGATTAACAATGTGACCCCTCAAGTGTTAGTGAATAACTAGATGGAACTGTAATATTGGTTCGACATCTGCCACGGGGAGAGGGGATATCAGTACTGAGACTAGAAATTATAGACGAATTCAAACACTTCAGATATCAATAGAATGATAAGAATGAATAAGGTGTCTGTTGTTGACACGCTGAACGCATATTAGAGCTCCTTCGCGGTTAGCGTACGCGCCTTTGGCGTGGGAGGCCCGGGTTCGATTTCCGGCGAGAGCTCATGTGGTTCAGATTCCACGTTAATCAGAAGGTCCGCGTCTCATATAGCCTCGCTGCTGAACGGGACGTTAAACTCAAAATCAACTCAGCTTAATCCATATTAATAATCCTTCATTTGCCACCTTTCAACATTTTTGCTCTATGGTTATCTATATCGAAAGTGAAATATCTATTTCTACCGCTTCCGGTTAGAATAAAACGACATGGACGAACATACCGTATTTCTTCGAATATAACGCGCACCTTTCTGTCAGCTTTTAAACGTCCAAAATTCAGGCGCGCCTTAGATTCGATGGCGTCTTGGATTCGATGTATATATTGCAATATACATATTTATTCATTGCACGTAGGTTACAACATAGAATCTACTGCTGTCTTTAATACTGGTAGTAATTTGCTTAAAATTGGTTGTATTACAACAATGACAGACTGCACAAAGATGGTAATCGCTCACGAACAATGAACATTTCGTTTTACTGATAAGAAAATGCTTATCGAAATAGGATTGTATTTGTACATTATTTCTTCGCCTTAGATTCGAAGCCTTTTTAAAAAATAAGTTTGAATGAGGTGAAATTTCAGGTGCGCCGTAGAATCGATGGCGCCTAATATTCGAAGAAATACAGTATAACATGTTGCTGGAACTCTGAATCATGCGCGTCAACTATGTGGGTGCTCCGGGGCTCAAGCACACACACAACTAATCTCTTGGGTACGCCGTACCAACAAGATTTTTAGTTTGAGAGAAATAAAATAAAATAAATATTTCTCTCTTTCTATTATCAAAAAATAATATGCAATTCAAACATTGAGATGGAAGTTAAAATTTCTAATTTCTAAAGCCTAACTGTTTGTTTCAAATGTGTTTGTGCAAAGGTAACCAAACAAAACAATCTCCCCTTTCTTGACTGTCTCTGGGCTAGTCAAAGGCACTCCCCACAATAAAAAAAATGTAAGTCTATTGCGAATAGAATCGAGCACAGCTCTTTATGACAGTCTTCGTAAAAGATTTTAACTAAAAGGAAATCAATCAAAAAATATCAAGACTTCCCTTAAAACATATAACATCCCGCTATTGATATGCACCCACATAAAAATTTTGAAAGTTGGCGCCGTTGCTCTGAATTCTTATTAGAAAGTAGTTTATCAGTATCTCTTACCATTGGGAACATAGTGACTCAGTGTTAGAATGTTCATCTTTGGTGCTTGAGGTCAATAATTTAATCCCAGGTTAAATGAACTCGTGATGGACAACACCAGGTTCGTCAGTTTTCTACACATTTTACGGTTTCTTCGCACATTTTCATTCCACCAATTCTTTGATATCAATTCAATTTTATTAATCATCCATCTCCTCTGACCTAAATGGCAGAAGAGCGGAATGTAAAATGAAAAGATTTCATTTTTCTTTCTGTCTCTTAAAATTTTTGCTCTGATATCTAACGGTCCCAGATTCGATTCTCGGTGAGGACAGTCGGTCGAAAAAGTGTAAAAGCTTTTTCAGGTCAGCCATCCTGAATGAGGTTTCTCTGGATTTTCCTCATTCACACCAGGCAAATGCCTGGATGGTACCTAATACATAGGTCCCAGGCCGCTTCCTTCCTTCCCTTTTTTCGGATAGTGTGCTCGCCGAGGAACGTCATTCCTCATACGTGAAGGGGATAACATGACCATAGATGCCGAAAACCCATAAATCTCTGACATCTATCTATCAACAGATAAACATATAACTTCTAGAAGTTTGCCAATAGTTATTCATAGCATATAGGGTGGCCACAAAGTCCAAAGTCCCGTTACCCCTTGATAAACGCTAATGTAAGTTGTCCCGTTACCCCTTGATAAACGCTAATGTAAGTTGTCCCGTTACCCCTTGATAAACGCTAATGTAAGTTTTCCCGTTACCCCTTGATAAATGCTAATGTAAGTTTTCCCGTTACCCCTTGATAAATGCTAATATAAGTTTTCCCATTACCCCTTGATAAATGCTAATGTAAGTTTTCCCGTTACCGCTTGATAAATGCTAATGTAAGTTTTTCCAGTGTAAGAGTGGAAGCATATTCAGACGTTTGACGCAATACCAAACACGGCAAAGTGATCTTTAGCGAAGAGTGTGCAATTTACAGGAGGTCTTGCAATGTGGTATTTCGGTCCAAGGACAATCCACTTATGAAGAGTTGGAACAGAATCCCCCGCATGTGATGATATGGGCAGCCGTGAACAGTAGACGCGTGTTTGGGCCGTTCTTTCCCGACGGTGTTGTGAATCACCAGCGATACCGGGACATGCAGAACTGATTTGTTGCTCTCTTAGAGGCACTACCGTGCCATGAAGTGGGGGCGAGCGCGGCAACGACCCCTGCGCCGAGGTAAGGGGGGCTCAAAATTTGGGAGAGAAAAAGGAAAAAGAGGAAAAATTACTTGGAATATACATATAGGGGCGCCATCGTATAATCTCGTTCCGGACGCGTTTTTACGGCACAGCACTGCTCAGAGGAGCACAGAAGTAAAGAGACATGTTGGTTTCAGCATGATGAGGCACCTGCCCACTATTGGACACAATATTTCCTATCTCAATAAAACTTCCTGAAAGCATTGTTCATGTCATTCAGTGCTTTCTGTGTAGTTATTTATGTACGTTTAGTGGTTTACGTTACATATTTTTAGGGACGCACTTTGTGGCCATCCTGTAGTTTGGAAGTTTAAAATCACAGCAAAAGTATCATATTAACACTACCACTATGCCATCAAGAGCACACCGATCAATATTTAAAGTTAACAAGTATTCTGATTTTTATCTCAGCACTAAATACCACTCCATGGTATATAAATATGGTATATTATATCTAAATTGGTTAACTAGTAACAACGTGACAAGTGATTTATTGCAAAAGCAAATTCCTCTGAAATGACCCGCTGTTTTTACGTTTAATATTACGAAATATAATACGAATCTTTTTTTAAAGTCATTTCGCTGTACAATTTAGGATATTATAATACCGCTGTGTTACGAATATCATTCCATAAAACAGAGAAAAGAGAATGTAATTTGGTACTTTCCTTTATATCTTTCTCTGACGATATTTTATTTTACATTGCCTGCCTCCTTTGAATGTTTGCATCACGGCAGCAGTTTTATGGTTCGTTAAACTTGCTAACGAACCTCAAACTCGTTAGCGTTGCACCCAGAACGTATTATCAACCGGCTATTTGCGCTGTTAGCTCCCGCCTCTTAGTTCTTTTCGAGCTCTAGATTGGACTCTCTTTGAAAATAACGTTTCCGAACTTAAAACCAAACATATTATAATTTACACTTGTGATATAGATTATTATATACACTTTTGAAGAATAACATTTCGTTCTTTGTAAATTAGCAGTAAACTTTTAGTGGATGGAGATCGAATTTACAAAATGTTTTCATTAAGAGAGCAACATAGTAATCCTAACTGTCTGGTATTCAACGTGGATACGGTAATATTGTTCAATTAATTATACCTTCAGTTTTAGTTATGAGGGAAATAATTTGAAAATTTAAACAAAGAGAAAAAGACGATCAAAGTTTGGTGCAGGTTAAGAATACGGGATCGTTTCTTTAATCAACAGTTAGAAATGAAATGAAGTCTTTGAGTGTTACGTCCCACAGTTATGCCGGCTAGGCTAAAGGAGACGGTGATGATGAGTAATAAATGAAAATGGCGGATGAATAAATTGAAAGTAAACGAGAGAACCCCGAGAAAACCCACGCACACGGTGTTTGCCCACCACAAAGTCTACTTGGCGCGAACCAGGGACCCCACACATCAGAGGTGAATGTTCTACCACTGACCCACCGCGGCCCTAAAATGAAAATTAAATTTTTAAGTTTTATATCCCCCGGTAGTGCTATGTAGGCTAAAGGAGACAGTTATGATGAGACATGAATGAAATGGTAGAATGAAGAAAGTGGGAGGAAACGGGAGAACCCTGAAAAATCCCCGCAGATGTTGTTTGTCCACCACAAAGCTCATTTGGCGCGAGCTGGGAACGGACTAAGAAATCCATGCCCTAGAGGTGAACGCTTTACCATTGAGGCACTGCGGCACCATAACGACAGGACATTGTGGTCATTCACAAAGCAAGAGTAAGTTTAAGAGAATTATTTGCGGAAGCAGAAAAATCTTCTGTTAACATGAAAACAGAGTTAAAATGTTTTCTATATACTTTTAATTGAAACCTTCTACAGACTGATACTTGTTTTTTATTCAAGTCATACCGGTACCTATTGTCGCTAACGCTTCTGATCCTAAGGATGCAACTTCACGCTGTTCCTCGCACCTTGTAGGTTCGCAATGCCCTGAACTGAAATATATACAAAGCTAATTTATAGTAACCACCTAGCATAGGTTGGTGTTTATTTACTTGACTGTTTACCAGTGTGATTGTTATGTTCCTGTAGACGCAACCTCGTGCTCCTGGTTAGACCCTCCAGCTTCGTTCTGCTCTGACTTGAAACAAATGCAAAGCTAGTACAGGCCCGTAGCCGGTGGGGTGCTGACTGCCACAGGTGCTGACTGTCACAGCCAATTTGGTGCTGATTGCCACGACTGGCGTTGATTGCCAATATCAAGGTGCTGACTGCCACGATGGCGTGCTGACTGCCACGAGCCTGAAAGTTACTAGACGTAACATTATCGGACGCCAAGAAGCATGAAAGAAACTAGATGATCCTTAGAATCGTGTTGTTCAGACCAACACCTAACAAAGGTAAACAGGTCTCTGTATGTACACTCATGTCAAAATTATTGTCACATGATTATAAATATGTTGTTCTAGTAATATAATTTGATAGCGAATTCGTCCGGTATTTCTTATAATGTTAGTATGTGTATAATCGGCAAAGACAAGCATGTGGTTAATTTCATGTCAAAAGAGCAGTAAATAAGAACAATAAAACGAAAATAAAATTTTCTTGTCCATTTAGTTACATTTTATTTTACTCATTATGATTTTCGTATTTATAATTCTTTTCCTATGAAATTTATCACAAAGATAAATTTCCTGATTATACACATAATATAAGTATTAAAAGTACTCTGCAAAATTATCAAATTATATTCTTACAAGAAGACAGTTATAGATATGCGACAATAATTTTGGACATGAGCGTCCTTTCAGTTTTGTCAGGGAGCGGTGCGTACAAAATTTGTACGATTTATGTATTCTCACTTGAACTCCCTATGTCAGTATGAGCTGTGTACAGCTGTGCAAATTGGTTCGAGCAGCTCTTGAAAGTTCCATCAAAAAAGCCTGCTGGCTGTACCTCACAAGGGGAGTTCAGGAAAAAGCACTCGTCTGTAGAGAAACTAAGCATGCCCCATTTGAAGTCCCAATTCATGCTGATTATAACAAGCTAATAAAATTCCTGTACGGTTGAGAACGGTTCGAGATATTCAACTTGGAAGTTTATATGAGAAGATGAGGATATACGCATTTATACGCGTTAAGTACAACATAATTAGTAACGAATATTGACATACGAATTGAAAGCTATCGAAGTAACAGAAAAAAAAGTGTTTCGCAATAACTAACGGGTTTGTTAGATACAATTAGTCATTACATTGTTTACAATAATCATAGGTTAGATATGAAAAGTGATCACTGTTGTTGTTTTGTTTTATGAAGAAATGACGCAGGCAAAATACTCCCTTGCACCATGAACATTTTATATGTGCAATTGTGTTGCATCCGTCAAGAGAACAGTTCGCAAAACAAAAGCTAAAAGCAAATTCGACAAGTGATTCAAAAGTTATAGGCCTATAATTTGTTCGTAACCTGCCTTGCAGAACGCAAACTGAAACAATCCAATGCGTCGCGGTGATCGGAAGTGATTCGTATGGACACGAACTTTATTTGATTGTTTTGTTGGTACATTATAACGTCCAGATAAAGAAGATTCATACTATGTACAAATCTCCTGCCATAATCTTTGATTGATCGGAATCAAAACACATCAAATGGTTGCACAAATCGTGTGCAATTCTTTGGTATCTTCTCAACCATTAGGTCTTTGCCATACGTCATGCAACTTGTAATGGACAATTTGTCTGTGAATGGACCCCAGTGATCAAGCAATAGCAAGTTCAAACCATCAGGCTTCGCCATGGGTGAGAATACTTAACTCATTGAAACGTGCATCCACTCATTTTCTCATATAAATTTTCAAGCTGAATATCTCGAACAGTTCTCAACGTACAGGAGTTTTATTACCTGTTGTAATCAGCATGAATTGGTCCTTCAAATGATATGCTTATTTCTCTGCAGGCGAGTGCTTCTCCCAAATTTCCCTTGTCAGCTGGCTTCAGACCATCATATCCATTAATTAATACAATAAAACAATTAATATAAACAATGAAATGTGCAAATTGTACATATAACAGAAAAGACAATCCCTTTATAAACATCCAAGTGTATGTCGTTCCACTTAGTGAGCAACTTTGTAACTTATAGGATGCCACATAGATTTGCTGTGATGATTACTAAATTAATCCTTACTAAATTAATAATCATAAATTTAGTATGAGGGATTAATTACTCTCTTTCCAAATACAGTTTCTCCCAGGCTCGTGGCAGTTAGCACGCCGTCGTGGCAGTCAGCACCTTCATATTGCAATCAGCGACAGTCGTGGCAGTCAGCACCCGTGGCAATCAGCGCCTATCCCCGTAGCCAGCCCAAAAATGTAGGGGGGGGCTAAACTTACGGGGGGCCCGATCCAACCATATGATAGTTCATCACCATATTATAGTTCTTTTGCAAGCCTACTGTAAAAATTTTAGGTGGCCAGCAAAAATTTAGGGGGGCAGCCCCCCTAAACACCCTGGATACGGGCCTGAGCTAGTAGAAATCTACATTTACTTCCGTTTTCAATGTTGATCTCTACAAAATAAAAACAATAATACGAACCGTAAAACTGTTTCTTGATATGAATTTAGTCCACTAAGAATATGGTTATAGACGTTAATTCCTCTATTAAAACCAGAAGTTGTAGAAATATGTTGCTTCTAGTTTTAATACTGAATATTCATAAAAAGAAAATTATTAGAGATAAGAAATTGTTATTTGAAAAAGGTTTAGTGTTCGAAAAGTGGATTTCATCTCTACATTATTCATTTTATTGAAACCAGAATTGTGGCCCCGCGTAGCGTAGTCGCTAACGCTTTAGCGTTCGGTGCGAGCGGTCCCGGGTTTGATTCCTGGTGGGGGCACTCGGTCGAAAAATGTGAAACGCTTTTTCAGGCCAGAAACCCTGTATAAAGTTTTCCTAGGTTTTCCTCATTCCCACCAGGCAAATGCTGGGGTGGTAAATGACTTATAGGTTCCAAGCTGCTTAATTCCTTCCCTTTCCCCGGATAGTATGATCGCCGAGAGACGTGACGGGCTAAATATCCATCGATGCCGAAAGCCCAGAAATCTAATTTCTAATCCTACTTCCTGAACCAGAATTGGTAAATCACTTCTATTTAGAATAAAAGACCCTTTTAAGTTTAAAAGTCTACCTTAGTTGTTTCACAATATGAACAGAACTCATTTTGTTCGCTAATTTTGTATCTATTGAAATTTCCCGCAAAATAATTAAAATTTTCGCCTTCTATATTTTATTATTATTAAATACATTTCTGTTGTTTATTTCAAGGGAGGATCAGAAACTAAGGTTACAAGGACGGTAATTTTAATATATGGAGTTGGCAACTGTGTACAGTCTCAGTTACCCGCCATCTACAGCCCTGGTTGTACGTAAACACAAATGGCGATGCGTTTGGAAAACTGATCTCGCGAAGAAGTCTGCTCAGTTATTCGATTCCTGTGGCCGCCGAAACATGTAATCGCGGATGAAATTTACCGGCAGCTGTTGGAAGTTTATGGAGAGATTGTAATGTCTCATTAGCATGTCGCAGAATGCTGTCAAAAGTTTGCAACTCGTAGAGAAAACATCACCGACGAGGAGCACAATGGCCGACCCAGCACGGCATCAACAGATTTTGAACACTGCTCGCGTGATGGAGCTGATTCAAGACAACAAGAGTATCACGTTACAGTTCCAAGCGACTTTCATCTGCTCCCGCACTTGAAGGAGCACGTAGGAGACCGTCGCTTTGCTTCAGACGAGGAGGTGAAACATTTTGTGACAACATGGCTGAACATGTTAGGACAGAATCTTTACCGGGAAGGAGTCTTCAAACTCACCCCACGATGCGACAAGTGCCTCAACCGATATAGAGACTATGTCGAAAAACAACCTAATGTATGTACTATCTGTTGGCTGTATGGGTTGTATGAAATAATATGTACACGTTTCGCTGCAGGCTTTGTAACCTTACTTTCTGATCAGTTCTCGTAAATTAATGATTTAAACTTTTTCATTAATGATTTAGACTTTTCATTAATGATTTAGACTTTTTCATTAATGATTTAGACTTTTTCATTAATGATTTAGACTTTTTCATTAATGATTTAGACTTTTCATTAATGATTTAGACTTTTTCATTAATGATTTAGACTTTTTCATCACGCAATTAATCTCAACATTTTTCCATTGTTTCATGAGTTCGGTTTTCCCTTCATTTAATACTACATTTTATCTTAGTCATTTCATTACTGATTTTAATCACGTGAAATAAAATTTTATATTTACTTATTAACTTAGGAAGATCATATTAAAGAAAAAGAAGGGAGGAAAGATATGAAGTCATTTTTCTGACAATTTGGAAGAGTCAAGAGAAGAAAGAAGAGAAGGCAAGGAATTTTTTTTTTTTTAATCAAATCCCTCATTTGATGAGATTTCGTCTCAATTCAATGGAGCCACCCAAGGCCATTCTGGAGGTCGCTAAGCGGAAAGAAACAGTCCTCTTATTTCGTCGAAAATGAAAGAACCAGATAGAAACTTGAAGTCACAGAAAGAACATTGCTAGAAGATTAAGAAAAGAATATAAGAAAAAATTAGAATTAATAGAAACTCTTAAAGGAAATTTAATAAATACAAAAAAATTTCAGCATGAAAAACAAGGTTAAAATTAGGACACAAGAAACAAATAACAGATGATAGAAGAAACTACTTATAGAAACATACTTTGAAGATAAAAATTATCTTGATATTAGAAATGTTACTATGTAACCAGAATACTATTCGTAGCCTTCTCTGAAATTATTAGGAGCTCAGTAATGGAGTCAGTCACTTAACATCTTAACGGGTAATTGCGACTTACGTTCGTTGGTTAATCCTCACGATAACTCTTGAACGGAAGCGAATTTTTGAATATTTTAAGCTAGAGTGATTATCTTGGGAGAGTTTATGAATAGAATTAATCCATTAACATCTTCAAGGGTAACGGCGACTTACGTCCGGCGTTATTTCTCACGATAACTCGCGAAGAAAAGGGAATATTTGAATTATTCTTTTTCAAGCTAGAGTGATTATTTTGGGTGAGTTCACTAATGGAGTCAATCCGTTAACATTTTAACGGATAACGGTGACATATGTCCATCCCTTTTCCTCAGAATAACTCTTGAATGACAGCGAATTTTTGAATTTTTTTCAAGCTAAAGTGATTATCTTGAGTGAGTTCATTAATATACCCAATCCATTAATATCTTAATGAGTAACGGCGACTTACGTCCACCGTTACTCCTCACGATAACTCTTGAACGGAAGCGAATTTTGGGATTATTTTTTTATTTTCAAGTTAGATGATTATCTTGGGTGAGTTCATTAATGGAATCAATCCATTAATATTTTCAAGGGTAACGCGGTATTTACGTTCTCCGTTACTCCTCACGATAACTCGTGGAGGAGAGCGAATTTTTCAATTGTTCTTTTTCAAGCAAGAGTGATTATCTTGGGTGACTTCATTAATAGAGTCAATCCGTTAACAGTTTCAAGGGTAGCGACGACTTACGTCCGCCTCTTTTCCCCAGAATAACTCTTGATCGAAAGTAATTTTTTTTAATTGAGTTTCTTGCAAAAGCCTGAAAAGTTACACATCTTGACGTTAGATGGCAGCAAATGTCCTTCAACAATTGACATTTACCGGACGAAATTGAAACTTCTAGTGCTTGATCTTTTTTACTGTATACCAGAGATTATAAGGAGTAGTATGGACATAACTCTTTGGAATATGGGTATAACTGTTAACAGTATCTGTGTCACAGTTACAATGAACAATAGATACCATATGCTTGTTAACATATTTTTTTACATATCCCAGCAGAAGCTACTGAGGTTTTTTCTTACCTTAATACAGAAAACTGAACAGCCCAATAACAGTGAAGTTATGTATAGGAGAGTGAGAATATAACATAAATTAGGAATTAGATCTCTGGACTTTTGACACCTATGGCGATGTTAACCCGTCATACCTGAGGAATGAAGTCCGTCGGCGATTACACTATCCGAGGAAAGGGAAGGAAGAAAGGATTAGGGAAGGAAGAAAGGATTGGGGAAGGAAGGATGCGGCCTGGAACATGTATGTTAGGTACCATCCCGGAATTTGCCTGGTTGAATGATGAAAATCCAGAAAAATCTTACTCAGTAAAATCGTAGTAACACTAAAATCTGACCAAAGCAAATCTCTTCTAGTAAATAATACTGTTTCGGCAATGTATCATTTCCTTCATCAGACACATTATAAAATAAAATTTAAATGCTACAGATTGTATATCTCAGTAAATGAGAGGAAATTGTTTCCAGGAACTAATGAGATCCTTCTTTCATTTTTAAGAACTTTAGTTTGATCTCAGATCTCTACTTTTAATTATGAAACTTTCACTTTTTGTATAATAATAATAATAATAATAATAATAATAATAATAATAATAATAATAATAATAATAATAATAATAATTATTATTATTATTATTATTATTATTATTATTATTATTATTATTATTATTATTATTATTATTATTATTATTATTATTATTATTATTATTATTAAAAAATAAATTTTAATTGGACACCTGCGTTACTTTCTTTTCTTTAACACACCTGTGCTATCTTTCCTTTCTTTTCTATTCTATCCAAAATCCTCCTCTAGAAATCATGATTATTCAGTCTACTATCCCAATTCATCACTTTCTCTCTCTCGTTCTTTTCTCTTCGTATCAGGGACGGATCCAGGGGGGCAAAACCCATACCAGAGTTTAGAACTCTTAAAAGTAGCTCTAAGTAGCAGTATTACAACCCACCGCCTCCATCCCCAGAAGTCCTTCCTGGATCCGCCCTTGCTTCGTATCCACTTCACCTCTTTATATTTTCCTTATAATCCTTCTGCTTTCCCTTTCTAATCCTTCCACATCTTCTCAGTCTATTTCGTGTCTTGTTTCTCTCACATCTTTAAATACTACGTCATTAACTCTCTTAAATCTAACGTCGTCCTTGTGTTGTTTAATCCTTTCTTCGAACTTTTTCCCTGTTTCTCCACTTTATAAACATCTAATTCTAATTCTATATACTGCTCCTTCCTCACTTTGTTCAATACCAGTTTCTCTTCTATAGTGTAGGGGAAAAAAACAAAAATCCTGAAGAAGCTATTGAAAAAAGGAGGAGTAAGAACATACTGGAAAGGTAACAGGAGAATATTAGATTTATTGGAAAGGAATGGAAGAAGAAAAATGGAGATTCAACAAAGTGAGAAAAGTGTAGTGTATAGAATTAGCTGTAAAGAATGCATAATGAGTTATTAAGTGGAGAAAAACGGAAGAAGTTCGAAGAAAGAATTAAACAGCACAAGGACGACATTAGATTCAAAAGAGATAATAAGGCAGTGTAAGCAGGTGAGAAAAACAGAACCCGAAATAAACTTTAATGTTATGTTATGTTTCCGAAAATTTAAAATGTTACTAGCTGCTATCTACTCAGCTCATCGTTCTGTTATGACCATGAATCTCCTTCCCACTTTGCATGTCTCCTTACTCACACGTAAAGGATAAGAGAGACTCACAAAGGAAGTAAATTCCATTGTATAGATGTCGGACTGAGTTTATAGCAAATTTGTAGAAGTAACACAATATCAAGTGGAAATATTCTTTCTAATAAATCCATATTCTTCCGAGTAAGCCTTATTGCATCTCTTGAGGCCTTTGAAGTTGCTAGCATGCAATAGGTTTTGCCATTCAAATTTAATCAAAGCGCCTGCAATGTCCGTCAACCCGCCATACGTAACTTCTCTGCTGGTTGCCTAACACCGTAGTTTCGGCCTGCAACAATGTTAATCTTATAGCTTAAAACGGCCTTTAAAATATTGAATGGAACAATAACGACAGAGTTTTTGAACATTTGAATGAGAACTGGACAATCTACACAAAATTTGCAATCTATCATTGAAAACGGCATCTTTCTAGAGCCCGTGGTTCCCGAGATCTCATTGTCGGAAGGATTGGGGACAAACATATAAACCTAGCATTGTAATATACAGATGTTTCCGAGAATTTAAATGAACAAAACAGTGTGTTATGCTTACTTTTAGTCGAGCTTGGTGAAAATGTAAAGTAAGGACAGTTAACTCATAAGTAATTTGCACATATTGTCTTCAATTACATTTTATGTAAACTTTGAGAAATAAAGAGAAGAAATACCCACAATTTTGTGATTCGTAAAGAAATGCAGTTTTAATGTAGAAAGTAACGTAGGTATTTAAGTTTATAGGACTCGACACAGAACACTATTGCATATCTCCCAATGCATTTAGTCCAATGAGTAACACTAGGTGACACTAGCTTACACTTCAGCCACGAAACTCACGTTTCATGGAGGAGTGGGATTGTCTCTTCTTCCACCAAGCCCTTCAATTCTGGATGTAATACTAAAGTTAGTGCCATCTATTGTGAATGGAAAAATCGGAAGGACACAGTGCCATACAGGCAAGGCCGGATGAACCCATTTGCAAAGCCCGGAGCTAGAAAAAATATATGGCCCCTGCTGACTTCGCCTAATACATTTTTGTGAAAGTACAGTAGAAAAGTGAAGGTAATACACGTAGTTCTACGACATCAACCATGCCAAGCATTAGATGATATTATATCTTCACAATTCTACCGGACACCATGTATACAGAGTTTATAAACAGACGGAACTTGTTGACATAAAAGAAAATATAACCTATTGTGCATGTACGCAGTGGCTTCATTTTTCTGTCGGATTGAGACTAGATATTTTATAATTACAAGAGACTGCAGAACACTTCTATTCAACGAGAAAACATGAATCACGATTCTCATACACTATATTCGATCTTGTTTTTTAAAATTAATTTATTCTAATTTATTAAGACGGTGAATGTAACAGACGAAGAAATCTGTTTCATATTTTTGGTCATTTTTTTTTTACTTTATGATGATGATTTGTCTTGTATGATTCTTTTTAGACAGCCAGTTGAGATTTTGATCGGGATGGATGCTCTCGTCCAGCTGGAGGTCCGGGTTTATAGCCTCCTAAGCTCCCTCTTAATCCGGCCCTGCATACAGGCCATAACCAGAACACTAAACATAAGGGAGCTAAAGTAGTTTTTTGCTGGGGGATGGGCTAACTTGAGTTCTCCTTATATTTATAGCTGCTTATTTTTTTTTTTTTTTTTTTTTTTTTTGGAAAAATAATATCTAAGCCAGTGACGAGGAAACTACAGCTCTTGGCCAGTTTTAGTTCCCTGAGAAATTATATGCAGCTCGCGATATGATTCCTAATATTACAAATGAAAAAAAAGGTTCCAGACGTTCTGAGCATGTCCTCTGTTTCGGAGCCTAAAAATTGTGCAGGCCGTTTTTATTTTAATAGGAAAATGGAGAAATATCTTTTGGTTTCGTTTTATAGACGATTGCTCCAATCATTGCTGTTTTTGGATCAAAAGATCCAATATATTTCAGGTAACAATTTTCTTGTATGCCTTTATATCTGGAGAATTACTTATAGTGTAGGGAAACCGAAACCATCACTTACCTCAGTATGATGTGCTTATTCCGTAAAAAATATGAAAACTCGATTTAGGGACCGTTCAAAAATTTTCTAGCCCATAATACAAAAAATCCAATGTATTTCTTTCAATCAAAAATTTTCTTTTACGCCTTAGGCCCTATATCTGGAGAACGGCATATAGTGTAGCCAAACCCAAACTATCACTTAATTCAGCATGATATGCTTATTCCATTAAAAAATCTTAAACTCGATTTAGGGGCCTTCAAAACTTCTGTGGGCCCTGACCCGAAAACTAATTATTGGCCAAGATCGCAATCTTTTGATGCATGTTTTGGATCATTCTTAAAATTCCTAAAATTCTTAAAATTGGATCATTCCATAAATTACACTTCCCTGCCTAAAGCTTTTTTTTTTTTAAATATCGCCTACTCCTAAAAAGGTTTGCCCGTCATTGGTCTAAACAAACAGCTGAAAATTTAGAGGAGCTGAGCTTCCTCTCCCCCTGGCTACGGGAATGGTGTTATAGTGGCACCCTCTATAGTATCTGAAGCACGTGATCGGATATTCGATTCCATGTGGGCTTTGTAAGCGGCAACAGAGAGGGAGGCTCGGTAGAATCCATTTCTTCTGAATTTTATCAGCAATGTTGATCGCACCATGTTCCGTGACGCATCCCTCTTAATTCTCCAAACATGTTCTTGGAAAGTAATACTTAGTCTACTTTTAAATGTCATTATAAATCTAACCTACAAGAACTTCTTCCATTTGCTATGCCTTGTTGTTCTTGTATAAATTATATCGTTTTTAATACGCATTTGTAGTTCATAAGTACTTTAAATACTTTAAATATATTCTCCTGGAATTCTGTGTAAAATTTAAATGGCGCAATGTGCATCCTGAAACGTGCTATAGCCAATCTTGATTTAATCATTTTACAAATATTATTTCACTATTATTAAATTATTTTGAAGTTAGTTATATTGATATTTTTAATCATTTCAATCAATGGAATGACATATTTATGTTACATACTTTATATGCTAACTTATTTTTTCTGAAAATTTTTACAATGATTTGATTAATAAACTACCCCGCAAAACATGTTTGTACTTGATTTGTTTAAAGTGTTATTAGCAACAAACTTGCAGCTACAAACATAGAGCCAATTGAACACTTGAAGTACTAAAACAGAAGTGGGAAGATATTTTTGGAGGGAAGTCGATTAGAGTTAAAGATATCATCACGTCATTCACCTGGTGAAACTAATTGCGAGAAGCTCTGAAAATTCTGATCGTATGACTCACGACGAGATTCGAACCAAGGAACTTCTAGAACTTAAACCGTTCAATAATCAGCGTTTATCTTGTAAAATAAGCAGAAAAACAACATTCAGGAAATCTATCTGATTCAAATCTTATACATTATGTAATATTATCTGGTAATATTATTTTAACTTGATCAACTTTTCACTTGATTACTAAATTCTAAATGAACGTAGCGAAAAATAAATGAATTACACCGCGATATCGAAACTATACTTAAAGAATTAATGTATCACTATAAATTTACACTATAAATTAAAATGCTCAAATATGGTTACGGAACAAATACATTGCAACAGAATACAAAGGTTTGTACTTACGCTCCATGCATTCGGTTTATTTCACTGGCTTCCCTTTAGTGGACGCACCATTCTATGTGCCCGCCCGGACACTGACGTCAGACGCATCGTCATAAGGCACACACCACTTCTTGAACAGAATGTAGGGAAACAAGTGAAAATCCCAAAAGAACACAATGTGGGTTGCCAAGATGGGTTAAGGCAGAAAGTGTTCTTCTGATGTAGCTTTATCCACCCCCGCTTTATTCCAGTAGGTGGCAACGAACGATCAATACGCACAGGAGAAACCTACAAACGACCGCCAGACCTCTGCT
The DNA here is from genome assembly GCF_964235325.1 of Thermobia domestica. Classification (NCBI taxonomy): domain Eukaryota; kingdom Metazoa; phylum Arthropoda; class Insecta; order Zygentoma; family Lepismatidae; genus Thermobia; species Thermobia domestica. The sequence continues at coordinate 133,857,269 of NC_137471.1, forward strand.
GGAAAATCCAAGAATTAATGACAATTCTAGTCCCCCAAAATAACCCTATGCCATCTGTGAGGCACGAACAGTACCTTAACATAATATTTTATTACAAGGTCATTTTTGTTAATGTACTGTACATGATTAGGTTTATGGCACGCAGCTTAAATATTAATGTACTCACTTCATTTTGGTACTAGGAGAACATGCGAATGCGATGAGGTATATAATGAAACGATATTCTTTCTAAATTAATTCTGGCAGTTTTCACTCTTAAAACGTTTAGATCATTTCTGTACTTCTACTCCAGGCTCCAACACGGAAATTCTTATTTCCCTCATATTGTGTACTAGCAGAATGCCCGTTTTTCGCACGGGGAGAATGCTTTTCAATTTGGACATAAAGGGCACGAAAACGGTCAAACATCGACTTAGGAACTCAAAAAAATTATGAATTCGACACTAATATCGGTCATTTTCAATTAGTTTTACTTGTCACCATCCCCATTTTGGAGTTTTAATAAGGGCTAAATTTGGATTTAAACGGCATTGAAAGTGTCACTGCTCATCTCAGCAACCCCGAAAACTATCGATTCGACACTAATATCGTCATTATAATCATTTTTACATATTTTCCCTTTCTCTTCCCCTAACTTGTACCGTCAAAGTAAAATGATAGACTATAAGCATCCCAGGCCTTATCTATGTTGAACCTTATCTATGTTGAACTTTATCTATTGAAAATTTTATCAAAATCGGTCGGGTCGTTCAAGAGTTATTAAGTTACAAACGTAGTCACTTGTAGATCCTATATATCAGGGCCGTAACTTGTGGGGCAGGAGGGGCAACTGCCCCCCAGGGAACCTCCCCGCCGTTCGAGGGGGGCCATTTTAAGACAAAATTTTCTTACTCCATATGCGTTACGAACATGAAATTATAAATGAAGCAACAAACAGGTTCACTACATTACATAAACAAAACAGCACACAAAAGGTAAATAAAACAAAAATGAGTCTTGGGCCCATTTCAGTAAAAAATGTCTACTATTAGGGGCCCTAGAAATAATATTTATTCGTATGACTTTGATATTTGTCAATATTGTCACTTTAATTAATTTGCCTTGTATAAAGGGGCCCAGGGATGTAACTAACTGTACCGCAGACCTTACCGTGCGGGAGGGCCCAGAGGCTCCGCGCGACCCATGAAGAGTAAGAGAAAGATGGAAATAGTGGCCCAAGAACTAGCAAAACAACTTTGCTAGGGGCCCAAATACGCGTATTAATGCTTCCTCCTCAGAAAAAATCGAATGTACGGCGCTGCTATTGCAAAGTATATGCAATGGCGTACACAAATTTTCATCAGAGATGGTTTAAGTATTCTATCTCATATCCTTTCAGAATATGTGTGATTTTTGTGTATAGTATATAACCCCTTAATACGTATAGTAAATGTTGCCTAGGATTATGCTAATCGGACTTATAATGTTAGTATCAAGGGGCACGGTAGCTCAATAGTAGAGCACTTACCTTTGGTGTGTAAAGTCTCTCGTTCGATCACCGGCCAAGTAAGTTTGTTGTGGACAACATTGTGTTCGTGGGTTTTCTGTGGGGACTCCCACTTCTTCCCACTTTCTTATTCTACCATCATCATTCACTTGGCTTAATCATCGTTTCTCTTACTCCAAAAGGACATAATCGTAGGACGTTAAATTGAAAGATTTCATTTCAAGAAATTATGTTAGAATGTCCTCAGTCCGTTACTCCACACATTAACTCTTGAACGAAAGTGATTTTGAAATGTCTTTTATTATCAATAAGTAGCTAGAGTTATCATCTAAGCCTAGTTCGCTAATGAGGAAAATTCGTTAACATCTTCAAAGATATCAGTGGCTATCCATATCCCGTTTAAAATCTACATCAATCCCTATTTTCTATGCAACCTGTACAGTAGCAAAGAAATGCTGCTTGCCTATGATAAAAGGATGTACAGAATGTTTCAAAAAATTAAATGAAATCTTTAAGTCCCACGATTATGCCGGGTAGGCTAAAGGAGACGGTGATGATGAGAAATTAATGGAATGTTGGAATGAAGAAAGTGGGAGAACTTCGAGAAAACCCACAAACACTTTGTTTGTCCACCACAAAGCCCACTTGGCGCGAACTAGAATCGAACAGAGGACCCCATGCACTAGAGCTGAACGCTCTACCACTGAGCCACCGCGGCCCAGTGTTTCAAAACAACATTGACAACATTTGGGAGGTGATTCCTGACACCAAGATAAGACAAAAAGTATAGACCAATCTCGGTGCACATATGCTTCCTTTCGGAGTTATAGGCTGTCGAAAACGTGAAAAAAAAAATGAACTTTAAAAGTCAATAGCTCCAATACTATGGGACCTATCGTAGTCGGGTCAAGACTTCACTTAGGAATTAGTATGTGCCCTATCGAAATATCCAAGTTTCAAAATCCTGCGGTACTTCCGAAATATTTTTTTTAGAGGTAGTTGGTGAGTTCTTCAATTTATATGCCAGTAGACAAACTCCCTCTATAAAAATTATTGCGTGAATACCGCAGGATTCTTAAACATGAATTTTTGGATAGCTCACATATTAGTTCCTAAGTAAAGCCTTGCCCCAACTACGGTAGGGCCCATAGTATTGGAGCTATAGACTTTTAAATTTCTTTTTTTTTATGTTTTCGGTATATAACTCTGAAATGATGGATTTGTGCAGTCAGGTTGATCTATATCCTTTGTCTTATCTTGGTGTCAGAAATCATCTGCCAAATGTTGTTTTGAAACACCCTGTATAAATTTTTGTTACTATAAAATGATCCCTCGAATATCTCATACTTGTAAACGGTGATCCTCTTAACTTCTTTACCATAGTTTATTTTTCCATAAGATTATGCTTAAGAGCAGGGGAGGGAGATAAAACCACTGTATATGTCACATATCTAAGTAACATTTAATTTAGATCAAACTCAGTACGTGTTGGTTGCTTGCATTGGTTCTTTAAGGCGATTTGAAGAGATTTGAGTGCGAATATTAGGGATTTTTGATATTGAGATTATAATTAAATTTTGAGACATTAGACTTTGAATGACTTAAATAAGAGCCTAGTGAAGCGTTTATCAAACTTTGTTAAAGTCAGGGCCCTGCAAACCCAGGCCCGAAGACGGCCCGGCACGACCCGAATGGATCTGAATTCTGTGCCCGGCTCGACCCGGCCCGGCCCGAATCTCGAGCTGGGCTCTAACCGGGCCGAGTCGGGCCGGCCCGGCTCGGACCGAACACTGTGAAAGACGGATCGGAAACTAATGTTGGCAGCCTGTGTTAATCATAATGTGTTTGGGAAATTAACTCTTTATTCAAGACTGTAAAGTACTGTACTTCTACTACTCTTATTATTACTACTACTGCTACTGCTATTATTATTATTATTATTATTATTATTATTATTATTATTATTATTATTATTATTATTATTATTATTATTATTATTATTATTATTAATATTATTACTTCTACTACTACAACTGCTACGACTTCGCGTCAGAATTGACATGTCTGGTGGTACATACTTTACAATCTAAGTACAGAAAAAATCGAAGAAATACTAGTTATTATGGCCAGTCTGCGTAGAATGCGAACCGATGCTTGCGAACCGTAGAATGCGAACCTATGGGCGCATCGCTTTAAATTTCATTCTATGAAACAGAAAGAGAACCAAAAGGTCATGTAATATACTATGTCACTGGATCGAACTTTGACAAACCAGTGATGAATGATGTGACAATTCTCTTTTCCTCGATCAAATGAACTGGTAGTGCAGTTTTACGGTTTGCTGTGCAGAATATTCCAGTTTGAATTCGTAGTGAAAAATCAGCCATGATTGTGTGCCCTCTATGGTACACTTTCACATGTCCCTGTTCAACAACACACTACCTCCTGCTTATCTGGATACTCCAGCCTGTTCATTGGACTTGTGCAAAGCTAGTGACGTAAGACGCGTGACCTTAATCCTCCCTATGATGTGTTGCTGAGATGAGTTTCCCGCCAGACGTCAAACAGGATATTTTATTCGCACCAACATAACATTCCCGAAGTTACTGTGTAAAGAGTATGTATATATCAGAGTAGGTACTTTTGTTGACAATTATACTTTTAGATATAGAAATACTATTACATTAACTCATTCTCAGATATGCAGAGAAAAAGTACAAACTGCTTAGGAAAATCCTGCAGCACTTTTATTGTCACTGTTTTCTGTTTCAAAACACAATGTTCTGCTTTATACGTTTGTGATCTTGCATGTTCATCTTGTTTAGATGTTGAGGTTCGTCTAATGATCAGAAAATCATGCACAAGTGATATGGAAGTTTAGAAATAAATTCAGTAGATTCCAAGCGAAGAAATCATTGTCGAACTACAACAGATGTAGACATTCCATAAATTGCTCCAAATTATCAGCGCAATAATCCATATAGCGGTTCATAGTCCAATGCAGGAAGATAAAAGTTCATCAGCATTCAAATCTAGATTTAGATGGTCAATAATATCAAACAAGATACCACAACATCGTCCAATTCATCCTCAGATCAAACATGGAAAATTCAGCAGCATATTAGTTTGGTTGCCTTTGTTTGCTGAGGTTCACAAATATATAGCCGCATCGGTGTACGTCCCCACATATATGAGATCATCAAAGTATATATTTGCTATATAATAGGTCCAAAGTTGCAAATTGTTGACGATATGGATGATCCTACAGAGTACAAATAAATACTTTGGGGCAAAAACCCGTCAAATCCAAAAAGTGAAAGTGTAAAGGAGATAGCTACACAAGGGTTTCTCTTTATCCTATTTTCTTCAAACTTGACACATATCTATTAGACCGAAAAAAAATAGTCACGTATTTTTTGTTTCCTTCGGAAAATAGTTGAGGGAGCAAAGGGCCCCTTTTAAAAAAGGCCCCCTTTATTAAAAGGGCCACATTTAAGAAACAAAACTCTGCTGATGCAAAGACGACTTCAAATGAGGAAATACTTGTTTTGTGGTTTTCGCGAGAAAAGGGTTGCAGAGGCAATTCCTCCTTCGAAATAAAAAAAACGCACAATGTTTACGGAAATTGGATTTCGGTGGAATTGCTTGAAACCGTGATATATTGTAGATATTGTGTTCCTGAGAAAAAATTTCAATGGGAACAACGACAAGTCTCGGACCGTTTGGTCACTACAGGGCCACTTTGTTTTAAAACAGTCGAAGATAACGAACGATATTCTGGATTTCGCTAAAAAGAGCTGAAACCGTGTTATGTTGTAGATATTGTGATCCTGAGAAAAAGTCTCAACAGGCACAACCACCCATCACTGAACGTTTGGCCACTTCAGAGCCACGTTTTTTGACAACAGCAGGAGATAATGGTATTCTAGATTTGGGTGGAATTGCTTGAAACAGTGATATGTTGTAGATATTGTGATCCTGAGAAAAAATCTTAACAGGCACAACCACCCACCACTGACTGTTCGGCCATTGCAAGACCACTTTTTTAGACGGTATTCGGGATTTCGGAGAATTACTTGAAACCGTGATATGTTGTAGATGTTGTGATCTTAAGAAAAAGTCTCAATGAGCACAACCACCAATCACTGACCATTTGGCAACTACGGGGCCACATTTTTTATAAAAGCAGAAGCAGAAGGATATTCTGGAATTTTAGTGGAATTTTGTGAAACCCTGAAAAGTCCTATCCCACAACCTGGAAAACGGATGGAGAGAGTAGCGGCCAACATCATTTAAGCATAGACAACATTCCGATGTTTATCTTGCGGGATAAAGGAAAACCCTGGAAAGTCCTTGACAATTTTTCTCAGGATCACGATATCTACAACATATCACAGTTTCATTAAACCGAAATCAAAAATGTCGTTATACTCGACTGTTTTCAAAAATCTGGACACGTAGTGGCCAAACGGTCAGTAATTGATGGTTGTGTCCATTAAGACCTTTTTTTTACGATGAGAAGATCTACAACATATCACAGTATCAATAACAAACATATCACTAATGGTCTATGAGATATAATACTTTGTAGATCTATCGCTCCATATGCTTCATTTAATGTCAGTTTACTGATCTAGAATATGTTCCAGTTTATTCAGTGATGCAGAATCAGCGAAACCAGATCTAGATTCCGATGCTTCGTGTTCTCTGCACATTCCATTTGATTAAAACGCCTGTTAATTGTATATTGATAATCCAGGTGAAACACAACTATCTTGAAATCCATTCGATGCATCATAATCAGACTTGCATACATACATCCCAACTTTGTACTATCAATACATAGAAGAAAATGAATACCAATAGTTTTCAGAGTGACAAACATAGATGAAATTGAAAATCACAGACTAGATAATATCAAGAACCCAGTTTTAGAATAGTTCAAAATCAGTAAACTTGTTGTATTCATCAGCTCCATATTACTGCATAAACCAAGATAAACTCTGTTCCAATATACTATCTTGTGGCCCACAAATTTCCAAAAGTGACGCCTAGCATAATTTCAAGACAACACGTTGATCTCATCTAGGATATCTACTTCGACAGAAATGAACCAACTTGTTTCTTCAAATAACGAGATAATCATAGTAATGCTTCCAAGACAGGTGATATTACTAGATTGATTATCCATGAAAGCTTGTACTCCATAGTATATAATATCGACTAAAGAATTTCAATGCCATCGATGATGACAACATGGGTTTAGGCCGAAATATGTACCCTTATCTAACCCACTTTCTCCTTAGAGATCACCATACCCGCGAATTCTTTATCCTAGCAAGCTCTTAGTTGACAAATCAAGGTAATCGATTTCGGATTGTCTCACCAGGTATGGACATAGCTTCAACCATATTACGCTAAGACATAGTGTGTCGGGCGTCAAGTCCGGATAAAGGAAGTACTCAAGCCATGGGCACGGTTGGTCAAATCCAGGTTTGTCGCAGTTCAGGAATACACAAATAAGGGGCAGGTTTCCCACGGCGAAGACTTCTTGGTCAAGTTCGGGTAGAAACAGGAGTCTTCCTCTCTCTGGTTGTAAAACCTATGGTTGTCTAGTTCAGATTCGTCGTCTCAGGGTAAAGTCTTGGAGGAAGTCCTGTTGGCCGTCATGATCGGTGGAGTCAGTTGTTACTCAATTGGTTGATACTCTCTTCTTCTCTTTTCCCGTCGGAAACTTCGCAGATTAGAATTCCAACAAACTGTTACAAAATGGAAGTAATATCGAAACACTATTTTTCTGTTTTACCCTAAGAAGAAACGCAAAAAAGCACAAGGCTTCGACTTACAGTAGATGATTGCCATGTGCTACCATTTTAATCAAACAACTGACAAAATATTAATGAATATACAGTGCTTCACTATGTATTCATAAAATTAAAACGTGGACTTCCGAGACTAAAGGTTGAAAGATAATTGTTCCCTATATTTTGCTAATATATTTTCAAAAGTTAACAATGTACTTCTTATTAATAAAACAAGTAACAATGTTACGTCTATAGCACGTGAAAGAGATTGATTTCAATGGCATTATGCAAAGATTCTCGATTTAGCCTTTCTGCTCTCACTTTTCCCAGGATACTTTGCAGTCGGTGACGTCACGTGGAGGTATTGCCAAGGATGTTATAAAATAGATGATCTGCCCATACCACAAAATCGTGAAGCCATACGTATCCTATGATTGGTGATTTTCTTACATGTGAAAGGTTATTTTGAGTATTTTTTCTCACTCCTATCTGTACATCCATATGTGCAGCATGTAAACATTGTATAAATTTGAAGCAACGACTTAAGAGTCTTCATCCCGGCGAAATTAAAATACCGCTAATTTTACAGTAATTATGTGATATCTTCAAATAGATAAAAGATAATCGAAATGTGGAACAAGAGCGCCCTAGACAATATTATTCTACATGAGAAACCGTTATCACGACTCATTTATCTGCTTTCGATTTCGAGCTATTTTGAAAATCAGCATTTATTTTCGCGTTTATAAACAGCTGAAAACGGAAAGCCACTAGGTGACTTGTGATAAAGGTACCTCACGCAAAATAATATTGTCTAGGGCGCTCTTGTTCCATATTTCAATTATCTTTTATCTATTTGAAGATATCACATAATTACTGTAAAATTAGCGGTATTTTAATTTCGCCGGGATGAAGACTCTTAAATAAAAATAAACGACAGACACACTACATGTCTACATATGAAGATCACAATGTTTTAGCCGACATACTGTACATGGCGGGAACGAGAGTAACCAATCAGATGTGCCAATGCTAGCTTATTTTTTGCTTCATTCAGTTAATAGGATGAACATACATATGGTTATATCCTCTATTTTATAGCATCCTTGGGTATCGCGAGGTATCGTTCAAGAGATCAAGTGAAATACTGCATACGCAATTACGCTAATTTGATATACAGTTTCAACATAGGCAAAAGTCCCTCCACATGACGTCATGGACAGGGAGCCAATCAGAACGCTAAAAGCGAACTGGGGCTACCTGTTATTTTATATACCTTGGGCATCATGCTATGAGTTTGGTGGGATTCAGGCACGTAGCCAGGATTTCGTAAAAGGGGGTCCGTGACGAAATACTGTGGTTATCACTCTAAGAGCTCGATCCTTCTAAATTATTTTACTGGCAAAATATATTGGTTCGTTTAGCTAGTATTTCGTACTGGGGGGAGGGTGAGACATGAAATACTGTGGTTACTCAAAAGGGGCTCGATCAATCTAAACTATTTTACTGGCAACATACCCATATTAGTTTGTTAAGACAATAAAATGAGTTTATGTTAGTAAGCATTTTAATAACGAACTATGAAGAAATCTCGAGTAAAAGAATATAAAACAAGTATTGAGAAAGATATAGTCTTCCGAGGTCATTCGAACTCGGTTCTTCTTGTCTTCTTTCTTCTTACCTTTCTTATCTAAACAGTCGAGGATGGCAATGAGATCTCTTTAGGCAGTAAAGATATCCTATAAAATAGATTTGTGTTGCCACGAAATTGATTTCTTTAACAACTTTAACTGGAATCTATGTTGCCAGGCCAGACGTTCTACCCCATCAGGATTATGACATTACCAGAAAAGTGGTAGGTCATCCAACAAAATCATCCAATTCGGTAGGTGCATACATGGATTCATAATACTATTTTCGAACAGCTATAAATGTCTTCTAACCTGATATATATATTAAAGAATTTAGAATAACCAAACTCCTTAATTATATTAAATACATTTTTAAAAAATATTTTGAAAATATATTAATATAATGTGTAGCAGTGTTTCTGAATTGGGGGTCGGGACTTCTGGGAGGTCGCGAGAGAAATATATGGGGAACATGAGTGGAAGTGAAAGAGATAAACGTAACTAATTTGTAGAGTCTTTCTATTTCAAGGATGCCTCTGCTGGCACTGCTGTTTGTTTCTTCTTTTTGATCGTGTTAATTTAGTGTAGATAGGGTAGAATTATACTATATTGTATTTCTGTCCCCCAAATCCAAAGTGCCAAACCGAAGAAGTGTTTGGTGTCTAAGCTGTGGAACTGACGCTAAAATAACCTTGTAATAAGTAATATTAAGTTTAAGTATTAGAGATTAAATTTACTTTAAAACATTAACAGCAACTCAGTGCCAGATTTATGTATAAGTTAAACAAGCTATAACTTAGGGCCCCACTTTAATGGGGGGACCAAAAAACTAAAGGAAAAAACTGGATATATATTTCCAAAGTATAAGAAAAATAATAAATAAAATAAAATCTACATATAGCAAAAGTATTTCGTGTTGTGTAGGGTTCTATGACGTAAGAAATAGGGTCCCGTCTGCAGTATGCTTGCTAAAATATCACTATTTTCTTCATTTCTGTATATGAAGTACCTATGTTCATCTGGACAGATAAAGGCCCCCCAATTACCTTTAATAGCTTGGGGCCCCATTAAACGTTAATCTGGCTCTCCAGCAACTACAAAAGTTTTGGTAGAAACGGATGAACTTTCACTTTTCACGCTCTCTTAGTAATGCGTAAAACAAAACTCTTCTTTTTAAAAAAGCCCCAAACCTCTCATGAATTCCCCAAACCTTCAAAAGAACATTAAGCACTTAATTTATTGTTCAAAATGTTTTACACTATTTCTTCTACGTAGGCGATTTGTTAAGTTTTCTCAATGATTCTCAGATGGCAGTACTAGTCCCAAATCGAGTACGTCATTCCTAGTGGCGTAACGTTTGTAGTTTGGGATCCCGCTAACTCTCCTCTTTTCTATATGAGAAAAGCCAAATTATGTAGACGGATTAAAACTATAAAGATGCTAGTAACATTTTCAAAAACAAAGATTTAGACTTAAAAACCAGACCTAGAAAAGTCAATGTGTTAATAAAAAAATGCCAGTTTCATTCAACTGCCAACAAAAAAATGAGATAGGATAGTGATTTACGCGAGACGCGTGTTGTTAACGCTCCCGTAAACGTTCTTAAATTCAGTGGAAATAAACTCTTATTTTCCCCAAAAACTTTATTATCGTTCATCGGAACCTCTAGCGCGAGTATTGTGGAAGTTTCAGTGCAGTGCTAGTGTTATAAGTGGCTAAAGTGGCATGCTGCGTGATAGTAGCTAGTTGTAGCTTGCTGTAGTTAGCACAAAGAAGCACGCCACACAGCCGCCATTCAATCCAATCCAATCCAATCCAGTATCTGACAGTTTGCAATACTTGAGTACCGGGTTCCTAAGGGAACCCCTGCCTCGAATGGGAAGTGAAAAGGCATATGATGTGTAGAGCATGCGATGTTGAGCATAGAGACGCGACTGTCGCAGCCTGGACCGGGTTATGCGATGAGCGTTGAGATGTAGTTGTTGTTTGAAGATGAGGAGCAAGATTGGCTGATTTGAGTTCTCTAGGGATTGTGATTGGCTGTTACTTCGTCCTATCTATGGTCTGGAAAGTGGCCCTCATAAGGGTGTGGTCCTGTATGTTATGTTTGGTGCGGTTAGTCCTGAATTTCTTCCAAGATTTCACAAAAAATTAGGAGTTTACTAAAGATGTCTGGAGCTGTCCGGATTTGCTGATGACGTTTTCGGATGGCCGGAAGTAGTCTGGGAAGCTGCAGTTCTTGAAACAGTTGAAGTATTTCCTTCCAGTTGGCCGTTGATTCCGTGGTGGGAGCTGATGTTTCTGTTGGCGACTTCTTGAATGTTGCATTTGTTTTGTCGGCGTATGTCGGTTGTGGCGTCTTCTGGAGTTCAGGTGCAGGTACGGAATCTGATGAGAGAGGGGGAAAGTCTTGTGCTGTAGGTAGCTTCTGTTGGGTGGAGCGTCTGGATAATATTCTGTAGATGGTGGGACATCTTGAATAATTGGCAGGATGGTTACCCCCACAATTTGGACACTTGACTTCACTGTCTGGAGTTTTGCGCTGGCATTCGTATGTAAGATGGCCCCCTGCGCACTTAACACAGCGAGGATGAGCGAAACATGACGATTGGGTATGCCCAATTCGCTGACATCGGTAACATTGGACATACGGTTTTGCCTTGAATGGTTCAATCTTAATTTTGTAGAATTCAAGATATTCCAGGTTGAATATACTTTTTGTATTGGGCGTCCGTTCTAATGTCACAAGGAAGAGGGGGAAGGGAGCTCCCCGCGACCTTTCATCTGCTGCACGGAAATCGTGGGATATCCTCTGTTTTCCAAATCTTCTTTAATATTTTTCACAGAAGCAACTATAGGCAATTGCCGAATGACAACTTTCAGTGTTTTATTCTTTTTAACGGAGTCTAGAGCATATGGTAAGTTATATTCCTTACAGAATTCGATTAATGCCACATAATCATCTTGATTGTTGCACTGTAGTTTGATCCTGTCTGGATAAACAGCACAGGAAGGTATTTCTTTACAGATAGAACTGGCACCATGAGTTAATTTGTAACCCTTATCTCGAGGGTAATCATAAATTGTTAATGATTTAATAGTTCTTGGAGTGTTGGCATTGGAGATGTTGCGAGTTTTCTCTGACTGAGTGGTAGCGTTTGAGCCATCAGGAGAGGAAATATCCATAATTTCTGAACCGAACTTCTCAGGAGGATCAGGAGTTGACAATGGAGAGTAACTATTATTTGTTTCAACGGTTGGAGATGTCACTGGTCTTGGTTTCACAGTTCGTTTAGGTTTCTTGAAAGACCGTTCCTCTGGAATAGGATTGGCATGGGCCTGAGAAGGGCCAATTTCTTCAGCTCTTGTTCGTTAGAGAAATGAAGTAAAGATGTTATTGTCAATGTCTTGTCCAGACCTTTTTTAACTCAGATGAGATAGTAAACATAGCAACTTGGAGGTTGCTGTAAGGCGTTCGAAGATCTTCCGGAAGGTGGAATGTGTGAGTGGCGCATGGCCCAGGTATTTGTTTCGGAGCATGACAGCTCGCACAGTCTTGAGATGGAGGGAACTCCGAGGTAAACTTGATTACATTAAGAAGAAGTTCTTTGTTCTTCTGTAGAAGTTCCTGTTGTTTGTCTCGTAAGTCTTCAATGTAGTTTGCTTTATCCGACATTGGAGCACTATTATACAGCGTCTGCCGCCATTTCCATCCATCCATCCAGTATATGACAGTTTCAGTATTGGAGTACCGGGTTTCCTAGGAAACCCCTGCCTCGAATGGGAAGTGAAAAGTATGTGACATAACTGGCATTCGATGTAGACACTAAGACGCGACTGTCGCAGTCTTGACGAGGTCCGTGTGATGTGTTATGCACTGCTATTTGTATTGAGTTACTTATTTCACTGAAGAACGAGATTGGACACTGGCGAAAAAACTGAAGCTTCTGATTGGTCGTCGTGTTTTCCAATGAGGTGACTTGAGTTGGTCCTGAAAAGGGAAATGGTCCTGTACGGAGAGATGTAACTTAGTTAAAAAGTGCAGAGAGCAGGTCGATGAATATGGAAATTTTGGTGAAAACATCCGTGGCTTCTTTAAATTTGGGAACCTGCTGACGAGCTATGTTCACAAATCGGGAAAGATTGAAGTCCTTCAAAAGTTGAAGCAATTCTTTGAGAGTGTGAAAGTTATCTTCTGTAGATGGCTGTGAAGTGTCTGCCGTCCCTGATTTCGGCCAGGAGGGAGCATCTGATGATCTGGTAGGATTAATATCTGTTTTCGGTAATGACGGCCATTGGCGCTGGTCAGTGGTGGATCCAGAAGGTGTGGTCTTTGAGGTAGGTGTGCGGGATGCAGTCGGCGATGATGATCGGTGCTTGGTCCTGTGTTGGATGATGCTCTGGGTTCGGGGACATCCGGTGTAGTTTGCAGGGTGATCCCCGTCGCAGTTTGCGCATTTGGCCGGCGTTGTTGTATCCGTTTTCGTGCATTGGTAAGTCCAGTGTGAATTTGCACATTTTACACACCGTGGCTGGGCATGACAGGTACTTTGGGCGTGGCCCAGTCCCTGGCATCTGTAGCATTGGAGATATGCCTTTTTGTGGTAGGGTTCTACCCGAATCTTCATAGAGAGTAACAGGTCTTCCTTGAAGATGCTGGAGGCACGAAGGGTTTTGCGGAGCGGAGCGAAACAGAGGAAGAAGAGTTTTTCCTTGGCATGAGGAGCGGTTTGAAGTGTATAATTGGGTCACGTGAAGCACTGGATAATTCTTGTCTTGGAAAGCTGTACTGATATCAGATAGCGTGGTATCAATGGGCAGGTTCCTGATTACTGCTTTAATAGTTTCAGTCTTCTTACGAGTTTCTGTGGCGTACTGTAGATTTTGAGCGGCACAGATGTCTTCAATAACGGTGTAATCTTCTTGGAGTTCGCATTTCACTTTTAGGTAGCCTTTCATAAAAGAAAAGGTGGGCATCTTCTTGCATTTCTGACTGATTGTCTCTGTGAGGGCGTAACCCTTGTGATATGGACAGTTGTAGATGTACAGCCAGGTGTATGAAACAGAAGGAGTTATGTCCATGGCATCTTCTGATGAGTCGGCACTTGTAAGGGCCGAATATTTATTAGAAGTAGGTACTGCAGCCGGTGGAGTACGAGTAGCAGGTTTATACGTTTTCTTGGCTGGTTTAAAGCCATCATCTTGAGGTTCTAGCACATGTTTGCTACCGGGAGTTGAGGGGACAGCAGCCGGAGGAGAGGAGGGTGCTGTAGACTTAGGCGGAGTGGCAGTAACTTGTGGTGAGGGTCGCAACTGAGTGACTATTTTGAGAAGTGCGACAGCTTCAGGATTGACAGGAATGTCTTTCACAATTTCTTCATACTTCATCCCTCTGGAGAGTCCGATGATTATGGTGTCGGCAATCATTGGGACATCTTGATTCTGAGAAGCTTGTTTATATGCAAGATGAACTGCTTCAGGAGTAAGTAGGTCTTCTGGGTTGATAGAAGATAATGTCGTCGTTGGACTAGGAGCCTGCATATTGTCTGCAGAAAACATATTTTGTGTAGTTCTTTGTTCGTAAAAAGAGCGCGAAAATTGCCGAGAGTAATGTAACAAGCCGTCCGTCTCGTACGAACTCAGCTCTTATTCTATTGCCGCCATTTCGATAGACAAACTCAGTTTTGTTCAGGAAGTTGTGAGTACCCGAGACTGAGTGAACGACAAGCTCGACTCTGATTGGTCGGAGTGACACAACTTCGCTGGCCAATCACAGGCCTCCATTGCCCGCTCATAGTGTATATAAGTGAAGCCAGAGCCGTGAACTGTCGCAGTACGCTGCATACAGGACCACAGAATAAGTGTTCCAGTCAAAAGAAAAACTAGCTCCCTGGCTAATAAACTCTTTCCCCCCAGTGAACTTTCAGGGCCAGCTTCAGTTAAATCCCAACAAACGCTAGATGACCAGCCACGTTCAGAGCAACGCTTCTGGCGCTTCAAACTCAAGTGGAACCCCGCCCGCAAGCAGTGTGCCCGTAAGGAAGCCCCCCACGATGAGCTTAGCGGACCAGCTAAAAGCGCTACACTTCAGCAACTTAGGTGCAGTACAACGGCGCAGAACCGCCAACCCCCGCAAGCAAAGAACCACACCCAGCACACAGGACTCTCCACAAGATCATAGTATCCAACCAAGCCCCTGTGACGAGACATCAGCGCACCAGCCACTACCAACCGAAGACAACTTAGTCGACATGTCAGACCTAGCGTCCGACACTGACCCAGAGACACCAGAAGATCACAGCTCGGAAGGGGAATTCCAGAAGCCAAAGAAGAGGGCACGCCGTGCTCGGGAGACCAAAGGAGTTAACTCCCACATTGAGTTTCGCAACAAATTTGCATCTCTAGAAAGCATTGATACCAGTGATGAACACGGATCCTCACGCAAGGAGCCAAACCCCACCTCCCCCCAAGAAGATGCAGACCAACGCTACCCAGCGAAGCACGTCCCACCTCTGTACATCTACGGAATCGTGAGAAGAATGACGTTCATCAAGACCATCTCAGCAACGTGCTCCATACCGCCAAAAGTCATCAACACCAGCCAGTGTGTTAAAATTCATTGCCGGAGCATGGCAGACTTCAGGAAAATCGAAGCGTACTGCACACAACAGCAGTATGAATTCGCAACCGAACTCCCAAAGCCTTCTAGACCCATGAAGGTGGTCATACGAAAGCTACCAATGGATACTGACACCCAGGACATCATGAATGGCTTAAAAGCTCTGCAATACCTAGTCACTTCCGTCACGCAAATAAGGGGCAGGGCTGGACCCTCGCCCACTGTTCCCCCTATTCCTGGTTGCAATGGACAAACACCCAGAAAACAAAGACATTTATGAGATGAAGTACCTGCTTAACTGTAGAGTGGAAGTCGAAAACTACAGAAGGCAGGAAATTCTACAGTACTTCCGCTGCCAGAGAGTAGGACACTCACAGCGAACATGCCGAGCAGCACCACGCTGTGTGAAGTGTGAGAACTCCCACCTCACATCAGAATGCCCGAAGACAAACAGAGATGAACCGGCGAAGTGCGTCAACTGCAAAGGAGACCACCCAGCCAATTACAAAGGATGCCCCATCCTGAAAGCCGCCAAAAACAAGAGGACGCAACAAGACACGCAAAACGACAAGCCCAACAAAACTCCAAGCAACGCAGACAAGAAG
Organism: Thermobia domestica; assembly: GCF_964235325.1. Taxonomy (NCBI): domain Eukaryota; kingdom Metazoa; phylum Arthropoda; class Insecta; order Zygentoma; family Lepismatidae; genus Thermobia; species Thermobia domestica. Next base: position 133,873,414 of record NC_137471.1, read on the forward strand.
CCAACTAACAAGAAAAACAACAGCCCAGCAGAGCCACCAGCCAAGCAGACGCAGCAGGACAGACAACGGGATACCACCACCAAGCAGCCCACCAACCGCTCTAGACGCCCCGAAGCAAATCCAGAAGACACCGCCACTGACAGCCCAGCATCCCTTGTAGCCACCATAAAGGACATCATGGACCTCCTCCAAGGGCTCAACATAAAGAAGTTCTTGGACACAGTGAAGACAGGCCTACGAAAGATGCAAGATGCCAGATACTCAGCGTCCAAGTTCACCATCATGTTCGAGATAGTCGCCTCACTCCTCGATGATGGCAGCCAATAAGAGGCAGAAAGTAGCACGCGACCTCAGGGTCATACATTGGAATGCGGATGGGATTCGCAAGCAAAAACCAAACCTCGAGGACTTCCTACAGCGTGAGCGTGTGGACATCGCATTGCTCACAGAAACCCACCTTAAACCCAACATACCATTCAAAATACGTAATTACACCTTCCATCAATCCACCAAATTCTGGAGAAAGAAAGAACTCTCAACCAACCCCACAATAAAAGCAATAGGAAATGCAAACCCACGAAGAAGACTTCACAGAATGCCACGACCCCCGTGAGAGAATCGTAAACCAACAAACCAGCCACAGGGAAAAACACAGGAGGGCGCGACAGTAGCGACTCCACCACCACATATACGTCAGAAAACAAAGCCAAGGAAGACACAAAAGAAATGGAAGGCAGGGGCAATAGCCCGACACTTCAACAAATCAAAACCCGCGAAGACAAGACTGAGACTGAGACTGCCAACAGCTAGTAGTGGAAGTTATACGAGGGCTATCCAGAAAGTAGATTACGTTTTCGTCTGTGTCCACTAGGGGCGGGGCTAGCGCGGCCATCTTGGGGTCAGAGCGTTGCGCAGCTCAGTCGGCATCTAGCCGTGCTAGTGAGAGGTTCGTGCTGTGCTCCGTTAAGATACTGTGACGGTTTGAAATGTCTGCGTTAATTGAAAATCCCGCGAGCTGCGAGGTGCGTGCAGTAATAAGGTTTCTGACAGCAAAAAACTGTAAACCGATAGAAATCTATCGGCAGCTGTGTGAAGTGTATGGGGACAACATTATCACTGAAGGTGGAGTGCGACAGTGGGTCATAAGATTTAAAAATGGCCGAACCAATGTTCACGACGAAGATCGAAGTGGGAGACCCAGCAAAGTGACTGCCGAACTTGTCGAAAAAGTCGATGTTAAAGTCCGTGAAAATCGAAAGTTCACAATAACGGAACTTTCTTTGAGTTTTCCACAAATTTCGCGAAGTTTGTTGCACGAAATCATCAGCGAAAAGCTTGGTTACCACAAGTTTTGTGCAAGATGGATTCCAAAAATCTTGACAGAGGACCACAAAAATCAGCGAATGGCTGCAGCGTTGCACTTTTTGGACGCCTACAATAAGGATGGTGACTCTTTACTCGATCGCATCGTTACTGGTGACGAAACATGTGTGAAACACGTGAACTGTGAAACGAAATTGCAATCAATGCAGTGGGGGCACACAGGTTCTCCCCAAAAACCCAAGAAATGCATGCAAACAATGTCGGCAAGGAAGATGATGGCGACTGTTTTTTGGGACAGAAAAGGTGTGATTTTGGTGGACTTCCTGGAAAGAGGCACTACAATAAACGCTCAAAGGTATTGCCAAACTCTGCAAAACCTCAGAAGAGCAATTCAAAACAAGCGCAGAGGAATGTTGAGCTCTAAGATCTTGTTGATTCACGACAACGCCCGGCCCCACACGGCAAATGTCACGGGTGAAGTTCTTGAATCTTTTCAGTGGGAGTTGTTTCCTCATCCGCCGTACAGTCCCGACCTGGCACCGAGCGACTTCCACCTATTCCCAGCAATGAAGAAGTGGCTGGCTATGCAGCGTTTTGATGACGACGAACAGCTGCAAGAAGAGGTAACGAAGTGGTTGAAGTCGCAGGCGGCCGAATTTTTCGACGAAGGAATTTCCAAGCTCGTACATCGCTACGATAAATGCCTTAATTTGAATGGTGACTATGTCGAAAAGTAGTATTTGTGTGTGGCTTTCATCCGTATATAATAAAATTTGTTTCCTATACTTTGTTGATTTTTTATTCCAAAACGTAATCTACTTTCTGGATAGCCCTCGTAGTAACAAACGAAGCAACGATTTTGGTTCTGAATTTATTGTAGTATTTTTGACGTTAATTTCTGAAAACAAAAGAAATTGACATACACTACTCTAATTTGTCCCGTCTACGTATTATGGTGGTTTTGTAGGTAGTCCCAAGTGTTCAATGTGCATAGGACAGATGATAAGTAAATTTACATTTTAATTTTTTTCTGAGGTCGCAGCAGTTTCAAAACAACACCGACAACGTTTGAGAGGTGATTTCTGACATCAAGATAAGACAAAAAGTATAAACCAACCTGGGTGCACAAACGCCTTCCTTTCAGAGTTATAAGCTGCCGAAAACATGAAAAAATGAACTTTAAATGTCCATTACTCTAAAAACTATGGGACTTAGCGTAGTCGGGTCAAGATTTCACTTAGGAACTAATATGTTAGCTATCCAAATTACATGTTTCAGAACCCTAAGGTACTCAAGCAACAATTTTTATTAGGCAGTTTGGCTACGGGCATATAATTTGAAGTATTCACCAACAACCTCTATAAAAATTGTTACGGAAGTACCTTTGGATTCTGAAAAAATGGATATTTGGATAGGCACATACTAGTTCCTAAATAGTCTTGACCCGACTCCGGTAGGTCTCATAGTATTGGAGCTATGGATCTTTAAACGTTATTTCTACAAGTTTTCGGCAGCCTATAAGTCCGAAATGGAGCGTTTGTGCACTCAGGTTGGTCTATAATTTTCGTCTTATTTTGGTGTCAAGAATCATCTCCCAAACGTTGTCGTTGTTTTAAAACACCCTGTATTACCCTTTCTCCTAGTATGATCATACGTGCCATTTCTGAAATCGAAAGATTCCAACAGTAAAAAGCAGGAAGTGTGAATAACTGAAGTATAACTGGTGGTTCTGACTGTAAGTAGGTCTGGAACGTAAGTTAGATCGGTACGGTTTTATTGATCCAGAAGGAAGAAATTTATGATGAAATTGTAAGTTCTATCTATCTCACTTGCATCACGAGCCGCCACGTAGACTTAACATCTATGACACTCTTTTCTACCCCATTTGTAAGGAATTTAGCATAATTTCGCACCCATGTTTCTCAGTATCTTACAAAGAACTTTCAATCTATTTTTAGGAAATCACTTGTGACAATGAAGAAGTGTCACTGGATTTTCAATCCTTTACGGTCCTTTCTCCAGTGGAAATCGACATTTAATTTTGTCTATACCAGTCCTACATCCAGTCATGCTCGACTTTTTCTTTCAATTAAGTTTCTTCAATGTATAAAAGTAACCAAGAAAGTTGTGTGGCTTTTTCACCCACCACTTTCGAACATTGATATGCCACCTAAGATGGGTAACTGGAAGATCAAAACTAGTCCCGATCAGCATCGACAACCTTCTACCAACGTTCTGGAAGGCCATGGATTCCAGCACGGTAGAAATTGGTGGGCTGTGAAGCAAAGAAGGTATCAAGTGCATTTTGCACTCTACCAGAGATTTGAACTGGCATCCTCTAAGGCGATTGTCCAAGGAATGGAACAGGTGATAATCAAACGGTGCAATGTATTGGCAGTATGACGGATGCAATAGTGTTTCCCATCCAAGGAGTAGAATGTTATCTCGTATCATCCTAGCCACGTGGGGCTTACCGTTGACCTGTAACATGAAAACCCCTTTGCGATTCAGAATTGCTGGCTCCAGAGTTTTGAGTTTTGAGTCCAGAGCTCAACTGCTGACAGTACACAATTGCATTGATGCTCTGAATAGCTGGTAACAGTTCCCGATTCACGATGCAGCGAGCAGGCCACCAATCACACAGGAGAACCTTCTTCTGGTGCAGTGCTGGTTTCGGCTGTTTTGGAACCGGTTCATTAGTGGAGTGCTAAGCAATGATGACAGCCCCGTGGAGCTTCGTACAGGATCCACTTCTCATCACATGTTAACACTCTGTCCTGACATGGCTCCTTTCCCAGACGAGACAGCAAAAGCACAGATGTCTGCTCGAGTCGCCTTCTGGCCCGGAGTCAAATCATGTGGGACCCATCGATCCAACTTGTAGCGCTTCCCAAGTTGAAATGAAATGAAATGAAATCTTTGAGTTCTACGTCCCATGGTTATGCCGGCGAGGCTAAAGGAGACGGTGATGATGAGAAATGAATGAACTGGTAAAATGAAGAAAGCGGGAGGAAACGGAAGAGCCCCGAGAATACCCACGAGCACGGTGTTTGTCCACCACAAAGTCCACACGGCGCAAGCTGGGATCGACCCATGGACCTGTAAGCACTGGAGGTGAACACTATCACTGAGCCACCGCGCCCCGTTGATAGAGGTGCTGCCGAATGGTTTCTCCACTCACACTGAATTGTAGTCCCAGTTCCTCACAGGTTTGGCCACCGTTCACCTCAATTGCTGCCTGAAGATCTTCATTTTGTACATGTGCTGGCCTTCCGGCACGTGGTGCGTCTTCGAGTGCTTCACCATTGTCATAAAACTAGTTAAACCATTGCAATGTCCGCGTAGTCACAACACCTTTCATCAAGGGCTTGTCATATCTTCCGCCCCGCTGCAGGGGCTTTTGACCCTAGTTTGAACTCGTACAGTATACACACCCACATGACGCCCTGTGGAGGCCCCAATTCACTTTGTCCTTTCGCAAGTTCACGGTGTAACTGAACTGCCACAACCAGGTAATATGTTGAATATACCCACACCAACAACTTTACCTTCGCCTTATCTCCATTCGCATTCAACTCACGGAGTGAGGATCAATGGAACACATACCTCCACAAAAAGCGGCAGAACTTGTTGCTTACCTTTATAACGTGTTAGTTGCTTTATTTTTTGTTACTAAATCTGTTTATTACGATTTTCAACTCCTGTTTTAATATATATCGTTAATTTAACCGATTTTAACTTTGTTATCATTATATACGAAATGTAATTTGGTAAATTAATTCAAACCAGTTCAGACGAACTCGAAGAATATAAAAGATTTTCAAAGGGTTAGTAATAAACGTGTACACAAATATACACCTTATTTTTTATGTTTCAAATGACAAATAGCAAGCTAGTCCTTTTTCCCCTCCTTTCAATGAACCATAAACGCTGAAACCTGGAATCAAACCAGGAACCTGGGATAAGCATAATTTTCTGCATACAAGAAATCATTGTTATCCAAATGTATTTCTTGTTAAAGAACAAACAGTATGGTAGTCATTTCATAAGGAGTAAAAAAAAGTGAGTTAAATGTGTCGCCCCTAGGGTGTGTACCACACTAAGCTTCAGCCTAATCACCCTAGGCGCTAACCTGAATCTAGATTCAGGGAAATTTTTAAACTTCCAGGAGGATTCCTCTTCCTTGGGCCAAGCCGTGAAATCATCACAGGGTGGGAAGACAAAGAAGTAGCATTACTTAAAAAATAGGAATCTCCATACTGCAAACCATAAAATTTGTGATGATTTCAGGGATGGTCCTAGAGAAATCCCCTCCCGCCGGAACATATCTTCGATTGTGCACAGAGAGGAAAGAAACGTATATGGTGTACGCAAAATAGTAGGTTGCATGCGTAAATCCTGTAGTTTTTGGACTGAACGTACGACTAAATATATCATCCTGCAGCAAACGTATAACTGAGAACGCATGTGTTATATTACTTTCCGTATACGTATCCCATCTATACGTAATTTCAGCAAACGTATAACTGAGAACGCATGTGTTATATTACTTTCCGTATAAGTATCCCATCTATACGTACTTTCAGCAAACGTATAACTGAGAACGCATGTGTTATATTACTTTCCGTATAAGTATCCCATGTATACGTACTTTCAGCAAACGTATAACTGAGAACGCATGTGTTACATTACTTTCCGTGTAAGTATCCCATCTATACGTTCTTTCAGCAAACGTATAACTGAGAACGTATGTTTTATAATACTTTCCGTATAAATGTTCCATCTAAACGCACTTTCCGCATGAGTCTTCCATCTAAACGCACTTTCCGTATAAGTCTTTCATCTAGACGCACTTTCCGTAAGAGTCTTCCATCTAGACGTACTTTCCGTATGAGTCTTCCATCTAAACGCACTTTCCGTATAAAAGAAAGGTCTGTATATAGGTGGTCAGAATCTCACATACAGGTGAACGTATATAACACATAGTTGACGTACGTAACATATGTATACATATGTAATATACAGAAGACTGTTAGATGTTAGACATCGTGCAGTGGCATGCTGTAACATCGAAGAGAGAAAATGACAGTACATATGTAGCATATGTAGAGACGAAACTCTTTCGCAACAATTTTCATATTTTGTAGCATTAATTATCACAATTTTCTCACTTTTGTCGCATTTATTTTTTTTTATAATTTAGCACAAGTTTTTTTTTTTTTTTTGCTTTTTTTAAAAAAACATCGTACTTGAAACAGTACGCGAGGCGCCTAGTATCAATATCCACAACATCAATTTCGCTTAGTATCGACTAATCTCGCAAAACATGCAGTGAATCTCCATATACACGCGTACAAAGTCCCATATTTGAACTAGTTTTTTAGTATGAAGCTAATAGTAATATTAAGCTTTTAAACAAAATACTGTTTCCATGGAATTCATTTAGATCAAACATAACAATCGATATATACCTCAATTTCGGTAAAAAAAATGGATTTGACGCTTTGTACTAGGCGCCTCATATTTTTGGTAATAAGGTGTATCTAATAAGAAAATGAGGATATACTGTACTTTGATTAGGTGCACATTCTAGCTAATATACTCACTGAAATATAGAAATTAATGCAAAAGCTTACGGATTTTATGCAGAACTTAAATTAGCATCGTGCACGTTTTCCGTAAAATGCAACGATTTTTAAGTTAAATAATATTGGAAATGCGCTTTTTAGTTATTATTAGCAATAATTAGAAAGAATTCTACTTTTCGTTTTCATTCGCATTTATCGCAAGTAATGCCGAATTTCTCAATAATTCACGATAATATAAACGTGATTTCTGACTCTGAAACTAAAAAAATCGAGGTTTGCTCGAACTTATACGCATTTTTTAACGTTTCGCACATATTGCACTAGAAAAAAATTCGTCTCTAAGCATATGGATAATATGTGCTGTGTACAGATTTCCGTAATAAACATATGGATTCCGTATATTTGTACAATATACCGCTGTCAGGATAATGGATTTTTCTAAGTGTGTTTAATGTGGATTACCAGTATATTCGAAGTAGTACAGTACTTTTAATCCCCTAAAGTCCCCACTGGAGGAAATCTGAAACCACCACAGCATAAAGTACATATTTTCTCGTCAGTGAACAAGAGCTGTTAGAAATGACGTTATATAAACCTTCGTATCCAAACGATAAAGGATAAAAGGGTTTGAAGGGAAATATGTTTTCTTCTTTTCCGTATAAATTTGTGTTACCTAAGAAACAGAAACAACACATAAAAATAGTTACCAAAGCAACGAAAGCTCAAGTGGTTTGTTGTGGATACACGCTTCCATTACTTTACTTGTGTTCCCCTCACTTCACGAGTAATATTATTGTTCAAGCAGGATGGGGGATAAGAAAAAACACCTGTTCGTTAACGACACTGTTGATAGCAAGATTCTCAAAGCTAATCAAGAACAGAAAATAAAGTTAACATTCTATTTGAAATCCACGTATCTTATAATGTTGTAATAGCTGTTAGCTTGGATGTAATGATTTTTGACAAACAGAGTTGTGTTGGTAGTAATTAGTATGGTCGTGCTTATATTGAAGATGTGTGGTGTGTAGTTTCTGGTAGATTACGTTCAATCAAGTAACTCAAAGCCGTATAACAAAATAATAGCAATAATAAATTCTGTTAAAAACAGTGAAAATATCACGCGATTCCATATCCTTTAATAATAATAATAATAATAATAATAATAATAATAATAATAATAATAATTATTATTATTATTATTATTATTATTATTATTATTATTATTATTATTATTATTTTAAGCATGCTGCCTTTTGGCATAACCTGGGACTAATGAGGGTTCTCTCTTCTTTTTTCTTCTTAATTTTCAGTTTGGGTCTGGAAATATTTCTTCCATGTTTTTTGATTTTCAGCCTTTTCTTTTAACTCCCAATATTTTCTGTTATTTTTGAAATCATCGATCAGTTGTCTTCTTCTTCCTGTTCCTCGCTTTCCTTCCATCTTTCCTTCTATTGCGATGTGAAGAAGACAATTTCTTCGCAAGGTGTGTCCAATCCAATTGGCCTTTCTACGAAAGATGGTAGCTAGAAGTGTCCTCTTCTCTCCTATCCGTTTTAAAACATCTTCGTTTGTTGCTCTCTCTGTCCATTTTATCTTCTCCATCTTCCTCATTTCGAAGCTCTCTAAATATTTCTTCTCTAACTTCCGTAATGTTCAAGTCTCTGAACCATAAAGTCCAATGCTCCATATATACAGCACTTGACCAATTTCTTCCTTAGTCCAATATTGAGCTTGCTAGTTAAGAGTGACCTTTTCTCGTTGAATGCTTCTTTGGTTATGGTAATTCTTGACCTGATCTCTTTGGTGCAGTAAGCGTTTTCCTCAAAATACCTTCCCAGATATTTGAGATGATCGATGTCTTCAAGTTGTCTTTGTTATACTCTGACTCGTAACGGCGTATTTCCACGGGATATTTTCATAACTTTTAATTTTTCGATGTTGATTTCCATTCCGTATAGTTTCCCAGTGTCAACTAGTTTGGCAATCATCTCCTGTAGTCTCTCTTCGATTCTAGCTATAACGTATCATCTACATACCTGACCTTGTTAATGATTCGCCCTTCAATCTTGAAATTCCCATTTCCTATTTATGCTTAATTCATTAAACATTCACTGTAAATGTTGAATAATTCGGGTGACATTACTACATCCTTGTCTGACTCCTTTTTCCATAGGCAACCAAAATGTCTTTGCTACTTTGCGGGTTGCATAGAAGTTAAGGAATTATAGATACTAGTCATTTAAAAAAGGAATACACTGTGACGTCACAGGTTTCTGCTCCACTTGTCGATAAATCGCATGGAGAGAACAAAGACTAAACATCAATAGCGTAGTCAATGATCCCACAGGAATTGTAGTATTGTAGCATTGCACCCCCTCCCAAAGTTTGGACCTCCACCAACAAAAATTTCTGGATGCGCGCCTGCTTATGAAGTAGTCCATTGTGCAACTATCAATATGACAGCACATAGTATTGTTAATGAGATATTGCTCAGAATTCTGATAAATGCTTTAATGTTAATTTCTGCCTAACTAAAATTTATTATGTAAAATTGAAAGTGACTACCTATGTGACTTAATAACTCTTGAACAACCAGACCGATCTCGATCAAATTTTCAACATAGTGAAGTTTGGGTATGGGATGGTTTTTATCACTTCACTTTGGCGGTGCAACTTAGGGGAGGGAGGAGGAGGAGGAGGAGGGATGAATATATATAAATCGAAAATGAACGATATTAGTGTTACATCCATAATTAGTTTTCGCTTCGCTGAGACCTACAGTGACACTTTCGATACCTTTTAATCCAAATTAATCCCCATTGTCTTTTATGTCCAAAATGAAATACATTCTTCCCAGTGCACAGTGGTCCAGAAACCCCCAAAACCTGGCCAAAAACCAACTCTTTAAATATAGCAAACAACCAAATATGTTTGAAAGTCAATGATCTGAGGTATTCAAACCTACCTGGGTCTTAAAGAAATTGTCACCCCTTAGTCAGAAATTGACTTTCGAAGTGAGAGGTTAACCTTGTGCATTAATTACTGAAATTTTCTATGTTAGCGTAAACAAAGTGTGAGAATGTTTTCTACCTAGCCTTCCTGTAGCCTGGTGGAATGAAGTACTTTTGTCACATCTATAAAGATTATTATTTATGATGATGAGTTTAAATTAGTGTGTAGCTTTTAAATTTATCCATTTACAGGGGATAAAATGCAGGCAAGTTGGAGCAAGAAATGTTATATGTATTTTTTTGTTCTCGTAGAGTTATCTTTTGACTTCCACGTACTTCCACTTTGGTATCGCACTCTGGAAGTAGTTCAACTCTTCCTCTTTCAGAAACCGTAAACCAAACTTGCTCATTTTTGCTCGTCTGTGAAATATATTTGTTGTAGATAAGGCTCATTGTACAAAGTGCAAAATAATTTTGTACTGTATTTTTTGTTTCTTCTAGTTTTCAGCCATGTCCTATCAAACATCAAGAAGACAGCTATTGGAGGTCCTTCGGAGGGCAAAAAAAGACAGAGCTGTGAAAAAGAAGCACCTGTTCACGTACCTCAAAGATAAAGCATCTGCTGAATTGTCAAAGGAAGCCAAGCAGAGTGTGCACGTGTTTTGCTCGAAATTGTTTCACATGCTTGAAGGTGCCACAGGAATTACCAAAAATTGGAAGAGGAGAATGCGGATAGGCTGGACGGTGAGTTATTAATGATGACTGAATCTGTCAGTGAAGACGACTGAGGGTCATCGACTTCAGCAGGTGTAGCTGGACCTGGACGACCAGAGGTGGCTTTCTCTATGAGCAGCGAGCGCTTGAAGAGGAGAAAAACAGAAACATTGCGCCCCTCATTCAGCGGTACTACTCTTGCTTATGCTACTCAAATGAAATATAGAGAGGAGAGAGATTTGGAAAAAAAGAAACTTCTTCAGGAAATGGAAGAATCGCCTACCAGGGCTGGCAAGATTCGAAAGTCATGGGCACATACCCAAAAACAAAATCCCAAGTGTTACAACCCACAGGAGGCTTTAGCACTGACACTCGAGGGGGATCTGACACGTCTCCAGTACCAGCTGCTAAGAAACGGAGCGAAAGACTTGGATCACAATATATATGCTGCTTGCAACCATGTTCTGGACGCAAAGAAATACTGCTATCTTCAAGTCATTAACGTCACAGAATCTGTAGCTGAAGTAGCTCTACAATCTCTCCTCGACCATACAACTGCAAGAATTCTGGAAGTACAGGAACCTGTGCTCGAAACCACCCCAGAAAAGTATCAGAAATCTCTGCAGTTGATTACCAAATGGGGATGCGACGGAACCTCCGGGCAAGCCGAATACAAACAGACAGCTCGGGAGGAGGGCTTTCAAGACAGCGACATTTTTTCACGTCAGCTGTGCCTCTGCAACTTTATTATAAGAAAAAAGGGGTTAGAGTTGTAGTGTGCCAAATCAACGTCCCTCATCCACAAGATATTGGCCGATAAAGTTACAATTCAGGAAAGAAACTGAAGAACTTGCAAGGCAAGAAGGCCTAATCGAAGAGCAAATTAGGTGCCTGACTCCAAGCTGCATCAATACGCTGTTACGAGATCGCAGTATAGAAACAACTGAATTTGAGGTTACACACAATCTGCAGTTCAAAATGGTGGATGGCAAAATATGTAACGCCGTGACACGGACAAGATCGGCACAAACTTGCTACGTATGCGGCGCTAATCCAAAAGAAATGAATTCCTTCCAGAAGGAATCCAAAGCTGAAAAACCGTTAACTTTCCTATTCGGATTGTCCACGCTACATGCCTGGATTAGATTTATGGAGTGGTTGCTGCATGTGGCGCACCGTTTGGATATTAAGAAATGGCAGGTGTGGAAAGGCGACCAACCGACCATGATGAAGAAGAAACAAGAGATCGAAGAGGCCAGCTGAGTTAGTCTGAGTTAGGCCTCAATATTGACGAACCGAGGCAAGACGGCAGTACTTCCAACGACGGCAATACAGCCAGACGATTTTTTGGAAAATATCAACAAGTTGCAGCAATAACAGGTCTGAATGAAAAGCTTGTTGAACAGTGTGGCGTCTTGCTGCAAGCCTTGTCTTGTAGACTGGCTATCGATCAAAACAAATTTGGAGCTTGGGCAAACGATATCAGGGATCTCTACATCAAGCATTATTCGTGGTTCTACATGCCCGCCTCCATTCACAAAATTCTCGCTCATGGGTCCTCAATAATCTCGCACGGCCTATTACCCATTTGGAGGAGAAGGCCCAAGAAACCCGACATAAGCACATTAAACACTATCTTGAGCATCATTTCCGTAAGTGCTCACGCAAAGAAACAATGAAGGATGTGTTTTTGCGGCTCCTCGTAACTAGCGACCCAAAGATATCCACGCTTCGGAATCCCATGGCAGAGAAGCACAAGAAAAGAAGCTTATCTTCAGCCGTACTGAATCTTTTGAAAGAGATGGAGGCTCCAGAGCAGCTGTCATCTGAGGATGAATCAGAATAGGGTTAATGTGTAAAAATCATAAACTGTTCAATTATTCTTTATTTCACGTGCAAACATATTATTCTCATTGTGCAAATATATTATTATAATTGTTATTTCATAATTTTGTCTTCCTTTTCTCATTCATTAACAGCTGTCATCTGAGAATGAATGAGAATAGGCTTAGTGTGTAAATATCATAAACTGTTCAGTATTCTTTATTTCACGTGTAAAAATATTATTCTCATTGTGCAAGTATGTGCAAATATATTATTAAAATTGTTAGTAAAACATTTTGTCTTCTTGTTTCGCATTCATTAACAGCTGTCATCTGAGGATGAATCAGAATAGCCTTTATATGTAAAAATCATAAGCTGTTGTTATGCTTTACTTCATGTGGAAAAATATTATTCTCGTTGTACAAATATGTGCAACTACATTATTATACGTGTTCTTCCATCATTTTGTCTTATTTTTAGCATAACGTAACATTTCTGCAACGAAAAACACAAGATTTCAACTTTTAGCACGAAAAGATAATTTTGGCCAGGTTTTGAGGGTTTCTGGACCACTGTGCAGTGCGAAAAATCTACTAGTATTGTCTAAAGATCAGCCATAAATCAATAGATAAATCAGATCAAGCTGAACAGAATGGTTCTTGAGAGTAAATTATAATGCGTAGTTTTTGAGAAAATCAAGAAAAACGTATTTTATAATGTTAAAAACGTATAAAATTACGAATAATTAATAGCCTTTCTACTGCTGGAACATATGAGTTATTTCTGTACTATATATGTAAAAGAAAAAGACACGTTGTTAAGTATACTGTAGCTACTGTTGCTTGTTCTATACAACCGCCGACATACTGGTACAAAGTGCTTGTAATTTCTCGAATATTTTTCCACAGGTAATCCTCGATAAAAATAAAGATCGTATATTTGGAAAATTCAGAGCACAAGGGAATCAAGTCCATTTACCAATTATGTGAGAAAAAAGGACACAAAGTTAGTATGGTACATTTAAGTACATGGGGGCGGCGGTGGCTCAGTGGTAGAACATTACCATCTGGTGTGTGAGGTCCCTTACTGAATTCCAGCTCGCGCTAAGTGAACTTTGTGGTGGACAAACAACGTGTGCGTGGGTTTTCTCTGGGTTCTTCCATTTCCTCCCACTTTCTTCATTCCACCATTTCGTTCTTTTATAATCATCTTCGTCTCTTTTAATCCACACAGCATAATCGAGGGACGTAAAACTCGAAGATTTACTTAAGTACATGGAAAAATTAACACACACTCACACACACACACACACACACATATATATATATATATATATATATATATATATATATATATATATATATATATATATATATATATATATATATATATATATATATATATATATACACTATAAATTATATGTTTATATATGAAGAATTTAAATGTTTTGTCCAAAAATGTAGTGGTAATGAACAAACACATTAAGTATAACATCAAATTTTGGTTAAACTGAACAAATTAAGTGACCAAATGCCCTGCCCAAACAAATTTGGTATTTCTGACCAAGTAATTTCTTCATTATATATATATTGTATATATCGGGTGTATTAAAATGCCCTGCCCAAACAAATTTGGTATTTCTGACCAAGTAATTTCTTCATTATATATATATTGTATATATCGGGTGTATTAAAATGGCGCCCACGGACGACAGAATACTATTCTTCATGTCAAAATAAAGCGAAAATATTATATAATGGTATACTCTTAAGGGCCTCCTTCAGCCGCTATAAGAAATCAAAAGTTTCTTCACTATATGGCAACGTTGCAGATTAACTTACAACCATTAGCATGCTCTACGAATCCATCAAGGAGTTACATAGTTTGTTACACTAATAAGTGGTGCTAGTGGCGTTAGTGTATAGACTAACTGTTATCTTGAAAGAATCAATGTAACTATTTTGATGGATTGGTAGATCTATAACTATCTGCGACGTTGCCACATCGTGCAATTCTCGTCCCTAGGAGAGGACCCGAAAGATATACAATTAAAGTCTTATCGTTTAACATAGAGACGCACACAAAATACCGCAAAAATAATACTGTCTGAAGGGTGCATGAAAGCTACAACAAAACACATTGTGATCTACAAAATCGGTACACGTATGCCGAACACACAATTTAAACAGGTCTGGCCAGTTGGCGAACTTTGTTTCTGAAAGCTCCCATGAGGGACCGGACGGCGGCGTCAGTAAAGGTCTTGGCAACTCTGTTCCAGTTTGAACGAAATTGCACCTCTGAAATAATAGGATGAGCACCTTTCCGCAGTTTGGCTTTCATTGAAACTCAGAATTGTTCTATGGCACGCAGTTCTGGGCAATTTGGTGGATTCATCTCTCTGCCCATAACATTGACATCGTGGTTCTAATACCATTGCATTGCTAATGTTCCATAATGACACGTCGCCAAGTCAGGCCAAAATAATATTTTACCACTGTGTTTATGTAGCATTAGTAGAAGTCGCTTATTTAAGTACTCGTTGACTAATAGATCGCCTGTCATTGAACGGTTTGTTAAAAAATGCACGTGATTTCATTCCACATTCGCATATTGCTTGCCAGACCAGAATTTCTTTGGTAAATTCGGGGTTGCAATTGATTTGTCAGCTTTGTTGACAACCGAACCTTTACGAGCAGTGTAATATTGGGAACCAGGCAATGATTTATATTCCAATTTGACGTAGTTTCGTCATTCATAATCACACGCACATTTGGTTTAGACAGAATAGAGTCGTACAACTTTCTTCCGTGAGTTTTACGGCCACTTTCTCTCCTGTACTACGTTTAAATGTTATTTGCTTTTTGTAAGTTTTAAGGTTATGCCTCCGTTTGATACGTTGCACCATTCCAATAGACGTTGCGAATTTTCGGGCTACATCTTGCACAGAGAGTTCTTTTGTGAAGGCGAACCCCATCAGTATCTTCTTTTCCAATTCCGGGTTCACTTCGCACTGGTTTTCGTCCAGGTCGGGATCTGTCGTTGAAGGTATACTCCTCAGCATATTTTGTAATTGCCATGTGCACTGCACCAACATTTACCCCTTCCAGCTTTGCTAGTTGTCTGTAGGTTTGTCTTTATTGCTATATCATGCAACTCTATCCATCATGACTCTGGAACTGACTAAAGAAATAATAAACACTTCTGACCAGAGTATATACACTTGTTTATTAAAAACTAAATTACAGTGTAACGGTTTCGACAACTTAATGTTGTCTTCATCAGACAATAACCGCAGCAGTTAGTGTCTGATGAAGACAACGTTAAGTTGTCGAAACCGTTACACTGTAATTTAGTTTTTACTAAACAAGTGTATATACTCTGGTCAGAAGTGTTTATTATTGCTATATCATCTGTCCACGATGGATTATCCCTTCTCTGCGGAAAGCCCCCACATTTTCTTTCGTATTCAAATTTTCAACACACAAACTGCATCTACTGCTTTACCAAATTCACATGACTAAATACTATGCTGTGGCAGCTACATGCACACTCCTGTCACCTATTCTGGGAAGGGGAAGTTGTATTTATATTAAACCATACAGTCTTTATATATGTTTTTCACTTTATTTTGACATGTACAATAGTGCTCTGTAGTCCGTGGGCACCCAATGTATTTACGTAAGTTTACAATATATGGGCATGAATCGTTTAACCCTTATCCGGGCAAGCTATTTTTGTAACGTAGACTGCAACTGGGGCCTGACCAACTCTATTAGCCTTACCAACTCGATATGTTCATAACTTTAACTTCGACTAAAGATATAAAAATTCAGAATTTTATGGCATCGAAATATTTACGGATATTAAGAAATTCGAAGAAAAATATGAAGCTACTGGGCCTGGGAGGCCCCGGTTGTCCGGATAAGGGTTAAGCTCCGAAAAGAACTTCAGGTACAGGCCTTAAAGATTAAATATGTCCGAAACGACCAAACGTGAACTTGATTCCCTTTAGTGGTGAACGCACGATGTGTATGTGCAGATTCTGAAGATATTTTTGACATCTTCGCTTAGGCTACATTAGGCTTCCAGAGCTTCTTATACTGATGTCATGGCAACAATCCAATCATCTTTTCTTCCCCCGTTCTTTTATTATATCTTGTTATTGACGTAGGAATTGTTAATTACTGGAGTTCTAATTAATTACAAAAGAAATATTCCTGCAAGTATTTGAGTCTTTGAAACACAGCTACTTCCCTTTTTATTTCAACCTTGCGGTACCAGCTCGTTTTATTTAAAGATCTTTACAAAATTAATTGGAATTTCAAAGGATGACGTTTCGCAACGAATACAAAAGCATTAATATAGATCTCTGGATGGTTTCCTTTGTTGTCACTTTTAGCTACTTTTCAAATATGGTAAGAAAAGTGTTATATATATGGATAAGCATATGGGAGGGAAGAGGGGGCAATTACCCCCTACCTCTTAGCACTTCAAAACTTTTGCTTAGAAAAAGGAAAGAAAAGTACATGAGAATAATCTAGTTACATTTTTATTACTCCTTTCTTAATCCTTCCTAACTATATATAAAACTACATGAACTGACGTTAAATAACGGGTACTTCCGATTGATGTGGAAAGTTGAAATTTAGATGGTTGTCGCTTTTCAGGACTAACCAACAGGAACATTGTCAAAAGTGCATATTTTTAGTTCTTAAGATGTCTAAAAGGGGGAATGGGGAATGAGTTGAGTTGATTTTGAGTTTAACGTCCCGTTCAGCAGCGAGGCTATATGAGACGTGGACCTACTGATTAACGTGGAATCCGAACCACATGAGCACCCGCCAGGAATCGAACCTGGGCCTCCCACACCAAAGGCGCGTACGCTAACCGCTTAGCCACGGAGGTGCTCTAAGGGGGAATGAGGAAATTCCCATATTATTTAAATGGGCGTTTTCTTCAGATAACAAAATCTTATATTTTAGGTAGTTGAAATAGGAAAAAATACTTGAAATTCGGTAGAATTGTGGATTTAAGAGGTGCGTGGCCGTAGACCGAACAAACGCGGGGGTCAGCCCCCAGCTAGCCAAAGACTAGTTTATATGAAAAGTCTGCATTAGTTTCACTGAGAAAAAAAATGTAGGTGGCATACTTAAAAACGTAGGTTACATTCGTAATTCCTGTAGTTTCTGGACTTAACGTACAACCGTATATAACATCCTGCAGCAAACGTATAGCTGAAAAAGTATGCATTATACGAACTGTCCGCATAAGTGCAATGACGTCATTCGTGTGACGTCATCTGCAGCAACAAGTATATACGGAGGTAATATCTAGCTTTGTGACGTCAGGATCGTATGTAGCATGTGGGTTAATAATGACGACACTCACTGACTATCAGGACGGAGCATAATTTCAGGAAGTATGCAATATACGTTCTGTACGTGTGTTTCTTGCGTTTAACCCCGAGACAGCATCTATATTGTAGACTTGTCTACTTGTGCCCCGTACGTACGACTAGATACAGTATACGTATTGTACGTATGTATTATACAGATTTTCCTTATGTCGCACACAGCTTGTCCCGATACAGCATACAGAATATCCGTATGCACCATACAGAGTGCACATATGCAGCTTACAGACTGTCTGCATGCAGCATATAGATTATACGTATGTCGCGTACAGGCTGGCCATATGTAATGTATGGATTGGATGTATGTAGCTTATAGATTGTCCATATGAAATATGCGGATTTTACCTGTATCGCATACGTATTGCCTTGTTGTAATATATGGATTGGACATATTCAGGATCTAGATTGTACGTATAGTGCACCATTATTGAAGTGCTGCAACATAGTGAGAAATGCATGATACATTCTTACTGTAATGTTGTCACATATTGTTTTTCTCTGTATGGAAACAAAAATAGCTTAAAATATGGTTGATCTCCTTTGTGCCAATAATAATAAGATTAAAAATTTACACTTTTCAATCTTAGTTTGGAGCAGTGAAACTGTCCAGAGAAATGTATTTACCTGCAGGGTGTAAGTTTGGACTTCCTGCTAATTCTTTGGAAAGCTACTGCAAAGCCAAGGTTGAAAAGTGGCACAAGCGTTAATTTTAAAATTATTGGCACAAAGGAGGTTAACCATATGTTAAACTATTTTAGTTTTCATACAGAGTAAATCAATATGTGACAATATTACTGTAAGAATTTATCATACCTTTTGCAATAACTTAGTTGCAGCACTTCAATAATAATGCAAAATGCACAGCCATGTACAATCCTATGTTCAAACTCAAACAAGACTTACGTAAGTCATTTATTAAGCCGTTATCATCCATTGTTTGTACAGTCACGAAATTAAATATTTTTCAGTTGACAAAATTTGTTTTCCTAAAAACTCAACAATAAATTAACCTATTAGAGTACCGACTTTGGCAGGTTGTCAAGAATAACAACAAAAAGATCCAAATTAATTCATTTGTTCCCGAGCTATTGGCAAAAGAAAATTTGTCAACTGTCAAATACTTTCTTTTCCGTGTGTACTATATAAAGACGACTTTACCTCATTCTTTTCCTTAACAATATCCTCTTCCAAAATGCAGAAGTTGTTACCACAAGAGGCGTGAATAGGATTTTCCAGAAATAACTTCTCTGCACATTTTAATTAACAGATAAGTTATTTTTTAAATGACGCTATAATTAAAAACATGGTGTCAGCTGAAAACGTGTTCCCTCACAAGATGATTCCTACACAGTACTCGCCATTAAAAATGAAACTTCAAGGAGACAGGGTAGCTACGCCAAAGTTCCCAAGCCGATATCTAATAGTAAGTGTCAACTATGCTTAACCCTTAACATACCAAGCGGGGTACTCTAGGGACCCCAGAGAGTGATACTTAGTGATACTGCCGCAATTATAAGAATCAATTTATTCTCAATTTTTATATGTATCCTGCAACCCTTTGAGATATTAATTACATGATTAGATCAACGATTAGTTTCTTTAAAAAATACAAAAAATAAAAACACACTTGAAAGTGTAAAAACTCCATTGTTAAACCTGTGTTTCAGATTTACGAACACAAAAGTATAAAATTGTATGAAGAACTGAATAGTGCTCAAATATACATAATATTTGATGTCAACAATGTTCATTTAACTTAAGTATGCTTCTAGACATCCAAAAAATAATAGTTGGAGTAACCCTCTGCAATACTGTGTTAGGAAATTAAAATAATACTTGGGGTCTCCAGAAGACTCCAGCATGGTAAACAACTTTGACGACTTAGGTTTGGTACGTTAAGGGTTAAACTTATAGCTGTATTCACTGTGTGACAACGTGGTGACAAAGGAGCAGAACTGACCCAACATTCACAACCAGAACGACTGTAACACAGCGAGACATCGAGAGGATGTTCTCTTCTGGTATGGTAAGCCATGCGTCTTACGATCCAATGCCACAGCTCATCAACTGTAGCTGGCGGAGTTCACAGGTATGAGAAGCTGTGCAGCCATCGACCAAACATATTTATCCTTCCCTGCTCTATACATTCTGCAAATTTGGACTTTCCTGGATGTATCCTTCTTAGTTCAACATTTTAAGTAACGAGCAGTGTAATAGTCTCATACATTATTTAAAGAAAGAGCGATGATTCTCAGAACTACTCGGAAGTTTCTAGTTTACAATTTTATATGATATAGATATAGATAGATATATAGATAGATATACAATAATTTAAAACGGTTATATCAAAGTTTGCAATTCAGAGCACAAAAAGAAGTATAGCTCTCGGAACACTGATTATACCCAGATAATACCACTAGTAAACTCAACCACACTCAGTAAAGTTAGTTGCTTGGTATTGTCTATGAGGCAAAGATCATCGTATCTCATTGCGTGTAGATTTTTGTATTTGTTTAACGCTAAAAATTGTTTGTCGCTAATCGAACCCAGTAGCATATATATACCGACAGGACGTACGTTAGTCACAAGGTTACATGAGTGAAACACTAAATTATTCGATTGACACTTGCGGCGTTGTCAACACTAGAGAAAGGTACAAAGTGATTAAATAAATACGAAACATAGTTCATACAAAATATAGCGATGTATGAAGTCTCCTTTTCATACAATTTGGATAAAGGATACATCTGTAGAGAGCAACATAAATGATTTCTCTGGATAATTTGGATTAGTCCAGAACTCGAACAAAACTAATTTTGAAATTCGTTGTTAAGTCCAACATTTTTTCTTTCTTTCTTCGGATTCTCAATAAAGTTGACTACTGAAAAGCTGAGTTACAGATTTTATGTTAAAACATGTTCACTATACCATTGCCTTATTCACAGAACAATACATTAGTTATTAATGTATGTCTGAAATAATAGTGCTTCGTGCAGATTTACTTTATCCAATCGGAATTGCACAATGATAAAAAAAATGTTGCAAGGTATAATGTTCTTATTTACAGAGAAAAAGAGTTGAAAGGACTTAACGCTAACAAACATTTTCTTTAAACAGACATACATTTATTCTAATTTATGGAAGAAAGAAATAATTTGTGGAGCAGTATATTTATTAAGGTTACATATTCGTACAAAAGAATGTGAATATAATCGGGTCTGTCTTCAGAAAGGACGTGCTTTTAGCCACAAATTACACTGCTTCTTTTCGCTGTCTTTCATGCAGAATCCTGGTTTTGTTTTGATGCATGAAATACCTGAAACAAAAATCAAAAAAATATTTAAAATGTTACATTTTAAAATATTTAACATTTTTTAAATTAAATGGACAAAACCTGGTCGGTCAGGTATGGACTTTTGGGTTTCTGGTAGAAAAACGATTAATTAAAAAAAAGTGTTTATTGATGCTGATCAACTCGAAATGTATTACTATGCAAAAGTAAGTGGGTACCCAATGGCGTTCGAGGTACCATGCGGTACCTAATGTCTGCATTTTTAGATATGTGGAAATATATGTCTCTAAAATGTAAAGAACTGATATCTGTTTAGTACAGAAAACCGCAACTCGGTAAGCCTTATGGATACCGAGGTATGGGAAAATAAAGAACACCACCACAGAAGTGTGAGGTTTGCGTACTAGATTGTGCAGTTTCGAAAACGTAATTACTGAGGGCTAACAACAACCTCAAAAGTAGTTTCAATTCAGTACACTACACACACGTCCTTATGGGGGCTTTCGGGTACTATGGCATTCACAGACCTCCCATTTCTAAACATTCTAAAATATATTTTAATAAACTTATAAAGAACGTTACAGCTGTGTGTTTACCGAAACCGCAAGTCGGTACGTTTAACAGTTACCGAAATATGGTGAAATAAATAGGAACACCATAGGTATGTGGGGCTTCCATACTTGACAGTACAGTTTAGAAAATTAATGAAAATATGACTAATGGCTATCAAGATATTTTCAAATAAAGGGAGGACCCACACAGTTACGGGGTTTTGGTGTTAGGTGGTAAAATTTCCGAAACTGGTCATGAAATCTGAATAAGCACCAGTAGCAATTTCATCCTAAAGTAACTGGGTATTTCCATGGGGTTTTAGAACATCATGGGTCTAAAAAGATTAAGTTTTAAAAGCTTCGGAAAATATAATTTGACATTTGTAAAGAGTATTAGAAAAGAGAATAGAGTTACCCAAAACTTCCAGCCAGTACATCTTACAGCTAGAGAGACACCGTGAAATAAAAGAGTATTAGATCTTGAAATTTCATAAAACAATTTTTGATCTTAATAAAAGTTAAATAAGATGGTACTTATATGGGTGAAGTGAGTACCTCACACTCGTCAGGGCAATTCCGATCGAAAGATTAATTCAGCTCGAAGTTTTCTTCGGGTAAATCCAAGCGTGATAATTCCTAGCTTACAAAAAGAATGAAAATTCTTTGTCAATATCTAATATAGCAACCGAGATATAAGTAATTATGTATTTTATGACGTCGTAAAAATGGAGACCCACATGGATTTGTACTGTTGAGTCTTTGCTGTAAGAAGAAGAAATTTCAGAAAACTACCGTATATACCTTAATAGACAATTAAATGGGTGCAGGCACGGTGGCTTAGTGGTAGAGTGCGTATCTTTGGTGTATTGGGTTCCTGGTTCGATCCGCGGCCAAGTCAGTTTGTAGTCGACATCGTATTCGTGGGTATTCTCGGGGTACTCCCGTTTCCTCCCACCTTTGCACTCCATCAATTCTATCATCAACATTCATTTGCCTTAATTTCATTTTAAAATTAAATGGGCAGTTAAGTGTGATCGTATCTCTGTGGATTAAGAGAATACTCCAGTGTAGTTTCTGCAAAACATACTAGGTAAACACCCCACCACTAAGTTACTGTGTTCTCACTGTTTTAATTGTCTATTAAGGTACAAAGAGTAGGTTTTTGAATTTCTTTCTTATAGCAAAGACCCAGAAGTACAAATCCTTAAAGATCTCTATTTTTACGCCATAAAACATATGACTCGTTATATTTTTATTACTATATTAGATATTCACAGGGAATTTTCACTCTTCTACACAGCTCGATGAACCTTTGGAACTGCCTGAAGAAAACCTAGAACTAATCTTTCCATCGAAATTGTAATGAGGTACTCACTTAACCCATAGAAGTACCATCTTATTTAATTTTGTTGGGACCAATAATTTTTCCGAAGTTTCAACATCTCATACTCTTTTATTTCACGGTGTTTCTCTATATGTTAGATGTACTGGCTGGAAGTTTTAGGTAAACATATTTATACTTACATATTTCTAATACTCTTTACAAATATCAAGTTATATTTTCAAAAGCTTTTAAAATTTAATCTTAGTAGACTGTAAGATGTTCTAACACCCCATCGAAATATCTAATTACTTGAAGATGGAATTGCTACTGGTGCTTATTAATTTTCCATGACCGGTTTCGGAAATTTTATCATCTAACACGAAAATCCCATACCTGTATTGGTCCTCCCTTTATTTGACAATATCTTGATAGCCGTTAGTCATATTTTAATTCATTTTCCAAATTGTACCTTCAAGTATGCAAGCCCCAGGCCCGTAGCCAGCCCAAAAATATACGGGGGGGCCGGCTGAAGTTAGGGGGGCCCGATCCAACCATATGATAGTTCATCACCATATTATAGTTCTTTTGCGAGCCTACTCTAAAACTTTTAGGGGGCCAGCAAAAATTTAGGGGGGCCGGGCCCCCCTAGACCCCCCTGGATACGGGCCTGGCAAGCCCCACATACATATCGTGTGGCTCTTTATTTTCCCATATCTCGGTATCCTTAAGGCTTACCGAGTTGCAGTTTTCAGTAAACAAATATCAGTTCTTTACATTTTAGACACATGCATTTCCATATATCTAAAATGCAGAAATTAGGTACCGCATTGGAACCACATTGAGTACCCACTTACTTTTGCATAGCAGGGTAAAAACGCCAGTGGTTCTCACTTTAAGGTTGAAAACATACTATTTTGTCTCTTCTCTCAGCATCGTGAATCTGTCGGAGCTGTACCATAGTTGGAAAGACTCACTGATCCTTCCTATAATGACCATGTAGTCAGAATTCAAAAAGGAGTAGCCGTTGAAGGAAAAACAATATTTTAAAATCCTTGCACCAGTAGTCGTCACCTTAAAATCAAAATGTTCCAGTAGTAGTCAGAATTTTCTACCAGTGTTCGTCACTCAAATAACTTGACATAATTTATTCAGAAACGCACTGTTTATCAGTTTAAAATTAAAAATGAAATGAAATCTTTAAGTTTAACGTCCCACGATTATGCCGGTTAGGCTAAAGGAGACGGTGATAATGAGAGATGAGTGAAATGGTGGAATGAAGAAAGTGGGAGGAAACGGGAGAACCCCGAGAAAACCCACGAGCACGGTGTTTGTCCACCACAAAGTTCACTTGGCGGGGACTGGGATCGAACCCGGGACCCCAAGCACCAGAGGTGAACGCTCTACGACTGAGCCACCGCGCCCCCCAGTTTAAAATTAAGAATAGAGTATAAAGTACTAATCTTAATAACTGTGCATCACTTTTGACACTCAAGAAAGAAAATAAAAATGTTTTTACATACTTTTTAAAGCAATTTCAGTAAGAAAAATGTTAACTGAATTCAAAAGTTAACTGTATATTTTTTAACGTTAAGAGTACAATATTAAATACTATGTTTAATAACTATAGTGACTTTAAGCACTCAAAAATGAAAATAAACATGTTTGTACATACATTTTTAAAACAATTTGAGAAACAAAATAAGTTAACCGAATTCAAAACTTAATTATACATCACCTTAAGATTAAGAATGGACTATAAAATACTGAGGTTAATAATAATGCATTACTGAAGAATGAAAACAAAAATGTTTTTAACTACCTATATTGTATTTACATGTTGTTATTTCTCATTAACATGCTTTTTGATAACGCACGATATGGGCTAGGGGTGCGCACGAGAAATGATTTGAGACTGTCACCTCTCGCAAAATGTCGCGAAAGTTGTCTCCTCTCTAAACTGTATCTGTTTCTATTGGAAGAGCTATGTCTCGTCTCGAATTTCGTAACAAAAATTCTGTCTAGTCTCGTGCCGTGCGCAACCCTAATCAGGCCATAGACAAAAACTTCATTTCGGAGGGGTTTCGATAGGGCTTTGTGATATCCAAATTTTGAAATAGATAATCGATATTGACATACTATTGAAACTTGTTCGAAATATCAAAAAATACAGCAATATCAAAATATAAGCAATATCAAAAATCGAAAATATAGAAATATGATAAAGATCAAAAACATCGATATATCGGTCAAAAATTTCGATATCGATAGTTTGATATTTGAAAATATTAATCGTTCGATCGAAATATCGCACATCCCTTGGCTCCAACTGTTACCACCTTAAAAAAGAATGTGAAAATTGCTAACTACCTAGGTAATCTGTAAGTACCTTAAGACGGGGTTACTTTGCACTTCAGGGTTAACTTCGCACAAAATACGAAAAAAGTTACACAGTCTTCCGTCGGTAAATCCATGAACTGTAAAGAGAAAGTTTCAACTGCCACCGTAAGATAGAACATCTAACTGAATTTTGGCTATAATGTTGGCGGTTAACATCAGTTCTAATTACCTGAAGGGTTTGTTGTTGTAGAGGTATGGAAAGCACTCACTGTAAATGCAGACAAAATTTGGAAGATATCACCTACAAGAATTTCCGTCAAAGTTAAGTCGGTTTCGTAGAATTCTACTGTGTATGATGGGACTTCCAAGCAATAGTTGAAACTGAAGTGTGAAACATTGTAAAGTCATAGAAAAAATAACACTGGGAGAAGGCTGTTTTGAGCCTCAAATCGTAGTTACTTTGCACCGGGTCAACGTAACCCCTTAAATGGGAAATTCTTACTATGGCACCTCCTGCCGTCTAACTTTAGGAAAATTTCCTCTTTAGGTAGATGTCGGAATGGATTTCTTGTTGGAAAATAAATTACGAACAGCGGCGGGTTCAGAAGAATAGTTTGAGAGGGACTTCACACAGAAATACAGTGAAACCTCTACTAACGGACACCTCTGTAAAGCGGACACCTCTCATAACGGACATATTTTGTAATCCCCAAACACTGTAATAGGAAAACAACATGTTGACAAACCTCTCTAAAGCGGACACACTCTAGTACGGACACGGACAGTCTTTTCTGTCTCTTATAGGTATTATTTACCTCCATATTACGGACACTTTCTCTAGAAACAAGTTGAAAAGTACAGAAAAAATACATTTTCAGAAATGCATACATGTATCACCAAGGAAGCATTGCTATAACATTTTTCCTCGTCAACTGGCTGTTCAGAAACTCAGATGAAGCGTCTTTGTTTAACAACACCCTCATATCCTTTGCTTGCATTCCACTCCCACCCAACCTGTTTTAGAATCAAAAGTGATTAACAGTTGCCTGCCATTTGGGATGACACGTCATTCTACTGTTCCGCTGGAATCAAGCAGAAGACATGTTTGGTATTTTTTGGCCGCGTATTCGCATATTGTCTTAGTGCCTCTATTTGTAGACGGAAATCTTTTTAAGTCATTCTGCATCGAATAAGCAATAAGGTGTAAGTTGTTGTGAGCTTTCGAAATGCCACGAGAAGCGCTAATGTTAAAATCGAATTGATTGAACTTTCGAAGAATACTGAGGTGTGCGAAGGATTGCTGAAAATTTTTGTATCGGTAAAACACAAGCATCTGAGATAATATAAAACCAAGACAAGTTAATAAAGTTGTGGTGTGAAAATGACGTTGAAAATAGTGTCTCATTGCTTTGAACAAAGTTGGTGTGCAAGTGAATGTTTTTATAGAGTGCAGAATGAAAAAAAAATTCCTGTGTTAGGGTCGATGCTAAAAGCTAAGAATTTGGAGGTAGCAACAGAAATGAATGTTTCAGATTTCAAGGTCTCCAACGAGTGTTTAGAGAAGTTGCGGATTAGACACAAAATTTCTTTCAAAGCGATTTGTGGAGAATCCGCAGATGTCGACATGCCCACAGTCATAGAACGGTTTGATAAGTTACCTTCAATAGTTTGTAATTACATATTACCTTATTTACTAATTTACGTAAGAAAATATCGACACCTCTCTAAGACGGACACCTCTCTATAGCGGACAATTTTTGATTCCCCACGGCTGTCCGCTTTAGAGAGGTTTCACTGTACTTCGTTTATTTAGAAATCACTAGACTTTTTGAAGGGTTTGACGGGCATACGCATAGGAATGACTAAATTAGATTTTTTAAAAATGAAATCCTGCAATTTGGGTGGGCTTCAGCCTGAAAGCCCCAAATCCCGTAAATCTTCCACTGATTACGGTTGAGATGATATTCTTGGATATAAAGAGCAACCAAGGCAAATCAGTTCACGGAGAGTTTTTCTGTTTTTCAGTTGCCATTTTTGTGGGTCATGCTAAACTATCAGAATGTGGCTCCTATTTCGGTACCAGAAAATACATAATTTTCTTTACAAATATCGATAATTCATACTAAGTACTGATACCGGTACCATAATTCCAACATCAATATTTGTAGACTGCATGCAGTTTTGTGTAAAAAGTGAAATGTATAAATACAGGAGAGAAAACATTGCAGACAAACATTATGTTAAACATACTTTTTTGTATGTGGTGCAAAATATCTTCATCTATGGGGTTACTTTGCACCAAAGTTTATATGAAATGAAATCTTTGAGTTTTACGTTCCACGATTTTGCCGGGTATGCTAAAGGAGACGGTGATGATGAGTAATGAATGAAATGGTGGAATGAAGAAAGTGGGAGGAAACGGGACAACCCCGAGAAAACCCACGCACACGGTGTTTGTCCACCACAAAGTTCACTTGGCGGGGACTGGGATCGAACCCGGAACCCCAAGCAACAGAGGTGAACGCTCTACCACTGAGCCACCGCGGCCCCTCATATAGAGTATCTACAAGTAACAATATGTTGTAAAAAAAATGGCCCGTCTGGAGGTCATGTAAGCTAAACACCAATACAATTGTTACAGATTTATTTACTAGCACTGTTTAATTATCTACGGTGCTGAACATTGCAACATCAATATCATTATGTCACATCCTCTCAAAATTATGCTAACTGCAAAGTAGACCTGCTTTGCTTCGTAATGTCCAAATAGTTGATTACTGTGCTCGAATGCAGGCAAGTAGCATACAAATTTATGATGTTGAAGGCGTTATTTTTCACAGGTATGGAGAAAAGACATGAAAACGAAAAATAAAAAGAAATCTTTGTTTTACGTCCTACGGTTATGCTATGTATGCTGACAGTCACAAATGAGTATTGAAAATTGATGATCTTGGAATACGATTTGGTGGAATAATGAGGGGGAAAAAATAGACATTGATTAAATATAAAATTGAAAAGAAATAAGGGCCTGACGCTCAAATATTTATCTATCTGGCAGCCATATTGATCCCTCTAAAATATCATGAAGTACTTGATTGATTCTAAACCCAATAATAGTAATAGTGATTATAACAATAAACACAGATTATACCTAGATATAATTTACGCACCTTGAAGTCTAGAAATTAATAATTGCAATCCTCAGCATTCCAATAGAACTTTGATTTCTCCAAATGAAGATTCGGACATCGGTTTTCTTCTCAAGCAATAATGGGGTACAATAATCAGTTGCAGTCCAAAGCCAAGTCACTAAGCATGAATATAAAAGATTTTGTGTTAAATATTTCAATGTAAATTTCATGAAATAGAATTCATTAGTTAGTTACATACAAACTCTTACGCATGTAAGTCAGAATCTACTTGTAATAACTTGTAAATTTAAACAAAATTATACTACAGTTATAGGGACATCAAACATATATTCCATAATATATATAGGGTGTCTCAAAAGTCCCCTGGCATAAAGTAACTCGGTTATTATCAGAGTTACAACAAAATGTAATTGGGAAACCGTCTCCAAATATGATGTTTCCAATGTAAGTTGAAAGAATTTTCGAAATCGGATGAGTCGTTTGGCTGTACACTCTTTATGCGTCCAATGTTAAATGAAAATGCAACGTTGCCATTTACCTGGACCCACAACATAAGTGAATGAAGTTACTGTCTTTTACGCTAACATGTCGATGGCCCATTTCAAACAGTAACTCCATTCACATATGTTGTGGGTCCAGGTAAATGGTAACATTGCATTTTCATTCCACATTGGGCGCATAAAGAGTACAGCCCAAACGGCTCCTCCGATTTAAAAAGTGTTCACGTTAGATTGAAAACAACATATTTAGAAATGTTTTTTCCTCTTACATGTTGTTGTAACTCTGATAACAGAGTTACCCTGTGTCAGGGGACTTTCGAAACACCCTGTATACATCATACGAAGTTCCTTTCTAAATTCTACACGGGTGTAGTTTAATTGAATGTGAGATGGATGATACATTAGGCCGTTTGGGAATACTCACACAGATGGCCGCCATTTTGGATTAAATTTGTTTGTTATAAATTGGTGGGTAATGTGATATATATATGGCCACGGGCTAGAATTTTCTCAGTATGTCAAATATGCAATCAGATTCCATGGAGCTTGATTTGGTGAAAAGTTATTGCCAATTGAACGTTGCATTTACCTCTTTCTTCTAGATGTAGAACCATACCGTTAGCACGTAAGGAATGTATCGAAATATTCAAACTGTGGGGCGGGAGGAGTGCCTGTGCAGTGGTTACCGATTGCAAACAGAATCATCCACAATGTGACTGTGTTATATGTTGCAGTGTCACAGTAATTAACTAAATTTGAGGAGACGGGCACATTCGTGGACATACGTAGCGGACGATCGTAGACAGCTACAGATGAAGCAACGCCTACGGCAGTGCTGACTTCCTTCTCGATGTGGCCCCAAAGGAGCACACGTCATTTATTAATGCAATGTGGGTTGAGTCATAGGGTCTGCGCGTGTAGAAGTGCATCCGTACAAGGTGCAAATGAAGCAACATCTCCACGAGAACGATCTTGATCGCCAAGTGCAGTTTTGTGACCGAGTTATCGAGTAATTATGGTTAAACTCTAACATTTTTATGCAAATACTCTTTTCAGATGAAGCTGACCTCTACGTAAATGGGAAGGTTAATAGGCAAAACATGCACAATTGGTCACCTGACAACCCCGCGTGCAAGACTCCTCCAACATGACCAGCGCAAAGAAAATTAATTATGGTGTTGGCAGACAAATGAGGAATACATCTAATCAGTCACTTTTTCATTCCATAAAATTAACTGCGGAATAATACCTCACGCTCGTACAAGATAGATATTGCGAGCTGCGATGCCCGAGGATGGTACATTCTCGCAGTTTTTTCAACACCATGGCGCTTTCTTCATTATGGGATTCATGGTGCGTCACTACTTGAACAATTCCCTAGAACATGGGTTGATCGACGAGAGGCAGTTGAATGGCTGCCCGATCACCGGACCTAACGCTGTTCAATTTCTAGCTTTGTGGACATGTTAAGCCTATGGTTTGTGCAGTAAATGTTCATAATTTTTATCATCTAGAACAAAGTATCGCCATCGTCTGTGCACGAATTTGACCCTATATCCTACTTTGTGTCCACATTAATTGGAAGAAGCTTCTGCAAATGTTTATTGCTCAGTAGGGACATGTGGAACATATACTATAACCAGGGGTAAAAGTGGACCTGACAAGGTGGGGGGACGGTAGGTAGCGGCATCACTCCACGCCGTTCCTCCTGCCTATCTTTGCCCATTGTACCATTTTAGGGTCTGGGAGACGCCGTACATGTTTTTTTCGAGGTGAGGAACTCCGTCCTCCGCGTTTCCCCTCGCTTTTACCCCTGACTATAACAGCGAAATGTGTTCGAAGTGGGAACAATCAGAGGCGGTGCGTTTTATTACGATTTAGACTCGACATACCGGCTACCTAAATGTTCAAATGCAGTGAAGTGTGAAGCCTACAAGATTGCATTTCTATTTATATAATGTCTGAAAACCACTGGAAAGCTTCTTTAGTTACGGAGAAAAAATGGAGAGACTGATCCATTCATCGTGAACAACTTTCTGAAAAAATAAAATAAAATAAAATAAAATAAAAATAGCCCCTTACCTTGTATCAGAAAATTATACACGAAAGTGCTCAAAAACCGACTTTTAATATTAACAATTTCCAGCGGGAAAACTCCTGGACCACACACTCGAATGAGGGGTATTTCAAACTCCCGTAAGATCCGCCCCCACTGCAATCCCCTAAATCCGCCCATGCTCAAAACACGACGCTTATAAGACTTCAGACAAGACGACACATACCAACATACGAAAGAAACAATTCAATATGGCACATCAAAATATAAACTAATGAACTTCTTTGAAAACACCTAAATTTACAAACAAAAGGTAGAAAAAGGAAAAAATGTCAGTATTGTCAACTTAGAAGTTACTTCTACATAAGAAATAAAATCTTTGTCAATGCGTATAAAAATGGATTTATTAAAGGTATTTAGCATTTATTCTTCCGTGAAGGTATATCTTGATCACTAAAAAACCAGAAACGGTATGTCTCTATCACTGAAAAAAAAAAAAAAACAGAAGGGTATGACATACCACTACATATAGTCTCACTTGGTTCATTGCCAATAACATTTCACCAGAATAAGTTACATGATATCTGATTGCATATTTGACATCCTCAGAACATTTTAGTGCATGGCCATGTATCACATTACCCACTTATCATCCGTATTAAAATTTCGAATCTAAGATGGCGACCGTCCGCGTGATGTAATCCGAAAGTATCCCTCTGGGCCTAATGTGTATCTCTTATCTCGCATTCAATTAAACTACATCCCTGTAGTTTTCAGAAAGGATGACAAGGGACTTCTGATGCACCCTGTATATAATAGTTGTATCAATAATGAAGTTGGAAATATGTGATCTAGTTCGTTGTTTCCAATTTAACCTAATGTTTTGCTGAAAAGGGAATATTTGTTGAAATCTGAGTTTTACGTGCGACGGGTATACCAGCTAGGCTAAAGGAGACGCTGATGATGGTATAATGAATGAAATGGTGAAATGAAGAAAGTGGGAGGAAACGGGAGAACCCCGAGAAAACCCACTCACACGGTGTTTGTCCACCACAAAGTTTACTTGGCGCGCGCTGGGATCAAACCAAAGACCCCAAACACCAGAGGTGAACGCTCTACCACTGAGCCATCGAGGCCCGACAGGAATATTTGTTGAAGTCTGTCTTCTTCAGTACCAAGGTTACACAAAAATGAGAATATGGTTTTGATGGAATTCGAACCAACATTATATGTATACTCCCTCAGCGAGAATCAAAGCTGGCACCAACTTTACATATGCGCGCGCATTGTATGTTACTTATATAGCTCACAGAGCTATGGGCGAGCAAGCAAGGCACGTGCCCCGGGCGCGTGGTTGGAGGGGCTACTAAAAGAGAGGTTATATATTAGTACTTTTCCGTTTTGGTGTTTAATACTTTTCATCAGAGTGCGGAATCATGAAATCAAAGTGGGGGAGACTGAAGGACTGAAGAGAGCGAGAGAGAGGAAAAAACAAAAAAAGCTGCGCATTTTTACACTTCAAAGAATTGTAGTGAAATGAGAAGGTCAGAATTCAAGATGACATTCGGATGCTTGGCACGAAGAAAAACATTGCAAGCAATTTTGAAAAAAAAAAAAACTTAAATAATGTGATATATTTTGTAGGCTTTGGATATGTATGTTTTAGTTGGCATCAACAATTATTGGTGTGTTTTGTCACAATTGACAGTTTAGCGAGAGACTAGGCTAACTGACAATTTTAACTTTCTGAAAGAAAAGGAAACAAATGAAAACAGCACGTTACAAAGGATACGTCTGATATTCATAGTTTGGCTTAGTATACAACAGGGGTGGATCCAGGATGGACTACTGGGGGGCGGTGGGTTGTAATGCCACTACTTACAAGTTATAGCTACTTTTAAGAGATTCAACTCTGGGTGGGTTTATTTTATATTAAAATTCACAAAGTTTTCTCTTCTTAGGGGCGATAGACCCTCCCTGGATCCGCCCCTGACTCAGGACAAGCCACACCGACAAGTGGTTGAGGCAAAGGTCAATTAATGACATTGGTATGCTGTTCCGTCAAAATCTCAATCTTGACCTTGATGTAGGTTAGCCTGGTCTCTCACTGAACCTCTCAATTGAATGTTTAATATGTAAATTAGGCACTCCTACATCACAAACAGTAAATATAACCTACCTTATTCTACGTTTTTAAATGCATTTCTACAACTGATTGTAACTTGAAAGGTTCTCGTGAAGATTAGCTGGCGGAGGTTACCTAACATAGCCATGAGTTATCAAATTAACAGTTGTGATGATAATGATCCTGAGGTTAGATGTTAAAATTGGACTCGAGAGCGGAACAAGGGCTGATGTCTGTCTCAGACGGGGCATGGAATGGAACGAATATGAAAATAAGGTTGCTGTAATAGTTTTCCACAGGGCTTGTAAGATTTTCGAAACACTTGGCATTTTTTTTATCAAGACTTGACATTTTTTTTAAAAAAAAATCAAGACTTGGCAATTTCAAGTTTCATCCCCCTCCCAATCTTGTAATGCTCGCTACGCCGCTGTAAGCAATATATATTTCCGAGAATATTCGTTGTTCATCTGTTTCCGCTGGGTTACAACGTGGTGAGCTGCATATGGGACTTTTAATAGTGTTATTATAATGAGCAAGAATTGCAAATTATGTTAATGTTCCTAAAAGAGGGAAATTGAAAGAGAAATTAAATTAAAAATAAATAAGGGAGAGAAAAGTAATCACTTGAAAATAAAAATAAAGTCGTTGAGTTTAATGTCCCATGATTATGCTGTTAGGCTAAGGGAGACGGTGATTAAAGCAAGTTAATGATTATGGAATATTTGGTGGAATGAGAAAGTGGGAGGAAATCAAGTCCCCGAGAAAACCTACAAGCACGTATATGAAAATGAAGTAAAACATACACTGGCCTATGCTTTCTTTGTCTAGCAGAGTCATAGTTTGGAATCGAAAATGTGTTTTGAATCCTTGTATTTAGAGACAGAGTGTAAGTAACGAAATCACTTAATACATCCATTAAGATTTCGGAAAGCGAAATCTAAATTTAGGTAAGCTAACTCCATGTACTAACTGCTTGCATCCGCTTCGTACATTGTTCGAAGGGTCACGAAGCAAATCACCTCATTTAGTCTACACATACCTAGTACTATTGTTAATTACCTGCTTCGTTTGGGTTCGATCATTCTAAACTATTTTACTGGTAGCATATATTCGTTCCTTTAGCTAGGCTTTCGTAATGGAAGGGGGGTGCGTGACTTGAAATACTGTGGTTACAACACCAGGGGATCGATCAATCTAAACTATTTTACTGACAACATATCCATATTGATTTGTTAGGACAATAAAATAAGGATAGGCCCTATGTTAGTACGTATTTTAATTAAAGAATTATGAAGAAATCTAGCGTAAAAGAATAGAAAAAAGTATTAACAAAGACATAGTCTTCCGAGGTCATTCGAACTCGGTTCTTCTCGTCTTCTTTCTATTTCTCTTATCTTAGTTTAATGCCGTCAAGGATAGCAACGAGATCTCTTTCGGGAGTAAAGACATCCTATAAAATGGATTAGTGTTGCCGCGAAATTCAAAATGGTTCATATTATTGGTAATTCTGGGCATTGCTTAAGTTCTAACTGACAGGCTATCTGAAAGAACCGGTTTATCGATCGTCATTTTAGTCCATAGGGTTACTGGCGCAAATTCCGGGGGATGAGGACATGTCCCCTCCAATCTTAGAACTGGGGGGGGACTTTCCCCTCAATAATCCGATTTGAAATGCAATTTTTGGGGAGAAATGTGATGATTTGTGTCTGATTGCCACAAAGGAAAGTAAGATGAAATTATGTACCCACCCCAGAATAAGCCCTCAATCTGCCCGCCTCACAATTTTGAAGACAACTCTGCTCCCCTGATCCTCCGCAGCATTGTTTTTCAACTTCATAAATATTTTGAACATCCTTAAAAAAATTATGAGAACTGTCTTACGCGTCCCTCCCAATGTTGAAGACAGAATTGCGCCGCTGCATAGAGTTAACATGGAGCTAGATGGAATTCGGAATGTTCCGTTACAATAATATCCAATTTCAACTTGATCCCCCCCCCGTTTCCTCCACACAAAGCTCCTCGTAAGAAAGAGTAACCAAACGCTTATTGTAGCTTTATATTTTTGAGGCTGATTCATCTGTTTCATCTTTCCTTAATATTTTTCATTTCTGGATCCGAAGGGGGGGGGTCTGGACCCACCCCTTGGCTACGTGCCTGCTTCCCGTAAAAAGCTTCATTCGAACCCTGAATCAAACAACTCCATCTGTAAAGCAGTGCTAAGTTGATTTTAATATCCTTTTCTGCAACGAGGCTGTATGAGACGTGGACTTACTGATTAACATGGACTCCGAACCACTCCCGCCGGGAATCGAACGCGGGTCTTCCACACCAAAGGCGCGTACGCTAACCGCTTAGCCATGAAGGAGCTCATCTCTAAAGCAGTGTAAGCAACACAAAAAACAAACACAAACACACACACACACACACACACACATATATATATATATATATATATATATATATATATATATATATATATACACTAGAAGTTTGCGCAATTGGGGATCAAAACATTCTCAATGAAGTATGAGAAATAGTAAACGTCAATCAAATTGGGCTTCTGCTTATTCTTTACTTCGTTAATACTTAATTCCTTCTAGAAATAGTGAAACAATACTATGAAGTCACAGTACTTAAACATAATCGAAAGAATAAGACAAGGAAACAGAGTAAGTTCCAACTGATTAAACTAGTCATATATACTATACCTAACTGTTACATTCTATTTCTTACCATATTACGAAAGCGATATAACTTTTTTACCAGCGATAGAAGCTGGACGCAATCCAATACTGCAATTTAGACGCTGTAACGAAAGCTGCAAGTCAAACGCCTGACACTCCTAACTCTTCAAGCTGTGTAGTAGCTGTTTCAAGCGGCCAGCAACTTATGACCTTGAAACTAAGTGCTAGTAACCAAATTAATGCCAAGGTACGATACAAACACCCCAACTTGTAACAGACTGTTTATTCTGTTCCAGTTTTATTTTGTCTAAATAGTTATATTCAATCTGTTCGTTTTATTTTTGTGTAAATAGTTGTATTCAACGTTTAATTATTGGCATATTTATTTGTTTAAATTTGATTACTGAATGTTATTTTAATGTATTAAAATTTGTTAGAATTTTGCATTCATGTTTATAAGCTTTATGTACTAGAGACCTTGTCATCTCTTTAAATACTGAGTAGGTGTAATTTTTTTTCTTCTAATGGATTGTGAGAAGAAGATGTAACAAAGTTCTTTTCTTAGAAGAGAGAAGGAAATTATTATTGCTTGCAAAATAATAAGTGTTATTTTCATTATTAGAAATTTTTAGATAGTTTGGTTTGATTTTTTTTTTAAACAAAGGAAATTCAACTGTTCGATTAACTCACTACTCGTGCCGAACTTGCACTTAAAAATCGAAGTCTGATAAACTAATCCTAATTACAAGCTTCCCATGACTGAAACAGGATCCATCCTGTTATGAGAGGTTTAACAATAACATAGAGAGGTGAGAGGCTTATTACAAAATGGCGACCGTAAGCACGACGATTTGGAGCAGAGTACCATCTATTTATAACTCTGGTAGTGATGTTGTATTGAAAGTTGGGCAAAAGAAACAACAGAAGTAAAGCTTACATCTGACATTGACAATCATCGGGGAAAATAGTAAATAACACTTTGAAAGAAGAAAATGCCTAGGGCTAAGAAAGTGAAAACACTGAGATCTGGTGATTCCAGTGAAAATTATGCATGTTGCAGTGGAAAGACAGTGGAAAATGATGAAGTGGTGAATTCCATTATGTGTGGACGTTGCCACATATGGTACCATTTTAATTGTGTAAATGTTGATAATGATAGATACGACGAATTTAGTAATTCTGAAGTAGACTGGTATTGTAAGGAATGTGATATACCAAGAATGCCGGAAACAAATAAAGGAGACGGTTCAAAAGAGAAGACAAAGGCGACTGAAAAATCAAAATTTACTTTGGAAGATTTGGTCCTGATAATGAATCAGCGTTTTGATGCTTTAAGTGAGGATACCAATCAGCGCTTTGATGCTTTAAGTGAGGATACCAATCAGCGCTTTGATGCTTTAAGTGAGGATACCAATCAGCGCTTTGATGCTTTAAGTGAGGATACCAATAAGCGCTTTGATACTTTAGGCGAGGAAACAAAAATTTTGCGAGAAGAATATGCTCAGAATAGGACGGATATAAATGAAAAATTTACAGAATTGAGTAATCAAATGAAGGAGATGAGAGAGGACTGGAAAACTGAATTGAATAAGGAAGTAGCAGGTTTGGACCAAGAACTTGTGGAAATAAATAAGAAAATGGAAAAACAGTCGGAAGATTCGGAAAGTTTAAAAGCAGTTATGGTTCTGTGCAAAGCGCAATCGCAGGAAATAGAAAGAGAAGTTGATGTACTAAAATCAAACTTTAAAATGACGGATGAGAACATAAAAAGAATAGAGAATAGTTGTAAACATTGTCACAAAGTAATAGACCGTAAGTATAAACTGTTGCAAGAGGAAGTAGATACTATAAAGCGTAAGTATGAAAAAGCAGATACTAATTTTGATACTAATCATGTTGATTATATTTGTGTACCTTTTCCAAAATCCTCAGATAATGGGACGCGCTCTGTATCAATACCCACATTTACCTCTAGTAATACTACGGTAACTTCAACAGTTTCTACTGTAATGAGTACTTTTGAATCTGGTTGTAGGTGTGCTGTATCAGAAAACAGGATTCCCTTTTTTCAGACTGGAAACAACCGTTTTCGAGTTGACGATTGTGCGAGTGATCGGGATCATTTTCAACCGACTCCACATTTAGATTTTGAAGATGTAATTTGTAAATTGGAAGAACAAACTATCACTAGAGAAGTTCATAGTCCTATAAGACAGTCACCGATATATCATATTACTAAAGAGACTCCTAAGGAGAGCAGAATAATTGCAAATAACGAATATACGTCTAACAGTATGTTAAAACCTAAATACTTGCGCGATTTCCCACGATATAGTGGACAATTAACCCCTGGAGCGGCGAAAAATTTCTTGAAAGAGTTTAATCGACTCTCGAAATTGTATAATCTTTCAGACGCCGAAAAGCTCATTATAATACCTCAGTGTTTAACACGAGCGGCGATCGGTTGGTTTGAAATTATAGCGGATACTGTAACTACTTTTGATGAATTTGAGCAACATTTCAAAGATCAGTATATGTCAACACAACTCGAACAGGCTCAGAAACGCCAGCTGCGTAATACGAGATACGATAAATCCAGATATCCTAATACTCTTGAATTCGCATTGGGTATAGTGGAGAAATATCACAATATAACTGTGAACTATGATGAGAAAGAGCTCCGTGATATTCTGTTAACGTGTCTTCCGTTGGAAGAAGCTAAGATTTTGAGGTTATCGAAAGTAAAAACAGTGGAAGAAGTTTTGTTGAGTGTTATTGAGATCAACTCAGCGGAAGCGGAAGCTGAAGCGAACCAATGGAGCGTTAATTCAAGACGTAATACCAATACAAAAACTCCGTATATACGAATGGCTCAAAATAACTTTAGATCTGAGTCTCCTCACACGCAATGTCAAACAGAAGCTAGTTACACGAGATCAGGGAATAACAAAAGATACTTCGCGCGAAGAAATAATGGTTCTTGGAATTATCGTGGGAGATTTAATAACTCATTTAATACAAGACAAAGAAAATCGACTGGAAATGATGTGAGTTGCCAAACATCGGAGGCAATGTTGCAAGCTGCTAACGCATTAGTCGTTAGCAATGAAATATCTAATGTTAGTGAACAGGGAAACGAGACGCGCATCCGTATGTAGAGGGGGAAGGAGGATGCGCGCAACTAATGTCCCCTGCGCAAGTTGAGTGTTCGTTGTTGTACAATATCTTATTTGTAGTTAGTGAAGATCCTGAACAAGATAAACTGGAGAATGATGATTATTATTTTCCTTCTCCCACAGTATCTTGTAGCGTTGGGGGAGTAAATTTAACGGCGATCATAGACTCAGGAGCTGAGTTGAACTTGCTTAGTGAACGAGTCTGGTTTGAAATTCAAGAGAAATTTCCGTCTGCCAAATTACTAAAATATGACAGTGTGAAAGTAGCAACATTTACTGGAGACAGTAACTTCAAAATAAAAGGAATGCAGATGTTGAATTTTTGTATTAATGAACATTTGTTTGAGGTACCAGTTTTTGTTATGAGGGCTATGCGACCTGATTTATTACTTGGAAGTCCGTTCTTACAAAAATTCAATGCCATAATTGATAGAGAAAATCAACGCTTGCAATTAACTGACAATCAAGGAAATTTAGTGTGCATTAGTTTAACTAAACCTACAGAAATCTATTTATCGATTTCTGACGTTGGGCATCAATCATGTAATACCATGTTTTATTTTCGGAATGCTAGTTGCCAAATTTCAACACCAGTAGAAGCAGTTAATTTCTGTAAGGTACCTGAGCCTAATGTCACGGAGGAAGAGTTACATAGATACGTGCATGATCGTACAGACATTTCTCCAGATAATAAAGCAAAACTATACACTCTTTTATGTAAATATAGGCATCTCTTCAGCGAATATCCTCGGCGAATCAAAACTAAGCCTTATAAAATTGAATTAACAGACAATATACCTGTCGTTGGCAAAATATATAGTGTCCCTCAGTCTATGAGAGAAGAATTTGAGCAGGAACTTCAGAAATGGATTGATCATGGCATTGCTGCAGAAATGTCATCTCCCTATAGAAATCCAGTACATTGCGTTAGGAAAGCTACAGGAGGAGTACGTCCAGTCCTGGATTTAAGAGGTTTAAATGCAAAAGTTATCTCGCCGTGTGTACAAGTTGAAGCAATTAATGACTTACTATCACGATTAACTGGAGCATCTGTATTCTCTTCATTTGACTGCACGTCAGGTTATTATGGTGTACATCTGCATCCTTCCTCTTATCAATGCACGAGCTTTGTTTATTTAGGCAGGCAATATTGCATGCTGGTTCTCCCAATGGGTCTACGATCTGCACCCGCAGTTTTCCAAGAAACCATGAATAACTTCTTTAAAATGAATACAAGAGATTTTGTGATAGTATATTTAGATGACGTGTTATGTTTTTCTTCCTCTTTTGATGATCATTTTGACCATCTAAACAAAGTGTTCGAAATATTCGATGCCGCTAACTTTTCACTAAACTTCAAAAAGTGTCGATTTCTGTTGAATGAAATAATATTTTTAGGTCATCTAGTAAATGGAAAGGAGATCAAAGTGGACCCGAAGTCAAATGAGCCTATACGTTGTTTCCCTATGCCAAGAACTAGAAAACATTTACGCTCATTCCTTGGGTTAGTCGGATGGAGACATCGGTATTTAAAGGATTATACTATTATTGCAGCTCCATTGTTCGAATTATTAAAAAAAAAGATAAACCGTTCGTAATGAATGAAGATGCAATACATGCATTTAACGTACTACGAAATTTATCGAGCAATCCACCAGCATTAGGCCAACCCAACTTCTCTATAAATTTCCATATTTTTAGTGATGCGTGTGCGTATAATTTAGCTGACTATTTAGCGCAATTTCCTAATAATGATGATAATCCTGTTGTTATTGCTTATGCAAGTCATAGATTAAAATTACATGAACTCTCGCTTTCTGTATTTCAATTGGAACTTTTGGCAATACTATATTTATGTGAATATTTTTCTAGTTACATACTAGGCAGAAGCACTATAGTACATTGTGATAACAGTGCTGCTATACACGCTTTTACGCTGAAACACTTGGATCCTCGTACGACTAAACTTATACTCAAGTTACAAAGATTTGACTTACAATTCGAACATATACCCGGTAAATGCAATACAATTGCAGATATTCTAAGTCGATATCCGCCAGAATGCAGTGGAGATACTAAACAATTTTACATAAATCTTGTCTCATGTTGTGAAAAGGAAATTGAAGATCATTTACAAACGGAGGTTCACGCCACAAATTTTGTTTTTAGAGAAGACCCAGAAATTATAAATGTACATCGAGTTATTGTAGAACAGCAAACAGACGAGTATTGTAAAAAACTGAAAACATTGTTGGATTCTGGAAACCATCGAAATAAAATTGAGAATTTTGAAAAGTTATTATTTGTTAAGGACAAATCCACTGGTCGATGGTTATTAGTAATTCCTAGAACCTTAGTAAACGATGTGGTCTCTAAAATACATTCCAAAGGACATTTCGGTGTGAAAAAGTGTGTATCTTTTTGCAGAGCCTTATTTTACTGGAAGAGTCAAAAACGTGATTTTGTGAAGTACATTCGCGATTGTGAGCTATGCGCTCGAACTAAGTTTAGCAATCGAAATATAGACGCTGGAAAATTTACTATTGAGGCTAGGCGGCCCCATGAAAAATTGTGTTTAGATTTAGTAGGTCGCTTACCTTCTAGCAAGGGATTTCATTATATACTTTCCATCATAGATGTTTATTCGAGGTTCATTAGTTTTTATCCCTTGCGTAATGCAAATACTAAAGAAATTATTCGGGTGTTGCTCCGGTGTTATTTTCATAATTTTCCATACCCCAGCCATATTGTCACAGATAATGGTTCGCAATTTACTTCTAAATCGTGGAAAGATTTCTGTAAACGTCATCATAGCCAACAGCATTTTACATCTCCGTATTCACCCCAAGCTAATGGCTTAGTAGAAAGGCAACATCGGGAACTCAACAGATTGATGAGATTGAAATGTGGGAAAAATCATGCTCTATGGAGTAATATATTAAAGGAAACGCAGGATTTACTGAATAATTCTATTTGTTCTTCAACCAACCAATGTCCATCGGAATTGTTTTTATCCTATTCAGCAACTGACAGTTTTAAAAGTTCTTACCCATGGCCTCCAGAAATAACTTCAATTGATGTGGAAGATAGACATTTACTAGTAGAAAGAAAACCAAAGAAAATTCTAAAGAACAAATCGCAAACAGTGTTAAAGGAAGGTGACTTAGTTATGCTTAAGACACATCACCTATCAGTAGCTCACAAATCTCAAACGCATAAATATATGGACACCTACACTGGACCATACGTTGTATATAAACTATTGAGAAACTGTGCTGTCCTGCACGCACTAACTGGAGAGTCGATTGGAACACAGAATCTTAGAAATATTAAATTATTTAATTGTTCTTTAGAAAAAAGGCAAGATTTATTGAAGAA
This sequence comes from Thermobia domestica, assembly GCF_964235325.1. Classification (NCBI taxonomy): domain Eukaryota; kingdom Metazoa; phylum Arthropoda; class Insecta; order Zygentoma; family Lepismatidae; genus Thermobia; species Thermobia domestica. The sequence goes on from NC_137471.1 coordinate 133,915,805, forward strand.
ATATCAGGTCTTGTAAAAAAATATTCACATATTTTTTTTTCGGTGACAGTGGTAATCTGTAACAGACTGTTTATTCTGTTCCAGTTTTATTTTGTCTAAATAGTTATATTCAATCTGTTCGTTTTATTTTTGTATAAATAGTTGTATTCAACGTTTAATTATTGGCATATTTATTTGTTTAAATTTGATTACTGAATGTTATTTTAATGTATTAAAATTTGTTAGAATTTTGCATTCATGTTTATAAGCTTTATGTACTAGAGACTTTGTCATTTCTTTAAATACTGAGTAGGTGTAATTTTTTTTCTTCTAATGGATTGTGAGAAGAAGATGTAACAAAGTTCTTTTCTTAGAAGAGAGATTGAAATTATTATTGCTTGCAAAATAATAAGTGTTATTTTCATTATTAGAAATTTTTAGATAGTTTGGTTTGATTTTTCTTCAAAATTCACAAAGGAAATTCAACTGTTCGATTAACTCACTACTCGTGCCGAACTTGCACTTAAAAATCGAAGTCTGATAAATTAATCCTAATTACAAGCTTCCCATGACTGAAACAGGATCCATCCTGTTATGAGAGGTTTAACAATAACATAGAGAGGTGAGAGGCTTATTACAAACTTGGCACAATGACGTCCACACAAGGAAAAAAAGAAAAACATCTAATTTTTGGTTCCAAAATTATGAAACAATAATAATAATGTTTTAATTCTCAGTAACTCAAACATTAGTTAACTAGAGAACATAACAAGCAAAACAAAACAAAACAAAAAGAACCTTAAAGGTGAGCTCTCCCTGACCGCTGTTTTTAAATTTCAGTGAGGCTGTAAAATATGTTTTGTTTTATTGTTAAAAAACAAAAAGAAAAAGAAAAATAAAGAAAGAAATGAAATAAATTTTGTTGCAAATGTAAAAATAAGTTTTCTAGACACAAGTGGCTCCGCGTAGCGTAGTTGCTAACGCTCTCGCCTTCGGTACGAACGGACCCAGGTTCGATTCCGGTAGGGGCACTCGGTCGAAAAAGTATCAAAAGCTTTTAAGTCCAGCCATCCTGAATGAGGCTTTCTTGGGTTTTCCTCATTTCACACCAGGCAAATGCCGGGTGGTACCCAACACATAGGTCCCAGGCCGTTTGCTTCCTTCCCTTTCCCCGGATAGTGTGCTCACCGAGGGACGTCATAACTCACATGTGACGGGCTAACAAGGTCATTGATGCCGAAAGCCCAGAGATCTAAATCCTAAATCTTCACTACACAAGAAAATGTTCGCGCTGAAAACGGTTTCTTAGCAATTATGTTAAGCAGTCCTGTAGTAAATCTCCATCAAGTAATAAACCGTCACATATAAAAAGGAATGAATAAACACATAACATTCATTTTGCGTACATTGAAATGTAAAAAGTTACAAAACATTAATATTCAAAGATTTCTCAAAATTCAGATTAACCCATTCCTTTCTCCTCAACTATTAACGAGTTACAATAGTAAGAATTGTAGTCATAAATCACATTACTTGTTTAGTACTATATTAAAGCAAGTTATACTAAAGGAATATATAATTAATGGAATATTTAACTAAAGTGATAGTTTACTATTGCACTTACCCAGGCTTTTGTTTCCTTCCGCTCTTCTTTTCCGTTTGTAAACAACCTCGTTTATAAACCAACTCGCAAGCAAACGACCGTTGTTTCATGACGTCATCTATGGTGCAAGAAAGAGGAGTCTATAGGCGGTCAGGACCTCACACACAGATGGACATATATAACATATAGCTGAAGTATTTAACATACGTATACGTATGTAAAATACAGAAGAGTGTTAGATGTCAGACATCCTGCAGCGACATGATGAAATATCTAAGCGGGTAAAAGGCAATACCTGTGTAGCATATGGATAAAGTACGCTCCGTACAGATTTCCTTAGTAAACATAACGAATCCTTGTATTTGTACAATATACCGCTGTCCGGATAATTGATTTTTCTCAGTGTTGGACTTTCTTTATCCAAGCATATGAAAAACAATATTTAAGAAGTCTGAAACAATAAGTGGGTCGTTCAGAGCACAAGAGAATCAAATCCAATTACCAATGAAACTTGTACAGTACGTTTAATTGCAAAGAAAACTTTAAAATGTTTTTACCTTATAAGAGTTATTTACAACATCTACACTGAGAAAAAATTGTAGGTGGCGTACTTAAAAAGGTAAGTTACATGCTTAATTCCTGTAGTTTTTGGACTTAACGTACAGCAGACGTATAACTGAAAACGCATGTTTTATAATACTTTCTGTGTTAGTGTTCCATCTATTCGTACTTTCCGTATGAAACAATATAGGCGGTCAGGGTCTCACATACAAATGGACGTATATAACACATAGCTGAGGAATGTAACATAAGTATATGCATGTGATATACGGAAAACTGTTAGATGTCAGTCATCCTGCAATGTCATGATGTAACATCCAAGGACAGTGCGTATGTAGCATGTGCATAACGTATGTTCCGTACTGATTTCTGTAGTAAGCAAGAGGATTTCGTATATTTGTACAATATATCGCTGTTCGGAGAACGGAGTTTTTTCAGTGTAGGTATTTAAGCTTGAAAAATACCTTCATACATCCTGGAATGTGGACGTGGTAGTACAGAAGATTGATAAGTTCGACTGTTTGTGTTTCATTGCGCAAGATGGATAATGCTTTTTATTTCACTTTTGATTGGCCCGTTCTAGTTGCTACCAGGTTAGTGACCTGGAGAAATGTTACGGAAGAAGATAGATCTGGTGAAAAGGAATGGGATTCATAATTGGCGACTTAACTATGCACAGTTAACCTAAATATAATAGGTTAGAAACATATAACAACAGAAAATTGACAACATATTATGAAATACAATAACTTTTTTATCAAAACAAACTGGAAAGAAAAATTCTAATTAGCACATGTATTTTAAAACAGTTAAAAGATACTACCAATTAGTATAACATATAATTATTATATCTAAGATCAATATTAACAGACGAAAACCATATTCACGAAGAAATTACATGTCGACTAAAAGCAGTGAATTCGTATTATTATTCAGTTCAAAATCTCTTGTTGTCGCGAATTCTGTCGAGGAATTTGAAGCTTAAAATATATAAAACGATAATCATGCCTGTTGTGCTGTATGGTTGCGAAACATGTCGCTTACTCTAAAGGAAGAACGTAGACTGAATATATCTGAGAACAAAATCCGATGAATATTCGAATATTCGAGTCCAAAAACGACCATTAGGAAGGCCTAGGCGCATATGCGAGGACAAAATTAAGATGGATGTCGCAGAAATAGGAATAGAAAGTAGAAACTGGATCGAGTTGGCTAATGATAGAAGTCAATGGAGAGTTTTAGTGAAAGCGGTACTGAACCTCCGGGTTATTTATTTATTTGTTTATTTAAAAATCACCAGATACAGCTCAGAGGCCATTTTATACTGGATATCTAACAACAACAATAACAATGGAAAGGAATTGGGAAGGTATCGGCTAGGGTCTGTTTAGTAGGCACCATCCCGGTATTTGCCTGGTAGGACTGAGGAAAACCCTGGAAAACCTCAGTCAGGATGATCGGCAGCGGGAATCGAACCCACGACCCCCCAGAATGCAAAGCTAACGCTCTACCACTTGAGCTACTTCGCTCGGGTTCTATAGGTCATAGACTTAGTTAGTTATGACATTAGAATAATATCATAACAGTTATGTCATTCGTCCAATCAACTTTCCTTTTTCACTTTCAGGTAGAACTTGAAGCTCTGTCAACCATCCGAGAATTGACAATACTCCAATTGAATGTTCTTCAGGTAGGTAGTAAAGATTAAACTAGCTTAGTAAGAATCCAAAGGTAAATATTAAATTGTAATTTAGAAGATAAGTAAATCCAAAGGTATCGTCCAATATATAGTAATTAAGATAAATATAATTTGGCATGCTCGCTTCTGAAGATTAGTAGTTAGTATAGCCGATAATAGTAGTGGAATCAGTGTAGTTATTAGTAGTAGCTAGTGTAGAGTAGTCTATTGCTGCAGGCTAAAAGGATATACATTTCTACAGGCAGCAGGAAAAGTACCCATGTATATTTCCCCTGAGTGCTATAACTGCAATAGGCCAGGTCCAGTAAATTTGCTGCTATCACGAATGCCCAAACAGATCAGCCCACTTTTATACAGCAGTTTGAAAACCTGTGGAGCACTGAAACAGGCTTTTTATGTGGAATTGAGGCACAAAAAAAAATCCACTTTAAGATTTATCTCGTTTGCTTAGAGCGTGTTGTCCAAAGAGTGCCATAAATGACTGACATTATTATTCGTTGTGTATATACAGTAACGTGTTATTTCACCACATACTGCATGTGAGAAGAAAGAAACAAACTGACTTTAATTAAGTTAGAAAATAGTTAAAATTAACAAAAAATATAAAATATGGAACAACTGAAGAAAACAAGTTTGTAAATTATTGCCTCCATTCATGGACCTACTCCAATTTCTCATCATCTTCGTCATTCAAATATCTCTTTCCTTCTCCATAGGAGAAGATCGTGCATAAAATACAGACCATGGATTGAAATTGAAGTTGAAGCACATTAACATTTTTTTTCCCAAGAGATCTAGAGAGGTAATATTTATACCTGGGAGATCTGGTAGAAAACCAAGCAATAACCGACTGCTTTTGTACGCCAACTGCTTACTTGATGATGCATAAAAACTGTTAGCTTGTTGAAAACCTTTCAGGAAAGACTAACTCATATACTAAGGTTTGTACGAAGAGATGATCATTACTTTAGCTGTTTATCATTTCCTTCTTCAACTCAGAAATAGGCCAATCAAGGAGAAAAATGTCTCGAAATGTTGCTCAAAATGAGGCCGAGGTTTTAATGTTCATTCCACAGCCTACACAGTAAAAAATGGTTGTGTTAATTCAACTCAATTTTAACACAAGGCAGTGGTTCCAGCGTGACTACCACTATGCGGTGTTAGTTCAACACAGACCCCGTGGTGTTGGCGTTTAACACAGGGAGTGTGTTACGTCTTTAACACACAACCGGTGCTGAGCCGTGCCGTAAGCGTTAATGAACCACAAAATTACTCCCCCAAAATATGTTAAATCGTCTATATGCGTAATGTGTTTACATTTTGCTGTCTAAAACAACACTTTAAACAAGTAAAAAAAAAAATACTCCAGTGGCGGGAGGAGGGAACCACCAATCTTTCGTTTACTAGCCGCGTGTTCTTCCGACTTGGCCACGGAAGTGATGAATAAAACGTCGCTTGTAGAGGGATAAATTCTTGAGGTCTTTTGAATTTGTCTAATCATAGTGCTCCTTTAAGCCGCGTATATTCGACGATAACCGTTCGAGATAAGATAAAATCTGCTCGCAATGTAATTTTATAACAAAATGACTATTGTCTATTTACTTTATTTTATAGTTCTTCCATATTCACTCTCAAATGATCGGCGACAGTTGCCATCTAATAAAGTTGATGCGTTTGTTGCTTCTAGTATACAATCGCTTAGAAAAAGAAGCAATAAATGCATCAAATGTGGTAGATGAAATTTTGCGTATACCTGAATTTGTTTAAGTATTTCTTTTTGTCTATAGCTTCAATTAATAAGCCTTTATAATTAGATGCCCAGCATATTTGGCAATCACGCAGAAAACAACACCGAAGATTCTATACTTGTGTTAATTTAACACACAGGTTGTGTGTCATTTCAACTACCGGCATTTGACACACAACTCCAAATGGAGAGTGAGTTGTTCTAACCACTTGTTTGTGTTATATTTTAACACAATCGTGTTAACATATAGGCATGTCGTTGAAGTAACACAACGATTTTTTTACAGTGTAGGAAGAAGAAATGAGGGCAGAAGTTATTTTGTAAATATATAAATTATATTACGTCCAGCAATATTAGTTATTTCTTGATATGTTTTAAAGTAAAACATGTTTAGCAAACGTATTACATCTGTAAGTAGTATTTTAATTTGTCACCTTTATACAAAGGACTTGTAACGCAGTGGTATCATACGAAACTATCAAGCAGTAGAGCGGGTTCGAGTCCCGTCGTGTGAATTAATTTTCATCAAATTTAATTGTTTGGATAATTGGTAATAGAATTCTATTATTGCTTTATTCTATTATTATTATTATTATTATTATTATTATTATTATTATTACCAACAGCAGTAGTAGTACTGTAGTTGTTTTTGTTGTACTAGTAGTACTATCAATGATCATTCTAAACTTTCCATCAGTTCACAAATTTTGTTTTACATAAGTTATTGTCATGTAAAATATCAAAATGTGACTTATGCAAAAACTACGCTTATGCGTTGCAAGAGCTGTAACCCCCAATTATTTCAAGCAAACTCAGTCGTGTCTGACTGACAAAACGTAGTGGAAAGCAAGAGGGAAGGAAGTATGATGATTTTGAAAAAAAAATCGAGTTCGATATTTCAACCGATTTATTCGTTTATGGTCCCTATATAGTAAAAAATGATTTTGAATATCCGTTCGTGTATCCTAATTTGTGTTCACTCGCCTAAAAATCATAACTTTCAAATCTAAACCAAATTTTCAATTTTAAGGTTCTCTAAGAGAATTCCTGGAATTTTCTTCCTATCCTAAAAATAAGGGAAGTTTACTGAAGGGCGAAAATAAGAAGTGCGAATTTCTCAAAAATGGCTCTAACGATTTTTTAAATTTCATATATCAATATTGCATTAAGAACTCTACAACTGTGGTACAAGTGATATTTCTGAGGTAAATCTACAAGTGATAGTTTATTCATGACGAGTATTAGTATTCGGACGATTTTCTCAAAGCTAACTCAGATAATTTTGTTTATATCTCTCATAAATACATATTTCGTTAATAATCAGGCAAACAAGAAGTAGTGGTTTAGCTCGGAATATTTTCTCAAAAATTACTCAGAATTTTTGTTCACATTTCATAAATACATGTCTGATTAACATCCTGACACTACGACATAGCTAGCGCATTTGTTCTAGAACAAAATCCATGAAGGGTATTTTATTCTTGTGAGTGAGTTTTTTCGGACAATTTTCTCAAAAATAACTCACTCGATATTGTTCGTATTTCAGAAATAAATTACTTCCTACAACATCCACAATGGGAGGCGTACTCTTCGGAGTGTCTTTTATCAAACACTTTTCTCAAATACGACTCATGCAATTTAGTTGGTGTTAGATAAACAAATATCTCCTTAATGATCCTATAACATAAGCCATCTCTTATTTTAAAAAGTCCAAAAGAATGGTTTAATTTTGAAGGCGAAGGATGGTCCTAGGTATCTCTCCAAAAATTTAAGGGCTGGACCAAGGTACCATAATGGCACGAGATGTAAGTCAAAATTATGTTAATTGTACTGAGTCAAAATTGAATGGTTCTAAATTATTATTGTGACTCGATATGTTTAATTTGTTCTACATATTGTAAAAATTCTTAAGAATATAAAATATCCATAATTCAAAGTATATTAAAGGTAAGTTCAAAACTCTTGTAATAATTCTGTCACCGTTTTATCTTGGTTTTGAACATGTAGTCTTACGTGTAAATACGATATAAAGTAATTGTATCAAACAACGAATCTTTATTGTTTTTGGCTGAATACATTGTTAGCTTGTTGCTGGGGTGAGAAACGATTAAAAAGAAAAGGTCTCAAAATATTATGCTCTGGAAATAAATTTAAATAAGAAACGGAGACTATGTATTAACAAAGTGTAAAAAATAGCTAAATCAAGTTCAAGCAGGTCAGAAGGAAGATCAACATAGAACGTCTTGGGAACAAGGTACTCCAGGAGCAGAGATTTCGACACCACCTGCTGGACCACCAACCAGCCCAGCTACGTTATTCAGTTTCTTATATGCAAGGTCCCGCGAATCACGATCAACTGCTAAGTTGCTAGTGGATGTTGTAGAGATTGAACTATAGTATTAGTACGAGTGGAAGCGGAAGATGACGAGATAGACGAATAGATAGACGATAGAGATAGACGATAGACGAACATCAGGATCAATGACTAGATCTTGCAGAAATGACACATATCATGGTGAAGAAGTCATTATTACAAACTCCATTAGTGTTTACAGTGTAATTATTGGTCGCCTGAATAGTGCATGACTCCTGCACAATAGTGCATTGTTCTTTTCTTTTGTGTCGTTTGGATATACTGATAACGTAACACTTGCTATTCCCAGTAGCATTAGCGCAGCAGCGTTCTCCTATCTGTACGAACTATATTGGAATGGTAGCAAATTGAGATACTGCAGATACAGACCTTTAACTAATAATGATCAGAATGCAGTAGATGGTGAACAGCCAAAAAGGATTTTAAGACGAAGAGAGGATGAAGAAGAATCTAGAACTTCATTACGCAAGACTGATGTGTTCAGTTAGCTTTCTGTGGAATACAAATATTGAAGAGATTTTTGCAGCAAAATCGAGTTGAAGACATTAGTTCACATTGTGGCGTAAGACTTCACTTTGTTATGTATGTATTGTAAATATGTGCACATACTTAATCATGTTTTTCTCAAACTAATCTATTTAAACAAATTCAATTGCAAATATGTAGAAACTATTTTTGTCTAACATATCTTTTTTCTTCACAACTTAGAATAAATAACTGTTAAAGTTTCTGTCGTCCTTAATTTTGTTACAATTTCTTACCAGGAAATTATGAATTGTAATTTCTTTGTAAGTAATCGCAAATACTGAAAATCTAAGTTTCGTTTCACTCTGAGAATAGGGATGCATTCGAGTCGAGTCGAGTCGAGATTTAAGCCTGTCTCGACTCGTCTCGAGAAAATGTTGTCTCGACTCGTGTCTCGACTCGAAAATATGTTTCTGTCTCGACTCGTGTCTCGACTCGACAGTCTCTGTCTCGACTCGACTCGAATTCGAGTCGAGACGTCTCGAAATTCGAGTCGAGACAAAATGTACGAGTTAAAATATACGCACCCATCAGCCAGACCATCATGACTACCTACCTAATTGTCAGTATGTCGACTTTTGGCATGGATAAAAACGGCGACACGTCTTGGCATACACGCAATGATCCTTGATAGGTCGCTGGAGAGAGCTGGCACCACATGTGCTCACTCAGGTCACCTAATTCCCGTAAATTCCGGGAAGGGGGGCGATGTGTTCTGACGTCACGTTCAATCACATCCCACAAGGGACATCACTCAAATGTCCGGCTCCAATTTCAATGAAACTTTTTTTGCTGATAGAAGGCATGTATGCATCATTACTTGTGATGACAAATTTTTGCCATGGTGCATGTTTTCTATTTTTTTTAATAACTTTTAAGAGTTGTGATGTGGTTATTAGAGATTACTACAGAAGTCCCTTACTACCCTTTGTAAACGGAGCGTTAATGAAGAAAAGTGAAGCAAAATCATGTGGATACATATAAGTCCTGGGGGGAAGTCGTATGGTAGATATGACCTTGATGGTAGCCATCTTGAAATCCGCCATTTTGAATTAAGGTCAAGTTTTCAAAATGGGAATAGGGTAATAACTAACTAACTCTATGGCCTATGGAACCCGGAGGTTCAATGCCGCGTTCACAAAAGCTCTCCACTGACTTCTATCCTTAGCTAACTGCATCCAGTTTCTACCCTGTATTCCAATCTCTGCGAGATCCATCTTAATATTGTCCTCCCATCTGCGCCTAGGTCTTCCTAATGGTCGTTTTCCGATATGATACATAATTTCGGGCTAGAATTTAATTAGAAAAATAATGGTGAGGTTAGTTTTAAGATACACCCATTTGGGGGAAAGTTACAGGCATATGTTTTTACTTACTGTGTGCGTAAGTCCCTTCTTACTTTCGTCTCAAGACCTGTAAATCGATCGCAACGGCAGAGCCCGGTTTCGCACTAGTGTTTAGAATTCTTTAAACTCACTTGAGGCAATATTTGTGGATTATTGTATTGTATTTTGCCTTTAATTAAATTTGAACCCACTTCATGATCTTGTGTAAAGTATCACTAAAAGAGAATTTATGTTTTTATGGAGAACGTAAGCATGGCAATTATAAAAGGTGAGTAAGGTGCGTATGTATTTATAAGAAAGTTTATTTTACGAGTCTTTTGTGGTTCCGCCAACCTATTCTTTAGTTATTATTTTTTTTAAAATACTCATATCTCATAAATAAAAGAGCTATTATAAAATCTCTTACCACTATTCTTTAATACTTATAAAATTTTATTTATTGTAAAAGCACTCGCGAGATATTTCTTATCGCCCACTAAAATTATGGTGAAGCTCCTTCGTGGCTAACGGTTAGCATACTTGCCTTTGGCGTGGGAAACCTGGGCTTGATTCCCGGTGGGAGTTCATGTGATTCGGATTCCACGTTAATCAGTAGGTCCACGTCTTACATAGCCTCGCTGCTGAACGGGACGTTAAACTCAGAATCAATTCAACTCAAAATTATGGTTTTGACTTTATTATGATGTTATTAGTTTAAACGCCCAACTGCCCAGTAATTATAAACATTGACTACATTATAAAATTGTAATTTGTGACGACTAAAATATCAGAAATTAAAGATTATTCTTTGGGTTTTGGAACATTTTGAAAAACGTGAAAAACTGGTACTGTACCGATACAACACACCTTTTGGATTTGTCATAACATGTCTTACATAGCTTTGGTTCGATTCTCAACACGGACTGCAACTACCCGTTAAATTGTGCATCCGAAAGGCACTCTTTGTTAAACCTCGCTTATCACCGCTCATCTTAATAATATATATAACTTCACAGCGAAGCAAATGTTGCATTTCTCTCTTTCATCCTAACACAAAACAAAACTAACCACAGCTGTGACACGAAGGAGCTATTTCGAAAAGAAACAAGCTGTGCTTCATAGAGATGTGTACCAAATGATAGAAGTATAAAGTATTGTTTTCTTTCCTGTTTATTGATATCAGTTGGTGTTCTTAATAAGTTTACTCACTAGTTTAGAAAGAGTATATATGGAATTTGGACATATGTTGTACGTATTCTCCTGAGAAATTGATGAGACCAGAAAAATTATAAGGACAGATGGAATAGGTTTAAGCGCATCTACGTGACTTTATCAAATATTTATTCTCCATAATGGTACCACGCGGAAAACTTGGTATAGGCCTACTTTTATCTTTGCCTCCCTGTTAGCTGTTTCGTATGATATATATCGGATGGTTTTGATATTTCTTCTGATCATTAAAACAACAATGGTACCTGTGTGCGTGCAGAAATGCAAAAGCACAAGGTAACTTCCTATTTGTTTTGGAAAAAACAAACCCATTTCACGTGTGCGAGAGAAATTGAGCACAGCGAGATCGGGTGTTTACTCACGGTCAGTTCGCAGCAGGAGTCCATGGTAAAAGATTTGGCTATCTCGAAAACACTCGCAAAACCTTACAAATACAAAAGACTGCGCTTCAAAGAAAGTTTAGACACAGATGTTTCAATTTTCTTTTAGCATCTTTCTTCAGCAAAAGAGTCGGTTCATTGTATTCGAAAAAGGGAAGGGAGAAAGGGTGAATTTATATTTTATGGGGGGGTATCATTGTAAGTAGTATAAACAATACATACCGCTTCCGACTCGACCCTCATCCTACCTCAAGTTGTAAAGTAGAAACTACTAGAAAGGGACAGAAGTATTCAACATGACTGCGACTTGAGTTTCAGTTCACAATACTAAAACCAGTGAGCAAGTAAACAGTCTTTTGTAGGATCGTGTTTTACTTCTTGAATTTATTTTTGAACATTTCTGTGAATTCAACAACAGAACGCAGTAGAAATACGGACTAGTTTTTACTTCAACCATTACTTTCGCTCCAATCCAGGGATGCCACATTTATGATTTCGTACTAGATTTAGTGATTTTACTATTGAACTAGTGATCTAGTACGTACTTTGGGTAAATAGGCACATTCTAGTGATTTTTTTGCATTTTTTTTTCTGATGCAGACAAATGACAAGGAAATGGTTCTTAAAATAAAAGGAAGAAGTATATTGCAGTTCAAAACAAATGTAGAAACTTTAAATTATTTTTTTTCTCTCTGACTGAGTGAAACCCCTGCTGTGTAACGACCTTAGGTAAACAACGGCTATCTTTGGTCCGCTACCTCCTTTTGTTAGCCGACATGAGATGGGTTACTTTTTTTTCTGGAAGAAAGTGAAGAAATAATTATACAGTACATTTACGTTTTGTCAGGCACACAGGCGCAGTCTGTACTTGTTTCCTAACGAATTTTAGCAACATAACATAAATGAAACATATGTACCAGAAAATAGAGGCAGTACAAACGGAAATTTTCATCTGTGACACATTTGATGAGAAATATAGTTAGAAGTCACGTGCAAGCACTCTAAACATGTCCTATCCTGTAATTCTATTCGTATGTTTATGTAGGTGAGACTGAGAAATCAAGAAACAATAATAACTGGTTTTCTTCCAGGGGAAAAATCTAAATGTGAAGGGGTGTTACACTGGGACTTTAATTGCGTCCTTTGTACAAGATTAACAAGTAATAGCAATTTTTTAATTTATTTTAGTTCTTGGGGAGAGGAAGATGGAAGCGAACCCTCGTAAGGACCTCTGCAAGGAAACATGAATACTATCCGCCACTGTTTGTTACATTACACAAAATAGTTTTATATATATATATATATATATATATATATATATATATATATATATATATATATTGAGTTTTAGTCAGGGTTTTCATTCTCCAGGAGAGGGGGGGGGATAGTAATACCTGACGAACATTTTCTATTCTCAGAAAGTTGCAATGATAGCATTTCCTCCATTATAACTTGGCCAAGCTAGTTGCATTATATGTAAGGATTATGTTAGCCTAAAAAGCTTAAATTTCTATGGCTGTTTTACTCTGTACCCATGTTTCTCATTTTCGGTCTACGGGACTCTGTGTCCGGAAATTTTCGATGGCTTCCAAGTCGGAAAATAAGTGTATCAAAGGCATATATATTATATCTATGGTTATATGAGGCATGGATCTACAGTTTAAAGTGGGATACCGGTAACAACTTCATGAGCTTCCACCGTAAATCGAACCAGAGTCTCCCGCGATCAAGGCGTATGTGTTAACCATACAGCCACGAGGAAATTCACATAAGCACACACACATATATATTGTTGAGTTGATTTTGACTTTACCGTCTCTTTCAGCAGCGAGGATATATGAAATGTAGACCTACTGATTAACGTGGAATCCGAACTACATGAGCTCGCGCCGGGAATTGAACCCGAGTCTTCCACGGCAAAGACGCGTACACTAGCCGCGGAGTTCACACACAAACACAGAATCAGAGTCCTCACACACCAAGGGTGAGAGCTGTGCCACTGAGTCACAGCGGCCACGGGGCTAGGTCGAGTCCACTTTACGTTCATAGTTTCTTAGTACATAAATGTTACGATTATGAAATAGATTTTCCTTAATGAGCTGCATAAAAACAAAAGCTTTCGAAATGCATTAAACAATTAGCTCGATTTGAGTGTGAACTTCAAGTTATATCAGAGTGTAAATACGGATACGCACCAAAGCTCGAAAACTTAATACACTATTTCTCCTATATAGTCAGCATGTATCAAGCAATCGTTCAGCTTTCATTTGAGAGGATGGAAATCGAAGGCCCCTGAATAACTATGTTACTAATGTGCGGAATGTATTTATCTTACAGTGAACTCCTTTGATGCCAAGTGGCCTAACTCCAAAATTGAAATTTTCCAGGAGTGAAAGTTGAAGTTCAATATCTCATGAACAATCCATATTTCTTTTATGTTGGGAACCAAAACCATAACTACTGTATGTAGTTCATTGTTTTATAACTTAGTGTTTACAAAAATCCTTTTAAAAAATACCTATTCATAGAAGTGAATGGTACTTATCTGTATCCATTTCATAAAGATAGGCCCCTGACTTCGCGGTGCTGCCGTGACGTCCAGTCAAAACTTATATTGCATTGTCGTACCTCGTTGGAATTGCTGGAATGTTGTCTTTTTAATACTTAAGACATAAAAATTTTCTTTGTACTATGTAGTGAGAAAAAAATAAAAATTAATGAAAAAGTGCGTATTTTTTCGTACTTTTTTGGTAGATCAATGTTTATAGAGATATATCTCAGAAAAGAGATCACGTGAAATAATTTCCTGTGTACAATATGTAGATGCATCCATTAACTGTAAGTTGTGAAAAGTTCAATTTTCATCACTTGATATTTTTTGTGTAATTAAAACAAATGTGCGAAGCTCTGATCTCCTTTACTATGGTAGGTAGAGAAACGTACAAAATACTGTTCGAAAATTTGGAAGTCTAGTGTTCCAAATATTTGGAACTATTAACAAAAAAGGGTTTAGTTGGTAGAATATTTATTTTTTAAAAAAATATGTTTACTTCAACATGTTCTCTGCGTTAAGCGGTGAGCCATGTTGCAACCCAATCTTTAAATTCCCCGCGCTTATATGAAGAAACAGCATACAGTAAATGGAAGTGCGGCAACGCTGTCGTGCAGTGTTGTCGCGTTCAGGAAGCTTGTAGCGCGAAGCCTACTTCATAAGAATGTAATAGGAAAAAGTATTTATTATAACCTTTCACAACATCATAAAAACATTAATGCATGTACACTCATGTCTAAAATTATTGTCGCATGTCTATAAATATGTTATTGTAGGAATATAATTTGATAACGAATTCGCCTGGTATTTCTTATAATGTTAGTATGTGTATAATCGGCAAAGACATGTATGTGGAAAATTTCATGTCAAAAGAGCAGTAAATAAGAACAATAAAACGAAACTAAAATTTTCTTATCCATTTAGCAACATTTTGTTTTACTCATGCTAATTTTCGTATTCTTTTCCTATGAAATTTACCACAAATATACATTTCCCGACTCTACATATAGTATCAGTATTAAAAGTACCCTGCAAAATCATTATCAAATTATATTCTTACAAGAAGACAGTTATAGATATGCGACAATAATTTTGGACATGAGTGTACACATCTCAATGTAATCGAAATAAAACGTTGAAGTAACACATCCAAAAACTCATCTCTTAATCTATTTACTTCATTCACTTTCGTCATGACTTTGTTGACCAGGGGCGGATCCAGGACTGACTTCTGGGGGGGGCGGTGGGTTGTCATACTGCTACTTTTAAGGGCTCCAAACTTTGGGATGGGTTTTATTTATATATATAAAATAAGAAAGTTACCTCTTCTGGGGGGGGCGATCGCCCCGATCGCCCCCCCCTGGATCCGCCCCTGTTGTTGACTCATCGTTGCTCCTGCTATCTTCCCTAATATTTATAAACAATTGCTCCATTTTTACCTCAAGATCTATCAGTATACACAGTCTCCAGCTTACGAACATGTTAAAGGTTAAAAAGAAATGTGCCTTGGCAATCACGTGTTCACCCAAGTTCTGCGATCAATTCCCTTGCCGAATGTACAGTAACACAGAATGGGTCCTTTGTTTTCTTTCAACGAAAGAAAACAATGCAATGAGTAGGTGACGAGGGCTGTATTTGCGTCTAATCACGTCGCATTGATTAAGTCTTCAATACTTCCCTTCGGTTCGTAGGCGTCAAAAACTTACACACGCATTCATATCATATGGGTTCATTGCAATGAGACGGACGAACGGGCATTTATATTTTCGTGAGTATATCTCGTGCTTTTTGATTTAAAAAAAAAAAAAAAAAAAAAAAAGTGGATATTTCTTCACGAGCGGCGGTATTACAAAAAGAAGAGGCAAAATGTTTAGCGATAATGAAATTGCAGAACTGATGAATGACTCTGACTCAGACGGTTATAAGTTAGTAATTAATAGTAAGGACATTGATTATTCTGTGCTCAGTGGCGTATCCGGGAGTGAACAAGATAGTAACTCTGTTTCAAGTAAACCTGAGGCTGCACCGAAAAAAACAAAAACGCGTCATTCCTATTCAAAGGCAGATTCTAATGTAGCTTGGAGCTCTTAGATCTGAAAACAGATTTTCTGTGAAGTGTAAACTCAATATTACATATCAACTAAGGTTGTATCATATAATAAACTTTGTGCGTGTTTTTGTTTCTGTGCAAGTGTATTTTGTACTGCGTGCAATAAGTGAAGAACTGACAAAAAGCAACAAATTTTCGAGGACCATCACATGCAAATCCAAACAAGATAAGAGTTCTCTTTTCTAATTTTGAACACTTGGTACATTTACTGTATATCCTGTTAATTTCTAAGAAATTGGTTTAAAATCTGTGGAGACATTACATTTTTAAAATATCTCTAAAAAGTGACGGACAGTGCGTAACAAGTTTAAATACCCGTCCGGCTGAGAGTGTATACGCGTCAGGAAAATGTGGCAACGTAGCACTCCGTATAAACTGCGATAGCGAAGGGCGCAAAGCAGAGAAAATCATAATGTCATATTTGTGATTGTTTATCTTTTAAAACAAGTCAAAACAGTTTGGTTGAAAAAGCTACTTTAAGATCTTTCTAAAAGTTTTTTCAGATTGTTAATACACCGCCGCAATTCAGAGATAATGATGTCTCACTTTTTGCTGAATAACAAGAAAATTACTACGTGTTGAGTAATGAAATTTTCAGAACTTGCAGATAATATATGCATCTACATATCTTGCACAGGAAATTATTTCATGTTAACTCCTTTTTGAGATATAGTCCTACAAACATTGATTTACCAAAAAAATACGAAAAAATACGCACTTTTTCATTAATTTTTATTTTTTTCTGATTATACAGTACAAAGAAAATTTGTATGTCTTAAGTATTGAAAAGACAACATTCCAACAATTCCAACGAGGTACGACAATGCAGTATAAGTTTTGACTGGACGTCACAGCAGCACCTCGAAGTCAGGGGCCTATCTTTATGAAATGGATAGTAGTTCTTGGCATCCAAGCAGTCCATTTATTGTAATACTAGCCTAATATACCCATTCTTCGCATGGGGGCTGTATTTGGAAGTCAACACCTGTGGAAGTATCACCATTCATTTCAGTGACCGCGAAAACTATGGATTTGACACTAGTATCAATCAATATGGGCTATTTATACATGTCTCGGTATTCCTCACCCGCTGACACCCGGCCCGCATACAGTAGTAGCTGAATTTGCAAGTCATCGCTGATGGAAGTGTCACCATTGATCTCAGCAACCGTGAAAACTATGGATTTGACACTAATGTCGATCAATTTGGATTACTTTTACTACATGTGTCGCTAAACGTCCCCCTGAGACCCCCTGGTTCCAATTTTGACAAAAACGCTTCGCCTTAGACTGGGACCTGGACCAAGGTATCCGTGACCAAATTTTAGGAACTCTCGGTCCACTCGTCTGGTCCCCAGGTTGCACACAAACAGACAGACAAACACACAAACAAACTTTATTTTATTTATATTAGATAAGACATACTATGTAAAATAGTCTCGTATCATAATATGTGATGTACAACAAATGTTACATTATATATTATCCGTAGTTCTTGATATGCTGCAACATATTAAAGCCTCAAAATAGTTGGGCAAGCGAATAATCCAGAAGTTACGTAACCCTATTGCGTTCATGGGAACAAAAACACAATAATTATAACTATGCTAAATTACTATAGACTACCAACTGCTCATTCAGAGAATTTATGAAGTTCACCTTATCGCAATAGTTTTATACAAACTAGATTTAGACTACGGATAATAGTTTTATACAAACTAGATAATCAATTATTATTATTATCATTATAATTGCAGTACAACCAAATACAACGACATTAACTATTAGTTCTAATTAACTGAATTGAGCTGAAAATTAAATCTTGATCTTTAAGGATTAACTATTAATTTTATGCGTTCTGTACCTTTCTGAAGGAATAAAAGCTGGAATTGGTTTCAAGGCTGTTTCTGAGTGAATACTTTCTTCAAAATAATATTAAAAATTATAGAAAGATTTTCGAGACATTCGAGTCGAGTCGAGATTTTTAAGAGCCGTCTCGACTCGACTCGTGTCTCGACTCGAAAATTCGAGTCGAGAAATACGTTTGTCTCGACTCGTCTCGAATTTTACAAAGTGTGTCTCGACTCGAATTCGAGTCGAGTCGAGTCGAGATTCGAGACATGTCTCGACTCGAGCGCATCCCTATCTGAGAAATTACAGTAGACTATCAAAATGTGAGGATTCTATTTTGAAATTGGAAGTTGAGTTGATTTTTGAGTTTAACGTCCCTTTCAGCAGCAAGGCTATATGACACGGGATCTACTGATTACCGTGGAATGAGAATCACATACGCTCCCGCCGGGAATGGAACTCGGGTCTCCCACGCTAAATGCGTGTACGGTGACCGCTTAGGCACGAAGGAGCTCTTGAGATTGGAAGTTATTCTTTGAACGCTGAATGTGTCCAAAAGAAAAAGAAGCTTCTTAGCAATCTTTTGCAGTTTTTGCTCCGTCGCAATACATATCGAAACTGAAGTTGGTAACTTCCTGTTAATTTTCGGTTAGCAGAAGGAGATATATTGAACCTCTTCTTCAGGTACTTAAATTCTTATGAAAAAAAAAGTATGTTCTTCGCTAGCTATTACAGTTTTCCCTTTATTGGGATCAAAATCGAAACCGGATATTTCAGTAGATTCCCACCACTTCCGGTTTCACCAGTGATAAGGGGTGGAGGATAGATCTAATCTTGGAACAGTGAATTCATGTCAAATAACCGTTTCTCCCATTTCTCTCTCTCTCTCTCTCTTTTCTACAACGATGAATAATGAAGTTGGAAATGGTAGATACCTACTACTTCTGCATGTAAATAGCAACAAAGACACAGGTGGAATCTATTCTTGGGACGTCTTTTGCATATCAGGAAACTAATTTCTTTTTCCTTCTCTTATCGCTTTTGTTCAGATACCTATCGATAAACGGACAGACGGACGGACATAGCCTTTTAATAAGAATTTCCATTAGTGTTGTCCATGGAGACGATAGCCCACACTGAAAAAATCCGTTATCCGGACAGCTGTACATTGTACAAATATACGATATCCTTATGTGTGATACGGAAATCTGTACAGGGCATAAGTTATCCATATGCTTCATATGTATTGCCCTTTCCCGCTTAGATGCTAATACCGTTGGAAGATGTCTGACATCAAACAGTCTTTCGTATGTTATATGTACGTATATGTATGTTACATACGTCAGCCGTGTGTTATACAGCGTGAACCTGAAAGATGTGCACAAATCCCGGAAGGTGATTCGTGACATTAAAAGAAGTTCTCTTGCATTTTATTGAATTCCGCGTCGGGTACAAGTGACAGGTATGCCAATTTGCAATCGAAACTCGAATGCTGACAATTCGAACGGAACAGAAAAATGTGCACATACTTCAGGAGGTGATTCGTAAGCATAAAAAGAAGACAAAAAGTCCTCTTGGGTGTTGTGGAATTCCACGTAGTGTACGCTGTGCACATCTTTCTATTCCATTCCAATTGTCAGGATTCGAGTTTCTGTTCCAAGTTGACAATCCTGTCACTCGTACATGACGCGGAATTCGACAATATGCAAGAGGGCATTTTGTCTTCTTTTGATGTCACGAATCACCTCCCAGAGTTTGTGCACATCTTTCAGGTTCACCCTATATATTCATCTGTATGTGAGATCCTGACATCCTATTTACATTTCTTTCTTTCGTACGGAAAGTACATTTATTCGGAACACTTACACGGAAAGTACAGAAAAGTATATGGAAAGTACGGAAAGTATAAAACATATGGTCTGAGTTATACGTTTGCTGCATGTTGTTACGTAGGGTTGTACGTTAAGTCCGAAAACTACACGATTTACGCATGTAACCTACGTTTGTATATACTCCACATACTTTTTATCTCAGTGCAGACGAGAAGCTTATTTTCAAATCCGAGACGACATGAAAATCGAGACGAGATGAGAAATTTCTCGAGTCTCGTGCACAACACTAGTTCACTCCCCCCCCCCCCCTAGACATCAAACATGGTTTTAGTGGTATATGATTTACGGTATGAAAATTACAAATAGATGAAACGATTGTGATACACAAGTTATTATACACAATATAAGTCAATCTTTATGTCTACAGGGTGTCCTAAAAATGTAGTCAAACTTTAACTGGCTATTACACACACATGTATTTAACTTTGATTATTACATGTGTGGACATATTTATAGATCTAATAAAATAAATTAACAAAAGATAATGATGTTATGAATTGATTAGTCCTTTCCAAAAATCGTTTACACATTTTGTAACAAAATAAAAATGTGTAAGTGATAGGTGAAAAAAAGACTGACAGAGCTCTCTCGTGGCTAAGCAATTAGCATCGGCGCCTTTGGCGTAGAAGAGCTGGGTTTGATTCCCGGCGTGAACTAATGTAGTTAAGGCCCCACATTAAGCTGTAGGCTCACGTCTCATATCGCCTCACTGCTGAAAAGGACGCTAAAATCAAATCAAATCAGAAAATAAAGACTGATCATAATTTTATTGTACACCTTGTATTTATATATAAAATAATGGGTGTG
Source organism: Thermobia domestica (assembly GCF_964235325.1). Lineage (NCBI taxonomy): Eukaryota > Metazoa > Arthropoda > Insecta > Zygentoma > Lepismatidae > Thermobia > Thermobia domestica. The sequence continues at coordinate 133,936,439 of NC_137471.1, forward strand.
TGACAATTGTGAGTGTATTTATGTGTATTTCTCGCTGACTAATGGTCGAATCTGCACCGAATTTAGAGGGCAAGTAGCTGATCTCCTAAGGCAGTGTTTCTCAACCTTTTTAATCCAAGAGCCCCCTTGGGTGTATACGATTCTCCTCAGCGACCCCGCCAACGTAACCCTATCTAACATTCACAAGGCTGAACGCAAGACTTGGACGAAGAAGTCTAAGAACCAGAAAATGTTTTATTCTTAATCAGTGAAGAGTATATAGTTATTACTAGCAGAAAACCCGTTTTACGCACGGATAAATTACGTTTCATTTTGGATATAAAGGGCTGAATTTGAATTTAAACTGCATCGGAAGTATCATTGGTCGTTTCAGCGACCCCGAAATTTATGGATTAGACACTAATATCGGTCACTTTCGATCATTTTTCTGTTATCCCTCTCCACCAACTTGCGGGGCTGAATTTGGATCTAAACGGCATCGGAAGTATCACTGGTCATCTCAGCGACGCCAAAACCTATGGATTGGACAATAATATCGGTCATTTTTGATCAATTTTTAAATACCTCTCCGCTCCCCTTCCCCTAAGTTGCACGTCAAATTGAAATAACTAAAACCATCCCAATCCCGAACCTCATGAATGTTAAAAATCTGATCGAGATCAGTAGGGTGGTTCAAGAGTTAATAAATCACAAACGTAGTCACTTTCATTTTTATATACCTCCCCATTTCCCAAGTTGCACGGTCAAAATGAAATAATAAAAACCATACAACTCCTGAACCTGATCTATGTGACAAATTTTATCGATCGGTCTCAGGGTTCAAGAGTTATTAACTTTTTATTTATTTATTTATCTACCCCTTGCTCTTCTCTACTTTGTACCGTCAAAGTGAAATGTCGGCAACCATTCCAGGCTCAAACCTCATCTATGTTGAAAATTTGAGCAAGATCGGTCGGGTGGTTCAAGAGTTATTACGTTTGATTTATTTTTATATACCCCCTTCTGCCCCTCCATTACGTTGTACCGTAAAAGTGACATGACAAAAAACATCTTAGGCCTGAACCTAATCTATGTTGAAAATTTAATCGAGATTGGCCGGGTGGTTCGAGAGTAATTAAATCACGAACATAATTACTTTCATTTATTGATCTATCTAACTATCTATCTATCTATCTATATCTATATCTATATCTATATATATATATATATATATATATATATATATATATATATATATATATATATATATATATATATATATATATTGGTGTGAGGCCTCCTTTTGCGTCCAAAACAGCTTGAATCCGACGTGGAATGGACGTATACAACTCCTGAATAGTGATGTGTGGAATATTGTACCATTGTTCTTCCAAAACATGCTCCAGTTCCTTAAGAGATGCTGGTGGAAGGTAATGAGACCGAACACGCCTTTTTAATTCAGACCACAATGGCTCAATGATGTTCAGATCTGATGATTGTGGGACCCAGGGGAGCTGTGATAGCTCCTGATCATGCTTCTCAAACCATGATTTCACCGTTTTTGCAGCGTGACAGGGTGCTAAATCATCTTGGTAGATGCCATCACTATCAGGGAACAATATTTGGGCCATGGGTAGAACCTGGTCCCCCAAACTGGCCTCATACACCTTAGCATTCATCATTCCATGCAGGGCTATGATGGGACCTGCAGCATTCATCATTCCATGCAGGGCTATGATGGGACCTGCAGAAAACCACCATATCACTGCCCATACTGTAACAGAACCACCCCTATGCTTTACATTTGGGAGCAGATAATCTGTATCATCTGTATCTGTATCATAGATACGTAAACACGACCGGTTGTTGGAAAGGTCTGTAGGCCGGAATTGAGTTCAGACGTAATTTACATTGCAGTAGTCTTCTCTTTAGCTGCTACAATCCGTTTTAATGCCCTCCGGTCCCTATCTGACAGGATTGTCTTTCGACCACTGTTGTGGTTTGGAGACGTCGTTTGGCCATGAATTGTGTATGCCCTCGTGACATTGGACACAGTGCCTTTCGATACCCCCACAATGTTCGCTACTGTTGCCACTGAAGCTCCAACCAGACGGGCACTAACTATCATGCCTCTTAGGAAGTATATCAGGTCGTCCATTTTACCGCAACACTTTCACACCACGACACTCACAGGTGAACTGGTTGCTGCTGACGGAAGAGGAGAGTCGAAATGACACATTGAAAACAAAGAACGATCGGCAACCGCAACACGTATTGTACAGTGGAGAGCCAAACTTACGTGTCATGTATGAAATGTTTTTAGATTTTTTGTCTATCCCTATATGCGGTTCATTTATCTTGATATACCCTTGTAACTTTTAAGCTAATAGACGAAAATAAACGTTTAAATTGTGTAACATACAAATATAGACAGAGTTTGTACTCTGCGATATCACCAGTTTATTTGTAGCCAACCGAACATAAACCCGTTTTTTCTTGTTGTTATTGTTGTTTTATTTTTCATATAGCACTACGTCAGGTAATTAAAAATTTTAAATGTACATGTCAAACAAAAACACACAATTTCACATTTGTTGTTCAGTGTTGCAAACTAAGGAGAGTACAATATCACAAACATCCAATTTTTGAGACAGATACGTTAATGTACATTTAAAGTACTTTAAGTCCAATTCTATAATTGTGATATGATGGATTTGGAATGAATAAAAGAAAAATTTCAAACGATTGAAGATTTTACTTTTATCAAAAGACTATATTTCGAAAAACTGCTTAGATAAACTCATCCAATCACAGAGATAATTTTCAATAGACGTAAAGATCATAATGCCATTTACGGGATTTTGGTATCTCAAACCGCTCTGGAAATATGGTAAACACTAGTAAAGTTTGCAACACTGCTCTAAATTATGTAATTTCGAGAACATGTAAACACAAATGACAAAAACTAATGTTGGGATGTTATGAAAGCAAAAGAAAATAATAACAGTTTTAAAAAGTTGTGACAAATACGCAATTTTAAGCAATATATTATTTCATAATATTTTTTATATCTTCAGAATGATAAACGGCATTATGACTTTTATGATTATCTACGTAATTGGGTTGTCTTTATCTAAGTACTTTCTAGAATTAGAGATCTTTGAAGAGGGTAAAATTTTCAATCAACTTTATTTTAACTTGTTTGAAATACGTGATATAATGACCGTAGTAAGTAAGGTACTTTGAATATATGTTGTCCCGTCCATCCCACTTGCATTATTAGTGTTACAGAAGTCTCGAAAATTTGATCGTTTTTCTATGTTTGTAAAACTGTAGTGTCCTTAGTTTGTAACGCTACATATAACGCTACTGTAATTTTTAATTTAATATGTAGATTTTGAAATATGTAATCATCTGACGTAGTACCATTTGAGAAAATACAACTTTAAGATGGTTTGCAACACTGTCAATATGGTTGTATCGTAGTCTAGGCAGAGAAAGATGTTCCCCTGTGAATATTTTGGAAGTCACACAGAGAAAAAACCGTTCTCCGGACAGCGGTATATTGTACAAATATACGGTATCCTCTTGCTTACTATAGAAATAAGTACGGAGCATACGTTATCCGTATGCTACATAGGCACTGCCCTTAGATTTCACATCATGTCGTTTCAGGATGTCTGACCGCTAACAGTTTTCCGTATATCACATAAATATACTTATGTTAGCTTCGTCAGCTATATGATATATACGTCCATTTGTATGTGAGATCCTGACCATCTACATTGTTTCATACGGAAAGTATGTATAGATGGAACACTTATACAGAAAGTATTATAAAACACGCGTTTTCAGTTATACGTCTGCTGTACGTTAAGTCCAAAAACTACAGGAATTACGCATGTAACCTATCTTTCTAAGTACGCCACCTACAATTTTTTTTTTCTCAGTGCACGGAATTTTAGCGATTTATATCAATTAGTATAAAATTTACGACGGCATATCAAGATAAATTTTGTGAAAGTAACTTTGTAAAAATAAAAGTAGACTTTGTTTCCATAATTTATCTTATATTATCCATCATTTCCTTACATTTCACTCCGAAAAATGCGAACGCTTTCATTTCTTTTTTTCCAACATACGGTTGTTCTTTCCATCTTTCAAATGAAGAAATTAATGTTTCTTGGGCCGATTTTACTAATAAAAGGTTATGATAACCAAATTTTTATGTTTGTTGAATATGTTTTATCATTACAAAATTGATATAGATTTTACAATATAGGTGCATCAAACAATTAGGCTTTACATGTGTGTCACTGTTACGAGTATATGTGTCACTGTTTGAAGTATGCGTGTCACTGTTAGAAGTATATGTGTCATTGTTAAGAGTATATGTGTCACTGATAGAAATATATCTGTCACTGTTAGGAGCATGTGTCACTGTTAGAAGTATGAGTTGAGTTGATTTTAGTTTAGCGTCCCTTTCAGCAGCGAGGCTATATGAGACGTGGACCTACTGATTAACGTGGAATCCGAACCACATGAGCTCCTGCCGGGAATCGAACCCGGGTCTCCCACGCCAAAGGCGCGTACGCTAACCGCTTAGCCACGGAGGAGCTCACTGCTAGAAGTATATGTGTCACTGTTAGGAGTATATGTGTCACTGTTAGAAATATATCTGTCACTGTTAGGAGTATATGTGTCACTGTTAGAAATATATCTGTCAGTGTTAGGAGTAAGTGCGTCACTGTTAGAAATATATATGTCACTGTTAGGAGTATGTGCGTCACTGTTAGAAATATATGTCACTGCTAGGAGTCTATGTGTCACTGTTAGAAATATATTTGTCACTGTTAGGAGTCTATGTGTCACTGTTAGAAATATATCTGTCACTGTTAGTTGTATATGTGTCACTGTTAGAAGTATATATGTCACTGTTAGGAGTATGTGTGTCACTGTTAGGAATATATGTCACTGTTAGGAGTATGTGTGTCACTATTAGAAATATATCTGTCACTGTTAGGAGTCTATGTGTCACTGTTAGAAATATATCTGTCACTGTTAGGAGTATATGTGTCACTGTTAGAAATATATATGTCACTGTTAGGAGTGTGTGTCACTGTTAGAAATATATCTGTCACTGTTAGGAGTCTATGTGTCACTGTTAGAAATATATATGTCACTGTTAGGAGTATGTGTGTCACTGTTAGAAATATATGTCACTGTTAGGAGTCTATGTGTCACTGTTAGAAATATATCTGTCACTGTTAGTTGTATATGTGTCACTGTTAGAAGTATATATGTCACTGTTAGGAGTATGTGTGTCACTGTTAGAAATATGTCATTGTTAGGAGTCTATGTGTCCCTGTTAGAAATATATATGTCACTGTTAGTTGTATATGTGTCATTGTTAGAAGTATATATGTCACTGTTAGGAGTGTGTGTGTCACTGTTAGAAATATATGTCACTGTTAGAAATGTATGTGTCACTGTTAGGAGTATGTGTGTCACTGTTAAGAGTATACGTGTCATTGGTAAGAGAAAATGAACAACAACAGGTATGGTAGGCAAATTAACACTGTATAAATAAAACAAATATACTCCAGCACAATAAAAGTTATCCACAATTATTGAGAAATAACGAAATACTGTTTAGCGCCATAATGATTAGATTTTCTCTGTTTTCTCAAAAACTACACATGAGAATTTACCCTCTCGATTTTCTCAAAAACTACAAGAAGTGGTCAAAAGTAAGGTTACAAAGCCTGTAGTGAAACGGTATATTTTATTTCATATAACCAATACAGCCAACAGACAGTACATGCACTAGGTTTTTTTTTTTTATATATATAGTTTTCATATCGATTGAGGACTTGTTGCGTTGTAGAATGAGTTTCAAGATTTGCTTTGGTAAAAATCCTGTCCTTGCATGTTCAGTCATGTTGTCACGAAATGTTTCACCTCCTCGTCTGAAGAGAAGCGATGTCTTTCAAGTGTGAAAACGGTTGAAAATCACTTGGAGAAAGGTTCGGGCTGTAGGAAGGGTTATCGATGATGTTCCAGCGAAACTGGGTCACCCACTGCACTCCTCGTCGATAACGTTTTCTCCATCAGTCGCAAACTTTCGACACCATTCTGCGAGCTGCTGACAATATACGGCTGAAATTCAGCCGTGGTTACATATATTGTCTAAGAAATCGAATAACTGAGTGCACTTCTTCGCGAGACCAGTTTTCCAAACAATTTGCCATTTGTGTTTACCTACCACTAGCGCCCTAGGTGGCAGGTGGTTGAAACTCTGCATAGTTCCCAAAATTACCTCACACTCCTCATTACTCTATAACAGATGAAACGCCATGAATATCGTCCATGTAACCTCAGTTTCTGAATCTCCCTCCTACAAATGAGAATTTACCCTCTCGAATCTCTCAGAAACTACAGATGAGAATTTATCCTCAAGTATCTCATATTGTTTAGCTCGATTTGATTTATCGATTAGTGACGTCTTGAGTTGATTTTGAGTATAACGTCTCTTTCAACAGCGCGACTATATGACCTAGGACCTATAGACTAACCTGGAATCCGAAGCACATGAGCTCCTGCCGGGAATCGAACTCACGTCATAGTGATGTCTCATCTTTGGACAACATAGTAATTTCGCACAAATTAATAAAATGTTTATTTATAAAATATGGACTAGATCGCCTGAGTAGTATTCGGAAAAATCATCCAAAAAGAAGCTCACCACAAGACTAAACTACTATAAAGGTAAGCAAAAAAGTTATGTCGCTTTTTGTGGAGGTCTGAGTTCAATTGGCCCTCACACCATGAGTTGAATGCGAATGGAGATAATGCAAAGGTGAGTTGTTGTTATGGGTATATCCAACATACTACCTGGTTGTGGCAGTTCAGTTACACTGTGAACTTGCGTAAGGACAGAGTGAACATGGGACCTCCACAGAGCGTCATAAGGGCGTGTATGCTGTACGCGTTCACACTGGGTTCAAACGCCGCTGCAGCGGGCGAAAGATATGCCAAGCCTTTGATGAGGGTGTAGTGACTACGCGGACAGTGCAGCGGTGGTTTAACAAGTTTAAGGATGGCAACGGAAACACTCGAAGACGCAAAATATGCCGGAAGACCAACACATGAAGATCTTCAGGCAGCAAGTGACGTGAACAGTGGCCACACATGTGAGGAACTGCCACTACATTTCAGTGTGAGTGGAGAAATCATTCGGCAGCATCTCCATCAAGTTAGGAAGCACTATAAATTGGGTCGATAAGTCCCACATGATTTCACTCCGGGCCAAAAGGCAACACGAGTAGGCACCTGTGTTTCTTTACTGTCTCGTCTGAGAAAGGAACCATTTTTTGGGCAGGGTGTTGACATGTGATGAGAAATGGGTCCTGTACAAAGCTCCACGGCGCCGTCATCATTGGTTAGCATTCCATGAACCTGTTCCAAAACAGCCGAAATCAGTACTGCACCAGAAAATGGTCCTCCTGCGTGTTTGGTGAACTGCTCGTGTCATCGTGCATCGGGAACTTCTACAAGCTATTCAGAGCAACAATGCAGCTGTGTACTGTCAGCAGTTAAGCTGTGTTCAAGAAAAACTCAAAACTTTGGAGCCGGCACTTCTGAATCGCAAAGGGGGTCCTCCTGTTACAGGACATTGCTAAGCCCCATGTGGCTAGGATGACCCGGGACACCATTGTACGCCTTGGATGGGAAACACTACTGAGCCCGCCATACTCCCCGAACATTACACGGTTCGATTATCACCTGTTCCATTCCTTGGACAATGACCTTAGAAGACGCCAGTTCAAATCCTTAGTAGAGGTGCAAAACGCAGTTGATACGTTCGCTCCACGGCCCATCACGTTCTACCGCGATGGAATCCATGACCTTCCATAACGTTGCCAGAGGGTCGTCGTTTCTGATGGAGATTATTTTTGATCTTTCAGGTACGTCTTAGGTGACATATCAATGTTCGAAGGTGGTGGCTGAAAAAGTGACAGAACTTTCTTGATTACCTTTATACTTGTAGATTTCTTAAAGGTGAAATGAAACATGTTATATTGTCAGGTTATTAATGGAATATTGATTTATAACATACTAGCGGAATACCTGTTTTTCGCACGGGGAAAATATGTTTCATTTTGGACACAAAGGGCTGAATTTCGATTTAAACAGCATCAGTGGTTTCACTGTTCATCTCAGCGACACTAACACTGATTCGACACTAATAATGGTCATCTTTTTTAATAATTTTTAAATATCTCCAGAGGGTCCAGAGGTATATATACAGGGTGTTAATAAATTAGACCAACAAACTGAAACAGGTTATTTCTCACATCAAAATAAGGAAGAAAGTTCATATGGACCCGTGCTTAACAGTGTATAGTTTCAGAGCTAGAACAGTCCAAAACCGTGAGAAATGAACTTTGGCAGCAATTATCTATTGAGCTGAAGCGGCATGTTATTGTTGTAGACTTGTAATCTGCTCCATCAAAAACTGCATGATTTTGAATCGTTTAGTGGCGGCGCAAGGAAGTGAGGGTCCCGAATATTCCTCTTAGGACAGATGAGTCCGATTCGTGACAGAAAGAACTACGTACCGCTAAGTAACAAAAAGTCTTCAAAAAAACATCAATATTTTGAACAAAATCAAGATGGCGAAGGATTTTTGGTGTGTTATACGTGGTTGCATAACTACAGTTGTGACTGAATGTAGTGGGAAAAAATGAAATTAAATAAAATCATTACATCTGCAGGTTCATAACCCACAGTCATGATCTGTGTCCTAAAGGAGATATACATTAATAATACGTAATGATTTTGTAACAATTGATCCAATAAGGATTTGCCCAAAAATGGGAATATCCCTTCGAAAAAAACGAAAATAAGAACGCTAGATACAATGTTCTTCACCACAAACTCACTTGGTCGTAGATCTAAAGTGGAACCCTTTGTCATATAGGTGCACACTAACACTGAGTTACCATGTACCCGTTTCCCCCACCCCTCCCACATAGCGAACAGCAGATTGTTTACAACATATGGCACCTGATGACAAATAAAAAAGCTACAATACTGGTTATGTAGTAAAAACAGGAAAAAGTTGTGTTAAGAAGGTAGATATGTCGAGAAGAGTTAGTAACTTATCCTTTCAGATTTGCCTGGAACAAATCAATGAATAATAATAATAATAATAATAATAATAATAATAATAATAATAATAATAATAATAATAATAATAATAATAATAATAATAATAATAATAATAATAATAACATTCCACAGTATTTTTAAATAGAGCAGATTACAAGTCTACGACAATAACAAGACGCCTGAGCTTAATAGCTAATATTTTTGGAGATATTCGCCCCCAAAGTTCATTTTTCCACGCTTTTGGACAGTCCTAGCTCTGAAACTATACACTTTTATATAGTATTTTCGTTTCTAAGATCTTTATCTGAAGCTCCTATCAGAGCTTAAAAGATTTGTGTCCAGACACTGTAAATAACTCTCAAAATGTAGAAGAAAAAAATCAGTGTTAACTTTTCCATGTTTCCATGTACTTAAGCGTAACGTACAGACAACCCCAAAAGTACATTACCACCTGCAATTCTCCCTTTCCTGCAATAGTAGGCAACATAAAACAGGGTCGTTGCGGTAGTTGAGAATTAGAAAGGCGTTAGACCAAATCTCAATTTTGTTACAAATATAGCAGTGTGGCAAACTGCAAATAAGAGAATAAAGTAAATTGTTAATAAGAGAATTTATCGTGAGGGCAATGGATAACAAAAAGTTAGAGAATGTTCTTACTTAAACAGTTCAAACAAGACGAAAGGTAAAAAATAGATATAAGAGGAAAGCAGTTTCTCTAATTTTTCCAAAAAAAAAATACTCGTTAAAAGTTTACATAATGTAAAGGCTTAATATAAAAGCCCAACAGCTAAAAAACAAACATCCACACTAAATGGAAAGAGAGACAAACAGAATAAGGGACACTAATGGCGTAGCAGACTTGCGGCAGTCACATGTAAGATAAACAGATGGGATCCTCCCAGTTGTAAACCCAATTGTTATAATAATAATAATAATAATAATAATAATAATAATAATAATAATAATAATAATAATAATAATAATAATAATAATAATAATAATAATAATATAGAAGATACTTGAAACAACCATTAAGCCACTTTTAAAATGAATACGAAACTTGGTGGTCAAATAAAATACTCAACTTCCAGTTGAACTCTAGATCTCCGAGAGTGTTTGTCATGTGCCATATTACAGTGAAATTCAAGTTAATTATCATAAATAATTATTTCCTTGTTTAATTACAGATACTTTTCAGTGGGAAATAGAATGACATTTGAAAGTCTTAAATCAAAGTAAAGTGGGATAACGTGAAGATAAAAAAGATATTAAAAAAACAGTGTATTATTCAACTATGTCTCGAAAGCCAAGTAGCAAGTGCTATTGCTATTGTTACAATTATCAATATCAATATTCAAAAGTGCCTGAAGTTTTTTTTACTTAGATATACTTATCTCAGATAAGTAAATAGAAAGAACTAAACAATTTAAGAATGGTCCAAAAAATGGATCAAAAGATTGCGATCGTGGCCAAGATTTTTAGGAATGGTCCAAAAACGCATCAAAGATTGTGATCTTGGCCAATAATTAGTTTTTGGATCAGGGGCCACAAACCTTTGAACGGCCTCTAAATCGAGCTTTCTTTTTTTTTTGGATTGTATGTAGTTCTTTAGATATAAGGCCTACAAGAAAATTTTTGCCTGAAATATATTGCATCTTTTGATGCAAAAAGGGAGAAATATGGAGTCCTTGAAAGTAAACCGTAGACAAATTCACCGATGTTCAGAAGATGCTGTCTACAACGCACTGAGCAGAGGTGGGTTAGTAGGTCATGGTGAGTCTGTGGGTCACGGTGGGTGGTGGGTCGCAGCGGCACATGCCCTGTTGACCCATGACCCACTCACAAATCTTGATCCACTTGACTCACTGACCCAGTCACAAATCTTGATACACTTGACCCACTGACCATTCCACTTATTTCATGGCGATAAACATTGAAACAACTTGCGGTCGGAATAGATAAATAAGGACGGATATGAAACCTAGTTTTGGCTTGCTGAATTCATATCAGAGACCGATTTTGGCTATCTTTCTCGTCATTTTTCTGTTACCTGTCGACAGACAGACAGACGGACATAGCCATTCTGTAATAAGCATAGCATTTCTTGAAAGTCTACAAAGAACAATTCGAAGCAAATTTGTGTCGAAATACTTAGCCCTATTTAGAGTGCAAGACCTGGTTTTTCAGTTCTAATTCACTTCGACATACTATTATCACGTAATAGAAAAATACAAAGCTATGGAAACTTCGATTGAATAAAGCTAAAGCCAAAGGACAATCACGAAGGTTTAAATAGCAAACCAGCGATGATCAGTCGATATGAACAATAAAAGGGCTAGGGAAGGCTTTGGTAATTGCTTTACAAAGAGACTAGGGGAGGAAAATGGGGACATGCATTCACGCTGAAAAGCTGAAGACGGAAGGTGGGTAGGAGGGAAACCGTTTCCATAGACTCCATTTTCTTATCCAAGCAACCGTTGCCAAGCAAAACAAACACATAACTAAAGCACTTAGAAACAACTCTTTTAATAATCATTTTTCTTTAACGATATCGAATTCACATCATACATTTGCAGCTGTCTGTTACAACCGAGTGTCATCTTCGCCTTTTTTCCATCAAGAACTCCCTAAACACAACCAAGGATCAACTCGTGAGCCTCCACTACAACAGGCCATCAACTGGTTTCTTCTTCGTATCGAGAAATATCTGAAGCAGAGGTAAGTAATGATTTTACACACTACTATATACAGTATATTCATTACCGTGCTTTTTTTTTTTTTTACTGAATTTCGATAATTATTTATATCCTAACTCTATATAAAACTACATGAACTGACATAAAATAACGGGTACTTCCGGTTGATGTGGAAAGTTGAGATTTGGCAGGATTGTAGCTTTCAGAGACTAATCTATAGGAAAATTGCCAAAAATGAATATTTTTGATTTTTAGGGGGTCTAAAGGCGGGAGAAAGGAATTCCCCGATGTTATTTAACTTTGTTTGAACCTATAATCTCATATTTTAGGTACTTGGAATAAAAACTTAAAATTCGGTATGCTTGTACATTTTTCATAGGATTATTTAACAAAATCACTTTAAAAATTCAATTTTAGAGTGGTTTTTACGGGGAATTGAAAACTCTTCCTCAACTTTCGGCAGCACTAGTATGATGAAATTTGGCATGACCGTAGCTTTTCGAGATTAAACAACAGAAAAATTGCCAAAATTGATTTTTTAAATAAAATTTTAGGGAGTCTAAAGGGAGGATGAAAAATTCTCCGTGTTAATTAAATAGACCTATTTTTTGGACCTATAATATATTTTTTAGGTACTTGTAACAAAAACTTGAAATTCGGTACGATTGTTCGTTTTATATAGCATTATTTAAGAAAACCGCAAAAATAAAAATTTTCAACTTTAGGGTGGTTTTATGGGGAACTGAAAAATCTTCCCCATGTTATTTATATGGGACGTCTTCTATGTCCCAAAATGTTTAGGCATTTCTGGCAGGATTAGAATGATGAAATTTGGTAGTCTTCCGGAATTATCTCAGAGGAAAATAGCCAAAAGTGAATATGTTTTAGCTTGTAATGGTCTAAAGAGGAATTTAAAAAAATAGTCATGTTATTTAAATGGGCGTTTTTTAATATATACAGAATCTTATCTTTTAGTGAGTTGAAATAGGAAAAGAAACTTGAATTTCGATAGAATTGTGCGTATAAGAGGTGCGAGGCCGTAGGTCAAGCAAACGCTGGGGTCTGGGCCAAAGACCCCAGCTGGCCAAATTCAGGAAATATTAAGAGCAAATGCACGAAATTCACTGTTGATGCAAAGGCTGATACGTAAGAATTGAGAGGCCGTATTCCGGGCAAGTGAGGGATTGTGGAGAAGGAGCCCTCAGTTAGCCAAAGGCTATTATCACTTATAAAACAAACTAGTTTTGTTTCATAATGTGTAACTACTGTAGACTTCCAAACTATATGAATTAACTACTAAAACCGGAAGTAATAGATCTATAACTTCTGGTTTTAATAGAAGGATTAAGTCAGAGATGGAACTTATATCTTATGATACAGAATCCATATTCGAACACTACTTCTTGCTATCTATCATCATTTGCTTACTATGGCTATCAGTGTGGAAGCCGGAAATCTTATGATTTCCAATACTTCAGATCTGAATAGAGAGATAAATGTCCAGATAAAACCTATTATTGGAGCTCTGCCGCCATATTAATAAGGCATATGATGTTTCTCTCTAGTAAAATTAATTTCTACTTCCACCACTTTCGGTTTTGGTAGAGATATTACAGTGAAATGTAAATGAAATTAAAACTTTCCGTTTTACGTCCCGCGCTTGAGCCGTCTAGACTAAAGGAGACGGTGATGATGAGAAATTAATGCAATGGTGGAATGAATAAAATAGAAGGAAATGGGAGAACCCTGAGAAAACTCACGTACACGGTGTTTGTCCTCCACAAAGATCACTTGGAGCGAGTGGGATCGAACCAAGGACCCCATGCATCATGCTTTACCACTGAGTCACCACGGCTCCGAGATTAGAGTGAAGATGGAATCTAATATTAGAACGCTTCATAGATAGCAGAAAACCGTTTTTCGTGATCTATTACCGGTTTGCTCTACGGCGATCAATGCTGAAACCGGCGAATGCCACTTCCGGTTTAAATAGAGACTTAACGGACAAAATGTTATCTAATCCTGATGTGTTGAATCGATTTTTTAAAAAAATTATCGGAACCTATTACCGCTTTTCTGCTATTCAGATCAATAGTAAAACCGGAAGTGGTTCATTTCTACCATTTCTGTTTTTAATAGAGGATGAATGGAGGAGATAGAACTTATTCTTGGAACACTGAATCGATTTTAAGAAACTTTTTACCGATACCTCTTACCGTTTTTCCTGTTTGTCTGCCGGTCGACAGATGGACATACCGTACCCGCTCTATAAAACTCCCGATACTACAGGGCTTACGCGTAAGTCTTGCAATATTCTGGTATCTGATCATGCGCGCCTACTACGCGAGTGCTCCCGAGCTCCAGCACCAATCATCTTGCAGGAGTAGCACACCCACAAAATTTTTAGTTCGAGAGAAACAAAATGAAATATGATAAATATTTCTCACTTGCCTTTATCAAAAAAATAATAAGCAATTAAAACATTGAAATGGAAGTTAAAATTTCTAACGTCTAAAACATAACTGTTTGCTTCAAATCTGTTTTGAGGAAAGGTAACCAAGCAACACACTTAAATTAGTCATTTTGTAGTTTATGTTCACAACAAAATCCTCGCACAATTCTTCATGCAATACCATTAAAATTATTTGCTTTTATGAAGACTTTTCATTTTAATTTGTATGAATGTAGTATTTTCTTTTAGTAACGTGTTGGTAATATCATTACCTCTTTCAATCATTATGCATCACGTAAGTTGTTTAAAGTATACATTTAATGTCACGATTATATATATATGTGTGTTGAGAATATTCGTTACAGTAATTTGTCCTTTACCTTGGACCCGGATTTGAACTCGTTTCTCTTGGGTTTAAGTCATCCGTGTTACCGACTGAGCTAGGGCACCCCAACCTATCCTTCTTGTACTGGTATATTTTATCACGATACAGCCGTTTATGAAACTGTTCATAAAGGATTTTAACTAAAAGAAAATTAATCAAAAATATTGTGACTTACCTGAAAACATGTAACACGTTCCGCCATTGATATGTACCCACATAAATTTGGAAAGTCGGCGCCATTAGCCTGTATTTAATGCAGCATAATGAAAGCAGATTAAAATTCAAAGTATAGCCCCTCGTGTTGGACTATCTGTAACCACTTTCCTGCCTGTTACTCGATTCCACGTCAAACCCACGTCTTGCCCTTAGACTATGGCTATTCGAGTATGCGTTTGCGATGCGTTACCCCCGCACTGAACGTGACCTAGGTGGCTACTCGGTAATTTTACTTTCGCCAGAGTTATAAATCACACTGTGAACCAGTCAAGGTTTCCAGTCTTACTGCCACACCTTTATTCTCATTCATGCGAATCACGAGAAATAACCCTATTGTGTTAAGTATAGATTTTTTCTGTGAAAAGCTAATTTTTCGGAATTTCCTTGTATTTTTGTGAATTTTCTTTTGTTATACACGCACATACTTTATAATAGCAAATTTCCAATACTGTACACACAGCATCTTCCAAGTAGCTATTTCTTGCTAAAATCCCCTTGCCTGGCAACACGTCTTTTCTTTTTTCCCTTACTTTAGACATCTTTTACTGATTCCAAAACAGCAGCCGGTCTATTGTTCCGAAACGCACCAAATACGCTCGAGCCAACGTATTCTGTGCGTTTTTATTGCTTTCGCGTTTGCAGTGCATTGTGATTAGCCATCCACATGTAAATACAAATGGTCAGCGTATTCCAAGTGTACGCATGACTCATAAAAACGCATCGCGAACGCATCGAATAGCCATGCACTTACTGTTAGAGGCAAAGAAATCAGTGACTGTTGTTTCCACCTCCTGCTGGTGAAGTATCATGATTTCAGGAAGTGCGCAAGGAACAGAAACAGGTACCCATCCGAAAGGACAAGGGCAGGACTATAGGCGGGTGTAGCATCAGATCCATGCCTTCACGTTTCTGCTTTTCTCCCCGCTTTTTTCAAACCGAATGTGATTTTACGTTATCTTCTTGTAGCAGAGTAAGCTTTCAGTTCAACAATAGCATCTTTTTGGCATAGCACAGCGTATATCCCTCCAACTGCCGCTGTAAAGGTCGACATTAATGAAACAATTATTAGAAACAAACTCAAAGTCAGAGGTGGATCTAGAAGGTAAATACGGGGGGGCGAAAGCCAGAACCCAGACTATGATAGGTGTATGATGAGTTTACCATAAACTTTCAAAAAAACGTACATAATAGCTTAAATTACTTTTGTCACCGAAAAAACTGGGGGACCTAGGCCCCCTGTCCTCGACCTACATCCGCCACTGCTCAAAGTGAATTTCCGCCTTGTAATTCCGCCACATACAGAATATGTCTTTATACTCGAAACGACCCTTGGGTCGCAGTGGCTCACTGATAGGGCGTTCACGTCTAGTGTGTGGCATCCCTGGTTCCATTTCAGCTCGCGCCAAGTGAACTTTGTGGTGAACAAACACCGTGTGCGTGGGTTTTCTCAGGGTCCTCCCGTTACCACCCACTTTATTCATTCCACCATTCCATCCATTTCTTATCATCACCGTCTCCTTTAGCCAAGCTGGCATAAACGTGGGACGTAAAACTAAAAAAAATTAAAAATTCATTTTCGAAACGGCTCTGTTTGACAACCGGTTCTGGAAGTTGGCTCATGCTTAACCCTATTTTTGCATATCTGGATTCCGAAAACGCATCCATTTTTAGTGTGACAACTTGTTTCAGGAAACGCACATCACGCATATTTTGCAGCAGTTGTCGACACACATTTGTTCTCTGACCAATACCATCATGGATGATACATTATGGAAGTGACAATGAAGAGGTTGACGAAGATATACTTCAGTGTCAATTTCAACTGAATATGTAGCGTGCTTCTTGTACAGCATCAATTTTAAGGTTTACAAAAAAAAGTTTTTTTCTAATTTTTTTTTTCGAAAACTTTACGCACGAGCGTTTATGTTGACAAACTGGCACGTACGCAGGAATTTTATTTCAGGAGGAGTCCAAAGCTTTTGAGGAATCTAAATTCAATGTGAGGATAAAAACTGTAAAATTAGGCGAAAACCGGGATTTCCGGGGTGTCTAGACCCCAAGAATCCACCCCTTGCATACGTCCCTGCTGACAAATATAATTTTATTCAGGTCAAAATAATATCTATCGATTGGTACGTACATGTATCATCTTTCGACAAGTTTTTCTTTTCTTTCGATAAAAGTCTTCGCTAAGCCCACCCTTTGAAATGAAAATGAAATGAAATGAAAATGAAATGAAATCTTTAAGTTTTACGTCCCACGGTTATGCTGGTTAGGCTAAAGGAGACGGTGATAATGAGAGATGAGTGAAATAGTGGAATGAAGAAAGTGGGAGGAAACGGGAGAACCCCGAGAAAACCCACGATCACGGTGTTAATCCACCACAAAGTCCACACATCGCGAGCTGGGATCGAACCAAGAACCCCAAGCACCGGAGGTGAACGCTCTACCACTGAGCCACCGCGCCCCCTGAAAATGAAATCTTTGAGTTTAACGTTCCATAATTATGTCCTTTAGGCTCAAGGAAACCATGATTAAAGCAAGTGAATGGTAATGGAAAAATTGGTGGAATGAGAAAGTAAGAGAAAACGGGAATACTCCGAGGAAACCCACGAACATATTGTTTCCACCACAAATGTTTACCTGACCGGGGATCGAACCAGGGACCCCAAGCAGCACAGGTTAGTACTCTGTAGTGTTGTAAAAAAACGTTTTTTTTCTGTGAAGTTTTTTTTTCAATAAAAAACGTCGTTCTTTTTCACGTTTTTTTTCAAATGTATGTTTTTTTTCTAGCAACTATTATTTATTGATTTATGTTGCAGATTATTGAAATAATCAACAGAACTTGAGTCGAAGCCCTCGTAACTTACAAATCGTTTGTTTCTTTGTACCTATACGAGCAAAACTGAGTGATTATTCCTTTCGGACCCAGGTCATTTTTGGCGTTTTCCTACATATTCAGTTAGTGACTTATTGCTCAAAAACCATTCATTCGATTGACATGGTTAAGGCCTTGCTTTTTAGAAAATGGATCTGGCTATTTTTTGGTGTAAGTTGCATTGCAGTGTTGTCAACAGGTGGGAAATTATTGAGGGAAATGTAGAGGTGAAAATTTTAAAAAATTTCTAACCAAATTTCAATTTTTTTTTTGTATCTAGCACCACTGCTGCTATATGGGTTCAAGTCACCTAAAAAAATATTTGGTGTGTTGACAAGGTACAGTGAAATCCTGAAGTTGCTGGCTTCCATTCAAAGAGGAAAAGAAATAATTCTCCGTCACCATACACATGAAATTTTGACACTTTTTATGCCTCAGAAGCAAAAATCAACAGATATGCCGGGGCTACAGCTTCTCTAATTATCCTATTGAAACCTTTTATAGTGTGTTGTGTAGGGCAAAGAGGAAGCTTTCAGATAGTGGTACGTTTGTTCCAATGTAGCCAGCAAGAGGGTAATAAGAGAGGGGAATAGGGAAATTTTCCGAATTTTTCACCTAAAAGCGGGTATTAATTGTTTTGGCTGGAAACGCTGCCACCAGACAGACAAAAACTGCCACAAAATAAACCTTAGTACTCCAAAAATATATCCTACAAGTATCATGGCGATATCCAACAAAGTAAGCAGAAAATTTAAAAAAAAATATCTCAATCTACCTCAGAAATTCACCATTTTCTTACCATTTTCAGAACATGGTTTATTATAAACCTCAACTGTACTTCCCCTAATTATTCTAGTGAAACTTTTTACGGTGCGCTGTGTATGTTAAGACGAGTCTTTTAGGCACTGGTAGTTTGTTCGAGTGTAGCCAACAAGAGGGAAATAATAGAAGCAAAAAAGTGATTATTTTTAAAATTTACCCCTAAAATCCGGAATTAAAATTTTCTGTAGCTGGCAACACTGCTATGAGATACACACACACGCACACAAACTATCTTAAAATAAGATTTTATAATACCTCTAATATATCTTAGAAGTATTGTGACTACATCTAATGAAGTAAGCATGTGAATAAAAAATATCTCATTCTACCTTTAAAAAATCACAGTTATCTTTTAAATTAGAGAACAAGGTCTACTGTAAACCTCAACTGTACTTCTCCTAATTATCCTATTGAAACTTTCTATAGTGAGTTGTGTAGGGCAAGAACGAGACTTCCAGATACTGGTACGTTTGTTCCGATGTAGTCAACAAGAGGGAAATAATAGCGACAAAACAGATAATTTTCCCAAAATTTCCTCCTAAAGTCTGGAATTAAAATTTTCTGTACCTGGCAACACTCCTACCAGACAGACGCAAACTATCTTAAATTAAACATTGGTACACCACTAATATATCCTACAAGTGTTATGGCGATATTGAAAGAACAAAGCTTCTAATTATCAAAAATATATATTGCGGTAAACATAAAAGTAGGAAAACACTATAAAAATCAAGGGTTAGAACCTAACACGAATTTTTCGTGCGCCCCCTAATTATCCCATTGTAACGATCTGTACTTCCGACAAATGTTCGACTTGTTAAGTAAAGACAAATGTTCGATTGGCGTACGTAGACTTGCACTCGGACATATAGGTACGGATTTATAAACAAAAATTTCGAATTTTTTGCCCAAATTTAGGGAAATTTTAATTTCCCTAATTGGCAACACTGCGTGCAGGTCCGTCCAATTAATGTCAACAATTAGGTATCCGTCCGAGGTATCTACCTGGCAAGTCTTAAGGTCTTTCTACAACGTAGGAAACTACAGGGGAAAAAAGTAAAGGAAATTCGAAATTAGAAAATTCTCGAAATTTTGACTGGGTGAAATTTGAGAAGGAAATTCGACACTAGAAGAAAAAGAAATTAATATGATAAACTATGGTCCAACCATATTTGGCAAGAATAACATTCCGATATCTTAAATTAGTGTCCACTCAGGAGCGGATTAAAAAAGTGACACACCAGTGTGTGCCACTTTGACCGCCTGGGCCACTGAGTGTACATTTGATTATTATTTTTTTTTACTAGTAACCCGTGTTGTTGATGTAGTTCTAGTCTCGACTAATAATAATATTGTTGTTGTAAACAATAACGTTATAAGGAAAATTTTCTCTCCTTTTTTTACATCTTTTAGTTCCAACACTGTTGGTGAGAAATGCATGGTGTTTCAAAATTAATATCGGGGTTTTAAGTCTTAGTAGAACTTATTACAGTTTACGTACAATTATAAGCAATGCATTAAGTAAAAGAGCACCTAAAACAGCATTTGCTACAAGTGTTCGATGTGAGATTCATTCGTCACACGGCACACGTCTAGTCGCTAGGCGAGAAAGGCCCATAAACTTTCTGCCATATGGCATAAAACACATTCAATTTAAGAGAGTCTCGTCTCAACTGTACCATCTCCTGAGGATTTGCTGACGGCCAGATGCAGACATTATGAGTGTTCACATTAGCTCTTAGGTGAAATGTCGATTTATCACTGAAGACGACACGATCCAGAAAATCTTCATTGTTATGTAGCAATATTTCATTTGCGAAATTGGCACGTAAACTGTAGTCTGTAGGTTTAGACCTTTAGCAACTGCAAACGATAAGGACGTAGTTGCAAGCGTCTCCTTACTATTCTTCACACAGACGGTTGCACTGTACAGATTCAGTCTTTATTAAAACACAAAAAGCTTTCTG
Organism: Thermobia domestica; assembly: GCF_964235325.1. Lineage (NCBI taxonomy): Eukaryota > Metazoa > Arthropoda > Insecta > Zygentoma > Lepismatidae > Thermobia > Thermobia domestica. The sequence continues at coordinate 133,957,008 of NC_137471.1, forward strand.
CTCTCTAGTCTCCATCTTTGCTACTTGATCTTTCTAACGGCAGACAGAAGAAACAGTGCATGTACATGCGTGCGTGCAAAACTGTTTGAGTTGCTCTTTCATTTGATATAATATTTATAATTGTAAGTTAATTGTAATAGATACTACAAAGTTTCAAAACCCTAATATTAATTTTCAAACACCCTGCATTACTTCAAATCGTGTCATCCTATATTCATGTCTTGTATACACATATCAAGGCCGTCCCTAGGCAATTTGTCGCCCCGTGCAATGGCATAAGTTGCCGCCTCCGCCTTTCTCCAGAAAGAACAAATCTTAAAAGTAATGATTTGAAGTATGCTACTCCAGCATGAACAACGAAAGGGAGGGTAAGTGCAGTTGCACTTAGAAAGGTTTAAATATTTACTAAAAATGCAATCCCGTTGTGTCTGTTTTTTCTTTAAATATTAATCTATTATGTTAGTGAAAGATAAAGCAAACACCTGCAGCGGAAAGATGGTAATCCTTTCTATAGAATTCGTTATCGAGCTTCAATCTCAATGTATCAGTTTGCAATTCCAGTGCAATTAGCTCTTTTATCTTTATTTCTTGATTTTTCTTCTACATCTGTTAACATTTCTTTAAAAAGTTGTTTCTATTTTCAATGATAAGGAACTTGTTTCTGACAAAAACAAGACTAGTTGTCATATCAAAACTGTGATAACTTACTAAATGGAACAGATATTCGCTACTATTCGAGAATTGAATTCTTGCATTTGACAACAATCAAACAATTTGTGCTCGGATTTATTCGACCATTTGCTTTAGCATTGTCCATGTAATCTTAAACTAATGCAACCTAAACATCATTTATGAATGTAGTATTCAAATAGGTCAGCTTAGTAAATGTAACTACCATCATCATGAAGTCTGTTTCCAACAAGAAATATTTAATTTAAAAAATATACTTAAGACAGATTTTGTCGAACCCCCCAAACTTGCCACTCCATGCAAATGCACGTGTTGCATATATGGTAGAGCCGGCTCTGCATATCATATATATCTACTCGACAAATTATTTATATATGATATTTAGAAAAATATTATTAGGCAAATTAGTATTAGTTTTTACCTTTAGACAAGTTATTTGAATTTTATAGTTTGTGACATTATTTTCGTACTTATTAGAGGCCTGCTTTCACGAAAAAAGAAAACTTCATTTCTACTTTTATTTCTTAGTTCATATTCATGACAACCGCTAAAACCCGAATTGTAAATAGGTATGGTATTCATGTAAATTGTAAAATATTTGTAGCGTATCAATATCTAGCGTTTAATTTATGTTGCATTTTACGGTGATTACACATACATAAAAATATTTCATACTTAAATCGACATAAGATGCATTACAAATGACCATTTGAAAAAAAACGAAATTTAGAAAAAAAAACGAGAGGCGATGTTTTTTTTCTAAAAAAACGAACATTTCAGAAAAAATACGAACTGTTTTTTTTCTATTTACAACACTAAGTACTCTACCCTCAGCCTCTGTGCAAAGTTTTTTTTTTTTTTTAATTTTAATGAATAACTTTAAAATAATAAAGGATATGAAAAGATAGAAAGGGACCCTGCTAGTATTAAGAAAATGAGCAATATAGTATCTAAAATGCTATTCAAGATGAAAGTAAGCCAGGTACTATCAACAAAATGTCATTAAATAAATTGCTAACCAACGCCTAACGTTTTCTTTTGAACTAGAAAAATCCCGCAGAATCCTTATGGAAATTGGATTTTGGTGAAATTGCTTGAAAACATATGTTCTAGATGTTCCTGAGAAAAAGTCTCAATGAGCACAAGGTTCAATCACTGACCGTTCGGCCACTACAGGGCCACTTTTTCGAAAGCAGGCGAAGATAACTATAGGATCGGTGAAAATGATTGAAACCGTGATATGTTGTAGGTAGGTAACAACGGGCACAACCATCAATCATTGACCTTTTACCCACTACAGGGCCACATTTTTGAAAACAGCAGAACGTAATGGTGTTCTGAATTACGGTGAAAATGACTGAAACGGGTGATAAGATGTAGATATTGTGATCCTGATAAAAAGTCTCAATGGACACAATCACCCACCACTGACCTTTTTGGCCACTGCAGTGCTACTTTTTTTAAACAGCAAAGGGCAACGGTATTCTGAATTTTGGTGGAATTGCTTGAAACCGAGATATGTTGTAGATTCTGAGAAAAAATCTCAACAGGCATAACCATTAATTATTGACCGTTTGGTCACTAAAGGGTCACATTTTTGAAAACAGCTGAAGATAGTGATATTCTGGATTTCAGTGAAAATGACTGAAACGGGTGATATGTTGTAGATATTGTGATCCTGAGAAAAAGTCTCAATGAGGACAACCAGGAGTCACTGATCTTTTGGCCATTACAGGGACACATTTTTGAAAACAGCCGAAGATGACGATGTACTGGATTTCGGAGAAAATGAATGAAACTGTGATATGTTGTAGATGTCGTGATCCTGAAAAAAACAAAATGTTAAATTGTGGCTACCGAACAACTATAGGTCAGTTGGTAGAGAATTTGTTTGCATTCGGGAGGATTATCCCAAGCCGATCATCCTGTCTAGGGCTTTGTTTGTCCCGCATGATGAACATCGGAATGTTATCCATCCTTAAATAGTGTTGACTCCTATTCTCCCTTCCCCTTTTCCAGGATGTTGGACAGGATAAAATCTAAACCTTTTCACGATTTCATACAATTCCATTAAAATCCCAGAATATTATTACCTTCTGCTGTTTTAAATAAATTGTCTCGTAGTCAGTGATTGGTGGCTGTGCCCATTGAGACTTTTTCTCAGGATGACAATATCTACAACATATTACCGTTTCAAGCAATTCCACCGAATTTCAGAATACTATTACCTTTTGCTGTTTCCAAAAAAGTTTCCCTGAAGTAGCCAAACGGTCAGTGATTGGTGGTTGTGCCTGTTGAGACTATTTCTCAGAATAACACTATCTACAACAGATCACAGTTTTCAGCAAATTCAACGAAATCCAGAATATCATTATCTTCGGCTGCATTCAAAAAAGCGGCCTCATAGTGTCCAAACGGTCAGTGATGGGTGGTTGTGCCCAATGAGACTTTTTCTCAGGAACACAATATCTACAACATATCACAATTTCAGGCAATTACGCCGATATCCAGAATATCGATATCTTCGGCTGTTTTTTAAAAAAATGTTCCTACAGTGGACAGATAGTCAGTGATTGCTTGTGGTATTCCTGTTGAGACTTTCTCTCAGGATCACAATATCTAGAACATATCATGGTTTCAAGCAATTTCCTCGAAATCCAATTTTCATATGGATTGTGCGGGGTCCGTTGGGCGCACATTCTATGACTCATAATTGTTGGACATCTAAATTTAGATACTATACAAAAGGTAGAAACCAATTCTTAGTTTATAGAATTGTGTTTCAAAGATACTATATGTAGCTTACTTTTAACATTTTTAATGCTCTTCATGTTAGAAAGACAAAAGCCAAGGTGATTAGAACGAAGGGGTCGGTGCCAAATATAGAAGTAGGACGGGAGAAAATAGAACAGGTGACTAGTTTTCGATATCTGGGTAGTATTATTAGTAATTATATGAAGTGTGAACGTGAAATAAAAGCAAGGATGGAAATAGCGAAAGGAGGAAGAAAACACTATTTTGTGGGACCTTGAATAAAGAGTTGAGAAAAAGAGTAATAAAATGTTTCGTGTGAAATATTGTACTGTATGAGGCAGAAACATGGACATTACGCAAAATGATTAAAAAAAATGATTGGAAGCTTTCGAAATGTGGATGTGGAGAAGAACGGAGGTAATTAATTGGGTCGAGTGGAAAACGAATGAGAGGATCTTACAAGGGACATCACCCAATTGTCCGGCTCCGATTTCAATGAAATTTTTCTAGCTGATAGAGGACATATATGTATTATTTGTGATGACAAAAATTTTTGCCATGGTGCAAGGTTTTCTATTTTTTATAATTTTTAAGAGTTGTACTGTGGTTACTAGATATTATTGCAGAAGTCCCTTACTAACCTTTGTAAACGGAGCGTTAATGAAAGAACAACCATGTAGATACATATAAGGCCTAGGGGGAAGTTGTATGGTAGGTATGACTTTGATGGCAGCCATCTTGAAATCCGCCATTTTGAATTAAGGTCAAGTTTTTAAAATGAGAATAGGGTAATATGATACATAATTTCTGGTTAGAATTTAATAAGGAAGACAATGGTGAAGTTAGTTTTGAGATACACTTATTTGGAGAAAATTTACAGGCATTTAATTGTTCACTTACTACGTGCGAAAGTCCCTTACCTCCGCTTCTAACCCGCATATTAATGATAATAAGTGGAGAAAAGCTTTGGTAATACATATTATGCCTAGAGGGAAGTGATACGGCAAGGATATCCTTTACGGCAGCCATCTTGAAATTCTCCATTTTGAATTAAAGTGAAATTTGAAAAATGAAAACCATAGCATGTGGCACCTCATTTTAATAGCAAATTTTCCCAAAAAGCCAATGGTATGCTTATTTTTGTTCTATAATTAACCAATGTGAATTTAGGACTGCTTCTAGTGAGCACCAAACGTCCATTATTCGATCTTTCCAATTGACAACACTCATAATTTTCAACGCATGTTTTAAGATTCCAACTGGCACTTTGCAGTTGTTGCCATGGCTCATATTTTCTAAATTTATTACATTTTTTAAGAGTTGCGATTTGTCAGTTCATGAATAGTGTTAGGATAAGCATCCAGCAATCTTTCTGAATTTTGAAGACTTGCCATGTAATTATTTATTTCCTATACCTGCCCTTCAAAAACTCGTTTACTGACATGAATCATCGCACAACGAAACAACTCGAACTTTGCATTCAGGTAATACCGAAGACGTAGCTTGTGTAGTAGATGAGACGAAAAATCAAATGAAAATTCACTTCAAAAAGGAAAACGAAATATGATTGTTGTGTACATCAAGGGTCTTGTGTTTTGTTTTATATTTATTTCTTTACTGTATATTTCTTTATTTATTATGTAATGTACCATTACAGTTGAAAGTAATGGCAACTTTTTTTACGCACCCTGTACCTAGTATTTTTTTTAATTCAATTTCGGTTTAGTTACACAATTTATTTACTCTCTTTACTTCGAATTAAATATAATGAATCGAAAGGTTTCATTAGTAACCATATTCCCACTGAATAATATATTTATTTATATTTTGATTAAGTGTAAATCCCATTTTCGCATATACAAGTCGAATAGTTACAAGGTTTACCATTCTGACGTCATACCGAAACATAGTTCCGTCATTGGATATAAATTTTCTTAATTTCAGACCAATGTAGATTTTTGCCAGGTACCTAAATTTTCCCTCACCCCCTCTCACTAGTCCATAGTCACTTTCAGATCCGGTTATATCTGGATTTGCCAAATTTCTATTTGCTTTGTAATTTCCGCGGCCAAAGTTTTCGTTCTGATTGGAGGAATTCTCCTACCTCTGGCTTTTTCGGCGCAATGTTATAATAATAATCGAAGACACACTAGCAGGAGCAGCTTGTGAATTTTGTGCCACATATTTTTCGGGAAGGATTCGAATTTCCAAGGAAAACTAAGGTAACATATAATGTAATTCAATAGTTAAAGATTTACAACGGAATAGGAGCCCGGAAAATCCACAAATTTTGGTAAAGAAGCTGCAATTCAGTGAAATAACAAATTCCGGATTTCTGTTTACTAGGAAGCCATGTTTGCTGCCCAGCTAGAATAGACAGAGTGAAATAGTGACTTTACTTTTTCTTCTTTCAAACCATAGATTCAGTTAGGGATTAGGGGAAATACGACCTGTTTTCGTATATTCTATAGTGTATATTTTAAATGTGATTCTTTTTAGTAAGTGTCTGTATGTAGTAGGTTTTGTAATACTAACTATCAAAATGACAGCTTAAGCTAGCGTAAAAGGGCTCCTATCCCCTTTTCCAAATTGAACCAGTTCTAGCGGGGGAATGGGTTAGTTATTGTCTGTTTTAGGGCCTTTTCCCCTTTCAGGGGAAGGGTCCCTTAATAAATCTCGTTAAGGTGCCCCCAGGGCATCACTCTTTAGTAATTATTTTGTAAACCTGTTTCAAGTAATTGGCTAGGTCAGTTGGACCCAGGGTTACCTTTCTCATTTTGCCCCCCTAAATTAAATAGAGCCAACTCTATATACCAAAAAGGAGTACTTTCTTCAATATGTATGTAATTCAATGGTGTTTGTTTAGTTAATAGTATTTATGTGTAGTATTTATAGTGGTGTGTAGTTCGTAGTTCTGTATGAGTGCATGATTTTACCATAAGGACAGTGTATAAATATGCGTTAATTTAGTACCATTTGTCTAACTCGAAGTATACTAAACCAGAGTAAATATTATAGATTTCTGATTCATAAGTACAAGTATACATTTCAGTACACGGTAAATTATGCCTCCACTACAGCGCCATAGTGCCCGGTTTCGCTAATCAATTGTTTGTTGACATTACGACATCGCATGACTTAGTGATCTAGTTTGCTTAATATTGGCCATTTATTTCTAAATTACATCCCGTGGACATGGTTTTCGGTTCAGATGAGTATACCTTCATATAAGATAGCATGAGATCTTACTGTACTGAAAATTTCAGCTTGCTAGGTCCAGTAGTAATTGAAATATCCACTGAAATAAAGAATACCTATTTTCTTAATAGAAGTAAAGCCCATATGCTGTTACTGTTTGTTTCAAAATGTAGTATTAAATTCTCTTTTCCCGTGGCTGTAGAAAATTTCCATTGTTGCTTTAGTTTTATCAACAAATCAGAAATAGATTAATCGTTGACAATTTAACTTTCAGTGAATACACGTATGATTTTTTTTAACTGCGAAGTAAATACAATTTGGGTGCTTCGAAACAAAGAGTACGTGGTTCGATGAATGTTGTCGTGTAGTAGTTTGAGCGTGAAAGATTGTGATAATTATATATTTATTAGTGTGTAATATAAATATGTGTATGGCCTGCGTGAAAAATGTATGAAATAGGGTGTCTATAAAATATTACTTCGCGCGAAAATTAGTAGATAATGAATGAATGTAATGATATATTAATAATATGATATAAAATATGAATGAGATGATATGACCCCTATATTTAAATGGATAGGCCTAGTGTATGTTATATAGTGAAAATATGAATATGTTTACTAAAAAAAATCTCTCGCGTTTTGACTTCTACACCAGTACATTCATCCAACCGAGTTTGCTACTTGGATAGTAAATTGTAGTTGGGAATTGTGTGTTATTTCGCATTTAAGTACCTCATAATAACAGCCCCGGATCTTAAGCCTTTCATCAGATAGGGTAGCATCATGTGGGAATTACTCCTAAAGGTTGACAGAAATGATAATTAAGAAAACTAACTGCTATATTCTGTGATCTTCGAAAAGTACAGGTTCGGTCATTTGTACCTTTAACATTCATTGCCTCTCCGAGATTTTTTTTTTCTTTTCGTCGCTTACCTTATTTATTTATTATGCAGTGCTCATATAACTCAGTTCGGACTATCCGATTAAATCAACCGCTACTAAATTAATATTTATGTCATTCCCGTACCCGCGCATCGACCCCTCCCCCCTTGAATATTTTCGTTTTCTTTTTTCTTAGTTTCCAAACTAGATAGTGATGGAAATTAATCGATGCCTCAGAATTTAGCGCATTCTGCGAAGGGGAGCTATCGGTGAAGTTTGGCAATAGAAATCACCGAGCCAAAATTCAGTTTATTTAATTTTTTTTTATTTTGGCAAATTCTCATTAGGGATATCTTAGCTATTACTCTAATTTCATTACTATTCTGGAATCTTCTAGTTTCTTAGAGGTCGGATGATTTTTTTTTCTTTTGAAATTCTAAATTAACGCCGTCTCTAACCTTCCGGAGGATTCTGGGATCTGCAAGGGTGTTGACCGGATACGGTGAGTGGTGGGATTTCCCTAAAGCCATTGTCTTTCCGAAAATCCCATCGTGGACACAGACTTGTCTCATTTTTGCAGAGATCTTTTATCGGCTATTTATTTGGTAAGCCGAACCCTTTTTGGCATAAAGGAGAATATTTGGTTATAGTATGTTATATACGTAAATTCGACCACTTATCTTTCGTAGTTGTAGTGTTCTGTCTCTTCTCTTTTTACCTATCCTTCTTCTACTTCTCCTCTAGAGTTTTTGTTTTAATTTTTCAACCTCCCCCCCCCCCCGGTTTCTGAAACTCATGAAAACATACAATATTCATATCACTTATTTCGATCGTATGTACTAACTGAGACATCGAGGGATGCAATTCGTGGAGGTATTGCAGCACAACTCAGGACCATTTTCGCGATATTCAATCCACCACGGGAGAAACTGACGAGAAGGTACACTATGCTTTCAGATTCCTAGAAACTTACTTGTTATTCATTGATCGTACAACTTATATCCATTGATTACTGATTTCTGGTTTTTCTTTCTATTGATTGGTCATATAGTGTGTATGTATTAGTAGTTTGGGCCCACTAGTTTCGAATAACCTTGATTTTTTCTTTCTCTGTATATACATCTATATATATATATATACACACATAGTTTGAAGAGTTACGTGCCTGCTCTATTTGTTGTATTTCCACCTCTTATGTCAACTTATTAAATAACACCAACTATTTCTTTATATGCGGATCTTTAGTAAATTGAGAATGATTATTGATTATCGGGTTTACATATAAAGTACAATGTTGCAACCTTATGAGGGAAAAAGTGAATTTTGATAGTCAGGGTTTTTGTTTATGTTGAGCCAATAAAATATGAATACTTATCGAATATAAAAAGGTTATGTAGAATTTAAATGTCGACGAAATGATAAGATGGATATTAAAGTGAAATTTATTATATTGAGTAATATGAATATATATATATATATATATATATATATATATATATATATATATATATATATATATATATATATATATATATATATATATATATGCGAGTATGTATGTAAAGGGCTCGGTATTTACCCTGGTTGTGTTAGGTTGCCATAGACTTTTGACACCCGATATTAACCAACTATTTGTGATATACAGTATTACCGCGTAAATTGTAATAAATGACATTTTGTTGAGTTGTTATTGATGTTTGTGACTATTAAAGTTAAATATCATGTTAAATACTGTATGTAAATAAAACAAGTAGCAGGTCGTAAGAAAAGTAAAAATAACCCTAATCCTTATCCAAATTTATTTTGCGAGATCATAGTGAAATCAGTAAGCTACGAAACAGTGTACCCCACCAACGAATCCTTCTATCAGTAAACTACGAAACAGTGTGCCCCACCAACTAATCTTCTATCAGAAAACTATGAAACAAATCCTTCCCCTACGATCGGAAACCTAACTATTCAGTGACTAGAAACCTTTGACTCCACGATCTATACTAAAAAAAAAAAAAAAAAAAAAAAAAAAATTAGTGATCTTAAATTCAATGAACTGAAATTTGGTTAATAATTTAGTAGTGTGAATACAGGAATATGGAAATATGTTCCCAATGTTTGGGACTGGACTCGATATTTTAAATCTAGATAAATTTTGAAATTTTATATCAAGTGCGTCAAATGACGAAATGAGAAATTTATATATATATATATATAATATGAAGCAACTATTTGTCTGTAATTAAAACCAAAACGACTAAATACTCTCATGGACACAAATCACAGTGCGTAAAGAGAGTTGAAAAAAAGGAGTTATTATCGACGTGAGAACAAAGACTCATAAAATTGTCGAAATGTCTCCTCTTGGGACAGAGACTCAATAAAATGCTACTAAAGTGCTTTTTTTTTTAAGAATGATTAACCAATTATATTTTTTTCTGTCTTTTTCCGCAATGATATGTATTCATTGCACTGAATATTAAATATATTGACCTTTGAATTTTCTTTTTTTTCCTTTATTTTTGTCTTTCGTCTTTTGTCGAATTTTTTTTTTATGTAATCCAACTTTTAATATCTCTAGAAAGAGAAATGTGTTATTTGATCTTATTGAAAGTAGCGGATTTCTGTGCATGCTTATGAAACATTCTTTTCATGTATTAAATTTTTCCTGTTATGTCAAACTAAGTTTTCTTTTATTGAAACGTAATAAATGTCCATAGAAATGTAGTTAGGTTAGTTTAATTCAACTAAATACAACCTGAAGTATACATTGTCCTGTATGAATGTGTGTGTGAGTGAAATGTAGGTTTAGTATTAAGTGCACCAATTATTTTGACATATATGTGTGACTTATTATAATTAATGGTAGTTGGCAATTAAAGTCATTGAATGTCAATACTAACTTAATTTAAGTTGGCTCTATGAAGGAGGTAAAAAGGACCGAAGTAGCCTGAACGAATGATCATCATGGGAGAACTGTGAAAGTCAAAATCTTCGACAAATATGTGATACTTTGATTTTTTTTCCTTCTGTGGTCGATTCTAGCATGCCATCAACTTCGTCGTTTTTTTTTTAAATATTGGATATTAGTCTAGAACTTCTGGAAATATTGAATAAACGGTTAAATTAAACTTTCTCATCTATCTCAGAGCTAGATTGGGATAATTCGGTAGTTGGGGTTAAATGGATCTAGGTCTGGGATGTATGGGTTAACATGTGTCTACCTTCGATCACCTTAATACCAAACATTCACCCAATAGCTATCGGAAATAATCCCAATTCGATAATTATTCACTTTCCCTTTACCATATTTCTCAAAATATCCAGAACAGTTTCCTCTTTATCACCTTCTTACTTTACCCCTTTCCTCTTCTATCTTCCTTTTTCTTTCTTCATCTTCTTCTATTTTTTAATAGAACTGAAAACGGGGTCGTGACTGGGAATTCTATATGTAATAAACACGGTCATGTATTCATTTGATTTTATTTTCTTTAGAAGTCCGATAAAAAGTTTTCTAATTTCGATCGAACCTAGTATGTTCGAAATTAAGAAATGGATATTATATTCCAATATAATTAGACATAAGCCTATAGCTTCATGAATATCCCCCCAACCAGGGGCGAAGGGTTCCCACTCACGATTTATTCCATGCATCACAAATGTTGCAGACTCTTTTTTTTTTCCCTTTAATCAGTTTTAGATTGACGAGCCATGACAGGATTCGTTGTTATGGAAACGGTGGTTTCTATGGCAACGGCCTCTTTTCAGTTTTAATTATCTATGGCATTTTTTTAGCTAGTCAGACAAAAAAGTCATTCGTTTTCTAGCGATTGTTGTCGATGATTCATGATTGTAAAATTTATAATCAGTATTGATCGGACACTCAATTAAGTTACACCTCTTTATGAACAAGTTGCCTGTTTTCATATTATGCTCATGGTACAAACAATGTTGTGGGAACAGTCATATAATGCCTCTTTGATATTTTCTAGCATTGCTGCTGTTTCTTTAATTTTGTATTTATTAATAATATTTTATTGTTTGTCGTTTGCGTAACATGTAGGCTACATTTCCTGATAATTTTGTGTTCGTATAACACCAATTTCTTATAATTTAATTTGTATTTCTTTACGTCACCTAGGTCCATAGGTTCTTCATGTTGTAAGTCTTCAAAATTCAGAAAGATTGCTGGATGCTTATCCCAACACTATTCATGAACTGACAAATCGCAACTCTTAAATAATTTAATAAATTATGTAAACATGAGCCATGGCAACAATTGCAGAGTGCCAGTTGGAATCTTAAAACATGCGGTGAAAATTATGAGTGTTGCCAATGTGAAAGATCGAATAATCGGGATGTTTGGTGCACATTAGAAGCAGTCCTACATTCACACTGGTTAATTATACGTAGAACAAAAATAAGCATACCATTGGCTTTTTGGGAAAATTTGCTATTAAAATGAGGTGTCACATGCTATGGTTTTCATTTTTCAAATTTCACTTTAATCCGAAATGGCGGATTTCAAGATGGCTGCCGTAAAGGATACCCTTACCGTATCATTTCCCTCTACGCATAATATGTATTACCGAAGCTTTTCTCCACTTATTATCATTAATACGCGGGTTAGAAGCGGAGGTAAGGGACTTTCGCACGTAGTAAGTGAACAATTAAATGCCTGTAACTTTTCCCCAAATGAGTATATCTCAAAACTAACTTCACCATTGTCTTCCTTATTAAATTCTAACCAGAAATTATGTATCATATTACCCTATTCTCATTTTAAAAACTTGACCTTAATTCAAAATGGCGGATTTCAAGATGGCTGCCATCAAGGTCATACCTACCATACAACTTCCCCCTAGGCCTTATATGTACCTACATGGTTGTTCTTTCATTAACGCTCCGTTTACAAAGGTTAGTAAGGGACTTCTGCAGTAATCTCTAGTAACAACATCACAACTCTTAAACATTATAAAAAATAGAAAACCTTGCACCATGGCAAAAATTTTTGTCATCACAAATAATACATATATGTCAACTAGAAAAATTTCACTGAAATCGGAGCCGAACAATTGGGTGGTGTCCCTTGTTAGAAATAGTTGGGAAGAAAACAAGAATTTTAGATATTATAAGAAGAGAAACAGAAATTGGTTGGGACATTGGATAAGAAGGAACTGTATCATGAGGAACGTGCTAGAAAGTATGGTGGCAGGATAGAAAGGGAGAAGGCAAAGTAGATTATAATTAATGGACTATATCAAAAAAGGAAAATCATAGTGAAGACGAGTAAGTTTGTGGAAGACCGTGGAGCACAGAATCTTCTCAGTTGCAGCAAGTGACCAGACAATAATGTAGAATGCCTACGATGATTATGATGATCATTTTCTTTGTTATTCACTAGCAGCAGAGGGGTGAACTTACAAGGAAAGAGAGGGAGATTATATATCGAGGTGGAAGATGACTTATACACCAATCGAAAGCACTAATGACACCTATTACGAAACTATAATAAAAATTTTACGAATGCATATACTGTGCGAGTTACATTAATATACAGGGTGTCCAGAATATCCGTTTCCACCCTTAGAAATCGCAGACAATGAGGTAGATGCCAAAACAGGGAAACATGTGTTTGATCATTTTAAAAGTACAATGTATCAAAGGAAAAAGTGTTGTCCCCGCGCCAACCGCAGGGTCCCAGGCGGGGTCCAACTTAAAAATTTTTAATGGTAAGGGGTTAAGTAACATATCATTGGGAAATGAAAGAAAACGGAACAAATCTCGACTCTCTAAAATTACCCAGTAAAAATGTCAACAAAAACATCATTGTAAAGTCTATGGCCACCCAAAAAAAGAAAAGAAAAGAAAGAAAGAAGAAAGAAAACAAACGGTGAGACATGTGTCAAAACAGGAAAACACGTTATAATGATAACATTGTACGTTGTATATTTAGTAATCGGGGCAGAAGTGCTATATTTACAAGCACTAGCCAGAAAATTAAAAGAATAAGAAAAAATGTAAGTGATATTTGTAGATTGAGTAATATTTTTGTTAGTACGTTGCTATGGTGATGATATTCGTTGTCAAGGATATGCTTATAACATATACTCGTTGTCAAGGACATGTTATAATATAAAATTATGTGGAACGCCATTATAGTTAGACGTATAATTTTGAATTGTGAAGTTAAACAAGCTATTATCGTAAAATATAGAGTTCTGTGGATTCGAGACTGGTATATGTTTCTTTAAGTTATCTTAAATATGAATAGCATATAAAATACAGGGTTATTCAAAAAGAAAGAACAGATTTCAAACCTTTATTTCTTTTAAACTACAAAGGATAGAAACATGATTCGAACGTTACTTGATTAAGAAAAATTTACAATTTAAACAGCCCGGATAGAAGTTCCAATCACGGTCGCATTGGTGCTGTTGTTTGTTGTTGTTTGTCTGTAGTGAAATGGCGGCGTCACCACAGGAGAAGTCTTTTTGTGTGCTACAATTGGCAAAACTTGAGTCCATTGTTGCAGTTCAGCGAGCATTTCGCCGTCAATTTAATAAACAACCGCCGCATCATAAGCAAATTTACGAGTGACATCGAAAATTCGTTGAAGATGGTTGCATCTGCAAAGGGAAAAGCACGGGACGTCCACGCACATCGAACGAGAATGTCGAGCGTATTCGTACACTTTACGAAAGGAGCCCAAAGAAATCCACATCACGAGCAAGCAAAGAACTTAACATTCCTTAACCAACGGTATGGCGAGTTCTAAAACATCGTCTGCACATGAAGCCATACAAACTGCAGTTATTGCAAGCATTGCATCCTGACGACCACAACAAAAGGTACGAATTTTGCATTAGCATGTTAGATGATATGGAAGAAGACAATTTTGCTCAACGATTAATGTTTTCCGATGAATCCACTTTTCATCTTTCTGGTAAAGTTAATCGCCATAACGTTAGAATTTGGGCAAGCGAAAATCCTGCGGCAGTGATTCGATAACTAGAGACCAGCTGATTCGTGTATGACAAGAAATGAGCCACCGTTTTGACATTTGTCATGTAACACACGGTGCTCATATTGAATGTACACCATAATTACTAACAATAAATTGTAAACTTTTTTTAATCAAGTAACGTTCGAATCATGTTTCTATCTTTTGTAGTTTGGAAGAAATAAATGTTTGAAATCTGTTCTTTCTTTTTGAATAACCCTGTATATGCGAATATATGTACGAACTGAGGCATTGTGTGGTTATAACGTGTATCATCATTTCAAGAACACAAAGATTTAAAGAAAAAATATTTGTCCCAGAGTCCTCCACAGGATCCCAGACGGGGTCCTACTAAATTTTTTCAAATGGCAAGGGAGATCAAGTAGGATATCGTTTGAAAGCTGTTGTTAAATGAAAGCAAATGGAACACGTCTGGACGCTCTATGATAACACTGTGCAAAATTCTTGCGTTTTAGTTCTTTCTTCTGTAGTCAGGTTTCAGTTTGTTTTCACTTTAATTCTTGTACTGAATGGAAACAAAGAAAATGTCCCTACTGTGAGATTCTGCTCTTTGGGCCCAGTAATATCTAAATAAATAAAGAAATATAATAAAAGAAAAGAAAATTAAGGAATAAAGAAAAGAAAAGAACATTTGACATCTTTGAGTATAGAACTAACTAGTTAACATATCATTTACAATAGTGGTACTTATGCTCCTTGTCTGGATTATCAAGTAAAAAATGGTTTAAACAAAAAAATTCTTGCACCAGGAACAGTGAATACGTGCAAGTGTCTCACAATGACAACAAGTGCCGATTGCAAAATGGAGAGAGAATGCGCTCGGAGAATCGAAATGAGGATGTACATTTTGACTGGCCGCCATTTTGCACAGGGTAATTTTAGAAAGTCGAAACTTGATCCATCTTCTATCATTTCCCAACAGGTTTCCAACGATATGCTACTTGACCCCTTTACTATTTGCAATTTTTGAGTTGAACTCCGCCTGGGACCCTGCCGGTAGCCCTGAGACAACACTTTTTGATTTGATACGTTGTACTTTTAAAATAAGCAAACACGTGTTTTCCAGTTTTGGCATCTGTCTTACCGTTTGCGATTTCTGGGGCTGGAAACGGATTTTCTGGACACCCTGTATATTCATGTAAGTCGCACAGTATATGCATTCGGAAATTTTTTATTACAGTTTCTTCATAGGTGTCGTTAGTGCTTTCGATTTGTGTATAAACCATCTTCCACTTCGATATATAATCTCTCTCTCTTCCCTTGTTAGTGAAAATGTTAAACGTTAATTGTATTTTTCTTTTAAAGATTTAACAAGGGACAGACAAAACCGGTTTCTATAAAAACAGGAAACTGGTTTATAGAAAATCCGAAAACCAGCATTTCGGCATTTGCCGAAAACTGGTTCGGTTTTTCACCGAAACCGGTTTTGATTTTTAAAAACCGAATTGATAAAAATCCGAAATTGGATGTCGATATAAAAATAAAATTGTCGGTTTTCAAAAATTGTTTTCTTGAAATTTTTCAAAAACCAAAAGAAAAATTTTTATCTCCTCTACTGAACGTAACTGCCGAGCTAACTTGAGTTTCTTATTTAACTCTTCCGTCCTTTATGAATACCCTACCAGAATCGACAGAGACACGAACACAAAACCACTGAGGAGTGTTAAAGCAGAGCATGTTCTTCATTCCAGAGAAATCCAAACTCTTCAGTCGGTCTCTTGCGTTCAATAAATGAGTAAAGTACTGATGATACTTAGCTCAAGCCAGAGGCGTGCCCATAGGGGAGTCCACCAGGTCCGGACCCCCTACAAAACTTCAAAACTCAACATACATTTTTACTTCCTCAACAAAACTATACTTCTTTAAGGGGATCTGATACCTCTTCGCTTATGTTTCTAACTTTCCATTTGAAACCATGTAAATTTTAATATGGTAATTTCTAACAAAGTATTACAGGTAATGACTTGAAATTTTTAATAGAAATACACAAAACCCATATAAATCCAACCACGGTCTCCAATTTACGTTACATGCGTTAGATTAATTGCAATATATTCTTCAGTAAATTTGGCAACAGAGAATTAAAAGTATGCTGCAGAGGGGAGAGGGCTGACCATCTGTTCTAGCTGCTTTTAATGTGATTCTCACTTCTCAGTGGTTAGAATGGTCTGGACTGGAAGAGCCCAATACCACTTCTTTCTTCCTTTCACGGTTTGTTTGTTTCTTCCACACCCTGCAGTCACAAGAAGACTACTTGTTTCGGAAAGCATTTTGAATTAGTAGCGAAAAGCCAAACTGAATGACACCACGGACGGATTAAAGGGAGAGGCGGTCACTCCCTCCGAGAACATTTGAATACTTTGAATAATCGGAATAAGAAACTAGAAATTGCGTAATATAATAAGAAAAGTTTGTTGAAGTATACAGATCAAGACGCATTTCAAGTGTCACAGCATTGTACTCTCATTCCCTCCCCTCCCAATTCCCTTCTGAAGAAGTTCTCTTTTGTTTCTCTGTTCCATATTAGCCTTTACACTTACACTTTCACTATCCAGTATTGATTTTGAGCATACTATCTGCACAGAAGGCAAGTAAGGTTTACGAGTCCTTCTTGCCCTCTTTTTTAAAAATTGCTAATTATAATAAAATTTATCGAAAACAATTAATCTCAACGATAAAGACTTTTACACATTCATTATTGCAATCTTAAAATAAACTCGCCGCCTGTCGCGTATGCTAGCGATCTAATATATACGAATAGATGAAAAGTTAGTTTGAAGCCTTATGTATTGTTTTTCTGTAAATAAGTCCGAATTCATATTTGTTTCTATTGTTGCATCGACAAAAGTGAGTGCCAAATCGATTTAGGCTCGTTGGGCTTTGTGAGGTCCCTCAAGATGCAAGGCCGTGGGCAGTTGCCCACCACTTGAAACGCCTCTGCACTAGAGATCTGCACGTGCTCGGGCCTACAAAGCATGTATCACTTCGGGCCCGGGAGGGGCTCGGGCAGTAGCGTCATTTCAGATTTGGCTTGGGGGGCCAAGACCCCTTGATAAATGTAAAATTTCGCGTTTTTCACTGACTTACTACTATTCTATTGATAAAATCTATATAAATCTCAAGGGAGGCAAATGCCTCTCCCTGTCCCCCTAAATGACGCTCCTGGGTTCGGGCTGTGAATTTTTAAATATACAACCATATTTCTCGGACTTTTTCGGGCCTAACTTTGTAAATAAAGTGTAAAACGATACAAATTGCACCGTTCTTTCTGGAGGACTTTAAAAACACAACTGCAAAATCAAACCTCGAATTGCTGTAAATAAAAATACAATTTTGCATTAATAATTAAGTTTCTGCAATTCGGGCTTATTTCGGGCTCATTTCATTATCACAGAGCTCAGTCCGGGCTCGGGAATGCTAAGACATATTTTGGACTCGGGTCCGGCCTCACATTGTAAATTCACGGGCCGGGCCCGAGCTGAAAATTACGTCCCGTGCAGACCTCTGCTCTGCACCCGCACACATTCCTTCCTAGTCCAGAAAATCTCCTCCCCTCCGCATCGTCAATAATGGTAAACTTGTTCCTCGTATATTTGCTTATTATTGTAAGAGAAGTTCAAACCAGAACTCTAAAATTTGTTCGTTCTCTGGAGTAATGTGAGTAATGCAAATTAAGAAAGATATGCGTAATATACAAATGTCAGAAAAACTTGATATCAATTTGAATAGACCTTTTACGTAATGTTTATTTTAGAAATAATAAACTTATGCAAATATATCGAGGCATCTGAAATTTAATGTTAAATAGTGGCGAGTGAGCCAGAAGGGGCGTGCACTATTCAGTTAGTCAAAGAACTCATATATGTAGCTTGAAAACTACTACTATTTAAACCAATATTGAATTAAACAAATTTTTAAAAAGTAGGATAACCATAGTTGGAAATAATGTGTGTATTTTTTAAGGAGGAAACCCAGAAGTACATTCTCGATAAAATAATAATAATAATAATAATCTTTCTCACTTCAATCATAGGTTGATGCGCAAGAAGGAAATTTTAAAACTTTTCTCTCCCCTGGGAGAACTGTTTTATAATTTGATAAGGTCTCTTCTTCGTAACTGCATCTATCCTTGGTCGGGCCGCGGTGGCTCAGTGGTAGAGCGTTCACCTCTAATGCATGGCGTCCTTAGTTCGATCTCAGCTCGCACCAAGTGAACTTTGTGGAGGACAAACACCATGTGTGGGGGTTTTCTCGGGGTACTCCCGTTTCCTTCCACTTTCTGCATTCCACCATTTCCTTCATTTCTCAACATCACTAGCTCCTTTAACCTACCAGGCATAACTGTGGGACGTAAAACTTATAGATTTTTCTATCCTTGGTCTTCTACTTCCTGGTTTTTCTTCTGCCTTTTAATCTATCAACACGGTGATCCGATCGGAGTGTCGAATAAGATAGGCAAACATGCTGTTTTTTCTCTTTCCTATTATCTTCATGATCTGTCGTCCTTCACTAGCTTCCTTTAGTATGTCTTCATTCCTTCCCTTATTATTATTATTATTATTATTATTATTATTATTATTATTATTATTATTATTAATAATAATAATAATAATAATAATAATAATAATCTTTCTACGGGTACATCTCGCTTTTGTGGCAAGATTCGCCCATTCTAAGGTTTTAAACTTTCGCTCTTGATTATCAAGAATCATTATACATTATAAAAGTCTATACAAAGAAATGTATAGGTCTACATCCTATAAATAGTATACACACATTCTACCATTATAAAAATAGTATACATCTTACAAAAATAAATTATCAACGAAATACCTCACTACTGTCAAACAACATTTGTACTGTGTATATATTTATATTAATTATAAATAAATAATTAATTAATTATAAATAATTTATTAATAATTAATTATATAGACTGTCATGTCTTTTAATCACATGGCAACCCAGCTTGCCTTACGACGATGGGCAGACGCCAATAATTTGAGTATTCTAGCAGGGAATCGAACCTAGAACCAGGCGATCAGGAGTCGAACGCTCTAACCACTAGACTATGGAACCCCATTGAATGACTATAAGGTTAAAATTCAAACGATTCTACAAAAAAAAAAAAAAAAAAAAAAACAATTATCAACGAAATATTTCACTACATTTCTAACACTAACGACATTTATACTGTTCATACATTTATATTAATTACTTTATGAAAACAAGTAGAATGACTATATATCTCAAATTAAAATGATCAGAAACTTTTTTTTTTTCAACGAAATACCTTACTATTGTCAAACAACATTCATACTCTGTGTACACATTTATATTAATTACATTATAGAAAAGAATAGAATGATTATATGCCTGAAGTTAACTCATCCAAAAAAAAAAACAATTATCAATAAAATATCTTGATATTGTACACTGATTATATGTACTGTACACTTTGTATATTACCAATACACTAATTTCTAAAAATTGAATAAAAATATTGTATGTATGAAATATTACATTGACCCCACAAAACCAATTTTTGCCAAATCTAATACCATCTTTTAAAGACATTACTTTAGTTTTATTACAAAGTAGAGCATTTATAGCATCTTATACGAGAACAATATAGAACTTCTTACGTTATTTAGATACAATATTTTTGTTCGTTCCAAATTTTTAATACAAACTACTGCTGCTGTTGTCTTTTTACATTTACTGTCTTCGAGTTTATTTTTGTTTGTCGGATCTAACACTGAGGTTCACGACGGAGAGGAAGTGACTGTTCCAACCGAGAATCAACAATTCCAGGGAGTATGACTGCTATTTCTATAGACAGCCGACAAAAGGGCAAAGCTGCCCAAAACAAGTTTTTGAAAAAAAGGAAAAAAAAGAAAGAAAATTAGAAGGAAAGGAACAGAGGCGACATTGGTTTTTAGTCTGAAGCGCTCATAAATCACTACCACTGTCGCGAAGACTAGTAGGGCTAGAGGTTCAGAGGGCTCTCAATTCCTTCAAAAAGATATATACATATGCTATATACAGCATAGTTGCCAAACTTTCTGAAGAATATATTGCAATTAATCTAACGCAGTAACGTAAATTGGAGACCGTGGTTGGATTTATATGGGTTTTGTGTATTTCTATTAAAAATTTCAAGTCATTACCTGTAATACTTTGTTAGAAATTACCATATTAAAATTTACATGGTTTCAAATGGAAAGTTAGTAACATAAGCGATGAGGTATCAGATCCCCTTAACAGGGAAACGATTGATGCAGTGTGAAAATTTGATCTTACACTTCATCTGTTATCTTTTTGATATAAAGTGGACTCGTGTAGCGTAGTCGCTAACGCTTTCGCCTTTGATGCGAGCGATCTCGGGTTCGATTCCCGATGGCCATACTCGGTCGAAAAAGTCTAAAAGCTTTTTCATGCTAGCCTTCCTGAGTGACGCTTCCTTGGGTTTTCCTCATTTACACCAGGCAAATGCCGGTATGGTACCTAACATAAAGGTTCCAGGCTTCTTCCTTCCTTTCCTTTCCTCGGATAGTGTGATCACCGAGGGACGTAATCCCTCGAAACATGATGGACTACTTTAGTCATGGATGCCGAAAGCTCAGAAATCTAAATCCTAATCCTAATCTTAGTGACGGGCTACCATGGTCATAGATGCCGAAAACCCAGAAATCTAAATCCTAATCCTAATCTTAGTGACGGGCTACCATGGTCATAGATGCCGAAAGCCCAGAAATCTAAATCCTAATCCTAATCTTAGTGACGGGCTACCATGGTCATAGATGCCGAAAGCCCAGAAATCTAAATCCTAATCCTAATCTTAGTGACGGGCTACCATGGTCATAGATGCCGAAAGCTCAGAAATCTAAATCCTAATCCTAATCTTAGTGACGGGCTACCATGGTCATAGATGCCGAAAGCCCAGAAATCTAAATCCTAATCCTAATCTTAGTGACGGGCTACCATGGTCATAGATGCCGAAAGCCCAGAAATCTAAATCCTAATCCTAATCTTAGTGACGGGCTACCATGGTCATAGATACCAAAAGCCCAGAAATCTAAATTCTAATCCTAATCTTAGTGACGGGCTACCATGGTCATAGATGCCGAAAGCCCAGAAATCTAAATCCTAATCCTAATGTTAGTAACGGGCTACCATGGTCATAGATGCCGAAAGCCCAGAAATCTAAATCCTAATCCTAATCTTAGTGACGGGCTACCATGGTCATAGATGCCGAAAACCCAGAAATCTAAATCCTAATCCTGATCTTTCTCTTATAGAAACAATCAAGTTCTTTTTTGTGTGTATGAAAACTCATTTTCTTTTACAGTTACTGATCATCTCTTTGCGAGCAGAATAATTCCCGTTCAATATTACATAGATGAAGTGGCTTGTGGTATTGAACCCTCCACACAGCAAAAAAGTGAGGTGTTGAAACAACACGAAATGACTACCTTTAGCTTGTTACTTGTGTGTCAATTCAACACCAACCACATCGCCTTCAGAGCATATTAGACATTGGCTGTGAGTATTTGGGTCGTTTTTTATTGTTTGGTATGAGCAAAGCTTTGCGAAATATATTTCGCATTTATGACAGGTAACTAATAACATTCTATGTTCTCTGTAATCGGTCACAATAATATTGTTGAAAAACCTGTGAATCATCTGACAACAGATACACAGATAACAGTGCTTCCATCTATTTTCTTTATCTGTAATTCTTATGTCTTAGCACGTATGAACAGAAGATGGCAGAATTGTTGCCTATGTAACTGTTGTCAGATGATTCACAGGTTTACAACAATATCGTTCTGACCGATTACAGAAAACATAGAACATTATTCCTTACTTGACATAAATGCCAAATATATTTCGCAAAGCTTTGCTCATATTAAACGATAAATACCAATGCAAATTCTCTCAGGTAGTAACGAGTTATTTCTGATATACTAGGAAGGCGATGTGCTAGGTGCTCACTGTCCTCCACATTTGGGTTTTCATCCATGCTCATGCACTTCTTCTACTGCATCCCTAGATAATTATAATAATGAATATACAACTATACATTTAATAGCATCCTGAGCCCATCTATAAACAAAAGATTCCAACCACTTCGTTTGCACTGGCCCCAGAGAAGGCGTTACCTTCTGTGGCCCGCCCAGTTTCGACTGGGAATGAAATTGCAGGTTAAAAAAAAAAAAAAAAAACTAGGTGCTCAGATACTTACTTTGGGTTAAGCCTAACCTGTCTTGAAGCAGTTATTGCACCTTCCGATGAAGAAGTATTGCAACACGTATTTCTGAGATCGGTGCAAGTACGCTTTTTACAGGGTTGACAAAAGGATTATACGCCTTTTGGAGGGTTAAAACCTGTATTTTTGTTCTCATCTCATCTCATCTGTTACTAGCGGGATCCGATCATCACTCTTGTAGGGCCATTGGCCCGATGCATAGACTACCACCCGTGGTCCCCCAGCCTAGGGATCAGCGTAGGCGCACTAGGCGGGAATCTGACAACTCGGATCAAACTGTTGACAAGCGCCCCCGTTCGGGGTCTGCTCCAGAGACAGCCACTCTTGCCGATGACGAACAGGATCTGATTATGGACACGCAACCATCTGTTAGTAAACCAACCGCTCCTCCCCAGCCTTCGACTACTCCGATCTACAATTTTCTTCTCACTAATTTTGACACCAAATTCAAGAACTCGAAACATATTTTCCAGCAACTTGTCAAATACGTTCCACGCCTGGAAATAGCCGAAATTCGCTTCACGAACAATGGCGTCATACTGAAATCAACAAATCCAGATTTTCATCGCCATGTACGTAACAAGGCCTCGTTCGAAATTTTTGGCAAAAACGCGAACATTTCTGTTCTGCAACCTTATCGTCAGGCCCAAGCTCCACCACCAAGGAAACCACCATTATTATCTGTGGTCATCAAGGGTGTCGATCCCGAGATAACAGACACTGAGGTCGAAGAGGAGCTTACAGCTGAAGGTGTCAGCATTCAAAAATGCATTCGAATCCGCAACAATACAGGCCCTACCTACTTAGTTCGAGTTCTGACCAGCGAACAACAGGCTATTGATCACTTGCTACAGCATGGAGCCTTCATTTTCAAACGCCGTCATAAGGTAGAGCCTTCTCGTACACCTCCGCCACTCCCGATCCGTTGTGAAAAGTGCCAAGTGTATAATCAACATCTGACAGCTAACTGTCCTAACAATTCTAAGTGCGGCTATTGTGGTCAAACTCACCTCACAAAAGATTGTCCGAATGGAACAGCACCGCCACAATGTAATACCTGTAACGAAAAGCACCCTACTTACAGCTATAAGTGCAAAGCCAAACCTCCAGCGGAGCCTACGAAACCGGAACTAGTTGTGCCTTTACGCACTCCCGATGCTCCAGTACCCCCACATAATTCTCTACGTGAACCAGTTACTGTTGAGGATATGATTCGCTTTTTCAGTCTAACACTTCAAAATATCCATCCGTTCTTGCGAGCCCACATAGTCGCTCAAGTCATTCATGCGACCAAAGTGTTATATCACCTCGATGTCAAGGCGACTTATTCCGGTCAGACTGTCCATTTTCAAATCAATCCCGTCACAACCCAAGTTTAATCGCTTTTCATCATGGATAGGAGTCTTCTTATAACGTTACTCTACCTAAATATCCAGTCGTTATGTACCAGGAAAGATCTTCTCACTGCTCTTTTACGTGAACATCAGGTACATAGTTTTCTATTGAATGAGACTTTCCTGACACCGAAGCACTCTGTCTATTTTCCAGGTTATGATTTCACCCGCCACGATGGCCCTCCAGGGCAACGAGCAAACGGCGGAACGGCTATAGGGACCCAACATAAACTACCAAGTCGAATCATTACTTATAACTTTTCCGAACGTCTTCCGGAACATAATATCGTTACTATTTACTTTAAAGCCAGACCAATCACTGTAGCTACCATATATATTCGTCCCCATGCTCGCATACCAACTTGCTTCTTCACTTATCTGGATACTACCTTCCGCTATTATATTATCATGGCTGATATCAACTACCACAGCAGAAGTGATGCTGAGAAACGTGCATTTACTAATTTTATCAACTCCCATACGAATAGCGAAATTTGCGCTATACCTAGAGCAACCCGTCCATCTTCAGATACCACTCCTGATGTGGTTATTGCGTCTTCTAGTATCATGCCGTTTCTCGAGATCACTGTTCTTGATTCAATAGGTAGTGACCATGATCCTATCAAAGTAGACTTACAGTTTCCTAACGCCAAGAAACCACAACCGGAAGCTCTTTGTACCCAGCCAAATTTTGACCGAGCTAATTGGATAGAGTACCGGAGGGACTTAACGGATACGCTAACTGGTGTTCCACTTCCAAACGATATCCCATCATTTGACGCTACGCTAAGCCAACTCACTACGAGCATTCAAACCGCCAGTGCACTCTCCATTCCTGTTACCACTAGAAATCTCTACAGGCCTAAATTACCCCCTCAGTACCTCTCATTCATTTCCTTAGCCCGGACTGCATACAAGGAGTACCTACGCACTCGTGATGCTGTCATCCTACGTCTCCATCGCCAATATCTTCGAATGGTGCAAAATTACATCCGAGCGTATAAGAAACGTAACTGGATCAGAACTGTCAACACTTTAGCCACAGAAAGTCATCCAACACGTTACTGGAAACATTTCAACCGTCTTATTGGGAAAACCAGTGCACCTCAGTATCCACTAGTTGAGAACAATACTGCCTTGACCACAGATACAGAGAAAGCTAATGCTTTTGCCCGGATTCTTCAAACCACCTTTACACCAGAAGTCTCGCTTCGAGACAGGTCCAATCTCTATCAACGTGTTGCAAAGTACAGCAACCCTCATAATGGGTACCTCAGAATAAATATGGATCATACTCTGGACGATCAGAATCCTTTGACTGCACCTATAACTCCACTAGACATTACCGAGGTCCTACGTCACAAAAAGAACACTGCGCCTGGCTTCGATCGTATTACTTACCGTCACATTAAGGAAGGTCCAGCTCTTTTATTCCACATTTTGGCGTCACTGTATACTTTCGTTCTCCGCACCGGCTATTACCCACCCGATTGGAAGGTTTCCAAGGTACTCATGTTTCTTAAGCCACATAAAGAAAAGTCAGACCCAACATCATACAGGCCAATTCAACTGACGTCAACGTTAGGCAAAATATTTGAACGAATAATCGTTCGCAGACTTCATCACCACTTGTTAACCCATGATCTTCTGCCTACACACCAAGCCGGTTTTCGACCTAATCACAGCCTCCTCGATAATCTCTTACGTCTAGTTACTATTCTCACGAATCATTATAATAAAACAGCACCTTCCTGCTTACTTCTCTTCGACCTAGAAAAGGCGTTTGACCGAGTATGGCACAATGGTCTTATCTATAAATTACATTTTTTTCGTCTTCCTGCGGCCTACCTTCGGATAGTGTATCATTTTCTCACCAACCGTCTTGCTTATATTTCAATAAATAACAGTCTATCCTTTCCAATTTTTCCTTGCACTGGCGTCCCACAAGGTTCAGCTTTATCACCTTTATTATATATTCTATTTGTTAGTGATCTACCTGTTTTGCCAGAACCGATTTACACTTTCACCTTTGCGGATGATACAGCGCTGCTCGCTTGCTGTCAAACTATGCATCAAATCAATACCCATTTACAACGAGCCATTGATGCTTTCAGCAACTGGTGTAGTCGGTGGCAATTAAACTTAAACTGTGACAAAACACAGGCGTTAGTCATCCTTCCGCATAAGAGGCGTAGTCGAGTGAGACGTAATCCATCTCTGCTTAATCTTCAAGTCCAGGGTGTACCCATTCATGCAAGTACTACCGCTAAATATCTGGGAGTGATCTTTGATGCTAAATTAACCTGGAAACCACATCTTCTTTCAATCAAAGAGAAGGCCCAAAACCGTTTAAATCTATTGAAGCGCCTGGTCGGTACTACGTGGGGCTTACATGCTGACACATTGTTAAAAACGTATAAAGCGTTTTTCCGTCCGTGTCTCACACATGGCCACACTGCCTGGGTTAGCGCTGGAGATGAATTTTATAAGCGGCTTCTTATCATCGAACGTCATGTGTTACGTCTAGCCTACCGCATCACCTTGCCTAGCCCTACTCGCCTTTTGTACGATAAGCTGACCTTTCCGCATATCACTCGACATCTTGAAGATCTTCGCTCTAGGTACATAGATAAAAAATGGACAACTCAGCATCACACCCTCCTGGAAACCATACACATTGATGCCAGTCTTTCCACTCCTCCTAAGTATGCTTATACACCTTTACAGCATCTACTTACAATCTATAGTCAGAAACATCCAGACCATCCGGATCAACATTTCTTTCAATCATATCATCCACCAGAATTCAATCATCACGTTTATCCATCACTTGCACAGTAACTCTCATTCTAACAAGGGCTTCCCCATGTCGCTCATCAGTGTTGAGTAGCCCCAACACAGAAGATAACCTCATTTGTGACTACTAACACTGCCCTGTGAACTGTGGCGTCCATGCACTTCATCTCATCATCATAACTTTACGATCACTCAGATTTCATAATATTCCTTCCTTGTTTGTTTTCATTGCTATTGTAAAACATATGATTATTCCAGTCTCATTTTCATGTTACTTAGGCTCTGTGTATTTATCATTGTGTCTCCTGCCATGATAACAACAACAATAATAATTCACCTATATGTATGAATAAAGTGAGCTTCTTTATTATTGTTGTTAGAAAACCTCATAGCCCATACATGTGTTCCACTTCTCACTGAAATTGAATTTAAGTCCCTCCCGAAGAGACGACGTTATCGTCTGCGGAAAACAGTAAAAAAAAAAAAAAAAAAAAAAAAAAAAAAGCTAGGTGCTGAATTTATTTCAACACCTCATTTTTTACAGTGCAGAAAGCTGGGACTCCTCCCAACAAAAATTTCTTAGTGCGCGCTTGGCTCAGCCCCTTAGGAACCGCAAGTTCAATGAGATTAATTAACAGTGTTGCCCATGAGACGAAACATCTATCATCTTGCCTCTAAAATTACAGTCGGGACGAGAAATGTCTTGTTAAATTAGAGATGATACGAGAAACACAATTTTCGTCCCGATTTTGAATGGAGAATTTCTTAATTTTCATGAGCAACACGAGTTCACCCAAGTCTTAGATCTCAGGTAATATTTTAGTGTTACATGTTTCGTAATACGAAAACAATAAACTAATAAAGTAATTGTACGAACAAATTGAAGATCATTTATCAACATTTAACAATGCGTAAGAGATCCAAAGCTGTAGCGGGGGGTCCAAATTCAATGTGAGGATAAATTATATTAAAATTTGTAAAATCACCTCTAAAGTTAGACAAAATTTACTGAAAAGTCGGGATTTGGGGCGAAGCCTGGGCGTCAAGGACCCAATATGACCCAATCAAACCCCTAAAAATATCACATGTCTCAATAAACTATGATAAACAGTAAAAAGATCATGTATTAGAAGCTTCAATGTTGTTCGTTCGAGGCCAACCACTGGACGATGTTTGCTGCAATCTAACGGTGAGATATGAAACTTCTATTACTTCTATTTCAATAGTAGAATATCGGACATAAATAACTAACGTTAATGTCACCGTTACCCGTTAACGTGTTATCGTAATTGACTCCATTAACGAACTTAACCGAGATAGTCGCTCTAGCTATCTATTGTCAACAAAGAATTCAAAGTTCGCTTCAGTTCAAGAGTTATTGTGTGCAATAATGAAAATAAAACATAAGTCACCGTTACCAGTTAAAAAGTTAACGGATTGATTCCATTAACGAACTCGGCCGAGATAATCGCTCTAGCTATATATTTTCAACAAAGAATTCAAAGTTTGCTTCAGTTTAAGAGTTATCGTGTGCACTAACGGAAAATCATAAGTCATCGTTACCCGTTAAAATGTTAACGGATTGACTCCATTAACGAACTCGGCCGATATAATCGCTCTAGCTATATATTTTCAACAAAGAATTCAAAGTTTGCTTCAGTTTAAGAGTTATCGTGTGCACTAACGGAAAATCATAAGTCATCGTTACCCGTTAAAATGTTAACGGATTGACTCCATTAACGAACTCGGCCGAAATAATCGCTCTAGCTATATATTTTCAACAAAGAATTCAAAGTTTGCTTCAGTTTAAGAGTTATCGTGTGCACTAACGGAAAATCATAAGTCATCGTTACCCGTTAAAATGTTAACGGATTGACTCCATTAACGAACTCGGCCGATATAATCGCTCTAGCTATATATTTTCAACAAAGAATTCAAAGTTTGCTTCAGTTTAAGAGTTATCGTGTGCACTAACGGAAAATCATAAGTCATCGTTACCCGTTAAAATGTTAACGGATTGACTCCATTAACGAACTCGGCCGAAATAATCGCTCTAGCTATATATTTTCAACAAAGAATTCAAAGTTTGCTTCAGTTTAAGAGTTATCGTGTACACTAACGGAAAATCATAAGTCATCGTTACCCGTTAAAATGTTAACGGATTGACTCCATTAACGAACTCGGCCGATATAATCGCTCTAGCTATATATTTTCAACAAAGAATTCAAAGTTTGCTTCAGTTTAAGAGTTATCGTGTGCACTAACGGAAAATCATAAGTCATCGTTACCCGTTAAAATGTTAACGGATTGACTCCATTAACGAACTCGGCCGATATAATCGCTCTAGCTATATATTTTCAACAAAGAATTCAAAGTTTGCTTCAGTTTAAGAGTTATCGTGTGCACTAACGGAAAATCATAAGTCATCGTTACCCGTTAAAATCTTAACGGATTGACTCCATTAACGAACTTGGCCGAGATAATCGCTCTAGCTGTCTATTGTCAACAAACAATCAAAGTTCGCTTCAGTTCAAGAGTTATTGTGTACACTAACGGACGGACGTAAGTCACCGTTACCCATTAACATGTTAACAGATTGAACTAACTCAGTCGAGACAATTGTTATAGCTATCTGTTGCGAGAAAAGAATCAAAAAAATCTTACTTCCGTTCAAAAGTTATTGTGTACAGTATCGGACGAAAAATGTACGCACGTACTGGCATTATAATATTACAAGTCCCACTTGTATGATCCTAATACGAGTAATAAATATGGTTTAAATGTTCTATCACACCCTTCGCGGACCTCTTGTTACATGGAAGGATTCTGATGATTTCTAGATGAAACTAAGAAGTCAGGGCATAAATATTACGGATGGACAATTTATAAATTTTTACTTTCGGGAATCCGGCAAGTAAAATCGGAAAAATTCTGATGTCGGAAAAATTCAGGAATTTCCTAAATTTCGGATTTTTTCTGAATTCCAGAAAGTAAAATTTTCGATTCGGGAAAATTTTGGTCATTCCTAATAAATATACAAAATGAGACAAGAATGCAAAATGTATTTGATGAGACGAAATTATCTTATTCCTAGTTTCATCTCGTCTCATGGACAACACTATTAATGAGTGTGATTGACATTGACCATAACGAGCCTGAACTCGAATGACTGCGATCCTGCGCTACCATGAGCAACATTGAGTATACGTAGTGAGTGCTAGCCCTATTGAGAACAGTGAGCCTAACCCTGATCCAGTTCCAATTGTAAAATATCCATCTCTGCTTCAGTGAAACTAGAACCCACGATGGGTTTCACTTCTCGATCATGTAACGCCTGAAACCGCTCGACTACACCGCGCTCATTGAGCTACTGCGCCTCGGCAGAGATCAAGTGGGCTCAGTTGGTCGTGGGTCAATAGGACATGACTCATTGCGACCTACCACGTACCATGACCCACTCTGACCGACCAACCCACCATGGCCCAAGACCTACTAGACCCACCTACCCCCTCTGCTCACTGTATTGTAGATAGCATCTTCTGAACACTGGAGAATTTGTCTACGTTTTACTTTCAAGGCCTCCATTTATCTTTATTTTTCATTTGTTTCTATTATATTTACTTACTTGAGATGAGTATATCTAACAAAGAGAAAGCGGACTTTGGTAAGTGAACTTCGGGGTCATCTTTCGCGAGGTAGTAGACCACATTTAAAGTGTTAATATCACAAACTGGGAGAGCGCAATAGCCAGAAATAGCCTAGAAAAAGCGTCCTAAAGTTTCCGATTCGCCGCACATATGACACGACACGCAAAGTTATCAAGTGACGTCATGGCAAAGTGAGGAGCATCTATGACTCATTGCAAAGGGTCCCGGGCATGATTCCCGCTCGAGTTAACTTTTTTGCTTTAATCAATAAAATAGCCATTTGTAACAAATAAAATATTAAATCACCATATGTTTATAATGCACAAAACAATAGAAATGTTTAAATGAGTTGTAAAATCTTCCAATTTTCATTTTAACTAGTAACAAAATGTAACCTATTCCATAATTATATTGATATCACGAGTTATGTTTACCATAGTCGTTGTGTGAAAAAATGTTCTTGACGCTTCTTGTGTATATCTGTAGACAGTGTGCGAATTACAGGAGGAATGAAGGAGAAATTCCCTTTGGTTATAGCATAAATCCAGTATTACCTAAGGGGATTCCCCCTTATTATCCTTGTAATTCGTACACTGTCCATAGATATAGACACGAAGCGTCGAAAACATTTTTTACACGACTGTGGTAACCATAATATAACTCATGATATATTAATATATTTACCAATAGGTTACATGTTCTTGCTAGTTAACATGGAAATGTTTTACAACTGATTTGAACATTTCTATTATTTTATGCGTTATAAATATATGGTTATTTAATACTTTACTTGTAGTTACAAATAACTACTTTATTTGTTAAAGCAAACAAAATATTTGACTCGATTAGGAATCGAACCCAAGACCCTTTGCACGTGAGTCGTAGATGGTCCTCACTCTGCCACCCAGTTATTTGATACATTACGAGTCGTATATGGACGAGTTGGAAGCTTATTACGCTTTTTCTAGGCTATTTCTGGCTATGACGCTCTTCCACTTTGTCATATTAACACCTTAAATGTGTACTACTACTTCGCGAAAGATGGACTCGAAGTTCATTTACCAAAGTCGGCTTTCCTCTTGTAAGTGAAAAAAGAACTTCAGGCACTTTGGTTATAATATTTGTAGTTGTAATAATAGCAATAGTACTATTTGGTTTTCGAGACAGTCGAATTTAATTTTTTTCGTTTCCGTTGACCTACTTTACTTTGATTTGAGGATTCCAAATTTCATCCTATTTCCCACTGAAAAGTATATGTAATTCAACTAGTAGATAATTATGGATGATAATTAAATTGAAGTTCATCGTAATATAGCGCTTCACCATTTTATATCGTAAAGGTCAGATCCATCGGTATTGTAACAGATCGGTGCTTGAGCGATTGACCGTAGAAATTTGAAGCCCGATTAGGGATAATTTCACAGCCTTGTTTTATTACAAGTGTAAACTCTTTATTTAGTTGAGAGGAGAACTGGATCATTGGTCAGAGTTGATGACGATGGGTTTTGAGGATCCATAGTGGATCACGGTAGTTGGTGAATCAGTGGGTCATGGGTGAAGTTTACATTTACCCACACCATCTCTGGCTCCCGGAATAAGTTATATACTCGTACAAGTAGAGATTACAGATGTAAAAGATAACTCGTAAAGGAAGACAACCGCTAAGAGTGGCAGCTCTAGAAGGAAGTCACATTAGTAAAAATTAAACTTTCTATCGCTTCGAACTAATGGAAGAAAACGTATTATTCTAAACAAGAATTTGTATATTAGCTAAGTTTCTTCCCTTTAGTTTGAAGAGATGAAAGTTTGGTTTTTACCGACTGAATTCTCTCAAGAGCTCCAGTGATACCTAATTAACCAATTTACTTGAGATAAACAGAGAGTTATTGAAGGAGAAACCAAGCTTCGCCTCGGATCCTAACTGACAAGAAACCCCAATTACTGTTGTCTTTATCAACCTCTTTAACATTCTTCTTTGCGTTATGTTCCATCGTCTGCTTCGACTGCACAAAACTTTCCTTCACACAGTCTTCCCAATGAGAATCCCATCTTTCTTCGGTGTATTTTCCATGCAATACATCTTCAGCTCATCTTACAGCTTCCAATTTCATTATTCGCCTCGTCTTCAGTAACATTGTCATCATCATAGAAATTCTGCCATTATTGGCAGGTCACTTGCTGCAAATGAGAAGCTTCCATGCTCCATGGTCTTCTGCTAACCTCTTCGTCTTCACGTAAGATTTTCCTGTTTTGATATCGTCCATTAATTGTATCTCCATCGCCCCCTCCCTCTCTCTCCTGTCACCATTCCCTCTAGCACGTCCATCATGATACAGTTCCTTCTCAGCGAGTGTTTCAACCAGTTTTTCTTCCTATTCTTAATAATATCTAAAATTGTTCTCTTCTCCCCCACCATCTCTAACATCCTCTCATTCGTTTTCCGCTCGACCCAACTAATTATCTCCATTCTTCTCCACACCCACATTTCGAACGCTTCCAGTCGTTTCTCATCGTTTTTTCGTAATGTCTATGCTTCTGACCCATACAGTACAATTTTCACACGAAGCACTTTATGAGTCTTTTTGTCAACTCTTTATCTAAGGTCCCGCAAAACAGTATTTTCTTTCTCCTAAAGGCTTATTTCGCTGTTCCTATTCTTGCTTTTATTTCACGTTCACACTTCATATCATCATTAATAATACTACCCAGGCATCGAAAACTAATCACCTGTTCTATTTTCTCTTCTCCTACTTCTATATTTGACACCGACCCCTTTGTTCCAATCACCATGCCTTTTGTCTTTGTGGTAGAAATTTACTACCTGTTTTAGTTTCCGTATTGATATATATCGAGCTCAAACATCAAGATAGCGAGGAAAATACTTTTTGATGTGGATTCAGTGTCCCAAAAAATGGGTTCCATCTCCATTCCTACCCTTTATTCTAACTGGAAATGATAGAAATATTTTATTTCCGCTACCAACATCAATCTCCGTACATAAAAAATTGTAACAGTGACAATTGTTTGAGGTATCAAATTTCTGAAAACGGTTTTATCTTACGTCTATTGAAAACCGTACACGTGATTCGATGTAATACTTATCTAAATATTTATTGAAAATAAAGTTCCCTGAAATAAGTGAAATTTTCAGTTTGTTGTAACTTTATTTCTATATGTTCAAAATAAGTAATACTATAATAAGTATTCGACATTAAGGTACTTTAAATATGCATTACCCCGTCGATCTGACTTCCGTTATTACTGTTGTAGAAGCATCTAAAATTTTGTTATTTTTCCATCTTTGTGATACTGTAACATCCTTAGTTTGCAACATTGTACGACAAATGTTGCATTTTTATGGTTTCGTTTTATACTTAGATTTGAAATATGTAATAACTGACAGTATTATTTAAAAAAAAGTGCAATTTTGTAATTAAAAATAAACCAATCGCTGAGCGAAGCAAACGAATTTATCTATTTATATATATAAATAAATAAATATCTTGTGACAGTTTCGCCAGTACTTGGCTTCATTAGACATTAGTGAAATAATAGTGTCTAAGCATGCCAAGTGGTTAATTGATGAAGTTGTCACAAGATGTTAGTTTTATAAATTAGTTTGCTTTGCTCAGCGATTAGTTTATTTTTAAATATAGTGTATAATACGCAAAACTGATGTAATAGAGAATATTACAATTTTAAAGTGGGTTGGCAACACTCTTCAGCTTGTCGTATCACAGAGTACACCAAACAACGTCCAACAGCCAATACGGAAGTAGTTGCACAGTACAAACTTTCGCGTTTTTTTGGCCATTAACTAATTAACTAAATAACTCAATGGCCTATGGAACCCGAAGGTTCAATCCCACGTTCACTGACTTTTTTTATCCTTAGCCAACTGGATCCAGTTTCCACTTTGTATTCCTATTTCTACGAGATCCAACTTAATATTGTCGTCCCATCTGCACCTAGGTCTTCCTAATGATCGTCTTCCGATTGCTCTTCAGTTAAGATTTTAAAAGCGTTCCTACTTTCTTAAATCCTGGCTATATGATCTGCCGACCTCAACCTTCTAGATTTGATGACCATAACAATGGTAAATCGTATAAATTTTGTAATTCCTCGTTATGAACTTTCCGCCATTTTCCATTCTCGTTCCTCTTCGGTCCGAATATTCGTCTCAGGATCTTGTTCTCAAGTACTTTCAGTTTACGTTCTTCCCTCAGAATAAGTTACCATGTTTCACAACTATACAGACCAACTGGCATGACTACTTTAAGCTTCAAATTTCTCGACAGAATTCGCGACAACAAGAGATTTTGAACTGTTAATAACACGAATTCCCCGCTTTTAGTCGAGATTTAATTTCTTCGTAAATATGGTTTTTGGTATGTTAATTTTGGTCTGAGATATTTGAAAGTATCGATAGTATTATTTGATATTTTAACACATCCATAATTAATCGACGAATTTCCATGTTAAGTTTCATCTGCACTTATTTCTAAACCCATGTCCCTGCAAGCATTTAATAAGATCTCTCCATTTCTTTATATTCTTCTTCTACCACTTCCTTTTAAATTTACATAATCAGCATACGCCATAACTTGGTGAATAGTATTCAACTCTAGGTCCTGGTGGTTATCTTTGATTTTCGTCCATTAGTTTTTTTTATTATTAGTTTAAACATTACAAGGGCGTATCAAGATAAATGGTCCACTCTGTATATCTATACAAATAAAGCACTTTTTAACTACTTATTACTTGTTTAGGCTTTATTTTCGTTCAGAAATCAAATTACAAGGTGAACTTCAATACAATTATTTATTTTCTATGAGTTTTTCAAACAAATAAGGCAAATAATTTCAATCATCTATTATTCAATATGTCTTAACAATACTCGTAGATAAATGTGAATTATTTGTTCGTTCAGTATCCAATTAATCTATGTTGTTATATATTTTTTTCATTTTACACACAAGCAAATAATATCAAAACTTTCGTCAATGTGTGTTAAGAGCTTGACATACTAAAAAATAATTTTAAAAAATACAACATTTTTCTATTGCTTGTTTATTCATAAGTGAAAGGAGATAATGAACGGCAAGTTACCACAATCATAGATAATGTTATTTTACAACAGAAAATATGAACCTGAAGAATTTTCAGTGTTGCCATCCATAGGAATTACAGTATTGCCAGAATAACATTTCTCCCAAAATGTAAGTTAAGGCAGCAACTACAGGAACAAACTCTTGTAATAAACAAAATAGTTTTAACATACAATTATAAAAATTAAATAATAATGTTATTTATAAAGTAGTTCATAGGACACCAAAACAACATGATACGTTATCAAATTGAGTTCTTTCCTCTAGTCGCTGCTTTAACTTAGATTTTGGAGGAATTGTTATTCTGGCAACACTGTAATTTTTATGGATGACAACACTGAAAATTCTTCAGGTTCATATTTTCTGTCGTAAAATGACATTATCTATGATTGTTGTAAGTTGTATTTAATTATCTCCTTTCACTTATGAAAAGCAAGCAAAAGAAAATGGGTAATTTTTTAATTATTTTTAGTATATCAGGTTCTTAAGAAGGAAATATATTTTATTTAAATCCGTTCGGAAACCCAATTTGGGTAACTAAATTAATTTTTACCTCATTGACTAAATGGTGTAAAATAAAAATTCTTCCCTTGCATCTGCAAACAAAAATCACTTTTAGTTTTTCTTCTTAGTTGATTTAATAAGGAAAAAGTCATTTATTGAATCACAAAAATCAATAATTAATATTTGTTCATGATAATAAAATTTTATGTAATTGATATTTCAAAAACAACACAAAAATTTGAACAGAGTTCCTCAATACACGAAGGAAGACAAATTTCTGATTTATTCAGCAAACTTACTTGGAAAAAGTGATTTTACCTTTAGTAAGGTAATTAAAATACAATACAGTTCTATGGAATATATTTTAACAGCCTCTTGTACAATATTTGTTTATGGATAAAGATGAATTTTTGTTCATTCAACAACTCAATTTTTCAAGTCAAATTATTTTTCGTTAATATAATCATTTGTTTTCATTTCTGAAATGAATCAAATAAAATTAGAAGCTTTTGTCAGTGTGTGCTAATTTAAAAAAGAAATATCTGTTTAGAAACTCAATTTATCAAACGTAAATTACGTTCAACCTCATTGACAATATAACATTAAATAAAAATTCCCCATTGTATTTGCAAAGAAAAATAACCTTGGACATATTTTGTTTCTTTGTTTAATTCACTTAATAAAGAATAGAAAGAAAATAATTTATTGGGCAATATTCTTTCACAGTAATAGATATGAAATATTACTTTCCCACTGATCTTTGGGAAACAAAACAAAACTTTGAACAACTTGCTTCTTGTATATAAAGGAACATACGTTTGTAGTTCGTTCAGTGAATCAATTACTGTTAATTATCTTCGCTAAG
Organism: Thermobia domestica; assembly: GCF_964235325.1. Classification (NCBI taxonomy): domain Eukaryota; kingdom Metazoa; phylum Arthropoda; class Insecta; order Zygentoma; family Lepismatidae; genus Thermobia; species Thermobia domestica. The sequence goes on from NC_137471.1 coordinate 133,994,135, forward strand.
GTATTTTTTTTTAAATCCAATAACCTTTTAACTGAAAAAATATTTGAACAAACTTTTGTTCTGTATAACAAAATAATAACTTTAGTTATGTCCATCATTCGAACCGTAAACGCTAAGAATTCTTGCAATTTTCATACATATTCGTGATATTCTTACGTTGGACTGGATGCGCAAAACAAATGCCTGTAAAAATTCGCAAAGACTTCTGCATTTCTTTGAATAGTTCAAATCAAAGGCATAAGCACACGATATCATTAGTGATACAGCACGAGTTATGTCCTCAGCATCACATATTTTCTCTCCGTTCACGTAAATCGCAAATGATTGCTCCTCCCACGGTGATTCCTTTTCTCCGACAATTATAGGTTCTCCTGAGACAACCTACGCAGAAAATAATGCATTATTAAAACATCCCTACCGTAACTAACACTTAAAGAAAATAATGTGAAATTTTATTTTGTACGTTACGTCATTTATGCTACGACTACTTTATCTAAAAAAATAGGTTATGATTTAAGAACTGGTTGAATCCTTTGTATTATATTCCTAATAGTATTTGATATCTAGTACTCCCTGTATTGTGGAATAAAGTTAAAAGAATATTATATATTGGAATCATTTACCTGTTGTTATTGTGGTATTTTAATTAACTAGTGACTTAAGAAACCGTTAATTCATTACTGAAGAAATGAAATAACGCCATTAGATCTGAGGCTGGGCTAAACTAAATCAATCAGGATTGGTAGACTCTACACTATGTTGCCATTTGTCACTGAACACACATACAAATTTATCAGCACCATATCAGTATCTTGCAGGACCATAGTTTGCCACAATGACGTCCGCAAGTCTTCGAGGAAGACTTTCCACCAATTTGCAATGCGTGGAGATGGGAATCTTGGCCCAATTATCCCGCAAAATGGCAAACAGATCAGTGGTGTTTTTCGGACGACATGGTCTGCATCTCAAGCGGCGCTCCAACTCGTCCCAAAGATGTTCAATGGGGTGGAGATCTGGACTTTGGGCTGGCCAATCAAGTTTTTCACTCCTACGTCCTCGAAATGCCTGCCGTATGACATTAAGCACTGTCGTGCTGAAACAGGTATGAGTCAACACTGAATTGTGCCCATAATGTCGGTAGCTCAGAATTGTCTAGAATTATTTGATATGCTTCGGCATTCATGTTTCCCCGAACTAAAACATGAGGACCAAGACCATATAACGAAAAGCAGGACAACACTATGATGCCATCTCCCACCGAATTTTAGTGTTGGGACGATAAATTTCTGTAAACATCGTTCTCCGCTCATACGCCACACTTACACACATTCATCGGATTGCCACATCTAGTAGCACGATTTATCACTTCATAGTATGGATTTCCATTGCTCGAGAGTCCAATGGCGGCGTTTCTTGCACCACTGTAAACAACGAGTCGCATTGCAGGCTGTGAATATGGCTTGTCAACTGCTGCTCGACCACGAAAATCAAAGTGCGGTGATTTTCCAGCGGACGGTACGATCACTTGTAGCATTATTGGGAGCCTATCGAAACTCTTGTGCCACCATTTCTAATGACGCTCACAACGCGTTTCAAACATCGACTTTCACGACCTGTCAATATTTTTGCTTTAATGGGCCTAGGCCAGCATATCATAACTCCCTAAAGCTTCCTCTTCACGATATCACTCATTGTTGACCGAAGTATCTGAAATTTGTTGGTAATCTCACGGGTCAAATGTTCAAACCTGTGAACTCCAATGATCATCCCTTTTTCCACCTCATTAAGTTCACGTCTTCTGTCTATATTGACTGCTCTAGTTGATATGCGAGTATTCTGAACCACCAACGCCTTTTATAGGTTGTATGATGTGTACCAACACACGATCCCAAGCATTTCTTGAGGGGTGTCCGGTGACGAATGACAACATAGTACACTTCTCCAAGTATTTCCCTACTTTTTTTAGCCTATCAAAACATTTCTTATCCATAAATCTACCAATCAATCTTAGAAACAATGTATGAACCACTAAATCTACAAGGTTCCTCACTGTTCTTCTCCCTCTAAGCGGTTTGTCCCTTGTACTATTGCACGCTTATATTAGCGAAAGACTATTGAATAACTTTCACTTCGATTTCTAATTTCTCCTGAATAAAAAAAAAAAAGATTAAAAGAAAGAAAGAAAATAAGTAAGGGAGTTTTGTTTATAAAAATATTTTTAAAAGCTCGCTTTGAAATTTTATAAAGAAAAGAAAATAGAAAAGAGTTGAATGTTGTTAATAAAGAATTCTCTGAATTAAATTTATATAAAAGTCAAGGATTTTATTTATGCCCACGATTTCCTTTTCTTCTCTACTTGAGAGGACCTGTAATCGTTTGAGTAGGTGGGCCTTTTTTTCTCATTACTTGTACTATTTCCTTGTGGAAAATTAACATTGAAATTAGTCGTCAATGGCTGCAGTCTCTAAGCACTACATACACAATGAAACCTGTTGTGCTGTCACTTCACTCAGTCTTAAAACTTTGGCTTTTTTTTTTTAACCGTGTAATCATTGGAAAATTCATTACGAGTATTTTAGAGTTTAGAAAAGTTAAAAATGAAAACACATAGGTACCTTTTAGATATTAAATAAATGTTGCTTTCGCATCATTACTTTCGTCCATTATTAAGGAAGCTTTGTATAGTACAACAAATGTTTGTTAAATGTTTTATTTCCTAGTACTTTTATAAAACCTACCCTTTTTTTGTTACAGTTCATTGTTATTGGAAAATTTCAGCTGAATTGGTAAGAAAATCTGTTCATGGAAGCACTGCCTCTATGCAACGAGAAGAGTTTTCTTCTACTAGACAAGAATGGACCGAGCATGTTGCTTTATACCTTACTCCGAGGAATAGAACACTATACACTCCGCATGGGTTTCCATATACCTAGTCCGTCTTAGATATCCTACTTTAACAATTCGTATAATGCCTGTGTGAGTTGTACGCACTAAGTTCCGTGTTCACCTCTTTGTTAATCGTTTGTGCTTCCTGTTTGAATTCTCTCAGTTTGAGTTCATTTCGTCATAATCAGGACCAAGTTTTGCATCCGTAGAGCATTATAGGGCCTATGTTTAGCAGAAGGGGTCCAGCTGTTTTCTCTAAAAAATGTTACTACTTTGGTAATTTCTGTTCACATTCGGTTAGTTTAAGGTAGGGTTGGCTAGTTTAAGTTAGGTTAGGCTAGTTTAGGTTACGTTAAGTTAGTTTATGTTATATTAGTGTAGGAGTCCTGCATAATTTTCCAAAAAATGATAGAATTTCGCTTATTTCTATTAATATTATGTTAGTTTAGGTTAGTTCAGGTTAGCTTACGTTAGTTTATGTTAGGTTAGATTTGGTTACGTTATGTTACGTCTAAGTACTTGACTCTTTTCTCCTGTAAATTTTGTGTTTTTGACGTGCTTCTGGACCCCTTGTACTAAACATACTCCCATTATAGTGAATACAACGTTCTTATAAATGTTCAATTTTACATTACTCGATATTTAATTCCGATAGATTTTTGCATCAAATTCATAAATTATTCTTGTTTGTTACAAGTGCACTTAAGTATTTAAACCTGCTCATTTCCCCTACTTTGCTTCTACATATTACAATACTTCCGTTTCTCAATTATCATGGGGCTCCGGTGGCTAAGTAGTAGAGCGTTCACCTCTAGTGCATGGGGTCAATGGTTCGACCCCAGCTCGAGCTAGGTTTACTTTGTGGTGGACAAACACCATGTGCGTGGGTTTTCTTCGGAGTTATCCCGTTTCCTGTCACTTTTCATCATTCCATTATTTCATTCATTTCTCATCATCACCGTCTTCTTTAGCCTAGCCGACATAACCATGGGACGTAAAACTCAAAAATTTCATTTTATTTCAATTCAATTAACGTGGTTTCTACCTGTTACTAAAGAAATATTGGCTCGATCTAGATTATAAGACCTAAATTTAGGCAGAATCACAGCAACTTTTTCTATGGGTTAGAAACAATATTCTTCTCTCTTTGGAAACTAACGACACCTCTATGAGATTAAGAAAGGTTGTCAAGTTCATTCATTACTAACGCCAAAACAGGAATGTTGATATTATTTTAAAAATGTTATACGAGGAGATATCAGAAGTTTTGTGCAATCATCTGTAAGAAATCCATTCTGGAGAACTCTGACATCATAATAGTATTAATTCTTGTCTACGTAGTCACCGTGCTTAGCGACACATGTTTGCCAGCGGTTCTTCTCTTTCTGTAAGTCTGTTTTGTAAAAATGTGAATTTGGCTTAAAAACACAGATGAACCTCAGATATGACGTCATCTACTGTCAAAATGGCGTCCTCTGGGTGGACGCTTCATTTCTGAAAAGAGAAAAACTCACTAGGTGCTAGGTCCGGCGAGTATGGAGGTGGGTAAATCTTTCATATATTAATTCCTCTGCCTTCATCATAGATTCACAGACGGAATGAGCTGGTGCATTGTCTGCCGATAGCAGCACTCCTTTTGTAACCAATCTGCGCCATTTCTTCTTCAGTTTCTCTTCTAACTTAGTCAAGAGATGCGAATAATAGGCACAGTAGTGCTGCCAAAATGTCTTGAGCTGTGGCAAAAATGCGAACTAAAGCTCTCACCCTCGCCACACCCACGCGCTGAGCCACTAAGGGTTCAGCTGTTGCTAAGCGAGAGAGCCTGAGCGAAAGGAAGTGGAATTCCTTCAGCCGATAGCAACGCCTAGAACGGAAAACTAGGTGTTAAGTCAATGTGGTATATCTATAGTAATAGTTTGCCCCTGTGGTAGATAACCTGTCATGATGACCCCTTCACAGTACCAGGAAACGGAAAGCATCACCTTGGCGGCAGACTTTTGCACTCGTGCCTTTCTAAAACTGGAGGAGGGTGTTTCCATTGTTTGGTCATTTTCTTTGTTTCTGGGTTATAAAGATAAAACAAACTTTCATCCATTGTGACTAGTCTGCCGATAAAAGTCCTATTCATCCACGTCACAGATATGCAACATTTCTCTTACAGCGTCCTCGCGATTTCTCTGCTGGAAAGGTATGAGAAGTAGTGGCACTCACCTGATGACACTTTCTAAAGATGCAGCAGGCTGTGAATGATATTCTAGGTACACCCATAATTCATACCTATTATACACATTACACTTTCAATGGTTTCCTCCTGTCTTCCATTACGGTATGATGATCTCAAATTTCACTGTCAAGGCGGCATCATCAGTGAAAGATGGTCTTTCAGACCTAGAGACGTCCGCGGTGGTCATGTGGCCAGTTTGGAATTGCTGTTTCCACTTGGATACCATTTCACAGGATGCGCATTTATTTCCATAAACTTTTTTTATTTCTTTGTGGATCTGCATTGCTGATTTCCTCTTAAGATGGAGGATCTTAATGACTCTCCGGGTCTCAAGCTTGTCCATCATCCTTCAGCTTCAGTGATTAACCTGAAAAAAAAAAGAAAAAAAGAAAAAGAAAGATAGAAAGAGTATTCTAACGAGTACAGAATTTGAACGGTTAATATACAAGAACCTAACTATAAAATGACTGTCCAAGGGGGTTCATGTCCGTCACCTTCTAGATGATTGCACGAACTTTGACACCTCCTCGTATATATCCTAAATTTTAATAACAAAAGGCAGATGATTGTTGCCCCTTTTTCGTTAAGTACCGGTACAACCCAACGAATATAGATAAAATCCAGTTTTGTTTGGTGACAGAAGTGTTGTATTTATCGCAGATACTGAGCAAGCGCAGCGGGGGGGGGGATATTGAAGAGTCCATTGGTGCAGTGTATCCAACTCTTCTTTGAAGTTGCAATTTAGACGTTATTTGTTTGCATTTTAATAAAGAATGTCACAAATTACATTGTTATTATTAGAAGGAATCATGAGGATGGGAGAATGGTCGTACTACTTTAATTTCTAACTTGCTTGCTCATTCAATTGTACTTTACACGAATTCTAATAATCCCTGTAAGCGTTTCGTCAAAATTAATACAATTATTTATTTTTCTCTTGTTTTATTATTTTTATATCTTCGTAATACTGTTTATGCTTCGTATGAATATGATCGTAATGCTATTTACAAATTTTAATGTTTATCTAATTTTGATGTAATACCATGCGGAATATCTGGAATTTCACAAGTACAGTGAAATCTCTGAATAACAGACACCGATGTGCCTCGATTGTTTGTTCGTAAATAAGAGGTCGATTACAGAGAGAGGTTACACAAATTTAGATTACTTACAGCTCAAGTGGTATGCAGTATACAGTAAACAGTGTAGTTTAAAATGCAAATATAAGCTAATATCGAAATATTGTACTCAAGTGTTTGATTTACTGGAGGGGTAGGGGAAAATCCTTTCTCTGTAAAGAAACAAAATTATTGCTGGGACTATGTCTATATGGGCGAGTACTGTAAAATATACCTCCTGTATGCTAATTTTTTTTTTTTTTTTTTTTTTTTTGAAGTACATGTCAACTTCATGTAAAAAGAAGGATTCAAAATTATGTTTGCATATGTTTTGTGCGGTGGTTCACCAGATACAGCAACACATTATTTCATCACACGTCTTCTTACGTGTACTATGCGACTTGTCTTTGACACATCCTGGAACAACCGCACGTTTCTTCCGATCAAACTTCGTTGTTTTACGAAGTGAGTCCTTCCCAAAGCAGACATTAATTGTGTCATTGTTTGCATCGTGAGTGGCAGTTCGTGCACCCTTAAGAGGCCTCATTCCGGCGAAATTAAAATACCGCTAATTTTACAGTAATTATGTGATATCTTCCAAAATATAAAAGGTAATTGAAATGTGGAACAAGAGAGCACTAGACAATATTATTTTGCGTGAGGTACTGTTATCACAAGTCACCTAGCGGCTTTCCGTTTTCAGCCGTTTAGAAACGCGAAAATAAATGCCGATTTTCAAAATGAATCGAAATCGAAATCAGGTAAGTGAGCCGTGATAACGGTATCTCATGTAAAATAATATTGTCTAGCGCGCTCTTGTTCCACATTTAGATTATCTTTTATCTATTCGAAGACATCACATAATTACTGTAAAATTAGCGATATTTTTAATTTCGCCGGAATGACGCCTCTTAACTGTGTAAGTGCAACCACTCATATCAACCATGACACAAAACTGAAATGTTTCACGTGACCTTGAACGCAGGGACAATGCTATCTGTCACCATCAAAGCAGTGTTACGAATACCAACTAAAATTATACTGACTTCATTCTTCGTGATTCTCAAACTTAAGGTTAGAGGAACTTCTCCGACATCCTGTACTCTACCGCATATTTATTTTTAAATTACAGAAAGTATTTTCTGTGTTAGATAAACTGAAAATAATTCATGTACATCATGAAGAGGGTACTGAAACGTTGGATGGAAAAAGAAGACTTTCTGTGTCCATAAGGGATTCAGTCCCGTAATAAATCACGTATTTGTACCTATAGTTTATTCAAGGAACGTACAGTATCTGATGTAAACAAATACACGTGGTGATTGTTTCATTTTATTGGTTAAAGAGCCTTGGAACATCCATGCGGCAGAAGGAAATAGTCCCTTGGTAAGTAAGCTGCTTTTCAATGTTTCTATTGCTTATAAGGGTCATTACCAGAAATACAATTTCCTTACAATTAAATAACAGAAACAACACTATATCTAAGAAGTAAATTGAATTAATGCAATAAAAGAGAATACGCATGCGAAGAAAGTGGCTTTGACCCATCTTACGTGCGAATCACAGTTTACAATATGGCCGCGTGCAGGGAATATATATAAAACATTGGCTGGCTACAAGCATGTGCTTCTTGAAAGAAGCGCTGACCGATAGCCAATCATCCGATGACTGGCGGAGTAATACCATTCTGCAATGTTTACATCAGTATCAGAAGGTTCGTTGAATGAACTTTAGACAGGAAATTCTCATGGTATTATGGGATCTCCTTTATTGAGAGATGTCCGTTAAGGGTAATTTCACTGTACTAGCAAAGGTCATTTAGAATTTTTACTAATTGCAAGCATTACACTAGACTTCTTTATGAAACTAAATAATTTGCAAAGATCGAAAATTAGAATTGTATTACGTAAAAGTACCTCATTAGAGGCAGGGAAAACGACATTCCCTTCTCCTCCTAAAAGCACTGACAAACCAAATACACTGAGCATTGCGTTCTTGTACAAAGGTGAGCTTGTGCTGGAATGGTATTCTGCCAACAAAGTCTTCGCCTTTCTTCCTTGTGATTGACAAAGTTGGCTCACTATCCTGTGGGTTGAAGATCGGAAAAATGAAACAAGAACCTCGTCCACGTTTACTTCAAGTAACATGTTTCCTTCCAAAAGAAGCTGAAAATGCAGAATGCAATTAGAATTAGTAAACAGGTTGTGCTTGTGAAATTATAACATCACCACCACCCTTTCAAGCAAGAGACAATCTTCGTGAAGTGAGGGGGAAGCTGAGAGGGTGATTCATTAATCATTCTTTTCGTCTGTATGTTCTTAAAAAAATACCAATCACCTGTCGTTGGTATAAGGCTAAGAACACTATGATATAAGTGTGCACTGAGTACAAAAAATTAAAGAAACGCATAAAAATCTTTGAAAATCATTTTAAAATTTCGTGTGAAATTTTCTAATATGTTTGCTTGTTTTTGCGTTGAATGCGGCTATATTTTTTCTTAATTTGCACAGTTTTTGCTTTCGATTGCCTTCTTCATCTTTCAGGGTCATGTGTTCCGCCGACAGGAATGGTGGTTTGGTGCCTCTATTTCTCTGCTTGATAACATCAACCCCACGCTAATAGACTGGAATAGTCTGACGTCACATCCTTCCCGTTGCCATTGTGATCGCAGTTTTATTTTCTAAACAGCATGGCCTAAGAACCTAAGTACAAAGCGAAAACAGTGACGTATTAACTTCTGGATTGCAAACATTAAAGAAAAACTTGTATATGTAAAAAAGATTTCCAATGAATGAAACTATGAAAAGATAGAAAAAGCAAGCAATTTGGCAAATAATATGATAAAATATGACAAGCGTTGAAAGTGAAATGTTTCCTTTGTTACCGTAGGGTTTGTGTATTTATCTATACATTTGGAGGTTACATTAAGTGTCAAAATACTTAACTTGTTTATTATCGGATATTGAGCTTAAATAATTCTGGAAAATCTTTATTTAGTACCATCAGTATCACACATTACATTGCATATGTGTAGGGCTACAGAATTAGTGTTTAAAACTTAACCGATCAGAAATCGGTCCAGACTGAAAATTCTCAGCACGCATATGGCTACAAGCCTAGTGTCCTTTTTGTTTTGTTTTGTAGTCACTGTAACTATGCACTCATATTTTAAAGTATGGGTATAAGAAATCTGAATGCGCCAATATAATTGACATTATTTTCAAAGTAGACAGTGACTTTTCCTTGTATACAAATCGTGTTTTGTTCTAGTTTCATTGTGCCGACAGCTTGTCAGTCTCTACTTTAGAGTTTCTACATTGCGTATAATTACTTTAGTTCATTATGGATTACATGGTAATGACGCTAGCGTTTCTTATGCAATTTCTATCTTATCATTTTACGTAGAAATGTGGTCTCTGTAGAATTTTCCTTAGATATTACTTCATGAATTACTGAATTTCACTCGTAAATTTTCTAAATAGTGGCCCCATATTCTTAATCTGTGGCTTTTGTTACTAACTTTACCTTCAAAATATTATACAATTATCTAATTAACAGTCTGCAATTATTAACAGCAGACTTAACAGTATTCCTTTCGATTCATGTATTTGTTTATTAAAAAAAACATGGCGATCACCATAATAACGAGGAGGAAATGACGACATCACTATTTCAGTCTATACAGGATCCGACAAAAAGACCTCCCCCTCATATCTGGAGAGGGCGCTGTGTGAGTTGTGTCGATACGACGGCGGAGGGAGTACATCGAAAGGGTCGTTACGGCTCTGGAGATGGTTGAATGGACCCTCACACGCGCCACATTTTCCGGCGTTGTTACGGTCCGAAGTCGGCCAGGCGAATTTCTTTTCTCAGTGCAGAACCTGTTGCCCTAAAGTTTGATAGCCAAACTCGAATTATATTTTTCTATCCGGAACAGAATCATGTCTACCAAGTCCGAACAGAGTGCGAAACGCTCGCTGAGTAGTAATTGCAGAACCATCATTACGTATACACTCCTCCACAACAAACACATGATGCTCACCGCGGGATGCAATTGCGACTACTGAAAATGACACATATATCGCTACCAATCGATACTCACTCCACCGACGTATTCCCATCATAACTCTCACAACGCCCTCTACAAATACGGGAGGTCTTTTTCCGGATCCTTCACAATCAAGACAAGCCTACAAGATTTTATAGATGTATAATGTTTTTTTTTTTCACGAACGCTGCGGAGTGGTGTTGCGGTAGTCGCATTGACTATTCCCTTTCACAATGATTCATAAATACATTCACTTCTCACAGTAGATCAGCGGTAGAGCACTTACTTAAAGTGTTCCTGGTTCGATCCTAGATCGTGTGAATCTGTGGTGGACAACATTGTATCCATGGGTTTTTAGGAGGTCTTTCATTTTCTCTCATATTCTCACTTCAGCAGTTCTTTAATAATCAGTAACTTTGAACAGTTATCCATCTTCTTAAACCTAAAGGGCATAAACATGGGACGTAAAATTGAGTATTTAATTTTCAAATAGGTTTACATGGTTAAAAATAATCCTTAATTTCAGCTTCTTGCTCATCCTATATTAAAAAGCCGATATCTGGACCGTGAGAACGAAAATCAACCTGCGACATAGACGTGGAAAAGCCCAGTATCGCGATTTCTATAGATCGATACTTGAAATTTAAAAAGATGCAAGTAATATTAATATAGACTCTAACCATCCGAGTGGTATTAAGGGCTTATCTCCTTTTATCATCAATAGAATTATCAATTAGACGGTCGGACAGGTAAGAGCATGCGAAAACTATGGAATGGCACGCTATTGCTGCAAACTGAGAACATATTCAAGTTAGAGCACTTTTCGTCTCAGTGGAGCCTTACCGTCTAGTGAATTTCAGTCGCAGAGTAGTTTTGCGTTGGAATCTTCTGAGTGCATCTGAAAAGAAAAAATGAAATCTTTGAGTTTTACGTCCCACGGTTACGCTGGTTAGGCTAAAGGAGACGGTGATTATGAGAAATGAATGAAATGGTGGAATGAAGAAAGTAGGAAGAAACGGGACAACCCCGAGAAAACCCACAAGCGTGGTGTTTGTCCACCACAAAGTCCACACGGCGCGAGCTGGGATCGAGCCAGGGACCCCAAGCACCAGAAGTGAACGCTCTACCACTTAGCCACCGCACCCCCTGCATCTGAAAAGAAGATTGAGGTTGTAGACAAATATGTCGTTGAAGTACTTTGAATAAAGGTAATAAAATAAGGCAGGTAAACTGCTTCAATTCAGCCATTGATTCTTACTTTGAGTGTAACTACGTTCCCTGAATTCATGAAGGATGGTTATTATGGCCGCAAAGTTCGGCCATAGGTACCTAGTCCACTTCACTGATTTAGGTGTTAGCATTTCGGACACACCAACGCGTACTGTGATGGGACGAAGTTGTTTGTGCGAATTGCCACTAGGAGAGTCATGGTGATGAGCTTTGTACACCGATCAATCCCTATTGCGCTGATTGTAAGAGATATGATCCCTCTTGCTCTAGAAACTGTCCAACCTTTCGATGACACGTGAATCAGTGGCAGATCTAGCCGGGACGGGGGCCTAGGCTTCCCAGTTTCAGTCACAAAAATAATTTAATCTATTATTTATATTGTAATATCCTATGTGATATTGTAAACAAACAATTCCACGCATCACTTTTTACAAACAGCACCACGTGGTTTGGCAAGAGGATCTTCCACCTACACTCACATGCAGATGTCGGCTTCTGGTCTCTCCCACGGAGCAGAAGACGACATCGGAGCAGCAGCGCCACCCAAAGGACCCTATAAATTGGATGGACAAAGGCAATTCAGTACCAGTTTTCTGGTAACCCTCCTCTAGTCTGCTACGGGACTTTTGGAGTAACCTAACCCCAGGCCTCTAGTCTGCTACAGGACTACGCCTATCCTATCTCCTGGCTTAGCCTGCTACGGGGCTCTGTCTGGGAATCCTAACCTCAGCCGCTTAGCCTGCTAAGGGGTTCTTCTGGCCACATAACCCGCCTCTGCTTGCTACGGAGCATTGGTTCCTTAATTCCCCTCTGCTTAGCGTGCTACGGGGCTCTGTCTGGGAATCCTAACCTCAGCCGCTTAGCGTGCTACGGGGCTCTGTTGGCCACTTAACCCGCCTCTGCTTGCTACAGAGGATTGGTTCCTTAATTCCACTCCTCTTAGCCTGCTACGGGGCTCTGTTGGAGATCCTGTCTGCGACCTTACGGCCAAAGACCACCTATAACTAACCTTTGATTCTAGAGAGATTAATTTGTATAGTATTTTGTGAAAATACTTTTATGGTGGAAGCTTTTATAATAAAACTTGTAGTGGGAGTAGATTCCGGACGCTCTTTTTATTAAATGTTCTACCCACAAAACCTATATGAGAAAGTTTTACAATATATTTTTGAAAGTGTATTCCTAGTGTCTGGGGTCTGGCCGCCGCTCCCCTTAGATTTTACCTTCTAAATCTGTCTCTGAAGGAAATCCGAGAGAACTGATAGTTGTCAAGAAGATTTCCGCTACTAATCAGGAACGTTGTATTGAAGAAAGAGCTCCAATCGTATTCCCTGATTCTTTCGAATCTGCACTCGCAACTCGTGAAAATCTGTTTCAACCCAAAAGTATCTGGGACCGAAAACCTATGTTGTTAGCACGTCCAATTCACATCTCAAAACACCGACATCGTCTTAACGACGTCAGAGGTAACCGAAATCTCCAGCTGAAATCTACTTCCCAAATTTTCAATACTCTTTGATATATATATATATATATATATATATATATATATATATATATATATATATATATATATATATATATATATAGTACCAAAACAGTGACCAAATGCGGCCCTCTCACGTACTGGTTTTGCCTCCTTACCTCTCATCTCCACCCCCAGCAAGTTATCCTGAAAAAAACTGATCTTGACATGTGTAATAGAAAATACTATACTACGTAGGGACAACATGGAATGAAAATGATATAAACAGAAAAATCGAAGTAAGAACACAAATTAAAGGAAATCGTTATTACACTTTTCATATATTATTAAGGTCACATTTGGAGAGTTTCCATCGCACTTTTCTTTTCGAAGAAAACCGCTGTACGTATTATCAACACTTTAAAGCTAACCATAGAATCTTACAGCTTTGTTAATCTAATAAATTTGTCGTGTGAAGCTTCGTTTAGATTCAAATATAAGTTATAGTTTGAAATTACGTGAGTGAATTCTATTCCAACACCTCTTGTTACACATAAAAACGGAGCTATGACATAATAGAGCGGATTCATAAACTAAACTAACTTATCACCAGCGACCAGATGAAAGCTGCCAATGTGTAAAATATACTCATTATAAAAAGTAAGTTGTTCTGCATTGTCATCAGGGATACACTAATCTACTCTTATTATCAATAGTGTTGGCCTTAGACAATGACCTTTAAGAAAAAAAGCTTGTTTTCATTTAGTGTAAATTAAAAGAACAGATTGATTAGCTAATAACTTAACATCTGCATATGGAATAATTGTTATCACTGCCGCAGGGCCAGCCCTAGGCAATTTGCCGCCCCCATTTCTCCAGAAAGAACAAATTTAAAAGCCACGGTTTTAAGTATGCTACGCCATCATAAATAACGAAGGGGAGGGAAAGTGCATTCACACTCAGAAAGGCCTAAACACTAGAAATACAATCTCCTTGTGTCTGTTTTTCTTTTCTTTAAGTAATAATCTATTATGTTAGTGAAAAATAAAGCATACCTGCAGAGGAAAGATGGTAATTATTTTTACAGAATTTAATATCGAGCATCAATCTCAAAATATCAGTTTTTAATTCTAGTGCAACTAGCGCTTTTATCTCTATTTCTTGATTTTTCTTCTACATCTGTCAAAAAAAATTAAAAAACTTGTTTCCACTTCAGTAATAAGGAACTTCTTTGTGACAAAGACAAGACTAGTTTCATATCAAAACTGTGATAACTAACTAAATAGAACAGGTGTTCGGTACTGATCGGTGTTCACTACTATTAGAGAATTGAGTTCTTGTATTTGATAACAATCAAGGAATTTATGCTCGGATTTGTTTGACCATTTGCTCTAGCATAGTTCATGTGACCTTAAACTAATGCGACCTAAACATGATTTATGGACGTAGTATTCAAGTAGAAGGTAAGTTTAGTAAATTTAACTACCACCATCATGAAGTCTGTTTCCAACAAGAAATATTTATTTTAAATAATATAGCTATGACAGATTTTGCCACCCCTCGAAACTTACCGCCCAGTGTAAATGCACGTGTTTCACATATGGTAGAGCCGGCTCTGCATTGTCATAACTTATAGTCGCAAATTGTAATGTGGAAAGTATAGCCAAAGCCTACTCATGAAATGTTAGTACAAACCTTCTGTTACTTACCCCTTCACACGTAAATAAAATTGGATAAGCCTCACGAAGTTGCCGTAGGACTTCCTGTATCGGTTTATCTGATTTCACAATTCGTCTTCGTTCATAGGAAGTGAGTGACATCAAATGTTCAACCATTTTAATATCCATTTCAGCCTGATAAAGAAATTCGATTTTGTATTAGCACAATATAATTACAAAACCTTATTTGAAGATTTTAAGAAATCATCGAGAGAGATTGAGTTTCTTAATTTCCTTACTAAGCTACTTCGGTTATACAAAATAGAATAAGCTTCCCTATATTGACGCTAAATTTACACGTAAGCCTATTACGATATTTCAAACGGAAAGTTGTAACTACTCGAGGAGCGTAAATAAGGGGCATGCAGACTCATATTGCAGGGGGTCCCAAGCCATCAGGGGGCCTTCAAATCGTGAAGTGGGACGTACAGAAGGGGCCTCACTCCATGCTGTTTGCGGGGACCCAAGCCTTTAATTACTCGACTGAACTACTCTATAACAATTCAAACTAATACAAGGCAGAAAATTTAATATCTTTGAGTGCTATTTCCAGGTAACATAGAAAACTTATCCTGTCTTCTAAATCAGTACCAGCGCTACTACTACTACCACCAGTAATAATAATAGTGATAATAGTAATAATGCAGCTTAACACTGTAGGTAACTGCAGCGTTTCTCAACCACTGTGTCGCGACATATTGGTGTATCACGAATAAATGTGAGGTGTGTAGCAAGATTTTATGATATTTCTGATGATAATATTTCTTTCTTATATTCATTCATGCTTATGAATCTTAAGTTTCTTTTATGTTAATATATTTCAAGAATCTTATGTAATTTGCTTGTGAGATTTGTATTTCATAGTTGTTCCACAATAAAAAGAAAATTTATATATTTCTGTGTGTTTGCGTTTTTGTGTCTAGAAAAAAGATCACATGAAGGGGTGTCGCGAAAGTTTGAGACACAATTTGGTGTGCCTCAAAGGAAAGAAAGATTTGAGTAACGCTGGGTAAGTGGAGAGGGAGGACACTGGTGGTGGATAGTGTGCAACATTAAATTTAGAGGTTAGCTGTGAATAACCTATAAGCAGCTTCTGACCGGAGCAACAACGAGGCTAGGGCATCTATATATCTGAGGTTTCACAGGGGTTCGATATAAATATATTATACTGTATAAAAATGAAAAGAATCTTGGAGATCGCATCACGGGAAAATGTCTAAGCAGTTTGAAATTAAATTTTGGATCAGTTATCACTTACCTCGAACTATATTATTATCATATTACTTTGATTAAAATGCTTATCCTAAGGGAAGAGCAGCGTCAAAATTTGGACGAGAATTTTCATGATCTTGTTAAGTTAGAAAGATAAAACTTGGAACATAAACTCTTCACTAAAAATAAGTGAACCCGTGACCCAGCATTTTTGAGAGTTCCCCAACTCAAAGGCGCACAAACCAACAACACATGCGAGACAAACCATTTTCTACATGTATTACGTAAAGATATACGCTGCTACGGAAACAGAAACGCAATTGGAGAACCTAATAAAACTAACAGACATGCAGTAAGTATATAGGAATTGATTTGGACATAACGAAATGTAAAACACTGTACACAGATCAAGAAAATAAACGATCTACTTGCCACATACCAGTATATTAAACAATCAGAAAAACTAGCCTTCGTGGATGAAGCATGCAAATGTTTGGGTATATAACAAAGTAGAAACATCCCACAGACAGAAACGGTGTTGCCAAAGTCCTAACTCTGAAGTGGGCTGAAAAATAATACCAAATTGAAACAAAAAGGGCTGAATTCATTATTTTATACCAGTGTAATACATGGCTCTATAACACGAAACTAAAAGAGGTAAGGTTCTAGAACACTGCCTCTACCCTCTTCTAAGAGTCCAAATCAAGAAAGCACTCTTTTTAAGAATTACTTTAAAAAAAAAAACATCTAAATAGGAGGATTCCGAACAACCGTGGAAGTAGATGAAACTTTTCCCGCACACAGACCGTATGACAGAGTCCGCAAATGAAAAGGGAAGACAGTTATAATCTTCGGTAGTATTGTAAGGAAACCAAACGCGCCTCTCTTTAGAATATTCAACACTTGATTCGACGTGTGTGTGTGTGTGTGTGTGTGTGTGTGTGTGTGTGTGTGTGTGTGTGTGTGTGTGTGTGTGTGTGTTTCTTCTTCTTCTTTAAGATTTCAAGCTAATATTTCCACCAGACTGCTTCTTTCTCGTCTCCATCATGCGCGGCGCGGATGCGCCCATCTAGCGTCAGTTGTTTCCCTGCATAGTTCGAATTACGAATTTTCCACACAAAGTTCACAGCGTTATGCGGTGCAACGTCACAGAATGAATGTTCAATAGCATTTTTTAAGAGTTCAACACACAATATAAGTAACGCGAGATGCAGGAAAAGTCTTACTTTTGAAAATGTGACAAGTATTTGTTAAATGGTGCTGAATTGGGTAGAATTGTACCAACATTTTTACAGAAGGGGCTGAAAATGCCAGCGTGGTACCAACGGGCTAATGAATGATAAAAAGGGTTGAATTTGGTGCAATTGTAGCAAGTGAGGCAACACTGGACAGAAATGAAACTGGAAATAACTGATACACAGTGGCGTATTTAGGGGGGCTTCCGGGCTTAAGCCCCCCCGAAATCTTACTTACTATAGTAAAGTATATGAAATATCTTGCAGAATTTTCACATTTTCAGGCAAAGCCCCCCCGAAACAAAATCGTAAATACGCCACTGCTGATACATATATAAGAAAATTAGAAACTATACTTGAAACTCACCTGAACTTATTATTGTGTGAAGCTTCTACGTTATGATTGGACTTTAAATTTTAAGATTGTATCAATGTCATCATCTTCATATTAATGACTTTTCACCATTTTTACTTCCAACTCCACGTTCACACGCTATAGTGCTGTTAGAATTATTTGCATATTTGTTACTCAAATATGTTTCTTCTGTTAATCGAATATCTGGATATTAGTTTTCAATACTCAAACCATTATTCGTTATAATCGAATATTGCTCACATGATTATTCATTATCTGCACATTTTTTTTTTCGAAATAATTATTGTAATAATGAACTATTTTAATTTTAACAACACTCTTCATACCCTATACACGGTGGAAAGATAATATATCGATAAACTGGAGGTGATAGTAACAAAAATTGTTTCATAAACATGGGTCAGAAGGGATATCGTATTCATGTGATCGGCGTTGAAAGATCGGCAACGACGCTGACACAGACTAGCCCAAAAGTAGATATACAGTCCCGTACTGATCGGTCATGACATTTTATATCATTTACTTATTGTTATCCATACAGGTATTGACAGTGGCGTATTTACGATTTTGTTTCGGGAGGGGCTTTGCTAACTTTCGTGGGGGGATTTGCCTGAAAATGTGAAAATTCTGCAAGATATTCCATATACTTGATTATAGTAAGAAAGATTGGTGGCTTAAATACGCCTCCCCCCTAAATACACCACTGGGTATTGACTTAATTTCTTCCTTATCTGTTCTTAATTTATTTTCGTTTATACCTTAAGCTCGGGACAAACCAAAGAAAATAAATTCATTATCTGAATACATTAAAATGTCATACTTGATCGATGCAATCTGTATAACTACTTTTGGGCCACCCTGTATATTGTCGAACATCTCATGAATGAAAGATATCGCTATCAGGCAGCGACGCAACTAAGCTAGTTTTAGCCCGGGGCAAGAACTCGCTTTAGCGCTGGCCCCCCTCCCCGACCAACCAAACTAAAACGCTCCCCGACTACACATGATATTGGATCACATAATAATTCTCCTATTTCATTTCTCTTCAAGTGGTAACCTTGATTTCAAAATTGCAGTATACAATTTAATTTTTACTACAAGATAAAATACCAAATTAATTAATATTTGATTGCCAAATAATCTGAAAGTAGCATGTTTGACATGTTCTTATAGTCTTACCATAATAACTGCAAATCACAATGCTTTTTGAAATTCTATCGGGGTGGGCATATGTGTAGAATGAATCAAGAATCTGTTGCTTTAGAATAGTATATTTAATTATGACAAATAGTCAAGCTGTTGTCTCGAGTGTTATACTCGGACATTTTGAAAAATCTCTTAAATCGATGTAAGTTAAATGAAAACACAAAAAGCTGGAACTAAAATGTAATTTGCGAGCTCTTTTGGCTGCAAAGATTTTTATAATGTGCTCCAAAGATAGTTTAAAAACTTACTTATGCTCTATGGATATGATCTTAAGGTTGGTTAGTTATTGTCCTGCTAAGCTTCTAAGATTTTTTTATGATCTTGAGTTTGCTAATACTCTTTTCTTTGTTTTATAGTAAAATTAAATATTTGCCCAGTTTTGCGCTCCCCAATCCGGCACCCGGGGCACAAACTCCGTTTGCCCTCCCTTAGTTACGTTACTGCTATCAGGTCAAAACATTACACAGAAAGTCGCACTCTACAAATTAAATGACGTACAGATGGAAGGGGAGCGAGACCCCCTACTGACAGATGGAGAATTCACACATGTATTTCTCAACTGTAGAGACCACCGTATCGTGGCGATCGCTTTCTTACCATCTGTACATCATTGCATTTGTCACTTGCGATTTTCTGTGTAATCTTTTGACCCGACAGCGATATCTATTTACGTTTATGAAATATTTGGCATTATAATAGCATTTTCGCTAGTGTCTCAACACCTCTCACGTAAAAACGGTGCCACTTTGAACTCTTGCTCATTATACTTTTTTTTTTTTTTTTTTTTGCTTAATTCCATGACCACCATTAACCATATCCTCCAGTTTGCCGTTGTATTGTCTTATCCCTCTCTATATCAGTAAAATCAGGAGATAAAACTTACCTTCATGTATTCATAGTGCAGAAGTTTCTTATGTCGTTGAAGACTAGCAGAGTTCTCTCCTACAGGAACAACGGGCTTTTCAAGATTTGTAAGCTTGTCGGCCGGGCGTTGCCTTGCGTTCTTGCATATATGTTTGAAGTTTAATTCCCTGGCTCGTTCGTTCCTGAATTTATTCGAGAGGGCATACGTCCACGATAACTATAAAAGCAGAAATATGCATTATTTAGATAGCATAGTAAGATATACTTAAGAATAATAGTCAACAGGCTGTATTAATAAAATGAATTTAGGCTCAGGGCCGTGCCGTGGGGGGTGAGCGGGGCGACGGCCCCGGGCGCCGAAGTACGGGGCTAAAAATTCGGGGGGAAAAGGAAAAAAGATAGGAAAAATTGCTTGGAATATATGTATGGGGACGCCGTCGTATACTCTCGCTCCGGGCGCTGATTTTCCACGGCACGGCTCTGTCTAGGCTGTCCAGTAAAAAAGCTTTCCCTTCCCCCCTTATTAAAAAAAAATAACAGAAAACATATTACAAAACTGGTTTAGATATTTAATGGAGACTTCAGCCCCGTCACAGAAAGGCCAATGTCTAACCCATGTTTCTCATAAATGGGCTAAAACACAATAATAAAAGTAGCAACTAAAAAGTGTGTAAATCGGACTTAAGATCAGCTAGATCAGCGTTTCCCAACCGGTGTGCCGCGAGGAATCTAAACTAAATTATTAATTTTATAGCAATCAAATTGCAAAACCTAGGGAAAAATGTATATTTGCGTTTCACATTACTATGAAACTCTACTATGAATCTACAATTTTAAGTTTCATACTGGGTTACTATTCTGTATATTTCTAATGTTGAAAAAAGTATTTGGTATCATTGTTATGACCATTATTGCTTCTTTATTGTTGCAGACTATTTCGTAGCTTGAAAATTTAAAATATCATTCAATCTTCTCGACAAATTACCTACATTTGTGTTTTAAAAGTAAAAGAGATTTGTTTGTTTGTTCGTTATTTAGTGGTCTTCCTTCTTAGTAGAAGGTTGGATCCAGTTTTTAAAAAGAAAGCGTATGTTTAAAAACCTGAGTCCAATATTTCATTGCAATTGTTTTCTATTTTTAAATTAGAATGAAAAATAAGCATAACGATTTACCACGGGGGAAAACCTGTGATCGAGCTTTCTACTCTGTGAGAAGGAGACCAATAATCACAGCAAAATAACACTGTGTTTTATATTTACAAATAATAATATCAATAAGTGTGCCGCGAGAATCCAAGTAACACCCGTAGTGTGCCACAAGTTGAAAAAGGTTGGGAAACGCTGAGCTAGACTATCAGCTAAGGTAGCATTTTTCTTTTACCGAGAGTCTCTCTTTTATTCGAAAAAGACGCAAATTGTATCTTTTTATTCGTTTTTTCCCATAGAATTCGAAAATAGCAATCTGGAAATCGAATTTGGTACCCCTCATATTTTTTAAATAAGAATTTTAGGAATGATTTTAAAAATGGATCAAAAGATTTCGAACTTGGCCAATAATTAGTTTTTGGATCAGGGCCACAAAATTTTTGAACTGCTCCTAAATCGAGTTTTCGTACTTTCTATGGAATAAGCACATCATACTGAGTTATCTAATACTTTGGGTTTGACTACATTATATGTTGTTCTCCATATATAAGGCCTACAAACATTTTTTTGATTGAAATATATTGGGTCTTTTGATCCAAGAAACAAAACTACTTACTTTGGTCCTTTGAAACGAAGCAGAAACATAAATTGTACCACTTTTGAATCACAATACCGTAGGCTTTTATACGATGTAAGGTATGTGGTAGTAAAACGTGACAAAGGGAAATAACTAAGGAATATTTTAAAAATTTCCCATAAAATTTCCATTTCTTGTACTTTTCTTGTCATTATATGGAAACACCGACTCCAAAAACTACAAGTAAAATTATCTGTATGTACTACTGTATATCAGCATATGCAACACATACTTAGAGTTCCAGGTAAGCTAACAACAAGAAAGCAGACTTTAGTAAATGAACTTTGGGGCCATTTTTTGCAACGTAATAGCGCATATTTAAAGTGTTCATATTACAAACTGGGAGAGCGCAATGGCCTAATATAACACTGAAAAAGCGTCTTAAAGTTTTCGACTCGCTGAATATGTTGTACGTTGCGCAAATTTATCGAGTGACAGTGTGGCAGAATGTGTAGCATCTGTGACTCACGTGCCAAGGATCCCGGGTTCGATTCCCCTAGAGTCATCTTTTTTTCTTCAACCAATAAAGTAGCCACTTGTAGCTACAAATAAAATGTAATGCAATCACTTGTTTATAATGAATTAAAACAACAGAAATATTCAAATCAGTTGTAAACTTTTTCATGTTTCATGTTAACTTACAACGAAATGTAATCTATGAAGTAAATATTTTGATATCACATGTTATATTATGGTTACCTCAGTCCTTGTGTGAAAAAAGTTCTTGACGCTTCGTGTCTACATCTGTTGTAAGTATGAGAATTACAAGGGAGATGAGAAAAAAATCCCCTTTGATAATACTGGATGTTAATATAACCAAAGGAGATTTCCCTTGTAATAAGCGGCGAAAATCTGTCTCCAATATTGGAGGAGGGAGGAGGACGGGTAAGACTGTTCCCATATAGCGATGTTCAAAATATTTCTGAAATTGAAAAACAATATTGTGGAAGATCGGGGTAGCAGAGTTGACTTCGGAGGCGGGCAGATTTTAAGCTTATTCTGGGGGGATATCAATTTCATCTCATTTTCCTTTATGGCAATCGGACACAAATCATCACATTCCTTCCCCCCCCCAAAAAAAAACACATTACAAATCGGATTATTCGGAGGACAGTCCCTCAGTTCCAAGATTTGAGGGGACATGTCCCCTTCATTCCCAGTGCTATTTGCGTCAGTGCTTCTAATACACACACAGTAGAAAGGGGGCACTTGGGGGTGCTTTTTGAACCAGGTTTCCGATAATTTTTGTAACCAGATCTAGTAACTTTTTGTAGCCTTTTACGATCACATTTTTTACAGGGAAAGAAGAGTACGAATACTTTATTCGTTCCCTTTTATAAGCACTTTTAGGGCTGTATTCGTTCCACCCCTATTTAAACATAGCAGAACTAGTAAAAGAGTATGGCTTATTTTCCAACCCCTATTTTAACATAGCAGAAATTACATAAGACTACGAACACACAGCAGAGCAGAGAATACATAAGACTACGAAACATAGCAGGGGTGTATTCATTCTCTTTTATGAGCATATTTTCCAACCCCTATTTTAATAGCAGAAATTACATAAGACTACGAACACATAACAGAGTAGAGAATACATAAGACTACGAAACAGCAAGGGTGTATTCGTTCCAACCCCTATTTTAACATAGCAGATCGATAACACATCGTCCAACGGCCTATTTCACATAGCAGAAATTACATAAGACTACGAACACATAGCAGAGCAGAGAATACATAAGATCCATCCCCTTTTATGAGCATTTTTTCAACCCCTATTTTTAACTATAAACATAGCAGACAATGAATACCTATGTAACATAGCAAAGAGTGTACATAAGATTACGAACACACAACTATTTAACATAGCAGGGCTGTATTCGTTCAACCCCCTATTTTAACATAGCAGAAATTACACAACATTATGAACACAATCTCCACCCCTATTTTAACGTAGCACAGATTTCGTTCCCAACCCCTAATTTAACATAGCGGGAATGACACAAGCATGTCCCCAAACTACTGACCATCGAGAACAGAGGTCAAACTCAAAAACGGAGCCACATTTAGTAACTACTACAAGTTCCAAAAATAATGACCATCGAGGTCAAAGGTCAAACTCGAAAACGGAGCCACGTATTGAGGTGCTGTTTCCACCCTCGGAGCAGACTACGTGCAACGAGTAGGTCGTAAAAGACTATGACCTATTTTTCATTCCCTAAATAACATAGTATACACACTTGTTACCCCCACTTCCGGTTCTGATTAAACACACACACACACACACACACACAGACACACACACACACTTGGTTGCGTATGCCAAATCCAATTTAGTAGAAATAACACGCATGCGCAGAAACATTTACATTTCCGATTCGATACGCCCTTTGAACCGATTTGGATGAAACTCGGCATATGGGGGTTTTCGGACATGCTGATCACAAATATCATATTTATTTTTACCTGGGTCTTATAGTTTATGTGGGATACGCCCTTTCTATGGTAATTGTAACCGATTTGGATGAAACTCGGCATATGGGGATTTTCGGACATGCTAATCACGAATATCATTTATTTTTACCTGGACCTTATAGTTTATGTGGGATACGCCCTTTCTATGACAATTTTAACCGATTTGGATGAAACTCGGTGTATAGGGGTTTTCGGACATGCTGATTACGAATATATTTATTTTTACCTGGGTCTTACAGTTTATGTGGGATACGCCCTTTGTATGACACTTAAAACCCAATCACTCGTAAACGAAGCAACATATTGAGGTGGTGTTTCCACATTTAGTAATTGGTCACCAGCAACTACATGTTCCAAAAATACTAACCATCGAGGTCAAAGGTCAAACTCATAAACGGAGCCCCATATTGAGGTGCTATTTCCAAATTTAGTAATTGACCATCAACTACCACATGTCCCAAAAGTGTTGACCATCGAGGTCAAAGGTCAAACTTGAAAATGAGGCCAAATATTTTGGTGCTGTTTCCACATTTAGTAATTGGTCATCAACTACTGACCATCGAGGTCAAAGGTCAAAATACTTAAAACCTAATAACTCTTAAACGGAGCAACGTATTGAGGTGCTGTTTCCAAATCTAGTAATAGGTTATCAACTAGTACATGTTAAAGTACTGACCATCGAGGTCAAAGATCAAATATTTAAGCCTTAATAACTTGTAAACAGCGCGTCGGATAAATTTGTGACCTATTCAGTTTTGTACCAAGCAGAAAAAAGTGAAGAATGAATAAATTTGAGTGGCTTATTTGCTATTGTACTAACAAGAAAGAAACCAAAGTTATAAAATTCTAAGCTAGTTAAAATTACATATAATCTTGTACGATTTAAACAAAAAAGAGATAAATTTGAGTGACCTATTCAAAATTGTACCAAAGAGGAATGCCATTTTAACTAGCTGAGAATTTTATATCATTTTGTACTACTAAAATAAACGAATCAATAAATTTATACTAATCAGAAAAAGCGAAGAAGGACCATTGTAACTAACTCAGACTTTTATACCATTTTGTACTACTCCAATAAACGAAGGAATAAATTTGAATGAGGTATTCAGTTTTGTACCAACTAGAAAAAAAGGCCGAAGGAGGACCATGTTATCTCTTTAAATAAACATAGGAATAAATTTGTACACCGAGGAAAAGCAAAGAAATAGCATTTTAACTAAGTAAGAATTTTGTACCTTTTTATGCCATTCAAAAAAACAAAGTAATACATTTGGATTGAGTATTTAGTTTTGTACCAACCATCAAAAAAGAAGTGATGAAAGAATAAAATTTGGGAGGTCTATTCTCTTTTGTACCAACTGGAAAAGTGAAGAAGAGCCACTTCAACTATTTTAGAATTTTATATCATTATGTACTGTTTAAACAAACGAAAAATGACAATTTTAACTAGGTCAGAATTTATGTACCTTCTGTACTACTCAAATAAACAAAAGAACAAATTTAAATGTTCTGTTTTTGTATAAAACCAGAAAAAACTAAGAAGGATCATTTTAACAAGTTCATAATTTCTGTACTTTTTCGTGCTATTCAAGTGAAGGAAAGAAATAATTTGTGACCTCAACTTTTTATACGAATGAGAAAAAATGAAAGTTCAATTTAACTAGCTGAGTATTTTATATCATCTTGTAGTATTTAAATATACGAAGAAATAAATGTTAGTGACCTATTCAATTTTGTACAATCCGCGGCAAAAAAACCTGCAACATGAGGATGTAAGTTTATTGTGAAACTACGCCTAACAGCACAAGGAATGAACATAACGTCTAAGTGGAACGACTCAAGCCAGAATAAACCTCGGCCTCTTCCCGTGCACACTTATTTTGTAGCAAAAGACCGTCATTTCACAATAAACTTACATAGTTGTTACAAAAATAGCTCACTCAAATGCATTCCTTCGTTTATTTGAGTAGTTCAAAATGATATAAAATTCTGAGTTAGTCAAAACGGTCCTTTTTAGGGTTGACACAAAAAATAGGTCACTCAAATTTATTCCTTCGTTTATTTGAATAACCCAAAATAGTACAATATACTCAGATTGTTAAAACGGTATTTCTTTGCTTTTTTCTCGTTGGTACAAAACTAAATACTCCATCGTTTATTTGAGTAGTACAAAATGACATAAAAACTCAGCTAGTTAAAATAGCCCTTCTTCGCCTTTTTTAAGGTTAGTACAGAAGAAAATAGATCACTCAAATTTATCCCTTCGTTTGTTTAAATAGTAAAAAGGTATAACATTCTGAGCCAGTTAAATATGGCACTTCTCGTTGGTACAATCCGCGGCTAAAAACCTGCAACATGAGCATATAAGTTTATTGTGAAATGACGAAGTCTTTTGCTACAAAATAAGTGTGCACGGGAAGAGGCCGAGGTTTATTCTGGCGTGATTTGTTCCACTTAGACGTTATGTTCATTCCTTGTGCTGTTAGGCGTAGTTTCACAATAAACTTACATCCTCATGTTGCAGGGTTTTTTGCCGCGGATTGTACAAAATTGAATAGGTCACTCAAATTTATTTCTTCGTATATTTAAATACTACAAGATGATATCAAATACTCAGCTAGTTAAATTGAACTTTCATTTTTTCTCGTTCGTATAAAAAGTTGAGGACACAAATTATTTGTTTCCTTCACTTGAATAGCACGAAAAAGTACAGAAATTATGAACTTGTTAAAATGACCCTTCTTAGTTTTTTCTGGTTTTATACAAAAACAGAACATTCAAATTTGTTCTTTTGTTTATTTGAGTAGTACAGAAGGTACATAAATTCTGACCTAGTTAAAATTGTCATTTTTCGTTTGTTTAAACAGTACATAATGATATAAAATTCTAAAATAGTTGAAGTGGCTCTTCTTCAGTTTTCCAGTTGGTACAAAAGAGAATAGACCTCCCAAATTTTATTCTTTCATCACTTCTTTTTTCTGGTTGGTACAAAATTAAATACTCTATCCAAATGTATTCCTTTGTTTATTTGAATGGCATAAAAAGGTACAAAATTCTTACTTAGTTAAAATGCTATTTCTTTGCTTTTCCTCGGTGTACAAATTTATTCCTATGTTTATTTAAAGAGATAACATGGTCCTCCTTCGGCCTTTTTTTCTAGTTGGTACAAAACTGAATACTTCATTCAAATTTATTCCTTCGTTTATTGGAGTAGTACAAAATGGTATAAAAGTCTGAGTGTTACAATGGTCCTTCTTCGCTTTTTCTGATTAGTATAAATTTATTGATTCGTTTATTTTAGTAGTACAAAATGATATAAAATTCTCAGCTAGTTAAAATCGCATTCCTCTTTGGTACAATTTTGAATAGGTCACTCAAATTTATCTCTTTTTTGTTTAAATCGTACAAGATTATATGTAATTTTAACTAGCTTAGAATTTTATAACTTTGGTTTCTTTCTTGTTAGTGCAATAGCAAATAAGCCACTCAAATTTATTCATTCTTCACTTTTTTTCTGCTTGGTACAAAACTGAATAGGTCACACAAATTTATCCGACGCGCTGTTTACAAGTTATTAAGGCTTAAATATTTGACCTTTGACCTCGATGGTCAGTACTTTTTTAACATGTACTAGTTGATAACCTATTACTAGATTTGGAAACAGCACCTCAATACGTGGCTCCGTTATCGAGTTTGACCTTTGACCTCGATGGTCATTATTTTTGGAACTTGTAGTAGTTACTAAATGTGGCTCCGTTTTTGGGTTTGACCTCTGTTCTCGATGGTCAGTAGTTTGGGGACATGCTTGTGTCATTCCCGCTATGTTAAATTAGGGGTTGGGAACGAAATCTGTGCTACGTTAAAATAGGGGTGGAGATTGTGTTCATAATGTTGTGTAATTTCTGCTATGTTAAAATAGGGGGTTGAACGAATACAGCCCTGCTATGTTAAATAGTTGTGTGTTCGTAATCTTATGTACACTCTTTGCTATGTTACATAGGTATTCATTGTCTGCTATGTTTATAGTTAAAAATAGGGGTTGAAAAAATGCTCATAAAAGGGGATGGATCTTATGTATTCTCTGCTCTGCTATGTGTTCGTAGTCTTATGTAATTTCTGCTATGTGAAATAGGCCGTTGGACGATGTGTTATCGATCTGCTATGTTAAAATAGGGGTTGGAACGAATACACCCTTGCTGTTTCGTAGTCTTATGTATTCTCTACTCTGTTATGTGTTCGTAGTCTTATGTAATTTCTGCTATTAAAATAGGGGTTGGAAAATATGCTCATAAAAGAGAATGAATACACCCCTGCTATGTTTCGTAGTCTTATGTATTCTCTGCTCTGCTGTGTGTTCGTAGTCTTATGTAATTTCTGCTATGTTAAAATAGGGGTTGGAAAATAAGCCATACTCTTTTACTAGTTCTGCTATGTTTAAATAGGGGTGGAACGAATACAGCCCTAAAAGTGCTTATAAAAGGGAACGAATAAAGTATTCGTACTCTTCTTTCCCTGTAAAAAATGTGATCGTAAAAGGCTACAAAAAGTTACTAGATCTGGTTACAAAAATTATCGGAAACCTGGTACAAAAAGCACCCCCAAGTGCCCCCTCTCTACTCACACTGTCAACAGATGTAGAAACGAAGTGTCGATAACATTTTTCACACGACGACTGTGGTAACCATAATATAACTCGTGATGTAAATATATGTATGAAATAGATTTCATTTCGTTGCTAGTTAACATGGAACATTGAAAGATTTTACAACATTTGAATATTTCTGTTGTTTTAATTCATTATAAACAAATGACTGAATTAACATTTTACTTATAGCTGCAAGTGGCTACTTTATTGCTTGAAGAAAAATGTTGGCTCCAACGGGAATCGAATCCGGGACTCTTAGAATGTGGGTCAGAGATGCTACGCATTCTGCCATGCTGTCACTTCATAAGCTAGCGCAACGTACGGCATATGCGTTGAGTCGAAAACTTTAAGACGCTTTTTCTCTGCTATATTAGGCCATTGCGCTCTCCCAGTTTGTAATAAGAACACTTTAAATGTGCACTATCACGTTGCAAGAAAATGGCACCGAAGTTCACTTACCAAAGTCTGCTTTCTCCTTGTAAGTGGCAGCGATTTAGAGTACGTTTCTTTTTTCTTGGCACGCTTCCCGCCTAAAGGATGGATCTATCTGTAAGGCGTTCTTGAAACGCCACGGTTAAGTTGTGAGTTACAATACGCTAAGAAACAGCAAAACGCCACACCACTCACCAATCACTGTAACACACTTGTTCGCGTGTGGCAGGTGAGCACTTCAACTACTCGCCAAATAGCAATGACCTCATTTGATTGGCTGGCTGACAACTAATGTCACGTACACGACAAAGCCAATAAGACGTCTATTGGATTAAAACGTTCACGTGGGTGCTAGCAGAAAATCTTTAAAAGCCAACCAAGTGCATTGGCGGGAAGTGTGCCACGATAAAACAAACGTACTTTAGGAATTCTCAGTGCTCCAGGCAATTAAACAGAGTTGATTTTGAGTTTAACGTTCCTTTCAGCAGCGAGGCTATATGAGACTTGTACCTACCGATTAACGTGGAATCCAAACCACATGATCTCCCGCCGGGAATCGAACCTGGGTCTCCCACGACAAAGGTGCATACACTAACCGCTTAGCCACGAAGGAGCTCAAACAATTAAACAGAGATTGAAGTCCCACGGAGCTCCTGGCAAGCTTAGCGGATGAGGAAACCACACTGCTCCAGGCAAACTAAGTACATGCAGTTAGGATCTCTCAGAACTCCAGGCGAATTAAAAGAGGAGTTGAGTTTCTACAAAGCTCCAGGCAAGCTAAATGGACAGGAGACCTCAGAGCTCCAGGTAAGCTACGAGGTTTGGGTTAGGTTAGGTTAGAACTCTTAGAGCTCAAGGGAAGCTAAGAGAGAAATGATGAAGAGGCGGAATTGTTGTCGGTGAAGGCCTTACATGGTGATTTATATTCTTTTCTGGACAGTAGTGGCCACATGACCTGTCACATTGCGTGATGATGAGGATTCCTGTCGTCTGCTTCTTGTAGTAGTCTTAGTAATCATTTGGTTTTATTTACAAATAAAAAGCGCGTGTTGGTGTTTCAAATATAGACCACGTGTGGGATGTTACAATATTATTTAAAATAAATTTACTAAATTTTGAGAAGGTTCGAATCCACGTGGATTCGCTCTTTTCTATTTGTTTTCCACATAAGTATACTTGTAGCCGATTTCTAAACAATCGTAATTTTCGTGCAATAAATCTAATCGCAATATAAATATGTCTTCTAAACACGATAACCTAAAATTTGTAAGTGACATATTGAAATTCCGATATTGTAATGATTATATTTTTCATCTTGTGTTAGGTAACGTAAAAATTTGCGTATAACTTTCAGAAACTTTTTGACTGTATTTTGTGAACATGAGATTCGCTGTAACCAACACATATTCTAACTTCGATCTAACTCATGGATAATGCAACTCAGGGGCAAAAGTGGAGCTGAAAAGTGAGAAGGACCCATGATGTCACTCTGTACCCCGTGCCTATCTTTGCCCATTGTAATTTTTTTTAGGAAGTGAAGAGGCGCCATGTATATTTTGAAAGGTAAGGAACGACGTCCTTCTGTGTTCCTCCTCACTTTTACCCCTGATGCAACCTCATAAGCTTTTTCATTGTTCTAAATTTAAGACCTACTCTGATTAACGTTACTATAGTCGAATACTTCGCCGATGCCCATGTCTTTACATTACTGATTATTAAACTTCTCTTTTCAAGGATAACCTACAGAGTACATCATGTCTTTGAGAGGTGCTTTAGAAAAACCTGTCTAGCAGTGGCGTATTTACGATTTTATTTCAGGGGGACTTTGCTAACTTTATTCCTGGAAATGTAAAAATTCTGCAAGATATTTCACTTACTTTAAAATAGTAAAGAAAATTTCGGGAGGGGCTTAAGCCCGGGAGCCCCCTTAAATACGCCACTACTGTCCAGGGAAGCAGTGAAGCTTGCAGTAAAAACTTTAATCATACTGTAAGTATAGGATCCTCACACATCATATTTAGGATCAATTTTAACAGACGAAAATCATATTCACGAAGAAATTAAATGTCGACTAAAAGCAGGGAATTCGTGTTACTATTCGGTTCAAAATCTCTTGTCGTCGCGAATTCTGTCGAGGAATTTGAAGCTTAAAATATATAAAACGATAATCATGCCTGTTGTTCTGTATGGTTGTGAAACATGGTCGCTTACTCTGAGGGAAGAACATAGACTGAAAGTATTTGAGAACAGGATCCTGAGAAGAATATTCGGACCCAAGAGGAACGAGAATGGGGAATGGCGGAAGCTTCATAACGAGGAACTACATAGTTTATACGGTTTACCCAACATTGTTAGGGTCGTCAAGTCTAGGAGGCTTAGGTGGGCGGGTCATGTAGCTAGAATGGAAGAAAGTAGAAACGCTTTCAAAGTCTTGACTGGAAGACCAATCGGAAAACGACCATTAGGAAGACCTAGGCGCAGATGAGAGGACAATATTAAGATGGATCTCGCAGAGATAGGAATACAAAGTAGAAACTGGATGCAATTAGCTAAGGATAGAAGTCAGTGGAGAGCTTTTGTGAACGCGGCATTGAACCTCCGGGTTCCATAGGCCATAGAGTTAGTTAGTTTAGTAAGTATAGAAGGAAATTCGCGTGGGTTTGAAAACTGAAATGAAATTTAGAGTTCAACGTCCCACAAATATACACCGAGATTAAGGGAGACGGTGACGATGAGAATGAAGAAAATGGTGGAATCAAGTAAGTGGGAGCAAATGGAAGAACCCCGAGAAAACACATGCACACGGTATTTGTCCACCACAAAGTCCATCTGGTACGAGCGAGGATTGAAACAGAGACCTCACACATCAGACCCCCTGCGATTCTTGGATTTCAATCGGATGTGCCTGTCACGGGACAATATTTGGGTATTAAATCATCATCATCATAGGTATTTTGCCGTTATTGGCAGGTCACTTGCTGAAACTGAGAAGCTTCCATGCCCCACGGTCTTACGCTAACCTCGTTCTCTTCACGTACGATTTCTCTGTTTTGATATCGTCCACCAATCGTAGTCTCCTTCACTCCCTTCCTCTCCTTCCTGCGACCATACTCTCTAAAACGTCCATCATAATACAGTTGTTTCTTATCAAATGCCCCAATCAGTTTCTCTTCCTCTTCTCAAAAATATCTAAAATTGATTTTTTTTTCTCTTCCATCATTCATTTTCCGCTTGACCCAGGTAATTCTCTCCATTCTTTTCTACACCCTCATTTCCAGAGATAAAAAAAACCTTTTTTAGATGAAAGTTTTAGTGACATAATAGGAGGTTTTACTAACTTTGAGAAAAATACCGGAAATTTTGGCTTCTTATTCAAGTACCACCTTTGTTTTCCTGTAGTGGATTCTACAATTAAAATAGTGTATTTATAACATTCTATTTTTTGTGAATCCTATGTTCAATCCGGATTGGTTTACAAATTGGCATTACATTGGTTACCACCAAGTATAAATTATCATCTTAGCATATCATAGATGCCGTTTTGGTTGCCTAACCACCTTATTAAGTGCCTGAAAGTAATACATCTAGTCATGTGTGTTTCGCAGGTAGCCTAAATTCAAATTGCGAGGGAAGGGGAAAAGCTACGAAACAGATACAAAACTATTTTTGTTTTGTAATAAAATTTCGTTTTTGAACGTAAAATTAGTTCAGTTCACAAAATTAAAATCATAAACCGTCATTTGGGTATGATGTTAGTTTCACAAGCTAGTAAAAGATCCTTAGATACTTGTTCCACGTATGATCTTGTATAAAATGTTTCTTTAGCTTATAAAAAATGTGAAAGATAAATGTTATTACATACAATCTAATTATTATATTTTGAGAACAGTTTTACTAACACTATTAAACATTTTACTAAAATATTTTTGTCCGTTGATCATTGCACTAACGTCTCTACGAACAACTGGAAAACCCACTGTGTCTACTGACCTGCCTCTTTTGTTTCCTAGTGAATGACCATTTTCCTTTGCTTTATGAATTTTTCGTATTCTTTTCTTCCGAATAGCATAAAGAAAAAAAAATTGTTTTACCATGAAAAAGACAAGGTCGAAGGTTCTGTTGTTTCATCAAAATTGAAATTTCTAAAAAAAAAAAGCTGTGGATTTTTTTTCTAAAGAAAAAAGAAAAAGTTTTTTCTGGACCCTTTAATTTATCTAACGAGGGAACCTATCCAAGTATAACTTTGACTTCGAGTAGAGACTATGGCCGTTGGATACCTTGTCCCAAAAGAACATAACACGAAAAGGGATACATCCTCGATCGCAACCGTTACAGAGATATAAGCGTGAAAAGTTAGAAATTGAGCTCCATACTATACATTACAAAGTCAGATTCCGGGTCAGATTTTTCGGAAACGGTCGAGTAAGGAGACTCAGCGAATACATATCAAATTAGTGTGGGGAGCACAGCACCTTTTGAATGAAAAATATGTGTCCCTGGGGTACTCGCAGGGTCCCAGACGGGGTCCAACTCAAAATTTGCAAGTGGAACCGGGGGTCAAGTAGCATACTGTATGAAAGCTATTGTTAAATAAAAGAAGATACAACAAATCTTAACTCTCTACAATAACGCTGTGCAAGCGGGCAACTGCTCAAAATGTCAATACAACCTACATCAGAAAATCTATGGCCATGCTTCTAAATCCGTTAAGTTGCGACAATAACAAAACAGAAAAACACGTTTAAAAGTGCAAGGTATTGAAGTAAAGCAAATTGCTGCAGAGTCTCTCTCTCAAAAGCACCCTCCGATATATTTTATTTCTGCCCCATTTTCCAGTTTTCTTCAACCCCACTCCTCTCCAAGTTGCCTCACAGTTTCAAGGTTACTCCTTTTCGTCTTTACCATCATGTTTCTCGTTCAGCAAATCCCCTAATAGAAATTTCACAGTGCTATCTGTGAATTTGGGGTCCCGATGCGCGAAGCATATACCGTTGCTTTTTGACCTTCTCACCCCTCTACGACGATTGCGATTGACAATGTATCCTTTCTCTTCTAGGACACGAAATCCAATGGTCATGGTCATTCTATGGTCCATTAGTCATTCGAAGTCACACTTATACTTGGATAAGGTCCGTTGTGCGACTCTGTGAGAGAGACTGCAGCAATTTGCTTTACTTCAATACCTTGCACTTTTAAACGTGTTTTTCTGTTTTGTTATTGTCGCAACTTAACGGATTTAGAAGCGTAGCCATAGATTTTCTGATGTAGGTTGTATTGACATTTTAACCACTTGCCTGTTTGCACAGGGTTATCGTAGAGAGTTGAGATTTGTTTTATCTTCTTTTATTTAACAATAGCTTTCATACAATATGCTACTTAACCCCCGGTTCCATTTGCAAATCTTGAGTTGGACCCCGCCTGGGACCCCGCGAGTGTCCCGGAGACACAAATTTTTCATTCAAAAGGTGCTGGGTTCCCCACACTAATTTGATATGTATTCGCTGAGTTTCCTTACTCGACCGTTTCCGAAAAATCTGACCCGGAATCTGACTGTAATGTATAGTATGGAGCTCAATTTCTAACTTTTCAGGCTTATATCTCCGCAACGGTTGAGATCGAGGATGTATTCCTTTTCGTGTTATGTTCTTTTGGGACAAGGTATCCAATGGCCATAGTCTCGACTAGTGTTGTAAAGGCCTGGAAAAATACTGGAAATTTTGGGTAAAAAAAACAATTTTTTTAGTTTTTTCCCGAGCTTCGAAAAAACGGAAAAATTGGGCAAAATTGATATTTTCGAATATTTTACTACATTATGCTTTTAAAATTAGAACTATTTTATATTTACTAGTTTACAGTTAAGATCATTGAGTATTTATGTTTCTTGTATTAGAATAGAGAAGTTTTGTGGCAACAAATATATTTGCACCACTCCTTTAAAGTTAGCACCGTGATATAATAGAGTTATGGTTACAAAAGATACTAAAATATAATCCTAGTTAGATTAATTAATATAGACGCATGTAAATTATCTTAAGTAATCTTATAAAGTTACCGTTTTATGGCAAAAAAAGTGTTAAAATAACAGGGACAGAATCATTTTAGTTAATATCAGTATGTTCAGATCAAATATATATTTTAAGGAGATCTGTATCTTCCTCGTGCTGTGTAATTTTTTTGGAAATTTTGAACCCATTAGAAAAAATCTTTTGTTCGGAAATATTGGCAAAACCCGGAAAATGTAATTTAAAAACTATTTCTTCGCCTGATGCTAATCTTATTTGCTATAACGTGTCTGCAGCATATATATATTTCGCTAGCAGGAAAAGTACTCAAATCAACGGCTTTTAATTTTCCTTTTTAGATTTTTGATTTGCAATAAAAAAAATCCCTCTTTATTTGTATATATTTTTCGAACAACTAAAAAGAGAGAGGATTTTATTTACATATACACACATACACCGCACAAGTGCGTATATTTGAGCAGCGACAAACATAAAGAATTTAACATGTAGTACTTCTGTTCGTTATTATTAAAGACTAGCAGCATACACGTTCTTTGCACGTGGAGAATACATTTCATTGTGGTTATAAAAGGCACCAAAACTGTCACCAATGAACTTAGGGACCCCGAAATCTATGAATTTTACACTAGTATAAGTCATTCTCAATAACTTTTACATGTCACCCTCCCTCTTCCCTCTTTAGGAGTACTACTGGAGGCTGAAATTAGATTTAAACTTCATCGCAAGTGTCACTGTTCATGTCAGCCACCCCGAAAACTATGGGTTCGATATTAATATCGGCCATTTTTGATCATTTTTATATATCCACCCCTTCTCCCTTCCACAAGTTGCGGCGCTGAATTTGGATTTAAACAGCATCGGAAGTGTTAATGTTCATCTCAAGACCCCAAAAACCATGGATTCGATACTAATATCGGCCATTTTCAGTCATTTTTATATCTCTCCCCACCCCCAAGTTGCGGGCCTAATTTGGATTTAAACGGCATCGGAAATGTTACTGTTCATATCAGCAACCCCGAAAACTATGGATTTGACACTAATATTGGTCATTTTCGATCATTTTATATATATCTCCCGTCCCTTTCCTTCAAGTTGCAGTGCTGAATTTGAATTTAAGCTTCATCGGAAATATCACTGCATCGAAAATATCACGGAAATAGCTCTCAGCAACGCCGAAAACTATGCGTTCGATACAAAGATCTGTTCCACACGTCCTTCCTCCAAGTAGCACTTTCAAAGTGAAATGGTAAAATGTATACCTGGCCCGAACCTCATCTATGTTGAAAATTTTTATCGAGATCAGTCTGGTGGTTCAAGATTTGTTAAGTTACAAATATAGTGTCCTTCATTTTTATATATTGGATATAGATAATTTGTCGCACTACAAAACAGGTATTTGTTTACAAACAAAATTTTGTACATAAAGTTTATATTAAAGTTTGTATTTAAATGTTAAATAATAGTAATTATATGTTTTAGTGCATGAGTATTAGTGAAATTTGAGTACTGCTGTCTCTTTTAAGAAGTAATTTGGTTAAAATTAACAAAATTTCACCAGGTCAAATGAGCACATTAAGAACTCAGTTTCATTCAAGAGCCCTATTTGTTGCAACAGAAAGGCTTCCTGATTGTAGATGTGTATGGAATTGTAAAAGTTCTGTAATTAATGCACAACCAGAAGTAAACGACTGAAAGGCACATAAAGGAAATGAGTGCAGACTATTAATTTTTATGAATAATTACTACAGTTTTATTTTCGAATGCTTCTTTTTTAAGTATTCACAATATAGAAATTTCTCAACTTAAATTTTTCACGCGTTCCAAAAAAACAACGGTTCCGTTTCTAGTAAAACTAAGCTAATACAAAGATTTTTGTTATTTTCCCAATTTTTCCAAAATTTTCGGAAAGAAACCGGAAAAAAACTGTTTTTTTACCAGCAGGTTCAAAATTTCCGGAAATTTTACAACACTAGTTTCGACTCGAAGTCAGAATTACACTTGGATAGGTTCCCTCGTAAGTTGTCCTGTGACCATCCCATAAAGAGTCCAGGAATGTTCCACAAAAATTTCGCAGAAGTTCTGATTCCGGGACATACGAGGGCAATTAAAAAAAAAATACTCGGTTTGCGCGTGTGCAAGAAATGGCCGGAAAGAGCGACATCAATCCTGTGGCGCTGTGTGCAGTAGTTTAGTTTAGTTCAGTTTATGTTCATCCTTTCTGCACATAGAGGTTGCAGAAGACTCAATAGACAGTGAGCAGTGGAGCAAGATGGTTGTGTTGCAGTTCACCCGTCCGCTATAGCAATTAGAAATGAACGCTTCAAATACAGAAACCCGCCAAATGTGAAGTGCGTGCGGAAATACGATTTTAGAGTGCGAAGAAATTTCTTTCGGCAGCTGCAATTCATCGCGAACTGTGTGGTGTTTACGGACCAAACGTGATGAGTGAAGATGTACGAAAATGGTGTCATATGTTTAAAGATGGACGAACTGACATGCACGATGTAACAAGAAATGGAAGCAATTCACTGGGATGTTTTTGAATATCCTCCCAATAGCCCAAATTTGGCGCAGAGCGGCTACCATTTCTTCAGATACACATGAAGCAGTGGCTTGCGTCACATCGCTTCCACAATGACAATGGGCTTCACAATGCTGTTAGCAGGGGGCTTCATTTCCATGCGGGAGATTTGTTTCCAGAAGAAATTTCAAACCTTGTAAAACGTCAAGAGAAGTGCCTCATTTCAATGGTGGATATGTTGAAAAGTAACGTAACGTTGTACTTTTCTAATGTGTATAATAAAAGTTCTGTATCTGCTAGTGTATGTTATTGATAACGAAACAGTTTTTTTTTTTTAATTGCCGTCATATATGGATATCTGGATATCTACGGGACATTCACTAGCAAAAATGAGACATCCAAAGCATGTCTCTATCCTGCCTCGGAGGAAATGTGATTTAACATAGGATCTGAATTTCTGCTCCCGCAGATAATCGAATATTTAACCCAGGACCGGCCTTAGATGATGCGCGGCCTCAGGTTTACAACTAACTTGCAGCAAGGTCTGTAGAACATTATATATATATATATATTCCGCTCCTGCTGGTCTAAGGTTATACCCATTTCCCTTTATAACGTTTTCCCATCTGTAAAATATTCTGGTAAAAATGCTAACCCTGTTCATTCCTTAGAACAGCTAATTTTTCTAAGAAATAACTCAAATGGAAATGCAGACAGTGAATGAATTTTAAAATACATATTTCACTCTTGTGCCTCCCAATTTTTCAAGAAGTTTCTGTACCAGTATTTCATGGTTTTCTTCTCTTACAAGTAAACCTATTGATGTCGAAACCTAATTTCTTGAGGACTAGCTCAGGAGAGTAATGCTCTCGGAAGTAGGAACGAAAAACAGTTCTGATTGGTTGGCGTTATCCATTTCTTGCCACATTGCATTCAAATAGCAGAAATCAAGCTGTTGCCGCTGTCGGTCTTCGCGGCTGAGTGGGCTAGCGCTATGTGCTAGTAAGCAAAATCTCTTTTGGCGTGAGTTCAAACTCGGCCCGAGGTTTTTTTTTTTTTTTTTTTTTACATTTTTATAACACTTTTTAAATTAAAATAATATGAAAATAATACTCAAAAAAGTAATTTACTTACTTTTGTGCAAATAAGTAGTTTAGGATTTTCGCAGGAGAGGGCAAAATTTGTCCTTTGGTTTTCTATTTTTAATATAGCTATAATAAGAGAAAGGATATGCAAAGAAGTCTCACTGAGGCTGATTTATTTGATACTATCTCGGTATTCACGGTAGTATTACATAATAAGAACGCCAGGAACTTTTACTTAGTGGGGTGTTCAAAATAAAAGAGGATGTGCACTAAGAATAGTGGTATACATTTTTATACAAACTCAAAGAAAACAATATTTTTACACTCAGTGTGTGTGTGTGTGTGTGTGTGTGTGTGTGTTCCCGCATTCCTATCCTTGTTGGTACCTGCATATGGTTTAACACCTTACCAGTTGGGACCGGAAAAATTGTTAGGACATTTTCCGGTGCCAACAATTTTTAAGCCTACAGGGGCTTCGTGGCGACCCCCTGGGCCTCCTGGCCGAATTTCGGGAAGGTCCCAATAATTATAGAAAAATGTGAGAATCTGTGTAAACCGTGTGTATGCTCTGCCGAATTAGCTGCCTCCTGGTGGTCTCACACTTTAACTACGAAACGGTGTGTAAATATGACGCATACCACATCTATTGGCACTGCCCTGCTTACGGGATGGAGAAACGTAAGGGGAGTGGAAAGAGGAGGTGAGTCGTGCGGGGGAATAAACACACAAGCAAATTTACACAGTGCTTGTTGGTACCGACGCAACCTTGAAATTTTCGTTTGCGCAGTCGCGTCTACTCACAGTAGCCTGCCTGTCACATGACAGTTAAAGAGGAGAAGGTGGGTTGAAATCCGGGGAGGCATTGATCACAATTGGAGAAACGTATATGCATATATTTACAACTCGTACTTCCAGAAACGGTGGGAACAGAAACAAACATTGTGATAAATGAATGGAAGATAGGCTAGCGTAAAACATATACACAGAGCGTGATCTTATCGGGACACAATTATTGTTTCTATCTACACACGTAGTTCGATTTTCTGTTGCTTTATGTAAGAAGGTCTGGGACCAGTGTATGAAGCGAAAGTTAATTTATTTGAACAAGAGAAAAAACAAATGTATCCTAAGAGGTACACTAGAAAGGTCTAAGATTGAAGACTTATAAGCACATTTGCAGAGCACAGATTCATACATACCTACATACTATATGTTCCAACTTTCACACTATTTTATTTCCTTCTTTTGCCAAACAGAACTCATTAGTTTAAAAATAATAATAAACTAAATATTTATTTTAACCTTTAACAAATAAAAAAGCACAACCATAGTTTACAGATATGTCGCATACATATTTATTAAATTAATTCAAGCAATGGAGTAGGAAACATCTATAATGTCTGGGTTGGCAAAGGATAGGCAGCGACCGCAGCCCTTGATTGTTGGTGGGAGTGATACGGCTAACTACGTATTATGTGAGTCTCAGTAGAATAGTAGTGTGCCTGTATCGAGTAAGCGGTCATAAAGTAAAATAAATTAACTAATTTCCAAAGAGACCAAATTATTAAAGCTCGGATATATGGTGTTAGCGTGGTGAAAGTGGTAAGTATGCTTAGTGTGTCGCGAGTAACAACACTTAGGTGACGGTCAAAGTGATGAAATTCTACAAAATTTACGGGGAAACCACATCCTCGAAGAGGAACAGGGGTTAAAAGAAAATCCTCGGTGACAGGTGCCACGTACAGCTGTGCGATATTAAGATATATCGATTGGTAGATATTTTTAAGTATCGAAAACTTTTAACCCTTTGGGGATCCGATGGTACAACTTGTACCATACGGGTGTTTCATGGTACATTGCGTTATAACTATCCTATTTGAGCTTTTTCGTCCGGGTTTTTTGTCTTTCAAGTCCAGCGGCATTGTAGAAGACCTTGCGTATGGTTTCACACCTTCCAGCGTCGAGACATAGGAGGTGATGACGTCATAATTCTAAAATATATATTTTCATTTATTTAGCCTATGTTCATTATTTTTTGGCGGGCTTATTTTTGCACGTAGAAGATTGAAATTTTGCACAAACATTCAGCCTACCAAGTTGTATTTAACAGATTTTTTCAGATTTCTGCGTTAAAACAGGGGGAATCCAGAGGGGCAAATAGTTGAAAAAAGGGATATTTTTACCCAAGAAATCCCTTTCTTCGGGATTTTCCCGCCTTAGATACATGATGGAGACACGCGAGTCATAGCGTCTGAAAGGCAGTTTTATTCTAAAGAGAATGATGGGCGAAACATGACCCTAGGGTAATTAGGGATGCCTCAGGTAATTTTTACAAAATATCCTTCTGTATACGTGAATTTGATACATTGTCTATATATATATTTTTGGCGGGCTTACTTTTGCACCTAAAAGATTGAAATTGTGCATAGGGGACGCTGTGGCTCAGCGGTAGAGCGTTCACCTCCGGTGCTTGGGGTCCCTGGTTCGATCTCAGCTCGCGCCGTGTGGACTTTGTGGTGGACAAACATCGTGCTCGTGGGTTTTCTCGGGTTCTCCCGTTTCCCCCACTTTTCATTCCACCATTTTATTCATTTCTCATCTCCTTTAGCCTAACCGGCATACTCGTGGGACGTAAAACTTGAGAGATTTTTTTGAAATTGTGCATATACTTTCAGCCTATCTAGTAGTATTTATCATATTTTTTTCAGATCTCTGCGTTAAAACAGGGGGGTCCAGAGGGGCTCAAAGTTGAAGAAAGGGATATTTAGACCATAAAATCCCTTTGTTCGGGATTTTCCCGCCTCAGATACATGATGGAGACACATGAGTCATACCGTCTGAAAGGCAGTTCTATTCTGAAAAGAATGATTGTCGGATTATAGTCCTAGGGTAATTAGGGATGTGTCAGGGATTTTTTATCAAAATATACTTCTGTATAGGGGAATATGGGACATTGTTGGTATATTTTTGGCGGGGTTATTTTTGCACCTAGAAGATTGAAATTGTGCACAAACATTCAGTCCACCGAGTAGTATTTAACAGATTTTTTTTCAGATTTCTGCGTTAAAACAGGGGGGTCCAGAGGGGATAAAAGTTGTAAAAAGGGATTTTTAGACCAAACAATTCCCTTTTTCGGGAATTTCTCGCCTTAGATACATGATGGAGACATGTGAATGGTACCGCCTGAAAGGCAATTCTATTCTGAAGAGAATGATGGGCGGATTATAGTCCTAGGGTAAATAGAGATGTCTCAGGAATGTTTTTACCTTTGATCATGGTGTTTTATTGTAATTTGGGGCATTGTGGGAATTCTTGATAAAATTTCTCCCGCCCTTAGTATTCAAGATAGAAACTTGAAATTCGGCACACTCATTCAGTATACCAAGTACTATTTATCAGATTTTTTAGATCTCTACGTTCACACAGGGCCGTTCCAGAGGGGCGCAAAGTGGGGGAAATTTTTTCCCTCCGAAATTTTCCCTTTGACATAATTTTCCCTCTCCTGGTATATGGTATGAGCATGCAAGTGGTACCATTTGAAAGCTAGCTCCATTCTGAAAAGAATGAGGTATGAACCATGATCCTAGGATAAATAGTGACGATGCAGTAGCTGCTTGACTGAAAGTCTAAAAAATAGCCCCAAAACCCCGGATCCCCAAAGGATTAAGATCGATGTTTTTAATATTTCAAGATTTTTCAATATTTCGGTATTTTTCAGTATTACGATATTACGATTCTTCGATACTTTTAATGCTTTAATATGTCCATGTTTCACAATATTTCGATATTTTCTATTTAACCTCTTCAATCCCAGGTAATTATCTGCAGTCATACAAATTTATATATTTGTGTATTTGTATCGTAGGAAAAGCAAATTTGTATATTTTTAAACTGGAGTGTTATAAAACATAGAAATGACGTTTTGTAAGAAGACACTACCTAGGTATATTTATTTTAATAACCCGAACCTGCCTAATCGAAGAAATAAAGAAAACCTGTGAATTTCAGTATATTTATTATCTAGTATACTATGCATATTAGAGGTGTCCAACTATCAAAATACGAGCACAATATGTTAAAGGTGTCTACCAAAGCGGCTTGTAAGGTAAATTACGACAGTAAAAAATAAAGTGATATTGCGTAAAACAAACAGATGTAATACTTTCTCGTGTTCTGACTGTTGATAACAAAAATAGAAACAGTAAGTAACATTTCTTCTCTCAGTCTGATGCGACAAAACTTTTAAGTTTTACGGACATGACTTCCCTCCGGAGCCGAATCTGGTGTTGAAATTGTAATATTTATTATATCCCTTCTTTCTTCTGTATTTCATATCTGTTTTACCTTACATGCAAATCATCAGGACAGTTTCTATTTTCTCAATACACAAAAACATCTTTCACTTAGCGCACTTGAAACTTTTTGATTTCGAACACCCAACCTTAGTCCATCTTTGGTAGTTTTTGTCTTCAGCTTTCTTTCTTTACATATCTACATCACATTCATCCGTTTCTTCAGATCCTTACGCAAGAGTTGTTGGTTGATTCAGGGTCTAGCATCCTATACAGCACCAAGACTATAGGAAACATGAAATGCAGCTTAACGCGGGATCCTAACCACATGAGGTCTCACCAGAAATCGAACCCGGTTTCATGCACCTAAGGCGCGCATGCTAACCATGTAACCACTAGGGAATATGAAAGCGGAAGTCCAGTAAGTCTTTCTAAGAGTGTCCGAAATTAAAATTGTATTTTCTATGGACTATCAACGAATTCA
Source organism: Thermobia domestica (assembly GCF_964235325.1). Lineage (NCBI taxonomy): Eukaryota > Metazoa > Arthropoda > Insecta > Zygentoma > Lepismatidae > Thermobia > Thermobia domestica. Next base: position 134,037,459 of record NC_137471.1, read on the forward strand.
CTAAATACACTTCTGCTCAATGCCCATATAGCAAACGTACCAATATTTGTTCTTCAAGATCTACAAATGCTTAACTATTTAACAGTCACTCCTGGAGTTGGTAACACGTCACATATCTGGGTCACCAAAGATTATGCGGCCACCACAGATCTGAGACAATCGTAGTGGCGTGGTACGGCCAACTCCATACTACGTGAGGGGTAGTAGAACGTGAATGGACAGTGAGCTGAGCAGTGTTAGTGTAAAATGAGAGTTCTATTTAGTTTTCGAGGAAGGAAAATTGTTTCTCCGTCAAGATCTGCAAGCGCGACAAAACTTACAGGCCTGTTAGGTGTGCCGCAAAGGACAGTGTCCAAAGTGATTACAACCTACAAAACTGACGGCAAATCCTCATCCGCGAAGTGAAACAGTGGATGGAGCAATACCGCCGTTGACAGATCTCGCCAAGCCTTACGGCGTATTGTCACTCTGAATCATCGTCTGACTGCGGAGCAAATAATGGAGAAACAAATAGCACTTTCCTCAACCGGCGTCGACAATCAGTCTGCAAAGTTACATGACATGAATATGACCTGACATGGATGGCCTTCATAATGGACCATTACGCTTTGGCACAATGTCAACAATGAAACATGTCGACGGCTCTGTGTCATTGTAGGCTCAAATATCCTGTTTTCAGTAGATTCTGTGCTGACGCATACCGGTTGTGCCAGTGCCCGAGACTATGTCGTCATTTTTGGGAATCAAGTATTTTATGGTCCAATTGTCTCCGTTATGAAACAGAAGAACACCGAGAAAACCCATTGAATACAAAGAAGTTTTTCCGCACCTCAGGTATGGGTAGGTAATGCAAAAGCTGAACCCACCTAGCATCCTGCAGACAGAGCAAAGACATTAACACGCTGTTACAAATCTTTACAGGAAAAAATAACTGGAGAATGAGTAATTTCGTTGAGAACTTGTACCAAAATTGTAAACCAAGTATTCGAATTCCGACTATCAACGAAGTTCATGATTTTTCGAAACTGTTCACAGCTAAGAAAGTTAGAAACGAAGAAATATGTTATTTTATAGAAAGAACTCGACTAAAGAAAATATAGCAACCGTCTAATTAATGAATCCAGGGGGAAATGCGGGATGTCCACTTTTGGGCGTAATTTCGATTTTCATGCCATCTTGTTGAGCACGCTGTGAGTTTCATTCAATATATCGAAAAGGGGGAAAGGTTTACGGTTAGCCTGCTATAGCAGTTTAAAAATCCTTTTAAAATGGAAGGGGGTATCGTCATCACTTACAGTGGAAGAAAGGGGAATTCATTTTACTCTTATTTTTCTTTCTCTTTTGTCGATAACGTTCAACTGTATTTGTGTTCCAGTGTTGACTGATCATACAGCTAAATGTAGCTTCAACAACCTATTTCTTTAAAAAAATAGTAATACAAATCATCTCCCAACATCCATAATCTTGAGCTTTTCTGTTACACTTGCAGTAGTCAAAATAAGGATTATACTTTATTCAGATGACTTCATTGCATTGCACATGAAAGGCAAGGGTTCATTTTCTTTCAAGTAACATTCCCAGTTCGTGTCATTCCTACCTTGAACGTGATAAGAACATGAGACTGGTGAACATAAAATCAAGAGATCAAATACCAGAGGATTGGAATAATGTAATCAAAGGCAGCAGAGTGAAACGTACACTACATAAAGTAAGTGGATTTACACTTTCATAACTCGAGATTGGATATCATTCTTACAACCGCTGTACTTGGGAAAATGCTCATTCCACTCTAGGCCAATCATGAGCTTCGAGTAGAGAAAAGTCACCCATGTTTTGTGATACCAAGGGAGACAGACTTATAATGGACTTTGGTTTTCTTCTGTGATTCACCTACTATTAACAAATGGCCTACCTCAACCAGATTTATTGGAAGGAGAAATCTTTAATCCATAAATGACTCGCGTCGTAAAGCCGGACGCTTATACCATAAATTGTATTAATGTTGAAATATAGTACAATAACACTGCACGGGAAACCCGGGTTCGATTCCCGGTGGGAGCTCATGTGGATCGGATTCCACGTTAATCGGTAGGTTCACGTCTCATATAGCCTCGCTGCTGAAAGGGACGCTAAACTGAAATTCAACTCAACAACTCAATAACACTGCAATAATGCGCAAAGAACCGCATATACATTACTATGAAATAAGAAGAAAAATCGAATGAAAAGGCCAGGATTGTAAGCATCATATTATGCATCCGTGAAATTGATCTGTCATGGGCATGCGTGCAATACAAGTATATCCAATGAATTATTATTAAATGAGTTAAAGTATATAACTATTGTTCCAGAACCCGATTTTTAAAATTCTAATGTCAAACTTGCTTAAGCAACTGCACCTTTCCGTAAGCAATGTCAAATAGTCGTTTATAAGGCTTTGACTCTCAGGTCAACAAAGTCAATGAAACTTTGTACCCCACTTGTTCTCCTTGTTTCACTCTCCCATACTTGATATTGATTAGAGGATAAAAGTACATTTACAAGATTTTCGTTGTACATTAAAGAACTGGATTAAATCGGTTGGGAACAGTTTGAATAGGATGCTATGAAAAATATCATAATTATTGGTGGGATTTACAAGATCGTTTCCTCTTTCTTAAAGGGAAGTTGCCTATCTAGGAAGAAAAATGGTAGGATCTGTATGCTTTGAATGTCTTATGCAGCCTATACGCTTAAGCCTTCTATACGAAACTCCAAAAGAAGTAATTAGCGGAGTAAAGGAGAACAAAGATGTCATATTTTTAATAATATTACTTATAAATTGAAAAACAGTTGCCTCTTTTTTCCGTTAATTTGCCTGCAATAGACCCGTTTTTTCCCAGTATATACCAACCTCATGTCAGCTTTTTTGTATTCTTTTACTTACAATAATATACATTGAACATAAGATTTTGTAAGCTAGTTTCCAATATAATAAAGAACTTGTAAACCAAATCTGAAGCATTTCCCACGACTAGTTTCCGAAATAAAATGTTTTGAACTTTAAAAATCGTTTCCTGAAAAAATTGTAAAAATGGGCATCCCCTTTTCCCCTGAACTCTTTATCTATGACAATTTAAGAAGGGACTACTCGGTAGCCTTATACAAGCTCATGCAAACGATAAGCATACCTGCGACATGCAGGCATTCGACCTATGTTTGCGCAATGAGTGACAGTATTTCTTGTAGAATGGCCTTGCCGTCTGATTGTCTTCGTATGGTGGTGCTCTAAAGCTATTTGTAGGTAGCGCGTATACGTAATAGTAGCGTTGGTTAATTTAGTTTATTCAGTAATATGAGTAATGTTTTTCGAATCCAGGTTTTCTGCATCGAAGACTGTAACGACAGTGATTTAGCTACAAGGGAACTAAAGAAGGAAACTAAAATTATCCAAAATTTTTGTGTTGGAAAAAATGCGACCGTAGCTATGCAAAACGTAAAACCAAAGAGCTCATTGGGAATGAAACGAAATCTTTCACTTTTAGGTGCCAGAGTTATGCCGGCTAGGCTAAAGGATTGATGGATTGATTGATTTTGAGTTTTACGTCCCGTTCAGCAGCGAGGCTATATGAGACGTGGACCTACTGATTAACGTGGAATCCGAATCACATGAGCTCCAGCCGGGAATCGAACCCGTGTCTCGCGCGCCTAGGCTAAAGGAGACAGTAATGGTTATGAAATGGTGGAATAAAGAAAAAGGGGAACTGAAGAACCCCCAGAAAACCAACGCATACGGTGTTTGTCCACCACAATGTTTATTTGGCGTAATCAAACTATGGATCCCACTCACCAGAGCCCATAGGGAATAATAGAGAAGAAAAGAACTAACTGGAGACAAAAATAGGTTAGGCCATCACTGCTGAACAAATTGTATTGTGGGAGAGGCGGTAGAGAGGAAAAGCGACAAATACTACAATTTATGGTGGTATTAAAGCTGTCAATTCGCATATCAGGACGATAAAATTGCTGAGAATCGTTTCAAGTAATATATTTGTGATGGCAATAGCTATAATGAATTATATAATACTGTCGTAGAGACAACAACTATTTTTCGTTTCACCATGTGAACAAGGTAGACTTCGTAACTATGAATATTCAATATTAAAACTGGTTGCAGGAGATATGTAGCTTTCGATTACAATAGAGGAATAAAATTAGAGATAACATGTTCTTCGGACGCTAAATATACAACAAAAAGTTCTATGTATTATCGTATTTGCTCTATGGAGATCAACAATGAAACGGGAAGTAGTATTCGGTTTTCCTAGTTTCGCTTTTAGTGCCGAGATACGAGTGAAAAAATATATTCTTGGGACGATGAATCTTATATAAAAAAAGATTTTCCCTATCTATTTCCATGTTTGCTGTATGGAAATTAACGTTAAAACTAGAAATTGTCTACTTTGACCACTTCCGATTTAAATTGATCAAAGACGGGATGGAGCCTTGGGACCTTGAATCGATCACAGAAAACCGATTCTCATAAATATCTTTCAGTTTTATCTCAATGCGGATCAATACTGACACTAGAAGCAGTAGTAATTTCTTTACTATTTCCGGTTTAATAGAGAGAGAGAGAGTGAAGATTGTATATTTTCTAGAGATGCTCAATTAATTCTAGAAAACCGCCTGTCGCTATCTGTTACTGCGTTCTTTCTATGGTAATCAGTGTTGAAATCGTAAAAGGTTTATTTCTACTACTTCCGGTTTTGGAAAAGCGTTAACGGAGGAAATGGGAATTATTCTTGGAATCAGGGACGTACGCAAGGGGGGACCTGGGGGTTCGGACCCCCCACCGAAATTTCGACTTTTTTTTAAATTTAGCCTAATTTTAGGGGCAATTTTAGGAATTTTAATATAAAATACCTTCATATTTAGTTTGGACCCCCCCCCGAAATAAATTCCTGGGTACGCTACTGCTTGGAATGGCGAATCAATTTCAGAAAACCGCTTCTTTATATACCTTACGATTTTTTTCCTGTACGGAGATCGATATTGAATCGTTAATTGTAGCTCTTTCCGAATGTCAAGTTAAATAGCTTTGAGAAGGTTTTCTCCTTCTTCAATAGCAGTGAAGCGACGTTGTCATCATTTTGGGGCAGATGACAGTACACAGACACACGGAATTTCGTACTACTATGACCTTTGTCAATATCTGTCGCAGTACCTAGAAATATCGCGTATCATTGGGTACCGCTCATGTAGGTTCTGATCTGGAAAAAGGTATAGTAATAAATTTCTTCTTTTAGCAAACAAACACGGGTGATGTTATCTTTCCTTGACACGCTCAATCCATTCCATAAAACAAATTGTCGTTATATATTGCCGCTTTTATTCTATGGCAATTAATCGTGAAACCGGATACGGTTGATTTCTACCACTTCCAGTTTGAATAGAGACTTATCAGAGCGGATTGAATCTATTCTTCAGCCGCACAATAGACTCCAGAAATCGCATTTTCTATATTTTACTTTCGCTCTCTCTCTCTCTCTCTCTCTATGTAGATCAATATTGAAACCGGAAACAATAGTAAAATATTACAATTTCGGATTATAGTAAAGAAATACAGATTCTTTTTTTTTTTTTTTTTTTTTTTTTGAGACACTGAATCGATTTGTGGAAACTATTTGTCAATATCTAGTATAGCATTTGTTATGCTTAATTTCTACTATTTCAGTTTGAACAGCATATTAGCGGAGTACAAAGGATTCTATCTTGGGACCCTGAAATGATTAAAAAAACTGATTTTCGATATATCTTACTGTTTTTTCCACGGATATCAATATTGAAACCGGAAGTAATAGTAAATTTATAATGCTTTTGGTTTTAATACCATATGGATGAAGATTCTAAAATCTTTCAAAAATTGAATTGATTCCCGAAAACAACATGTTCTGCAGCTCTTTTCAAGTGAGAAGTTACATGGGTGGTAGCCAATGATACGAGATGTTTCCAGGTAGCTCATCTGGCATTGACAATAATCATAGTAGTGCGAAAAGTCCTTATGTCTATATACCTGCCCCAAAATGATAACGACGCTTCACTGCGATTGGATGTAGCATAAAGTCCGCTCAAGGCCATGTATCTTGTCATTTGAAAAGATTTTTTTAATATTACTGTTATTACTGTGTTACTTTTAAGGCGATCAATGTTGAGACTGCATAAGGTTGACTTTTACCAGTTAGGATTTCAATAGTGGATTAACGGAGGATAAGATGGTGCCTATTCTTGAGACGCTGACTCGATTTTTTAAAACAACTTCTCGATATAATTCACCAGTTTTGCTCTAATCCCCGTCACAAATGGAAGGACGGGTATAGCCATTTTGTAAGACTTCCGATATTTATGTATAGCATAGTTTGGAAGTCTAAAAATTGAAACTCAATAGCTTTTAATTCAAATATCCATCCCATTGCCTCATTGCCTCACCATTTCAACAAACTTTAGTTAAGTCTACAAGCACCATAATGCTTTTATTGTACCCATCAATTACAACATTCAAGAGACGTCCATGCTTATATGGAGTTATTCTGTGTTTATCCGGCAACGTATTGTCTGTTACGCGCTCACACGTTTCCTCATTTTAGTGTTTACAGGAATGTTTCCCTTTATCATAAACTGTTAGGCTATTATAAAAAATTGGATAATTCAATGATTTTCAAACACAAGAATACCTAAGAAAAATCTATTTAAAAGTTTTGTTGATCATTTTGGTTTGGATAAAGTTTCAGTTGCCTTTTTATCATAACTTAATCAACTGAGGTATCAACAAATTTAGCTTCGTATTAGTATTCTATATCTCTCTATATATCTCTATATCTCTCTCTATATTCTATATCTCTCTATCAGTATACGAGTATTCCTTAAATATGTATCGTTCTACTCTGTTCTATATTCTTAATAGGAGACTAAGGCTATTCTGGTCATTAATAAGATGTAAACGAAAATAATAATAAATGGTATCTATTAAGAATGCCAAATTTTTAAGTGACTTTATTAAAATTTAAGCTTCGTAAAAAATCGCGGATTTAGAACACAAAAATCCTCACCACCAGAAACGACATTCTGGGAGGGCATAGAAGGTAATTGTCACTCCTAGTTTTTACAGATACAGACCTTTTAATAAATCGTATACTAATATACTATATAAAACGTGAAATTCCTATGTCGATGAACGATCTTGCTCCACCCCTCCCCGCTAAAATCTAACATGATATGAAATTACGCCCCCGCTCACCACTGAAACATGGTATTCATAAAGTATATTACAACATGAAGCTTTTGACATAGGTTACAGTAACCGTAACACTTGGATTAAAAGCAATTGTAGCATGATTACAAGACATTCTTTAATGTTTTATTTCAGTAAGGTTAAATTTTGCCTCCATATCATTTTGTAAGGGATACTATTTTAACAGTTGTATTTACCTTTATGTGTAGGTATGTATTTAATGCATGCTTTCATTTTTACTTTAAGTTCGTGTACACACCAACTTTTTAATCCTTTTAGAAAGTATAAGGAAAATAATATACTCGTGCCCCAAACTTAAAGTGACCTAAGACATTCATATGCCAGGTTTCATGAATGTCGGTTAGGGTCAGCAATAGAATACATGAGGTAAACACTATAGTCATTTTATTCATGGAGTGTCTGTACTAAAACAGTGTATCAAATACTGCCAATATTTAAGGAAACCGTATCTTATGTCGAACCTCATGTCCAGAATGCAAAAAAGACTAGGACAGTATAGCATTCATATGCAGGACTCAATATGGAATATGCTCTCCTCGAAGAGAAACGCACTACTGACATCGACGTAGCATACTGGAAACGATTGGCAAGCAGTTATTGTTGCAGAGCCTGTCACTCTTCGTTTGAGAGTTTGTCGAAAGTCTGGAAGAGTACTTGGTGGAGGTATACGTTCGGCAACATGTCTCCCTAGAGCATCCCAAGTATGCTCTCTGGGTTGAGCTCCAGGGAATACGCTCGCCATCAGATTTAATGAATATCCTCTTCCTCAAAGAGGGCGGCCACGACAGCTGTACGATGCGGACAAGCATTGACATTCATAAGACGAAACTTTGGACGGATAGCTCCACGAAACAAACATAACGGAGAATGACATCAATGCAGCATCTGGACTCTGTAATAATCCCTCCTTCTACGAACTGCAGTTCACTGAGTCCGTTAAATAACAAAATTGTATCTTTCTTGCCCTTGCCTAGCTGAAAACGAACTCGGAGACTGATTGTCGGCTGAGAGAAAAAGTTTGGAATTTCACTATTAGCTGAGTCAAGACTATTTTCACCATCTTTTTACAAGTAGCATTATTAACAACGTTTCAGCTGTTGTGTGTGATCTATTGGTCTTAGCGGTAAGTTCGGATATCTTATAATTAGCTTTCTGTACTTTTTGCGAAACACGCGCCGTAGGAGCAGTGATGACACCAGCTTTACTTTCTTGGGGTAGGGTGTGTGTGTGAATAGGCGGATACATTTTTTGGAAACCCAGTAATATTTTGTGTACCGAAAAACTGCTGTATGATAATGTATGCCTAGGGGAGGGGGTTGTCACGAGGACGGAAGGCGGACGATGTGATCGGAAGGCGCGCGTTCCCCTGGTCCCTTCTAGTGTCGTCACTGCGTAGCAGTCATACACGTCTTCGTTTTTTGTTCCAACAACCGATGAAATTAATATATAGAGAATAAAATACGACAGAGAACAAAATACTGTACAAGCGTATGAAGCATAGTAACTATAATAATAATAGACTCTAATAACAATAATAATAACTCAAAAAATAATTTCTTACGATGTGTAAAACTTTGCATCACATTTTTCACCTTGCCATGACACTCTGGCGCCGCAGTACGCCGGTTGCAGATCACTCGTCTAGTATACTGGGTGCATCAAAGACCGGAACTTTGTTACGATAAAGTTACAACAGCAGAAAAGAAAAGTTGTTGGAAATAGAAGGTTTTCAATCTAATATCTCGGATTTATTCCAATCGCACCAGCCGTTTCCGCTCCACACTGTAAGGTGTCCAGTGTTAAACGCTGACAGTGCTTTTCTGTTTAATGTGAAGGATATACGAGTATATCGTATATATCGTATATAATACTCATTGCCAAAGCTGCTTTAAGATAGATTCCCGGCGACGTCACCACCAAACAGGTCATTACTTTGGATATACATTAGTAAGGCGATGATTGTAACTCACACTATAATGTATGTTCGATAACTCTTTCTATTTTCAGTATAAAGTCGAAATCCCTAAATATATATTTTGGTTATGTCACTGATTTAGATACAATGAAAACAACCAGTAGGATTTTATTGATTATAAATCTCACGACCGCGGCTGAAAATTACAACATGATTGCTTAATTTGATGCTTGATTATAAAAATAATGCTTAATGCTTATGAACTAAACCTTAAGAGAACAACAGAAACGGTAATGAAAATGATAAAATTATCGTCTTGATTAACTAATAAGGACAAAATTCTGATTTGATAAACAAGGAGTAGGGAGAAGTTATAGCCTTGATTTTTATAAAAGGTACGGGCCACCGCACTACACTTTGTTGCTCCAATTTCCTAAACTGTTAGGCCACACTTCCTATTGAAACTTGTATTTGGGAAATAGGAATAAAATAATTTGTCTTGGAAAACTCAATTGAATAAACTTCACCCTTCCTCCCAAAAAATGTACCATCCCTTCAGATATTTTTATTAGATATGTCATACTGTATATTAGAGCAATTAACAAAATAATTGTTTTTACAATATTAACAAAAGCATCTGAGCCAATTTTGAGAAAATCGTTAGAAATCTCACTCCAAGAGTAAACTACATATTGTGGATCATTTTCGATCATGCGAGTTTAGCAATATTTTTTAGCTACTTAATGAAACATATATTTACGAAACTTGAACAAAATAGCCTGAGTCGTTTGAGAAAATTGTAGGTAAAAACCATGAGTAATCTACCCCCTTTTTTTATTTTTTTTTTAAGGAACAATGAGTTAATCCATATTATTAGATTACTAATGAAATGCTTATTTATGAAATCACTTGAGTTGTTTTTTAAAACCAAAAGTAGCCGAAAAATACAAGAATAAACTACCCCTTGCAGATTTTTACCATGGAAATGTCTTATACCACAATATAGGGTTCTTAATTAAATATTGATTTATGAAACATAAAAAAATTGTTGGAGCCATTTTTGAGAAAATCCTGTTTTTCGATTTTTACTCTTCAGTAAACTACTCTAATTTGAAGAAAACTTAGCAAACGGACGGACGGATATATATCGAAAAATCACATTTTCGATATGTAGGGTTCATGAAAGATGTAAATCCGTTGAGTTCTCGATTTTTTTTTTTTTTTTTTTTTTTTTTTTTTTTTGCACGATCGCTATGCTTTCTCTCCTTCGTCGTTCGAAAGTAAAAAGTGAAAAATGACCATCTGAGATGGTTTTACAGGCGAATCGAAAACTGACGAAAGAAAAGTAATGAAATGGACATAGCGGGAAATGGAAAAGAAAAGGAATTGCAAAGAACTGGGAGATACCAAGGTATAACCAATGATTATAATGAAGATGACGTCATAGAGCAGAACCTAGAAGTGTAGTAGGTAAATTGCGGAGAAACCGGGAGGATGCTCATTAAAAGGAAAACTTCATATTAAAAATGGAAAGTTGACATAAGTTTTCATGTAGAAGAGATTTTCTTTTTCTAAGAAAAGAAGAAGTTAATTTAGGTGTTTGTTTAACGATAAATGTCCTAACATTACAACCCACGAAGATTTACGGCAAGACAGAGGACTTTTATAATGACATTTCATTAGCACTACGGTTCCAATCGCAAATTAGTTTTGGTTTTCTAATCTGTGAAAATTGCCAATGGCTTACGACGCTCATTGATCGACTGGTTGGAATTAAATCTCCCTTTTTAGCACCTAGGCTATATGACAAGGGACACACTAATGTAATATGCAAAACACATTGCTCGGGTTTGTATTTGAAGCAACTACCACCACTAAAACTTGAACTAATGATACCAACTCGTGGGATAAATCCATATTGTAGGATTTTTTTTTTTAACATTTGCTATTAGAAAAGGGATAAAGGAAGTTATGAGGGATTTTTATGTGGGACTTTTACACCTTATCGACGACAACAATTATTTTAAGGACCGAAATAGCCTAGTAAATCTTCAATCTGTAATCAGGTAAATGTAATTTTATGCTACAAGAAGACACATGCTAGAGGGAAATGTCTTTTTTTTTTTTTTTTTTTTAATGCTGTCGGCAGCCAACAAACGTAAATTGTGCTCTGGCGTTGAAAATATATACTGCGAAATGAAGATTTTTTGTATTTTGTCTATTTCCTTTTCTTGTTATTTTCATATTAATCTTTGTTGTTACATCCAGTAGAAGATAATGGCACAAAGGAGTGGCAGAAATAATAAGTTTCGAAAACAAAATATATTTGTTTCTACCAACATACTAAATTGCTTCTTTCAAGAAAAATCATTCTTTAGAAGCTACTTTATAAACGTAGAAAATCGATATTTGCGGATAATTAATTATATATCGCAGAAAATAACATTCAGTACTTCTGTTTTTCTTACTTTGCAAGTTTCGTAAATTTATAATTAGCATAATGTGGGAAACTCAAGAGCAAAATGGGAATTTCTACACCACGAGATGGGATTTTATAACGTTTGAAGTTGGCATAACTGATTTGAACCCATAATCATAATCTCTCACGAAGGACATACAATGGCGGTAATTATCTGGATTTATTGATAGTGTGCGGGATCACGCATGCCAAAAGTGCATTCGCGGTCTCATTGTTAAGTCCCGTACTCCAAAGTCATATATACAAGGAATTTTCAAATGAAAAAGTACGAAACATCGTAGAAAACAAACGTCGTGTGTTGAAGTAGGAATAACTATATCGCTTTGAAATAAAGTACTGCGACATCTAAGGAGAGAATGTAGTGTCCGGCCTGGTTGTGCCCATGCGTAGCTGCCTTTCACATGATGCAGGAGAGAATCAGGCAATTATGTGTTCCGTCCAAGTCGAATTGACTCGGCAGTGTGTGTCAGGAAATAATAGCGTTCACAATGAAACATTTGACGATTGAGGAGCAGCGAGGTATTATCCGATTTCTGACTGGAAAAGGGATTTAATCGGTCGATATTCATCGCCGGATGGTGACTGTATACGGGAGAGACTGTGTGTCCGACAAGTCAGTGAGAAAGTGGAGTGATTCTGCTCCACGATTACGCTTATCTACACGTCCAGCAGGTCACACGAAGTGTACTGAATAATTTGAAGTGGGAGCAGCTTGAACATCCGCCCTACAGTTTGGACATATCTCACTGCGACTTCCATCTGTTTGGTCCGCTAAAAAGACATCTCAAAGGCAAGCGCTTGGACTCGGACGAGAACTGAAAGAAATAGTGTAAAACTGGCTGCTATCACACCCACTGGATTTCTGGGAACAGGGAATCCTTCGGCTCATAATACAGTGGGATAGTTGTGCTCAGCGTCTGGTAATTACTTTCTAACAAAGACATCGATTATACCAACAGTGTCATCTTTCACCTTTCCATTTGAACACCCCTCCTATACCGGACTTAAATATAATAAAATCAATACATTCTTTGTATCGGGTCTAGTTAGAGAGAACGATGAGAAGAAAACTTGGCTGCCATAATGGTTCTCTGTTTTTGATAAGAACTACTTCTTAACTGTTATATAATGATCCAACTTTTTTTAAATCGCCAATTTTTTAATTCGATAAATTTGTGTTCTTCTATCGCAAGCATGCATACTATTAAGTAAACCAACTGTGCTAATAATATTATCAGGCAAGCAGGTGATAGCAACGATCCTCCAGACTCCTGGAGGAGGGGTGAACCTCGAAACTGTTTTGCACAGGGCTTGGGTGTTATTCCAATGATGGGAAAACTTATTTAGGAAGGGGCCGAAAGAAAAAAGAAAAACACATTGGCGGGCTAATATTCAAAGAAAAAGAACAACTAGGTGGCCTATACATTTTCTTAAAAAAAAAAAAAAAAAAAAAAAGACTTCTTGTAATACTAAGCCTATGATTGAAAGACTATAAAGTGGAAGTGGTAAATGAAATTTGTACAGCATATCTACAAGTTTCTCACAATATTAATTAAAGTGGGATTCACGGATTTTCAGAAGTGAAGTTAAATTCTGTAGATCAGGACTCATGTTGCGGACCTTGTGGTGGACAAACACAGTGCTCGTGGGTTTTCTCGGGGTTCTCCCGTTTCCTCCTACTTTCTTCGTTCCACCATTTCACTTATCTCTTATCATCACCGTCTCCTTTAGCTTAGCGGCATAACCGTGGGACGTAAAACTTAACGATTTCATTTTATTTTCCATACTGCGGACCTGATAGAATATTTCAGCCGATGGCATCTGGCCCGTGAGCCGTAGTTTGCCCATCACTGTTCTAGTCTACAGATGGATAAGACAAAACCAGTTCCGTCACCATTGTGCCAAGTTGTTGCATAATTAATATCAGCGCCAGACCTTAGTGATGCACTGGAAACTTTTGTTTACTTTTGCAAGGTGTTGCATGTCTGCACTCCTATTGTTTGCGGCCTTGGATCATAGAATGTTTTCTTTCTTTAACTGCAGTGGCCATAACGACTCGCGAAGCCTGGGCTCTACACCAATTACAGAAATGTTTTGCTTTACCTCTGATACATCGAAAGATTTCGGTATACGATTCGTGGAGCCGTCTTTCGAACGCAAGCTTGAGAAAACGTCAAATACCAAAAGTTCACCAACAATATTGCCAAACACTGAAGACGTGTTGATTATTTGGTTTCGCAAAAAACACGTCCTAAATAAATCTAAAGACACTGTATCCTCGTGAGATATTATCCATACAACGCGGGAGACGACAGAGGCAAAATTTCATGCATAGGAGTTGTCAACCGACACCTCTCACGTTCTATAGGGTCGAAAATCGGTATATTTAGGTGAATTAGGCAATGTAGGCAGTGTTCAGTGATATTACGAGGAGTGTTCGATAATTCGATATAGAAGATTTTCCATTTTGCCACATAGTCCCATATCACGATAATGCACTTCTCCCAACAATGTTCTAGAGCATGAATACGAGTTTTTTAAAAAAAAAATCCTTGACGGCTGGAAGCCATTTTTCGGCAGCCTGCATAACATCGTTGGCAAACTTTGTTCCTCGCGGGTGCTACTTAATCTTGGGAAACAGGTGAGAGTCACTTGGGGCAAGATCTGGAAAGTGGGGAGGGTGCTCAAGTATTTTATACCAGGCATCGGCAATAGCGGTGGAGGTAAGGTGACTTTTGTGAGTAGAAGAATTGTACTGCAGCAGCAACACTTTCATGTGTAGCTGCGTTTTCCCTTGATTGCCTGCCTTACTTTCGGGATCAGTTGTGAATAGTAGTCACTTGTAATTGTCGTTGGACCCTGAAGATAATCAATGAACAGTATGCCCTTACTATACCCCATCCCAGAAAAAAATGTTACCATAATCTTGCCATCTGATTGCATTATCTTGAATTTCTTGAGGAGTGGACATCATGATGCCGCCACTGTATGCTATGTTGATTGGACTCTGGACCGCAATGATGTACCCAGGTTCCACACAGCCATAAGAATACATAACCAAATCAATTCAACTCTCTCTACTGTTCGGATTTTTGCGCACTCGTGCTATGTGAAAGGAATTTTAAAGTTTACAAGAGAAGAAGAATCTTGGTTTTAATAGAACGTCACTTCAGTTTCCGTATTTCAAGATAACACATTAAGAGCCTGGTTTAAGATAGATTAACAGGGAAAAGAATTGAAATATTTTCATTTTTCTAATGCTTTTCCGTCGTACGTAAGGTGTTAGTCAGGGCTGGATTAACTTATCTGGAGGACTGTGGCTAGAAAAAAAATATGTGGCCCCTGCTGACTTCCCCTAATAAATTTCTGTCAAAGTGCAGTAGGAATGTTAAGAGAATGTGTTTAATATTTTTGGTCACTTTATTTTATGATGATGATTATATCGTCATGATTCTTTTTAGAAAGCCAGTTGAGATTTTGATCAGATTGGAGGACCTTATTCACCTGGAGGCCCGGGGCTATAGCCTCCCTAACTCCCTCCCTTAATACGACCCTGGTGTTAGTGCATGTCTTTTCGTATGCATTGCTTAAGCTGCTATCCCGATACTAATACGTTCTCTGGTTTAAAATTAGAGAGGTTGAAAAATTTCGTATCAGATTCTCTGAAACCTATCGTCTATTTAATTTCATCCCGAGAGTTATCGAAAGTCATGTTAATTATTTATTATCTGCACTCATACTGATGCGGTAGTGGGAAGTCTGTATTTGATGTTTTGATTGGAGTATAGGATATAAATACACTTACCAACTGGTCAATATTTGTTCTCATTTCATTATTTCTTCTACGATTTTGTAAGATTATCGAACAGTGGACATTCTTTCAGAAAATAGCTGACTTTTATTAAAAAGCTGGACCTTTTTACAAGTAAAATTGAAAACATTTTACCTTATAATTGTGTGGATGATGTTGAATCTGCATTGGTTCTTGAATTAGAATTGTAGTTGCCTCGGCCACCATTTTGTGACCAATGTAATGCATTATGTTGTTGCAACAAGTATTTGTAAAATTCTTCATAATTCATGTTCATGAAACTACGTACATTTTAGTACAATGATCGATTCCGTAACTGACTGTATTAACGAGTTTTATTTATTTTTTTTTAACACTAAGCACTGACTAGAGAAAACACTCTTTACTCGCTACATTACCGTACTGCTAAAATCGCAAAATAAAGTTGATAAAGTTAACTGGAAATTTCAATGCTATTGTTACTTCTGAAAAATGCCATATCACTACTCTTCAGCAAGGGTTAAATTTTCATTCTAGACTAACGTAAGAACTCGTATAAGATAAGGGACACGTAATGAGTTATTAGGCCTAAACTATATGCTATATGCCTATGCTTATATAACTTTCGTCATTTATAGTTTCGTCTTTCATTGATTATTTTCTGAAAGATCAAAAGGAGTTATACAGTACAAATTCAACCAAATTCATTGATCTGAATCAAACTTGGCATGGTTGTAAATCTTGACAACGTTGTACTCATATGAAATAAATATGATGTGCAAGGTTTTAGTTAGGGAGTTATATGAGATCAAATTTGAAGTTTGGACTTCGACACATTTTAGAGAATCAATTTTAATAAAGAGTTGATTAAAAACCAATGAAGGACAGTTTTCTAACGCAATTGAGAAACGTACTAATTTTTCAAGCAAAATATTGAACAAATAGAAATATGATTAAATGTCAGACTATTCAAAAATAATTGAAATTACGTCTCGACATTGAAAAATCGCAAAATGTTGGACATGCTCGGCAAACGCCGAAAGGATGGCAACCCTAATTTCACTGAAATTACCTATAAAAATATAAATGTTCTATTTCGGTATCTTACCAATACTTTTCATTTACTAATATTGATATGCTTCAAATGCCGGAAAAAGATGGGTAACTACTTGTTTACTAACACGCTGAATCACAAGAACTATATCTCCAATTTAGATTCAATTCCAGATCTCGGATACAAATTCAAAAAACGATTTAGATTGTGATTCTGATCCGACCACTTCCACCATACAAGTTGGCAATTTTGTTATATAGTAGGCATATGCACGTTCGGCGCAAGACGCGGAATTGATTCCCGGCGGGAGCTCATGTGGTTTGATTGCCACGTTAATCAGTAAGTCCACGTCTCATATAGCCTCGCTGGTGAAAGGGACGCTCAACTGAAATCAACAACATTCCGGGTGGGAACTGAAGGGGTTAGGACATAACGATAAGGCGGAAGTTTGTGTCAAATGATTCAGTGCTCAAAAGGCATGCTAAAATCCGAACCAACCAAACAACCAAGCTGCAGAGGCACATGAGATGTCCATGTACGTTCCGCACGACAAAAGATTACGTTAAACTACTTATTTTTTTTCCAGGGCACGGGAGCGATAGTGAATATTGAGAAAAGCATTATATTATCAAACATTATATAAAATGCATGTTTTAGATAAATGCTAATCTAAAAAGTTAATTTCAGAGACAGATTAAAGATTTATGGATAGAATGTTTATCTCACAAGGAGACTTACGAAAGTGAAATTCACCGATTTGAATGAAACTTTGTAGACTTGTAAAACATCGAAAAATAATCGACAAGTATTTTTTTTTTTATTTCGGCATTGGTGCGGTTTAAGAGTAGAAACAAACTTTGAACGTTAGAGGTGATCTTGAAGCATTGACAGAAAACAATCATTTAATATAGAAGAACCCAGGGAGGTTTCAGGACAGCTGATTCAGAATTTGACGTCAAAATTAGAAAATGCAAACTTGTGGATCCAATATGGTGATTACAACTACAAAAGTCTTCTGGTTTGAAATGGTCTGCAGTTAGTCAAGAACAATTATCCACTATCGCACGCAGGGGTTACTGCGAGGAGGTTGTAGAACGATTTGAAACACCTTTCTCTACTTATTTTAAAGAGATGTTTGATTAAAGTGCATCTCTATACCTCTCATATTCGGGGCGCTTGTTTATAATGAGTCTCCACGCTTGTCAATATGTCCGAGTTTCATATATCCTCAGTTGTTATAATTATGAATTTATTGGAAAAAACGTTTTACAGTAATGATATTCCGTAAAAAGATGTGTGATGCATAAACATAGTTTACACAACGCACACCTTATTACAGCAATAACTGCGCACAAATTGCAAAATGATGCACAATCTTTGAAATAAAATGTTACGGGATTGTCAAACATAGGAGGTTTTTATTACAAATAACCGCTTTCGTATCACAGATACCTAATAATATTTGCAAATGTGGGAGAAGAAAATCTATTTATGAATCAATGATTGGATCTTAATTATATTATTACGGAGATATTAATTTATGTTATAGAGAAGGACAATGTCAGAAAAATGTCCCAAGATGTTTTTCCAGTGACTATAGTAGAGTACAGCAAGATGCTAAATACAGTTGTTCCTGCAGGAATGGTTTCTATTTTGAGATACTCTTTTGAGGTTCAACTCGGGACTCAAATATAATATAAATCTGTACCCCGTAGTTGCTAAATGGTCACTGATTGGTGTTTGTATCCATTAAGACTTTTTCTCAGGATCACAATATCTACAACATATCACTATTTCAAGCAATTCCACCGACATCCAGAATACTGTTGCCTTCTGTTCTTTTTTTAAGTGGCCCTGTAGTGGCCAAATCGTCATTGTTTGGTGGGTGCGCACGTTGAAACTTTTCTCTGGATCACAATATCTACAACATATCAAGGTTTCAAAGAATCCACCGAAATCCGGAATAACGATACCTTCTGCTGTTTTCAAAAAAGTGGTCCTGTAGTGGCCAAACGGTCAGTGATTCCTGGCTGTGCTTATTGAGACATTTCCTCTAGATCACAACATTTACAACATATCAGTTTCAGTCATTTTGATCGAAATCCACAATATCAGGATATTCGGCTGCTTTTAAAAACGTGGCCCTGCAGTGGTCAAACGATCAGTGATTTGTGGTTATATCCGTTAAGACTTATTCTCAGGATCACAATATCTACAGCATATCACGGTTTTAGTCATTTTTACCGAAATCCAGAATGTCGTTATCATCGGCTGTTTTAAAAAAAGTGACCCTGTAGTGGCCAAACGGTCAGTGATTTGTGGTTGTGTCCATTGAGACTTTTTCTCAGAAACATCATATCTACAACATATCACGGTTTCAAGCAGTTCCACGAAAATCCGATTTCCGTAAGGATTATGCGGGGGTCCTTTGTCATTTCGAATTGGGCATTGGCCCTATAATCCTTTTCTCGCAAAAACGGCAAAACCGGTATTCCCTATTTTGAAGTCATCTTTGCATGGGCAGAGTTTAGTTTCTTTAAAGTGGCCCTTTTAATCAAGGGGACTCTTTTTTGAAAAGGGGCCCTTTGCCCCCTTCAACCTATTTCCCGAAAGAAACAAAAAATACGTGTCGATTTATTTTCGGTCTTGTATATATGTGCCAAGTTTGAAGAAAATTTGATGAAGAGAAACGGAAAATTATTATTTATATATAAACATTAAAGCTGTCGTTTGGGGAGGAAGGAAGTCATTTGGGTGAGTGGCGCCGTTGGGAGCCCCCCGTGGCTACACCCCTGGGAGTATAACGACTTATCAAAAAGATAGTCGTAAACCTGGTTCGTTTGCTGAGATAAAAATCCGAAGTGGTAGTATTTCTTTGGCATAAAAATATTAGCTTCGATATTCAAATACCATTAATCTCACCTTTTTAATAAAAATGACAACGTCTATAAACGGTGTTAAACTGGTTTATTATTTGATATAACTTATAATATCCTTTTCTTAAAACTGTTAAGTACACAGACTCACTGACTAGGTAACCATAAAACATGTCCATAACAACTATCCCATAATACTAACTTACATATATTAAAAACATTCTTCTTTTGTTAATATGAAATTAACATTCTACTAAGTATAGTGCACATGTATGAGTACTTTCTGCCCAAGGTACAGGTAAATATTACACAAACCAAAGTATTTTGTTATAGGAGAGAGAAAAAAATAATGCAAGCCGTTCTCACTGTCATGGCACCCAAGCAGGGGGTTCCTCACACCCTTTTTTATGATAGTCACTTTGACCCAGGTGGATGAAACAAAGTTCAGCAGTGTGTCAGAAATATAAACATCTAGAACCGGTTTTCTTTTATCTTCATTAAAATAATAACAATACAAATTTCCACTTGTAGAATGCAATAGTTCCGCGTGAGTCGATGAATGCTTTAACATTGTAATTGAATCTGGAACACTATCACAAAATCATTGGTGCATCGTTACTGGTTCTTAGTGCAACAACCCCTAACATTAGTGGTTCATTAGTGTAGGTGCTACAAGTAAAATGTCATTGGGGTCATGATGAACTTGCCCACACTTCAAGCACTAATGAAAAAAATGTGCCATTCGTTAGTGCATCATTAGTACTTCTAGAAAAAATAATAGTTTGTATGGAATTTGATATTTCTGAAATTGTCCCCCCACACCAAAAATCTTGAATAAATCCCAAAATATGGTAACGCTAACATTAGTGCTCAGTGCGTTTAAGAGAACTAACGATGCACTTACGATTGCCGTTAACCCATGTAACCTATCTATGTTAGTTAGTATGAAATTTGATATTTCTGAAGTCGGACCACCCACCGAAAATCTTGAATATGTCCCACAATAGGGTAATACTAACCTTAGTGCTTAGTGTGTTTTAGTGCACTAATAATGCACTAATGATGTGATAAGTTTGGTGAAAATCTGTCTGCATAAAGACGGGTGGCGAGCAAACTTCATATGAAGAAAGACCCCACCAAAAATCTTCAAAAACTCGTAAACTCTGTTAACACTAATGTTAGTTCTTAGTGCACTAATGTGCACTAACGATGCACTTCCGATGGACGACGTTTGGTGTAATTTGGGAGAGATGAGGGGCCAACATCAGACACGTAAGTTGATGGTTTGTTCATGGTAGATTGCGTAAGTTTAAGGTCAATTTTCTCGAAATACTGGGAGGCCACAATTTTTTAAAAAAGTTGTGCAAAAGTGTACAAAATGCATACATTATTTTTGTTTACTTAAGTCATCGGTATGAAGATTCCGCACTCCAAGTTGATGGTTGAGTTCGAAATTTTAGAGCTAATTTTCTGGAAACACAGGGGTGAACAAAATTATTTGAGTTTAGTTGATTTTGAGTTTAACGTCCTTTCAGCATCGAGGCTATATGAGGCGGGACCTACTGAAGGCGCGTACGCTACCGCTTAGCCACGGAGGAGGTCACAAAATTATTTGAATGCTGTACAAAATTCTACGGGACAGGTACAATCTTATTTGCTTAGTATATGTCTGATATTGACAATCGGCACTCCAAGTTGATGGTTTGCTTATAAGGCAGAAACCACAACTTTAAGGCCATTTTTTTCGAAATACAGGGATATACAATTTTTTTAAAAGGTGTACAAAAGTGTACAAAATTCGTAGATTATTTTTGTCTACTTAAGTCTTCGATATGAACACTCCGTACTCCAACATGAACGTTGAGTTCGAAACTTTGACGGTAATTTTCTCGAAACACAGAAGTGTACAAAATTATTTTAAAGGTGTACAAAATTGTACGAAATTCGCATATTATTTTTAGCTACCTAAATCTCGAATCTGGTGATTTCGCACTCGAACGTCAAGTTGGAGTGCGGAATTTTGATCGCAAATTTCTGGAAACACATGGGTGTACAAATGTTTTTAAACGATGTACAAAATGTGTACAAAATTATGAACATGTTTAATATGTGATTTGCCGATTCCGGACTCCAAGTTGACGGACCTTTATTAAACGTTTAATAGTGTTTATATATATAATTCGATTATATACGCATATTACGATTATATCACGCATTTCTTTACTTTTAAAGATTTTGCATAAATATTATTCTTACCATGCGAAGCCCAGCATTTCAGCCAAAGGGTATTTATGTAATTGTTTCCTTTCTATTACGCATTCTTGTTTCATTGTTTGAAAAGACATTTAAAATACACTTAAATACATTTAAAAGTTGTTTATTTCTAGGAGTGTTACAAGTCTCGGTAATAAAGTTAACCAAACGTTGGCAATTATTGTTCAAACCTGAATAAACGTAGATAAAACAACTGATATAAGAAAACACCAAATCGGAGGTGTAAGGGAAGGGGCTGGCGCCCCATTTTTTAACCCTTCTTTCTCTGTTAGTAAAATTCGTCAACCTTTGAAAATTGTTGATCAAATTAGATCAAACGATGATCAATGGATTGGCATAAAAAAAATTCAATTCTCACATGAAGTGGGGCTAGCGTGTACTTAGCCCCCCGTACTAAAAATAGCTTATATTTATATTAGTAACGATGATGAAACGTTAAAATGTTTTGATCATACCTGATAAAACGATGACCAAACGATTGACATAGGAAAAGATCGAATCGGAGGTGAAGGGGGGCTAGTGTGTAGTTAGCCCCCTACTAAAAATTGCTTAAATTTATGTTGGTAACGCTGATCAAACGCTAAAAATTGTTGATCGTGTCGGATCAAATGATTGACATAAGAAAAGATCGAATCGGAGGTAAAGTGGGGGCTGGTCCCCCATTTTATAACCCTTATATCTCTGTTGGTACAGTTGATCAAACGTTAAAAATTTTTGATCATACCTGATCAAAAGATGATCAAACGAATGGCATCGAAATATTTTGAATCGGAGGTGAAGGGGGGCTAGCGTGTAGTTAGCCCCCCTACTAAATATCGCTTATATTTATGTTAGTAACTCTGATCAAACGTTAAAAAATGTTGATCATACCTGATCAAACGATGATCAAACGTTTGACATAAGAAAAGATCGAATCGGAGGTGAAGGGGGCCTGGCCCCCCATTTTGGAATCCTTATATCTGTTACTATAGTTGATCAAACGTTGAAAATTATTGATCAAACCTGATCAAACGATGATCAAACGATTGACATCAAAAAATTTCGAATCGGAGGTAAAGGGGGGGCTAGCGTGTAGTTAACCCCCCTACTAAATATCGCTTATATTTTTGTTAGTAAAGCTGATCAAACGTTAAAAATTGTTGATCATACCTGATCAGACGATGATCAAACGATTGACATAAGAAAAAGTCGAATCGGATGTGAAAGGGGGCTGGCCCCCCGTTTTGGTACCCTTATATTTCTTTTACTAAAGTTGATCAAACGTTGAAAATTATTGATCAAACCTGATTAAACGACGATCAAACGATTGACATCAAAAAATTTCGAATCTGACGTGAAGGGGGGCTAGCGAGTAGTTAGCCCCCTTACTAAATATCGCTTATATTTATGTTAGTAAAGCTAATCAAACGTTAAAAATTGTTTATCATACCTGATCAAACGATTGACATAAAAATAATTTTAAATTTAGCTTGAGGGGGGGGGGCTAACTGCACGCAGGTTTCAAACCAGAAGACTTTTGTTAATTGTAATCAACATATTGGATCCGCCATTTTGAATTTTCTAATTTTGACGTCAGATTTTGAATCAGCTTTCCTGAAACCTCCCTGGGTTCTTCTATATTAAATGATTGTTTTCTGTCTATGCTTCAAAACCTTCCTTTATGTTCAAAGGGTTATCGAGAGACCTTAAACCCGGACCATTGCCGAATTAAAAAAAAAAAAAAAAAAAAAATACGTGTCGATTCCTTTCCGATGTTGTACAAATATGCAAAGTTTCATTCAAATCAGTGAGTTACACTTCCGTAAGTTACCTTGTTAGAGACGCATTCAGTAATATAATAATGATGGCCAAAAGAATTATCTTACACAGTGACCAAGACAATTACAAGAATATTTTCTAATTCTATAAGTTATATACAAATGTGGAAACAAAGTTGTCTCAGTCATTTTCTAATGTGCAATTTTTGTACTGAGTGCACGTTTCAATGTAATTAAGTTGTTCCTTAAAGTGTCAAATGTGAAATACATTTAAATTCATATGATCAGTACAAGAGCCCGATCAAAAGTCCTGTTCATCTATCCGAAAAGCAATTACAAATGACCTTTATTGAACGTCTAAGTACATAGCAAGAAAATGCAAAAATAGCTACGCTTTAAAATTCTCAGCATATCCTATTTATGTTTCTGTATTAACATTTTTCTTTCGAAACAGTTCAGATCTTATGCTTTTCCTTTCTATCGACGAATGTGATATAAAAAGTCTCACTGTCGTGAGAATGTTTCTACGTCATCGTGACACACATGGTAAAGGAACTGTTTGAATGGGGGGAGAGTATATTGAAAAGGTGGATATATCTTTCTGAGCGTTTATTAACAAATGCAGCGAGCAGTTGTGGTCATAGCAAACTTCGAACTGCCTTTCGCCCGTTTACGAACGAGTTTTTTCTTTCCCAATAGAACTTGTTTTAAATACCCACTTCTACTCCGATAAAGCGAAGTGGAGAGCAAAACATACAGTGTGTCTCCCGGTTTAACGTGGTTGCCAGATTTAAGGAGTAGTGTAGGCAGTTCACTTGACGAATATCTGATAATTTAAATATAAACAACTATATAGTTTCTTTCCACATATTTTTACATTCTTGTAGACTTATTTCCCCAAAACTGCGTGTACTTTTCTACCTTGTGCTATTATTTTACACTGTAGATTTCTGAAATATTGCGACACTGTAGAGGTCCTCATAACGCCTGCAATTCTGTAGAAGAGTGTTAATAGTGTGTGTGTGTGTAACATTAGATCATCCAGATATGTTATTGGTACCGGTACCAATTATATCTTGCAGGTGATGTTGGCACCAGGATCCAACAAATATAGTACGGCACCATACGCAGTTCCCAAGAAACTGGAAGAAATAGCGACATAAGTATTTTCCCACCGCAAATCTGAATAAAATTCATGCATTTTGATCTCACTCTCGTTTTTGTATCTCTTCTAGTTTTTTATGCACATTTGGTTCCAACAAGTCGGTCTCCCAACTCGGAGCTAACAAGTACGCGTATACGTGTGTGTGTGTGTGTGTGTGTGTGTGTGTGTGTGTGTGTGTGTGTGTGTGTGTGTGTGTGTGTGTGTGTGTGTGTGTGTGTGTGTGTGTGTGTGTGTGTGTGTGTAAGGAAATTTGAGACAGTGTTAGGGGAGTGCAGAATACTTCCTGGACATAATATATATTTTTGCACAAGAAGTTGCAAACGTAAAAGATAAAGAAATTGCTGCAGCATTAAATTCAGAAAATATTTGCTTATAACCGGAAACTTAATACAAACTATTCATTTACTTGTTAGAGAGAGGCCATACACTCCCTTCTGGAAACCATGGATATATCTGTATTGCAAAATGTTGTTGTGTGTACAACCGAGAGTAGCAGAGACATCTTAACGGTACGTTAGCGACTTGGCCGGGGGCCCAGCAAGCATTGGGGGCCCCGCATGGCATGTATTAATTACAGCAAAATTTAAATCATAAGGATCACAACACATTTGTTTGCTCTGGGGCCTAATATGCTATTAAAACGGCAGTGGAGAGTAGATTAGACTGGACAGTACAGTACAGTAAAGGACACTAGCGCGGGGCCCCTTTAGGCATGGGGCCCGATTGGAAGCAATCGGTCCAATCGGATTAAGGCCGGCCCTGATAACCCCGTGCAGAGGAAGAACATGTGTTCAACACCAGCTACTTGAAATTCTAATTAAGCTAAGGATTTTAGTACTTTTACGACTGAAATCTAAGTTATAGGAGAGTTCATAATAAATGACTATTTAATACTTACGTAAGGTTTCCATCTAGAAGTACCTTTCATTTCCATCGCAGGCGGTTTATCTTCCAAACATGGATATTTACAAACTAGAGCCCTTCCAACATCTGCGTACTGGGAACTTGTTGGAATTCTACAAGAAATGTTAACATTGGTATTATTAGTCTTCACGAATGGCTGTCCTTACTTAAATGATTAAGAGTACGAGTATTCACTAAATAAAGATTATAAGTTATTTACAAATAAAAATGAAATCTTTCAGTTTAACGTCCCACGATTATGCCCTTTAGGCTAAAGGAGACGATAGTTAAGGCAAGTGAACGATGATGGGAAGAATTGATGGAATCAGAATGTCGGGGGTTCCCAAGAAAATCTACGAACACGATATTATCCAGAACAAACTTCCTTGGCCAGAGATTGAACCAGGGACCCCATGCACAAGAGGTAAGAGCTCTACCACTAAATCACCGTGCACCATGATTTAAAAATCATAAAGAATTTCATGATTAGTTAAAAGCAATTTATAGACAGGGTGCACAACTGAACGACTCCAGTGCATGGGTTCCTTGGTTCAATTCTAGCTCGCGCCAAGTGAGTTTTGTGGTGGACAAACACTGTGTGCGTGCGTTTCCTCGGGACTCTCCCGTTTCCTTCCACTTCCTTTATTCCACCATATCATTCATTTCTCATCATCATCGTCTTTAGTCTAGCCGGCATAAGCGTAGGACATAAAACTGAAAGATTTCATCTCATTTCCAATGCCTCTATTGGCAGCAACAATGTTTAATACTACGTAGAATCACTACCTTACAAAAAGTTATAGTCTTAGATTATTATCATTTATATTATAAATAATTTTAAAAATCATACAAATGTGTCGTTATGTTATGGGTGTCCAGTAAAGTATGTCGCCAGTCAAAAAAGGTTTGTAACCACTGTTGTATGATAGTCATGCCACCTATCAAGGTGAAACAGATATTGAAGTATATCTCAGGAAATACGTACACTGTATATTCCAGTATTGCATCAAATAATGTTTTCACTATACTCTTCCTGTATCGTGGTAATAAGCCCTCTTCCTTTGCTGGACCACCATTGTCCAAATATGTTTGAACATCAATACGGAATTGTGGAATTGGGAAGTCAATTGGCCACTTCCTCGTTAATTGCCTAAAACAGATATGAAACAATCAATCATTCATCAATACATAATACGAGGAAAAATCGAAAAGTCTTGCGCCTACTCCACTGTAGCCAGATTACAAATCATAAAGGAAAAAACAAGATATACACAGCATTCTACGCACCTTTTATCTACTTTTCTATGTAACCATCACTTCTGTTGAGGCCCTTGTCCCACAGTACCGTAAGTTTCCCGACGGCTGCTGCGTAGATCATCATGGAATCAACGATAAGTAACGCTCTGCGCCTAGGTTTTGTTCATGAACTTCTGTCCTGCCAGGAACTTCTTGAATGGACGAAACAGAATATTTGGGCTATTCCAAAACTGAAGTTTCGCGATTGTTTTGTATGCCACGTGCGGTTTTGCGTTGCCGTGTAGGAAAGCCACATTGTCAACATCCGGAATACCCTTATGAATTTTCCTAATGGCTGTTCACAGATGGGGGAAGTGTGCGGCAGTAGAGTTCTGCTTTTATGGTTTCACCTCTTGGTAGGAAATCCAGTAGGTCTGGTCCCAACTGTCCCACAACACTGTGTGCATAAATTTACCGGTCGATGGATTGTTTGGAATTTTCTCGGTTATTGGCGAACCAGATGTTTCTACACCTTGCTCTGCTGTTTTGACTCGGGAATGCAATATAGTATCCATGTTTCATCGCCAATGACAATGAGGTCCAGAAAACTGTCCTCCTCCTCCTCGACGTAACGCTGCAAATGTTTCTGTGACATGATCATTCGCTTGTTCTTGTTGACATCATTAAGAAGCTTATGAAGCCACCGTTCCACACCACATGACACCGTTCCATACCATATGAAGGGTACGATCTTGATCAATGTCATAAACACTACCAAAGGAAATTTCATATTCACTGCCACTCATGTATCATCTCTGACAATGTCCTTCAGATAAATATGTCGATCATCTTTTACCTTTCGTCAATACTTGTAATGTTCTACGGTGTCAGCAAGAAAAGCGAGATTAGCCCGATCGTTCATTGTCCTGGATATTTACTTGTCCATTTTCAAACTCCTTGCAACACCATTGCACATTTCGCCACTTGTCTTCATACACCAGCTCTATTTCCCTGTAGATATCTGTGACTGTGTGCTTCTTACACCACAGAAAACAACTAATATTTCGCTACCCATATGCTATGGATGTTGAGTAATCCAGCAATCTTTTGGCAACTGATAACAGCGCCATGTAGTTGAAAAATCGGAAGTTACTCTGGGAGGGTTCGTTTCAAGAAAAACCTATCGCTCCGCTCGTATATCTCCATTTTGAATTAATTTGTATTATACACTCGAATAAAAATAGGCACAAAGACTTTTCGATTTTTCCTCTTATTTATTTATGAAAAATGTAATTATTTATAGGAAAGAATTATTTAGAGAAATATGTATGTATGAATGATGACATAGGTGACGGATCACTGGGGTCATCTGATTCACTTGGGTCCAGTTTTTGTTCAGGTTAACGTGGTCTGAGTCTCGCTTCTCAGGTCCTACCTCAGCTAGTGACCCAGACAGGCCCGAAAGCTGCCCAATATCAACTCTATATTTTTGCAAAATGTAATAATGAATAAATAATGAACTCCATTACTCAAGTTTAAATATTCACTCTTCGATTCTCGGTGTGACATTATGTTTTAATCACGGTTCATTTAATGTAGGTGAGTTGAATTGATTTTGAGTTTAACGTCCCGTTCAGCAGAGAGGCTATATGAGACGTGGACCTACTGATTAACGTGGAATTCGAACCACATGAGCTCTCGCCGGGAATCGAACCCGGGTCTCCCACGCCATAGGCACGTACGCTAACCGCTTTTAATGTAGTTGTTCGAAGTTTTATCTTGTAGAGTCAATCTCATAAAGGATCTTCACTACAGTGAAATTAAATTACCGCTAAATTTAGAGTTTCTCTGTAATATCTTCAAAACAAATAAAAATATTCGAAAAGCAGAAACGTAGTGAACTAGACAATACTACTTTGCATGTGATACCATTATCACAATTCATCTATCGTATTTCGATTTGCAACTGTAGATAGATTTAGCACTTTTTGCGGGTTCTGTAAATAGCGGCACACCAAAAGCAGATAGATTAACTATGGTAAAGGTATCATATGCAAAATCGTATTATCTAGTTCACTACGTTTCTGCTTTTCCAATGTTTTTATTTCTTTTGAAGATATTACGGAAAAACTCTAAAATTAGCGGTAGTTTAATTTCGCTGTAGTGAAGACCCTTAAGATGCGGACTTACAACTTGAAGTGGCATGTATTCCTATCAGGAATTGATTCACGGTCTTCTATGCTAACAGGTCACGAAAGGCATACTCTACAATGAATTATAATTTGCCCACAAACAAGGGAATTTCCAAGAAATTTCCGTCCTGACAGTGAAATATACCGCCATTTCTAATAGGCCGGCCATAGGATATAGTGCCATCTATGGAAGAAATAATGTATCAGTTCCAACTGCTTAGCTGCATCAATTTGTTGGAGACTGTCCACTGAATGAATCACTGTGCATCGAGTTCGCAGCATGATAATGCTCCAGTTCATACAGCTGTAGTTGCCAAGGCTGCAGTGCTAAACCTGAACTGTATGGTTAGTGATAACAGCCGTGCGGACTAAGTGACTAATTCAAATTCCTGCCTCTAACGAACTGACGGAGTTAGACAGTTGGAATCTACACAATATTCCTTTTATAGATGACATTATATGTCAGGAAAGGATTATTACAAATGACGTGATATTTCCGTGTCAGGTCGGAAATATTTGACAATACCCTCGTATATTCGCAAAAGGGAGAGAAAAATTATAAACTTGGCGAGAAAAGTTATAAAAGAATTATGCTTATTAGAATCACTTTGACAGATTCGCCGTTCTGGTCTCCAAGTATTTGTGGGTCACATAGAATCAGGAATCTGTCCAGGTCACAACGGGTAAAATGGCTGTTCATGTCACCAGATCTAGTGGATCATGGATTTGACGAATTCCATCTTTGGTAAAGATGCTTGACGATTTCTTCCAAGAATGGTTTATGTGCACTGGCACAAATCCCGCGTGTCTCCTCCGATCTTGAAACTGAGGGAGACTGTCCCTCCAATTCGATCTGAATTTTTTTTTCGGGGGGGGGGGAGAAGAAATGTGATGATTTGTGTACGATTGCCACAAGGGAAAGCGAGATGAAATTGATGTCCCCTCAGAATAAACCTCAAATCTGCTCGCCTTCCAATGTTGAAAACAATTCTGCTCCCCTGATCCTCCACAGTATTGTTTTTTAACTTCATAAATATTTTGAACATCGCTTAAAAAAATTATGGGAACGGTCTTATCCGTCCCCTTCCCCCCCTCAATGTTGAAGATAGATTTGAGCCGCTACATATGTGAACAAGGAAACTACGGCAGCTTCAAACATTATAACTACCTTAAACAGTTACTATTTTTCGCCGCTTCCACTAATGTTGTGTGTTTAAATGACAAGGAATTGTGTGAAGATACATCATGTTTAACTTTGCTTATGGCAACATAATAATGAAACTTATTCCCGTATTTAAAATAGTAATAATATTTTTAGTTGGTCTTAGCTATAGAACAATTACATACAAACTACGTTCACATATTGCTAATGATACTTCTCCATTGAAGCGTGTATGCCTGTCCCCAGGTTTAAGTTATTCTTAATTCATATTTAAGGTTTTTGCATAAAAAATAAACTGCAGAACAGGGGCGGATCCAGGACGGACTTTTCGGGGGGCAGTGGGTTGTAATACTGTTACTTAAAGCTACCTTTAAGAGCTCCAAACTCTGGGATGGATTTTATTTATATACAAAATAAAGTTTCCTCCTCTGGAGGGGGCGATTGCCTCGATCTCCCCCCTGGATTCGCCCCTGCTGCAGAATTAATTTTTAATTAAATATCTCGGCTTTACTAGAAACAGGAGAATCGTGCTATAACTTTGGTAGAACTATATTACAGTTAGTATACAACAGACATTATATTATAAGTTCAAACGTTTCTGAGCTGTTAACCAGATGGTTGAACTTGTATTCGGCACACCACTTCCTCGATTTGTAGCTAAATGCCAGTTACGAGGAATGATTAGAAAGTAAGTTTACAAAACAATGAAACCTTTAAGTTTTATCTCACACTATTATGCCGGGTAGGCTAAAGGAGAAGGTGACGATGAGACATGAATGAAATAGTGGAATGAAGAAAGTGGGAGGAAACGGGAGAATCGAGACAAAACAAACGCACACGGTGATTGTGCACCACAAAGTTCACTTGGCGCGAGCTGGGATTAAGCCAGAGACCCAATGCACCACAGGTGAATCCTCGAGCACTGAGTCACCGCGGCCCCTTAAGTTTACAAAGCCTGCAGTGAAATGTAGGGGTCCACTTATTATTGCACATATTAATATAGCCAACATACAGTAGAGCCAACAGATAGTACATACATTAGGTTATTTTCCGACATTGTCTCTATATCGCTTGAGGCACCCACATCGTGGGATGAGTTTGAAGATTTCTTCCTGTGAAAAGTCCTGTCTTGTGTGTTCAGCTACTTTGTCACGAAGTGTTTCGCCTTCTCGTCTGAAACGAAGCGAAGAGCTCCTAGGTGCTCCTTCAAATGCGGGAACAGGTGAAAGTCGCTTGAAGCGAGATCCGGGTTGTGGGGAGGGTAGTAGATGATGTCCGAGCAAAAGTGCTTGAACAGCATGATGGTCTTCTGAATTATATGCTAGTGTCCTCGTCGGGGACGTTTTCTCTACCAGCCATAAACTTTCGAAATCATTCTACGACATTCTAACGAGACATTAGTCTCTCTCCGAAAACCTCTTCCAGCTGCCAGTGAATTTCAGTCGTGGTTACATGTTTCGCCTTTTAGACGAATTTCTTCGCGAAACCAGCTTTCCAAATGTGTCCCATTTGTGTTTACTTATAACTAGCACCGTAGATAATTAGCGCTACGCGTGGTTGAAACTCTGCACAGTTGCCAACTGCATTTATTAAAATTACCACACATTCCTCATTGCTCTGTAACAGACAAAACTCCAGAAATATCAGCCTTGTAACCTTACTTTGTGATCCTCCCTCGTATTTTAAATTTTACGTAATCCTACGAAATCTTCGCGTACCTCTGTTGATATGCGTACCCCTATGGATATGCGTACCCCAGGTCCAATACAAATCAAATAGAAAGGGAAAATAAACAATTATTTTACTACTTGTGGGATTCTATAAAAAAAAAATAAGTATTAATTTAGCTTTGATCAATTTTTAACAAGTATCAATTTAATCAATGCAAGATTTTAACAATTTATATTAAGTAATAAAAAAGTTAACTTTCATTGGTAGTTTAAATCGTTAAAATTTTAATTGTTATTTTCCAGATCTGCATAGCTGGATTATGGGATTTACAGCCTACCTCACTCAGCTCATACCTCCTCTTTCCGATGCTCTTTTGGTAAGTTCTTATAAGATTGCAACACTTTCTTTATTGCTAATAATACCTAGATAACAAATAATATTTCAGATAACACCATTGTAAAAATTTCATCCTTGCTGTGGTTCCTCTAAATTCAACTAATTTACGTGCATTACTTATAAATATACAGATGGTTCTGAAAATAATAGAAACACCTGTAATTTGCAACACGTAAGAAGTATGAGGTGGTTAACACTGAAAATCAATGTTCAGCAACTGGCCGATATTGGATACTGCCTTAGGTGATTGTCTGCAGTACGTTAGGTATGATAGGACAAAGGTATATATAGGTATTCAAACGGGCAGATGGTTGTGATCCAAAATGAGATATCTCACTGAGTTCCCAAGAGACCAAGGAGGCTCTGTGATTATGTGGACTGCAAGTTTTTGGCCGCAGATCCTGTGGTTAAGGTTATGGAGTGTATTACTACCGGTGATCATATGGGCATTTTACGTTATGGCCAAGATGTTTCCAGCCAATGATGCACTTTTCTAATGTGACAATGTGACAATTCAAAGTGCTGAAGCTGCTTGCTAACCCTTTCGGGATTTAAGATGTGTATATATATGTGCACCATCATAGGTGTGTATTGTTTTAAAACGCTCATTTAACATATATTACTGCTGGATTTTTTATTGTTCAGTAGTAAATCCACTGCCAAACAGGTTACATGAGTTTTGGGAAGGAGGTTGTCTAGTTGGTTAGGGCCATGACGTCATTTGTTTGATCTTCAAGAGTTCTTTCGCAAATGCTGTCTAAAAGGTTTTATGCGATACAATAACACATATATATGTCGTCGATATCACCATCAGACAGGACACACGTGTTGCAGCCTTTCTTCTTCATTCCCTCCATGTTACACAGGACCTGTCCAGAGGGACCTAAACTTTTGAAATAGAGATTTTTGAGAAAAATACCCATTTTTTTATTTTTTTAAAGTATGTGATACGGATATATGAATGGTACCGTTTGGAAGTTCGTTTATCCTGAAGAGAATGAGGTAGGAACCAAAATCCTAGAATAAATAGTGACAATGTAGTAGTTGCTTGATTGAAAGGCTAAAATTTACCTTAAAAATCCCAGAATGGTTAATGCGTACTTTCATGATCATTGTAGTGAATAAGTCTCCCCTGGCACACCCAAATCCACAGATCTCAGCATTATTGGAAATCTGTTGTCTGTTCTGGAGCTCAGAGTGCTAAGCAGAGATATTCCTACAATCTCTTTGATGGAATTGAGCGCTCAACGAATAATACAATATTACTCTGCAGACATTTGTAACTTATATGCTTCAATTCCACTATGAATAAGAGCTATTTTGCAGATTTAACAGTGGTCCCATGTCGTTCAAATTTCGTTTTTCTTCAATGTTTCCATTATTTTGATAATCATCTATATATATTGAAACTTACAGCTCTGAGCAACTGCCAACCTTATCCAGGCCACATTCTCAAGCAATTTTTAAACACATTGTGATATGAGTAGATTCTGAGTTTAATGTCCTGTTCAGCAGCGAGTCTATATGAGACGTGAACCTACTGATTAACGTGGAATCCGAACCACAGGAGCTCCCGTCGGGAATCGAACCTGGGTCTGCCACGCGAGAGGCGCGTACGCTAACCGCTTAGCCACAGAGGTGCTCTCACATTATGATATGTTTCTAGGATCTACAATACAGGGTGTTCCAAAAATTTATCGCAATATTTTGGGCATAGATCCCTTACATCAAAATGAGAAAAAGTTTATATGGACCTGTGGTCGGAAGTGCATAGTAGGTGGGAAACGTCAAAAGGTCCATAGTTCCACTACTATAGAACGGATAGTAGCCAAGTCAAGACATCACTGAGGAACTGGTATGTGAACTATCTAAATATCCATCTTTCAGAACCTCTGGTACTTACACAATCATTTTTAGAGAGGCTATTTGGGAGTACTTGATCACTCTCCACCTACATATCTTAAAAATGGTGTGCAAGTACTGGAGCATTCTTAAACATGAATATTTTGGTGGTTCACATACCAGTTCTTCAGTGATGTCTTGACCCGACTACGATAGGTCCCATAGTAATGGAGCTATGGACTTTTTAAGTTCACTTGTTTCACGCTTTTAGCACCTTATAACTCCGAAAGTATCGACTTTTGAGCACAGGTCCACATGAACTTTTTTTCTTATTTTGATGTGAGGAATCTGTATATTATGGAATTACTGAAAGGTGGCCTCAGACATATAGCTGCACATGTTGTAAACAAAACCAGAGGGAGGATTGTTCGCCAATCACAGGACTATTCTTCCACGCTGTTTCTAGGCAACGAAGGTCACTGACCGCGCTGTTGCCGATAGTTGAGACGATCTGTTAAACGTCTTAAGTTTGTCGCCAGAGGTACTGTCTCTGTTGCTGCAACAGCGCCTCCAATACTCCACATGCTCTACACAACTGTCAGAAGCCACCTTTCATTGCGCACACAGTAGGTATATACAGACAAGAACAGTGGAGGCTGCAGAGCTCTATAATGAGAAAATCACATCGGCAATGGGAGCGAATTCTACTTTCCCTGTCTTCCGAACAGGTCCTCTCCCCGGCCCAAGCTTTGGGAACCTCTACTGATTTTTCACTTTGAAAGCAATCTTTAAATTCTGACGGGAGGTACAAATGTTACAAATAATAATAATAATAATAATAATAATAATAATAATAATAATAATAATAATAATAATAATAATAATAATAACGAATTATTTTACAAAAATACACACCTTTCATCACCTGCACTTTCCGATGAGGAGCTTGGACTCGTATCTTTCGATATAATTTCTCTGGCATCACTCAATGTATTTTCACCATCTTCAGCTCCTAGTACTTTGTTTTCTATAGTATTTATAGGCACAAAAGTTGAAGACTTTTCTTCAATAAGGGAGTTAATAGCAAATCCCTTGATAAAGCTGAAATGAAAAGTAAACAAGGTAAAAATGTGCATAGCATGTAGTAAATATAATGAGAATTGAACGATATAGGGTAATTAATTCCATTCCATGTTTTAAAGAATGTTTTACTACATACAGGGTGTTTTTGTTTAAACTCATGGATTTCATTTGGATCTAGAATTTCTAACTGAAGTCCAATTTTCATGCGGTTTATGGCAAATGGTCAAAAAAATGGGAGATTTACGGAACGATGTTTACTGATTTAAATTCATCTCGGTTAATATCGGCCACGCTTCAAGAAAAACAACAAATATTCACCAGTGTACTTTACAATTAGAATGAGGTTTTGGAATTTTGAAGCGGTAAGTGGTAACATCCATAAACATGTTGAATAGCTATAGCTGGTTTCTTGCGACAAACGATGGAGAGATTTATTTGGTGACCTAAGGAGTCGATAACTGGCATCTACCTGCGGGGTTCGATGTCTCTGTGTCTCACTCAGAAGCGATCTTGTTTCTTCCAACTTAATCACTAGCAACAATATTGTGTTGCTGTTGAAACGATTTTTTTTTAGGTTGTCTGGGGGAAAAGAAGTTACGATTATAGCAACTTAGTCAATGACAAAGTCAAAGACATATTTACCTCCTATAAGGTGACATCCCACGAAGATCAACCTCGGCTGCTGGTAGTTGAAGACTGGCTCTCGAATTTTGTAAATTTCTCTTATATATTTTTCGGATAGGGTGTTGGCCGGAACATACAATCACACAATGTTAATTGATGTAAATGGTAAGAAAGGGGGGGGGGATCGAATAGTATGATTAGGCGGAGTTTATTGTGATTCCTTTGACATGTTTATTTGTGATTGGTTATGAACTTGAGTAGGATGGCATAGCGACGTAGAGATAGGAAGAATATCCGTTTTCCGGATTTCATTATTTTTCCTATTTTTCTTAATTTGATTATCCACTATCGATGATGACAAAATTCCTGTGGTTGCTACAACCATATTTTGTATTTTCCGTACAATGCGTTTCCCGTAGGAAACGATAACCATCAAAATTTAACTTAGCGGGGTTTATACATTTCCAGGATGATATCTGCTATCCTGTTGTTCCTAGAGCGTCAAACAAATGGAATTCCATTTCTCATCTAAAATAATAATGAAATTTAAGTCCAAAACCAACCAAGAGAAAACGAGTCTCTGTTATAAGAAAAATAATGATTTAGTTAATCTAAAATTACCTATAAATTATCCAAATCAAAAATATCTCTTGCACTGTCTGGGGCAGAACGTGAAAAAAAAAAAAAAAAAAGTTTCTAAATATCCTTTGCGTAGTAACAACAGATTCCGTTGTCTAAAAACTTTTAACGATAAACACCCATTGCTCCAAACAGTACACCATTCTTACTGTGTTCTGATCACAATAACACATTAGCACAGTGTTGCTAGACCAGTCAGTTAGAAAAGCAGGATATTCGAAGATAAAAAACAGGAGAAAGCAGTAGACACATACAGTGGTGGCGTTTGAATGTAAATCCGGGAGGGGCAATAAAATTTGCCATTATTAAGGGCGCAGTAGTCAAAACAAGCAGTCCAGAATTCATTTCCGATTAACTACGTTGAGCAAATGAAAGGGAAAAGTCCCGATTTATATTAATATTATTTGATACATACGTGTGTGAAGTAAAACGTAGTGAAAGAGCAAAGTGGAGTGGGAAAATATCTTTTCATGCACGTAGCGATAACGTAGCTGTATGGTACAGTCATACGTGATCGCGGCGTAAGACGATTTCTTGCTGACGATCGTGTAGAAATGATCTAAGCCACTCTTCCAACCCAAGTCCCAATCTAAACAACACTTACTTGCAAATCTTACAGAAAGTCGTAAAAACACTAACCATAACGCATATAGAAGATGACCTACAGTTGTATTCTTTGGATTTACATTATATACAGTAAAGCTCTATATCTATATGCTCTACAAAGCTTTGTGTATTATAACAGAGAAATTTCATCTTTTTATGTGAGGAAATATTGAAAATTCAATATTAATAATAATATATTTCTTCAACTTCTCGAAGTAAGGAAAAAGCAGGAGATTGTTCACTTTTCATTTTCTTTTGCAGTAGATCAGTAGAACGGAGAGAAAGCAGGAGATCTCCTGCAAAATCAGTAGATCTGGCAACATTGCATTAGCACACAACTGTACAGCACAACAATGTCCAATTCAACGTTCCAGTTTTCTCTTTCTTGTTGATCTTGGCGAGGTTGCCATCTAACGGAGAAAAATCAAACCTCCGCACCTCATTCTAATTGTAAGATACATTGGCGAATATTTGCCGTTATTCTTCAGGCGTGGCCGATATTACCCGGGATGAATTTAAAACAGTAAATATAGTCTCATAAATCTCCCATCCTGCCTTGATCATTTGCCACAAACTGCATGAAAATAGAACTTCAGTTAGAAATTCTAGACCCAAATGAAATCAATGAGTTTTTAAAAAGATCCCAGCGTTCCTCTTCACCACCGAAGTTATATGAGGCGTGAACTTACAATTTAAGATAAAACCACTTTAATTTGTTCAATTTGTTAATTCACATCCACCGGGAATCGAACTGAGAACCACTTCCGCCAAAGACGCATGCACTAGCTACTATACAAGTGAGAAGGGCTAAAAATAGGGAATGAATCCACCACTAACTTAATCCTACGTTCATTTCTATTGATCACTGTACTATTTCTTTGTAAATATTGTCGATACTAAGATCTCTGTAACATTAGTACTTCGATAGAGTGAATCCTTTATAATGGTTATACAAAGGGCTAACCTAGTCAGCTTCAAGTGGATGGTCTGTGACGTCCCAGTACACTGCTCCTATCTCCATATATAAAAGAAGAAGTCCTAACGAACTTAGTCGAGACAGCCTTAGCTATCTGCTAACGAACTCAGTTGAGACAACTAGCTACCTACTGAAAAAAAAAAAAATCGTAAATTTCCTTTTGCTCCAGAATTATTATATGGACTAACGGACATAAGTCATTGTTACTCGTTACAATGCTAACAGTCTGACTATTAAAGAACTCTGTCGAAATAATTAGTTATCAATTTCGAGAAAAGAATTCAAAACTGTCCTCCCATTCAAGGTTATCGTGTGGAATAACAGACGGACAAGGTTACATTATAAGTCCACTTACGTGATCCTAAGGTGTCCTTCCACTTGCGTACATTTCCATTTGCGTACATGTCAAAATTCTTCCCAGTTGCGTACAAGTGCCAGATGCAGTGAAATGTCAAGATTTAAAAGCGAGGTAAGAATTCCCATTTCCGTACAGGTTCAATAGCTGGCACTATTTCTGTGAATATTAGTTAGTTTTTGAGCAGAGGAGGATATGAAATCTAAAGTTTTCGTTTCGAGTAGCAGCCACAGCGAATAAGAATCCTTGAATAGTTTCGTTTTGTAGACTGCCTAGCAGACCAGCACGACCTTCTTTATTGACGGCACGTTTAAGAGCTACAACAAACTTTTCTCCCATATTTTTGTAATTCATGCAGATATTGGAAGTTTAATAGAGGAAACTCATGTGATTCCAGTGGTTTGTAGCCTTCTTCCGAAGAAGAAAAAGCATATATATGAAAGGTTGAAGTCCTGAATTGGAATACTGAAGTTGCAATCGTAGGCTTCAAGGAAGCAGTAATAGATTCTAGATTCTTTTAGGACAATTTTCCCTTCAGTTTCCATAAGTGTGTGCAATTTTCACTTTAACCAGTGTCTTTGGCGTAATATACAGGATTTGGTCTTGGTTACAGACTACAAAAACAATGATAATATAAGACTTCAGATTCCAATGTTTGCATCATTAGCTTTTCTTCCGTTAGGAATGGGGGACTATTTATTCAAGAAGACATCCCTAAGCTTGAGCAGTTCTATGGATATTTCGTTGACCAGTAGCTAGAAAATTCTACAGTCCCAATAAGCGTGTGGAACTGTCATAAAAAACGCCAAAGAACATATAATCCCGCAGAGGATTGGGATAACAGGTTAAATACTCTTCTAAACAAGCAAAATCCTCATGTCATCGAATTAGTCCGTTTTCTCAAATTAGAAGTCAGGACAAGTGACAATGCTTACGACAGAAAGTATCTCAACTTGCAAGGTAAAAGAAGAAAGTATATATATGCAGCTTGACAAAAAAAAAAGTTTTGGGTAGTTTTGATGTTTCAAAAGATGTTAGATGATATTTGGTTGCACTTTCATATATTCATAAGTTGTCATAAACTATAAATCTTATATATATATATATATATATATATATATATATATATATATATATATATATATATATATATATATATATATATATATATATATATACAGAAAGCATTATACTACTTATAGGTGGTGGTAACAACGGTAAACGGCCTACTGCACATATACCAAGATCATTGAAGATCCATATATAAGTTCGACGAAGACTTTACAAAAGCCGACTTCTATATCCCTTTGATGTGAAGAGGTGGGTCGAAAAAAACTTACAACAGTATGAAAAGCATGTATGCATCTTTCTGTATTTCCTTGAGCGTGCAATTCCATATCATCGTCTGCTCAAACTTTATTTAAAATGCACAGAAACAGTGTCAGTTATTAAACATGTACGGAAGTGGGAAAACTCTTAACAATATCAAAATATGCCATCGGCGGTGGGTTGTAATACTGCTACTTAGAGCCACTTTTAAGAGCTCCAAATCCTGGGATGGGTTTTATTTATAAGAAAGATTCTTCTTCTGGGGATCCGCTCCTGATTTCAGAACTACAGAAACATAAATATCTGAATTTTGATGCTCCATTTCTCAAGACAGTTAAAACGTCTTCTAACTGAGCAGGCATGTAATAAATATCCATTAATGTCATATGAACGTTACAATAGCCTCGAAACGTTACGTTAACTATCTTTCAGTCGTCTATTTAACGTGTCCTCTATGTACGTCTAAAACACATGCCTACAAGTTGTCAGAATTATAAAATGTTTAGAATTTTGAAGCCACAACATATTGAGTTTATACAACAAGAACTGTATATCGATTTCTCCACTCGAAACATATCCAAACTTACCTTTCACTAATCACAGCTTTGAACTTGCGAAAATAATCAGGAATAAATTCCTCATCAACATCAACCCAGTCTTCATATTCGTTATTCCAAACCTGAAGATGAAGTAAAGTATCTATTGGAAGATTAAATGTCTTCTTCACATTGAGAATGGCGTCCTGGGTTCTATTGGTAGACACAATCACTTTCTTTCTCTCGTTCAGTGTTACGTGAAATCTTTTGACCTGTAACTAATATGCGTACATCATTAATAAAATGCAGGTTCATTTTTCTCTTAACTTCATATACTTTATTTAGTCATACGAGGGGCAGTCATAAAGTTCCCGTAATTAGCTCTTTATTACCACAATATAAGCACACTTAATCGCCTTCAAAGATGGTACCTCCGGAACACACACACACACACACACACCTACACACACACACACACTTGTTCTACCGCTCCTGTGATTGGTGGAAACACCGACGAAAGGACTCTTTTGGTATCTTCCAAAGTTCAGCCGTCGCGTTAATTTCATTTCTTCTATGTTGGCGAAACAGAAAAGGTCCATTCTTAGCTTTGGAAAGAGCCAAACATCTGATAATGCTAAACTATTTTTTTTAAGACTATCAAACGCTCTGAATAAGATTTTCCCCATTTGCACATGAACTTGATGTTTGCGCGTAGCTCGATCTGTGAAATTGCGCCAACTGATCTCTACACACTGCAGTGTTGCCAACCAAGTTGATGCAAAAAGTCGCTAAATGGGATATATATATATATATATATATATATATATATATATATATATATATATATATATATATATATATATAAATGTCAGATATGTGATCAATTCAAGGGATAATACTATTTACGCTACAAAAACATATACGTAAAAATAGATGAATCATATGTAACAAACAATAATTTTACTTTTAGTGCAATATGTATCTCTTTGCTTTATGATCAATTTCACTTGAACGAAATCAAAAATGAGTTTTAAAAATGAACAAAAGTAAAAATCTATACAGAAAAAATCTTACATCCTATTCTTTTTCACTCACGCTTCTACAGATAATTAACTACTATCGGTACTGTATTATTTGTGTCTCTAAACGGTAGCTCTACAAACTAAAGGACATTAAAGGCTGGAGCTGGTCTTCGTTAGAGGATAAGAGATAAAAGCAATCAAACCGGGAATATGGAGATAAATGCTATTAACTTTTCCAGATTGTTAATACCGGAGCTGGTTCAAATAAGCAAAAGGATAAATAACATTATACCTGAACTGATTCGAGCTAATAGTACTTGATTATAGGACAAGTTGTTCGGAGCACAAAAGTCGGTAGATTTGTAATTAAGTCGCCAAATTGTCATTCAAAAATCACCAAGAAAAAAAGTCGCTAATCGAAAAAAAAATTGTTTTTGTCGCTATCCTGTAAGTCGAATTCCCTAGATTCAGCGACTTTCCCCCCAAATTGGCAACA
The DNA here is from genome assembly GCF_964235325.1 of Thermobia domestica. Lineage (NCBI taxonomy): Eukaryota > Metazoa > Arthropoda > Insecta > Zygentoma > Lepismatidae > Thermobia > Thermobia domestica. The sequence goes on from NC_137471.1 coordinate 134,079,128, forward strand.
CTGATACACTCTTACGTTCAGCTGCACTACTCGTACCTGCCTGTTATGACCTGTCCACACTTGTCAATTTCATAATTAGGCAACCTAATGACTGTACTGCACAAAATTCACTGTGATTGTATTACAAATGCCAAAATTACAACAGCATTCAGGAAACCTTTTGACTGCTCCTCGCACATACATACATAATATATCTGTACATAAATTCTACAATGTTATTAGCGTGTAACTGAAAAAATGTACAAAGATAAAATGAGATGTGTGTATTTGATAGATCTCACTGACCTGAATAAAACGTTCTAAGTTTATATTCTTAATTTCTTATGCGTAGTTCTCGAGAAAAAACTATTCTTTTCTAAACCTAGAAACTTATGTTGTTTACAATTACCACGCCGTCTATTTAGATAAAACTAAAACTAATACTGATGTGTAAGTCATCAAACTCTATACAGTAAAACTTGTCTTTAACGGAATTGAACGGGACTCGTCAAAAATTTCAGTTAAAGATAGGTCTCCGGTTAATGGATGTAGACCCATGCAAAAAAAAAAATGCATGCATATAATAGACATACTGAGACAAATTAAGACGCTGTACGTACCTTAGTAAATTTCCACTATTTATTTCTACTACGAATTAATACACACAAAACTTACAATGAACTGAAAAAAGTACTGGACACATGTTAACTTAATTTTTTTCAATAGTCAAGGAGGGTTTTTTGTACACATACATCGCTGCTTGTATGCCCAACTTTCCACAAAGACTTTAGCCTGAGAAAGCACGCTAAGCATATCAGTGTCATTTTGACGTAAGGTAAATGTTGTAGCTCTTTTAAACTTTTGACAGAATGTTGATACGTCTTTGGTTTACACTCTCCTTCCAACTCAATGTCTTATTTCTCTTCTTCCTCCACCTCCTCTTCTCCTTTCAGACTTTCTGTATAATTTTCAACCGAAGCATGTATAATTCATCGTGTATGCTTCGGTTTGCACATCACAGTCTGTTTTGCTTTAAATATATCTAACCTCTCATAGGATGTCTAAAAACTTTCTAAATCCTGCACACCGAAACACGAAATTTTCCGTTAAAAGATTTATTATGATTTCTGTTGTCCGCGTAACACAGTTTTCGTTTAATGAAGGAAATTTAACACGATTTTCGGCAGTAAATTCATACAACCGTGAAATATTTCCGCTTAACCCAAGTTTCCGTTTAATAAAAGATTCGTTGAAGACAGGTTTTATTGTATTATGACAGTAGCAAATCGATTGCACACAAGACAATATGATATAGCCCGAATTATCTCTTGAACTTTAATTATTGATTAAGTACCTATATTATTAAAAAATATTAGACATATACGGTATATCAATCGATAGATAGTACAAAGGTGAAGAAAATGGCATGCATGAAGATAAATTTTCATGAGTAATTTTTGAGAAAATTGAAATGAAATTTTTGAGTTTTACGACCCACGGTTATGCCGGTTTGGCTAAAGGAGACGGTGATGATGAGAGATGAATGAAATGAAGGAAGTGGGAGGAAACGGGAGAACCCCGAGAAAACCAGCGAGCACGGTGTTTGTCCACCACAAAATCCACACGGCGCGAGCTGGGATCGAACCAGGGACCCCAAGCACTGGAGGTGAACGCTCTACCACTGAGCCACCGCGCCCCCCCTTGCATTTTCATTTAACATTGGGCGCATAAAGAGTGTACAGCCCAAACGGCTCGTCCAATTTAAAAATTCCTTCACTTTAGATCGAAAACATCATCGAGACGGTCTTGTTCCTTACATTTTGTTGTAACTCTGATAATAACAGAATAATAGCTGCTAATAGTAGATTGTATCTATCTTATCTTCTTATGATGACAATACTTTCCGTCAGTAATACACATATTACTTGTTAACTAACAATTTAAGCAGGATTACCATAAGAACATTAAACATAATAAGAAAATACACAGTTCAATTCTTCCTCCTAATAAGTCAGAAAAAAGTTCAGTTGTGCTTCTACAATATCAATTGGTTAAAACTTGTTTCAAAACCTACAACTAATTCTATGAATAAGGAAACCTTGAGGTGCGAATGTGCAATATCTCAATTGATCTGTTGAGGCCGTGGTGGCTCAGTGGCAGAGCGTTCACCTCTGATGCGTGGAGTCTTTGGTTCGATCTCAGCTCGCACCAAGTGAACTTTGTGATAGACAAACACCGTGTGCGTAGGTTTTCTCGGAGTTCTCCAGTTTCGTCTCACTTTCTTCTTTCCACCACATCATTATTTTTTTATCACCGTCTCCTTTAGCCTGTGCATAATCATGGGACGTTAAACTAAATATTTCTTTTATTTTCAATTGATCGATTGATACTTTCAAATATCAAAATGCCGATATTAAATAATGTTACTGATTAATATACCAATAATTCGATATTTTCGATTTTTGGATTTGAGGTCGGTGTGTATGCGCAAACAAGAAGGTTTGTACGTCTAGACTTAATACGATACATTTTAATTTTACCATAAACCACGTAATAATAAGACTAATTATATTTTCGTGGGGTCGCAGTTGGGAAATAAATAGCTCGACATAGATGTAGATAGATAGATAGATATATGACATGGTAGTAACAGTAGGTTATATCAAATTACCAAACTAATGGAATTTAATTATACATTAAATTAACACTATCTGTAGAAGAAAAGGGCAACTTCATTTGGTCAACTTGGGAACGAACGCTGACAGGAAGTTTTCACAAGCACAAAATAGCATATATTAAAAAAAAATAGACACTTGAGGTAAGAAAAAAAACTGTAAAATAACCACACAATACAAAATGTAACCAACTGAACACAAGAATGTAAGAAATGGTGATGTTCAAGTAGAATACACTACAGACGCTGAATCGTTTGCAAGAAACCGCTTCTCGTTATCTATTATCGTTTTCGTTCTATGGCGATAAACATTGAAACCGGAAATGATAAATTTGAAGCTCTTCTGATTTGAATATAGAGTTAACGTAGGAGATGGAACCTATTCTTGGGACACTGAATCGATCGCAAAAAACTGCATCTCGATATCTCTTACTGTTTTCGCTCTGATAACTGTTGACAGACGGACGAACGGACAAAGCCGTTGCATAAGATTTCCTACACTTATGCATAGCATAGTTGAGAATTCTAAAGAATGGAAATAGATAATAACAAACAGTTTTTTTTATATGGATTCAATACCACAATAATGCATTTCGTCTCTGACTTGATTTATCTATTGCAACCGGAAATGATAGACAAGAAGTACCAATTTCGGTTGCAATATTAATCTCCACAGAGTAAAAACGGTGATAAATAGCGAATAATGGCTTTTTGATATGGATTTATCGTCCAAGGAATAGGTTCAATCGTTAATCTTATCACTCTATTGCGCCCAAGGTCCCAAGCCCGTGCTGAGAAAGGGGGAGGGACCCCCTGCGTATACCCGGGTCACATGTCTTGTGGTGGCTCGGCAACCCTCAGGGGGAGATAGGGTCGGGAGCAGCGTGGGAACACGCTCCACTCTTGTCTATCCTGTGCACAGAGCTGGCAACGATTACTTAGTTGTCGGTGCGAACCAGGATAACAATCTACCGGCGGAGGTGAGGCTTCGCTATCCTCCGAAATGGGCGAGTAACTCGTGCCATTGGATCTGGGAGATAAGGCTGCGTGGTACCCCAACACGCTAAAAAAAAAAAAAAAAAGTGGGTAGTTGGTGTGCCCTGGGTGGGCGGATCCTACGCCCTACCGGGAGGATGATGTAGGTACTGCCCTCAAAGAGAGTGTAATGCGTTCTCTTGGGTGCGGGATGGGATACCCAGTATCCTAACGCATACTCGTACCTCAGGAGCGCTGAGGAAGTGGGTCACTCCTTCGTCCCAGGTCTTCTCGTTCAACTGGGTGCAGGAGCCACGACCCTACCAGGGGAGCCGCCGCTCCCAAATGGCCATTGTCTTTAAAGATATACAGTCTACATCAGCCATTGGGTCTGGTAATGTACGGTTAACCTCTCCCGTAAGAAGAGGTAGTTCCGTATTGTTTGGACGACCCTACCGAAGGAAGGGTGTGGATATCCCTTCTAATGGTGGCCTACACGTACCATTGGGATTCGGACAAGTAGCCTTGCTAGAACGTGTACGTGGTACCTAAACACGTTAAAGATAGGTAGCCCCGTGTTGTTTGGGCGGGCCTACCAGGGGAGACACGGCTCCCAAATGACAATGTCTGCCTTGAGCAAACGGTCTACATCAGTCATTGGCTCTGGTAATGTAAGGTGTACCTCTACCGTAATTAGAGGAAGTCCCGTATTGTTCGGACGACCCTACCGGGGGGGAGTGTTGGACTCCTGCCTGCAGGGGGATCAAACGGAGGTGGGGGAGGGGCCAATCCCAGGAATCTGGGTAACGGTTCTGATCCTGCCAAAGGGAGGAAACTCTGTGGAATATGGGCCGGCACCAAACTCAAATGGTGACTAAACACGTACCATTGGGTCCGGGATGAGATACGGGAGTATCTCGACATGTGCGTGGTACCTCTACACGACAAGGCGGTTGCCAGTTGAACGATAGAAGTAGGCAGGGCCGGGATTGAACAAGCCCCCTCGGGCATCGCCTGGGGCCCCGGAATTGGGTTGGACTCTGCCGGGCTGTGGTCATACCGTGGGATTCGGTAGCTTGTGGGAGCCAATCCCAGGAATCTGGGTAACGGTGAACACGGGCGGGAGGTGAGCTTGCCTTATAACGCTCGGGCGCCATGCCTGCAGAGCATGGTAGGACTGACTCGCTAGCAGTCTGCCTCAACCAGTAGGTTACTGGTAGGCACTCAGGACTTCGGTCTGGCCACGCAGTGGGCGTATCCCACTCTCTCAGAGAATGGGGGTTACATCGCTTCGGAGAGTCAGAATTAGGGGACAAATTCTGACGGTGCACTACGTGCACGAGGACCAATAGCGTATATTGAGGAACTACGGGCGAGGTGCGACACATTTTAGCGGTACCCGTCCATTAAATAGACCGAACTGTCGCGGGCATGCTCCCCATGCATGCAACTAAGCGTGGCATAGTAGACCACTAGCTCCTAATAGGAATTTCTTTTACTTTTTCATGAGGTCTGGCTTAAAGAGAAGGTTAAACCCCAATATCCCCCCCTTGTGTAGCCACTCTAAATAACGCGTAGTCAAAAGGAGTTGAGAATAAACCAAGAGACAAGAAGATGGGGTCGTTTGAATAGCAGGGAAAGAGTGCCTACAAATCGGATTTGCCGAACATTTTTTTCCTCATCTGATAAATTTATTAGAGCTTGGTGAATCTTGGAGAAGGTAGAAGGCCTATTGCTAGAGAGTAGCCATGGAATATAAGCCCCTTGCGTTCAACTTCAGCCATCTAAAACTTTCAGTTGTTTGTTTAGATAAATAGATGTCCAGAAAGTAAACAGTCAAGAAATCTTTTAAACTTGTTTCATTAAAAATTAAATAAATTAATAAATAAAATAATTTAGCTGTGGAGCGGAGTAAGCAACCTAACCCAAAATGTTAATATTTCCAGCCCATTGTTTCCTTCAAAGAAGAAAACAGGTTTTTTTTTTCTTTTTGTTATTGTTTTAACTTGATTGTGCTGTTATTATGGAGGTTTTTGTCGTTATTAACTTAGAGGTTGTCCACATATAACGTAACGCGGCAAAGGGGGAGGGGGTTCGGCCTTGCGTTATGAAGTGTGACAAGGGGAGGGGGTTTACGTTTTTCTTAAGTAACGCGTTTTTTGCTGTAATTTTTAGTTTTATTCTGAAATTTATATGCAATTATTTAAACAATTTTATTCAGTTGTTCTCTCTTATATATATATATATATATATATATATATATATATATATATATATATATATATATATATATAAACTAGCAGAATACCGTTCCTCGCACAGGGGGAAGGTGGGGTGTTGACTGCCACAGCCAATTATTGGTGCTGGTTGCCACGACTGGCGCTGATTGCCAATATAAAGGTGCTGACTGCCACAAGCCTGAGAGAAAGTTGCTAGATGTAACATTACCGGACACCAAGAAGCATGAAAGAAAGTAGATGAACCTTAGGATCGTGTTGTTCAGACCAACACCTAACAAGGTAAACAGGTCTCTGTATGTACACTCATGTCCAAAATTATTTTCGCATGACTATAAATATGTTGTTCTAGTAATATAATTTGATAACGAATTCGGCCGATATTTCTTATAATGTTAGTATGTGTATAATCGGCAAAGACAAGTATGTGGTAAATTTCATGGCAAAAGAGCAGTAAATAAGAACAATAAAACGAAAATAAAATTTTCTTGTCCATTTAGTTACATTTTATTTTACTCATTATGATTTTCATATTTATAATTCTTTTCCTATGAAATTTACCACAAATATACATTTCCTGATTATACACATAATATCAGTATTAAAAGTACTCTGCAAAATTATCAAATTATATTCTTACAAGAGGACAGTTATAGATATGCGACAATAATTTTGGACATGGGTGTACTTTCAGTTTTGTCAGGGAGCGGTGCGTACAAAATTGGTACGATTTATGTATTCTCACTTGAACTCCCTATGTCATCATGAACTGTGTACAGCTGCGCAAATTGTTTTGAGCAGCTCTTGAAAGTTCCATCAAAACAGCACTGCTGGCTGTCCCTCACAAGGGAAGTTAAGGAGAAAGCACTCGGCTGCAGAGAAACTAAGCATGCCATTTGAAGCCCCAATTCATGCTGATTACAAAAAGCTAATAAAATTCCTGTATGGTTGAGAATGGTTCGAGATATTCAACTTGGAAGTTTATATGAGAAAATGAGGATATACGCATTTATACGCGTTAAGTACAACATAATTAGTAACGAATATTGACATACGAATTGAAAGCTATCGGAAGTAACAGAAAAAAAAGTGTTTCGCAATAACTAACGGGTTTGATAGATACAATTAGTCATTACATTGTTCACAATAATCATAGGTTAGAGATGAAAATTGATCCTGTTGTTGTTCTGCTTTATGAAGAAATGACGCAGGCAAAAGACTCCCTTGCACCATGAACATTGTGTTGCATCCGCCAAGGGAACAGTTCGCAGGACCAAAGCAAAAAGCAAATTCGACAAGTGATTCAAAAGTTATAGGCCTATAATTTGTTCCTAACCTGCCTTGTAGAACGCAAACTGAAACAGTCCAATGTATCGCGGTGATCGGAAGTGATTCGTATGGACACGAACTTTATTTGATTGTTTCGTTGGTACATCATAACGTCCAAATGAAGAAGTTTCATACTATGTACAAATCTCCTGCCATAATTTTTGATTGATCGGAATCAAAACACATCAAATGGTTGAACAAATCGTGTGCAATTCTTTGATATCTTCTCAACCATTAGGTCTTTGCCATCCGTAATGCTACTTGTAATGGACAATTTGTCTGTGAATGAACCCCAGTGATCAAGCAATAGCAAGTTCAGACCATCAGGCTTCGCCATGAGAGAGAATACTTAACGCATTGAAACGTGCACCCACTCATTTTCTCATATAAACTTCCAAGCTGAATATCTCAAACAGTTCTCAACGTACAGAAGTTTTATTACCTGTTGTAATCAGCATGAATAATTATTGGTTCTTTAAATGGCATGCTTATTTTTCTGCAGGCGAGTGCTTTCTCCCAAACTTCCCTTGTCAGCTGGCTTCAGACCATCATATCCATTAAATGATACAATAAAATAATTAATATAAAAATTAAATGTGCAAATTGTACATCTAACAGAAAAGACAATCCCTTTAGAAACATCCAAGTGTATGTCGTTCCACTTAGTGAGCAACTTTGTAACTTATAGGATGCCACATAGATTTGCTGTGATGATTACTAAATTAATCCCTCTAAATTAATTAATAATCATAAATTTAGTATGAGGGATTAATTTCTCTCTTTCCAAATAGAGTTTCTCCCAGGCTCGTGGCGGACAGCACGCCGTCGTGGCAGTCAGCACCTTCATATTTGCAATCAGCGACAGTCGTGGCAATCAGCACCAATAATTGGCTGTGGCAGTCAGCACCCGTGGCAATCAGCACCTATCCAGAAAGAATACCTTTCATTTCGGATTTTATAAGGGTTCCAAAACTGTCACAAATCAACTTAGGGACCTCACAACCTATGAATTCGACACTAATATAGAGTATTTTCAATTATTTTTACATATCACCACCAGGCCGGTATCCAAGGGGGGTCTAGGGGGCCGGCCCCCCTAAATTTTTACGGATCTCCCTAAAATTTTCACGGTAGACTTGCAAATGAACTATAATTTGATGATGAAATATAATATGGTTCGATCGCCCCCTCCCTAACTTCTACCGGTTCCCTTACATTTTGGGGCTGGATAAAGGCCTGGTCACCATCCCCCCTTAGGAGTACTAATGGGGGCTGAATTTGGATTTATAGTGCATCAGAAGTGTCATTGTTTTTCTCAGCGGCCCCGAAAGCTATGGATTCAACACTAATATCGGTCATTTTCGATCATTTTTATATATCTCCCCGTCCCTCTCCTCTAAGTTGCACCTTCAAAATGAAATGATAAAAAATTCATCCAAGGCCTGAACCTCATCTATGCTGAAAATTTGATCCGGTGATTCAAGAGTTATTAAGTTACAAACACAGTGACTTTCATGACTGCTGACGAAACCTGCGTGTATTACAATACAATAAAACCCCGTTTTGTGGCTATCGCAGCATTGAATTTATGGTACACACTTTTCTCGAGTTAGTTGTTACTGATCGTAATCACCGCTTGAAAATGCCCTCTCTTATCGTTATTTCTGAGAATATTTTTTAAAACTTTTGATTTGAATCATTATGCACGCTTTTCTTCTAACAAGGGATTTCCCATGTGTAACAGAAGAAACTCTTTTACGTGAAATAATATTTTTCGGCGACGGAACGATCCACGATTTGCACACCAAAATAAGATATTAAAATTCTAATTCGTTGGATATTAATCTCGAACTAAATTTTTTTTATTTTTAGATTTGAATATTTCTGAAGAAATCTAGTTTATTCGCATTCTCGCACTGATTTAGGACAAGAATAATTTGAAAAGGGGTAAACTAAAGTTGTCTAATTGTTCGAAATTTGTTCACAAACGAGATGTTTCTGCTTCTTCGTGCGTGCAGCCACTTCGAATCTGTGAGAGGAAGAGAACTTTGCATCGTCGACACTGGCGAACTTCAAATGCACGAAGCATCCTGGGTCCCTGAAAAAAGAGGTCGATATCAGTTCTTTAGATGGTTTCACCTGCACCTTCCGACAGTATTTTCTCCTTGCTGTCATCGGTGACCTAAAAGGATGGGTATGCTCTCCTTGAGAAAACGACAATATGCAGTTTTGGCAAATTAGGACTGGTTAATTAAACCACCTTATAGGTTAATATATTATTGCGGTTCTACCATTTTCTAATACTTTGATTTATTGGTGAAAAACACTACAAATATATTCAGAATACAGGCATCTTGTAATAAAATGTTCTACCTTTAAAAATAGTTTTCTATTGTAATAACCCCCAAAATAAGCTAAATTGGTGAAAAAATCCAAAAGTGTTACGTAACAAAGGGGGAAGGGATTCGGCCTTGCGTTACGAAGTGTGACAAGGGGGAGAGAGCATGCCCGTATCCAAGGGGGTCTAGAGGGGCCGCCCCCCCCCTAAATTATCACTGGCCTCCTAAAATTTGCACGGTAGTATTGCAACTATATGGTGATATGGTTGAATCGGGCCCCCTAACTTCAGCCGGGCCCCCTACATTTTTGGGTTGGCTACCGTCCTGGGAGAGAGGGGATAAAAATTGGTCAAAAATAGCGTTACGCAATATGTGGACGGCCCCGCAATGAATTTAGCCTTTCCTTATTTTCAGAAATTCATTCTTTATGTTTTCTCGGAAGAATTTTCAGAAGAAGTTACAATAAACTGTGCTAATTGTTCGATTTATTTCGAATGCTTTTGTTTCTACGCAGACATATATGCAGGAATTTATTTCGGAAGAGTCCAAAGTTATTGATGGGGTCCAAAATCAACATGAGAATAAATTTTATTAAAATTTGTAAAATCACACTTAAAATTATACTAAATTTACAGAAAGTGGGAGTTCGGGAGTGTCCGGATCCCAGGACCTACTCCCTGAGTAAGTTCCTTTTTCTACATAACTCTTTAAGATAAATTGTATTTTGTATTATAGTATGTATGTACTTACTAATTATGAATAAAAAGCTGGCGTGTACCCAGAAATTTCTGTTGGATGGGTCCCAGCTTTGTTACTATACTACAAACAATACTAGTTTCTTCAATACTACAAACTACTACCACGTCTATCTAGTATTGAACGGGTATTATTCCTGAACCGAAAAGATCGATAAGTCATTGCAAAACTCTGTGTTTCCATTTATATTTTCAGAAGAAAATGATAGAACTACATTATTTTTGTAAGAGAAAGAGTACACATGAAGTGTAAGATCAAATTTTCATGCTACATCAATCATTTCCCTGTTAAACAAGGATAGTTTTATTGAGAAAGTCTATAAATGTATGTAGAGTTAGGAAGTTCTGGGAGAGGTCCGGCCGGACCCGATGGACCCCCATGGATGCGCCCGTGATGTAAAGTGAACTCAATTTAGCATCTCCAAAAGTTATATCGGTCTCCGCTGTCTTACTATTCTAGCTAGGAGTATGGGGAGAAATGCCCTGGCTATGGATCTGAGTTTACACATCTCTCTCTACGTACAGTATTTTTAATCTGAAGTACAACATTGCAGCAGAGATCATTGATATTGATTATATTGCATTTTGCTGTTAGTTTTATCATGTAGCGAATTTGAAAATGAAATGAAATCTTTGAGTTTTGCGTCCCATGCTTATTTTGGTTAGGCTAAAGGAGATGGTGATGATGAGTAATGAATGAAATCGTGGAATGAAGAAAATGGGAGGAAACGGGAGAACCCCGAGTAAACCCACCCACACGGGTTTGTCCACCACAAAGTTCACTTGGCGGCGGCTGGGATCGAACCCAGGCACCCCAAGCACCAAAGGTGAATGCTCTACCACTGAGCCACCACGGTCCCATGTAGTGAATTTAAAAATAAACTAGCTGAACGAATACATACAATATACTGTTTCAGTGACACGTTAATCGAGTACAAATCAAAGTATGCAGTAATTATTACATTACGCAAATCCAACTTTCAAATCTTCATTATATATTGTAGGCTATTCTACAATGCAACATCCCACCCTTCGAGCAAGATAGAGATGGAGTGAATCAGTGGGTCGTGGGTCAGCAGGACGTGACCCACTGCGACCCACTCTGCTCAGTGCATTGTATACAGCATCTTGTGAACCCTGGTAAATTTGTCTATGTTTAGCTTTCAAGGCTTCCATTTTTCTTCTTTTTCATTTGTTTCTCTTTGCTTACCTCACATGAATACTGGAAAAATAACTTCAGGCACTTTTAGATATAGATATTTGTAATTGTAATAATAGCAATAGAACTTATTACTTGGCTTTCGAGACAGATGAATTTTATACTTTTCTCCCTTGACGTTGGTCTACTTTATCTTGATTTGAGACTTTCAAATTTCATGCTATTTTTTTACTGAAAAGCATCTGTAATTCAACTAGGAAATAATTATATGTGATAATTGAATTGAAATTCATCGTAATATTGCGCTTTAGGATTTTATATCGTAAAGGTCAGATCCACTGGTATTGTAACAGAGCATTGATTGAGCGATTGACCGTAGAAATTCAAATTCCGATTAGATAATTTCACAGCCTTGCTTTATTACAAGTGTAAACCCTTTAGTCAGTGGAGAGGAGGCTGTGGATCATTGGTCAGTGATGACGATCGGTTTTGGTGGGTGGTGGTTGAGAGTGAGTCACAGTGGGTGATGAGTCAGTGAGTCATTGACCCATGCCATCTCGGAAAGATATGGAAAAATAAGATGTATCATATTAAGATAGGCTACTGTACGTAGTCGTGGATTCGCGAATAGAATGGCTGCAAATCCATTGACCATGCTGCGTTTTTGTCGGATTGTCATCACAACCTTTTATGAATATCAGGTTTCCTGCCTGCTCCTTCCCATTTCCGTGTTATGTGCTGAAAGTGAGAGCAGCAAACTGTGACGTAACAGGGGATTCAGTTAGAAATGGCTGTTCTAATTCTGATAACCAAACATGTGGAGAAAAGGGTCATTGGCGGAATAGTAGTGATAACGTTATTAGAGACGAAATCTTGAGAATTGATAGTTTCATTAAATTTTCACGATTAGTCTGATAGAGTTTCACAGCATTGCTCTCTAAATAATTACGCATTCTCTTAAGACTCTAAGCACTTTGCAGCAGTGTCGTATGCAGCGTTTCATCACGCGAGGGCTCAAACACTCTATCTCATATATATACAGTGGCGTATTTACGATTTTGTTTCGGCGGGGGGCTTTGCTAACTTTCGGTGGGGCTTTGCCTGAAAATGTGAAAATTCAGCAAGATATTTCATATACTTTACTATAGTAAGTAAGATTTCGGGGGGTCATATATATATATATATATATATATATATATATATATATATATATATATATATATATATATATATATATATATATATATATATATATATATATATATGATCTAAAAACAGCGCCCACAGACAACAGAGAACCATTCTTCAGTCAAAATAAAGTAAGTATGCTATATAATGCCATATCCTCCGGAGCCTCCTTCAGCCCCTTTGGAGAATCAAAAAATTTCACTATGTAGCAACGTCGCAGCTTAACTTAAAACCACTAGCATTGATCTACGAATCCATCAAGCAATTACAGATGGTGATCAGAAAAATGGAAACACCTGTACTTGGCAACACGTCAGATGTATGGGTTGGCAGTGGTGCCGTGGCGCCCGCAGTGCCGGATCGCTGGTCGTGGTGTGTTAGGTCGGTCTCCATACTACGTCAGGCGTAGTGGAACAGCAGTGTCCAGTGGCTGCAGCAGACGGAGGTAGTGTAAAATGGGAGACCTCTCAGATTTTCAAAGAGGGCAAATTGTTGGTGCGCGGTTATGTGGAGTGAGTGTGACGGCAGTGGATACTGTGTTAGGTGTGTCGCGTGGGACAGTGTCGAAGGTGATGACGGCCTACACAACACACGGAAAAACCACATCGGGGAAGCGGAATAGTGGGCGGAAGAAAATCATGAGTGACAGGTCACGCCGGGTATTAAAGCGCATTGTCACGCAGAACTGTCGTGCCACTGCGGAGCAAGTGACGGAGGAATTCAATCAGCACCTCCCCTACCCTGTTTCGACAATCACAGTCCGCCGCGAATTACATGACATGAACTTACGGGGTCGTGTTGCACGGACCAAACCGCTCATCAGGGACCATAACGCTTTCGCACGCCGCAAATGGTGCCGTGACCATGCCACTTGGACCGTTGAGGACTGGAAACGTGTGATATGGTCGGATGAGTCATCCTTCACCCTATTCCCAACCACGAGCCGTGTTTATGTGTGGAGAACGCCCAAAGAAGCTTATGATCTGCAGTGTCTCCGCCCAACTGTGAAACATGGTGGCTCGGTGATGCTGTGGGCCGCCATATTATGGTTTTCTTTGGGTCCTGTGGTCACACTTAGCGGACGAATCACTGCCAACGATTATGTCGCAATTTTAGGAGACCACTTGCATCCTCTTGTCCGAATATTGTTCCCGGGCAATTACGCCATCTTCCAGGATGATAATGCACCCATTCACACAGCTAGCGTTGTTGCAGCGTGGTTTGAGGAACATCGGGATGAAGTTCAACACCTCCCCTGGCCCGCCCAATCCCCAGATCTCAACATAATTGAACATCTGTGGTCCGTCTTGGAAACACGACTTCGGCGACGATTTCCACCTCCATCCTATCTCACAGAACTGGCCGATGCTCTGCACGAGGAATGGTGTAAAATTCCACTTGCTACCATTCACGACCTCTATGCCTCCATCCCACGTCGCATCAAGGCTGTTCTGAAGGCGAAAGGTGGCCCGAGACCATATTAATCTGGTAAGTTGTAATTTCGTTCAGGTGTTATCATTTTTCTGACCACCATCTGCACATTGATACGCTAATACGTACGTAGGTCTACCGACTTCCACTGTTGTCTGGAAAGAATCAATGCATCTACTTGATAGATTGGTAATTCTAGAGCATTTCTATTTCAAGTGTGCCCTCGGAAAGTATGTGAAACATACTTCGACCCCACCCTCGCCGCTCTCTTACAGAGGAAACCTTCCCCTTTGCTTTGGGGAAAAAAGTGGATGACCTCGGCTGTGTTGTCAATTTGTCATTTAGTCGTTTGGTCTTGGCGAGTGAAGATTGTAGATTACTTCGAATGGAAAACAAGGCAGTGCAGAGCGAAACCCGTAAAGCAATTCGGTATTTCAACCCTGTTCGAATGAAACCATTCAAGGGTCTCGGCCGCAGCAACAGTCTTCCGAATGAGGTACGAGACAACACACATCGACAGCAGCACTAGCAGGGGCACACTTAAAATAGAAAGGCTCTACCGGTTCCTTATCTGCGACGTTGCCAATTCGCGTCCCTAGACGAGGAACCGAAAAATTGATCTGTTTTGACTTGTAGAATAATGTTCTGTCGTGCGCGGGCGCCATTTCTAGAACACCTGATATTATATATATATATATATATATATATATATATATATATATATATATATATATATATATATATATATATATATATATATATCGGGTGTTCTAAAAATGGCGCCCACGGACCACAGTGCATTCTTCTACAAGTCAAACTAAAACTAAAAATATATATATTTATATACTTTTCGAGTACTCGTCTGGAGACAAAAATGGCAACGTCGCAAATAAAGAACCATAGATTACATCTACCAATCTATCAAATAAGTATAACGATTCTTTCCAGATGACAGAGTCGATATTGATTGACACCAGCATTACATTTTAGTATAGCACTCGATTCAAAACTACTTGTTGTATTTATTCGTAGAGTAATGCTAATGGCTCCAAGTTAATCTGCGGCGTTGCCAGATTGTGAAATTTTGATTCCTCCTAGCGGCTAAAGGAGACCCCGGAGGATAAACCACCATATAACATTTTCACTTTATTTTGGCCTGAAGAATAATGGTCTGTGGTCCGTGGGCGCCATTTTTAGAACACCCGATATATCTGTTTATTCCATTATCGTACCCCATTTACTCCCGTCCTTTGCTCAATGTTTCTCTGATGGTGAAAGTGCGCTCGTATGTGATACATCAATCCCCAATCAAATAGTGACGTTTCACCTTCCCTCCGAGCTCGTAGATAAGCGGTTAGCGCACGCGCGTTTGGCGTGAGATACCCGGGTTCGATTCCCGGCGGGAGTTCATGTGGTTCGGATTCCACGTTAATCAGTAGGTCCATATCTTATATAGCCTCGCTGCTGAATAGGACTACAACCCAAAATCAACTCACTTTCTCTCAGTTACTATGGTAACCAAAATCGGCATATTTTTTTCTATACAACCACGCGATGCGAAAAGTGTATTGTGAAGAATAGTATAAACAAGAGCAATGGCTATAAAATTATTCACAACCATAGGTGGCACCACAGCTGCACCCATATTAACTTCGATTTTCAGATTTCCTACAATAGTCCTTTTTATTTTGTATGTTTCTTGTTTCCTATGTTTGGATATATTTAAGTGACTTCTTACGTGTCTCATAAATTACTTGCTATCATACCGTGTATTTTTAAAACTAAAACTTAGGGATTATTTATGAGATCCTAATGCTCAATAGTGCAGAGCGTTCTGACAACAATGTTAGGATATGTTGTCCCATCCAGCCTGCATCCACATTACCAAAATCCTGGCACCGCCTATGTTCACAACTAAAGAATATTTTGAAGACGGAGTGAAGTTGGTGCGAAAATGTATAGATTAAAAATATGAGGACCACCATTTGGATATTATATGAGTAATATCTGCTAATTCACAAAGAAAGAGCAACATCTAAAGAACTCATTTCCAGTAACGGACGCAGAGTTTTGATCATGTAAGTGCAGAATGCGAACGGATTAATCAGAGTGCCGGATTAGCTTCTCTAATAAATAGAAGAGCCCATAGGCGCCGACTTAAAGAAGATATTGGAGGGGTCCAAACAATAAATAAATATAACATCACATTCAACTGTTTTCTATCAACTGCTTGATGGAGGCCCCATATCTCGGTCCGCTACTCCGCTGCGAAATTCACGACGTAAGTCAAATTCTTGTAAAGGCATTAAAACAAAGTTAAGTTCAAAATTTGCGAACTTCACTGCAACTTTGCGGACCACATTGATCTTTACTTTTCATATTAGTGTTGCCAGAGTGTTGGTTGAAGCTTCAGTGCTCTATTAAAGCCACTGTTTGGAAACGGCATTTTCTATCGAATAAGAAGGCTGTTCCTAATATTGAATTAAAGGCAGGACGAAATTTACGACAGAAATTATTGCTCCTCTTTCCTAATTCTTCCTCGACTGGATTATATTGGGGGACGAGGACCCTATCTTTAAATACTGGGGGGCCAAAAATGTCCTGCCCCCCCCCCAAAGTCGGCGCCTATGGCATAGCCTAATGCTGCCCATTATTGACTCCTTAAGAACAAGTAAATTCAACGTCTAGGCCAGTGGTTCTCAACAGTTTACTAAATGTTGAGGTCATCGCGATACATTTGTTTGATATTTTTAATTATAAATGACAATAATAATAATAATAATAATAATAATAATAATAATAATAATAATAATAATAATAATAATAATAATAATAATATCTCATACCGGTAATAGTGAAACAAGCTACTGGTAATTTTTATAATGACTCTATTTATTGCTGCCGCTCAAGTGTTGACTGGTACAGTCTGTCTCGATATTAACTAATTATTAATAAATTCTTCATGATTTTTAAATTCTAAAATTTTGCGACACACTTTAGGGAACTGCGTGACACAAGTGTGTCGCGACATATCGGCTAAGAACCACTGATCTATACCATTTATTGACTGATTAAGTAAAAGAAAGCAAACGAATAGTTTTTAATAGTTTATGTATTGGTCATTGGTCCTTATTCCCTTCCCTACACGGGCGCCGATCCTAGGAGGCAAAGCCCTCCCCCACCTATGATCTGGATACATTTACTTGCATCTTTGCATGGGTATCTGGCAACAAAACGTATACCTGAACGTCCTCAAGTTATACAGAAATTTTCGTAGCGGCGCAAATCCCGGGGATATGAGATATGTATCCTCCAATCTTGGAACTGGGGGGACTGTCCCCCCAAAAATCCGATTTAAAATGTTCTTTTTTGGGGGGTGAAGAAATGTAATATTATTTTTGTCCGACTGCTACAAAGGAAAGAGATGAAATTGATGTCCCTTGCTGTATAATACACAACAGATTCACCTCGGAAATCAGATTCATCTACCATAAAATGAGTTTCATCTCCCCCCCCCCTCCTTCCAGAATGAGCCTCAAATCTGAATGCTTCCTAATGTTGAAGACAACTCTGCTTCCCTGATCCTCCACAGCATTATTTTTCAACTTATAAATATGTTCACGCTTAAAAAAAAAAAAAAAAAATGGGAACGGTTTTGCCTATTCTCCCCAATTTTGAAGACAGATTTGCGCCGCTGAATTTACGCCACTGTTTCCCTTCAAGATTTTGAACATCACCTACATCATACAAAAGGTTTGTTCCACTTTTGGAATTCAATAACGTGTTTGTGTTAAAAACACCTACTCCAAGAAATTCCTAAAAATGCATTTGATCGTATCTTCCGTTACAATACCATCATACTTATTTAGTGTACAACTAAGAATACAAACAGATCAAATCAGCAGTTTCAAAAAGCATTTTAGACATATTTTAAGGGTTATCGCTACACGAATAGATAAATATTTGCTACCCGGTCACCGTTCATGACCACGACCACCTGCTACTTTTGATTAGGAATTACGAGCAACAGTCTCGTACAATTACTAGCTCCTTGTCCCTAACTTTTCTACTAGAGTTTAACCATTCAATTACGTGTAATAGTAAGATTTCTTCTAATAGTGAAAAAATAAATAGCTAATTTTTACATAAGTAGTAAACAAATAGATTAAAAAAGAAATATTATCCTATTTAAATGGATTTTACTTGGAGCATTGTATTTATCTGGTACTTACCACAGCACTCATTGTAGAAGTCCTTTACACCAACCACCTGCGATAACTAGCCACATGCTCAACGAACAGGTTCGCTAGGGATGGCGCTGTGTTCTGTGGTAGTGTGTGTTTCACAGCAGACGCGTGATAAAACTACTGGACTGCTGCGAGCCAAATGAGGCAGAAATTCATATTCTTTTTATAAAAGTTCGTTTCAAAACGTAACGTCTTCGGTTCAAGACCTAAGTAAAATATACACGTTTGCGTTTCTTTAACACATCTTTTAACAATAAGTACAACAATACGAAACTGAACGTTTATCGTGAATTTAGCAATTTCCCGATGAGAAAGATTGCAGAAAATATTTAGTGGGGTGAATAAGCCCAGGGGCTGGAGGACCTAGGCCCCAGTTTTTTGACAAAAATAATTTAAGCTATTATTTATATATTTTTGAGGGTTTTTTTTTTCTTGCACACAACTTATTTTGTATTAAGTCTGCTAGTAAAACTACAAAGGCTTATTTTTTTGAACAGTATAAAAATTTTTGAAAGGTTATAGTAAACTCATAATATACCTATCATAGTCCGGGTTCTGACTGTCTCCCCCCCTAGTTTTTACCTTCTAGATATGCCTCTAGGTGAACTTACTCAGTTTTAACACTGCAGTGGTCGCGCGTTCTACTATTGTAGAACAGGTGTTTTATTTTTAGAATCCTGAGCAATTTGCAACCTGCTCGACCTTAAGCGGGTGTGTACCTTTCTCCGAAAACCTTCTATACATTCGAGTCAATTTTCACCGCTTCTTTCTTACACCTGCTCAGATTAGTTCCATGATTTAATAAGTGTTCTACTATTGTAGATCGCGCGACTATTGGCGTACAAGATTGTTTCGTATTAGTGATTTATTTCGTTTTACACTTTCACGTTATTTTTCTGGAATACGTGTTTGTAATATATGAGATGTCAGTGTATGACAGAAAACAAGTGCGTCTTTATTTAGAAGAGGCAGAAAGTGACTGTGAAAGTGCATTTGGGATTGAAGACATGTAGGAGCTCGAGGAAGATTTTGATGAAGAAAAAATTGAGTGCAGTGATACCGAAGATGTACGAGGCAATGTACCGGAAGAAGAAGAAAACATACCAGTACAAGCCAGTATTAAAGTCATGGATCTTGCTGCACCACCTTCTCTCGATACACGTGCGTTTTATATCGGTAGAGACCTTTATATCGGTATATCGGTAAAACCTTCTCACTGGTATGTAGATCCCATAATGCCAAGAAACTCAAGAACTCGCAATTTGAATATAATACCAGCTTTTCATAGGCTTGGCCCACAAGGCATCTTTTTTATGCCTAATTGATGATGAATTGATGAAAAAACGTAGCTGGTGTTACTCCTTCTAATATATTTAGAGCAAATGAGAATGTCAGACGAAACAATTTCCTCCATGATCTAGGTTTCGACCTAGGTTGATAAAACCAGCAATAAGCCAACGTTTAGCCGTGGAATCCTTACCAAACAAGCTTCGACGCAAAGAAAGAGTTCTGTTTGGCTTCAGTGAAGGTGCTCCATTACTACAAGACGAAGATTCTGGGTTTGAAAAATGTTTCCTTTGTGGCCATTCTCGCAACAAGTCAACAAGTAAAAACTTTTGGAAAAGCGTGCGTGACGATTACTTGGAGTAGACAATCATTCAAAAAGAGTACATCAAATTATTTTACCTGTACGATGTATAATAGAAAAAGATTTGTGCTGTTATATGAACACTTATAGCGAAACACTAGTTCGATTTCAGTTCAACATAGTTATATATTAAATACGATATACCAAATGTTTATTTCTGTCAATGTTCTTGTATTAATCAAATAAAATAATTTTAAAATATTTTAAAACGTGTATAATACTATACCTAAAATACCCAAGACAGAATATTGCTAAAAATCATATCACTATAGAAAAATACTGATGTTCTACAATAGTAGAACGCGCGACTACTCACGTAAAGGTGGAGGGCGCGACCAATGCAGTGTTAAAGACATTAATATTATTCTATATTAACAAAATTCTAATAATCGTGTACAATGAACTTCGTACGTACAGTTTTCACTTTTTTATGAGTTCAATGAATGATTCAATTGTTATGCTCTTGTTTTTAGTAACGGAGACTCGCGTTCGAGTCCCGCTGAGAATAAAAAATAATAGAAAATGAAATTAAATCTTTAAACTTTACGTTCCACGGTTATGGCGTCTAGGCTAAAGGAGACGTTGATGATGAGAAATGAATGAAATGGTGGAATGAAGAAAGTGGGAGGAAACAGGAGAACCCCGAGAAAGCCCAAGCGCATGTGTTTGTCAACCAAAAAGCTCATTTGACGCAAGCTGGAATCGAACCAAGGATATCATGCGCCAGAGGTAAACGTTCTACCGTTGATCCACCGCGGTCCCTTTTTAAAAAAAAAGTTAATAGAGGAGGCTGTAGTTTGGATGTGACAAAATCATATTTTATACACTTAAAGCATTATTATCGTATAATTAAAGTTCGGTTCTCCCATTTTTAAGATCCAAAAGATCTCGTAGACGCAAAGTATGCCATAAAATCCGCCTGTGCATGTATTTCGACTCCCATGTTGACCTGCAGGGTCCCCAGGGGCATACCTACAGGAAAAATCCACCAGGTCCGGACCCCGCCCCAAAACTTCATATCTCAACATACACCGTATACTTGTACACTTTCCTAATATAAAACTTTACTTATTTTAGCAGAAGAATATTGAATATAAAGATCTGACCTTATTCATCATGCTATTCTTGGCGCGGGAGACCCGGGTTCGATTCCCTGACGGAGCTCATGTGGTTCGGATTCCACGTTAATCAGTAGGTCCACGTCTCATATAGCCTCGCTGCTGAACGGGACGTTAAACTCAAAATCAACTCAATTCATCATACTATTCCTTTCCTGATGAAAACAATCTAATTTTATTATTTTTTCGTCAGAATATAGATCTCAATAGTTAAAAATTACTTATCGTTTATTGTTTTCGGCTGAAGAATGAAACCCGTTCGGTACTTCATAAACATAGTGTCCTTTTTTATTGGACCCCTCCCACCAAAAAATTATGGGTGTGCCCCTGAATCTGAATAATAAAGACTTGTCGTTGGGGAGAAGGAGCGTCATTCGGGGGAGGACAAGAGTAACATCCTCCCTCCTTGAATTTGACAAACACATGCTTTAATAAATTATATATTAATATATTAACAATAAATGTGAAAGTCTTGTGACACGCGTAAATCTACGAATCCAGGAGTAATGTATCTACAAAATCATTTACTATGCCTTGTTCGTCTGTTACTACCAGGGATGGGTTGACTCACCGGGACATGTTCCGGCGCGCCTTCCGAAACATCACATTATAAAGAAAAGTACAATTTTTTTTTTTTTTTTTTTTAGTAATAAAGGTAGGCCTACAAGCTTTTTTAATAATAAATTTCTACGGTTGCTATTGGTAAAGAATCCGTGAAGGGTACAGTGGGCCCTTTACATAAACCGCCCTACGAAACATTACAGGTTTGTATAATAAATTAATATAATGGTTGTTGGTAAAGAACGTGTGAAAGATACAGTGCACCGTTTATATAAAGCGCCTTGTGAAACATTATAGATACATTTTTATATAGGTCTATATATATTATTCCTCTGTATACAAGTTTTGTGTTATAAATTCATACGTATCTATAAAACAAAACAGTTATAGTACAGAAAGTAAAGCATTTAACATGTAGGCATATTTGGTAAGATAAAATAGTAGTTATTTCCTGCTGAACACTAGAATGTTATACACCCCTGAATTAATCAAATATAACATTCAAGTTTATGGATTTATTTGCTCCGATTATTCAGGGCTTAAATTACAAGTAAAAAGACGTTAAGAACAAATAATAAGGAAAATAGGTCTACCCGTTTGATAACAATAAGAAATGATATAAAATACGGGACGGGAATATATACCTACTTTTGGGCCACCCTGTATATGCAGAGTGGCCCATTTTAATCTTTCCACGGAAATATCTCAAAAACGGTTGAACATAAATGAACCAAACAAGAAGTCAAATAAGAAATACCATAGGGCAAATCGAATGATGATGTCGCGGTGCCACCCAGGGCCGCTCTTCATGGGGCCCGGGGCCCCACTTTAAAATTTTAAATGGAAACAAGGTACGAGTGATACCTCGTTCGATAGATCTTTAAAAATTAAGAGCATTATGGCAAAAGATTTTTCATATCGGTCACCGTATTCAAGATAAGTTGCCTGTATCAGACAAAACGTCCAGTACCACTAATATGAAAACGGTTCAACATATATGAACCAAACAAAAACTCAAATAGGAAATGTAATAAGGCAAATCGAATGGTGTTGTCGCGGTGCCCTCCAGGGATACCCTTCATGGGGTCCAGGGCCTAAGTTTAAAATTTTAAACGGAAACATGGGGCGAGTAATACCTCGTTCGACATATCTCTAAAAACTAAAGAGCGATGTTGCAAAAGATTGTTCATATGGGTCATCATTTTTAAAATGACAACCAAGGCATGGTGCCTGTATTGCCTGTATCAGATAAAACGTCCAGTACCACTAATATGAAAAGGGTTAGAGAGAAATGAACAGAACAAAAATTCGAATTGGAAATCACAGAGGGTATCTACGTTGCAACAGAGGGAAAGATGATTAGGGGGAAAGTGCTATAGTGGAAAGGAGAAAATCTAATTCCTAGAAAATTATCGCTCCAACCTCGATCTGTAAGTGGGGAAGCGGGAAGAAACAGTGAAATTGCAAATGAAAACCTTAGTTTTTGCTAATTGTATCTACGAAACAAAGTTATCTGAAATGTGTTTTTATAAGATAATCTGTAATGGGATAAAGTGTGTAAAATTTTTGTTAAATCGTACCTTCCATTTTGATTGTAGGCAATGATTTGATGCAAAAATGAATCAACTGAAATGCGAAACAAATTTGTCGAACAATGCAACTTTAGAACAATGTGTACAAACGTTGGTTTCTTTCAACAGTCGTCTGCACAATATTGGTTCGATTCCTTTCCTTCTATGTCTTCTTGCATGTGATAAAATATGAGCTTCACTGAATTGTTGTCCACAGTTACATTCCGAATAACTTTCAGTGCTAATCTCAGTTGTGATTCTCAGTAACGAAACGGTACATACTGATGCAGATGCCTCCCAAACATCTTACATGCATTGCGTTAAATTATCAGTGGCGATAGGGCGGGCAAAATGTTTGCAAGTTCCAAAAATGTATTATTAAAACTTTTGCTTCTCATTTCAATTGCTTCTTTTTTCCCGTCCAATCACACTTTGCAATACAAATGGGTGTTAAACTTGAGTTTCACCTTATTTTTATTCATTACAGTACCAGTCACTTGAACACACAAGTGTTTCAAATAAACCATATCTATTGCAAGTAAAAGAGTGTGGTTCTCATTTGAGATTTTACCATTCATTCCCGTTTCACTCACTTACGGAGGGAGATCGGAAAGATAATTTTCTAAGAATTACATTTCTTCTTTTGTATTATGTCAATTATACTTTAATAATCTTTTTCTACGTTGCATTATTCTCTATCCGTGGAATGATAAATACTCTCTCTGATTTCCTATTCGAATTTTTGTTCTGTTCATTTATCTTTAACCGTTTTCATTCTATGGGCACTGGACGTTTTATCTGATACAGGTACCATGTCTGGGTGGTCATTTTGAAAACGGTGACCCATATGAACAATCTTTTGCCATAACGCTTTTTAGTTTTTAAAGATTTGTCGAACGAGGTATCACTCGTCCCATGTTTCCATTTAAAATTTTAAAGTTGGGCCCCGGGCCCCATAAAGAGCGGCCCTAGGAGGCACTGCGACAACACCATTCGGTGTGCTCCATGGATTTCCTATTTGAGTTTTTGTTTGGTTCATTTATGTTCAACCGTTTTCGAGATATTTCCATGGAAAGATTAAAATGGGCCACTTGAATATGTTGTTTGTATGAGCGCCCTTTTGGTAGGCTAGTCCACCGCTCTCGTCAGTATCCCAGCCCGGGCTTGGCCACTATTGCCTTCACCAACGCTAGATTTGTTTTCTTCTTCTTGCTCTCTCCGTGTGTTTTAATGAGAATTCCAGCAGCAAAGAGTAACATTACAGACTATCCAATTGAAAATGACTAGTTTAGTGGCTATAGCGCGCGACTATGGTGCACTGAGTCCCTAGTTCGATTTCCGGTAGGAGAGCCTTCAAATATGAATGCATTACGGTGATTCAGATTCCTAATTAAACTGTAGGTCCATGGCTCATATAGCCTAGATGCAGAAAAGGAATGCTAAATTCCAATCCAACCAATCAGTCGTAAACTTATTAGCTTTACGGTTCACGAAGGATCATAGTCAGCAGATGGCTTTTTATTTGAGTTATGTATAGTCAACACATCGACTTCTCTAGCGTCCTTCTACACCGGAGCTACCTGCATCTAAATGCAAGTTCCCAGCTCCTCAAATTGCCTCACGACTGTCAGAAAATTGTATCATATACGGTATCATATCAAAATATTTTCCAGGAGCAGAAATGAAGTGGGTCAGTGTGTCCTTGGTCAAGTTTTCTGAGTGAGTCAGTAAGTCGTGGGTCAACATGACGTGACACACTGCGACCTAGGGATGCGCACGAGACGAGTCGAGACAGAATTTTCCTGACAAAATTCGAGTCGAGACACAGCTCTTCCAATAGAAAAATATATATTTTTCGAGTCGAGACATCACTTTTACAGCACATTTTCGAGACGAGACAGTCTCAAATCTTGTCTCGTGTGCATCCTTACTGCGACCTACCGTGACCTACTGTGACCCACCATGACCCACTCTGACACGCCGATCCACTCTGCTCAGTGTATTATAGAAAGTACCTTCTGAACACTGGTGAATTTGTCTACGTTTCACTTTCAAGGTCTCAATTTTTCTTCCTTTTTCATTTGTTTGTATTTGCTTAGCTGCGATTAGTACATCTAAGTGATAAAAGAACTTCAGGGACTTTTGGATATTGATATTTGTAACTGTAATCATGGCAATGGGACTTACTACTTGGCTTTTGAGACACAGTCGAATTTTACTCTTTTTTCCCTTTATGTTAGTCTGCTTTACCTTGATTTGAGACTTTCAAATTTCATCCTATTTTCCACTGTAATTCAACAAGGAAATAATTATAGATATATGATAATTAAATTGAAATTCATTATAATTTGGGTCATAACAAACACTTTACCATTTTATATCGTAAAGGTCAGATTCACTGGTATTGTAACAGAGAGTGCTTGAGCGATTGACCGTAGAAATTCAAACTCTGATTAGTGATAATTTCACAGCCTTGTTTTATTACAAGTATTCTTTAGTCAGTGGAGAGGAGGGCGTGGATCAAGGGTCAGAGTTGATGAGGATGGGTTTTGGAGGGTCAGACTGGGTCATGGTCAGTCGTGAGTCACGGTGAGTGGTGGGTCAGAGTGGGTCATAAGGAAAGCGTTCATTGACTCACGCCATCTCTGGCCAACAGATGGGTGCTAACCAATTAGGCTGCACTTGAGGAGGTACAGGAATCAGGGCAGAGCTCTCTTCTCTGATGCAAAGGTCCCTGGTACGAACCCAGGAGTTTCTAACAGAGAATATCGTATCTGTTAGCTTTCTCGGGGATCATCCATTTAGCCACATTGGGATTCATCCTATCCTTTCTTAATCATTTGTCTGCTTTTCCTTAATGGGAATTGCGTGGGAGATGATTTGTTTTAAGCGACATTCAGATCTTCAAAATAGATCAACAGTCAAGACATTGTTAGGGTCGTCAAGTTTAGGAGGCTTAGGTGGGCGGGTCATGTAGCTAGAATGGAAGAAAGTAGAAATGCTTTCAAAGTCTTGACTGGAAGACCAATCGGAAAACAACCATTAGGAAGACCTAGGCGCAGATGAGAGGACAATATTAAGATGGATCTCGCAGAGATAGGAATACAAAGTAGAAACTGGATGCAGTTAGCTAAGGATAGAAGTCAGTGGAGAGCTTTTGTGAACGCGGCATTGAATCTCCGGGTTCCATAAGCCATAGAGTTATTTAGTTTTTTAGTCAAGACATTATTCAAGTAAAATGTTTATGAAACTATCTTGGCGATTGATAGTTTTACTTACGTACATCGGTTCAGGACATAATAAGAACGTGTTTTAATTAAAGCCTGTGACAAACATCTTGGCATTTCAGCTAAACGAATAAAACGCAAGCTCTAACGCGATGTTGCCGAGTGCTAAGGGATGTGGCTATGGATAAGCAGACGAACTACAGAGCCATCATGTGGCAGAGGATAGACGTGGATGTGTACAAAATAAATGTGGCAAGACCGCTGGACTCTCATTTGCTAGCAGCATTTAAAGGGAACTTGGAGCGCCGCCTTCAAATGCCAATATGTTTGTCAGACCGTTTAATAAAGTGTGTTCCATTGTCTTCATAAAAATTACATGGTGATTATTAACACAAAAGAATGTATTCACTTCTCTACCAGAAAAAATGCAGCAGATGTTTGAAATCTCCAATACATTAAAATATCTGTGTGTCATTTCCTTTAGCAACGCGTAGTTGCGAGGGCCATTCGGAAAGTAACCTCCGTAACTGGTTAAAAAAATAAACACCAAAGTAAATAAGAAGAATTTATTGTATACATCTGAAAACTACTTCTTTGCTTTATTTTTCAACTTATTTTCCATAAACATTCAAACATTTATCATATCTCTGCACTAGCTTAGAAATTCTATCTGCATAAAAAATCTCTCGCCTGTAACTTGAGTCAGCCTATGACCGCATCTTTCAATTCCTCATCATCACCGAAGCGCTGAGATACAAGCCACTTCTTCATATGCATGAAGGGATGATAACCACGATTTTCACGAACTTTTCCATCAATTTTCTGAACGAGTTCGTTAGTGACCACTGATGGCATGCCGCTTCTCTCTTCGTCATGGATGTTTGTTTGTCCACTTTTAAATGAACAAATACATTCACGAACAACTCCTTTGGTCCATACATGGCACAAAGTTCCAGGCAAATAGCTGCTACCGAATATTCTTTTGCCGTAAGAAAACGTATAATAGCTCGCACCTCGTACTTGGCGGGATTTTTCTATTGCAGCACACATTTTGAGACGCTACAAAAGTGGAACTAGTGAACAGACAACCTTCACTCTACCACGGCTAGATGCAGACTAATCTACCGCGCACGTATGCGTAAAGATGGTAGCATTACCCCCACTTCTTTACGCGCAGTGACCAATCGGAGGTTACTTTTCGAACGCGCCTCGTAATTTAAATTACAGACAAGAAATAGGTTCATGAAATTCAAGGGCGTCGATCCTGTGAGGGCCGGGGGCTTATGAATATACAATATTTGGCATAATTTCAATGCAATTTGTCTTAAAATCCTCATATACACCTTCTGCATCTGAATGGAACCCCCCTCCTCAAATTTACAGAGAAAATGAAATGAAATGAAATTTTTGAGTTTTACGTCCCACGGTTATGCCGTTAGGCTAAAGGAGACGGTGATGATGAGTAATGAATGAACTGGTGGAATGAAGAAAGTGGGAGGAAACGGGAAAACCCCGAGAAAACCCACGCACACGGTGTTTGTCCACCACAAAGTTCACTTGGCGGGGGAAATTTACAGAGAAATCGGCGCCCTTGATGAATTTTATTCGTGAATTTTCTAAGAATTTTTTTGTTTGTTTGTACTTTATTAATATTTCTTCACATATTCGTTTCTTTAATTTATCATTCATGTCTTTTATTTGCTGAATGTTAACCTAAAGCTGCGTTTAATTTCGATTGAAAAATGAATGTATATAGCAACTTTTCATGTCAATAGTGTTAACTTCTAGCTTACATAAACAAGTTTATATTTTCCTTTCCTGCAAATTACCTACTTCTGTGTTTCGTTTAATGTCCACGCACTAGAAATGAATATATCACCTCCTTAAAATAATTCCGTGATAATAATATAGACTGACACAAACAACTGATTTATCAGATGCATATGATATGTAAGAAATTTGTCATTACTTTCATTATAAACCAGTGGTTATATTCTGAGGCCATGAGCAGACAGCACAGAAGCCTATGCTGTTGGAATATAGTAAACTATGAAATCAGTCAATACAATCCGATCTGAAGTTGAAACTGAATCATGTGGGTGGCTTCCTACTTGAGATGAAATGAAATGAAATCTTTGAGTTTTACGTCCCACGCGTACGCCGGTTAGGCTAAAGGAGACAGTGATCATGAGAAATGAATGAAATGGTGGAATGAAGAAAGTGGGAGGAAACGACACAAAACGAGAATACTCACGCACACGATGTTTGTCCACTACAAAGCTCACTTGGGGCGAGCTGGGATCGAACCAAGAACGCCATGCACCAGAGGTGAACTCTCTATCACTGAGCCACCGCGGTCCCTGTCTTTCTACTTGACCTATTCCTGTTTAACCTATTTCTGTTCTACCTAATCTTCCCAAACGGAACTATTATTTCAGAATTTTCTGCAAAGACATTCCAGAAGAAGGACTAGTTACTGATCTAATAATCATCATGGCTGCCACTAACATTACTGACAATCAATTTCGATATATACAAGATCAGTCCAGAAAATAGGTTGCGAAAATGCCTTAAGATGGCACGAGTGGTCAGAGCGGGATGGCCTTGTAAAGGAATGAAGGAGTAACATGTAGCCATCACCTGGCACTACTGCAGTTGTGGAGTCAATGGCGAGAGGACTGTGGGACCGTACGCATACAGTCTCCCATCGAATGCGAGATACACGAGAAGTTACGAAGCTGTCTGCAATAGAGATTCACCGAGAATTATGTGAAGTGTATGAGCCGGATGTCATAAGTGAGGATATGGTCAGATGATGCAGACTAGCGCAGAAAAAAACTAACTAATTCATTTTTAGAATATCCTAGTAAATATTCAAGTAATTATTCAGGTACTGAATACTTATTGGAACAATTATTTTAATTAAAATAAGTGAAAAATTGTTCAAATATTCGAAAAGCAGCAGAAAAAAATTCACCAGTGCAGATTTTAGAAGCACCAGTGCAGATAATTCACTGTAGGCCGCACCAATGTGCTCGAAGAACATCGTAATGCCTAATTGCTCACGATTACATCTGAATTGACGGAAAGTGCCAGGAAACGATTCTGCATAATCAGTTGTTCACAATGCCCTAAGCCTCATCTCAGTTTCCACAGATCTCCCGTTCCTTGCTGCATAAGATCGTTACCCAGCAACTGCAGTTCCCAAGTTGTGTGCACAATGCGTTCCAAAACAACTGACACTGGATTACAAAAAGAAGCGCCTAGCATCTGCTTTGAGCTTACTGCTGAGTTACTTCCAAAAGAGTGACCAGTTTCTCGGTCAAATCCAAGGATATTATAAAATAGAGGATCTGCCCATGCGTATCTTCATCATATGAACTCAATGAAGCCAAATAACAACCGAGCATCGTCTGAGCCGGCACGTCTGATTGGTTACTCTCGAATCATGTTGGCTCGAAACATTGCGATCTTAGTAGCGCGGAGTGGGCAGAGTAGGTGGCGAAGGTGTGACGTATGGCTTCACAATTTTGTTGTATAGGCAGATCCTCTATTTTATAACATCCTTGGTCAAATCGTCACCAGGAACGATACATTGGTGTTCTACATGTCGCCAGAAACCAAGGAATTGTCCATGTACTGGCAAGATACGAGCAATTCACCCGCCAAGACCAAATTCAGACAAACATTGTCTGCTCTAAAAATGTGCACGGTCTCCTGGAACCGATAGGCTGTCCTAATTCAGTTCTTAATCCAGCGGCAGAATTCTTTAATACAGGTATCCAGAAGCTGATGCTCCGCTACGACATATGCCTCAATAAGGATGATGTATACATATATGTTGAAACGTAGATTGTGTATCACTAATTCCACAATAATAAAATCATTTTCTTCTTATGTTCGTGTTTCCCTTTACCGTTAACTCCTTACCGCATGGCGTGCCATATATGCACATACCATTTTTTCACTTTACCTTTTTTGTGATTTATCAAAGGCACCAAATGACTGTTTTGTCTGCTATGTGAGATATTGACGTGTATGAATAAGAGATTTTGGTGTCATCTGGCATGTTCTTTGTGAGTTGTAAGTGTGTCATATATGACACTTACTTATTTCTGGTCGGAACTAAGTGAAAAATCTAAAATTCAAGTTTTAATTCATTTTTCAAGTTCCCATATGAGGATTTCCAATACTGATTATTATTATTATTATTATTATTATTATTATTATTATTATTATTATTATTATTATTATTTTCCTAAAACAAAAAAAAATAATGCAGAAAGGGGTTAATCGGAACTTACTTTCTGCATGTGTGTCGTATGCAGTAGACCTAAATACGTTGTATATACATGCACAGGACAACACGATTCCATGAAATTTTACGAAGAGGCAAAAGAAAAAAAGTACATCATATAAAAAATATTAGAGTAGCCAAAATGAAAGTTAAGTTCCAGGACGAGATACATTTTGGAGACTTAATAAAGGACATGGGATTTCGTTTCACGCATTGCAACTAGTAACCATCTAGGTGGTTTAAGGATTGATCCTGTTAAATAGTTTTGTACACTCATGTCCAAAATGATTGTCGCATATCTATAACTGTTTTCTTTTAAGAATATAATTTGATAATAATTTTGCAGGGTACTTTTAGTACTGATATTATGTGTATAATCGAGAAATGTATATTTGTGGTAAATTTCATACCAAAAGGATTATAAATACGAAAATTAGAATGAGTAAAACAAAATGTTGCTAAATGGATAAGAAAGTTTTATTTTCGTTTTATTGTTCTTATTTACTGGTCTTTTGACATGAAATTTACCACATACATGTCTTTGCTGACTATACACATACTAGCATTATAAGAAATACCGGGCGAATTCGTTATCAAATTATATTCCTACAATAACTTATTTATAGATATGCGACAATAATTTTGGACATGAGTGTACATTGAGCACAAAATGACATTTTCGTGCATGCAACAAATCTTCCATAAAAGCAGTACCTCTGGCAACTCTGCCATATGGGGGACGTCACGTGTTAATACGAGGGCCACTACGAAAGTTTTGAGATGTGAAATAACTTACATAGTACTTAGAATCAATTTAACACTTACATTTTCTCTAGGGATGGCCACAAAGTTCCCGTTCCGCGAGGAACCGGTTCTCGGAGAGCCGGTTTTCAGAACCGGTTCCAGACCTGGATCCGAAAACCCGGTTCCAGAACCGGATCTTAGGAACCGGTTCCAGACCTGGATCCGAAAACCCGGTTCCAGAACCGGATCTTAGGAACCGGTTCCAGATCTGGATTCGAAAGCCCCCAAAGACCCGTAAAGGAGGCACAAAGTTCACCTTTAAAAAATGCAAAGAGGACCATGCGCTTGTGCCTTCCCCACCCAGACCCGCTTGTGCTCCCAGAAAAAAAATTTGGTCCACCAGTGGGTGTTAAGCCAAATGAGTTGGCCAGTTTGACTGTTTAGCCAATGAGTTTACCAGTTAGCCAGTTTATTTAGCCAAATGAGACAAGCGGCCGCCGCCTGGGCGCCTGCCTGTCGCTTCCACTATTTCATCTAGCACACTGTTCACAGCCTGCCAGCAGCTCGGGTTTAGCGTAGGGATGGTCACAAAGTTCCGGTTCCAGCGGAACCGGTTCAGCGAGGAACCGGTTCTTGGAGATCCGGTTTTCAGAACCGGTTCCGGAACCGGTTCCAAACCTGGATTTGAAGAACCGGTTCCAGACCTGGATCCGAAGAACCGGTTCTAGACCTGGACCCGAAAAACGGATTCTGGACCTAGATCCGAAGAACCGGTTCTAGATCTGGATCCGAAGAGCCGGTTCTAGACCTGGATTCGAAAAACCGGTTCCGGAACCGGATCTCTTAGAACCGGATTCGTTCAGACCCGAAAACCGGTTCCACCAGGCCATCTCTAATTTTCTCAAAGTATTCACCATTACAATGTACACACTTTTGCATCCTCGAAAACTACTTTTGGAAGCAGTGTTGCCAGTCTTTTTCTTCAAGCGTTGAAAGTTCATTCTCGTAAGCCACTACAGCTTCTTCAGGGTTGCAAAATCTCTTCCCACCCATGCGATCTTTGATCCTGGGGAACAGAAAAAATCACACGGGGCCAGGTCAGAGCTATACGGCGCATGAGTCATAAGTCGAGAAGTGCCTGCATCAAAACTTGCAAGCATTTCTTCACACCATTCCACACGCATGCGCTTCTGCTGTTCAGTCAAAGTGTGAGGCACCCAACGAGATGAAACCCTCCTGAGCCGAAGATGATCATGAAGAATCTTTGTTACTGCTGGCGATCCAATGTTCACTGTAGATTTAATGTCCTTGAAAGTTGTTCGAGGATTTTCTCGAATCATTTGTTCCACAGCGGCAATGTTTTCATCTGACACAGCTGTTGCCGGACGTCCAGCTCTCTCTTCATCTTTCAGCGATGTCCGGCCTCTTTTGAGTTCACCAAACCACCGAAACCCTTGTAGCACGGGAAGGAGCAAGGTCCCCAAATGCCCCCTGCAAACGGTGAAGGCTTTGTGTCTCGATCAAACCACTTTTGAAATCGTACAGGAACATTGCCCTAAAATGTTCCCTTTCGAGCTCCATTCTAGACAGCCGAATACTGCTCACATCAACAAACAAGTGAAGGCGATACGGCCACGGCGATAAGCGAGGCGAGTTGAAACTTGCTTCGCTTCTTCGCGCTGGATACCACTACCGAACGCAATTGTTGAAATTTAAATACTGTGCCACAACAATGCGTATCTCAAAACTTTCGTACTGACCCTCGTAAGGGTGCTATTCTTAATTTTACCATCTGCACAAATAGGCCCTATATAAGATAAAAATCATAGTTATGTATGTATTACTCTATTTGTAAGCTTTTTGTATAGCATATATATATAATTATTTTGTAATTTTGACAACTTTATGCGTACTCAAGAATACTCTCATTTGTATGGAAAACAGGCAAATAAATAAATAAATATGATACGTATGAAAGGGATTCATTTAGTTGTAATGCGCATATTGAAATTTGAATTTTAACTAGCTCAGAATTTTGTTCAATTTTTGTCCATTTTCGTCCATCCAACAAAAAAGTTCTGAGCTAATTAAAATTCGAATACCGCACTACAGGTAATCGAAGTGCTCAAATTTTGAAATGACCCTTCCTCGTTTATTTGGATGTTATAAAATTTTATGTTGGTTGTACCAAATGGCAAAGAACAAAATTCTGAGCTAATTAAAAGTCAAATTCGAAGATGTTGTACTACAATTAAATGGACATGTAGAAAAGCTTTTTTGTGATTATTAATGCCCTACGCACCAGGAAGCCTAGTTTTAACAAGTTAGTAGTTTTTAATTTTTATTTCTGTATATAGGTTGATTGTTGAACAATGTTAATTATATTTCTAAAATCGTGATTTTCTAATTTCTTTCCTGGGAAGGTGCATAATTACTTTTTCTCTTTACTATAGTGTTTCGGCCTCTAATGAGCATCAATACACTTCGGGACAATCTATAATCAATTTGGATTTGCAAAGCCAGTTAGAGTTTTTTTTTTTTTTTTAAATTTGTAGTTTCATATCCCTCCCCTTTCAGTTCTTGTAATTTCAGGCAATGTCGACCATGCATGTCTTCAATGTGATTGCTTTTTTTTTTTTTTAATTCTTACTTTTCGTACTCGACCAATCGCGCACCCAGAAATTATTATTCGGAGGATCCGAAGTCGGAAAATTGCACAGGTTTTGGATCGTGTAGACCCCAACAGTGCGCTCCTGGTGCAAACAAAATACAAGCATGTCATTTATATGTATTGTCATTTAAGATAAATAGCTGCGGCATTGGAGACCTCCATCCTTTGTCTCTAAGCAGTGTAGGTTTTGTTTGCTAGGTGGCAGCAATCAAGGGCGACGATTTCTCTGTAAACTTGGGGGGGGGGGGCATTCAGATGCAGAAGATTTTCAGACAAATTGCACTCAAATTATGCCAAATATTGTATATTAATAAATACAACAGGGGCCCACATGAGTTTTGGGGGGCCCCTCGCCCCCACAGGATCGGCGCCCTTGGCAGCAGTTATTACAGTGCCTGAACGAGTAATAGGGCCCCTACACGGTCCACGGTTTGTGCAAACAGTTTGACCGTGTATAGTGCTGTATGAACTGTTTGCTGTTTGCGCAAACCTATTCCACATCGAACTCGTTCGAAAATTGTTTACACTAACATGATGTTTGCACAAGCACGTGGACCGTGTATATGGGCATGTTTGTGCAAACACGAGGTTTATTTCCGAGTAGGAGGCCTAGTATACAGACGCTTATTTCTTGCACTATGACATCAATGATTAGGAATCAAGATTTCTGGAGAGAATTTATTAAACTTACCTGAACTGTGGAAGGTAAAAAGTGAAGATTATAAAAAAACAGGAATTTGAAAAATATGGCATATGAGAAATTGGTGGATAAAATGAAGAAAATAGATCAGAAGGCCAATAGAGAGTCAGTGAGGAATAAAATCAATTTTCCAGTATTTCATCAAATGTAGTTAAATCCATTCGTAAATAATTTTTATAGTTCATAGTCGAACTTATCTCAAGCTCGGCTATTAAATTTTGATGACTAAACTTAGACCGTTTTTTGAACCACTCCACACCCTCTTCCGTTTTGGTTTCGCAGGCCTTTCTTCTTCCAAAGCACAAGCAATTACTATCGTTAAACAAGCTGCTTCAATGGACATGTTTACTAGGAATGGGCACGAGCGAGTTCGAGCGAGTTTTCATTGAAACGTGACTCGACTCGAAACAGACATCTTTGAGCTCGACTCGAGAATTCGACTCGAAAAATTTCCTCCAGCTCGACTCGGAACTCGACTCGAATTTGACTCGAGTTTCGAGTCAAGTCGAGCCAAAACGAACTAAATCGAGCTAAATTCTGTGTATAGTTTCAAGTACTTTTTTCAAGTATCCTACATAGACAATATAATTATTATCAATGATACTTGCTACAATACTACAACTTATTATTATTATTATTATTATTATTATTATTATTATTATTATTATTATTATTATTATTATTATTATTATTATTATTATTATTATTATTATTATATTATTATTATTATTATTATTATTATATTATTATTATTATTATTATTATTATTATTATTATTATTATTATTATTATTATTATTATTATTATTATTATTATAACAATACCGTGTATAAACATAAAAGTTAGGTGGTTTGTATCTGAATACTAAAATCTAATTGACTGCTGACCTCGGTAGTCGTGAAGTCTGTTAAAATTGTTAAAAGTTAGAGGGCGCCGGCCAAACATGCTCAAAACTGCTCGGGCCGGGTTTAGGATTTCAACGGCAAGAGCGGCTCGGCTCACAGCTCATTCACTATTGAGCTGAACCAACAGCTCATATAACCGAGCAGGCTCGAGCCGATGGCTCACCTGAGCCGAGTTGGTGCCTAATCTCAACCGACTCGGCTCGAGCTGTTCGCTCAGTTAAACCGGGCTTCTGCTTGGGTTCAAAACTTCGGCCGTACAGGTCCCAGCCTTTGTGGTAAGCACTACAGTATATACTTATATTAGTGCTCACGACATTTGAGGCTGTCTCGTTATAAAAATCCAATGCCATCTTGTTAAAAGGAGACGAGGCGAGATGCGAGCAGTGTCCCATCTCGTGAACAACACAAAATGTTCCACATTACTGCTTATATTTCTCATAGCTTTCGCTTTCCAGTCTAATCAGGCAATGATTTCAAAACGAATTAAAACGAACTAAACGAGCGAGCCATTTATAAAACTCGACTCGAAACTCGACCTTAAAACAGTGACTCGGCTCGGAACTCTAGAATATTACCTTTGACTCGACTCGAATTCGCTCCGAGTTTCGAGTCGACTCGAGTTTTAGCTCGACTCGTGTCTATCGCTAATGTTTATGCAATCAAACTCAAAATTGAACTGAAGTTTGTGCAAACAGTTGAACCGTGTATGGCTGACTGTTTGCGCAAACACAGTGTTTGCACAAACCGTGGATCGTCTATGGGTCCCTTAACACGTGTTTCTGATACTGCCCGGAGACATGGATTTTCGGTTGAAGTTACTGTACAGAATGAATTCGTTTATCTCCATTTTCTAAAATATTACTCATGAGGATTTGCACCAACCCATATCATTCTGTTCACCTCAAAAAGATCTATTCATTAGTATGCCTCTCATCTTTGCACTTTTTTTTTTTTTTTTAGTTGAACGCTAATACCGATAGCAATGCAGAATTAACTCAAAACTAAGCTGTAGTTTTTAACTTTGTCATTTGACATAACTGATATAGATCTATGCCATGAGTAAATCTCATTCTCGTGCAAAAAAGCATCTACATATTAAAATGCTGTGTCTATATGATTGTGGTCAAGAAAAGTTTATGTCTTTGTGGTCAATCCTTTAGCCAGTGAGTTCTTCGGAACCATAGGCTCTAGAAAGATGACGTTTTCAACGATCGATAGATGCCCGTTATTTCTTTATTACATTTTTTATGGGTATACTGGAAGTATTGAAATTTTTAAAAAAGTAAATCAGCATATCCTACGGGTTTTACATTCCAACACTACACATTTGCATACGGGGTTAGTATATCTCTCCAGCGTTTGTTTCATGACCAAATTATAATGAAAAACGAAGGATAACCATTTCTTCAGTCTAAAATGAATCTTTATTGTTTGCAGTGTTTTGGCTAATGAACACTATATATCATTGACATTATAATTAATTGTGTGTGTAATGTATTGATTTATTACGTATTGCATGCAAGAAGAAAGAAAATACTGCTCATACATGTATTAGAAACTCCAACTGCAAGTAGGCTGAAATCTTGCAAACGGTGCGAGATATTGAAAAAAATAACCAAAAAATCTTCCCTTTATGGAACCACTTGCTGATTTTTATCAAGACGCCTTTCACTTATCTGTAAAGATACATACACATAAAGAGGCATGTATAGATGTTGTGGCCTATGTTTAGCAGAAGGGGTCCAGCTCTTTTCTCTAAAAAATGTTACAATTTTGGTAATTTCTGTTCACATTCGGTTAGTTTAGAGTAGGTTAGGTTAGTTTAGGCTAGCTTAGGTTAGTTTAGGTTAGGTTAGTTTATGTTAAATTAGTGTAGGGATCCAGCATAATTTTCCAAAAAATGATAGAATTTCGCTTATTTCTATAATATTAGGTAAGTTTAGGTTAGTTTATGTTAGGTTAGGTTAGATTTGGTTACGTTATGTTACTAAGTACTTGCATCATTCATTTCTCCTGTAAATTTTGTGTTTTTCACGTGCTTCTAAACCCCTTGTACTAAACATACCCCGATGTTGTGAGGAATGACAAGCAGATTCATGCTCATATGTGAATGATGCGCTGCGTAGAGAACGCAGGTTCAATTAGTCTAATTAAAAACTATACAATTATAAATTAGTAAAAATCCATTTGTAATCTAATATGACTACACGAAACATACATTACATTCTTTTTATTATTATTATTACTATTTAATTTATACACTTTTCGTCTACGGATTCGAATTTAAACTTTTGTTTCGTTTATTTTTGTTGATGTATGCAAAAATAAGTTCTTTTTAAAAACTAAAGATAGCAGTTAGAATGTTTTCAAACAAGTAACGTTTAATTTTATCTCTCACTTCTCTTTGATATATTTGGTCTAGGAATTAATTCGTGCGGTTGGTACGCACACATTGAAGCTGTAGTACAAACACAAAATACATAAATACCTTAAGAAAAATATTGTCCATCGCTAGCCACCACTTTCGCCCATCTGTCAGGCAATGTACGGATTCCGTGGCGAAAGAAGTCCTCATCCTTGGAAGCGATCCAGTCAGAGACCCATGTTTCGATATCTTCTGAAGAAGTAAACCGCTGTCCAATCAAATCGTTGTTCATGCAATCGAACAAGTAGTAGTACGAAGGAGCAACGTCTGGTGAATACGACGGGTGGGGTAAAACTTCCCATCCGACATTTTCTAAATAGGTTTTGACCGGTTTTGCGACATGTGGGCGAGCGTTATCATGTTGAACAATAAGTTTATCATGTCTGTTCTCCCATTCTGGTCGTGTTCTGGCCAGAGCTTGCTTCAAACGCATTAATTGTCGTCGATAACGTTCTCCATTCATAGTTTCACCCGGTTGCAGCAGCTCATAGTACACCACACCTTTCATATCCTACCATATGCACAGCATAACCTTTGCATAGTGAATATCTCGTTTTGGTTGTGATGGACCTGGTTCGCCTGGTTTCACACAGGCCTTTTTTCGTTTAGGGTTCTCGTAATGGATCCACTTCTCATCACCCGTAATAATTCGATGCAGAAACCCCTTTCTGCTCTGTCGTTGAAGCAGCAATTCGCAAATGGTTTTTCGTCTTTCAACGTCTCTGTCTTTCAATTCATGTGGAACCCAATGTGACATCTTTTGAATCATTCCCATGGCTTTCAAGCGTTTGGAGACTGTTGTTTGATCAACGCCTAATGCTGCTGCAAGTTGTTCCTGCGTTTGACACGAATCCTGCTCGAGCAATGCTGTCAATTCTTCGTCTTGAAATTTTTTTGGCTGTCCAGCTCGCTCTTGGTCTGCCAAGCCGAAATCACCACTTCTAAACCGTGCAAACCACTTCTGACACGTTCGCTCAGCTAGAGCATGATCACCATACACTTCCACCAAAATACGATGACTTTCAGTCGCACTTTTCTGCATGTTAAAGTAATGCAGCAGGACACCCCGCAAAAACACTTTATCAGGCACAAATTGCGCCATGTTCACTTAACTACAAACTGGTGTTGTTGACGCTTTAATCCACTGCCCTATACTACGAACGATACGCGATGACAGGGGTTTGCAACACATGTGTGGATACACGGAACTGTGGGACGCTCCGTTCGTTGCGCCATCTCTTGTCCACCCGCACGAATTAATTCCTAGACCAAATATTTGAACATATCTTATTAATTAAAACTTTATTTGTTTATTAAAATAATTTTAATGGCATCTGCGCTAAAACACGTAATTTCAGTTTTTTAAATTTTTGTTTTTGTAAATTGTTTGCAAACTTGCAACTTTTTATATTTCTCTAAAAATATTTATTTTGTAATATAAATTTTTAAATATTATTTTTTTATCATTAAAGTTGTTTCACTTATATTTTTTGAGTTCTAAATCATCACGGACAAGCTTTACGACAAATTACAGTCAGTTTCGATTTACAAAAGCACTTTTAGCACTTTTTCTTACGTTTTCTAATTTGTAGTTATATATATATATATATATATATATATATATATATATATATATATATATATATATATATATATATATATATATATATATATATATATATATATATATGTGTGTGTGTGTGTGTGTGTGTGGTGTTTCAAAGCAACACTGACAACCTTTGAGAGGTGATTCCTGACACCAAGATAAGACAAAAAGTATAGACCAACCTGGGTGCACAAATGCTTCCTTTCAGATTCATAGGCTGCTGAAAACTTGAAAAAATGAACTTTAAAAGCCCATAGTTCCAAAACTATTTGACCCACTACAGTCAGGTCAAGATTTCACTTAGGAACTACTATGTGCCCTATCCAAATGTCCATGTTTCAGATT
Organism: Thermobia domestica; assembly: GCF_964235325.1. NCBI lineage: Eukaryota > Metazoa > Arthropoda > Insecta > Zygentoma > Lepismatidae > Thermobia > Thermobia domestica. The sequence goes on from NC_137471.1 coordinate 134,119,259, forward strand.
CCTACAGTACTCCCACAACAATTTTCATAAATGTAGTTAGTGAGTACTTCAAATTATATGCTCGTAGCCAAAGTTTCTCTATAAAATTTGTTGCGTGAGTACCACAGGATTCTAAATCATACGTTTTTGAATAGAGCACATATTAGTTCATGAGTGAAATTTTGACCCAACTACGGTAAGTCCCATAGTATTGGAGCTATGAACCTTTAAAGTTTAATTTTCATGTTTTCGGCGGCCTATAACTCCGAAATAACGGATTTATGCACCCAGGTTGATCTATATACTTTTTATCTTATCTTGGTATCAGGAATCACCTCCCAAAGATTGTCGGTGTTGTTTTGAAACATCCTGTATATTTGTAATGCTATACATTGTCAAAGCGAGCGATCCTCCCTCTTACTAATTTCAATTCCAAACTATAGCAGTAACTCTCTAATCTCCAACAAAGTACGCAATATTTTCTATTTAAAAATAAGAGTTTCGTTAATAATTTTTCATTGAAAATACGAGGGTGATTCAGAAAGTAATAACTCCAAAGTTATACCTTTATTTGTGTTTGATAGATAGCACCGATACAAATATGGAAATCTTGCAATGTCAACTTCAAATGGTGGCACCATTTTTTTTTCAACGTTGTTCCCAATACGGGCAACAGACTTGCGCCAACAAGAAACAAGATTTTTTATGCCGTCGGTGAAGAATTGTGGTGGCTGCTGGCGACACCATTGCGGAATTGCTGCTTCTACCTTCGCATCACAACTGTAGCACTGGCACTTAAGATGATCCTTAAGTTTGAGGAAGAGCCAAAAGTCTCAGGGCGCAAGATCCGGATTATGGTCAGGACGAGGTAGAACGTCAAAAATACTTTGCTAGCAGACGACTTTGAATTTGTTGGCGGACGAGAGGACGTGTGGCGATACTCCATTAAGTGACGCTTCGTTTCTGGGTCGTAATAGTGTGTCCACGACTCGTCGCCAACTATGAATGTTCCTGGGCACACAACCTTCCCCAGTCGGAAATGTCAGCCCGCTATTTCAACCGCTGGATGTCATTACTCTGGAACGAAAAAAAAAAATAGGAAGGTGGAACAAGTGACATTCTATAGCGTAAACATTGAGTGCATTAATGATAAACAATTCACAATGTTTGCAGTACTATTGGCCAAGCAGTGGGCTTGGAGGCATTACTTCCTGAATCATCCTCGTATGTTTTGTAAAATCAGTGAGAATGCACTTTCTCATTCGTGGTCCATTTTAACTCCAAGCAATTGAAATGACTGGAAAGCTTCAGATGAAATTAAGTAATATTCCATCAAAAGCAGTTCTTCTTATGATACTTCTCGTCGAACATTGTGTTTAATCATGGGAGAGGGTTTAAGTGAGTCCTCATATTTATCTGACTTCAACTTAAAGGAGCAGGGATTATATGAGAATCTCAAATACCCCTTAATTAATTGTGGAATCAGAATTTTTTTTTAATCAAATGTGTGTGTTCAAGAATTCTGATCTTCATCTTTTATAGCAAAGTTTGAAAATTGCTTGATAATTTAGTATGTTATATGTACAAGTATAATGTAAACCATTCAATATTTTGTTTAATTGTTAATTTCTTTTACTTACAGAATACCATTCGGCTGCAGTTAGCGAGTATTTATTTGGAAGTTCTTCCCGGTAAGATATTGTATGTTATCTTATGGTTTTAGGATTATTATTATTATTATTATTATTATTATTATTATTATTATTATTATTATTATTATTATTATTATTATTATTATTATTATTATTATTATTATTATTATTATTATTAACTTACTAACTAACTAACTCTATGGCCTATGAAACCTGGAGGTTCAATGAATGCCGCGTTCACAAAAGCTCTCCATTGACTTCTATCCTTAGCCAACTGGATCCAGTTTCTACTTTGTATTCCTATCTCTGCGAGATCTATCTTAATATTGTCCTCCCATCTGCGCCTAAGTCTTTCTAATGGTCGTTTTCCGATGGGTCTTCCAGTCAAGACTTTGAAAGCGTTTCTACTTTCTTCCATCCTGGCTACATGACCTGCCCACCTAAGCCTCCTAGACTTGACGACCCTAACAATGTTGGGTAAACCGTATAAATTATGTAGTTCCTCGTTATAAAGTTTCCGCCATTCCCCATTCCCCATTCCCGTTCCTCTTGGGTCCGAATATTCTTCTCAGGATCTTGTTCTCAAATACTTTCAGTCTATGTTCTTCCCTCAGAGTAAGTGACCATGTTTCACAACCATACAGAACAACAGGCATGATTATCGTTTTATATATTTGAAGCTTCAAATTCTTGGACAGAATTCGCGATGAGCTCCTCTGTGGCTAAGCGGTTAGCGCACGCGCCTTTGGCGTGGGAGGCCCGGGTTCGATTCCCGGCGGGAGCTCATGTAGTTCGGATTCCACGTTAATCAGTAGGTCGAATCATTGTAAATTGTGGGACAATCATTGTAAATTTCGGCAAATTTAAATTTATTTCCAATCGAGTTACTCTCTAATAACTTCTAAACTATTACAGCACTAACTTTAGTGTTTAGTACACTATCGTAGCACTAGTCATGTGAAAATATTTAGTAGCATTTGAGATGTGGATGGGGCTAACTTTAGACACGTAGAATTTTTCATTTTGTAAAATTCCTGCCAAATTTAAAAGCACTAATGGCCACATATAGTGTAGTAGTTACTACTTTGTTACTGAGATTTATTGCAGAACTTCCTATATTATACTTTCAACAGTATAGACGCTAGAATAAAACTTAGGGGGTGCTAACTACACGATAGCCCTTTCCCACAAAAACATTCACAATGGGCATTAATGTTTGGAGTCTATGCACTAGCAAGTACTAACGAAGCACTATGAATTACACTATAATTGACTATTAGTGATATTAAATTTGGCGGTAATTTTATAAAATGAAAATACCCAATGTATTTCTTATGGAAGTTTCATGGCATGTAATTGCAAATATCTACACTAACAGAGAAGCACTAACGAAAGTATTAGTGTTTTCTAGAAGCACTAGCTACAAACTATCTGTTGCAGTAGGTTTCACCCTTAGTGCTTTCTAGAAAGGCGCTAACTTGAAGTTAGGTCCCCCAAAAATCTTTTGGTTCTAACATTCAAACTATTGACGCACTAATGTTGTTAGTTGGTCTAGGAAGCACCAACGATTGCACTAGACGAGATCATTACTGCTTTCGAATTTGGAGAGAATTTATACCAATGAAAAATTTCCATGTACTTTTAGAGGAGCTTCGTAACATATAATTGACTATATCTACACTAGTAGTATAGCACTAACGAAACTATTAGTGTTTGCTAGAAGCGCTAACGATGAACTATCGATTATAGTAGGATTAGTTGTTACTGCTTCCTGCAGGAGAGTTTCTGGTTGTAGCGACCAAACTATTGAAGCATTACAGTAGGGAGTTGGAGCTCTACAAACACTAACGATTGCACTAGTAGAGATCATTATTGGTTTTGGATCTGGAAAGAATTTGATTCCATGAAAAATTCTCTATGTACTTTTATGGTAGTTTCGTGGTTTATAATTCGTTAATAACTTTACGTGGGTAAGAATACTAACGTAGTGCTTTTAGTACTGACCAGTACTAACGAAGCAGTAACGATTGACACCACTTTTGTATACTTTACACAATATTTACAAAACTGGCGAATCTAGCTTGACGTCAAGTGAATATCGCCACTTTAATTCGCTAATAACTTTACATGGGTGAGAGTACTAACGTTGTGCTTGCAGTACTAACCAGTACTAACATAGTACTAACGATTGACACAACATTTGTATATTTTGGACAATATTTACAAAAGTGGCGATTCTGGCTTGACGTCAAGTGAATATCGCCACATTAATTCGTTAATAACTTTACAAGAGTAAGAGTACTAACGTTGTGCTTGCACTACTAACCAGTACTAACGTAGTACTAACGATTGACATCACCTTTGTATACTTTGGACAATATTTACAAAAGTGGCGATTCTGGCTTGACGTCAAGTGAATATCGCCACTTTAATTCGTTAATAACTTTACATGGGTGAGAGTACTAACGTTGTGCTTGCAGTACTAACCAGTACTAACGTAGTACTAACGATTGACATCACTTTTGTATACTTTGGACAATATTTACAAAAGTGGCGATTCTGGCTTGACGTCAAGTGAATATCGCCCACTTTAATTCACTAATAACTTTACATGGATTAGAGTACTAACGTTGTGTTTGCAGTACTAACCAGTACTAACGTAGTACTAACGATTGACATCACTTTTGTATACTTTGGACAATATTTACAAAAGTGGCGATTCTGGCTTGACGTCAAGTGAATATCGCCACTTTAATTCGCTAATAACTTTACATGGGTGAGAGTACTAACGTTGTGCTTGCAGTACTAACCAGTACTAACATAGTACTAACGATTGACACAACATTTGTATATTTTGGACAATATTTACAAAAGTGGCGATTCTGGCTTGACGTCAAGTGAATATCGCCACATTAATTCGTTAATAACTTTACAAGAGTAAGAGTACTAACGTTGTGCTTGCACTACTAACCAGTACTAACGTAGTACTGACGATTGACATCACTTTTGTATACTTTGGACAATATTTACAAAAGTGGCGATTCTGGCTTGACGTCAAGTGAATATCGCCACTTTAATTCGTTAATAACTTTACATGGGTGAGAGTACCAACGTTGTGCTTGGAGTACTAACCAGTACTAACGTAGTACTAACGATTAGTATATTTTTCATTTAATGATTAATAAGTGGCGATTTTGACTTGACAAACGTGACATTCAAGTGTCACGAAAAAGTAATATGCCCTATTTAAAAACATGTATGAAATGGAAATATAAATAAAAATTGAACTATCTCTCGAATGTTTACGTAATATTTAAAGGACTACACACATGACACAATATTCAGTATGCTCGATTTCGCTGTATATATATGTGATATACAGAAGCGAATACAAATATATATATATATATATATATATATATATATATATATATATATATACTAGCAGCGTTCACCCCGCTTCGCTGCGGTCACCCCGGAACGCAATAAACTTTGTTACTTAGATAATTTTTACTTTTTCGCTTTCAAGTGATATGATAAAAACCATAGAAGATTGCACTAATGTTAACATTATATCGCCTGTCATTTATGTTAACCCGCCCCGCTTCGCTGCGGTCACCCCAACCCGCCCCGCTTCGCTGCGGTCATCCCGGAACGCAATAAACTTTGTTACTTAGATAATTTTTACTTTTTCGCTTTCAAGTGATTTATAGCGCCTGTCAGTTATGTTAACCCGCCGAGTCACAGGGTCATGCGGGTTGCATATAAATACGTTTATTTTTATACCTATGATGAACTAATAACAAAGGATTTGTACGTGTGGACACCTGAATGGTCAATTATCTCAAGACACTGGTAATTGAAAATTAAAGTGATATGATAAAAAACATCTAGGGTCCACATCCTAACAACCCCCCAAAAATGAAAGAAATCGGTTCAGCCGTATTAGCGTGATGAGCGATCAAAGGATTTTTTGTACGTATTGACACCTGATTGGTCAATTATCTCAAGACACTGGTAATTGAAAATTAAAGTGATATGATAAAAACCATCTAGGGTCCAAATCCTAACAACCCCCCAAAAATGAAAGAAATCGGTTCAGCCGTATTAGCGTGATGAGCGGACAAAGGATTTTGTGCGTTCTCTTTTATATATATATATATATATATATATATATATATATATATATATATATATATATATATATATATATATATATATATATATATATATGTGTGTGTGTGTGTGTGTGTGTGTGTGTGTTGTAGTCAGGACTAAGAATTTTAATTTTAAGCTTATTTTATATCAAAAAGGTGTTTCCAATAGAGTATGAAGCATGAAGATAATATAGTGAATCAGATATTACGGCAAACTAAGTGATTAGCCTAAGCCTTATAATTTACTGAACACATTGGAGATACATAAAATTTAACATACCTTAATTGAAAGAAACTTTTCTTGCTTTGATATGAGCAAATTTTTGTATCACATTCGAGTAGTCCAATGTTTCAGCCAATTTGTGTTCTATTCATATCATCGCTAGACCACTCAAGTGTGTTTCAGACATGGAAGAAGGTGGATAGTTTTTAATAAGTTTAAATTTGGAAAAACTTCTTTCTCCACTGGCCACTGTTACCGATAAGGTTAACAAAATCCTAAGTGCCACACTGACATTGGGAGCAAAGTCATGTTTCTTAATTAATCTTAAGGGGGCGCGGTGGCTCAGTGGAAGAGCGCTCACCTCAGGTGCTTGGGGTCCCTGGTTCGATCCCAGCCGCGTGGGATTTTGTGGTGGACAAACGGTGCTCGTGGGTTTTCTCTGGGTTCCCCCTTTTCCTCCCACTTTCTTAATTCCACCATTTCATTCATTCCTCATCTTCACCGTCTCCTTCAGCCTCGCCGGTATAACCGTGGGAGAAAAACTGAAAGATTTCATTTCATTTAATTAATCGTAAAATCTCTTTTGGTGAACTTTTAGGCTTAATTATAGCGGATAACGCTTTCAGTTCGTCTTTCAAATCACTGGGATTAATATCTTTCGACTCTTCGTGTGTGAAAATACTGGCTAGTTTAGTACAATTTTCAGACAAAAGTTCAGGCAGCATAATATCTTTAAGATTACTTATATCTTAAAGAAAATCGAAATACTCGCTGCGATGTTTAAGTTGCTCAAATATCTCTCTTAAAGCTAAGACAATCACATCTAGAACTTTGTAATAAAAATCGATCTTGTATCTTATTTGTGGATCTTCAATAGCTTCATCCTCTGCCATGTACTGAACCTGTCTCTTCTTCTTTCGACTTCGAGCTTGCACTGTATTACCTATCCGTGGATTATACATATCTAATGCTGGTGTCAACTCCATTGCATCAACTAAGTAAGAAGGAAATATTGCATCATTTTGCCTCTTTCAAAGTACTCAGATATATTTTCGAGAAACCCGACTGCATCCAACGCATGAGAATTAATGCTTTGGAGACTTTTGCTTACTATGTTTATGTGGAGTAAAAAGTAATACCGGATATCAAGTGAGCAAAGGAAAGTAAAAGTCACGGAGCTGGTTTACTATTCACATAACATCGTAGGCGACCATTCTATCTATTCTATTGTCTTTACTTATTTGAAACAAGGTATCATAAGCCTCCCCTATTTGATATCTAACGTAAGTAGAGTCAGAGCATCAATTCGGCTTTCCTACTTTGTGGTGCTTAATGGTTTTAAAGTGAGACTACTAATATGCCCCTTTAGTATGGCCCATCGTTGAACTGACGCAGAAAAAGTCATAAACTTTTTTAACTATACAAAAAACAAAAAAATAAATGAAACGGCGTACTAAGATGCCGTGACTGCTACTGCAAGGAACGTAGAGGACTCGGGAATTTATTTCTAAAATTCTCTTCTGAATACCTAAATGTTTGTCTTTCATATTGAAATCATTGTCATATCCTTGGCCCCTCATGTCTTCAATAGAAATGTTCATTTCCTTTAGCTGTTTAATTATTTCTTCTGTCAGTCCTAGATCAATGGTGTCTGTTATCGGTACGAAACTAAGAAAGTGTTAGCAAATTTTTACGAGGCATTCTTCATTATTGTGCGTAATTTGTACACAACGAACGATTATTGTCATTTGCTCTGTAGCTGAAAGACGGCAAGGAAAATATTGAATGAGATACCTGTGGCTAGTGGTTTGATAACTGAAAATGAAGGGAATGTTCTGAATTTCATGAATGAGTATTATCCTGAATGTGAGTGAAGTTCAATTACATTCTCAGTTGAACACAATTTTATTTTTCCATGTGGGCCTATATTTTGATAATTCAAATTTTGCCGCCCTGGGCGATGGCACGGCTCGACCCCCTCTCTCGCCGGCACTGGTTCAAGAGCTACGAAGTCACAAACATGCCACTTTCATTTATATATAGACCTATAGCCAGAGTGCAAAGCTTGCGTAGATCCCGTAGTTTTCAATACGGAACGCTTTAAAACGTAATGTTTCGCGTTTTCATCAGTTTATAACTCTGAGAGAAGTCATTTTCCGGTCTATGTTTATTAGAACCTTTTTCTTTTATTTGATATAAGAAATCACCTTCCAAAGTTTGGTCACCGAATATCTAAACATACTGTACATACGTTCTGTAAAATAGAGATCCAGCGAAATTAAACTTCCTACCTTGGAATAAACCACATGAACTTCCATAGCAATTTTAATAATGGTCAATTGTGTGAATGCATCCAGGGCCGGATCCAGGAGTTTCTGACGAGAGAGTGCACCAATAACTACCAGTATATTTGATTTTTTTAAATCCGTTTTAAAAATATGTTGTGTGACTGAATAATTGCCCTGGAAATGCTCAGTGTCTGGTGTCGGGAATCGAACCCACAACTTTTCGAGCGCAAAGACAACGCTTTACCAACTGATTCACAGTCGATGTATATCGGTATAATTTTCAGTATGTAATTAAGCTTGCTGCTTTGTATAAAGAATTTCTTTAATCATAACTACTTGGAATTTGATGGATACTTCTTTGATACAGAATCCTTATGAAATTACTGAAAACCTAAAAATACAATGAACATAAAGATGTTTCGTAAACAAATGAAATCTTTAAACTTAAGGGGTCACAGTGAGTAAAATGTACAGGATTTTTTTTATATATATATGAAATCAACTTATGATTTTAGTATAGTGCAGTAATGTATTAAAACTGGATTTCGATTTGAAACGAATCCTGACAGTAGTAACAGAGTATGTAACTGCAGAAATTTTTGAAACTTGCTATTTTTACTGCTAGCTTTTCATGTTAGATAGTGCATATTTACAATGAAGGGAGGGAACATGGGCACGTGCAACCCCTTAAATCCAGCCCTCAATGCATCTCTAATTTGCTGTTGTTCTTATTTTCAGACAAAGCCTGCAAGACAAAATTCTCCACCGTCGCCGCTGGAAGCGAAAGAAAGGAAGACCATTTCTACTGTTATGTTAAAGCCAGATTCCAACTTCAACTTCTGAACTGCGCCGCAGATCATATACAGAGGAGCTGATTGTTAAATCTACTGATATTTGGGCTGTACATTTAATTCTTCATTTAGGATAAGTTGATTAGGTGTATGCCGTGTAAGAACGTATGAATCTTTGTGCTTGTTAAGTATGTGAGAAACTGAGTATGAATGTGTGGTTGGGTTGAAGTGTACGTGATATGGCTGACGGAGTGAGTGAGAGAAAATCCCGTCTTAACGCCTACCGATCCTCAAATTCACCAGTCCTTTGTAGAACCCTCTTGATAGCGTAAATTTGTAGTTAAGTGTGAATGTAGTATGATGGATGAATTTAACTACAAATTTATTACTAAAGCTCCCCATTCGCTATCAACGGTTCTTCCTTTCTTACCCTTTTACATTTTAGGGATAATTTATTGTGTATATTTTATCGTTACAGATTATTAATTTATTTGTGAATATTTTCTTCTTTTCCTTTTCGCAACACAGAGACTTCAACGACACCTTACTTTGACTTTGAAGGTAAGTCTAAACTTATGTCCACTTCAGTGTTTACTAAAGCCTTCCTATTTCAAGCATGCCCCTGGTGGCGCTGCTGCTGATTTGTGTTTTCTCACGCCTCGCTCGAAAGAGGAAGGACAAGTTTCTGTGTCCGAGATCCTTCAATAGTTGGAAGTGGACAGGGTTCTTTAACCAAAGTAAAGGTAAGGTTTCCTCCGTAGGAGGTCGGTGGGGGTGAGGTCAGAGAATGTTTCGCATTTTTTCCGCGGGCACACTTGAAATAAAAAGGCTCTAGTTGGACCTGCTAATACTTCAGTAGATCAGAGTCAGAGCCGTGCCGTGGAAAATCAGCGCCCGGGGCGAGAGTATACGACGGCGCCCCCATATATATATTACAAGCAATTTTTCCTATATTTTTTCATTTTTTTCTCCCGAATTTTTCGCCCCCCTTATTTCGGCGCCCGGGGCCGTCGCCCCCCCCACGGCACGGCCCTGATCAGAGTAGTACTGACACCTCTATGTCTATTGAGTCAGCCAAAATTTTTGAGAGGTCAAGGACAGCGGGCTCTACAACTATGTGATTCCTATCAGCCAATCAAAATCGTCAGAATTTTGCTGACTCGACTAGCTATAACGGGAGCAATACTACTATCAGCAATGCGTCATTCATTCAAACAGTGTATTAGCCCAAGTTTAACTTGTAATATTAACCAAAATAGGTTGCAAAAATCGTTGTAAACTGTGTTAACCATTCGATGTCCATAATATTTAATTTCTGAAAATTCTATTATATAAGGAGTGTTCAAATGAAAAGGTACAAAACCAAACCGGTTGAAATAAGAATATGCTACTTTTGTATAACGTAGTGTGACATCTAGGGAATAGAATGTAGTATCTGGCGTGGTCGTGCTAATGCGCGGGCGCCCTCACATGACACACGAAAGAATCAGGCAGGTGTGTTCCGTCGAATTGACATGACAGTGCGTGAGAAAATCATATGTTCATTGAAAAATTCGATGTTTGAGGAGCAGCGAGATGTTATCAGATTTCTGACTGCGGCACGGATTAAACGGGCCCATATTCATCGCCGAATGATGGTCCTATATGTGGGAGACCGTATGTCCGACAAGTATGTGAGAAAGTGGAATGCCCGTTTTTGTAAAGGCCGTGAGAGTTTGAGTGATGACCCGAGACCAGGCCAACGACCTGGTAAGAAGTGCTCGGTGTGTCACAATGCGAATATTGGCAGTGATTGTGGGAGCCAGCATTTTAACAGTTTGCGCAATTGTACACGATAGGTTGGGCTACCAGAAGGAGCGCGCGCAATGGTTCAGAGAACCGCAAAAGGAACTGCGTATGGAGCAGCTAGTACTGCAACAGCTGTTCCCGTATAATGAAGACCGGTACGAGAACTGATGCCATAACTTTGAGCCAGAGCCAAAACGAGACAGCACGCAATGGAATTATGCGTTGTCGCCTCCCGCTAAAAAATTCAAAGTTGTGCCTTCAGCAGGTAAAGTGATGCTCACGTCCGAGATCCGATACTTATCAAATTCCTCGAGCACGGAGAAACCATTAACGATGGTGTGCAATGTGATGTATGATTTGTATCCTACGCAAGTCCAACAAGAGCAAATGGCCTGAGCTGTTCATGAAGGGAGTAATTCTGCTCCATGATAACGCTCGTCCACACATCTCCCAGGTCACACTACGAGGGCGGGGTGAAAAGTTCTTGTTCTGACCCAAAGATGGCACTCCAATCAGGAAAATGTTATTGTTCTTGCGCTTTTCAGTTGTTCGTATAACAAGTGTCAATTTGTTCTCTTAAGTAGTGTGCAGGCATTGTTGGAGTTAGACGTCTTGCGTGTTAGTTGTGAAAATGGATAAACTTGAATATCGTGTGGTAGTCAAATTTTTCATTTTGGATGGATTAACCCCTACGGAAATTCATCCGAAGTTGACAAAAGTTCACGGGGACTCTGCTTCTTTCACGTCAACCGTTAAAAAGTGGGCAGCTGAATTTAAACGTGGTCGCACATCTCTCGAAGATGACCCACGTGGAGGAAGGCCGAAAACCGCGACTACACCGGAAACAACCAAAAAAGTGCATGATATCGTGTTGGACGACAGGCGAGTGAAGGTGAGTGAGAGTGTGGGGATATCGGAGGAACGGGTGCGAAACATCTTGTACAAAGAACTAGGGATGCGAAAGCTCTGCGCAAGATGGGTGCTGGATTTGCTGACTGCCGACCAAAAGCAAATGCGAAAACGATTTTCGCAGCAATCTTTGGACCGGTTCAAAAGGGATCCGACCGATTTTGTGTGGCGATCTATGACAATGGATGAGACATGGGTTTACCACTACACGCCAGAAATGAAACTGCAGTCCAAGCAGTGGGTGGAAGCCGGTGGTGCAGGGCCGAAGAAAGCGAAGACGATCGTATCGGCCGGAAAGGTCATGGCCAGTGTGTTTTGGGATGCGAAAGGGATCCTGTTATTTGATTCCTTGCAAAAGGAAGAACAATTACAGGTGAATTTTACTCCAATCTTCTTGACCAGCTGGATGCCAAAATTCGAGAGAAGAGGCCTGGCTTGAAGAAGAAGAAAATCATCTTTCACCAGGACAACGCACTTGTGCACAAGGGTGCGTTGGCGATGGCAAAACTGCGGGATTTGGGGTACGATTTGCTCGGCCATCCCCCATATTCCCAAACGTGAAGAAATTTCTTGCTGGGAAGCGCTTCACATTGAACGAAGAAGTTGAGAGGGTCGTGGATCACTATTTTCACAACCTTCCAGACTCTCACTTCCGGGAAGGAATACTGATGTTGGAGAAACGCTGGACCAAGTGTATTGAAGTTAAGGGAGATTATGTCGAAAAATAAAATCATTTTTGAACTGAAATTTGCAGTATTTCATTGTCAGGCCAAGAACCTTTCACCCCGCCCTCCTAAGTGTATTGGTCAAATGCAAGTGGGAGCAGCTTGAGCATCCGCCCTAGAACCTAGACATGTCACCCTGCGACTTCCATCGGTTTTGTCCGCTAAAAACCATCTCTAAGGGGAGCGCTTAAACTCGGACGACGAACTGAAGACAGATTCCTGTCACAAAGCAGGAATTCTGGGAACAGGAAACCGTTTGGGCGTGAAACAGTGTGATGGTTGTGCTCAGATCTCTGGTGATTACTTAGGGGGCGCGGTGGCTCAGTGGTAGAGCGTTCACCTCTGGTGCTTGGGGTCCCGGGTTCGATCCCAGCCCCCGCCAAGTGAACTTTGTGGTGTACAAACATCGTGCTCGTGGGTTTTCCCGGGGTTCTCCCGTTTCCTCCCACTTTCTTCATTCCACCATTTCACTCATCTCTCATCATCACCGTCTCCTTTAGCCTAACCGGCATAAACGTTGGACGTAAAACTCAAAGATTTCATTTCATTTTCATTTTCTGGTGATTACTTTTGAATAAAGACTTCGATTATACCCACAGTGTCGTTTCGTACATTTTCATTTAAACATTCCTCGTATTTTCCGTGACTAAATTTTCGTATACTAATAATGGATCTTGCTTGTATGTTTATTTGTTACTACGTTTGATGCAATAAATATTATTTATTTGGTTCATTAATTTGTTTCATACAGTTCTATTTTGGCAAAGATTCTTGATTATCTCATTCATTGGTCGCATTCAAACAATATGCACTCCTACAGGAAATTTAACACTGAACTAGGGTCCTTCACGATCGGTTTTGACTGCAGTGGTATAGTTGACATAGTTGAAGGCGAGAGAAATAATCCACTGAAATTTATACAAGGAAAGTTGGTTGATACATATCAATCAAACGAAGATGTATCGACGCATTTCCTTGTTCTGCATAAAATAACATAACAAAGGAATATGCAGCAAAGAGCATATCTTGACATACTTTCAATTGTTATGGATATTTTAATCAATGTATTTGTTGTGTGTCCTGTAAAATTTTTCACTGCAGTATGATGTCATTAGATTTTTCACGAAGGTGACTCTCAAAACACATGGATGAAAAAAAGTAGGCCTATTGTGAAAATATTGGTAACTGGCATTGAGAATAAACGGATATATAGCTTTGGGAGATAAGGGTGATATTGCCGGGCGATCCGCTGATTTTTCTAGTTTTACGTATTACAATCTAACGCTTTTATGTAAGACATACTGTACTCCCTGAGCCATTTAATTTCTATTATTATTATTATTATTATTATTATTATTATTATTATTATTATTATTATTACTATTATTATTATTATTATTATTATTATTATTATTATTATTATTATTATTATTATTATTATTATTATTATTATTATTATTATTGACATATTTTCTTGGTTTCTTATGCCTCACATTTAGAAAACACCTGTCAAAATATAAGTTAACTTGACTGAACTAATTTAGAACGTTGAAGGAAGTTTTAATATGTGACTGTTCTGTTCGAGTTTTTTAAATACTCGTAAACATTAGAAAGAAATGAAAGATGGCAACGAAACATGATGAAAATTAACAGAGGTTTAAATATAACGCCAACATTTAGATAAGGCCAAGAAATAGCTTTCTTCTGATTGATAGTCACTGTTGCTTTCTGTGATTATTTCAGTTTATGGTTCGGGGAGGATTTTCCCTCTGGAGCTACGAAATTACTCTCTAAGGCATTTCTTTGATCGTGCTTAACCTGGTGTCAACCTGGATTGTTACTCCTTTAAAATTTACTTCGGAATGTAGCATTTCTACCAATAAAGCACTTTTAGTGGATCCAGATTGACAGAATTAGCTCAAAGCACATCTTACATTAATTATATTGCTAATGTTAAATAAACAGACCTAAAATGTTCTATAAGGTACTTTTGGGGATTTGCACCACTGTTTCGAGTCGGCAAAACAGAACCGTGTGTGTGTGTGTGTGTGTAAATGAGAAACACAATTTAAAGTAATAGTTAACACGTATTTTGTCTCATTCTTAATGGATTTGAGTGTGTATGTATTTGTGTAGCGAATGTCTGTTATGGAATTCAAAAGTGTATAACAATTCACACGTTAAAAGAGGAGATTATACTGGATCATACTTAACGTCGATGATGATGATAGCCAAAATCAAGAAGTCCACTACTCGAGTGCAGCTACCTCTAATATACACACAATCAGTGTATTTGAATAACTTTACAACTGCTTCATTCTGAAACTTGATGACCGACTGCGACTAAGATTCATAGTGTACTAACTGTTGTTGAATATCGACGTCACTTGAAGTTTGACTCCAACCAAGTCTCCAATTATGATTCCAACTATTGGCCGAGTACACCAACGAAGTTCAACTGTGTTCAACTGTTCAAGTTCGGTGAAAATGTCTGTTGCACCAATCAAATGGTGGATAAACTTGATTTTAGCTTGAACAGACGAATTTGGGGGATTTAAACTTTGTTCATCCAAGTCAGTATATTTACATTCAATAATGTCTTTGCATTTTTCCATTAATGAAATTACAATACATTTCTCGTGTTCCAAAATTCTTTTCGCTCGTTGTTTCATTATTCTTTCCATCACAATTACGGTCTCTGAAATTAGACTACTCACAACTCTATGCACACAATCTCGAAAGACGAAAAGACCGGTACGCGGTATGCTTCCTTCATTTGTCACTTTGTTAAACGAAGATTAGAAACAAAAGACGACAACCAATCAGAGTCGATTTTACAAATTTACCGAAGTTTACTTAAACGAGGTGTACTCAACTTCGACTTTCAATGGTTCAACAAAAGTCCTGCAACCACGTTTAAACTTGAAAGTTTAACGTTGAACGCGTTTGAGTGAACGCTCATTTAAACTTCGTTGGTGCACACGACTGTATGACTGTCTGTTATGTAAGACTCTAATCCAGACTGAATGTGACGAAATAAACTGAAATGCTTATACAACAAAGATGCTTGCACTGCAGCTCGTGGCTCCCAAACTTTGGGCTGAAATCATTATATGTGCGTATGAGATTTCTCTGAAGAAATATTAGTTAACCAATTCTTAAAGATTGAGCGTCATGTCATCACTCTGCACTACCACTTACTATAGTGCTACCAAAATGTCTTGAGACGTGGCAAATATGCGAACTAATGCTCACACCCTCGCCACACCCACGATTGAGCCAATAAGGGTTCAGCTGTTACTAAGTGAGAGAGCCTTAGCCAAAGGGAGTGGAATTCCCTCGGCAGGTAGCAGTGCTCGGAACGGAAGACTAGGTGTCAAGTCAATGAGGTTTATCTCAGGGGTGCCCATAGAGGGGGGCTATGACGCAAACTGCCTCATTGAAATATTTGGGGGGGTTAAAAATCTATATAAATATGTTTGAGAGGGTGTAAAAATTAATCGAAAAGAAGATTTTTTCATGGAAGAACACCTACGGATAGACAATTGGGGGGGTGTCATGGACATAAGGGGCGTGGGCACCACTGTATATCTATACTAGCACAAGGGTTCTCATGTATAAATAATGAAATGTTCGTGTGTCTACAGAATTTGCCTTTCCACTCTCAATTCTTATATTTTATTGTACTAATTAAATAGCTTTTAAAACAGACTTTTAAGCAATGTTCTCCAAAATTGATTCTATTCATCACGGCGATTCTGTATTTACTCTATTTTATGATTTGTGTAGAATTGAATTTTAAATGTTCGATTGCAATTACAATTCAAACCTGTTTCTACTTAAACCAGATGTTACCTATCAAGCAACTTCGAACTATTACTGGAAGAATTTCGAGAGGAATGGAACATCAATAAACAGAAGTGGATATCGGATTGTTCAAGGTCCATTTGTTTTCGACATGGCTGTTGAGCTCAGTTCAACACTGATGCAGGTAAAGAAACGAATAAAAGATTCTAAATATCAATATTCCAGATCAACAAATGCTACTTTAGTACTTTAGAAACAAATGTGGCATATAGCAACACAGCTTATTGTTCCGTTGAGGAAAGGTGTGTGTATATAAACACAATATCTCCATAGGAAGAACTGGTGTGGTTTATAAGCTTCATTTCCGTTTAATTTGTCAAGTGAGTCCTTCAAAATTCAAGTGAGAAGAATGATTAAGGATGGAAGCATTGGTGGAGTGAGAACGTGGAAGGAAACGGAGCAGCCCGAGAAAATCCAAGGACACAATGTCGTCCACCTCAAACTTACTTGATCGGAGATCGAACCTCAGAGACACCACGGACCAGTAGTAAGCGCTCTAGCACTGAGCACCGTGGTATCCAAAATAAAATTTAGAGTTGAGTACTTTTTGCTTTATTGATAAGATTGCTCTTCAAGTGGTACTTATTGCAATCAATTGCGTTTTAATTTGTCAAATAAGTCATTCTATATATTGCAATATAATAAAACTTCATTACATTTTTTTAGCCTCCAAAGAAAGATTTATTTAAAATAGCCATTCATAAAGGGTTAAAATTTCGCTGCACCATACCATTAACATTAAGGAAGTATAAGAGACTACTATTTCAAATAATGTCTACATTATAGAATATATGCATCACATTATTAGCAAATGTCTTTCTTTTTTTATCAATCTAAATATCTATCTATCTATCTATCTATCTATCTATCTATCTATCTATCTATATATATATATATATATATATATATATATATATATATATATATATATATATATATATATATATATATATATATATATATATATATATATATATATATTATATATATATATATCTTGAAACTTCAAATAAACAGTAGCTATTAATATATAACTATAAATTGTTGTAATTACTATAATTGTAGTACACCAAACTGATGTCTTTCAGTTTAACACCCCACAATTATGCTCTTTACGCTAAGGGAGACAGTGATTAAAGCAAGTGAATGATGATGGAAGTGGAATGAGAAAGTGTAAGGAAACGCGAGAGTACCCGAGAAAATCCACGGACACGATGTTGTGCACCACAAGCTTATTTGTCCGGAGACCTCACGCACCAGAGGTAAGCGCTCTCTATCACTGAGCCCCTACCCTC
This sequence comes from Thermobia domestica, assembly GCF_964235325.1. Taxonomy (NCBI): domain Eukaryota; kingdom Metazoa; phylum Arthropoda; class Insecta; order Zygentoma; family Lepismatidae; genus Thermobia; species Thermobia domestica. The sequence continues at coordinate 134,136,933 of NC_137471.1, forward strand.
AAAAACTGATATCTTGTTGATCTGAGAAGAGAGTAAGCAGTACTTTTGGGTTTCGGTGATGACGAATGCCGTCATTCTATTCTTTTTGTTTATTTGTTTGTTTGTTTTCGGGATTTAACAATGCAACCATGTTTCATCTTCAGTAACGACTCTCTTCAGGAAGCCATTATCTTCTTCATTTGAAGTGCCACAAAAGCTCCTTACACACATCAACACGTCGCTGTTTCAGTTCGGCTGTCAGCTGCCGTGGTACCATCCGGAGGACACTTTCTGAAACCGGAGCACATCGTGGATAATGTTATGACTCGAACAGTGCTGGATTTACGTATAAGCTAAACAAGCTATAGCTTAAGACCCCACTCTCCTGGCGGCAAGGGCTCCGATCCTGGGGAGCCCGCCCCCTAAAATTCATGTGGTTCCCATGTATTTTTATAAATATGTATTTTATAAATGGAGCCCCCGAAGATACAGAGAAATCGGCACCCTTGCCTGGGAAGCCCAAAAACTAAGGGAAAAAGTGAATGTGCATTTCTAAAGTATGAGAAAACAATAAATAAATAAATAAAATCTATATATCGTCGTTGAAGATGTGAACCCTCGTATGCCCGATTTTTGCGATTTTGAGTTTTTGGCATAAACCTAATGAGAAAGCAATAACATGTTCTAGCAAACCTTCGTCTGTCATAAGACATCCATTGCTGAGAAACAAGCGATTACAGCGTTTGCTTGCATGTCGATTGTTGCCAATTGTAGACGATAGTTTGGTGCCAGTAGTTCAATGTATTATAGCCATATGTGCTGTGATGAAAGCAGCTGTATCAGTGTGTTTTTGAAGGAAGAAGATAGATATAGTGTTTCATTTTTATTTATTTATTTATTTGTCTACTGAAAAACTACCAACGACAATATAGCAAAAGAGTTTCGTGCTGTGTAGGGTTTTATGATGTAAGTAATGGGGCCCTGTCTGCAGTTTGTTTTCTAAAATGTCACTAGTTTCTTCATTTCTGTATATAGGGTACCTATGTTCATCTGGACATATAAAGGACCCCATTACCTTCAATAGCTTAGGATCACATCAAACCTTAATCCGGTTCTGGACCCGAACCATGACTTACGCCAATTATTGTAGCTACTTTATGCACATTATCATTAGGTGATTGTCCTTATCACAGTTTTAATCTTCTCCGACGTCACAACTCGATGTGCTTAGTCCCGGAAAGGAGCGTCTCCAATAGTTGTTACACAATTTGAGAATTTCCTACTCCAAAACTTGTTACTGCGACAGACATCTGTTGCCGTATATCGTCATTCTTTGATGAATCTCCCCCGTCAAAAATTTTATGACAGAACCAGGCCCGCAAGCAGAGGGAAAGCAAGGGAGGCCAGGCCCCCCTAAACTTTTCGTGGCCCCTCCAGACCTTAACACAAAATGCTATTATTAATACAAACAACACAATTATCTATTTGTAAGAGAATTTTTAATGACTTGCCCCCTAACATATTCATGCCCCTCCCAAACGTCTGTGGCTGGTTGCGGGCCTGGACAGAACAGTGTTCTACTTTGTCTTGTCACCGACTGGAGAAAAAGAACATTACTAGCAACAATATTGCCAACTTTCATAACAGGAGCATCACATTTCAAATTTTTCATTTGAATGACCCTCGTAATATAATTAATTATATATTAATTATGTAACACTTTTATTATGTTCCCAACTACACAAGAAACACTGTTTTATTTCATATATTATTTTGTACTCGTACTGTTTTGATGAGAAATTACTAATTCATTCCAAGATACACTTTTGCTGCAACTTTTATTGGTTCATTATTTTTATTGTTGCACTTTTAGCTGTTGATATTATAGTCACCCTAATCACATTAGCAACTTCCAACCAGGAAATAAAATACATACAGAGAACTTGTTCACACGCAATGCATTTTTATATCTATGAAATAATAAGGAAATAATTATATCTAGAAATCTAGAATTTTGATGACCAATAAAATACTTTTAAAAATTATCTAGAAGTCCTGTGTTTATGGCCTAATCTAGTCAGAAAAATGCCTTTAAACTCCGAGAATGTACTGCGTATCAGCTAGGTATGTTCTATTAAGAAAAAGATACAAAATTTTCCCAACAGCGTAAAAGCAGTAAGCCCTGTCAAGGAAAATGCCTTAAATGAACAGCACTACTCAAATTCTGAGTAATCAAACGGAATTCTTAAAATAAATTAAAATCGTCTGTAGCAAAGCACGTAAACTATATAGGGGCATGTATACAAGATTCCAAAAGTACATTCACACCTGCAATTCTCCCTTTCCTGCAATAGTAGGAAACTCAAAAAACAGGGTCGTTGGGGTGGTTGAGAATTAGAAAGGCGTTGGACTAAACCTGAATTTTGTTACAAATATATCAGTGTGGAAAACTGCAAATAAGAGAATAAAATACATTATTAACAATGACGATTTTATTATCGTGAGAGCAATGGATGACAACAAGTTACAAAATGGCATTACTTAAGCAGTTCAAACAAGATGAATGGTAAGAAATATATAACTGAAGAAAGCATTTTCTCTCTTTTCTCCACAAAAATCTCGTGAAAAAACGGGAAAAGGTTACATAATGTAAAGGTTTAATATAAAAGCCTAACAGCACAAAAGGAAACATCCACACGAAACGAAAAGAGACAAATACAGAATAAGGGACACCAGTGGCGTAGCAGACTTGCTGTACTCCCGTGCAAATAGAGATAGGATTCTAGATGTGAACCCCATTATTATTATTATTATTATTATTATTATTATTATTATTATTATTATTATTATTATTATTATTATTATTATTATTATTATTATTATTATTAAAAACTCGTTTCTTTTCAAACTCTGATAGCATATATAGCCTTACTGTTTAAAATTGCCACTGTAGCCTATTTGTCAGAACATTCATCTCCAGACATGATATGAGAGAAGAGAAAGAAAGAGATACGACATCTGTAATATCTATGTAATTCTCTAAGAAAATATAGGAATTAGAATACACGAGTTAAAACACACGTAAGGGAGCGAAAGAAGATCTAGAAATCTAAACTTTTAGAAAGGTCCTAGAAAGGTGAAAATATAGTTAAAAATTGCAAACGGAATCATGCAATTTATCTTCTTTTCTTACATTCTATATTTATTTTAGCATGCAAACATCTCTATCCAGGATTAGAAGATAAAGTGAAGAGAGAAATATTTTCATTTCAAGAATTAAATGAGAAAAAAAACTCTTTACCCGACCTAAACTGGAACTCGCAACCTTTGGATTAGAAAGCCAGCACTCTACCGGCTGAGCTAATAACCGTTTTGACAGTAGAAGGTCTAACGGTACTTTCCACACTTCAGGAATTTGCCATGACCTGTTCGCAGGACACTTCCAAATCTTAAATGTGTGTGTGAATTATTACATTCCCTCACTTTCTTTATTTGACAATGTAAACTAATATTATGCCGAACATTAATGTACTTTGCTGTCGTAAAGCAAGAGCCGTAATGAATGTAAAAAAGATTTTAAATATTACATAAAATACACAAGTATTTATTCTGTGTAAAACAAAATATAATTCAGTAAGTAAACAACATGCTGACCAATAATGCCGGCAGAAGTTTTTCAGTTTAGTTTACGAACTTCTGCTTCCCATTTTTGAGTGGTAGCCGAAGCTACTGTTTTATACTGAAAATTGACACCTTTACTGCACAAGGGAATCAAATTCACTTTTGGTATTAGACTTTTATATTCATATGTATCGCCAAGTCTTATTGAACAGACCGGAATGGAACTCCGGATGCGTCGGGCCGGAGTGAATTTTGAGTTTCGGTGGTGGGACGTCGTGTTTCTTCAATATACAAATATATAAGATCTCGTGGAATTAAATAACGATACGAATTAATACGAAAGATAACATCACATCATGACTCCGTGACTCAGTTGCGTAGACGCCACTTCCGGTTCCGGTGCGACGGAGGTGGGATACAACTGACCAGGACTCACACTAAGTGCTACGAGTAGGTCCCAAGCCGTTGTTCGAGGGATCGAGGACGTACAAAACAACCGAGGAACATAAATTAGAAACAAATCATCAAACATGAGATAAACAAGAGATTAGAGAAGAATACACGACAGAGGAATGTAGTAAGTGTAATGAGTGTAGTGAAATAGTGTCAAGTTGTGTTTCTCACACAGGAGTGAGATAGTGTGTTAGTGTTCAATCTACAAAAATCAGTGTGGATTAGTGCTTAATCGTGATAAGTGGTGTGTGTGATTAGTAATTTAGTTGGAGAATGTGGTAAATTCTCCCACAGGAGAGAATCAAATTACATATACAGGGAAAAACTTGAACAAAACGGAACAAAAGAAGAAGAGGGAATAGTGCACGGAAGGCTACGTATAACCAATGAACGATGAAAATGATAGGACTGGTGTCAAGCTCAACTAGAGTCAGAATTAAAGTAGATTAGCTAGATTATATAAGGGAAGATTAATTCATTATTAGATAATAATTAGTAGTTAGGATATTGTTTTCTTTTTTAATTTTATTGTTTTTGTTTTCTTTGTTTTCTTGTTCAGCGTTGTATTTTCATAAATCCAACCTTGTCCTCGTCCTTGTTCTTGTCCCCGTTCCTGAAATAAATATTAATGATGAAATAAAGATTAAAGGATGACATTGCAATAATGATAGCCTGTTTCGGTTCTAATCTTCAGGTGCCGAAACCAAAGAGGCGCGTCTAAGCAATAAAAAAAATCCTGAATAGATATGTTTCCATGCTAAAATACATATACTAAAATATTTAAAAAAAGAAAGATAAATTACATAATTCCTTCTGCAATTTTTAACTATATTTTAACCTTTCTAGGACGTTTCTAAAAGTTTAGATTTCTAGATCTTCATTTCGCTCTCTTATGTATGTTTTAACTTCGGTATTCTTATTCCTATTGTTTCTTAGTGAATCATATAGATATTTTACAAATGTCGTATTCCTTTCTTTCTCTTCTCTCTATATCATGTCTTGAGATAAATATTCTGACGAACAGGCTACGGAGGTGATTTGAAAAAGTAAGACGATATACGCTATCAGAGTTTGAAAAGGAAACAAGTTTTTAATAATAATAATAATAATAATAATAATAATAATAATAATAATAATAATAATAATAATAATAATAATAATAATAATAATAATAATAAGAGGAAGAAGAACTATAAAAATGGGGTTCACATCTAGGGTTATATTTCGTTATCTTATATGGGACACCCGCAAGTCTGCTACGCCACTGGTGTCCCTTAGTCTGTGTTTGTCTCTCCGTTTCTTGTGGATGTTTGTTTTTGTGTTGTTAGGCTTTTATAGATCCTGTAAGGGCATGACGGTAAGTTTCAGCTACTTTTCAAACTTATATATACCACGTCTCAAAACAATTACATCATAGGTTCCTCCTTTGTCCATGTTTTCTAGTGTTTCGTAGTATGCCTTGTTCTGATCTTCAAATGGTCGCCACGCCCCCTACAGGACCCATTCAAGCGAGATATTTCACATGTGAGGTATACTTGGTGTGACGTACGCCCGGGTACCACTTCCTGTACTTCCCTAGTAAGGCCATTATATACTGATGTTAAAACAATAATAATATTAGGAGTAACATTATATAAATAACGATAATAATTATAAAAGAATGGCTCCTAAAAGCCTCAATACATAATGAAACATGCAAATACTAAAGCAGAAGTATTTCTAAATTACGAGAAAAAATATGCAGTTTCAACAAAATTCTAGTCCTAGTAATAATACAATATACTGACGTCTGCAACTCAAAAAGACACACAAATCTGCGTCTATAAGATTTAAAGTAGGAAATGGTGTCAAATAACACGGAAGAAAATAGATAAGCCTAAAGATGACACAAACCAGGAAGACAAGAATAATATTCAAATACTTATCAGAAGTTGATTGAAAACAATGTGGCAAACATCAAGCTTTGACCTGAGTACTGTAATATTCAGATAATATCCAGGGTTAGGATTTTAAGGGGCGCCTTTCTTAGAAAAAGAAGAGAAAAGGTACTAAAATAATGGGAAATGGTGCTATTTTCCTAAACTATTTTGACAACTACTGTTTATTTCTTTTCTAATTGAAAACAGCTTAAACTACGTACCTTTCTCTATAATACGTCTATACATTGAACAAATGATCTGAATGGTTTGTTTTTAATTTCCGAAAATGGATTCTGCTACGGCAAGTTGTCACCGCCCATTTTGTTTGGGTATAAATTATTTAAAGATCAGCTTCTTCGTGGCTAAGCGGTTAGCGTACACGTAGTGGTGATTAAGCGGTTAGCGCACGCACCTTTAGCGTGGGAGACACGGATTTGATTTCCGGCAGGAACTCATGTGGTTCGGATTCCACGTTAATCAGGAGGCTCTGTCTTGTATAGCCTCGCTGCTGAAAGGGACATTAAACTCAAAATTAACTCATTTAAAAATCGTGAACAAATGAAAATTTTATGTGAACAACCGTGAGCAAACAATTTGTATGGTTTAATTATGATTTCCGAAATCTTCTTCAGGAACGTGAAATTAGCACCGCCCATTTTATTTTTGGCATAAATCGGGAACAAACGGAAATTTTAAGTCAACAATCGAAACTTTAAGCCAACAAAGTAATTTTATGGGTTGTTTTCGATTTCTGAAATTATTTCAGAAAAGTGAAGTTGGCACCGCCCATTTCTCTTTTGGTATAAATTGTTTTAAAATCGTGAACAGCGGAAAATTTTATGTTAATAATCGTAAACAAACGATCTGCAAGATTTATTTTCGATTTCCGAAAATGGGTTCTGCCATGTTCGGGCACATCCTTCGGATAAACATCATAGCTAATATAAAAGGGTTTATGTAGAAATGCCCTAGTATCTATCTGACAAACAATGAAACAGGCACGATTGTATTTCCAAGAAAAAGGAGGACACTACCAGCACATCTTGTAATTGTAAGTTATTTCCTTACAGATAACCTCCCATTTACACTTGGATGTGTTAGTACATTCCAACAATATACCTCTTTAAAACATGGTACCTCCCACTGACACATTCTGTATTTAAGTTGGAATAAAATAACATGGCATAAGGAAATTTAGAAACTACTAAAGAATATGTGGAAAAGAACAAAATCTTTTGAACCAATTAGCCCATAAATGCTATTTTTCAATATAAAGTATATGGAGTAGTTTTCAAGAAATATACAGATGGTGATCAGAAAAATGGAAACACCTGAACGAAATTGCAACTTACCAGATTAATATGGTGTCGGGCCACCTTTCGCCTTCTGAACAGCCTTGATGCGACGTGGGATGGAGGCATAGAGGTCGTGAATGGTAGCAAGTGGAATTTTACACCATTCCTCGTGCAGGGCATCGGCCAGTTCTGTGAGAGAGGATGGAGCTGGAAATGGTCGCCGGAGTCGTGTTTCCAAGACGGACCACAGATGTTCAATTATGTTGAGATCTGGGGATTGGGCGAGCCATGGGATGTGTTGAACTTCATCCCGATGTTCCTCAAACCACGCTGCAACAACGCCAGCTGTGTGAATGGGTACATTAACATCCTGGAAGATGGCGTCATTGTCCAGGAACAACATCCGGACCATAGGATGCAAGTGGTCTCCTAAAATTGCGACATAATCGTTGGCAGTGATTCGTCCGCTAAGTGTGACCACAGGACCCAATGAAAACCATGATATGGCGGCCCACAGCATCACCGAGCCGCCGCTATGTTTCACAGTTGGGCGGAGACACTGCAGATCATAAGCTTCTTTGGGCGTTCTCCACACATAAACACGGCCCGTGGTTGGGAATAGGGTGAAGGATGACTCATCCGACCATATCACACGTTTCCAGTTCTCAACGGTCCAAGTTGCATGGTCGCGGCACCATTTGCGACGTGCGAAAGCGTTATGGTCCCTGATGAGCGGTTTGGCCCGTGCAACACAATCCCGTAAGTTCATGTCATGTAATTCGCGGCGGACTGTGATTGTCGAAACAGGGTGGGTGAGGTGCTGATTGAGTTCCATCGTCACTTGCTCCGCAGTGGCACGACGGTTCTGCGTGACAATGCACTTTAGTACCCGGCGTGACCTGTCACTCATTATTTTCTTCCGCTTTCCCGATGTGGTTTTCCCATGTATTGTGTAGGCCGTCATCACCTTTGACACTGTCCCACGCAACACACCTAACACAGTAGTCACTGCCGTCACACTCACTCCACATAACCGCGCACCAACAATTTGTCCTCTTTGAAAATTTGAGAGGTCTCCCATTTTACACTACCTCTGTCTGCTGCAGCCACTGGACACTGCTGTTCCACTGCGCCTGACGTAGTATGAAGACCGACCTAACACACCACAACCAGCGGTCCGACGCTGCGGGCGCCACGACACCACTGCCAACCCATACATCTGACATGTTGCCAACTACAGGTGTTTCCATTTTTCTGATCACCATCTGTATATTGTGTGCGGAAGTAGAATTGATGTTTGACATTGAATACTACTGTCACGTTGATCAATCCGCTTTACAATGACATTGCCAACGCTGTGATGTGGGAATCCGATTCGGTCGACATGATATCTGTGTTTATTCGAGCAAGACAGAAGTCCTGTCAACATATCGCAATACTCGTCCATTGAAAGCAACTTTCTCCTTGGAGATTTTTGGTCGAATGTTTAATGACAATGCTCTTGCGCTCTAATGAAAATATTGCTGCCTTGTTCTGACGATAATTACCCACGTCTTAAGGCATAAATAATATGGGTATGATTAATAACAACATTTACAATACCAGGTTTAAATTTGCTAGATCTTTTTAGAGCAACTTCCTAGTCTTCTAGCTTTTGAAATACTTCTCGGGATGTACGTTGTTAATAAGATATCGTTTTTGATATTCGATCTAAACTCAGGTCATGCCATAAAGTTTTAACAAAATATTAACAAGGTTCTTACTTTCTCATTTGATTTCAGTGTTTGGAAGACACAGCATGGGCAAGATATGATGATGAATGCATAAGGAATCCTGCCAATTGTTCCAGTGGAATATCGTTTGCAATATGGGCAAAAGTTATTTTTCCACATGATGTATATGATCACATTGAAAAACCAAAGCAGTACATCATGAGTACCGGTATGTCAAATTTATTTGCATTATGTAGAATAGTAATGCATAAATGAAAATAAGTCCTTTTTTTCACAGATAACTTTAGAGGAAAATGAACCAAAATGGCCAACTAAAATATGAAACAACAGTTAGCCACTAGGGAAAACACAATGTTTTTACCCTCACAACAAATTAGATGTGCTAATAAATTAAAAATCTGCACGACGATAGGTTGGCACCTCACTAATATCTATGTTCATTTGTGTCTTTACAAGTCTTGTTGAATTGATGTTACAGCTAGAAAAATAGACGGCGGTAGCATGTTGGGCAAAACTCGAACACCGAGCTATGATTAGGTACCTTTATCTTCAAGGAAAATTGACACGAACGATACATGAAGGGATGGAAACTGTATATGGTGAAGAATTTCCATCTTATGACAAATATGGTCACACAAGTCTACAAGACAGCCAAAGAAAAGGTCGTCCCTCAACGGCTATAGACCCAAGCGTAGTGGTAAAAGTTGACTGACTAGTGCTTGAAGATAGACGCGTGACTATAATTGAAGGGTTGAATGCAAGAACCATGTAAGTCCACTTTTAGAAATTTTTCTGGAGGTGTGTGCTGCTTGCACTAACTTCACGATGAACACTGTATGTAGATACAGTATATCCTTTGCATTTTAATACTGAATATAATTATCGGATCCACATGATTCCTGCACACAATGTAGAGTGATTTTTCCTACTGGAACATGTGAAAAACCTCAAATTCGCTATAAAAAAATGGACCTACCTGGTTCTTGCATCCTGGTCCATTCACACCGCCTTACACAATGTTCTGCATATGAGCAAAATAGCAGCAAGATTACTTCCACAATTGTTCACACATTTTCAAAATCAGTAACGTGTACAGTATGCACAATACATTTTTGATCTATACCAGAAGAATAGCAATGCTTTTAAAAACATATTAGTGACTACCTATTATGTATTACTAATAATTATCTATTTGACCAAATAAATTACCAAAAACATGCAAACATACTTCTATGAAGTGTAACAAGGTCTTATTGTCTGTTTTGGAACCATAAAAGTGTGATCTTGACTGATTACTTACAGAAAGGAACTAACAATCACATGAACATATTACAGGAACTTGCTGCAAAAGTTACGGATTACTATCATAGTAAAGAGATGGAGTTGCTCTCGAAAGGCAACACACCGGCACACCGAGCAGCATAAACACTCACTTTTGTTCAGTGTTGCCAATTTGGGGGAAAAGTCGCTAAATCTAGGGGATTCGCCTTCCAGGATAGCAACAAAAAATAATTTTTCCGATTAGCGACTCTTTTGGTGATTTTGGAATGACGATTTGGCGACTTACTTACAAATCTAGCGACTTTTGCGCTGCGAACAACTTGTCCTAAAATAAGTACTATTAACTCGAATCAGTTCACATAGGCCCTATACAGATCTTTTGCTTATTTGAATTAGTACAGATGTTGACGAGCTGGGAAAGTACGTAATATTTATCTCTATATTCCCGCTTTGATTGTTGTTATCTCTTACTTTCTAACGGGGACGAACTCCAGCTTTTAATGTCCTTTAGTATACAGAGCTTCCGTTTAGAGACACAAATAATAAAATACCGACAGCAAACAGATAATCTGTAGAAGCGTGAGTAGACCTTTTAGACCAAAAATTTTTCTAGACCTTTAATTTTGCTCGTTTTTCTAAATTCATTTTTGGTTTTGTTGAAGCAAAATTGATCATAAAAATATATAAAAGTGAAATTATTGTTAGTTATATATGAATCTTTGAGTCTTTCATATACGTTCTTGTAGCATAGATAGTACTATGGCTTGAATTGATCACGTATCTTATACACACACACACACACACACACACATGAAAAAGGCAAAATTCCTCGAAAATTTTTTTATCGACTTTTCACCCAAAATTGGAATCATTTAATCTCCAATTTAGTGACTTTTTGTATCAACTTATTGGCAACACTGCTTTTGTTCGTCGATGTGGCTACGAACTTGGCGCGCGATATTCAACCGATTTCGTTTCGTGTAATTACTTCGTCTTCCCACTTGTGAAGAAACAATTGCAGGATAGGCTCTTTGCTTCCAATTCCGCAGACTTTTATGCAAGTGGTATTAACCAAGGATCTTATAAAATATTTATAACATCCTTGATATTAACGGACTGGTCAACAGACATGACAAATGTAAAGCAAAATGAAGTAAATATGTAGAGAAGGATGCATCCGTAGATGAGAACCAGATCCCTATCTCATCTTTATCATGGTGAAGATAAGAACTTTCTAGCCTCTCTTCGTACAATGTTACCCTCCTGCTTGCGAAAATTGCGATACAAAGAAAGGTATGACGTGTGTGAGTAGAATTAAATAGATACCGCATACTCGTTTCAGGACATAATAGAAATTATTATAATTTTAGACATGTAGAAATGTTGGAGGAATCGCCTTCCACGTTGCTTATGCTTGTATGCAAAATCCACAAAACATTGATATGTCTCCTGGAAAACACTCACAAACAAGGTGCCAATCAACCATATCTACCTAAAGCTCGTAACTAGCTAAATACCTTTTTCGTAGTCAAACGGGTTTTCAATAAATTTGGTGAAAACTGTCGCAACTGTGGTTAAGATACAATTGAGACTGCTTATACAGGGTGTTTCAAAACCCCATCAACAACTTTTGGGAGGTGATTCCTGACACCAAAATAAGACAAAAAGTACAGACCAACCTGGATGCACAAATGCTTTCTTTCGGGGTTATATGCTGCCTAAAACATGAAAAAATGAACTTTAAAGGTCTATAGCTCCAAAACTATGGGACCTACCGTAGTCGAGTCAAGACTTCACTTAGGAGCCCTATCCAAATATCCAACTTTCAGAATTCTGCGGTACTTCCGCAACAATTTTTATGGAGGTAGTTGGGAGGTACTTCAAATTATATGGCCATAACCAAACTTCCTCTACGTACTTTTGGATAGCGTACATATTAGTTCCTAAGTGAAGTGTTGACCCGACTACGGTGGGTCCCATAGTTTTGGAGCTGTGGACCTTTCAAGTTTATTTTTTCAAATCTTCGGCAAGCTATAACTCCGAAAGGAAGCATTTGTGCACTCAAGTGGGTTTATAATTTTGTTTTATCTTAGTGTATGGAATCACCTCCCAAACATTGTCGGTATTGTTTTGAAGACCCTGTATATATCGTTAAGAACGAATGAACGAAAATCATAAACGATTATAGGGTAAAACAGATCCATATGAGTTTCATGTCTGCTAGAACTAACTGGTTGAATAGTTTGTCATCGAAAGAATGTGGTAGTGGGCAAAAATAGGTTACTGTATTGATTATGACGCATATTTGCACATTAATATATTTTTTCACGTCTATTGAATGGATCGTGTTTGGTTTCACTATCTTCGTTCTCGAGCAATGTCCTTTCGTATGAGCAAATTTCATTGAAACCAGAAAATTTAATGAAATAGAATTATATGCTATGTAACTGTAAGGTTTACGCATTACCTAAAATAAAATAAAATAAACAAGTATCCTTATAGCATAAAAATAATGAAAAAATAATCCTACCTTGCAGGGGGAGACGAAGGTAATCCTGGAATTGCCATTTACCACGAAGGAGCAGACTTGTTTGCTGTTGTATCAACAGGGAATGAAATATGGACTGTAAAAGCTGTTGGACAACTTACTAACAATACATGGAATAATATTGGAATTCGTTGGCAGAAACGTGATTCTGAAATTCCACCAAATAAATGGGGTCTCCAGGTAAGTTAAATTCGATTCATAAGTGTGTAGAGCGTTTTGCTTGAAGATAGAGTTAATATACACCCCGATTATAATATTCGGGGATTATCCGGTTTTGAACAATGTTTTAAATGACAATTTTGTCCCAATTGTTTTAATACGGCGTATATAACACACACACACACACACACACACACACACACACACACACACACACACACACAAATAAATAAATAAATAAATAAATAAATAAATAAATAAATAAATAAAAGTTCTTTGCACCATACTCCACGGTATAAATTCGATGTAGTTTGTTACGCCGAATCCAAATTTCGAAACCCCAGGACAATGGACAGTGTCAATTTTTTGTTACGGGCGAAAAATTTGATCGATTTTGGATAGGGAGGACACACGTTTTCGCCCATAAAATTTTGGCGTGGGAGACCCAGGTTCGATTCCGGGCGAAAGTTTATGTAGATCGGATTCCACTTTAATCAATAGGTTCACGTCTCATATAGCCTCGCTGCTGAACGGGACGTTAAGCTTAAAATCAACTCAACTCACCCATAAAAAGGAACTAACACTGTCAATCGTCCCGGGATTTCAAAAGTTGGGTTCTGTGTAACAAAATACGTTGAATCTATATCCTGGGTTCTGCACAGAACTTTCTTTTTGTATGGATATGTTTTCTGTATCCTCCCTGTCCAAAATTGCTCAAGTTTTCCGCCCATAAAAAAAATTGACATTGTCGAACATCCTGGGGTTTCGAAATTTGGATTCTGTGTAAGAAAATACATCGAATTCATACCCTAGGGCCCGGTTCACAGAATTTTATTATTATTATTATTATTATTATTATTATTATTATTATTATTATTATTATTATTATTATTATTATTATTATTATTATTATTATTATTATTATTATTATTAAGTGTGTGTATGTGTGTGGCTGTGTAATTTAAGACGTCTTTTAAGCTGCAAATTTGAAAATTGTTTGACATAATTTTGTAGTTTATTATATGATTTTATTCATGTTTAGTGTAACTAATTTTTGAGTTTTACCTAACCAGAAATTTTGTACATTAATTTGATTGGTGAATCTAATGAAGCACTAGTTAAAATACGAATTTAGTTAAGATTTCATTCATTCATATGTGTGCGAATGTTGCTTCGAGAACACTCAAAAACTCTTACAATATTAAAGATCATTTAAGTTTTGTTGTAATAATTCATATCTTTTTGAGTTACTAGTACGGACGTATTATCTAAAAAAAAATGTTATGTGAACGGTCTCCACGGAATTTGAAAAATCAGTTACATACAGTAAGAAAAGCAATGACCCGAATTATATTTCCCTTATATTTGATTTACGTCTAGTCATTTTATTACTACTTCGAATACTGAACTTCAGAAAGCTATATAGAAAAACAAATTAAAAAGTTGAGGACGAATAATTCGAATTCAGGAGAGATAAGGGCACAAGAGATGCAATTTGACTATTAAGGGTGATCGGCAAAAGGTTTATAGAAAAGAGAAAAGAAGTGGATGTTGTATTTATTGATCTACAAAAGGCTGTTGACTGCGTAAATTGAGAATTTTTGTTGGAAGCCCTAGAAAAAAAGGCTGAATTGGAATGAAAAGATCAAAGGTTCATAAAAAAAACATTATGTGAACCAACAAATAAGTATGAGAATAGGGAAGGAAATGACAAACGGGAGTGCTACTGGAAAGGGAGTTCTACAGGGATGATGTCTCTCGCCACTGTTATTGAATATCTATCTAGAAGATATAGTGAAAGTGAGCCTACATTATGAAGGCGACATTTCAGTAGGAGCAGAATGATTAGATGTATACAGTTTGCAGATGATATGGACCTTGTTGCGAAATCTGAAAAGAATATTTATTTATTTATTTATTGAAATAGAACACAACAGGTATTATACCCAATTACAGTGTTCATCTTTCATGAAATAATATATTTACAATTTCCCTTTTAAACCTTGTGAGGCAATCAGCGTAAATATCTATATTATTTGTCATTTTTAAGAGTCTGTTGTAGGTTGCACTAATCCTCCATGTTGGCGACTTATTTAGGATATTCGTCCTTGCTTTTGCACAATGAAAGAAGTTATAGTTTTCTGGACGTGTTTTTCTACATGGAACGTTTATTTGAAAGCTCGAAAGCAATTCGTTGCAGTCTAGCTTATTATTAAGTACCTTGTACAAAAATATTATGTCAGATAACGTTCTTCTTTGTTTGAGGGTTAGAGTTTCAAAATTCCTATTTAATGAATTAGTTTTTTCAGTTTTTGGGAAAATGTTTGTTTCCTTATATACAAGATATCTAAGAAATTTGGACTGGATTTTTTCTATTTTTAGTGAGTTAATTTTTGTATCTGGGTTCCATACAAGCGTCGCGTATTCGAGTTTGGATCGAACGTAAGTTTGATACAATTTATGAAGTGTGGCAGGTTTACGAAACTCCCTACTAATTCTTAGAATAAACCCAAGATTTCTGTTCGCTTCATTTATTATGTTATCAATATGAGGTTCAAATGTAAATTTCGTATCATACATTACTCCTAAATCATTGACAGTACTTACAACGGGTAGTTGAGTCTCATTAATTGAATATTTAAATTGCACTGGTTTTTTACGTTTTGTAATACTCATGATTTTACATTTACTAATATTTACATTCAATAAATTACTTTGACACCATTGCACCACTGAATTTATGTCTTTAAAGTTGATTACAGTCATTTATGGAATTTATACATCTAAAAAGTTTGAGATCGTCGGCATACAACAATTTGTGGGAATACGTTATACATCTAGGAAGATCATTTATAAATATTACAAATAGTAGCGGACCCAAATTTGACCCTTGTGGAACACCAGATAGTTGCAAGTATTCGTTTGACTTGTATCCCTTATACACAACGAACTGCCTTCGGTCTCTCAAATACGACTCGAACAGCCCAATTAACTCTGCGGAGAAGTTAAATTGACGAAGTTTCTCTATTAGTACCTTGTGATTTACTCTATCAAATGCTTTCGCAAAATCGGTGTAGATAATATCTACTTGACCACCTTGATCTAGGATTCTTGCTACAAAATTGTTAAGAATACTGAGATTTGTGACTGTCGATCTACCCTGGACGAAACCATGCTGGTATTCTGAAATTGATAGTTTTATGTGATTTTCAATCCGTTTATAAAGAATAGATTCAAACACTTTAGCAAAAGTACTCAATATTGATACAGGCCTATAATTTTGAATATCTTTACCATTATTAGACTTAGGAATGGAACAGACTTTTGTTATTTTCCATTTACTGGGGAATTTACAAGTAGAAATAATTAGGTTGAATAAAATATAGAGTGGAAGTAGAAAGTGTTCTTCACATCCCTTTATTATATAATCTGGAATACCATCAGGTCCTATCGTTCCTTTCCCCTTCAGTCTTCTTATTGCTTTTTTAATTTCAGACATATCAATTTTTAGAATCCTTAATTTGTCCAGTGTCTCATATGAGCTGTTACTATTACTACTGCTATCCATGATATCTTCGTTATTATAGACTGACTGAAAATATGTAGCAAATGAATTTACAATCTCGTCATTACTAACTAATTCTTGGCTATTGTATGTCAGCGTGTTACAATTAAGGTGTTGGGTCTTACAAGGAGGGTGTCCGAAGTGTAAATCTCAGATTTAAAAAATGTTTGTGCAGATCGTTAGGGGGGTTCATGGAATAAAGATAGCCACAGCTAATTTCGGCGGAACCCCATATTTGGGTGGGGCAGTGCCCCATTTTCAATTTTCGGCTTTCGTAGTAAAAATTGGCCTTTTGATTTGAAAATTGACTTATTGTTGTCGACAATCATTGTCATTCGTCTTCATTTGCGTAAAGATACTTTAATTGTGGGTTGGGGATCAGTGTGTGTGGGGTCCCCCTCACAAATGTGATATATGTTCCCCCTTCATTTTGACGAGCTGAATTCAAATATGTCATTAAAAGTACTTTGTGGAGTACATGTCCGGCACAGATCTCTACCTAGTTTCTGGGATGCTGAATCACAAGTTGAAAGAGAAATGAAGGGCTTGAAATAGGAGTGTGGCAGAATCCGTGCTTACTTTATGGATTGTATGTTTTATAGAAATGAAACTGCTCGAAAAAGTGTTTCGCGCAAAGACTTTTGCAGTACCATCTACATTTCACGAGTTTTATATCTTCGCACTCATCGCATATGATAGTATCGTTTAAGGAAAATGAGAAACTCATTGGATTAACAAATTCTGGCGGCCTCGCATCTACATATCCGAATTTATACCAACTATATTTGAACACTTCATGGTACCTTGGCGATCATAGTTGTTCATCAACTAGCGATTGTAATTTTATAATGTTGTTACGTTGGTGAAGTTGTATATCAATTTGGTGTAAAATTATGAAATCTGTTATTTTCCGTACAAAATTCTTCCATATTCTAAAGCCCCAAACATCCTATGGTTGTAGAGCCCAAATTGTTCCCGGTAGAATCTGTTTGATACATAACGTTTTGTCGTCCGGAATGTGTTGCTGCATCTCTTCCTCGTTAAAAGATGGCCATGAATCTACGAGCAAGACACTTTAATCCCTTATGTTAGGAACTAAAAGCTTAACATTTGGGGCTGCAATAACGTTTTCTTGACCTGTGGTCCAAACTGTCCTGTTAGTTCTTGCAATACAATATATAATGGCCCAACTAATTTTCCACTGGCAGACATAATGGGCATTATTGTATAGCTATGAGATAAAGCATTCTTGGATTGTTCAGAAGCTTCTACTTTTCTTTGACATTGTATAGCTAATGTATGATTATAGTGTAGTTCCCTGGCAAAAACCACTTTGATCGGAATTATATCTTTCCAGCTAGAAGTCACGGATACGTTAGCGGAATTCGATATAGACCATACTTACAATTCCGATCTTACTAGGTCAAAGAAAAGTAGAAGCTTCTGAACAATCCAAGAATGCTTTATCTCATAGCTATACAATAATGCCCATTATGTCTGCCAGTGGAAAATTAGTTGGGCCATTATATATTGTATTGCAAGAACTAACAGGACAGTTTGGACCACAGGTCAAGAAAACGTTATTGCAGCCCCAAATGTTAAGCTTTTAGTTCCTAACATAAGGGATTAAAGTGTCTTGCTCGTAGATTCATGGCCATCTTTTAACGAGGAAGAGATGCAGCAACACATTCCGGACGACAAAACGTTATGTATCAAACAGATTCTACCGGGAACAATTTGGGCTCTACAACCATAGGATGTTTGGGGCTTTAGAATATGGAAGAATTTTGTACGGAAAATAACAGATTTCATAATTTTACACCAAATTGATATACAACTTCACCAACGTAACAACATTATAAAATTACAATCGCTAGTTGATGAACAACTATGATCGCCAAGGTACCATGAAGTGTTCAAATATAGTTGGTATAAATTCGGATATGTAGATGCGAGGCCGCCAGAATTTGTTAATCCAATGAGTTTCTCATTTTCCTTAAACGATACTATCATATGCGATGAGTGCGAAGATATAAAACTCGTGAAATGTAGATGGTACTGCAAAAGTCTTTGCGCGAAACACTTTTTCGAGCAGTTTCATTTCTATAAAACATACAATCCATAAAGTAAGCACGGATTCTGCCACACTCCTATTTCAAGCCCTTCATTTCTCTTTCAACTTGTGATTCAGCATCCCAGAAACTAGGTAGAGATCTGTGCCGGACATGTACTCCACAAAGTACTTTTAATGACATATTTGAATTCAGCTCGTCAAAATGAAGGGGGAACATGTATCACATTTGTGAGGGGGACCCCACACACACTGATCCCCAACCCACAATTAAAGTATCTTTACGCAAATGAAGACGAATGACAATGATTGTCGACAACAATAAGTCAATTTTCAAATCAAAAGGCCAATTTTTACTACGAAAGCCGAAAATTGAAAATGGGGCACTGTCCCACCCAAATATGAGGTTCCGCCAAAATTTGTTGTGGCTATCTTTATTCCATGAACCCCCCTAACGATCTGCACAAACATTTTTTAAATCTGAGATTTACACTTCGGACACCCTCCTTGTTAGTTTTAACAAAAGTCCAGAGCTGGGAAGGATCAGTTTGTAACGTGTTTTCTGTATTCGCAACAAAGTTACTATATTCTGTTCTAATTTCTTTTTTAAGTTCATTTCGTAACTTCTTAAATTCTAGGCAGTGATAAGCTATATTTCTGCTATTGTGCTTAATTGCCCTGTGGTGATGGGCTTTTGCTTTTATTTTCCTGTTAGAATTACATGTTAGAAAATTTAAGAAAAGGCTGAAAACTATAGGATGAAAATAAATCTTTGAAAGACAAAAGTCATAATGATTGCAACGAAGTGGTCCGTGTCAAATATACAAGTAGAAGGGGAGAAAATAGAATAAGTGATTAGTTTTTATAACTGGGTAAAATTATTAGTAGTGATATGAAGTGCCAACGTGAAATAAAAGCAAGAATAGGAAGAGTGAAAGAAGCCTTTAGGAGAAAGAAAAGTCTATTTTGTGAAACCTTGAATAGAGAATTGGGAAAAGGTCTTATAAAATGCTCCGTGTGGAGTATTGTACAATTTCTGGCAAAATCATGGACTTTATGCAAAAACGTTGAAAAACGACTGGAAGCTTTCGAAATGTGGGTGTGGGAAATAATTTAGAGAATTGGCTGGGTCGAGCGAAAAACGAATGAGAGGGTGTTAGAAATGGTGGAGGAAAAAAGAACAATTTTAGGTATTATTGAAAGGAGAAAGAGAAACTGGCTAAGAAGGAACTGTCATTAGAGACGTGCTACAGGGTATGGTGGCAGGAAAGAGAGGGGGAAGGAGACTACAATTAATGGACGATATCAAAACTAAAAAAATATCGTACACGAAGACGAAGATTTTAGCGGAAGATCGTGGAGCATAGAAGCTTCTCAGTTGCTACAAGTGACTTGACAATAATGACAGAATACCTATGATGATGATGACTTTATTACCTTGTTTATCATAATGAGAAGTGTCCATAACTTGTCTTCTGAACAAATATGATTCAAACAACTTTAGGACAACTATTTTAATGCTATATTTAAATAATTTTGGTAGAAATATATCATGATTAACAGTTCGAAACGCTGTACTTAAGTCACAGAATAAACCTAGTGTGTAGTTTTTACTTTCAAAGGAAGTACATGTGTTTTGAACACACTCTCATAGTCCAGTATTTTTCTTCAGAAAACACTGTTGTGCAAGTTTTGTTATTATTTTCACACATATTTATTACCCGCTTAGCCTTACCTATTTCAAATATTTTGAAATCAGATTATAAAAGTGATATTGGTCTCGTTTCGTTATCGTATAGGTATTACTTTTGTTACCTTTAATTTATGTGGAAAGACGCCAGTGCTTAAAGCTAGATTAATTAAATAAGTAAGTGGAGTGGGTTGCACAGTTGTAAAGCACTTTCAGCCTAAGCAATTAAACACTTAAAACTCTAATAGCAGCCATGTGTTTTGATTTCATAATAGGCAAGAAAATGAATGGTTGATAAGCGAAGATTTAAACTAATTTAGAAATTCAATTCTTCTGGATCATGTATTGTCATATGTAATGTGAGCTTCTTTTTTTTATTATAATCCTTAAGCTTAATAAAACCCTTTATCTCTTATAGCTAAATGGTTTGAACAAAGGTAGCAGCCTTGCTCACCGGAACTTAGCTTAATTTGCATGTTAAAAGCACGTTTGATACAATAATTATTTTGCATAATATATTGAAACGTCCTCAGAAATCATAAGGCCATGGCGTGTAGAAATAAATTTATAATGTATGTATCATCTTACCACTTAGAAGGTCTTATAAAATCTTACCATCCTATGCAATAGTATTTTCTAAGACGCTACGCTTAAAATTTTAATTTTATATTTTGTAAAATTCAAACCATTCAAATCTTTTAGGACAAATAATTTCAGTTATACCATGTACTGAATCGATTACCCGCTTCATTGGGTTAAAATAAAAATTCTAAATGCACAACTCCTTATCTCATGTGTCTGGTACCCATAAAATATGCTGTTTTTGTTTCTAGAGGCATGGATTTAAACATCGGAACTATCAGTGTTCATCTCAGCGACCTCGGAAACTATGG
The DNA here is from genome assembly GCF_964235325.1 of Thermobia domestica. Lineage (NCBI taxonomy): Eukaryota > Metazoa > Arthropoda > Insecta > Zygentoma > Lepismatidae > Thermobia > Thermobia domestica. Next base: position 134,158,140 of record NC_137471.1, read on the forward strand.
TTTCGACACTAACATCGGTCATTTTCGATCATTTTTGTATATCTCCCCCTCCCCTCCCCCAAGTTGCGGAGCTGAATTTGGATTTAAACGGGATCGGAAGTGTCACTATTCATCTCGGTGACCCCAAAAACTATGGATTCGATACTAATATAGGTCATTTCGATCATTTGTATTGTTCTCCTCTTCCCCCTCCCCTAAGTTGCACCGTCAAAGTGATATGATAAAAATCATCCCAGCCCCAAAGATAATCTATGTTGAAAATTTGATAGTAATCGGTCGGATGGTTCAACAGATTAAGAGTCACAAACATAGTCACTTTGAATTTTATGATACAGATTTTCAAATTAGAACTAAGTTTAACTTAGATTAATATACTTTTATATTTCCATACCCTTAAAAGGAAGTAATTAATTTATATGTGTAAATTATATAAAATTCACAGCTTTTCGTGAATGTGACATCTATTGGTCAGAAGATTTTGCCAAAAACAACACAAAGGCTGAATGGATTGGAACCTCCGACAATGCTGATTGGATGCCATAAAACAGCAGATAATGAAAATTACAGATACTTCTCTGATGGACAGTTTGATGAAATAACTGTATGGCTGCGTTACTTGGCTGATGATGAAGTGCACTTCTTTCTTGGAGGCTACGGTATGTTAGTTTTTAGTTCGTGCAATATTAATGTAATATATATATTGTAATGTTTGGTAGAGTCAAATGATAGACCGGGTGTCTTTTCCCCTTCACCAAGTTTTATTACAAGATATAATATAATAAATATAAGTGTCTCTAATTCAATGTCTCTTCCTCAATGACCAAGTGAAGGAATACTAAATGTTTTGCCGGGTGCCCCTTCCACTCGTGGTAGTTTACAGAACACTTTGGCAGGTTGTTGGTTAGGCTTGGCTTATAAGTTCAAGATGGATCCCTAGCCCAGTGCGACATAGGGTAAGGAAGAGGTGCTCCTAGTCCACAGCGACATAGGAAGGTAAAGGTTAGGCGATCAGTTGGTCGACTGATGCTGGGTCCCTCGGTAGTCCTCCTTTTATTTGTCCTCCCCGGGTCCTTCCGTGAGGTCCGTCTGCTTTCGGTGTTCCTCGGTGTCTTCCGTGTTGGCCTGTTGTCTGCTAGGTTGTTTGTAATCATTAACACGTGTTGAGCTGACACGTGCGTCTGTTGTGATGCGAGGATCCTTGCTATATATATATATATATATATATATATATATATATATATATATATATTCGATTTTACAACATGTTTTAAGTACGAGGGTAAGAGAAAAATTATCCGCAATGTAGCTATAACTTTTGTTACATTGTTCATGCTGATCATTCATTTTATTGTCATGTTATGAAAGTTTAATTCTAATTTCTCCATTTGTCTTCCTTTTGTTGCAGATAGACCATGTCCGCTCCACTAGAAGTTTGCACCAAAGAGGAACATGACTTATGAAACCCAAGTCTGTTGTGTATTATTTCGTACCCATAACGCTGACTAATTTCCAAACAATGTGCCACTCAGGGGCGGATCCAGAGGGGGGCGATCGGGGCGATCGCCCCCCCCCCCACCACAAGAGGAAACTTTCTTATTTTATATATAAATAAACCCATCCATAACAAGTTTGGAGCTCTTAAAAGTAGCAGTATTACCGCCGACCGCCCCCCCCAGAAGTCCGTCCTGGATCCGCCCCTGGTGCCACTTCATCAATAGTCACTCTTCTAACAGAACCATGTCACTTGCACTCAATGTTGTCATCATTTGTGGCCATAAATGGTCGTCCGGTTCCTTCCTCGTGCGTAACACTTCTGCGACCATTCTTGAATGTTTCAATCCATTCGTAGATACTCGATTGCGGCAAGACAATATTCCCGTATTGTGCCGAAAGTCTGGTGGATTGCAGCCCCTGATATATCTTCCGACTACGAAAACGGATTACTGTTCGTTATTCCTCTTTGGTACAAACTTCTAAGGGAGCGGCTATGATCTATCTGCAACAAAAGGAAGACAAAGGAAGAAATTAGGATCAAACTTTCATAGCATGACCACAACAACATAATAATAAAATAAACGAGGACAGAAATCAGTATCAACAATGTAAGAAAAATTATAGCTACATTGGGGTTATTTTTTGACTTATACTCGTAATTATGACAAAGATCGTCTACACATTATAAGATAAAGATTCAAGAATTTTGTTTGGAGTCAAGAACGAAATAGAAAGACTTTTTTAATTGCTTTATTCTTCTATAAACTCAAAAACTAAACATGGATAAAGATTGGGTAAGCAAGGAATGGAAGACGGCAATTTAAAAAAAAAAATGCATCCAGTATTAGCTCAATAACAATAACATTAAGATAAGTTGGCAACATTCTTTACCTAAACAATAAAGTGCACAACCTGAGCCAGCCAGTTTACAGCGTGACGCACTACTATTTAACGTGTAACCAGCAGCAATTTGCAAGGTGTTGGTATCTTCATTGCTCCTATGAGCCGCTGTGGCTCAGTAGTAGAGTGTTCACCTCTGGTGCATGATGTCCTTGGTTCGGTCCGAACTAGCATCAAGTGAAGTTTGAGGTGGACAAACACCGTGCCCGTGAGTTTTCTCGGGTTTGTCCCGTTCCCTCCCACTTTCTTCATTATACCATTTTATTCACTTATCATCACCGCCTCCTTTAGCCTAACCGGCATAACAATGGGACTTAAAACTTAAAGATTTCATTTCATTTTTGCACTGTTCCTCTCCAATGCGTCCATTGTATATATTTTCTTTGTTTTTTCATTATTATTTTTAATCTAATTTTTGATCTCCGTGATCATGTAAGTGTCCAAGGGAAAACCAAAAGATTGAAAATGCCAGAGACTTTCAGGAATCATAACTTAAAGTACCAGTACTTAGAAGCCATTATGGCATCCGGTGCCTTGACGGGATTCCTCAGTGGCTGGTATTCTCTGTATCTTGTCTTTCTAGTTCTTTCGCTCCTTGTCTGATTAAGTATTTTTGCGAAAGTTTATAATTTATCTCATTTTGCGTTGTTGTAACAATGATTTATCTATTTTCTGCTAAGCAAATTATATGTAGCACATGTTTGAAACAAAGAAATCTAGAAGCTGGCAAGAAAAACAAATTATCGTCATGACTTTCTATTATTTCACTACCAGAACTTGCGCTGTCTACAACACAGTGCATCCATCACTCTAATACACGCATGAATCTTCTTCCCATTTCCTCACTATATTTTTACGTCCCTTTACAGAGGCAAATGAAAGACAGGAAGACTCACATAGGTAGTGAATAGCTGTAGACAAATATATTGCGGTTATGCTATGTGTTACCTATGATTAACATAAAACAAAACGTACGTAAGAGGTAGTCGTAACAACAATCAACTTTCCTTAGAAAACTAGACATCAATAATTCGTACAGCAATAGTCATGAACATTCTGTTTATGATGAAATGACAGAATAGAGTTTTGGAGGAATGATTTTAATGTGTGTAATTTTATGTTCAGTCGTGTCTGTTGAAACTTCCCAAATAGTAACTCATAACTAGGCATCGGCAAATATGAAACGAGTACATAGCTTAGATTTATATAGATGATGATCAAGTAGAAGTTCAGTAAATGATACACTTCTGTACTTTTTCTCTAATGTTGAGATTGGTTCCAAAGTCTTGATACAATATTCTCTTCTTGATGAGATTTTCGTTGCAAATACTCCTCACTTAGGAAAGCGAAGTTTTTTTTTCTCGACTTGTGCTGATGTCATGTACTCCCTGTACTGATTGTGAAATCGTAAGTACGTGTACCTACGAACATACTTCTCTCACCATATTTGTCAATGTATGAACTTACACGATGATTTTTGTAAGATAAATGACTTAAGTACTTGGAAACAAATTCAAAGACAGAATTACATAGCATTTTTTTAAATAACTAAGGAATTCGTTAATTAATCAAAATTTAGTTTTGAAATATCCAAAGTTTCCTTTCGCTGTTCTTTGAGTCATTTGAAGAGTAATGAAATAAAAATTCAATCACGGACAAAAGTTTAATAATTAAGTTGAATAGCGTCCATGACAATATAAACATAGCATTTTAATATATAGATGTTGAGGTGAGTTTGTGGCAAATTTGGAGAAGTGGTACATGCTATAAAATAGAAATACATTTTTTCTCATGAATCCATATCCAAGCGCCCCCTCATTGCGACTCTACAGGCTTCAAAGTGGCCAGTATGCAATAGATATTGCCATTCCGATTAAAGCGAAGCGCCTGCAATGTCCGTCAACTTGCTGTACGTAGTTCTACTAGTTGCCTAACTTTAGCAATACCCTAGCGACAACGATAATCTTATGAGCTCAAAAGCGTTCCCTAAAACTTTGAATAGGAGAATAATGCGACGTTTTTTGAACATATGAATGAGAATTCGCAAATGTTATCAAAAATTTGGAATGGAGTAATGAAACGACAAGTTTCTAGAGGTCGTGGTTTCCAAGATCTCATTATTAAAGGAATTGGGCTCAAACATATAAACATAGCATTTTAATACATAGATCATTGATTTTTATTAATTTATGTTTTATACTGACAACACAACATTGCTGCACGTCTTGCAAATAAGAACCAGTGGCGTAACTAAGGGCTTGGGGGCCACCCCGCAGACAACGTGGAATGGGGCTTCTTCTCTACGTCCTACATCACGATTTGGGGCCCCGTGATGGCTTCGCCCCCCCCCCCCGCAATGCGGGGTCTGCGGGGCCCTTATTTACGCCCCTGATAAGAACAGAAATAAAACACTGAACTGCTGAACAAGACTGTAATATTCATAAAAATAAAAACTTTACGTGTTACGTTTTGATCTTCTAACCAAGATCCTCATCAGACATACACTAAATCTGTATACAATGCAACCATACTAATATACTTGCACCAAAAATCTACCTGCTCCCTCATTGGTCGGAACAACTAACCAATCAATGACGCCCGTTGATGACAGCCTAAGCCAATTATAGACGCCCAAATCTATGACGACTCGACCAATGAGAGAACATCTCAAAATAACAAGAAAAACATCATGAAGCAGCTTTAACATATAATTAATTCCCTGTGTTTGTCAATAAGCTTTTTCCATTCTTTATTAATACTATAAATACTATTAATACTATAAATTCGTATTTATGTTTCTTCAGTGTTTTTATTTCTTTCGTATAATTTTATGTTATTATACATTATAATTTTCTCTATCTTCTCTTTATAATTATAACAATTGAAGGGTTGGTTTGGTTAAGAAGTTATGTAGCATTTTGTTCAAAATGCGTTGTATTCCATAAATGACTACCTTTGATATGAATTCATGTCCACACAAAGCATATCAAAGTACAAAATCTACAGACGATGAAACGAAAATTTAAAATATAAAATCTCTCCTATATAAAAAAACGAATTTTTGTTAACTATATGTGGTGCGTCAAATGTTATTATTTTCCTACTAGATATGTATCTCATACCTGTACTCGAATCCGGAACGATGTGCACCAAAGACGCACGTGCTAACCACTAGACCAGCGGGTGGGAAAAGCATATATATTTCACAAACCCCCTCTGTTTGCTTCATCATGTAGTCTTCCAGATTACTCCTTGAACTGTTGCTTCTTTTTCCTCTTCTTGTGTTAACCCTAGCACTTATGGTCGAAATTTGATAGATAGTAGGACTTTTTCACTTTTCTGCGGAATTGGGAAAACTGTACATAGAACTTCCATCTTACTTTTTGTGCAAGTGCATGAACAAGTAAGATAGAAGTTCTGTATATAATTTTTCAATTCCGCAGGAAAAAAAAGGCATACTATCTATCAAATTTCGACTATATTGCTGAAGTTAACACAAGGAGGAGGAGAAGAAGACACAAGAAAAATTGAATTGAGGAGTAATTAAGTAAATATCGAGATTTGCGAAGTAAATAGCAAGGAAATACGATAATAGCCGTTGATGCACCACACAGACAACAATATTCGCACATTGACATAAGGTAGTGCCATACTTTGATGCACTCTCGTATAATATTTCAGATATGTTACATGAACCTTTACTCAAACCAATGTTTCAGTTATTTGTTTCTCAATTCCTCCCTATTGTAAATAATAAATAAATAAATAAGATAGAACTTCAAAAGAGAAATTTAAAAGTTCATAGACTTATTGTTTTCTGTTGACAGAAGAGGATTTCAAAAATATGACTCCAAAAAAGTTTTTAAACATGCTGAATTATCTAAATATTACGGATACGAAATCATATTCCAAAGCATCTTCCATGTTTAAAAGAATTACGAAGGCTGAAAACATGAAGAAAGAAGAAACTAATGGGAAAACTGAGGTTGTTGATGAAAACAAGGATACATCAAATAATTCATCAGGCAAATCTCATCAAGGGAAACGTTCCACCTCACCTGAAGGTAATTTATTTTCTTTTCATTCTTAGGAAAATCAGTTTATTATTTCAGTAACTGTTCGGTATTACATAAGTATTGTTGTTCTATAAAATCGCTTTTTTTGCATGATCTGAAGCTCAATTTCACTACTTTCTTTTGAACGACAACCTCAATTCATGACTTTCAGGGCCTGTAGACACCTATTCGGAGGCCTGATACAGTGAGCCAAGAGTATTATTTTTATCTAAATGTATATTTAAGTTATAACTTGTGTAAATAATTGTATATTATTATACTCTAGTTATAATGCAAGATTGTTATTACTCTGAACTTCTGGAGTTCAAAAATACAGGGTAGACTATAAAGAATGATAATATTTGTATATTTCATAATTTTTCCAGTATGTGGATCGAAATTCCAGTATAATTCCAATATTTCCAATATGAGAATTAAATTCCAGTATTTCAAGCATTTCCAGTATCAGTACACATCCTGTATAAGCAGTCATTGATGGTAGTATAGGAGTTCCAGCCTGCAAGAAGTAGCAAATGGTTGCACATGACTCCCGACCGAATCCAAATGGTAACATAAACTAAAATGGAGAGAACACGGGTGCATCATTTTATTAATTTAAGATGCACTTTATAGCAACTATCAGTAACTATAGCAATTAAAGAAGTTCTTGCATAAATTTTATTAAGTCCAACTCCATATTTGATGGGCAATAACTTGAGAGCCGTAGGTCTGCACAGGAATCACACATATCACGCATACCTACACGCAGTGGCGTATTTACGATTTTGTTTTGGGGGGCTTTGCTAACTTTCGGGAGGGGTTGCCTGAAAATGTGAAAATTCTGCAAGATATTTTATCTATTTTATTATAGTAAGATTTCGGGGGGGCTTAAGCCCGGAAGCCCCCCTAAATACGCCACTGCCTACACGTCACATTTCGTCCAATTCTGATGAGTTCGTAGACAGCGTACCATATACAGAGTGTTTCAAAACAACACCGATAGCTTTTGGAGATGATACCTGACACCAAGATAAGACAAAAAGTATAGACCGACCTGGGTGCACAACAGGGGCGGATCCAGGGAGGGACAATCGTCCCTCCCCCAGAGGAGAAAACTTTCTTATTTTATATATAAACAAAACCCATCTCAGAGTTTGGAGCTCTTAAAAGTAGTTCTAAGTAGGAGTATTACAACCCACAGCCCCCCCCCAGAAGTCCGTCCTGGATCCGCCCCTGGTGCACAAATGCTTCCTTTCGGAGTTATAGGCTGCCGAAAACATGAAAAAAATGAATTTTAAAGATCCATGGCTCCAAAACTATGGGACCTATCGTAGTCGGGTCAAGATTTCACTTAGTAATTAATATGTGCGCTATCCAAAAATAAATGTTTCAGAATCCTAAGGTACTCACGCAACTATTTTTATAAAGGGAGTTTGACTACGGACATATACTTTGAAGCACTCACCAACTATCTCTACAAAAACTGTTGCGAAAGTACCTTAGGATTCTGAAACATGGATATTTGGATAGGGCACATACTAGTTCCTAAATAAAGGCTTGACCTAACTACGGTAAGTCCTATAGTATTGGAGCTATGGACCTTTAAAGTTCATTTTTTCATGTTTTCGGCAGCCTATAACACCAAAAGGAAGGATTCGTGCACCCAGGTTGGTCTATACTTTTCGTCTTATCTTGCTGTCAGAAATGACCAAATGTGGTCGGTGTTGTTTCGAAGCACCCTGTATACTGTCCTTGTATATATATATATATATATATATATTTTAATTAGAGGAAGGATGGAATCGAAAGTAGGTCAAAAGAAAATTAATGTTAATGAATTAATTCCCAGAGCGATTTATAGGTAACTTTGTAAGCGTATTACAGAAGTGATCCGAAATGTTATCTGAGTTAAAAGTATTTTACACTCGGAACGATTTACGTTGTTTCTCCAGTAGAGCTTACTTCCCACAACTCTATGACGAATATTCTCAGAGTGTGGAATGATTTTTAAAATAACTCTGAGTGTTCCTATTATGATAGAGGAAAGGAATGAAAGGCTGAATGCACTATTAATGCTGTTCATAAAGAAGATGGAACACACTTTTTAAGATTTCAACAAGTGTGTAATAAAGGGATTTACTGTAGCCAAAAATAAGAAAATAGAAATGGAGACTTTTCTGTTATCGGCTGCAGTGACTCCTTGAATGCAAAAAACTAACTTGAACTAGAAAAACAAAATCACTAACCGAAGCAACGTTTATTTTAAGGTAATAACTGTGTGACAGTTTCGCCGACTAACTGAACATATTGGCTTCATCAAACACTGTGAAGCTAATTTCCAACTAACTGAAAGTATTGGCTTCATCAGACACTATGAAGCCAATCGCCAACTAACTGAACATATTGGCTTCATCAGACACTATGAAGCCAATCGCCAACTAACTGAACATATTGGCTTCATCAGACACTATGAAGCCAATCGCCAACTAACTAAACATATTGGCTTCATCAAACACTGTGAAGCTAATTTCCAACTAACTGAATGTATTGGCTTCATCAGACACTATGAAGCCAATCGCCAACTAACTGAACATATTGGCTTCATCAGACACTATGAAGCCAATCGCCAACTAACTGAACATATTGGCTTCATCAGACACTATGAAGCCAATCGCCAACTAACTGAACATATTGGCTTCATCAGACACTGTCTCTTTCTTAATAATGCCTAGCAGAAGCACAGTGTCTGATGAAGCCAATATGTTCAGTTAGTTGGCGATTGGCTTCATAGTGTCTGATGAAGCCAATATGTTCAGTGTCTGATGAAGCCAATATGTTCAGTTAGTTGACGACTGGCTTCATAGTGTCTGATGAAGCCAATATGTTCAGTTAGTTGACGACTGGCTTCATAGTGTCTGATGAAGCCAATATGTTCAGTGTCTGATGAAGCCAATATGTTCAGTGTCTGATGAAGCCAATATGTTCAGTTAGTTGGCGATTGGCTTCATAGTGTCTGATGAAGCCAACATGTTCAGTGTCTGATGAAGCCAATATGTTCAGTTAGTTGGCGATTGGCTTGATAGTGTCTGATGAAGCCAATATGTTCAGTGTCTGATGAAGTCAATATGTTCAGTTAGTTGGCGAAACTGTCACACAGTTATTTATTTTAAAATAAACGTTACTTTGTTCGGTGATTTTGTTTTACTAGTTTAAGTTCTTCAAGGGCAGCAATGCTAATATGAACCAGTTAGCAAAAGGACTACGCATATATCAGTACCGATACTGACACTCGAGACTGACACTTTATGCTACAAACACATCAGCTAACTCTAGCCATGAAAAAGAGAGAAAATCTGACGAATAGGAAAATTTTACGACAAAATGTTTCTGGAAGAAATCAATAATATCAACACCTATATGTAGAATTTGGTTTTACCCTAATCCGAATTTATATGAGGAATAGTTTGATTCCATATTACATGTGGTATGGCAAAATCAAAAATATTATTATATTTCTAATAACGGAAATTTACATATGCATTTGTAAATTTTACAGATATGGATCCAGTAGACAAAGATATTGAGTACATGGAGACGATGTTGAAAATAGTTGAAAAAATGACAAGCGCCAATAAAGATGAAATGTCATCAAATGATCTAAATGTTTATTCGGTAAGTCATCGTAATACTTATTTGCAAGTAGTTATAAAATGTTAAGAAAAAAGCAATTCTATTTGAAGCATCAAATTTAATTAAAAATAACTGTTAGCCATATTAAATAGGAGTATGTATAATCTTCAAATTTTTAACAACCTGAAAGAGCAAAGTTTACTAGTAAATTATTTTTGGTGAACATTTCGGATACTTACAAACAATTAATCTACAGCAATGTTTCTCAAAGTGTGAGTCGTGACCCATCAATGGGTCGCGGGTCGTTTTTTAGTGGGTCGCGAGAAGTTTTTTTCCTTTTAATTATTAAGTAGTCTTTGAGTTTTACGTCCCACGTTTATGCCGGCTAGGCTAAAGGAGACGGTGATGATGAGAAATGAATGAAATGTTGGAATGAAGAAAGTGAGAGGAAACCCACGCACACGGTGTTTGTCCACCGCAAAGTTCACTTGGCGCGAGCTAGGATCGAACCAAGGGCCCCATGCACCAGAGGTGAACACTCTACCACTGAACCATCGCGGTCCCTCATTTAATTATTAAAATTTCATTTTGATGCAGAAACATATGTTGTGAAGTACTATTCACAAAATGAGAATTGGAAGCGTTCGATAATAAGGTAACGAGTAAGTGGTTACTCAGAGCCCCACACTATTTTACAGTCAGCAGAGATGCTGGGTTAGGATGGAAAGAGAGTGGGTGAGTCAAAATCTGTCACGAGGTGGGGCACTGCGTCGGGAGGAATGTTACCTCTGTGTTACCTTTCTATGGAAACAGTTTAACCCTCTTTGTCCATGTGTACAATTTCATATAACAGATACAGTTATTGAGAAAGAAATTTACATTACACTTAATCGATCGTCACCGACTGATATTCCTCTACCGAGAGGGCAACTATATTCATAATCATAAATTTACATTACAATTTAGTTTGAAAGTGAGATATTTACGATAGATATAAAAGATACCAACTAAATTTGGATTTATTAAAATTTATGCATCGAGTTCTACTTTGTAACATTCATGATCGCTCGGGGTGATCACAACATCTCCAAATAAATTTCATATTAATCATTCGTACGGACTGTTATTGAATGAACTGGAATAATTACAACTGTCTCTTTATACCTCTCGGTAGCTAGGTCGGCTACAAAATACTTTTTATCATTTAATGTGGGTTGCAGTAACAACAAGTTTGAGAATCACTGATCCAAAGTAAATATAGTTTTTTTTTTTTTTTAATTAGTATAGCTAAATTGAAATCAAAGTTAATACTAGGAAGAAAAATAGATTTGTAGCTACACAAAACAGTAATGAATAATAATGAAATAATGGCAACCAACTTCCTTTTCCAAATGACTTATAACCAAATTTTTAGTCGTCCATTACTACAATTAATGAGATTACTTTCATAAGAAAAATCGAAGAGATTTTTTTTTTTTTTAAATCAAAAGATCCAATATATTTCAATCAAAAATTTTCTTGTACACTTTATATCTAAAGAACCACATGTACTGTAGCCAAACCCAAACTATCATTTAATTCAGTATGATGTGCTTATTCCGTAGAAAATACGGAAACTTGATTTAGGGGCCGTTCAAAACTTTTGTGACCCACTGATCCAAAAACTAACAATATATTTCAGCCAAAATTTTTCTTGTCGGCCTTATATCTGGAGAACTACATATTGTGTAGCCACATCATAGAACAACATATGATTAATCTAGTGACCAAAGACATATCACGCACCAAAAACTTGCAGTAGTTGGCCAAAAAGAGAGAAAAATTATAGATTAAAATTTAGTGCTTAAAAATTCTCGCCGAGTGATATATCCCCGTTCACTTTACAAAATCTTACACTATACTTCCGTCTACCTTACGTCTAGGAGGACTTTAAGCCAAAAACCATACCGAAATTACATTGTACTAATTTTCAATTTGACGAACAAAATTTATATGCTCCTACTCCGGCTTACCTCACGTTTTATTCTAATGGAAACGTAATAGTTACGGGTAGATGACACAAGATAGATGGCGTTTCAATCGCTTCGAACAAACGAATATCAAAACCCTGATATTGACCTACAGAGTCAATGTTTTCATACCCAAGTTTATTCAACTAATCAGCTGATCGGAAATGTTCAAAGTTCTTCGACTTTTTTTTTCAAGAACTTGCAGAGAAATGTCTCAAAACCCAAACTATCACTTAACTCAGTATGACGTGCTTATTCCGTAGAAAATAAGAAAATTCGATTTAGGGGCCGTTCAAAAATTTTGTGGCCCCTGATTCAAAAACTAACTATTGGTCAGGATCGCAATCTTTTGATGTATTTTTGGATTATTCCTAAAGTTCTTGGCCAAAAAATTCTTGTTCATTTATTTTGACTAAGTATACAGTAAAGAATGCATACTAACCTTATTTAGTATATAATAGCTTCTCTTGACACATTAGAAATTAAACTAGTAGCGAGTATTAGTTGCTACCATCAAATTAGGTAATGTCAATATTGCCAGGTCAAAAACTGAACTTGGATTATTGTATTAAATAATTATTGATGATTTTTATAAATTTCATGATTAGCATCACATACCAATATGAAGTACCATTTTTGTTGTTAAAATAAAGAATGCTTAGTAATTACTTCTTTGCATCTGTATTTTAGAATTATGAATTATGTATATTTTCTGTTTGAAATAAACGGTTTGAGAAACCTGATACATCGTTTTCATTATTTTTACAATTTGTGATAATGTATCTTGTTCTGATATTGACATGCTACTTTATATACTTACCGTCTTCATTTATTTGTCTTTAAAATAACTATCGAACTTAAGTAATGATTTTTAAACATTAATTGGAGGAATTTGAACTGATTTGAGATCATATCTATCAAATATAGTGTTCAATTTTTGTGATAGCTGGAAACTTTAGTATGCTAATCAATCTCCTATGGGGGCTTCATTTTCAATATTTTCGCCCATTATGTCATTTTTTTTCATAATATATTAATCATACCACTTAAAAAAATTAATTATATATTTAAATATGCAGAGTGAACCTAAAAGATGTGCACAAACTCGGGAGGTGATTCGTAACATAAAAAGGAGACATAACTATTCTATCAGGCCTTGTTTCCATTTTGTACTAATACACAATAACACACTGAACAAGGCTGATAATATGTATATATATATAAAAAAAAACATTATCACGTAACAATTTCAACACAATAACTGTGTCTTCATAAGACTTCCACTCTTTCTGACTGCTTGGGAGTTGGTCATCACTTATATACTCTCCGGAGATCAACTTTTAAGTAGGCTCCGCCCCTTCATTAAAAAGTAACACTTATGTGGCTTTCACTTTCACTTTTTAGCTGCACACGTGTCCAATTAAAAGTTTACTTGCACACATGTCCAATTAAAAGTTGATCTCCGGAAAGTATATATAAGTGATGACCAACTCCTAAGCAGCCAGAAGGAGTGGAAGTCTGATGAAGACACACTTATTGTGTTAAAACTGTTACGTGATATTTTTTTTTTTTTTTTTTTTTTTTACATATCACATAGCCTTGCTCAGTGTGTCATTGTGTATTAGTAAAAAGAAAAAGAAGACAATATGTCCTCTTGCATATTGTCGAATTCCACGTCGTCTGTACATCTTTCTATTCCGTTCCAATTGTCAGGATTTGATTTTCGATTCCAAGTCGACACCCCTGTTACTCGTACACGACGCGGAATTCGACAACATGCAAGATGACTGTCTTCTTTTAATGTTACGAATCATCTCCCGAAGTATATGCACATCTTTCTGTTCCGTTCCAATTGTCACGATTCGATTTTCGTTTTTATGTTGGCACCCCTGTCACTCTCGCACGACGCGGAACTCGACAATACGCAACAGGACTTTTTGTCTTTTTTTGATGTCACGAATCACGTTCTGGAGTTTGTGCACATCTTTCAGGTTCACTCTGTATATGGAATTACGCAAAAAAAAAAAAAAAAAAAAAAAAAAAAATGTTCAGGTTTCGCTTATACTACATAGACATCTGTCAGATACGAACTCAATAATGGACTTTCTATCGTCTCATAGTTTTACTATACTTCTCTAATATTTACACAGGATTTCCTCTATCTAACAGATTCTCTACAGCTTTTGGCAAATCTATCGCTCTTCGCTTAATCATAATTATGAGGATACCCTCGTATCACAATCCTCAGTTCTCTAATTGCATTTAAGAACAACAACTACAACTATTTACACAGCATATAACATGGCAACTCCTTTCCTTAGAGCATATGGCTGTTTCCACATTTTCTGCCGTACTCTAATTATTTCCCAACAATATCTATTTTACTTTCCGAAATCTATAGTGTGGTTAGTTTCATCATTGAAATCTTGTTCTTCAATTTGATACAATAGGTATGATCAACATATAAACAAAATAGCATAGTATAGGGAAAATCAAGAGAAAAAAGCATCTACAAAAATATTATTGGAATATCAAAATTTCCAGTTATTACACAGAATTTAATGAATATGATCTCACACGAATTGACACTTCTCCAGTTGAATCGGTAAGTGGAAGAATTGTACAAATCAAAAATCACACTTCATGAATATTCTATTAAGAAAACTATGTTATGCTGTTACACACATGAAATTCATTTTTAAATTACGTAATAGCTTGAAAACTGTTATACCAAATCATAGGAACGTGTTATTTTCTGCATTCAACAATTATTTTTGATGTTAGGTATAATGGTGTATTTTGACTTGTACTGTTCTTCCATTCACCGATTCAATTAATATTGAAAAAATCACTATTTTCGCTGAAATTTATTTTACAGGCAGATATAAAAGACAGGAGGGGGAGGGAGATTTATCAGCTTGCCTGTAAATATCAGAATCAATATAGAAATGATGCAGGGAAAGAAAAAGTATAATTAAGATACTTATCAGGGATTAAAAAAATAATTAAAACACTGTATCAGATTTCTTAAATTATTTGTTTCAAAATAAGGAAAAAAGTCAATAAATTCAAAATTCAAAAATTCAAAGAGACAGATACAAAAAATTTAAATATAAAACAGTCTTTATCTCAACCAAATAATCGAAATTTAATTGAGGTATTGGTAACTTAAACAAAACGTGGCACAAGATCATAAAACTTTATAAAAGCCATCAATAGTAACTATATGGTAAATAAGTGGTTTAACTACCTTATGTAGGTAATTTGTTTTCCCTTTACCTATCATTTCGACTCCTTCTAGTGCTGAAATCTTCTTTGGGGCTGGTTATATTAGATAAATATATTGATTGCGAAATTACATACCCCCAATTTCTTCTTAAACTATGGTTTATTGCAAAATGTGGAAATTTAAGAATTCGACTGAAGAAACGCACTTTTGTAGGTCTTAAATCATAAGAAAGGCGTTTTAGACACTACTCCCATCTTCACGTTAATCCTCCACTTAGAAACAGTTCTCATGCCGTACACGTCGCCAACACCTAGTGGCCCACTTGCTGGTAAATGTCGATCTTCGAAATAGCGACGCGTCGAAGGATTACCGCTAGTATGCCACTGGCGGCAGCGTTTCGTCGAGTCTAAACAGATATCTAGAATCGAAGTGTTGAAGTTAGCAGCGAGGACTCCATTTTGGACCGCGCTTCTTCGATTCGTCGCGGAGAGTTGCGAAGGGACCAACACGAACTATCGCCAGTCATGTACATACAGTTACTAGGGTATATTATTTTTCCTTCACGAATTGTTGGTAAAGTGAGCTCCGGGGCTCAAGAGTAACCCCTGCTTCTACATCATGAAGTGAAAAACCTTGAGATGAGTGTGTATAATTGTATGAATTGAGATGGCAACTGTCACCGATCATTAGAAAGTGAATATGGGAGAACTATGAAATAAAGTAATGGCGAACACATTTTATCTGATCCCAAACGCCGTCGAATATACACGGTTAAAGGAGCACTGTGGTAGGTAGAATTAAAATGACATCAGCGATTTATACCTCTACAAGCAAGGTTTTTTCCATCCCCTTCGTGGCGAAGTCGGGATACCACGCACCTAGTAATCATAAGGTTGGTAGTTCTCGCCCACCCCAGAGTACTCTTTTTAGTTTTTTTTTTTTTTTTTTTTTTTTTTTTTTTTTACTCGCATCAATATAAACAAATCATGCATGCGATTTAACATATTTTGGGGAATAATTTTGTGGTTCATTGGCTTTTCGTCGCGTCTGTGCCGCTAGTGGGCCGCTGATGGCATAATTTTCAAAACGAAAGTGGAGCCACCGTGGATCGTCGCTGTGAGGCCGCCAATTTTTGGCGAGATGTTATTTGCCCATCAGTGGTCCACCGACGTTTACGGCATGGGATTATTGCCAATCCCGAAGTCTGACTAGTAAGTTTTGATGATCAGTTTGACGCACAAGATAAATGGTGTGAGCCGGTGTTGTCGTTTGGGCCAAAAGAAGGGATACAATTCTTGAACACTTCAATATCCGCCTGATTTGGCCCTAGCTGTCTAAGCTCAACCTTGTCCTCAAGAGCGAATTTTTTCAGAATTTTGCATCGATGCAAGTGAATGTGACAGCGGTGCTGACCAGTATTCCAGTGGACATATCTAGGGCATTCCAGAGCCCCTACGATCGGTCCCACGGGAAAGGATATATGTAGAATACTAACATGGTATTATTTTTTCTGGCATCGTTAAATGTATTATTTGAGGTAGTCCCGGAACTTATTGAACGTACTGTATGTATGCAGATTTAATACAATGTTCATTGTCTTCCTCTCTTAATATAAATTATAACGAGAATCTTAAATAATATAATTTAGTCACTGTTTCAAAGATATTTTTGTATTCTATTTCATATCATTTATTTATTTATTTATTTATTTTTAATTTAGAAATTGTTGGACTCTGTTAGCAACTTACTCAATCCAATAAACAAGAATTCATGGGACAAACTGCAAGCATCTGGAGTTCACCCTGGTACATTACAACTATTAGAAGCTTTTGAAAAGTGGCAAATGGCTAATCTGAACCAACTTGATACTAAAGACAATGAAACGTTTATTTACACAAAAGCTACTGAAAACGTTGGTAAGAATTTTTCTATTTTAAATCAACAGTGTTCTTTTACGCGTACTTAAACCAATTGGATTTGCAGACATTGCAAAACCACGCTCAGGAATTCTATTATTCTACTTACAGATTTCTGAAATTCCTGAATTTTTAGAGTTCCAAGCTTTCGACTCTCCCCTGGAGTCTTGGTCACGGAGGTAAAAAACACGAAGAAAAAGAATGGAAACATCAAGGAATAAAAATGAAATAGACTTATCAAGAGAAGAGCTGTGTTGTCCGAAAACACGTTGTCAAGTGCGTCAGCGATCTCCAGATGAGGTTGATGCAAACTAAAAAAATGGCGGAGTCAAGTTGTGCGCCTTTCCTGTTCCTTGTTGGAAGGTTACCAACTCATGTTATTATTTTTATTCTCATGTCAATGCTGTGAAAATTTTGTATTTACCGCCTCCCATTCATCACAATTAAATAATTGATATAATCGGGTTAAAAAGAATTTGAGTTCCGATAAACCTGAAACCGACATAAATGATAAAAAAAATGGATTGGATTGACTGCTTTTCCCACATTGACAACTACATTAAATAAAATTTATACACAATACAATTTCCATATGGCCTTAAAACCTCCAAAGCTTTAGAAAAGAACATAATCCAATTTAAGAGTTGTTGCACGGATCCCAATGAAAAATTGGATATTTACGAAATAAAATGCAGTTGCCAAGATAGTTACAGTAAATCGGCAAAACGAAAATAAATTTAAAAGTTTGAGTAAAGGAGCATATTAGAGATTTAAAAGCAGAAAATCCGGTGTCAAGTTTACCGAAACATTTAAAAGAAACGCAATACAGGGTAGAAGATTAAAAAAAAAAAAAAAAAAAAAAAAAGAGAGAGAGAGAGAGAAATATTGGAGCTACAAATGAAGTAGAGAGACTGGTTTTTGAAAACTTATTTATTCATTTAAAAAAAAAAATAAATTTAGTCAAGGGATGGTAGAGTGACAAATGAGAGGCGTGGCATGACAATAAAAATAATAACATGAATTGGCAACCTTCCAACAAGGAACAGGAAAGACACACAAATTGATTCCGCCATTTTTTAGTTTGCATCAACCAACCTCATCTGGAGATCGCTGACGCACTTGACAACGTGTTTTCGGACAACATAGCTCTGCCCTTGGTAAGTCCGTTCCTTTCTTTATTTCTTGATGTTTCTATTCTTTTTCTTCCTGTTTTTAACCTCCGTGACCTAGACTTCAGGGGAGAATCGAAAGCTTGGAACTCTAAAAATTTAGGAATTTTGTATTTTATATAGCTTCATTATTTATTCTACTAAATGAGGTCAAAAATATCGGCTTCAGTCTTTAGCAATGTTAGTGTTTTTCCCGGAAATAAGCAGAAAACGGCTTGTTCAGTCAACTGAAACATACGTATACTTCGCAGTATTATCAGCGAAACAAATAACTGTTTTAATCATGAAGTTCATGTGAAGTGAGACGGAGGAGACTGTGTCTTATAGAGAACCCTATATCCAGGAAAAAAATACACAAGAGCTAGTCCAAGGTAAGCAGACAGCATCATAAGATTATCATTTGTAGAAAACTTCAGAACATTATGAATGCATAGTATCATATTGAACAGACTGTGAAAGCAATAGAGAGAATTCTAATAGATTATATGATACTTTCTAGAAGATGATAGGAGAATAATAGAAAGAAAGTCTTATTAAACGCTTGCAGGGACTTGGGATTAGAAGTAAATGCAGAAAAACTAAATACATGGAAGTCTGTCGAGATCGTAATACTGCAAATTATGGATGTGTTAAAATGTCAAACAATACTTTCGATTAAGTGGATACTTTCAAATACCAAGGATCAATATTAACAGACCAAAACCATATTCACGAAGAAATTAAATGTCGACTAAAAGCAGGGAATTCGTGTTATTATCAGTTTAAAATCTCTAGTCGTCGCGAATTCTGTCGAGAAATTTGAAGCTTAAAATATATAAAATGATAATCATGCCTGTTGTTCTGTATGGTTGCGAAATATGGTCGCTTACTCTGAGGAAAGAACGCAGACTGAAAGTATTTGAGAACAAGATTCTAAGACGAATATTCGGACCCAAGAGAAAAGGGAATGGTGATTGGCGGAAACTTCATAACGAGGAACTACATAAATTATATCGTTTACCAAATATTGTTAAGGTCATCAAATCTAGGTGGCTTAGGTGGGCAGGTCATGTAGCCAGAATGGACGAAAGTAGAAACGCTTTCAAAGTCTTAACTGGAAATCCAATCGGAAAACGACCATTAGGAAGACCTAGACGTAGATGGGAGGACAATATTAAGCAGAAATAGGAATAAAAAGTAGAAACTGGATCCAGTTGCCTAAGGACAGAAGTCAATGGAGAGCTTTTCTGAACGTGGTATTGAACCTCCGGGTTTCATAGACCATAGAGTTAGTTAGTTAGTTAGGTAGTTAGTTACATGATACTTTCTGTGTAAGTTCCACTGACATTAGTCAGTGGAGGGTTATAGGTACAATAAGAGCATATAAGTACTATTATTACATTTCAATGTTTTAACAGTGCTCTCAGACTATCCTTTCCTCTGAGAAACCTAAGGAATTCTTCGCTTATGCCTATATACCATAGGGAAATCCATTTACTTTTTCTTTCCTCTGCCTTATTTTCCTCTACTTGTGTCTATCTTTTCAACTGCAAGTGCTTCGTCTACAAATCTGTTAATTTCTTTTTCTTCTTGGCTCTTCCTTCCCTCTTCATTGGTTCTTCTTCAATTCACTGTTTCTCTCCATCTTAGAAGATGATTAAGACCGGCCATATATACGATATTGTGGTCGCTTTAACGTAAAATAAGGAAGTATCATGAAGACATCGGAAAGAATTTGAAAAAAGAATGCCGGTACTAAAAATAGTCAGAAGTAGTTATGAAAGCGGAAAAGTTAAAAATAATGACCAGAAGATATCAGATATGAAAATGGACAGAAATAATAGTTACTTTCAGGCTAAGAATGTTTTTCAGCATAAGATGAAAAAGTATGGTGAAAATCATGGACAGATAATGTAAAAAAATAGAATAGAACAGTGTGACAAAAAAGAGAAGTGAAGAAGACTCTCAAGATTAAGAAAAAACTGGTACTTTTGTATGGGAGCAGAAAACGATGTGAAAGAAGAAAAGTGAAGAAGACTCTCAAGACGAAGAAAAACTGATATTGTTGTATGGGAGCAAAAGACGGGCTAAAGATTTGTTCTTGTCTTAACAGAAATTGATGAATGAATGAAAAAACGAGAGGATCAGCAAATCGGATGAAAGTTCATGTTATTCTGTATGTATGTCCATAATTGTCAAGGTACTTAAATAGGAAAAGAAGACAACTAGCGTAACTTATGAAAAAAAGTAAGTGATGCAAAAAGAAGTATGATTGGAAAGTGAAGAAGAAGAAAATAGCGGAATCTACTTTGTGGATATCACAATTAAAGTGTAAAGAAGGAAAATGCATAAGCAGTGAAATTAAAAAGAATTTGTAGAGGAGTATATTGTTTCAAAAGACATAAGATAAAATAACCAAAAAGAAGTTTATAAGGTTTGAAAAAAGTTTAACTTTCGAACAAGATGAAACAAAGAAGAAAGTATATCCGCCGCAAACCTCACGTGAAAGCTGCCGTAGTAAGAGATCTACCACTTCGTAATCTTGTAGCTGATGTTCTTTCGTTTCAAACACAGATTGTATTTGCATGAATGTATCTGGCAAAAGTGTATTACTGCTGATAAGCGATTTCATTTTATTTTATATTATTGGTTGACATAGAAAGGGGCAGGGTTTGCTCTAATGTGTGTTATAAATGGATGTGTTTTCGTAAGGTGCACTTTGTGTTTGATAGTTAACTACTATATTTGTGTGTGCCAGGAAACCACTGTAGTAGTGCGGAAAAAGACAGTATTATTGCATGGAAAAGTAAAAATGTCCCCCATAAATACGATATGCAAAGGCACAGATCGTGTAAATTCAACCATAATGAAGGTTCATGCAGCCGCCAAAGGAATCACCGACTGTAATTCCAAAGAACAAATTCGGTAGTGGGAGGCCGATAAAAACAACGAAATCTACAGATACTCTGCTAATGAGGGAAATAAAGAAGAACTGTCAACTGACAGCGGCCGAACTTAAAAGATATGCACCCGAGTCTGTTGAAAAAACAACAACAACAAAAAAAAAAAAAAAAGTATTCCCACAATTCAGCACCGTTTGCCGAAAACCTGGATTTGCCATGTCATACTGCTGCTAAGAAGCATCTACTCACCGAATACATAAAGAAACAACGTCTTTCTTTCGCAAAGGAATATGCACACTGAACACCTGCACAGTGGAGCAAAGTCATGTTTTTTGATGAAAGCACATTCCAACTGTTCCGAATGGGAGCTGTTAAGGTTCGACGTCGTCCATCATCTTCAGGTCGATACGACCCAAAGTATTCGGTTCCGACCATAAGGCGCTTCCAGTCTGTAATGGTTTGGGGGTGTTTTCCAGGTGAAAAGGGTAGAGAAGGTTTATATTTCTTACTACAAAATGTGACTATGAACGCAGACCGATGCATCAACGATCTTCAGAACTATTTAGTGGATGTGCTCCACATCCACAACTGAGATTTTTTCATGCATGACAACGCAAATTGTCACAAGGCTAAAATGGTAGCGAATTCTCTTCAAGAACAATGTATCAAGATGTTAGAATGGCTTTGAAATAGCCCCGATCTAAATCCAATTAAAAAATGTTGTCATCGTATGAAGGTATTCTTGGGACAGAAGTTCAGAACCTATAGACCCTCCAAACAGAATCGAAGAAAATGTGGTGGTGCATTGATATGAATTTAATTACTTCTTAAATCTTAGTGATTCCATGCCCAACCGCATTCAAGTTGATGTCAAAAGTAAAGGCAACATGGCTCCGTACTAATGTATATTATTTTTGTTGTATGTGATACGTTAATAATACCTTTTCACATGAATTTTCTGTATTTTTTGTGCTTTTGTTATGAGGTCCGAAGTGTTTTTGCAGCGGGTGTAAGTATATTCTGGAAATAGGTGAAAAACCAGATAGAAACAAAAAGGGGGGAGGATGACTTCGGAAAAAGGAGAAAACAAGAGAAAGAGGCCATATCAATCCATTCTAGTTCTAGAAGTCAGCAGAATAGCTTTACTTTAATGCATTCAGAAGTGATAAAACTGAGATGTATATGTCTACCCAAAAGGAAAAATGTATAAAACGCCACGGGTTCAATCACAGATAAGAATGAACAGACGATCAACTCCCCATATGCGCTATTGAAATTGGTTTGTATCGTCTGCACGGCGCTAGAGCCAATCAACGTTGATGTTTCGTCGTAAGGGTGCTGACATCGGTTTTCGAGCGACGTCATGGGTTGTCCTCGTAAGCAGCGCATTCTTTCAGTCAGCTTCGCATGTCAGCGTGAGGTGCATTACAAGATCAGATTACCAATTACCCGTACTAAATATAACTATCATATTTTTTGCGGGGTACCTTTTATAAAAGCATCTTCTTGAATTATGCCTGGATTGCTTTGTTGACATTTTCGCACATCCTTATCAAACGTTATGTTAAAATAATTTCTACAACTAGCGTTCGAACACAAAACAAATCGAAAACCACATGCTGGCAATGCACGCCACGCTTTCACTCACCATGTGCCACTAGAAACGGTTATTTTCGAACTTTCCACGCTCCTGATGACAGATCAACATGTTAGTTTCGTTGTCGTATGTTAGAGGCGCTACATTTCGCCTTGTTTCCAGTTTTTCGCGAAGTTTACGGTCTGTATATTTTTGTCTGTGAGTTCAATCATTTTGTGTCTATTGCTCTAAGTATTCTGAGTAACAGAAATATTCTGAGAGAGTCATTTTAAACACGGAATAATAACAAATCGATGTCTAATTCACTGGAGCTTAATATTCCATTTTACCAACGAGACTACACGAATTGAGATAACTGTTTAAAGTAGATTCTGAAGGACTGTGAATTGAAGCCTTAGTATCCTCAACATGATTGACCCAAGACTCACTTTAGTGATGTTATCACTTATTCAAAATGTGAAAATGAGAACCAAATTACGGGAAGAGTTTTCTTTGAATGGTATTTTGATTGAAGATGTGTCTGATTTTTGAATGCTGAAAGATAAATGATTGAATGTACAATGTTGTGAATCCTACCATTAACTATATTATTGACACACTGCAGCGATAACTAGTACCGGAGCTAAATTTCAAATGAAAGTAGAGTCATACAATACAGCTTACAGTATACTAAGTGTACGTACAATTTTCCAGACGTATTTTGTAATATTGTGAATAATTTTGCAGAGCATATTTTTTCTAATGACAAGAAAAGGACGATTACGGAGATGATATTACCCAATTAATATAAAGTTGAAGAGAATATCAGGATTATTACTACGTATTCTGCCTTTCGGCAACTCTATTATTATTATTATTATTATTATTATTATTATTATTATTATTATTATTATTATTATTATTACTACTACTACTTTCAATTTTAGATTTGGGCCTGGAAATATATCTTCCACGTTTCTCGATCCTCAGCTTCCTCTTTTAACTCCCAATATTTTATGGTATTTTTCAAATCATCAATCAGGTTATGTTCTTCTTCTTCTTCCTATTCCTCGCTTTCCTTCCATCTTTCCTTCTATGGCGGTGTGAAGAAGACAATTTCATTTGTTCCTAAGATTTGTCCAATCCAATTGGCCTTAACTGTCCGTTTTAAAATATCTTCGTTTGTTACTCTTTCTGTCGATTTTATCTTCTCCATTTTCCTCCAACATCACATTTGGAAGCTTTCTAAATATTTCTTCTCTAACTTCCGTAATGTCTAAGTCTCTGAACCATATAGTCCAATGCTCCATATTTAACATTTAACCAAATTCCGGATAATGAATGAATAATATAGAAATTATTGGATGGATATTGCGTTTACAGTAGAAAATAAATAAGTTGGAAATATGAAAGCCACCAAAGACTAATCATTTGTTTAGGAAAGCATGGACTTGAAACAGGGTTTGTTTGAGAACAAAAGCATACTAATCACCATGCCGACGTTTCTACTGTATAACTAAGACGTGGCAAGATAAAGGATAGTCAAATATAGGAAGCTATTGCTGAAGCATCTAAGAACAAAGAAACTGAATTATTGATTGAAAAGAGAACAATTAGGGCCTACTAAGAAAAGAAATACTTCATAGAGCATAATTTCAGATGTTTATGTCTAGGTTCGAAGGTGCATAATAGGAATAGGAATTAATATTTGGTGTATTATTCTTATTTTGTATATTGAAGTTGATTTACTTTTTTAAAAAAGGAAAGTCAATGTAAGGATTAGAACTACGGAAAGAAAGAAACTGGAACTGTGATAGATTAGAAGTGATTTAATGAATGACATGTGCTCTATAAAGGATAATGTATCTACGAAATAGTATGTGTAAATATACTCAATGATGTACGTTAACCCTTTGCGTTCCAAGTGTCATTTTTCTATGTGCGTATTGTAATACTGGTTTCATTTACTGTTAAAAGGCTGTCTGGACCGTTATATAGGACATAGTTATTGTGGGCGCGTGAGGAGAGCATTCACATTACTGATAAAAACAATTATTTGCATTGTGAAACATTTGGACTGAAAAAGGGAAATTCTGATGTTTTGAAGGGATTTTATACTGCTTCAGGTTGGCAACTCTGACCGGAGATCAAAGACAAAAGTTTTCCTTTTCCGACCTCGAAATAGATCTCGAAGTTGCTCATTATTTATCGTCAAAACAATGCATGTGTGTTGTAATTGAATGCTCCCTTAGGCCTGCCATCTGCTGAGACAACACATTTGTTTTTCTTTTGTCAGTAAAGTGTTGCCATCTAAGGGGAAATAGTAGAACTAAGTCATCCACTAACAAATTTCATCATCTCCAAGATTAATACGACACTTAATAAGGGATACGTTTTCATGACGTCAACCTGGATGTCACTGGTACGCAAGGGGTATGGTGGATATTGATTATTAGTTACATAAATTATGTCATGAGTATATATATGTTTTCCGACATCTATATGTGTGTAAATTAAAATAATCATGTAAGAAAGGAAAATGTTATCCTACCATAGGCATGGTGGTATGAAAAGTATACTTTGACAATTGGTTTTACAATCAGATATAAAGTCACTGGATATAATAGTGGTTGCCTGAAGCACTGGCATTGTACAGAGTTCTACACTATATTAGATTTAAGTTCGCCAACTGCCTCAGGATGTTCTCATTTCTAATTATCCTAAGAATTATTCTTCCTTTCGTAACATTTAGAGCTCATTCCACTTTTTCTTCTTTCCTATGCCTTTTGCTTTAACATCTATGCAAAATTTCCTTCCTCTTCTTCCCTTTGTATTTTATTACGTTTCCTTGTTATGTTCCATTCTTTCCTTTTACCTCTCACTTGTACTTCTTACTCCTATCCTAAATATTCTTTCAGGTGTTCTCTACTCTATTAATTTCTGCTTTCATCTTCTTTTTCATATCTCAGTTTTATTGCTGCTTTCTTTGTATTACATTGAGTCAATCCAGAAATTATCTATCTTCGACAATTTTCTTTTTCTTTTAAGAAATTTCTTCTTGGTCATTGTACCTATGTCTCTTCTTTTATGACAATATGCTTATTCTGCATTATTTCTAGTACCACTCCGCAATAGTTTTGATCCTTAGCTTATTATTATTTCGAAACTGAATTTCACTTTACAAACTTTTCCTACATTTCATACTCCTGTATTTATCCTCTCAGGCCTGTTTAATATCGAGAAGATTTCGTGTTTTATAATGTTCTAAGGTTCTAACCAAATGCAAGAAACTTTCTAAAGAAGATATCAGCGTTAATTAGTTTAGTTTGAAATAGATTTCACAACTACATCCTAACTTTGACTTGTTACTACTCTTGTTCCAATGAGCACTAATACTCACAATGCTTTCTTCTGTTATAGTGATGATGCTGTACAAATTTACCAATAACTCATTCAGAAGACATAAACTCTTTACAACGCCAGATTATACACAGCCAGACTGGAGACATGTCGCAAATGCATGGAATGATCTTTACGACAAAATAGAAGGTAATAGTTTTTCATCTTTTCTCTACACAATACATACTTTCTTTAACACACAGTCTACTTAGTTTCTGGATT
This sequence comes from Thermobia domestica, assembly GCF_964235325.1. Classification (NCBI taxonomy): domain Eukaryota; kingdom Metazoa; phylum Arthropoda; class Insecta; order Zygentoma; family Lepismatidae; genus Thermobia; species Thermobia domestica. Next base: position 134,184,621 of record NC_137471.1, read on the forward strand.
TTTTTAAAAAAAAAATCAAATATTCTAGGAACCACCATGAGTGTCCGCGTAGCGTTCATGTTACGAAAACATCATCTGATAGTACATGAGCAAGCTGACTTGTTAAAAGGGAAATCAACTGAAACACCAATATTCGCCTTCCTAGAAATTGTACGTAAGAGTTTAGGTAATAGAGGATAATATAAAAGTGTTTTCCTTGATCTTTCAAAAGCGTTTGACTTACATGGAAATCTTCTTTCAGAGTTACAAAATTATGGAATAAGATGCGTTGCATTTAAATGATTTAAATCGTATCTAGAAAATTGACACCAATTACAGTAGACTCTTTAATCCGGCATTCTACAGTTCGGCACACTCTGTAATCCGGCACTGATCGAGCTATTCGCGTTGTTTTTGGATTCGGGAGTTTGTTGACCTTGACCGCTGGAGAGTGCCACTACGCTACTTGCATTTTTAGTTCGTTCAGTGTTTAACGTGACTGTCAATTGTCATTTCAGTACAGTGTTCCTGTTTTCTAGCAGATTACCTATCACATTTGTACAGTATTACAACTGAGTACATATAGTGTACTGTACTGTAAAATGTTCTCGAAGCCCAGCACGAGTTCTTTGAAAAAAAAAAAAAAAGCTTAAGCATGCGATTCTCACTATGCATCAGAAAGAGCAGCAGCACGAAATAACTAATAGTCTCGAAAAAGACGAAAAAAGAATCTTCATAATGTGTGAATTCAATATTGGTTCTTCGACAATTTATGATATAAAAAATAACTAAATACTTTGTACAGAAGGATATTTGTATTGTCTAGCATTTAGAATGTAAGCATTTAAAATACATGTGCTAATCGTCTGCATTTTATCTAGAATGATTTATCTTTGGTATTCCCATCACAACTATATTGACGATCGATTTTTTTGGCAAAATCCCTCATCTGGCACGGCCGTGATCTCAAATGTGTTGGATTAAAGAGTACTTACTATAGTAGAAATAACATACATTAACAGAGAGACAAACAAAACTTTACAGCACATATCAGGTGGAAGGATATATATAGGGTGTCCGAGACGAAACGCCCGGACAGACGAATTTGAAATGTCTGTAATAAAACATATATTCGATACATAAAGAAGATTCATACAGCAATAGATAAACAAAGTTTGAAAGTTTTGTTTGTATAATCACACTATTTCTACATGAGTCCCATGACTGGCACGGAGGATGTCTAATCGACACTCGATTCCTTTCCAGGTATATTTTATCATCTGTGGTGTAACTGTCTCAATCCAATGGCCACCCCAGTCGCTTGACATTACTCCCCTGGATTTCTTCCTGTAGAGGTATGTTAAGGACAAGGGTGATTCTGGCAAAGTGACAATTCTGGAACAGCTTTTTGAGAGAATTAGAGCTGCAATTGAGGCAGTTACACCACTGATATTCGTAAATTAAATATTTTCGTAAATGTGTTATGGTCAGTTTTTGACCACTTAAGTATTATTATTATTATTATTATTATTATTATTATTATTATTATTATTATTATTATTATTATTATTATTATTATTATTATTATTATTATTATTATTATCAAAGGAAGACCCATACGAAAAGAGACAATGAAAAGAGTAAACAAAAAAACTTTTAAAAATCATGCTTTGAAGAGCCCTGAAACAGAGTTGTTCCACTGTTTTACAAAGTTTATTTCGTTGTTTTTCAGTTCCAACTGATCTTTTCAATGATCCTAATTGCAACGTGACAACAGTTATGACGATGGTTTATAATACTCTGAATTCATTGCTTCCACTTCAAGTGAATCACGCGTAAGTACCTATTTATTTTTATTTTATATATTTATTTTTTTATTTTTAAATGAAAACAAAATAAAAACCTCACGTTTTATTTTCTTGACTTGGCTATAAGTTCTGTAAATATTTCAACACCTCAACACCTATTTTTTTTTTTCCTATCGAAATTTCTCATATTTTCTCTGCTTGGTCCGTTTCTTCCTTCTCTCTACACTTGTAGTATTTGTATAAATAGTATCTAATACTGCAATTCTTAACCCTATAAGCTACAAAAAATACGGCGGGATATTTTCTATTTCTGATGACATCTTATGTGTGATTGGGGTTTTAAAGTCTGCATGTTAAGATCAATGCCCAGAATTCTTCTAAGTATGGTTCCAAAGTGTTCTCCTCCTTCAATATACACTGTAATTCAATATACACTTCAATATACAATTTAAAAATACTGTATATATACAGTGGTGCCCCCCCCCTTATGTCCATGACGCACCCCCCGCAATTGTCTATCCATAGGTATTCTTCCATGAAAAAAAAACTTTTCGATTAATTTTACCCCCCCGTCAAACATATTTATATAGATTTTTAACCCCCCCAAATATTTCAATGACGCAGTTTGCGTCATAGCCCCCCCCTTGTGGGCACCCCTGATATATAGTCCAATTCGTCCGAAATTCATATTGCGGAGGATATGACAACATAGAGTATGGTAAAGTTAGTTTGAAGATCCCAACATAACGTCTTTCTTAGAAACAGCCTGATCGTAATGTCTATAGATGACGTGCTGCTAGTATTTGGAAGGTCTTCGGTCAACACTACAAGTGTAGTTGCCTGTATATCAGGAACTGTGTCTTCAACGCCAGGATGGTATTCAGCACCAGGCGCACTCAGAAATTTTCGTTGGGAGAGGAACAAGTTTTATGGGGACATCCAATACTACAAATCATTACGTCTATGTAGTATTAAACGGGTATTATTCTGCATCCGAAAAGGCGATAAGTAATTGTAAAATACTTCCACCTGTATTTTCACAAAAAAAAGACTGCTTTTATAAGAGAAAGAATATAGATGAAGTGTAAGATCAAATTTTTATGCTACATCAATCATTTCTCTGTTAAACAAGTATAATTTTATTGAGAAAGAGTACGAAATTTTGGGGAGGGGGTCTTGACCCGGTGGACCCCTCCCCGTAGATGCTCCCCTGTTCACATTATAGTTGATTAAATACCCGAGCAGCAAGGGCGCCCATCAGAGGGGGTGCAAGATGGGGCGTTCGCTCCGCTAGAGGAAACCGTACTTCGTAATATCGAAAACCCAATAGAATTTTTACATTAATTACAGCAAAATTTGAAACTATACTTGAAATGTCGCTTATACTTGCCCCCTCCTTGGAAACCACAAAATGGGCGCCCTTGCCGAACAGGTGCTCATGTTGGTACTCAGGATGATTACACATGTTATATGTTTCTTAACACCCAATCTGTCTCATGGGCACCATGTTAGGATCTTCTTGTCTATCAAGTTTACAACAAATCCGTGAATTTTTTGTAGTTTTTAAAAATGCGTTTCCATCAATGTATGCACATAAAGTCTGCCAAGAAAGTAATTGGAACGATTCTGAAGAAAATTATTTATTTCAAGAAATGAAATGAAGTGAAATTATTGAGTTTTACGTCTCACGGTTATGCCGGCTAGGCTAAAGAAGACGGTGATGATGACAGATGAATGAAATGCTGGAATGAAGAAAGTGGGAGGAGACGGAAGAACCCCGAGGAAACCCAAGCACACGGTGTTTGTCCACCATAAAGTTCACTTGGCGGGGCTGGGATCGAACCCGGGACCCCTAGCACCAGAGGTGAACACTCTATCACTGAGCCACCGTGACCCTATTTGTTCCAAGATAATGTATATTTACATATAATTAAAAATCCTTGAAATAACATCCTTAATCATCAACACAACATCGTTACCAGCAGTTCCGCCAAGCGTCGTAGCTTGTCTAGAAAGTCTTTAAAACAGGCATCTCTTCCGAAGCACTCGTCACGGCAACCCGGGTATTTTTGACGGTCACAAAATGGAGGATTCCATTTGATTTGAACTAGATTTGAGCTAGGAAAACAAAAAGAAATCAGCCGGAGCCAAGGAAGGTAGGGGCAGCACTTCCATGGTTTGAGTCACCAGAAACTCCGTCATCAGTATTGTCCTGGTGAAATACCATGTGTTCCGAGCGAAAGCGATCTTCGAGCAAAACTGCGCGACTCTGTTCAGATCGTACGAATGTATTATGGATAACGCCTTTAGAGTAAAAAAAGACAATGAGCTCGATGTTCGATTTGCTTGTTCCGGTTTTCTTTGGTCGAGGAGAGTCAGTACCGGTAGTACCACTCAGAGCCGTGCCACCGGAACACTTACGTTGCGATAAACATTCTTCCGGCAGGCTATCTGTTTCATAGCAAGCATCTTGGTCTTCTCTACAGTGTGACCGTAACACGACGTTCAAACACATGTCCACTTCGCAGGTAATTTGTAGCCTACAAAAACTCCGTACCATTGACGAGAAATCGAACGTTTACTTAACATGCTCACCAGCCGTCACGACCGGAGATTTAATGTAACATTGAAACACTGTGCTGGATAAAAAGGGAAGAAACAAGTGAATCCACGGCGTTCAACCAGTTGTAAGCCAAATTCAGTTAAAAAAAAAAAAAGCCAAAGAATTTGCTCTGGTTGTGTCCAGTCTCACAACAAACCATTGCACACAAGTTGTTGGAAACATTAATAATACATCAACACCATCATCACCTGAATCTGAAACTGGAAAAACGTCACGGAAGCCGACTTCATTAATTGTTGCTTCTTCATATTGTACAATGTTGCGTTGTAGCAATAAACGAAAATTGAATGAAAATTATCTGCCAAGAAAAAAATAAAAAGTTTTCCGTGTCTTTGGCTGAAGTTTGCTTACCTCACTGTCTACAACAAACTAACGAACTAAGGGAAGAAGAAATATCAGGAATAATGCTCGGAATGTCAAGAAATCTTTTCTTGAACAGATTCGTGATCTTCGTTATAATTTAGAGTTATCTGTGATCTAAAAAGTGAAACTCAATCCACACATTATCAAATTGCTATTCTGATCCCATTTACCGCATTGAAATTCCATAGTTATACAGTAGATAAACAAGCCTGGTGTAAATACGTGAAAAAAAAAAAAAAGGAGTTCAGTCACGTCTTTCATTTCTAGAAAAATGAATACATAATATACCATTCATTGGTCTATTTCAATAAAGACACCAAAGGAGGATTCCAAAATTCTCGTGTTTTTTGAGACATAAAGAGAATCTTGGGGGGGGGGGGACTGTTCAGGTATGTCGATCACTCACGGGAAGCTATAGGAAGAGTAGATTAAGATGAACATGGATGTTCTTCGCAAAATCTTGCTACAATAGAAGCTAAGAAGCAGAATTAGATCTTACTGGACACTAAACTGAGTATCACCGATATTAGATAGACGGCATTTTCTAAGTTAAATCACATATGTAGCTCGTTAACAGATATTGGAAAAAGCATCTTCCCTTATGGTCAAAATTTGATCTCGCGACTAGAAATAGTTCAAAATAGCTCAAGCTCGTAGCAGCTCCCGTTGAACAGCGACTATAATCTTCTTGCAAACAATGGCGGCATCTACCGCTTGAACACGCACGTGCACTGGCCAAGGACTCATGGTAAACTAAATGGCAAACCTCTGTTATGTAGACGGCATGACAACTAGCGCCACCATGTGCTCCAGTTTGGCAGTGTTACCACTTTCAAGTGTCCCATTTCCAGTAGTACACCTTGTATTTCATTAACAAGTCTATAGCGTAGCATAAGCCGTTTCTCATGAACATATTTACAAGGGATAGTTTACTCTTTGGGATAAGTTTTCCTTGACTGTTTTCTCAAAAACTTTTCAGGAAATTTTGTTGATATTTTATATGTAAATATATCAGAAAAACAATATTTTTATGACATTTCTCATGAAAAATCTACAAGTAGTAGTTTAGCCTTGGAATGAAATTTCTTCCGAAAACACCTATTATAATTTTGTTCATATTTCGTAAACAGATGTTTCAGTAATAATTAGAGCATCACCTAATTTAATTGAAGAAGTGCGAGCGAGAAAGTTTGATACGGTTTTTTTACCCTATATTTTATCAGTTTAGCTAAGTTTCTCATTGATTTCGTGTATTTTGTTAAACAATACATCTAAAACCCTTTCTGTAGATTGTCAAAATAATAACTATTTTTGTAAGTCTTCTCGGGCAATCAGTCAAGTGAAGGTATTGACCTCCGACGTTTCGAAAGCAGACATCGCATTCGTCTTCAGGTATTGTAATGAAGAGACCGGGGACGTGAACATGTATATACGTATAATGACTATTTAGGGCCAGAGCTATGAATGGGGGCTTGTGATTGGCTGAGGGAAATGCTGGCTTCTGATTGGCTGAGGGATGCTAGCTCCTGATTGGCTGTTGTTGTGGCTACGAGAAATGGCTTTGTTGAATGTTGTTTTTGTACGTGACAAGGGGCGACCAGACAGGGTTGAGTTGAAACCCATTGTCGCTATTAAACTGTTCCTTTCCCGTGAGATAGCTGTGTCTTCTTTTATTGTTCTGTCCCTAAAATTGCTGCACTTGGCTAATATAATGCAAAGTCATATTGGTATTTGTAAAATCAATTCTCCGTCCAAGCGCTACGTTACGCTCTGCTAGTTCTGACTTTTCGGGTTGCTGAAGTCTTATGTAACAGCTGAATTTTTTGCACCGTTGTTCTATTGTACGTCTAGTCTGTCCTGTATATGCTCTGCCACATTCACATGGTATACGGTATACACCAGGAGTGCTCAGGTGAAGGTCGTCTTTCACTGGTTTGAGTAATGATCCGATGTTGGCTGAAGGTCTATGAATAATTCTTATACCATGTCCGGCAAGTATTCTGCTGAGTTTGCCAGAGGTATGGCCGATGAAAGGCAATACGGTAGTAGAGAGAAAATCTTCACTCTTAGCTCTGCCTCTAAAGTCACTATATATACATATTCACGTCTTCGGTCCCTTCATTGCAATCCCTGAAGATGAATGCAATGTCTGCATTCGAAACGTCGGATCTCAATACCTTCATCTGATTGATTGCCCGAAAGAGTTACTAAAATCACGTCGCCAGAAAGACGTCAATTCTTTCTTCATAATAGCTACTTTTCTGGCCAATTTCTAACAAAGTTAATTTCTGATCGCAGCAAAAACAATTTTAAGACTAAGATGCTGCCTTCTTTGAATGTTTGCTTTAATTCGAAAAGATTGCAGACTTTTTTTAAATACATAATCATATTTGTTTTTTGTTTTTTTTTTTTTTTTTTTTTTTGTTGTTGTTTTCAGTGAAATAACAGCGCAAGAGGTAGTAATTGATTCTAAGATAATATCAGTGCGTGTAGAGGGAGCCACAGCAAATGGAGAAGTTTGTGACATTGACGAAAAGAAACTAAGAAAGAAGCCAATTAAATCCAAGTTGTTCCACGTTGTGAAACAGCCGTCTATTCGAAAGTTACTGTTCCACGAGGGTGAAACTGTAACGGCAGTAAGTTCATATTTATATTTACTTAACCTGTATATTTCTACGAGGAGTGTTCAAATGAAAAGATACAAAACGACACTGTGGGTATAATCGAAGTCGGTATCTAAAGTAATTACCAGACGCTTGAGCACAACTATCCCACTGTTTCACAAGCCGAAGGACTCCTTGTTCCCAGAATTCCTGTGGTTGTGACAGCAGTCAGTCCTCCATTGTGTTCTTCAGTTTGTCGTTCGAATTGAAGCGCTTTCCTTTATTTATTTATTTTCAGCGGACCAAACAGATGGAAGTCCCAAGGTGACATGTCCGGATTGTAGGACGGGTGTTCAAGCTGCTCCCTCTTTAACTTGTTCAGTACACTTTGTGTGACCTGGGAGATGTGTAGATGAGCACTTTCGTGAAGCAGAATGACTTCTTCTGTTAGCAGCCAGGCTGTTTGCTTTTGATGGACTTGCGTAGGCTATGGAGTGTCTCACAGTACACGTCACTGATAATGGTTTTTCAGTGCTCAAGGAATTCGATGGGTAAAGGACCTCGGACGTCGAAAAAGACGGTGAGCATTACCCTGCCTACTGCATCAATTGGATGGAACATACAACTGCCTGATTCTGTCCTGAATCATGTCGGAAGTGCCTGCTCATGCACACAACCACGTCGGATAATACATTCTCTTTCCGAGATGTCACACTACGTTCTCCCAAAGCGACATATTCCTATTTCAACACATTTGATTTGAACGATATTTTACACCTTTCCATTTGAACACTCCACGTAAATACATGTGTATGTTATAACCAACAAGTTTACTATTCTGCAAATATTTCTAGTTTTCCTGTCATATATGATAGCAAAATATCCTACTGGACACGTTGCCAAGAACAAACATTTCACTCAAGAACACGCAAGGATTAACGTAGAACATTTTCTATGATATTCAGTAGATAAACAAAAGAAAATGATAAAAATAAACTGACAAGTAATATGAAGAATATGTCAAATAATGTCAGTAGCGAATACTAGGAAAATTATTCTTTTCCCACTTCAACAATGTATCCAAGTAAGACACTTATTATATTCATTGATCAGTGTGGGGTAAGTAATATCGTTACATTACATCTACACAGAAAATAATACTTATCGTTACGTTACATTAGATCCAGTAACGCTTTACAGTAACAGATATTTCTTAAGTTTAAATAAAAAAAACTTACCTTTAGATAACTTATCTCTAGATAAGAATTCCTCGAAGTTAGTAAACACAAAAAGATCATAGTTTGTAGTCTCAATATGCTTTGCAATTTCTAGATTGGATTCTTCCCTCTTACAATAAATCTGTCAAAAAGTAATTCACAAAGATACCTCGATTTCACCTCACAACTAGATTAGACCCTCAAGGATCTAATCTAGGTCCCCTGTTATTTCTTCTTATTATTAATGATATTCCTCTTTGTATTAAAACTTCTCAAGTTCTTTTTGTCGACCATCTCAAGTTATACTCCAAAGTAAGTACAACTGATAACTGCGTGAAACTTCAACAGGATCTACAGAGATTTCACATACGGTGAGATAAGAATAAATTAGTACTAAATGTGTCCAAATGTAAATCTGTATCTTTCACAAGGAAAGAAAATCCAATTAACATTACCTATACAATAAGTGGCACTTCCTTGTCTCCCCCAAATACTATCAAAGATCTAGGAGTTATATTTGATAGTAAACTAACCTTTGCTCAACATATTGACGTAATAACGAGTAATGCATATAGAAACCAGGTTTAATTTATAGGATAGGACAAGATTTCTACAAAGAATCAGCATTTATAAGGTTATATTTTTCATATGTGAAGTCAAAATTAGAATACTGTTGTACTGTTTGGACACCAATGTCACTAAATACTCTGGTGCAATAGAAAATATACAATTTAAATTCTTAAAAATGCTTGCATACAAGGAAACCGGTTACTACCTAAAGTATATCCCCTATGAGGACTTAGTTATGAATTTTGGTTTTCAAACATTAGAAAAAGGGAGATGGATTTTTGATTCGTTGTTCTTACATAAACTATTAAGCGGTAAAATTGATTGTCAGAATTAGTTTCAGGAGTGTTATTACGTATCCCAACAGGTAAGACTAGAACTACAAACTCTGGGACATTCTATTATAGAAAAGCAAAAACTATCATATTACATAAGTCTCCTCTGTGGAGAATGTATGCTTCATATAATGAAATGATTAGATTTCATGTAGTAGATGTATTTAATGTGTCCGAAAACAAGTTAAAAACAATTGTCAGGCAATTACTTCTGCATAATTAAACGACGTATATTTGTGAATTTATTTATTTATTGAACAAATTCCCAGATACAGCATAACTTTGCCATTTTACACAGGGACATGCTAACAAAAGAAAGAAGAAAAAACAAGACAACATTAACAACAACATAGAAAAAAGAGTGTAAAAGTAAAACTATTCCGTCAAAACTCGTTTAATTGCTCTTTCAAACACTGGGTAGCTCGAAAAAATATCCACATCAGTTGTTACTTGATTGTAACAGTTTGGTATTCTATAAAAAGGAGACCTCTGTATAATAGCCAACCTAGGACGGGCAAGATGGAATAGGTGGGTATTCCGGGTGATGCGGGAAGGGACACGTAAGGATAGTTCCTAAAGTGATATTTCCGATCTTAAGTTTCCATTAACTATTTTATGTAGATACTTCAGGCCAGAGATAATTCTGCATACTTCAGGAGTCTAAATATTAAGATGTCGCAAGAGTTCCTTCTTAGATAATGATCGAAGTGCAGGAACACGAAAACGGACTATAGCGATGAAGAAATTGAGAACAGAATCAAGTCTGGAGAGTTGTGTAGGTGCTGCCATGGCCCATATGGGAGAGCAGTATTTGATCTTGGGCGCTATTAAAGTTTTATAAAAAGTTGCTAATGAAGAAACAGTGCGTAGTTCGGTGAATCGATAAAGAAGTCCCAACATGCGCATTGAATTATTTAGTATTGAGGAGATGTGGTCAGAGAATGTGAGTTTTGAATCAAAGATGACACCAAGATCATTGTGACTAGCAGAATGTGTGATAGGTGAATCGTTAATATGGTATGTGGAGGGAACTGGAGACTTTTTCAAAGTAATAGTAATACTGTCACATTTCTTACTGTTGAGTTTCATGTGCCACATTTCAGATCAGTTTATAAGGTAATTTATGTCTTCCTGTAGGGCAATTGTGTCATGGAGACACGCTATTTCTCTGTATAACTTACAATCGTCAGCAAAAAGCAGAAGGCCACTAGGTTGAGCTGATAAGTGCGTGTAGAGATCATCCATGTACAGGACAAACAGCAGAGGCCCAAGTACACTCCCCCGAGGCAACCCTGAGATTACGGGTTGGGGGTTAGAAGTCGCCCCTGAAAGAACAACTCTCTGTTTACGGTCCTTCAAGTAGCTTGTGATTAGAGAGAGAAATTTATCATGTACATTAAATCTATTGGAGAGCTTATGAAGAAGATGAATGTGACTGACAGAATCAAAGGCCTTCGAGAGATCAAAGTAGATAACATCTAATTGAGTATTGTTATTCATACATTTGACTGCACAGGACAGAAGAGTCTTATATTTGAGAGACTTGAGCTTTTCGGTAGAAAGCCGTGCTGAGAACTGTGGATGTAAGGTAAGGTGAATTTAAGTAGCCTATCTTTGATTATTTTTTCGCAGATAATTGATATTACAGAAAGAAGAGATATTGGCTTATAGGAGGATACATGATCTTTAAGTCCTGATATATATTGGGGTCACGTGAGCTAGTTTCCAACTGGTTGGATAATACCCTTCCTTGAAGCATCTATTGAATAAGATAGATAGAGGAACCGCAATAACTGAAGCAGTTTTGTTGAGAAAGAGAGGACTAATTTTATCAGGTCCAAGTGATCTATGTAGAGATAACGATAGCAAGAGAGTCAGAACTTCGCCCGGGGTGGTAGAGAGATTGGATAAGGTTTCCGAACAGATGGGGCGGAGAGGGGGAAGATAGGTTGTAGAGGGAAGGAAAGTAAATGTTTTGGAGAAGTAGTTATTGACGAGGTCGGATCTTTGATCATCACTTGCTTCAGTATTTTCATCTTGAACTGTTGCCGGTATACCCGGAGATTTTGTTCTAGATTTAATTACAGACCAAAAGACTTTAGGGTTACTAACAGTAAAATCACCAATTGAGTCCATATATTCAAAATACTTACGCCGCTGTACCTTCTTGGCAAGACTTCTAATTTTAGCAAAGTTTTTGTATGTGTAGTCACTCGGATGTGATTTCCATAGTGTCCAGGCAAGCTTTTTGTATTTAAGAAGTTCACGAAGTTCATTGTCGTACCAGACCGGAAACCTGTTCGATTTTGATGCTTTCACCGGCACAAAGTCCTTTATGGCTGAGTGGACAACAGATGTAAGTAAGTCCACAGCGTCGTCAACAGTTCCTACCTCTAACAAACACCAAGGAAACAGTTCAATAGCACGGCATATGTCACCCCAAGGGGCTTTCTTCCAAAGAAGTTGTGACTTACTTTTGAGGGGCTGGTTTGTAGCAGTGGAGGGGAGGAAATCGAAAGAAACATCCAAGGAATCGTGATCCGAGGAAAAAAGATTTCTGCATGGGACAACACAACGAGGTTCTAAGTTAGAGAGAATATAGTCAAGATTGCTATTATTGCGGGTATTATGCATATTATATTGACCTAGACCAATTCCATGGATAAAATTGTCCATGAAATAACTGTCGTTTCCATCTTTAGCGACGCCATGTTTGCTGTCCTGCCACGTGATGGAAAGGTTGAAATCACCCAATAGGATGACGTCACCGTGTGACAACGCATGTAACAGTGAGTCATGGCAAGCTTCTAAGATGTGCTGGGGGGTGTTCTTGTGCGGCCTATAGAAGCACCCAATAAACATAGAACGACGCTTTGAAATAAACACTTCCACCCAAATAAACACTTCCCGTTCTAGATCCAGTCTTCTCTTGCTCTTCCACTTATTATTTACACAAATCATCACTCCACCTCCACGAGTTATGCGGTCTTTACGGTAAATGGTGAAATTATTAGAAAAGCTAATTTCACTGGCGTTCATTGATTCATTCAGCCAAGATTCGGTCACTGCGAAACAATCCAGTTCCCTTATCTCACCTAGGTTCAACGAGCACTCGAGTAATTTGTTCTTAATACTACGAACATTTTGATAATATATATTGAAAGCACTGGTGTAATATGGACAGGGTGGGCCAGGGTTTACGTGAATATCACCACAAAGGAGGAGAAAAAAAATGAGAATGAGGCACTGTTTTTTTTTTTTTTTTTTTACTCATACCTTGGCACAAAATCACTGGTAGTTCCTCCGTCACTGTTAGCAGTACCAAGAGCACATGGCAGTCCTCTTCGTATGAAGGCAGCAGCAATAAAATGGAAAGATCTTCCACTACACTTCAGTCCATGTTTCATTGGCAATGCTGCACTTGGGAAAGTCACAGCACCGATACTAAATGAAGACAGTAGAGCACGCACATAAACACTACACACAACGACGAAAGAAGGTAAACAATAAGAGCACCACTTTCCATCGACTTCGAGCTTGACGCCATGTTGAAACGTTGAAACGTATAATAATGTATGTATAATAGTGTATGTTAGATAATTATATTCACGACACTATAACTGGGGATTAAACCTGTAGTGTTGTTCTTATGAAATAAATACATAGATAAATAATTGGTTGAAGTTTATCATTCCGTTTCAACACCGAGGCTATATAAGACATGGATCTACACTTTTACGTGGAAAATGAACCACTGTCATGCGTTCAAATTTCAAGACTTTCCTACCAGGAATCGAACCCAGGAACCCGCGCGCGCTAGCAACTAGACCAGCGGGGAGGGCTACCTAATATCTAAAGAATCCAAATATATCCATAATCAAAACTAATTTTGAAATTATAGCAAATCTTTTGAAAAAAAAAAAAAAAAAAAAAACTTCATGGTACATTATTATTGTTACTTTGATCTTACCTATTTGAAAGACAGAAAATATTTATGGCTCAACTAGGAATACTAGTTCTCCGACATTCATTCTCGATAAATTCTCAGAAATTATGTTTTTTCCTTTCAAACAAAACATAATTTTTATTCTCTAGAATTTAAATTTAAATAATTAAATAAATAAAGCTCACACTGAAAAGTAACGAAATTACTTCTTAAAGTTGCCTCTTATTTACTGCAAAAATATTATAACGTATTACCCAAAATCCTTGTTATATAGTAATGTTACTTGTATTGCGTTTTTTTTTTTTTTTTTTAAACAACCGATATTGATTAAGACACCTGGTGTTTGTAAGATGAATCAATAATACTAATTTTAATTTTTGGTTGGAATAGCTGTTCACAATGAATTGAAAACAATAACAAAGGTTGCCATTCAATTTATCCAAAGTGTCCTTTGACAGCTGACAGAAACAAAAAGGAAAAATAAAATTAAAAAAGAAATTAACCCAAGGAAGAAACACACCACTTTCTCTTCATTTATAGAGCCACACCAACTTTGAATATGGTCTTATACAGCTTGTTTCTAAACAACACCCACAACGTTTGCGAAATGGTTCCTGATACCAAAAGAAGACGAAAAGTATAGACCACAAATGAGGGTGCACAAATGCTTTCTTTCGGAGTTATAGGCTGCTGGAAACATGAAAAAATGAAGTTTAAAGGACCATAGCTCCAAAACTATGGGACATGCAGTAGTCGGGTCAAGACTTCACTTATGAACCAATATGTGCGCTGTCCAAAAATACATGTTTCAGAATCCTGTAGTACTCACGCAGCAATTTTTATGGAGAGAGTTCGGTTACGGGCATATAATTGGAAGTACTCACCAACCATCTCTATAAAAATTGTTGTGGAAATATCGCAGGATTCTGAAACATGGATATTTGGATAGGGCAAATACGAGTTCTTATGTTAATTTTTGAGCCAACTACAGTAGGTTCTGTCGTATTGGAGCTATGGACCATTGAAGTTCATTTTCTCATGTTTTCGACAGCCTATAACTCCGAAAAGAAGCATTTGTGCACTCAGGTTGGTCTACACTTTTCGTCTTATTTTGGTGTCAGTAACCACCTCCAAACGTTGTCGGTGTATTGTTAAAGATTTGGATATCCAATTTCAACAATTAAGCCATTTCAACAATGAAGAAAATTATAAATAAAAAAATCGGCACGGATTGTTGCCTTCGAAAGGTTATGAAGTTCCTTCTCTAAAAGTTTGAAGTCTGTGGTTTGAAGTTTGTAAGAGAAATCGTGAATTTTCATCAAAGGTAAAAAATACATGAGAGAGATACGAGGACTGTAGTGACATCTATCGACAAAACTTGTCTCTTTAAACCAACCTTAATGGAAATATCCAACTTTGCCAAAGCCCGTAAAAGCTCGTTAGGTATAGCAAAATCAACATAATATTGATTGTGATCATCAATTACTGCGTCACTGTGCGTCTGAGTACATGAAGGAAGAACAAAGGGGCACTTTCCGGACATTTTCCACCATCTACATGACGCTCTCAGACCAAGCAAATGTACCAAAATAATGCCCCTGTTCATCCGATTCATCTGGTTGTCTTTCCCGGCACAACAAAACACTCCGACTGTTCGTTAAGCTCCTTACTCTCGGAATATAGCCTCATGTTACATTTGGCTTACAAAAATCAAACGGCACTTGAAAACGACCCGTTTTTACTCCTGAGAAAATATTTAGCGCAACACGACGGCTGTCTTAAGCGTTCGAGAGGTAGAAAAAACACTAAACTCGACGTACTGTAGCAAGAGAAAGAACTAGTTTGAAGGGGATTACGTACCAGATGAGTGTGTTGTTTTTTCCGGGACCATAATCAGAAATTTTCCAGACAGGCCATTTGCAGTGGTGTATGCAAAGGACGCTGGGGGGGGGGGGGAAATTAGTCGAGTTTTAAGCAATCGCCTTGAATAATTTATTATGATAAAGTAATCATTTACTATATTAAGATAGTAATGAAATTTTGAAATGATATAATACGCCACTGGCCTTCAGAAAATGAAAACAGAGACACACAAATTTAAAGAAAATATTCTGTACTAATGAAACAAAATTGACCAAAGGAATAGTCATATTAATAATACTTGTGTAACAGTTTCGGCAATGTAACATCGCCTTCATTAGGCATATTATAAAAAATCAATCCAAGAGTAACAACTTAAATCTAAACAGAAAGTGAAAAGAGGTCACGCTAGTTCAACAAGCTAATCAGGTTTTTCCTTCAGTTTGGCTCTGGGTGATATAGCGTGACCTCTTTTCATTTTCTGTTTAGATTTAAGTTGTTATTCTTCAATTAATCTTTCATAACGTGTCTGATGAAGGCGATGTTACTTGTCGAAACTGTTACACAAAGATTATTAATATGTTTGTTGCTTTAGTCAGTTTTCTTTTATTAATGTATGTTAAATATTTCCAGTTACAATGAAGAAAATACAAAAATATTCTGAAAAAAAGAAACGAAACAAGAGCGATCATGTTGAAATATTTTACATTATAAAGTTTTTGACCTCATGCTTTCACCATGCATACGGAATAGTGCAAGATGAAATTCTAAGAAGTGAAATGAGACGTATGTAAGTTGCCGAAATCTCCTGAGGAAGATGTCAGGGAACACCGAAACGGCACATTAAATACTAGATGCAGTAAATAAATAAGTTTACAAATTACGTGCAAAATATATCAGCCGAAATCCTGTTGAATATACAGTACGATACTTTTTCACAGATTGAAACTCGGAAGTGCGGTTGGTGGAATAGTAATCTAATTCAATATGGAGGTTGGGACACAAGACAATGTCAAATGGCGTCTACAAATACTGACTACACTCTCTGTTATTGCACTGTGGTTGGAATATTCAGCATTGTAGCCGAAAAAGCACCAGCAAAGGTAACAATTATTTGCTTTCACCTCAGTCTCACCTCAGAGATTTATTTCTGTATATACGAGGCACGTCCACAAAATAAGTGTACTAGGGCCCTCGCGGGCAGAGGGAATTTATTATTGCTACGTTGGGCACACTGCCGTGTAGGTTAGCTCGTACCCTTTAAAGCGAGCCCAATCACGCGTCAAGTACGACTAAAACTGTGGCCATAGTAAAGTCTCCCGTGAAAGATGTCAATAAAATCTGCCGCCAAGTGCGAGATTCGAGATCCGTTATCTCGTTGTGAAGAGAAAATCTTTGTCTGAAGTTTTTAACGAGACCAAATTAGTTTATAGCGAAGGAATTATGAATCGTACGAGTGTGTTTAAATGGTGTCATGAATTTAAAAACGGTTGTACTAATGTGCACGATGAGCAAAGGAGAGCAAGACCGTCGGTTTTGGTTGATTCGCGCGTTCTCCTGACCTGGCGCCTTCAGACTATCATCTATTCACCTCGCTGATGACAAATAGGTGGGAACAAAGTTTTAACTGATGAGGAAGTGAAGATAGAGGTGAAGAATTGGGCAAAAGAGGTGGTGACAGACTTCTTTGAGCAAGGCATAAAAAATAGATCCCTCGTCTCACTCAGCGCAGAGGGAGGCAACTACGTAGAAAAATAGTTCATATATGTACTGATGTAACAATGTAAAAGTTTTGTTTTAAATAAATTTTTTGAAACCTACAAATATCTAGTACATTTATATTCTGGGCATGTCTCGTACAATTTAAAACATTCGTGCAAAACAAGGAGAAAGTTCCCAAAAACAAATGAAACAAAATGTTCTATAAACACGAGTCATAAAAAGTTAACTGGAAACGTAGAAAATTTTCGGTGCAATTTCAGAAAGCTATAACTTCGAAACAATGGATGTGTTAGCTTTGGTTAAACGGCAAACGAAAAACTTATCCGTAGACTTAACTAACAAAATATTTGATGAATAGATGATGTTATTGCCATGTCGTGGGAGGGGCGAGTGGGACGACGGCCCCAGGCGCCGAAGTAAGGGGCGCAAAATTCATGACGAATAAAGGAAAGAAAAAATAGAGAGGAAAAATGTTACTCATGTTAGAAAATGCATATGCATGCACATATATAAAATGGAACGAAAAGTAATAAAAAGTGCTCAAAATCAAGGAAACGCATGGTTTATTTTTGAAAATTTTTCTTACGCTTAGCTCCAATCATGGTACCGCTTCCCGGCTGGTCTGTCGATCTCATTCATATTTGTATGGGGACGCCATCATATTCTCTCGCCCCCGGGCGCTGATTTTCCATGGCACAGTACTGTGCTCTGTAAGTAATTTATGAATGGCTATGGAGAAAATGTATTGTTGCTGTCTTCCCAAAACGACCAGCATGTTTGGGAATCGATTACACAGTGTACATTCACAGAATATTTCAACGTTAATTCTACGGATAGGATTTAATTTTCGTGCTGTTTAATTGCCGCTGATATGTCCACTTATTCTGATATGTCTGATCGGCTTTTTAACATAAGCAGCATTTTGTCATGTGTCTGGTTACAAAAGGGAAGTACTTTATTGACTCACGCTTAAAAGAACTTTTTTGTTACATTTATTTATAATCACCAACAATCTGTAGTATTACACGAATATTTTGATTCACTGTGTATTTTATTATTATTATTATTATTATTATTATTATTATTATTATTATTATTATTATTATTATTATTATTATTATTATTATTATATCTCTGACAGGCGCCGACTTTTGACTTGAATTTTTTTAAAATAAATTTGCATGGAAATTTTTTTCTGGAGAACTTTTTCTCAATAAAAATTCCTCACAGAAATATTAGGAATTTTGTTCCGCTTATGAGGAAATATTTAATTAGGTCAATATATAGAAGTATAGAAACAGGTAATAATGTTTACTCCGTTCTTGATGTTTCATAAGAGTTTCAACAAGGTGCATAAATTATTATTTAATTTTTTAAATAGTACGTGAAATTTCTTAGTACTTTTGTTTGTAATTGATTTTCAAAAAGATTTTTTTTTTGTGTTTTTAGTACCCATTGCATGGATTTGATATATATATATTATAGGAACACTTTTTTAAATCTATTGTACGAACCCTATATTTGAAAAAAATATGAATAAATATACATGTTTGTCTTTATTTTTTTAAAGATTTTTTAAAGAAATTTTTCTTTTTATATATCATTTACCCTTTTTTTAATATCTGCTATTCATAGTAGTTATCTTACGTAACGTGTCACTATGCGAGTCTAGTTTTTATTAATGTTATGGAAGAAACATTCTAGTCTTTTTCTATTTTTTTATTTTATTTTATCTAATACTTGAAATTTATTTCTTTCGAACACTTATGATTAACAAAAGTTTGAAAGTGTGTGTGTGTGTTTTTCTTTTCATTATTTCTGAAACAAACTTCTATTAACAAATATTGTTTCGTTTCTGACCGATAAATTTTTTGTTTAATTTCACGATACTGTCCAATAAATAAATTTTCTTATCTTTATTTTATAATGTATTATCCTATGTATTGTACTGTGTTGTAATCAGTATTGTATGCTCATTTTTTTCTTTTGGTGCACTACTGGCTATATGCTGTTGTACTAATAAATAAATAAATAAATAAATAAATAAATAAATAAATAAATAATAATAATAATAATAATAATAATAATAATTATTATTATTATTATTATTATTATTATTATTATTATTATTATTATTATTATTATTATTATTATTATTATTATTATTATTTATTACTCAGACTCCCAAGATAAATCATTCAGGAATGTTACTAGTATTTATATCCTAAAATGTGTTATTATTACAGAATTAAGTGCAAATTCAAGATTCTAAACTTGTTTAAATCATACACCCACTTCAGGCTTAGATACAGATAATATTCCTTATTATAAAGCATGTGGCATTAAACTTACTATTAGGTTAATTTACAGGGTGTTTCAAAACAACACCAACAATGTTTCGGAGGTCATTCCTGACAGCAAGATAAGACAAAAAGTATGGACCAAGCTGGGTGCACAAATGCTTCCTTTCGGAGTTATGGACTGCCGGAAACATGAGAAAATGAACTTTAAAGGTCCATAGCTCAAAATTTATAGGCTCTACCGTAGTCGGGTCAAGACTTCACTTAGAAACTAATATATGCCCTATCCACAAATACATGTCCCAGAATCCTAAGATACTCATGCAACAATTTTCATAGAGGCAGTTTTGGCTACGGGCATATAATTTGAAATACTCACAAACTACCTGCTTAGATCATGTAATTGCGAGAACTTGTTGTAATTATATTAAAAACTTTTGCTGTAATGTTATAAAAGACAAAGAAAACAACAATAATTTTAAATATTTTTCGTAAATACGCCATTTTCAGCAGTGTTGCGATCTTTATCAATGTTTATCATATCTCCGGGACGGTTTCAGATATCGAAGTACTGTAAACGGCAAAATGATTTGTTTGTCAATTGCAAATGATTTAAGTAACTAATGCTTATCTAAACATTTTTCGAAATAAACTCTTTCAGAAAAAATCAAATTTTCAAGCCCTTATCACTTCGTTACTATTAATTCGAAACAAGTCATACCATGCCCATGGTATCCAACGCTAAGATATTTTCGATGTGCATTATCCTGTCCATTTCCGTTGTGCTCTATGTGTGATAGAGGCTTCCAAACTTTGGATGTTTGTAATATTATAACTTTCTTAGTTCGCAACACTGAATAATAAGTATAGTATTTTAAGTTTTCGTTTGACATGTTGATTTGAAATATGTAATAATCTGACGTAGTGCCATTTGAAAAAAGTATACTTTATATTGGGTTGGCAAGACTGATATTCTGGTGATGTTACAAAATACCAAGGACGTTGTCCCCTCCCTATGGTTTCTTGGTGCAAAATTTCGCTTCTCTGCCTTTTACGATTTCTGAGATATTTACTACTATCATTATAAATGGACCATCCTGTATATTCGACATTATACGAATAATACGTATACCAAGGTATATACTTGAGGAAAAATTTAGAGTAGGAAACGTTTTCTAAATTTTTCATATATTTATCAATTATCTCTTTTTTTAACAGAAAAATTTAAATTTTTTAATCTTCGTTTCTCTAATACTCCATAGCAGTACGTAATGTAATTTCATTTTAATATATCGCGATTTGCTCAGTGCGATATAAGGGATATCCAACTCATTTCTGTGATTCGTATCAGTGGATAGTGTTACGAGTAAGAGAACTCCATGACATGTAATGATTAATAGATGTTTGTTAAAGATATCTTTAATTTAAGTAGTATATACACTACATTTGATACTTTTTGGATCAAAAGATCCAATATATTTCAATCAAAAATTTTCTTATTGGTCTTATATCTATAGAACTACTTATAGTGTAGCTAAACCAAAACTATCACTTAACTCAGTATGTTATGCTTATTTCGTAAAAAATACGAAAACTCGATTTAGGGACCGTTCAAAAAAATTTTTCTATTGCCCAGAATCCAAAAAATCCAAATATTTCATTCAAAAAATTTCTTGTACGTCTTATATCTTTAGAACTACCTACAGTGTAGCCAAATCAAAACTATCACTTAACTAAGTATGATGTGCTTATTTCTTTAAAAAAACACGAAAACTCGATTAGGGGCCGTTCAAAAATTTTCTGGACCCTGATCGAAAAACTAATTATTGGCGAAGATCGCAATCTTTTGATGCATTTTTTGAATCATTCCTAAAATTCTTGGTCAAGATCGCAATCTTTTGATGCATTTTTTGAATCGTTCCCGAAATTCTTGTTTTTAAGTATGTTTGTTTGTATTGTTGAAAGTTTTAAATGGAAAAAGAAATGTGCTAGGCACCTACGAGAATGGTGGAGACTGTATAGATATAAAAGGAATTGTATTAGTTTCCCAGATACCTTGAAGTTAATGGATAGGGAAAAAAAAGAAAGAAAGAAAAGAAAGTCAAGCAAATTTACCTTATTTATTCTACAACGATTGTGTACATATTCAGACATTTCCATTGTGTAGGTCGGTGAGCAACAATATAAAAACAAGATTTTTAGGAAAGCAAAAAAAAAAATAATCAAAAGACTACGATCTTGGACAATAATTAGTTTTTGGATCAGAAGTCACAAAATTTTTGAACGACCCCTAAATCGAGTTTTCGTACTTTCTATGGAATAAGCACATCATACTGAGTTAAGTGATACTTTGAGTTCGGCTACACTATATGTAGATCTCCAGACATAAGGCTTACAAGAAAATTTTATATTGAAATATATTAGATCTTTTGACTTAAAAAAAAGAGATATAGTTTTAAATTTGTAATTATAAAATTTCAAATCTTAAAACTTTGCTTCTGATGTTTTATTGACACAATTTATGAAGAGAAATTTTTATTTTAACAGTATTGTTTTCTTCACACGAAATATCGAGAAAAATATTAATTTAATGTACCGTGCAACTTCGTAAGTGTGCTTTCGGTGATGGGAGAAGGAATGTGTTGGTGAAGGAAAAAGATGAAAAAGAAATATTAAATTTAGTGTCACACTCTTTGTTTAATTTATTTGAATAATTTATAATATTGCTGTAAAGGAGACAGGTGACAAGTGCAAGCAAATCAGTAGGAAGAATTGGTGGAATGAGAGTATGGAAGGAAACGAAAGAACCCTGCGAAAACCCTCAG
Source organism: Thermobia domestica (assembly GCF_964235325.1). Classification (NCBI taxonomy): domain Eukaryota; kingdom Metazoa; phylum Arthropoda; class Insecta; order Zygentoma; family Lepismatidae; genus Thermobia; species Thermobia domestica. Next base: position 134,206,769 of record NC_137471.1, read on the forward strand.
TACGAAGTTGTCTATAAAAAATTCAGCATTTATTCCGAAGTTGGTTGTCCGCCTGATTTTCGACAAATATCTTAACATTTAAAAATTAGGCTGTCGATTTTTGGACCACTTTAGAAGGGTATAGTATGAGTAGGGTAGGGTAAGATAGGGATAAGTAGGGTAGGGTAGGACCGAGTTAGTTTAGGGTTAGGAAAGTTTGGACAAATATTAAAATTAATAAAGTGTAATTTCTCGTCTATTCATAAAAATACTAACTGGAGCATCTCTGTACACCTGTGCAGAATACAAATGCTCGTTACTTTCCCACAATCCAACCATGAGGTAACCTTGCGTGAAGTAGTTCCCTCCGCTCGCCAAATAGTTCCTTGTCTAGAGCCTAACCGCTTATAAGAAACTAAAATAAATACAACTTTCACTCTCCTTACATATTATCAAGAACATAGAAGAGCAAATTATCCTTTTCTTCCCGGTAAATTTTCAAAATTTTTGCTAGAAATGGACGACCAACTTTGGAACTTAACCCAAAAATTCACTTTAAGTCTGAAGTTTTCTTTAGCTTTAAGAGTTGTACCCTTGTTGTGAACAAGTAAATTTGTTTCACGTTGATATAAATATCTCCCTCATAAACATTAGACTCTATTTGCTAATATTGCAGGAAGTCATCCATGAAGAAGTTTGGGTGAAAGGTTTAAAATATTTTGGATATTGCCTCTCAGGGTTGCTACTTATTATATTCATTGGAGTGATAAGTATTTTTCGGTAAGTATAATTTACTTAATGATATAATGTACTTAATGATATAATACTTTTTTTCTTTCATACTGATTTCAGTTGTCTCCGCAAGATACACATGCTACAGTGTTTTTCTTAATTTTGTGAATATAATTCGTAATATGCCACAAATATTCTGTAACTATAGAAATATTCTGTAATATGCCAACAGGGGTAACTGAGTTACCCCATATTGTATTTATTGATCTAAACTAAACAATAATTAGCACATATATAAACTAAACTAAACATTATACAATAAGTTATATATATATATATATATATATATATATATATATATATATATATATAGCAGACCCACTTTTTTCCTAATATATCTTCAATAAAATTTTTCAGACGTTGTGATAACTGTGTTACACCTTTAATAAAAGAAAGGTTAATGTGTTTACAGTATAATGTGCAATACTTATGTATCAACCTTCTTTCTCTCTGTATGGAGATTTTAGCCATATAAACTAGAGTTATAATGATAAGTTAATATACACCGAGTTTCAAAAAGAATGACCTGAATTTGGACGGTAATAATTACGGAACATGGGACGTGCCAGTAAGGAAATGAATGTTGTTTGAATGGGTGTGGTCTAGGTTTCAGAAAATCGCCGTTAGATGTCAGTCAATGTGTCTTCTCAGTTTGCAGTCAGTCAGAAGTAAGATGGCGTTCGATGAACAGAAGACATTTTGTGTGCTCAGTTTGCAAAGAGTCAATGATTTCGGTGCAGCGTGCTTTTCGTCGGCGTTTTGGCATTGATCTGCCTGCACCCAAAAATATTCGTCTTTGGTATAACCAATTTGAAGAGACAGGATGCTTGTGCAAAGGTAAGAGTCCAGGTCGGCTTCGCATTTCCGATGAAATGACGAATTTTGCTATCGTCTAGATTTTGTTCGTGCTGCTGCTGGTGGATACATAGAGCATTTGTAATAGCATAGCTAAAACTTTAAGATTTTGTAAACATTCAGCGATTTATCCCACTTTTATAGCATGTTTATCAATACATATTGACTTTTAAAATCAGATCATTCTTTTTGAAACACCTGTAAATAATGATTATTATGGAATAATAAATTTGGGAAAAGTATTTATCATCTCAAAATCTATACATATGGTATTGGTACACTAGCAATTCAATATGATAATCGAATTCTCTTCTCGAATTTTGTTCAAATGTTGTTGTTCAAGCGATGAACATGTCGAGTGATCAAACTCGTTATACTAGACTGCACAATTGAACTATAATAAGCAATATGTAAAATGTCTATATTACAAGAAATCTCTAGAACTTTTCTAAATATTTCTTTCTATTCTTCACAAACATAGTGATCTCTGGGAGCAATTCCACATTATGAGACTGAATCTTGCATCAGGAATTCTGCTTGGAAGCATATTTCTGTGCGTTACTGATATTCCCTCAGTAAGAGAAAGCAGACATATGTGCACTGCATTTGGTGCTGCGGTGCAGTATTTCTACACAGCTGCAGCTTCTTGGATGTGGATGGAAGGGCATGCATGTTTTACCGCTGTAACTACAGGAGTTATAGGAGGAAGACTGAGAGCATATGTTGCCGTGGCTTGGGGTAGGTTCACATTTTAGGAAAATTAAAATACGAGGTGTGATTGGAATGTTTTAAGACTGGTCTTGGAATTTAAAACTGGCAGAACTCACAGGCTATTGCGACGCATCTCCTTCAAAATAGTCCGTGCTACCTGAATACACCGATTCCAACCGTATTTCCACTTCTGGAAGCATTCCTGAAAATTATCTTTTGTAAGGGTGTGGAGTAAAATATCTTCCTTGGGCCTTTGTCTTTGGGTCATACCCATAAACCCATGTCTCATCATCTATTATTACCCAATTTAACACTTCTGAGTCCGTTTCGGCCCGATTAAGCAGGTCTTAGGACACTTCCAGTCGGTGTCATTTCTGTTCATTTAACAACTATTTCGGAATGAATTTCACGGACACTCAATGCATGTTCAAATCGTCAGTTAAGATTGACTGAACCGCGTAGAAATTTAAATTCAGGTCGTCATCTATCTCCCTAATTGTAAGTCTACGGTCTAAACGCACTAAACCGCAAACTTTCACAATATTTTCCTTGATTTTTGGTGTGGAAGACCGGCCGGATCGGTGGTCATCTTCGATTGAATCGCGGCCATCTTTGAATCTGTTAAACCAGATACACACGTTTGACCGGCTCAGGCATATATCTCCAAAATCTGTTTTTAAGAGTTCATTAGTCTCCGAAGCAGATTTTGCGGTTTTAAAACAATTTGACACAAATGCATTTTTCCATCCATTTCGAGGACCAGTTTTTCGCGTTCCAGTTACAGTTCGCGCGTTCCAGTTTTTCATTCATTTTGGGCAATTAATAACCCACCACGACAAACACACAGGTCCGCACTCAACATGTTGCTACGCTGTACGGAACAAATATATCGCAGTGACCTTGCAGCACGTATCAAGGTCACACCTACCCACCATTTCCATGCTAACGGGCAATTATATCTACTCCTCTTGAGCAGTGACGATACCCGAGTTAAAAATTTTCAATCACACCTCGTATCCACTATATAAGTTGGTACATTGGATAAACCAAAGACTTTTAGTTCTTTATTGATTATTATGTACTTTATTTGATCACTTGTGAGGACTTAGCGAGTAGCTTTTAAATGAAGAACCCAAAGTGAATGAGATCCATTGTTACTGTCCAGTACTTTAGCTAGCTTTAAAAAAAATATCGTTATAAATACTTTTCCAGCTTTGTTTTACTCGTTAAATTTGCAAGCAACTTTCAGCTGTTTATAAAAGAACTATACAATGAAGAACATATGATTTTCAAAACTAGACAGTGATGTAGTGAAAATTATTATCAACATTAAATAAATTTTTTTAAAAGAATGATTGAGGTTGTGTAATAAATGGAAAATGTTAGTAAGAACACCTTTTTAATTTTCATTTTTTGAAATATCACCAGAACTAATGAAATCATTCAAAAGAAAGACAAATACCAGGTTGTTCAATAAATTTGACGTCCGATACGAGATGTTGCTAGTAGGTTCGTCGTTCTATGTTCCTACTGTACAGATGGCACGACTTTGTGATGAAGTTTCATGTAGATCCGTCAATTCATTCGTATCGTTACAGATAATCAAAGTGGACGTGTAACAGTATATTTTTTCAATTGACAAAACTGAACATTGCGCAATGATAAAATTCCTAATTTTGGAAGGTGTAGCTCCAAAACAAATCCATGAACGATTGGTAAAAGTGTATAAGGACTCTTCACCGTCATACTGAGAACAGTAGAAAGATGGGTTGCTGAAATCAAACGTGATTAGACAAGTCTTGAAGAAGATCCACGTAAAGGACGTCCACAAAGTCTGAATCAACACCAGAAATCGTAGCAAAAATACAGGAGGTGGTTTTGGAAGATCGTCGGACAAAAATTTAGTAGAAACCCTAGACGTCTCATTGGATAATGTAAACGATATTTTGACTAACGTTTTTGGTTTCAAAAAACTGCAAAATGGGTGCCGCATTCGCTAACAATGGAGCAAAAACATACGAATACGTCTTTCGCAGCAACATTTGGAGAGTTTTCGAAAGGATAAAAAGAATTTTGTACGTCCTTCCATCACAATAGATGAGACGTGGGTCTATCACCATGATCCTCAATCAAAACCAGAAGCTAAGGAGTAGTGTGAACCTGGTACCTCGGCTCTGAAGCAAGTGAGGGTCCAGAAATCGGCAAAAAAGGCGTTAGCATCGGTGTTTTGGGATCCAAAAGAGATTTTGTTCGTGAATAATATACAAACAGATAAAACAATCAACGCAGATTATCATTCTAACCTTTTGGACCAGCTAGATGTCAAACGTCGTGAGCAAAAGACCTGGTTTACAGAAGAAAACTTACTTTACCATCACGACAACGTACCCTGTCACACAACTCAAATCAGTGAATTAAAGTACGAATTGGCGCAACATTCAGACTTCTTGCTGTTCTCACATCTAAAAAATAAACAAATAAATAAATAAATAAATAAATAAATAAATACTGCGTGGAAAATGATTTGCATCGAATGCTGACGTCATAGCAGCCGTGGACGAGTATTTCGGAAGTCTTCCGGAATCTCACTTCAGGGAGGGTATCCATAAATTGGAAGAGGACTGGAATAAGTATATTGCAATTCAGAGAGAGTACACTGACCAATCACAGGTATGTCACCCCCTACACTAATGATTTTCGTATCGAACGACAAAATTTATTGAACAATCTGGTAATCGTAATATTATCACTTACCTGATATGTCCTTCAACTAGCACTGTTCGCTATCCAACTTCCAAATTTTGATGAAATATCCAATATAATCAAGGACATGATGAACATAGGCTAAAGGGTTTTTAAAAAATAGTATACATGGAATAAGAATCCTCAGAAACACAAATATTAAACCTGAACTAGTAAAATGTCTCTTATTATGTATGACCTCGCGCACATAAGTATATTGTGTTTCTAACACCCTGTATAACACATTCTTAATGTCTTAAGAGGGCTGCTTTGATATCACTACTACCGATCATCACCTTCATCTCTTGTACCAATTTTTGGACAGATTTGTTAATTCCTACTGGGTGTTCTTCAATGCTTATATATCATATATATATATATATATATATATATATATATATATATATATATATATATATATAACTTTAAATATGTGATTTCCAAACTATGACTAATAAATTGTACCTATTTGGGTGCCACATAAATTTCTGTGGTATATTACATTTAAGAACTTTTAAGTATAATAATAAAGTAAAATAAAATATATATATATACCTTTGTTCGTCTTATTTTATTTTTTACAAAATATTTCGGTAACTCTTAACTGTTACTTTTGAAGAGGTATGAAAATTCGACGGGAAAACGAGAATCCATCTAGTTACACTCCTATTGTTCACCAAAATTCCTAGTTCACTATACAATTATTTAAGTTTTTTCTTTGATTTACTAGCGAGTCATTATACCAATTTTTATACACGTATGCTGTAAGTGAAAAATACTGGAGTACAGATTCAGTGGTGTACCAAAGAAAAAATGTATATAACAGGATAGTGAACTATGAATTTTTGGGGGAAAACAGGAATGTAACGACATCGAATCTCGTTTTTTCGATGAGTCCCTCGTCAAAGGTAACAGTTAATAGTTACCAAAATATTAAGGAAAAAATAAAATAAGACATACAAAGGCAAATATATATTTATTATATTACTTCCTTATTACACATTAATATATAAGTACGTAAACAAAAATGCCATACGGTAGCTTTTTATGTATTTTAGAATTTCTTTTTTCCAATTTGTTATATGTAAAGATATTCTGGTTAATGTTCCAATAAATAAATTTTGTCAGACAAATATACTTCATTTCCTTTGAAGATTTAATAGTATAACATTTAGTGCGTAAAAGTATATAAAATATTCTCAACAATGTTACTTCAGTAATATTCTACATTTATTGCACAATAATAATTACTAAGGAAATCTCAGAATTATTCGAGACCTATATCATCAAGCTGGAGATACGGTGGTAGGCATGGCGACGATGTTGAATCCGAGTTTTGCTAAAGTGAACTATTAACAAATATAGTTATATTCGTGATTTAAATTATTTAAAAAGATAAAAAAATGAAGTGCTAGTGTTTTGTGAACTAAATGTGTAGATTTTAAGGTTCAAATAATCAACAAAAAGTTTAAAAAATAGGTGACAGGACACCTTGTTAATAAAAACAAAACAATATCAGTTTTGTTTTTATATAAATCTCGTGTAATATAATAATCCAATTAGTGATAAGTTATAATTTCATATATACTCAGCTTAAGTAGCCACATTTTATAAGGTAAGATTAGCATTCTCTTTTAATTATTTTCTAACAAAGTGCAGGGATAAAATGTCGGTGAATAATGAAAATAACCTCAAGATCACGACGGATGACATGATTGTATCTAGTGATCAAAATGTAAATGAATCAAATAGTGATTCAATGGAAGTAACAGAACTTTCAAAAGAAAATCCAAGTAAGTCTAATTTTGATACACAAGAGAAAAATAAAACTATGTATAACAAAGTAAGAGACAAGGGGTCAGAAGGCCATTCGTCGACGGCACACATTAAAAATGAACCATCAGTAGCAAACAAATATAATGACACTCACAAACCCCCATACATTGTTTTTCTAAAAGTCAAGGAAACAGGACCCACTCACCCGATGGCGATTAGTCGCATATTATACCTTGCTGATATCCCGGGAATTAGTAAATTCCAAAAAATAGGTCGATATCTCATGAAAGTCCAGTTCAAAACTGCACACGAAGCAAATGCTTTTCTTGATAATGAAGTAATAACTTATAACAAATGGCAAGCATATATCCCAAATCATGCTGTCTCTAGCGTAGGTGTAGTAAAGGGGGTCCAAGAAGACATCCCATTACAGGACTTGACTAGCGACATAGAGTCGGAAAAAGAAATCATATCAGTAAGACGAATCCATCGTACATTACCAGATGGTACCAAAAAACCTACCCAGACGTTAGTAATTACCTTTGGTTCACAAATCTTACCTCTAGATATTGCATTATCAAAAATTACCGGTTGAGTCTTACATCCCGGCAATCAGACAATGCACGCAATGCTGGCGGTATGGACATTTAACCTCCCAGTGTAAGGACAAACAAATTAAATGTAGAAAATGTGGTGAAGCACATAATAGGGAACATTGCTCAAACTTACCTAGATGTCTACATTGTCTACAACCACATGAGGCTAATGCACAAAACTGTGCGGAACGGTTGAGACAAAAACAAATTATGAACCTTATAGCATCAAAAATATATCATATAACGAAGCTTCTCAACAGCTTCCAAAATCAACGTCTCGACCAATACCATATAGTACTGCTGTGTCATCCAAAATGAGTTCATCTTTTGTTGGTACACCTCTTCAAATCAGCAATACACAACCTATACCTTCATCCTCATTCCAGTACAACACGGAAACAACCTTACTTACTGCAGCATTAGAAACAAATAACCTAGATGGTCCCCCAGGAAAAAAAAGAAAAGAAGCCTACCCTAACATAAACTCAAAACGACCCCAAATACAAACGACGAAAAAACCATACAGTAACTTATTCAAAAGCAACATGGAATTAGTTAGAGATCCCTCCTATTCCACAAACATCAATAGTAATCAGGATAAACAAGCCAACAAACTCCTTCTCAAACACACAACAAGATAAAATGCATGCACCAGTACAATTGGAAAACACTCGATTATTTGATTCTCAGTCTGATGATTATAATCAAACAATAAAATCTAATACTTTATATAAATCTCAACAAATTTCTATGAAAAAAAAAAAAAAACAAATAGCAGCTATACAACAAATACTCCAACTTTCACTTGGTATTGATTCCCCAAATGACATAGTTAATTCGATCATGAAACAAATTTCACAAATTTTTGATTAACCGCTATGGATATAACAGATTCTAATGTATTCACGGTTCTTCAATGGAATATGCAAAGTTTTCGGAAAAAATGGTATGCTTTAAAATTTCTTCTATATCTCTTCCAACCTCACATTATACTACTTCAAGAAACTTGGTCCAAACCACAATATCCTATAAACATACCTGATTATAATATTATTGAACAAGTAAGAGCTGATGGATATGGGGGGATAGCTGTGGGGGTACACAAAAGTCTCTCATACAAAAATATTCATATTTCTCTCCCACATATACACTATGCAACCCAAATTTTAGCTATTGAACTCCCCAATTATAAAATAGCAAATATATACAGCCCTCCCGATAAAATATTAAACACACAAAACTGGCGAACTTTATTTACTTCTACTACTAATTTTGACTTAATTGGAGCAGACGCAAATTCTAAATCTAAATTGTGGGGTAATGTTAGAACTAATACTGCGGGATCAGAACTAATTTCGGCACTAAAGAACTCAAATTATTTAATTCTAAATGATGGAACCCCGACTAGACTCACAAAGGAAAACCCTTCAGCACCGGATGTAACTATCATTAAAAAAGACAAATATTTACATTCTGATTGGATAGTATTTTATGACACCTTCGGAAGTGATCACTATCCCATTATTACCACAATCACAAATAACAAAAAATTATCATTACCACACATCAATAATAAAAGAACATTTTGTACAATTTACTCACCTCCCCTTTCAACTAAAATAAATTGGCAACAATATACAAATGAATCTGATAAAGTCATCCCAGTGGGAAAAAATACAGACATAGAACCTTTGATGTCACAAATTTTGCATGCTTCGGATGTTTCACAAATAAACAAACAAAAACCACAAACAAAATCCAAGAAAAAGCACATATATAAATCACCACTCCCGGCTTGGTGGAATCTAACCTGCCAAAAATGGGTTAACAAACGTACAAATGCTTTACGTGCATTTAGAAGATCTAATTCAAAAACAGATTTTCTGTATTATAGAAAGATGAATGCTGAGACAAAAAAAATCTTAAATTCAGAAAAACGTCAATATTGGAAAGAATTTTGTAACAGCCTAAATTTTCGTACTTCATCTTCATATGTTTGGCGTTTTTTCCGAAATAGGAAAACTCTTGATTCCATATCCTCATACGGTACCTTGAAGAATGTAGATAAATGGGGACCTCTATTTCACACAAAATTAACTCCTCCATATACTAACAATTCCCGGAATGTCATAATCCAATATATGACTGGAAAGGAACCAACTAAACTCGAGGATCCTTTTACATTAGATGAATTAAATCATGTATTAAAAACTTTGAAGAAAAAATCTACTCCAGGTTTAGACAAAATACGGTACACACACTTAATACACTTATCTCATAAAGGAAAAAGTCGTCTGTGTGAAATTTTTAATTATATTTGGAACACGTCTAATATACCTAATATATGGAAAAATTATGCCATTGTCCCTATAAAAAAACCTCAAAAGCCTATAGGCTCTGCAGATAGTTATCGTCCCATCGCATTAGCGTCATGCGTTCAAAAAGTATTTGAACAGCTACTTTTAAACAGATTAACTTGGTTCATTGAACATAATCAACTATTTCCTAAAAACATATGTGGATTTAGAAAAAAATTTATCAACATTAGATGCACTTGGAAATTTAATAATAGATATTTGGTCTGCCTTCCAAACGCGTCAATATCTAATATTATTATCAATAGATTTTTCGGCTGCATATGATACTATTATACTTGAAAATTTAATTTTTTACATGAATAAATTCAACATCCCCCAAAAATTTATTCGTATAGTCCATAATCTCCTCATAAACAGAAGGATTTACATAAAAATTGGAAATTATATTAGTACACCCAGAGAAACTTCACGGGGGATCCCTCAGGGCAGTAAATTAAGCCCCACACTATTTAATATATACATTCTAGATTTAATTAATACTCTAAGTCAAGAAACACACCTCCAATTCAATATATTTGCAGATGACCTGATTATTTTCGTCAAAACACATGACATCCAATCAGGTCTCAAACACCTGCAAAAGGGACTTAAAATTTTAACTAACTGGAGTGATCAAAACGGTCTTTCGATAAATTGGCAGAAATTCAGTCTCATTAATTTTACACGAAAAAAACATAATCCTCCTATTCATCTTCAAATAAATGATACTATTATTAAACAAACACGTCATATCAAATATTTAGGTCTACATTTACATGAAAAACTAAAATGGCAACTTCATATAGAACATCTTAACAATGAGGCTTCAAAATTTTTAAAACTATTTATTGGCCTAAATTCCAAAAAATGGGGTGTCCACCCATCAATTTTGTACACAATATATAAGCAGTGTTTAGAAACGAAATTAATGTATGGTTCGATTTTTCTATCCCCCATTCCACAAGATAAGATTAACTCATTAACTGACATTCAGTATAAAGGTCTTAAATTAATTTTCTCACAACCAAGTTTCTGCCCAAAAATTGCATTACTAGAAGAAGCCAACACCATCCCTATAGATTTACAAATAAGGCAACAAGCCTATAAGTTTATTCTTTCACGACTTGCAGGAACAGGATTACCGCTCATAGAAAAGCTACAACAGATGTTAAATGATAATGAATCAAAAAACTTACCATATTATAAAAGGCTCCCGTGGATTTATGAGGCCTATATGGATTTAAGACATCTACAAGATCAAATATCAAAAGTACCGTTATTACCCTGTTTCTGTGTTTCGTACAACACTGTCTCATCAAGAATAGTACCTATTATCCCGTGGTATCCTACCAAATTATCGCATGATCTTTCCTCCAAGATAGTACCAGCAATTTGGCAAGCATACATTGACAGACTTCCAGAAAATACTATGATAATTTGTACTGACGGTTCAAAAACTCAGAATATGGTGGGTGCAGCTATTTACATACCACAAGAACAAAAAACTATAAAATATAAACTTCCGGCATACACATCTATTTATGAAGCAGAAACATTTGCTATCAGGCAAGCCTTACTTTATGTAAAATCGAACCGATTTAATAAAGCTTGTATTTGCTTAGATGCTCTTAGTGTTTTGCACAGCTTATCGTCCATACATTGGAATAAACAATCAACTTGGCTTCAATTACAAATTAAAAGTATCATACTCTCCCTCATCTCTGATGGAGTAGAAATTCAATTTATATACACGAAAGCTCATAATAACATAATTTTTAATGAACTAACTGACACAGCATCCAAAATGGCAGCTCGAGATGGCTTATCTGCAAACATAAAACTCCCATACCACAATTTTATGCCTATTATCAAAGAAAAATTTAAAATCTACTTAGATCAATATAGACAAAAAATCAGGATGGGGCCCGGTATATATTATTGGAACATCACAGATACACAAATTACTAAACCGTGGGATCAAATTAAACACTGGAAACGCTCAGAAATAATAAATCTTTTTAAGCTTCGGCTACATACGGAACTAACCCCAGCTCAATTATATAAAATCAATAAAAAAGACACCCCTGGATGTTGGTGTGGGAATGAAAAGGGCGATATAGATCATATTATCTTTAACTGCTCTTCCACCAATAAACATAGAAATATTCTAATTGATGTAATCACGAAATATCAAGGAATTGGCCCTCATAAGATTCAAAATCTTTTGTCATTAAATAATGTAAAAATCAATAAAGCTATAATATCTTTCTTACAAATTAATAATGTCAATATATAAAAAATTGATTGAAAAGATTGGAAACTGCAATAAAAACATGTAAACTTAATCTTGATGTATTTATACTTGGTGTAAATTTTAATCCGGTGAAAAAAAAAAGTAATCACTTTGAAATTTATACATATATATATAAAATATAATATTTCAACCACGAATCTATGGTGACAATCCTATAATTTTTTATAACAATATAATGTAATTATTTCACCGGATACTTAACAAGTGTGGAAATTTTGATCAACTAAGTGGAAACACCTATCTAGTGTTGTTGGCGAGACGGATTTAACATCTGCGCCAGTATAAAACACCTCTTTGGAGGTGAACTTCAACTTCAACTTCAACTATCATCAAGCTACCGTAATTAAAGACGTGTTCATTTTTTTTCTAGGCATACCGTTGATATCAGTTGGTTACACTTTATACCATCATCTTTACCAACTAGGCACAGATCCAAGATGTATGATATCATGGGATGACGAAGTTAAATTGATTTTCTTCGTCCCAGTGCTTTGTGCCGGAGTTGTAAGTATTTTTATAAATTTTATATGATCTCAATTTCAGATTGCATCTACAAAAGTAAAGCATCCGATGCTTATTTAAAAAAATATTTTCAATTTACAGCAGGGGTGCCTACAAACGGGGGGTATGACGCAAACTGCGTCATTGAAATATTTGGGGGGGTTAAAATCTATATAAATATGTTTGAGGGGTGTAAAAATTAATCGAAAATATTTTTTTCATGGAAGAACACCTACCGATAGACAGTTGAGGGGGGGTGCGTCATGGACATGAGGGGGGGGTGAGCACCACTGTTTACAGCACTAGTGTTTCTACTGCAATATTGTGAAAGTATTCGCGAAAGTAGAGTCATGTTGAATTCCCATTGCACTACATAAACCGTAAGATTTTATATAAAATTTCCGATTATGTTTATCTTATTTTTAAAACAAACTTAAGAAAAGTTAATATGTTGTTTGGAATTTTATTTCAAGATGACAGTGAACAAGTCAATAGAAAATAAAAATATTCAGGAAAAAATCCTTTTAGAAACAAATTGAATAAAAATGAACATAGGTTGATTATTTCGTCATTTACAACTGTAGAGTGGATCATATATGATAAAGAAGCAATAGTTAGTTTGTTTATAAGAAGCACATCGGACAAAATATCAGTCACTACCTTTAGAACTTACATAATACCAGATGAGATAGCCTTTGATCTGAATAATCACCTAGATTCTGTTTGGAAGCGATCCTAAGTAGTGTTGTTAACGGCTCGAGCGACTCGGCTCATGGCTCAGACACTACCGAGCCAAGCCAACAGCTCACCCAACCGAGCCGGTTCGAGCCAATGACTCACCTGAGCCGAGCCGATAGCTCAGTTGAATAGAGCCAAACCGAGCAATGGCTCATTCCAATTGAGCCGGCTCGAGATGTTGGCTCAATTGAACCGATCCGGTGGTTCAGGGCTCGAGCCTAGCTGGTTGACATTACTAGCTACGGGAACTTATTTCAACAATACTCTTTTCCAGACTGTAAGTAATATGTGTAGGACATTTGGTTAAAATTGCTCTAGGTGTTCCAGACTCATGCTGAAACATACATACATACATACGTTTTACATATATATAAATACAGATAAGGAATGGCTTGAGCGGCTCGGCTCACGGCTCAGACGCCACCGAGCCGAACCGAGAAGTGAGCCAAGCTAGCAGCTCACCCAATCGAGCTGGCTCGGACCAAACGGAGCCGAGCCGATGGCTCACCTCAACCGAGCCCGCTCGAGACGATGGTTGACCTGAGCTGAGCCGAACCGAGCCAATGGCTCACCTGAGTCGAGTTGAACCGAGTCGATGGCCCACCTGAGCTGAGTCGAACCGAACGGATGGCTCATCGCAACAGAGCCGGCTCGAGCCGATTGCTCTCCTGAGCTGAGCCTAACCGAGCTAATTGCTCATTCCAACCGAGCCGGTTCGAGCTATTGACTCAGTTGAACCGAGCCGGAGCTTGAGCTGAGCTGGTGGCTCAGGGCTTGAGCCGAGTCGTTTGACATCACCAACGGTAAGAGATATTGTAGATATGACATAGATGTTAATTCATTCACTTATCAATAGGTCCCATAGTTTGAGGAAAGTACGGGCATGCCCTAGGATTTCACTTACTACTAGAATAGTCCTACATATTTTAAATTAGCTTTAAGTCTGGGAACTTTGCAGGCCAAAATTAGGACTCGTCAGACTACTACATGTTTCCAGTTCTTCTGTGTATCTATGCTCCTTGAAGACGTGCAACTTTATGCATCCAATAAAAAAAAAATGTTCTCTGTCGTGAAACTCGTGTCCAAAAGTCCATTACATCAAGTTCTCTTAGCAATGTCCGTTCGGAAATTGATTGGGATGGACCTAATTCACAGACAACACAAATTCCTGTAAAGATTGAAAATCATTTTGGTTCACTGGGCGTGAAATTCGTCAGCGGTTCCTTTGAATTAGGATCTTTCTGCGATCAGAGTTCTGACGTGTTTTGAGTTTATACGCTTGTTAGGCCACCTATTGTACACAAGTTGAACAGTTCGCATTGATACATCAACAAACTGAGCAACTTCATTTACTGTGTGCTTACGGGAACACTCAATCTCAATGATCCCATTTTGCTATTCTGTCACATCTTTGCTTCGACATATCTTGAAGATCTGTTTTCATACAACATACGAGGTGCATATCAATTTCAAGTGTCTAGTTGCGTCAGTTTGATAGAGAGAGTTATTTGAATCGAACACTGTGCATTAAGCAGGCATACTACATGGCAATGCTCCAGTCCACATGGTTGTTGTTGCGAAGGCTTCGAGAAGATTCACCACCCACTCCACGCACCAGATTTAGCACTGTATCCTTGACAACAACTGCTATGTGAATTGAATCATTGTCATGTAGTATGTGAGCTCAACACAGCGACAGATTCAAATTTTTGGAATACTATCTAACTATAATGCTCACGTCCATTTGTCACGTGTTACAAGTACGGTACAACGCCATTTATTGACAAAAATGAACCAATGTTAGTTCTACGAGGGATGACTAATATTTTATTTATTGCAGTTGGCTTGTTTTGATAGAACGCACTATATCAGAATAATGTTGAATCTGAATACAAACGTAGATATAATTTAAGTATATAATAATAAATAATAATAATATTCTATTATCTTCTCTATTTTCTATGTAAAAACTTTCAGTTAATTTTAAAAGAAATATATCTTAGATATTGCTTGTCATTCTTCTATCTCTTAATCCTTTTGGGATTTTTAAGGTAAATTTTAGACTTTCAGTCAAGAAGCTACTGTTTCATCACTATTTATTCTAGGATTTTGGTTCGAACCTAGAGCCGGATTTAGGGGGGTGCAAAGGTGCACGTGCATCCCCCTTCGTTGTAAATATACACTACCTAAAGTGAGAAGTTAGCAGTGAGTTTTGCAAAATCAATAGTTTAAGTCAATTTTCTGAAGGTTGAAGGAAAAGAATTTATCGAGAGCAGACACTTAGCATTTCCAAAGGAATTCTTCATTCACATCACAGATGCCTAAAGGCATTTAAAAAACTTAAATTTAATTAAAATGTACTGGTAGTTATTGGTGCACCCCCCTCAGAGAATCCTGGATCCGGCCCTGTTCGTACCTCATTCTCTTCAGACCAAAGCAACCTTCCAAACTGTAAAACAGAATCAGTTGAACCTTCTTCCTTTCTATAAGTTTGTGTTTGTATAGAGAGTGGATTTTAAACTGAACACCAATGCATTTTAACTCAAAGTAAATAATGATAAGGAAATTGTAAAGGGAAAAGGGAAGAGAAGAAGGAAAGAAGTCATAAGAACAAATGGTAATATCGACGAAGTATATATGTGTTCTTGAATCCCATAAAAACTTTTAGACAGCATTCGCAAGAGAAAATTAGCCTTCTTCTACCTTGTACGCTTGAAGGATAAACAGATGACGCCATGACCCGCACCAACTTGACGAGCTCCTTTTCAAAACACATGTGACCTGTTTTGCAGTGAATGTACGACTAAACAAAAAAATCCAAGATGACAAATGAGCATTTTAAAATAATAGACACGTATATATATATATATATATATATATATATATATATATATATAATATATATATATATATATATATATATATATATATATATATATATATATATATATATATATACACTAAAATAGCGAAAAGGTTAATGTAAAAATATCCAGATTATTACAAATAGTGGTAGTTTTCATGAAGATTTTTGATTTTGTCTTCTGGTACTGCTATACTAGAATCTAACTTTTCTATTTTCCAGATAGGGATTGTGTTTGTATTAATAGCTGTATGTAACACAGGAGTGCCAGCATACAAAGTGGAAGATACTCATGATGAAATTAATTCTATTTGTAAAGGACACATGTTTTCAATTATATACTTTGAACTTGTTTGGATATTTGGACTTCTGGGATATATGAAGTTTGGTATTGAAGATTCAGGTGTCTATTATGCGTTTCACGTCTTAAATTCCTTTATGGTAAGTAAAGTTAGTAATTATAGGCCTTATGCAGAGTCGTTTTGACCTATGATTAGCGTCATACTTAAAGCTTAATTACTGCAGGGAACATATGTTAGTCGAACGCTTTAGTACTGCACTAATCCCACGCCAGAACGACTCTGCATAAGGCCCAATTTGTTTAACTTAGCTAATAACATAAATGACGTATACAGGGTGTTACAAAAAATGTGTCAGAATATTTTGGGAACAGATTCTTCACATGAAAATAAGAAAAAAAGTTCATATGGACCTGTGTTCAAAAGTGGATAGTTTCGGAGTTATAGGGTGCGGAAAACTTTAAAAGTTCATAGCTCCACTATTAACGAACCTATTGAGTCGGGTCAAGACATCAATGAGGAACTATCCAAATATCCACGTTTAAGAATGCTCCAGTACTTGCACACCAATTTTTAGAGAGGTAGGTAGAGAGTGATCAAGTATTCCCAAACAGCCTCTCTAAGAATGATTGTGCAAGTACCGAAAGTTCTGAAAGATGGATATTTGGGTAGTTCACATACTACTTCCTCAGTGATGTCTTGACCCGCCTATGATCCGTCGTATAGTAGTGGAACCAGGGGCGGATAAAGGACGGACTTCTGGGGGAGGGCGGTGGGTTGTAATACTGCCACTTAGAGCTACTTTTAAGAGTTTGAAACTCTGGTATGGGTTTCGTTTATATATAAAATAAGAAAAAGTTTCCTCCTCTGAAGCGGGGGAGCAATCGCCCCGATCGCCCCCCCCTGGATCCGCCCCTGAGTGGAACTATGGACCTTTAAAGTTCATTTTTTCACGTTTTCGGCACCCTGTAACTATGAAACTATGCTCTTCCGACCACAGGTTCATCTGAACTTTTGTTTTCTTATTTTGATGTGAGGATTCTATTCTCAAAACATTGGAACAAAGTTTTGTAACACCCTGTAGAAGCAGAAAGTTGATTGTTTAATAAGTTAAGTTTCTTCCGATATCACACATTAATGCATGGCGGACAAGAAAATAACAACATAAAACTTCGGGATGCGATTCCTTACACCAAATGTATGAAGAAAGAAAGAAAAAAAAATAGCTTTACTGTCCAAATACCGTATGACCAATATTACGTTAAGCGGATGATTACCGTTTCAATAGCCTATGTTATCTTCTTCGAATTGGACTTATTACGATCTGAGAATCGAAGTATGATGTTCTGAAATATTTCAATGTACCTATCCATTTTGTAAGTTATTTGTTCCTATTTATAATAAAAATCCTGCTTATTTCGAAATCCAATTCTACACTATTCCTTTGAATTCACTCACGAAGTCGCGGTGGCCCAGTGGTAATGGGGTCCTTGGTTCGATCCCAGATCGCGCCAAGTGAGTTTTGTGGTGGACAAACATCATGTGCATGGGTTTTCTCGGGGTTCCCCTGTTCCTCTGGCTTTCTTTATTCCACCATTTTATTCATTTATCGTCATCACCGTCTCCTTTAGCCTAGCTGGCATAACCCTGGAACGTAAAGCTTAAAAGATTTCCTTACATTTTTTCTGTGAATTCATGAAGATTTTGATGAATGAAATTATATACTATTTCTTTTCACAAACCACGATTATTGTTATAATAAATTACGATACCATGTTCTGAATATTGCTTTCGGAGAAGACAAAATTCCCAAATTATGTGCTTTTGTGATATTATAGTAGGAAAGTCCTATGAACAATTCCATGGTCCACACTAAAATTCAAATACTGATTTCCCTGAATTTCCATGATCAAATAACTAAATATTTGCTGACCCGTGAACACTACCATTTATGGTAAGGTTTAGAAAAAAAATCATTTTTAATCGGCCTCCAATTTCTATGGTCGTCCAGCTCTCCCCTCCTTAATTTTAAATACACTTTAAGCTTACTTTCTTTCTGTAAATACTTTCAACATTTCGAATACAATAAAACTTTAGTACCGCCCGGTAATTTATTTATACACTAACTCTCGGCATTCGGAATATAATCAAACATACACAAGTAAACATCTACCATAATTTGGCCTAAAGATAATTATCTTTCCACGGCCTTTATATCTTCTTTCTGAATCTACATTGAGTTTTTAAAGTGTCTTCATATCTTCTCTGAGCAACCTTATCCTTGGTAACATTGCTTGAGTAGTAGGAATTCTCTGAATACTTCCGTGGAATCTGATTATATTTTGAATATATTTTCCACGACTCTTCTGAAAAATATAGCAATTTCCCTGATTCTTGGCATATTTTGAAATAATTCTCTGGTTCATTTTAATTTCCCTGACTTTAGAAATCAATGTGACCCTGAGTTCGGTGAAAAGTATATAAGGAACTTTTGTAAATTTTAAAATTTTATTAATGTAATTTCTTGATTATATAATATTTTATTTTGACTCCATTGCATATACACAAATTCAAAATATAAGGGGGTACGGTGGTTCAGTGGGTAGAGCGCTTACCTCTGGTGCGTGGTGCCCCTAGTTCGATCCCCTAGTTGGATGTGGTGAACATCGTGTTCGTGGGTTTTCTCAGGGTTTTTCCCTGTTCCTCCACAATTTCATTCCCCCAGTTCTTCCATCATCATTCACTTGCCCAAATCATCCTCTCCCTTAGCCTAAAGGGCATAATTGTGAGACATTATACTAAAAGATTTCATTTCATTTCCAAATTCACAATGAAAGCAAGGTGGCTCAGTGACAAAGCATTCACCTCTTGTTCGAAGCATCCCTGGTTCGATCCCAGTAAAAGACAACATTGTCCGTGAGCTTTCTAAGTGTTCTTCCGTCTCCTCTTACATTATCATTCCACCAATTCTTTCACAATCATTCTCTTTTATTCATCATTCATCTCCTTTAATCTAAAAAAAAACACAACTAGAAGTCGTTAAATTAAAGATTTCCTTTCCAAATTTGCAAAATACTATTCACAGAACACAATTCTGTCATAACATAACTACGTTGTCAGTACTAAACATCACATTTCCATACGACAGAATTACCAGAAATACATATTTCGATGATGAAAAACTTTAGTCACTTTGTAGTAAATTACTATATACAAGTACATTTCTATGAAAAATGTAGATGTAAACTTTTGACTACTGTAAACTTATTTCTGTTGATGAAGTGTTTGGTTATGCAATCCCATTGCTTGTCTACATTACTTTACTTAAATTTAATGTGTGATTCTTTATTGTTATGAAAAAAAAACGCTTCAAAGACTTTTCTTTCCATCATCAAAGAGACCTTATATAAAACTTTTATATTTTCAATCTCATATTGTGATATGTTTAAGTGCTTATACAATCCTGAAATAGCTGAATCACCTTTTTATCTCTTGATCTTGATCCCTATGTTAACTTTACTCATACATATTTATTATTTGTCACATTCGGTACTTACTTCATAAACACTAGAGTGGGTTATATCATTAACAAAATAATTTGCATAGCGATTTTGTCATTTGAAAAGAAATCTTAAAACCATACTTATTCGACATTTTTTAGCCTGTACGTTAAGATTGGCCATAGTGGTAATGATATCCATTGTTGTAGGTTTATTTATTTCTAGATTATTGCAATCTTTCTATAAAATTTCTAAAAGTTAGTTAGTTTATGTATCCAGCATTTTCATATTATTGCTATATTTGATGCCTAGGTATTAATATACAGGGTGTTTCAAAAAGAATTACCTGATTTTAAAAGTCCATATGTATTGATAAAAACACTACAACAATGGGATAAATTTCAAAATACTCACAAAATCTTCAAATTTTAGTTATGCAATTACAAGTGCTCTATGTGTTCACCAGCAGCAACATGAAGATCTAAACGATAGCTAAATTCTTCATAAATCCGGAAGTGCGAGGCCGACCTGAACTGTTACCTCTGCACAAGCATCCTGTCTTTTCGAATTGGCGATACCAACGACGAATTTTGGGTGCAAGTGGATCAATGCCAAAACGTCGACGAAAAGCACGATGGACCGAAATTACTGACTCAGTCTTTGCAAACTGTAGCTCACGAAACTCCTTCTGTTGAGCGGACACCATCTTACTTCTGACTGACTGCAAACTGAGAAGACGCACGACTGACATCTAACCGCGACATTCTGAAACTCTGGGCCACGCCCATTCAAACAACACTCATTTCCTTACTGGCATGTTCCATGTTTCGTAATTATTACCGTCTAAAATCAGGTCATTCTTTTTGAAACAGGGTGTGTGTACATATCAGTTAGTCATCGACATCTCGTTACAGCTCTGTAAGACTTTAAGAAAAATTATCCAAAGATTAGATTTTATTTTAAAATAAATGTTGATGTATTGTGGATGTAGTAGTTTGTCTATTTGGTTTTCTACATAGTTCCGAAGTAAATTTGCAGCTTAATTTAGTAATCATTAGATCTATACAATTTAAGCTATTGTTATTTTCTAGTTCCGCAGTAAATTTGATTTTCGGATATGCACTATGAAGCTATGGTATCATCTCAATCCTATAATACTTGACAAATTTAAACTAGTCTTTTGTAGAATTTTACTTAATAATATTGGTTCATAACTATATTTGCTAAAATACGGGAGAGTGAACTGCCCATAAGTAACCGCCATATATGTTCGTAGTTGAAATTTTATTTCTTTTAATGTCACAATATGCGTCATTTACACACTGTAATATAATATATGTTCTATGTAAAATTTTAGTTCACTGTACTAGAAATAGTATAGATGAAAATAACTATTTTGGAGGTAATATAAACGAGAAAAGAAACTGCTTAAGTCATTATACAGTTCTTAACTTGTGTTTCACAAAGTAAAATTTTTTATATTCAATATGTGATAGGTTACACACAAGGTAAGATTTTTATAATATCTATGTATCCTATAGCATCCATAAATAAATCGTTAGGTCATTGCGTGAGAAGAAATTATGCTTTGAGAGATGGAAGAAGGTGAAAGAAGGTGAGGAGGAAAATACGGCAACGAATGGACGGTATAAAATTGGTAACTGTTACAGCCAAATGAGGTGGTTAGCTGAGAATCGTAGTGTATTGGCACTTGTGAATTTGGAAAAAGATGTCAATAGACTTACAGAATACTTTTGATGATACAAGTCTAATCTCACAATTTCTTAAAGCTGCCAGTGGCCTAACAGAATACTTTTGATGACGATACTTTAATCTTACAATTTCTTTAAACTGCCACTTGTCTGACACAATATTTTTGATGATTGTCTAACCTTACAATTTCCTAACGCTACAGGTTGACTGACAGAATATTGACGATGATAGTCTAGCCTCACTATTTCTCAAAGCTCCCAGTTACCTCACAGAATACTTTTAATGATGATAGTCTAATTTTACAAGTTTCTAAAGCTAGTACTGCCTGAAAGATTATTTTTGATGATGTAGTCTAATCATACCATAGAATACTTCTGATAATAATAGTCTTAAGCTTACAATTTATTAAGAAACTGTTATCTGCAAGATTAAATACTTTTTTTTTCTTTCTTTAAGGGAACGGTGTTCTTCCTATTTGAAGGAATTGGTTCTCCCAGATTTCGAATGGCGTTAACAGGAAAAAGTAAGGAACGGGTAAGCATTGTGAACTTCTTTCTTCACTGAAATTGAATAGATTATTTCATACTTTTTCCTTTATTCTAGTGAATGGCGTCTAGCAATTATAAATATGAAATTAACTTTTTTATTTTTTTTTTCAATTCTTACATTTTAAAAGCTTGATTATAAATATCTATGTATACTGGAATCCTACATATAATTACTCTCTCAGAAAGTTAAAATACAATTCGCTTCATTGCTTATCCCTTTCATAAATGAATTACTTTAAACTTTTTTTTTATTATTTTTCCTTTTAAGTGCATCTATAAAAGTTACAGTTCTCTCTTAAGACTTTTTAAGTGTTAATTAGTTTCATTAGGTAAATGTTGGGTTAGTATCTTTACATTTAGGCCGTAGATGAAGTTTTAGTAATAAAACACATCGGGATGCTACATAACATATAAATAAGCATAAATATTGTATTAATTCATTACTTTTATTGTTACAATATAGTACACCGAAAGATAATCCCATTATTTTCAATGAGCTTAAAAAGTTCGTTACTGAATTCTCTGTGTGTGTGGAGGTGGGTGGGAGGAGGTGTCTATCTGTTAGTTGCGAATTTCTGAATTTTGAGCCCTTCATTCGGTAGAGCATCAAAAACTATCTTGAAAGAAGTCATGGAATTTTTCGCGTCACTCCTATCATTTCCGAGGTATTGGCCAAAAAAGTTCAGATTTCGTGAGATTTAAGGAGCCGTATCTCGGGAACCGTAACTCATAGAGAGATGATATTGGTGTTGATCAATACTTAAGAGGATGGTGAACATTTTGGTATCAAATACTAACTATTGGCCAGTATTCCCCAGATATTGGCCCAAAAAGTTCAGATTTCGGGAGATTTAAGGAGCAGTATCTCGGGAACAGTAAGTCATAGAGAGATGATCATTTGCGAATTTTTCAATTTTGAGCATGCCGTCGCAAAACAGAACGTTTTAATAGAACTCTTAAACAAAACATGTGGAAAAAATTTAGTACTCAAGGAAATTATAAATGAATAAATATATTACAAGAACTTTAACGAGTATAATAAAAAGTACATAAAACAGTTGGTATAAAGCGTGTAAAAGTTAATAAGAAAAATTAATTGCTCTTGGAGCATTATCAACTGGTTTTATCTTTAGTATATTTAAAATGGAGGAAAAAGAGTAGATTTCTTTTAAAAGAAAATACCTTTTTTCAAAAAAGTTGTAGTTGTAACTCTTCTGTTTTGTCACGATTACCTGTTGTCTTCATTTGATTTCCAGACACAAAAATAAAAGATAGTTCGAAAATTCTCCTAAATGATTTAAATTGTCTAAGATATTAAGATGAATTTTGATCTAGCAAATTGATATTTTCTCCCCCAAAAGATTGAAGGGTGGTTCCTACAAAGATGTATAGTTCATTTCTTCAAACGAAGTGCAGTACCTATATAAAGAATGCCGCCCTCTAGGTGTCGTGCCTCGTGCCATAAATAAGTCATCGTCCGAGGGATCTTGCGAAAAACAAGCCCGATAACTAAATGGATAACCAGAACAATTGACAGTCGCCTGTCAAATCCACGTGGAGTCTTATTTGCCACAGTTCCAAAAGCTGTCCTTTAAGTCAGTGTTCCCAATACCAGCTTTCTTGTTCTTACATTGCCTGAAATCTGCTTCATATTAGCCATAGTATTGGGAAAAAAGAACAGACATAGTGGGTGTTAAGACGTTGCAACCTCGCAAATGTGGTCAAAAGAGGGATGGAGGGAGGAAGGGATACTGTTGTAAAATTCAGCGTGGGAACTTCAAAGATATTTGCCGAACTGCACTCCTATTGAGTGAACACACTATACACGAATAAATAGCAATATTACTTCCCTATAAGAAGTAAATACGAGGGTGATTCAATAATTATTATCCCTGACCTATAAGGAGTATTATTTTTCCAAAAAGTCTCCTTTCATAGTAATGCACTTCTTCCACCTATGCTGTAAAGCTACTATGCCAGCTTCAAAGAAAGTCTCTGGCTGAGCCGTGAGCCATTCCTTCACAGCTTCAATAACAGCTGCATTTGAGTGAAACTTCTTCCTTTTGAGGTGCTTCTTCAACTTTGGGAACAAATGAAAGTCACTAGGGGCGAGGTCGGGTGAGTAGGGAGGATGTTCCAACACATCAAAACCCGGAGCATGGATTGCGGTATCAGGAAGATAGCTTTCGTGGGCCGGAGCATTATGTTGGTGGAACAGCACTGTTCGAAGCAACATCTCGCGCCGTTTTTCCTTGATTGCTTCGCGTAACTTAGGAATTAGGGCTGCATAATAAGCCCCCGTGATAGTGTGTCCAATCTCCAGGTAGTCAATAAGGAGTACACCCTTCGCATCCCCCCCCCAAAAAAAATGTGGCCATAACCTTGCGTGCTGATGCTTGCAACTTGAAGTTACGTGGGGGAGGCGAACTGCTGTGCCGCCACTCCATGCTCTGTCGTTTGGACTCGAGATCATAGTGGTGAAGCCACGTATCATCCACTGTCACAAATCTATCACAGAACCGTTTCAGGTCTGTCCCCATAACATCCAAATCAGCCATTGAACATCGAACTCTGTCTTTCTGATTTTCACGAGATAACATTTTGGGTACCCATCGCGCTGACACCTTTCTGAATCCCAAGTGTTCATGCACAATGGTTTCCACTGAGCCTACAGAGATGTGCATTATGTTGCTAACTGTTGCACCGTGATTCGTCTGTCTGCTATAATCGTATCATGTACAGCATCAATGTTTTCTGGGGTGCATGCTGTTGTTGGAGGACCAGCACCAGGGGCCTGTTGACAGCTTTCCCTACCGCAACGGAAGTCGCGGCACCAGTTCTTTACCACCTGGTAGGAAGGATCCCCTTCACCCAACACACTGATAATGTCCTCATGAATCTCCTTTGGACTTAACCCTTTTTTCTGGAGGTACTTGATGAGAGCTCGTTGTTCGGTTTTCTCCATTTTTCAAGCTAAGTGCCACCTCTCACACCTGAAACGACAAAAAAGAATATTAATATAGCAGCCATGGTTCTGAAAGCTAGCACATAGGCATCTAAGACATTAGGCCACAATATTCCCCATCAGCCATCCCAGCTCAAGTATTTTAAATATGCCGGGGGCAATAATTATTAAACCTCCCTCGTATAATATTTTGTTCGTTCCTCTTTGACCTGTTAACAGAAAATGGTTACCCTGTCTGAAGGGTTATAATTAATGAACGTTATAATGGAGAATACGTTCATTAAGTTATTTTTGTTGAATATCAATACCTTTCCGTTTCGCCATGATATTTATTGACACATAACCAAATATATTACTTTGAGGTTCATTCTATGTCAAGTATTTCGAAGATGTAAGTTGAATGTAGTCGTATAGAAAAAACTTTCAGTTTTACGTCCCGCAGTTATGCCGGTTAGGCTAAAGGAGGCGGCGATGATGAGAGATGAGTGAAATGAAGAAAGTGGGAGGAAACGGGAGAACCACGAGAAAACCCACGAGCACAGTGTTTGTCCACTACAAAGTCCACACGGCGCGAGCTGGGATCGAACCAGGGACCCCAAGCACCGGAGGTGAACGCTCTACCACTGAGCCATATAGTCGTATAGAAATTGACATGCAGAACTAATTAAGACTTGTGCACATATTAATTGGATTCAACATGAAATTGTTTATTCAAGACTGCTCAAACTTGTAATATTATTTTGTTTATGTAGCTGACTTCTCCGGTTGTTAATTTATAATACTCTAAAACCAATGTTTTGGATATATGTAAATTTATTATATATTGACCAAACCAAATCTCTTAGTCTTTGATTTTCTTCAGTAATCATAGAATTCTTATATTGTTGTACAGTCCGGAGCAAAAAACCTGCAACATGAGCATGCAAGTTTATTGAAAAAATGACGAAGTATTTTGCTCCAAAATAAATGTACAGGGGAGGACGCCGATGTTTCTTCTGGCGTGATTCGTGCCACTTAGACGTTATGTCGATTCCCTGGGCTAATAGGCACAGTTTCACAATAAACTTACATGCTAATGTTGCAATTTTTTTTTGCTGCGGACTGTACAAGGACGACCTAGAACAAATAAAAGTTTTATGATATCTTTAAGGTTTCACTTTTATTAAGCATGCATTCAAAACACATCGTTTCATTCATTCTATAGTTTACATTTATTTATCAGACGACGTGTTGCTTTTGTGCCACACGTGTATAATTGAAAAACTATTTAAATTGGCCGAAATGATTTTTCTTTTTAATGTTATTATCATAGACTAGCGCTAATTACCCGCTTCGCTGGGTTAAAATGAGAAAAATTTGTAATATGTTTAGTTAGTCAGTAACTTTTTACTATTACTGAAATGCTCTCTGACATCGGCATTTTCGATCATTCATATCTATCTATCTATCTATCTATCTATATATATATATATATATATATATATATATATATATATATATATATACGAGGCTTTTTTTTTTTAAAGTAAGGTCCGTTTTGTTGTAGACACTAGTAGTTCGTGCGCATACCGCAACGAGCGTGTGCGTCGTGTACCGGCATGCCTCGGGAACAACTGTGCTCAGTTTCAGCTCTGTAGCTGACCTGTACGGTTTGTGTTCTGTACTTTCACAATGTTTAACACTATCAAGTCGCCCGCCGCATGTGAGGTTCGCTCAGTGATACGGTTTTTGTCAGCAAGAAACCTGTCTGCTGCAAAAATTCATTGACAGATTTGCGAAGTGTACGGTGATACTATTATGAGCGCAAGCAAAGTGCGTACGTGGGTACGAGAATTCAAAAATGGCCGTGACAACGTCCATGGTGAGGACCGCTCCGGTCACCCCTTCTTCGATTACAGACGATTTGGTGGCTTCAGTTGAAGTGACGGTTCGTGAGAACAGGCGCTTCACAATAACAGATCTCTCAAACGAATTTCCTGACGTATCGAAATCAGTGCTTTACAAAATTGTTTCTGAACACCTAATGTACAGGAAACTGTGCTCTCGTTGGGTCCCGAAACGATGTGAAAACGGCAGTGGACTCTTGGTTATCAGAGCAGGCGGCAAGTTTTTATGAAGAGGGTATTTTCAAATTGGTTGAGAGGTATGATAAGTGTTTGAACAAACATGGCAACTATGTCGAAAAATAGAGTAAAGTGTGTACTTTCTGAAAATACATTTGCTTTTTTGAAATAACCTTTCGTTGTGTACTTATGTTCAAACGGACCTTACTTAAAAAACACGCCTCGTGTATATATATATATATATATATATATATATATATATATATATATATATATATATATATATATATATATATATATATATACCAAGTTGTGGAGCTGAATTCGGATTTAAACGGCATCAGAAGTGTCACTGTTCATCTCATTCCATAGCTTTTTGGATTCGACAGTAATATCGGTCATTTTCGAACATTTTTATATATATCTTTTTCGTCCTCCTCCCCTAAGTTGCACTGTCACAGTAAAATTATAAAAACCACCCCAGGCCCAAACCTCATCTATGTGGAAAATTTGACTGCGGTCGGTCGTGTGGTTCAAGAGTTGTAAAGTTATATATATACACACCGTTGTACCGTCAAAGAGTGAAATAATAATATCACTCCAAGTTTGATCGAGATTGGTTGAGTGGCTCAATAGTTATTAGGTCACAAACATAATCACCTTCATTTTTAATTATATAGATCGTGATACTCATAAAATGACTTTTGTAGGGTTATAGATTAATGCAATAATGATCAAATGAAATCATAGATGAATATACATTGTAGTAGCGATTCAGTGCATTTTTGTTAACATTATGAACTGTTAATAATAACAAATTAGAGACAATGATTGTGGAAACATTATCATGAAAATCATACGTCGTGCTAACCAAATACTAGCGTTTTTGGATTAAACAAAATTGTTTCTTCCTTTAAGGAATAATACTGATTCACTTATTAAGAGACTCAAAATGCTTCGTGTGAAGCAGGCACGTAGCCAGGATTTCGTGAAGGGTGGAGGGCTCCGTGACATGAAATATTGGGGTCATTACACCAGATAATTTTAAATGTAATTAAAATGAGGAAGAGAAATCGATTGGGGCATAGGCTGAGGAGAAACTATATCTCGAGATACTGCTAGAGGGTATAGTGGTAGGAAAGAGAGCTATAGTTGATGGACGGTATCAACACAGAGAAATCGTACGCGAAGACAAAAACGTTAGCATATGACCATGATACATGGAAGATTCTCAATTGTGGCAAGTAATCTACAAATAATGACAGAATACTCATGGTGATTCTTTAGCAAAAAACCCGACAATAATATCCGAAGAAGTTTATGAAATATTCCGTTGTGACTCATGCGTAGGGAAATGATGTCTGATTTGAACTTGTCGATAAGGTGATTATTTGACATTTATTGTTCTTAATAGACCGAATCTCGGCATTATACGTCACACTTTCTCCTTAGCATAATATGACCAATTGCAACACTAAAATAGCTATTACATTTTAATGGAATTATACTTAATACTTTCTCAGAATAACTTAATTAAATATTCACATATACATTTTACAAAATACTATGAATAGCTGGAGGAGTACTATTTTAATGTACACACTTAAATTGTTTGTAACTAGGGTATATATTGTTAAGATAAATGGACACCATGTTAAAGTCTTACTTCAAAAATTTCTCGTTGGAAAACTAAAGGTTTATATGGTATCATACCTAGAAAGAAACTGTGATATGTCTTCATTTTTTTTAACAGAGGGAGATGATCCTGCAGTCAGCACTGTCTGGTAGCAACATAGAAGCCAGGACGCCAGAATCACAAAGAAGTTATACTGGAACTGAGACTTCGGAGTTCGAAAGTGATGTTGAAGGGACAGAAGATGAACGTGAAGGAGGCTCTATTCAAACTAACGTGGATACAGAGCCGCAACCATCAACATCAGATCCTCCTCAGAAAGGTAATCAAATATGACAAACTATTGAACGTATATAACACATTTGAAAATACGAGGAATACCCCGAAAGTAAGTACCGTTTTGAAAAACACTACTAAAACAAGTTTGTTCAAGCCAAACTTATTTTTACCTCAAAAAGCAAACAAACTATTTTTCGACATAATTTCAACCGATGTTCAAACACTTGTCAAAGTGGGTGACCAACTTGTCCAAACCTTCCTCAACAAAATATCCCGTCAGTGTTCGGCAAGTACGCACCGTTTCGTTTAAATACCACCGCACCGCTAGTGTCGGGGTGCAATCCAAAACAAAAGGTAGTGTTGTAAATAGAAAAAAAAAAACGTTCGTATTTTTTCAAAAATGTACGTTTTTTTTAGAAAAAAAACATTGCCTCTCGTTTTTTTTCTAAATTTCGTTTTTTTTCAAACAGGCATTTGTAATGTATCTTACGTCATTTAAGTCTGAAGTATTTTTATGTAGGTGTAATTACCATAAAATGCAACATAAATTAAATACTAGATACTGATACGGTACAAATATTTTACAATTTATATGAGTAGCGTACCTACTAATAATCCGGGTTTCTGTAGTTTCACCAATATCAACGAAGAAATAAAAGTATAAATGAACATTTGTTTTTTTTTTCCGTGAAAGTAGGCCTTTAATAAGTACGAAAATAATATCATGAACAATATAAAATGCAAATAACTTGTCTAAAGGTAAAAACTAATACTAATTTGCCTACTAATATTTTTCTGAATATCATATATAAATAATTTGTCGACTAGATATATGATATGCATTGCTGGCTCTACCATATGTGCAACACGCGCATTTGCACGGGGCTGTAATATCTGTCATAAGTATTTTATTTAAAATAAATATTTATTGTTGGAGACAGACTTCATGATCATGGTAGCTAAATTTACTAAGCTGACCTTCTATTTGAATACTACATTCATAAATTATGTTTAGGTCGCATTGGTTTAAGTCACATGGTCAGTGCTAAAGCAAATGGTAAAATAAATCCCAGAATAAATTGCTTGATTGTTGTCAAATACAAGAACTCAATTCTCGAATGCCTGTCTCCTTCGGTTAGTTCTGATATGAAAGCTTCTCTTGTCTTTGTCGCAAATAAGATCGTTATCATTGAAGGTGGAAACACTCTTAAAAAAAATAACAGATGTAGAAGGAAAATCAAGAAATAAAGGTAAAAGAGCTAGTTGCACTATAATTGCAAACTGATATGTTGAGGTTGAAACTCGATATTGAATTCTATAAAAGGGATTACCATCTCTCAGATTTATTTGCTTTATTTTTCACTAACATAATAGATTAATATTTAAAGGAAAAAAAAAACAGACACGATAATATTGTATTTGTAGTAAGTATTTAAGCCTTTCTGAGTGCGAATGTAGTTTCCCCTCCCCTTCGTTGTTCATGCTGGAGTAGCATACTTAAAATCGTGACTTTTAAAATTTGTTCTTTCTGGAGAAAGAGGGAGGCGGCAAAAGGCGACAAATTACCTAGGGCCAGTCCTGATGATATGTACACTCATGTCCAAAATGATTGTCGTATATCTATAACTGTCTTCTTGTAAGAATATAATATGATAATGATTTTGCAGGGTACTTTTAATACTGATGCTGTGTGTATAATCGGAAAATGTATATTTGTGGTAAATTTCAAAGGAAAAGAATTATAAATACGAAAATGAGAAAGAGTAAAAGAAAATGTTGCTAAATGGAGAAGAAAGTTTTATTTTCGTTTTATTGTTGTTATTTACTGCTGTTTTGACATGAAATTTACCACATACATGTCTTTGCCGATTATACACATACTAACATTATAAGAAATACCAGGCGGATTCGTTATCAAATTATATTCCTACAACAACATATTTATAGACATGCGACAATAATTTTGGACATGAGTGTACATACAAGACATGAATATAGGATGATATAGTTTGAAGTAATGCAGGGTGTTTCAAAATGAATATTAGGGTTTGAAACTTTGTAGTATCTATTACAATTAACTTAGAATTATAAGTATTATCAAATGAAAGAGCAACTCAAACAGTTTTGTACACATGCATGCCATGCATTATTTCCTCTGTCTGCCGTTAGAAAGAGCAAGTAGCAAAGATGGAGACTAGAGACCAGAAAGCTTTGTGTGTTTAATTTTGCAAAGACTGAATCTGTATTTACGGTGCAACCGTCTGTGTGAATTCAATGTTTTGTGCCATATGGCGGAAAGTTTATGGGCCTTTCTCACCTGTTGACTCAATGTGTGCCATGTGACGAGTGAAGCTCACATCGAACACTTGAAGCAAAAACTGTTTGAGGTGTTCTTTTATTTGATGTATTGTTTATAATTGTGCGTAAAATGTAATAAGTACTACGAAGACTTAAATTCCCGATATTCATTTTGAAACACCCTGCATTTCTCAGCATCAGTATTGGAACTAAGATGTAAAAAGGAGAGATTGTGATTGTTTATAACAACGATATTATTATTAGTCGAGACTATAATTACTACAACAACACAAGTTAGTAGTCAAAAAATGTAATTAAATGTACACTCGTAACCCTTTCGGACCCAGTGGACAAAGTGGCACATACGGATGTGTCACTTTTTCAATCCGCTCCTGTATGGTCACTAACTAAGATATCGGTATATACGGTGTATATATTTTTTGCCAAATATGGTTGGTCCATAGTTTATCATTTTAGTTTCTTTTTCTTCTGTGTCGAATTTCCTTCTCAAATTTCTCCTCAGTCAAAAATTCGAGAATTTTCGAATTTTGTTTATTACTTTTCCCCTGTAGCTTCATTCGTTGTAGAGAGACCTCCTTAAGACTTGTCGGGTAGATACGTCGGATGGACACCTAATTGTTGACATCAATTGGACGGGCTTGCGCGCAGTGTTGCCAACTACGGAAATTAAAATCTTAAATTTGGGTAAAAAATCGAAATTTTTATTATAAACCGTACCTAAACATCCGAATGCAAGTCAACTTACGCCAGTCGAACATTTGTCCTTACTGAACAAACTCGGGTACATATCGTTACAGTGGGGTAATTAGGGGACGCACGAAAAAATCGGATTTAGGTTCTAACTCTTGATTTTCCCCTACTTTTCTGTTTATCGAAATATATTTTTGGTAACTAGAAGCATTGTTTCTTAAATATCGCCATGATACTTGTAGGATATATTAGTAATGGACCAGTGTTTATTTTAAGATAGTTTTCGTCTGTCTGGTAGCAGTGTCGCCAGCTACGGAAAATTTTAATTCAAGATGTTAGGGGAAAATTACGTGTTTTGTCTATTATATCCCTCTTGTTGGCTACATAGGAACAAAAGTACCAGTATCTGAAAGTCTTGTCTTTCCCCTTCACAACGCACTATAGAAAGTTTCAATACGATTGTTAGGGGGAGTACAGTTGAGGTTTACAGTAGACCTTGTTCTCTAAGTGGAAAGATAACTTTGATGTTCTTAGGTAGACTGAAATATTTTTTAATGACCTGCTTACTTTATTAGATATCGTCACAATACTTGTAGGATATATTATAGGGATACCAAAGCTTCTTTTAAGATAGTTTGTGTGTGTCTGCTAGCACTGTTGCCAGCTACAGAAAAGTCTAATTTCCGATTTTAGGGGGAAATTTTGGAAAAAATCCCTTTTTGTCTCTATTATTTCCTCCTTGTTCGCTACATTCGAACAAACGTACCACTGTCTAAAAGCCTCGTCCTTAGCCTACACAGCGCACTATTAAAAGTTTCGGTAAAATAATTAGGGGAAGTACAGTTGAGGCTTATAATAAACCATGTTCTGTAAATGGTAAGAAAATTGTGCATTTCTAAGTTAGAATGAGATTTTTTTTTAAAAATCATGCTTACTTTGTTAGATATCGCCGTGATACTTGTATGATATATTCTTATGGTACCAAGGTTTACTTTCAGATAGTTTAGGTCTGTTTTATGGCAGTGTTTCCAGTCAAAACAACTAATTCCCGATTTTAAGTGAAAAATTCGGCAAATTTTCCTTTCCCCTCTATTATTTCCCTCTTGCTCGCTACGTTGGAACAAATGTACAACTACCTGAAAGCCTTCTCTTTAGCCTATAGAACGCACCATAAAAAGTTTCAATAGGATAATTAGAGAAGCTGTAGCCCCGGCATATCTGTTGATTTTTGCTGTTGAGGCGTAAAAAGTGTCAAAATTTCATGTGTATGGAAACAGAGATTTTTTTCTTTCTCTCTTTGAATGGAAGGCAGCGACTTCAGGTTTTCACTATACCTTGTCAACACACCAAAGAATTTTTTTAGGTGACTTGGACCCATGTGGCAATAGTGGTGCTAGATACAAAAAGTCTTGAAATTTGGTTAGAGACTTTTTTGTAAATTTTCACCCCTACATTTCCCTCAGTAATTTCCCACCCGCTCGCAACACTGCAATGTAATGTACACCAAAAAACAGCCACATTCCTTTTCTAAAAAACAAGGTCTTAACCATATCAATAGGGTAAATTGTTTTTGAGCAATAAGTCACTAACTGACAAGGTAGGAAAACGCCAAAACTGACCTGGGTCCGAAAGGAATAATCACACGATTTTGCTCGTATAGGTACAAGGAAACAAACGATTTGTAAGTTGCGAGGGCTTCGACTCAAGTTCTATTGATTATGTCAATAATATTCAATATAAATCAATAAATAATAGCTGCCAGAAAAAAAACAGACATTTGAAAAAAAAAACATGAAAAAGAACGATGTTTTTTATTGAAAAAAAACTTCACAGAAAAAAAACCGTTTTTTTACAACACTAACAAAAGGAGAGGAATGTTCAGTAAAGAAGCTGTGTTGCTTCATCACAATGCTCGTCCCCATACTGTTGGTGCCACCCAAACGTTAATCCGACAGTTCGGTTGGGAACAGTTTAACCACCCGCCATGCAGCCCCAACTTGGCACCGTCTGACTACCACTTTTTCCTACACCTGAAGCGCGAGCTCGGTGCTCAAAACTGATGATGACGCAAACAACGCTGTGGAGTTATGATTGTTTTCACTGGGCGGGTTGTTTCTTTGAGGAAGGTTTGGACACGTTATAACAAGTGTTTGAACATTGGTGGAAACTATGTCGAAAAACAGTTTAAGATGTGCTCTTTAATGTAAAAATAAATTTAGCTTGAACAAACCTGTTTTAATATTTTTTCAAAACGGTAGTTACTTTCCGAACACGCCTCGTATACACAATGCTCACCTTTATGCGTTCTTGTAGTAAGGGAAAGTTGACCATCACTACAAGAATACATAAAGATGAGTAATGTGTATGTAATCAAATATGGTTATTGTTAATATATTGTATAGATGCGTTACACCTCCTTTAACGATCACCTTCTTATAACAAAGAATATTAATTGAGAAGAGCCAATAAATGACAGTGTAGGAAACCATAATTGCTCTGTTATTATGATTACGTAATATTCCTAATCCTCAGTTTTAATATTTTTTCACTCCATCTTCCTATTTTGGAGTTCAATATTTCCTTTGAGTACCATGAGAAATGTATTGGCCCAAGGTCTGTGAGAATGCTGGTATCCGCGGATATATTCGCAGCAATATAGCTTGTTCTGTATATTCGAGACGTGTGCGAAAAGTAAGTATTGTTTTGAAAAAAATAGTAAAACGGGTTTGTTCAAGCCAAAAAGAAAGAGCACATCTTAAACTATTTTTCGACATAGTTTCTACCAATGTTCAAACACTTGTCATAACGGTGACCAACTTGTCCAAACCTTCCTCAAAGAAACATCCCACCAGTGAAGACAACCATAAATACACAGCGTTGTTTGCATCGTCGTCACTTTCAAAGCGCTTACCGTTGAGCTCGGGCTTGAGGTGCAGGAACAAGTGGTAGTCAGACGGCGCCAAGTTTGGGGTGATCAAACTGCTTCTAACCGAACTGTCGGATTAACGCAGGGCCGTGCTGTGGGGGGGGGGGGCGACGGCCCCGGGCGCCGAAGGGGCGAAAAATTCGGGAGAAAAAAGAAAAAAAGATAGCAAAAATTGCTTCGAATATGTGTATGGGGGCGCCGTCGTATACTCTCACCCCGGGCGCTGATTTTCCACGGCACGGCCCTGGATTAACGTTTGGGTGGCACCAGCAGTATGGGGACGAGCATTGTGATGAAGCAAGACAACTCCTTTACTGAGCATTTCTCTGCTTTTGTTTTGGATTGCACGCCGACACTAGCGCTGCTGTGGCACTCAAACGAAACGGTGCGTACTTGCCGGACACTGATGAGATATTTCGTTGAGGAAGATTTGGACGAATTTGTCACCCGCTCTGACAAGTGTTTAAACATTGCTGGAAACTATGTCGATATATAGTTTAAGGTGTGCTCTTTCATGTAAAGAAATTTGACTTGAACAAACCTGTTTTAGTAATTTTATTTTTCAAAACGGTACTTTCTTTCCGGGCACGCTTCGTATTTTTATTTTCTTTGAAGAAGAGGCAGTAGTGTCATTCAGCCAGTTCGCACCTGTTCGCCCACCTGGTTCTGGTTCCTGGAACCAGTTCTTGAAGTTATCTCCACCTCTAGATCCAGTACTTACGGAAAAAATTCTAGTACTGTTTTTGAAAATCAATATACGGATAGTATGACTTAATCCTGGTCATTATTACTAGTATCATTGGAATAAAGTATAATATAATCATATAGTAATAATATTGATACTAAACTAACTTATTATCCTGATCACATGATAGAGCCGTTGTTAAATACTAATCAGAGAACCGGTTATTGAATAATTTGAATAACAGCACTGGGAAGAGGTTTACAAGTAGAATATGCGTAAGAAGTGTGTGTTTGTGTCACCGTTAGGAAAATACACTCAATAGGTACAACTTGCTGCTTAGTAGTGTTGTTTTTTTTTTTTTTTTTTTTTCATTTATACTAGCCCTACACATATAAACTGTAATATTTTTTATTGTACAGGCTTTGCTTTTCTTAAACGTAAAGTTGATTGAAACTACTCGCTAAACAAAATAAGACGTTTATTGTAAAAAAAATATTAACGTGTAACAGTTTCGCCAACTCTCCACTTTGGCTTCATCAGACATTATGAAGACACAGGTCGTAACAGATTTAATATAAGAGACAGAGAAAAAATCCCTGATTGATTACCATAGGCTACCGCAGCCAATCTCTTTCCTTCACAAACCCAAAATATAAACCAGAAATAAAAATCGCTAAATCCCTTTCCCTCACTGTTGAACCCAGGGCCGGATTAAGAGAGGGGCTTAAGGGGGCTGTAGCCTCGGGCCTCCAGGTGGCTGTCTAAAATCCCAACTGGCTGTCTAAAAAGGATCATACAAGATGCAATTGTCGCCATAAGATAACATGTACCCACAATTTACCTGCTGAACTTTCACAGAAATATTTTAGGCGAAATCAGCAGGGGCCACATATTTTTTTTTATCGCCCCAGGCCTCCAGATGGTTTAATCCGGTCCTGGTTGAACCATATACATTAATATCGTATAACTAGGCCTAATCTAGTTTACAAAATAACCTTTTCACTATTTTAGCAGAGTTTATTATTTACTTTCTTTATATTATTCATT
Source organism: Thermobia domestica (assembly GCF_964235325.1). Lineage (NCBI taxonomy): Eukaryota > Metazoa > Arthropoda > Insecta > Zygentoma > Lepismatidae > Thermobia > Thermobia domestica. Next base: position 134,243,660 of record NC_137471.1, read on the forward strand.
GCAAATCTTTCCAAGAACACGACTTTTGTCTACACCATTTTAATCTTTAATAGCCTTTTTGGATATTTAAAATTATTAAGTATTGTAGTGCACTTTGTTTGATGTTGTAAGCATTAGCGTTTATGATTATTTCTATTTTTTTACAGAAGAAGATGAGCCTGAGCATCAACCCAAGGCACAAACACCAAAAGAAGAAACTACTGAATAATTCTACTAATGAGAAGCATGTATTGTAAACAAATACATAAATGATATTCTTGTATGTTGGACTATTTATTAATAATGGTTCCCTTACGCAGTTCATACTAACTAACGCTATGGCCTATGGAACCCGCAGGTTCAATGCCGCGTTCACAAAAGCTCTCCACTGACTTCTATCCTTAGCCAATTGGATCCAGTTTCTACTTTGTATTCCTATCTCTGCAACATCCATCTTAATATTGTCCTCCCATCTGCGCCTAGGTCTTCCTAATGGTCGTTTTCCGGACGCAGTTCATACGCCTCATTATAACGATTACTATTTCTTTAATGTAAATGCTTCACAAAATATTTAAAACATAAAAAACTTATATGCATGTGCACTCTTTCTCATGATCTAATGCTAATGCAAGGTCCCGAGTTCCATTCCCGTGGGGGCATATCCCGAATCGTTCTACATACTCTCTTTGCTGACAAATGAAGCAAACACAAATTAATTAATAAGTTTTCGACAGTGTTGCTTAAAGTTATACGTATTCAGGATGAATATCTCGGGTAATCAGCCCGGTGAACCAACCCAGTCAACCATCCAATCACAAACGTCGCCATTGACCAATCAAACTCCGTCCCTTCCTGCCAATTTCTATATAATAAAGGCTTCTGTTTTCAGTCCTCAAGACATCTCAGACAAAACACACTCCAGCTTGGGAAAAGATGTTGTCTCGAAACCAACCACTTCATCATCCTCATCAACATCTACCTATGCTACTCGCCTCGCTGCTCCAAGAAAGACCACGCGTTTCCTACAGATGATACTTCATCAACAGGCCTTGGCAATACTCTCAAAGTTGTTCTAGACCTCTTCAAAGGAATAAGAATGGAAAAAATCAAAAATAGACTCGCAAGGTACAAGCAAGCGAAGGACACATTCTCTAAACTAACCAGTTATTCAAACTATAGTGGATATTATTGACACTGGATGCGATTAAGCTATCCAGAAGTTAACTTAGGATAATGAGTTGATTTTGAGTTAAATGTCTCTTTCAGCAGCGAGGCTATATGAGACGGGACCTACTGATTAACGTGGAATCCGAACCACATAAGCTCCCGCCGAAAATCGAATCCGGGTCTCTCACGCCTCAGGATAATGAATTATTTCATTGATCAATCATAACACGATAATAGGGCACCAAGTTAATGCTCGTCAGAAAATACAAGGGCTCACCCGTGACACACCACCCTGAAAGAAGCTAATCAACAGCCGCTAGTCACATTCTACCTACGGGAAAAGAGGACAAAGAAAACTAACTCACATAGCTTAGTCGAAGCTGCGACAGTCGCGTTTCGCCCTAGACATCATATGATTCAACTATAAATGCTTATTCATTTCGTATTTGAGGCAGGGGTTCTAATGCGAACCCGGAACTCATCACAATAAAACCCATCAAGATACTGGATTGGTCTCTAATACTTTATACTGGAGACGAGAACAGTGTTGTCAGTTCTCGAAACGTTAGACGACGTGGAATTCACCTGGTGTTTGACCGAGAACAAATATATTCATCACGACACTAAGAAAGATTCAATTCTTATTATATACAGAATTTTTCAAAAACTCAGGGCATACGCCAACTTCGTTATTAATAAAAATACAAAAAAAAAAAAAAAAAAAAAAAAAAAAAAAGCAAGAGATAGACGTTGTTGGAAATAGATTGCTTTCAATCTACAATAGTAGAAGTTCTCCAATTGTACTAGCTGTTTGAACTCCACACTGGTAAAGTACACTATGTAAATGTAAAAGTACCAATTCAACAGGCTGTTGTTCCCTTGGGCCGTCACGATACCAACAATACAGTATTCTTGGGAAACGAATTCGAAGTTATCTAGGATCCCTTACATAACAGTAAGCACGTTTCCCGTGTCATTTTTGTGAACCTTTACGTTCCATTCGAATAACTTGCTGAACTGGAAACATTGCTTCTTCATTTAAGTATAATAAGCATATTACGAAGGAAAATGAAGAAACTAAATATGAATAAATACGCATAACATATTCGTAACCGAAATTGATTAATATACTGAATATAAACTAAATAACTCAATGAAATACAAAAAGAAACAAATACTACATTGAGCTATTACTCCGAGATTTCTCCTTTGTCATGTCGAATCTCTAGAAGGACGCAGTAGAATGAGAATTAGAATCCGAATCCAACGAACAATCGAGGCAGAATGATGCTTTGGTTGAAAACCTGTCTTTTTATATGCGTGATTGTCCTTGTTTTTCCAATTATTTTTGCCTTTTGGAAAGTTATTTAACACTGTATTTTTTAGTCTGGAAAGTCGAAATAACACTTCCTGACAAATATTGGTGTTACGCTAACGACGAAAAATAAGATGTGTTTATAACCAAATTTAAAACAAGGTATTTACTACTAGATTATCATGACGAAAATGTTTGCCTGCTTTGACTGTTGAGAAACTCTTGTTTTGTCACTTTAGGCTGTTTTGATTGTTCACAGCCGCCTTTCTCTCAATATTAAAAATGTTCACTATTTCCACTCTTCTTTTCGCACGTAAAGTATTTGTTTTAAACATATAGTATGTGTGTACTTTATCTGTTCATTTCATTTTAAAAAATCTATGCAGTTCTGATATGATAATCCACTTATTATTATATGATATAAGATACGGTACCCTATCAGTATGGACCCCAAACGTCTGGTGCGACTGGAAAAATTCTACTACTTTAGAATGAAAATTACTTATTTCCATATAAAAAGGTAGGTGCGAGGAATTTCGCTACGCAAAGTTCCGACTAATCACTTTAAAAACTTGAACATTAATATAGTAAATATAATGGTTTGATGGGTAGCTTGATATTTCTGGTATTTGAAATGTATTTCTTTAGACCAAGAACTAAAGTCCTATCAATCATGCAAAACAAATACATTGCAAGTGGCGAAATTGTCTGTCAGGCAAGTCACTACAATATTATCTGCAAGCGGACGATTTAATTAATGGAAGAGAATGAAAATTGCTGCAAAATTAATTTATAGTTCATACAGATAAAGGGATTTATTGACAGTTCTACTGCCAAGGGCTAAAGAAGGTAGACGTTGACCAATAGGTATAACAGGACGTACTGTATTTTGGCCCTAAAGCCTCAGGAAGTTGGTCAAAAAGGACAGCAAATGAAAGGGGGTCATTGGTGATTTAGAGAAACTGAGAGGTTTTAGGAATGAAATTAGTATAAGAATAACATCAGTATGCAACCACATTTAGCATATGTGAGAAGCATCCACAGAGGATAGCGCTACGCTGAGATATCGGTGTAGGTGATGGGTCGAAGATTTTTTCAAAACTATTATGTATATATATATATATATATATATCGAAAAAAAAACGTAGACGAAAGAAAAAGTATGTCTAATACAGAACCTTTCAAGAGCTTACACATGACATGCAATTTGTGTCAAGGAAACTTCAGGAACACGATGAAACTAGTTAGAGATCATTCTTCACCACGTGAAAACTGCTGCCAAAACATACCAAATGACGTCATTATGATATATAAAAAAATTTTCTTTATGATACTGTACTCAAAACTGAATGTAGAACATAAAGACAGAAAGTGATAGTACTTCTATTCCGGGGAAAACGTTAACTAATTTTCTTTCCCTGTATATGATCCCTGTTTTTGATGCATGAAACTATAATGTATATTTAACATTTATGATCTTTTTCCCAACACACCCAAATAAGAAACCTAGGATTAATCTCTCGTCATAATTTTTCAGTGCTGTTAAGTAATTTTTTTACTTACTTTAGGAAATAATTTGTAACAGTGAGAGAGTGACACTAAGATTTTAATAAGTTTACCGTGTACATATGTCTACAAAGTGTTTTTATGCTTAATTGGTGCCTTAATTTTGATTTTACCACATTCAATAATTTAAAAAGTCGTTACACTGATCCATTGAAATGAGAAAATCAATACCAAATGTGGTAGTCCCTATTTAACGCGTGTATGTTATAGTATGTCAGTTCTACTATCTTATACTTCGCTTCCAAACCTGAAACTTAATCCATGAGACACTCACATAATATAAATAAATTTGTTTACTAATCGTCTAGGGTAATTAGTAAACCGATAAACTTAACATTAATACCCAAGGTTCAGGGAATTTTATATCAATCAGACTTTTCCAAGTAGACTATAGTTTATTCAAAAATAAAAATTAAAAAAATCTCTGTGATTAATGTCCCTTAATGAAAAGATTTCACTAATCAAAAAAAAAAAAAAAAAATCGTTTAGGTACACCTCTAGACCCAGAGGTCACCACCTAATTAAGCCTTAAATTCAGTTTGCTTCAGACATGAAGCTTCCTTTAAATTTCCTTAAGAGAGGTTCTGAACATGCGTCCTCGTACAAGCCATCATGAACCTCGAATACTGTAAAGACAGACCTAGTGTTGTAAAAAAACGGTTTTTTTTCTGTGAAGTTTTTTTTCAATAAAAAACATCGTTCTTTTTCATGTTTTTTTTCAAAAGTCTGTTTTTTTTCTGGCAACTATTATTTATTGATTTATGTTGCAGATTATTGAAATAATCAACAGAACTTGAGTCGAAGCCCTCGTAACTTACAAATCATTTGTTTCTTTGTACCTATACGAGCAAAATTGTGCGATTATTCCTTTCGGACCCAGGCGTTTTCCTACATTCTCAGTTAGTGACTTATTGCTCAAAAACTATTCATTTGATTGATATGGTTAAGGTCTTGTTTTTTAGAAAATAGAAGTGGGTATTTTTTGGTGTAAGTTGCATTGCATTGTTGCCAACGGGTGGGAAATTATTGAGGGAAATGTAGGGGTGAAAATTTACAAAAAATTCCCTAACCGAATTTCAAATTTTTTTGTATCTAGCACCACTGCTGCTATATGAGTTCAAGTCACCTAAACAAATCTTTGGTGTGTTGACAAGGTACAGTGAAATCCTGAAGTCGCTGGCTTCCATTCAAAGAGGGGGGAAAAATTCTGTCATACACATGAAATTTTGACACTTTTTAGGCCTCAGAAGCAAAAATCAAATATGCCGAGGCTACAGCTTCTCTAATTATCCTATTGAAACTTTTTATGGTGCGTTCTGTAGGGAAAAGAGGAAGCTTTCAGGTAGTGATACGTTTGTTTCAATGTAGCCAGTAAGACGGTAATAATAGAGGGGAAAAGGGATTTTTTTCGAATTTTTCACCTAATAGTGGGAATTAATTGTTTTGGCTGGAAACGCTGCCATCAGACAGACGAAAACTATCTGGAAATAAACTGTAGTACTCCAAGAATATATCCTACAAGTATCATGGCGATATATAACAAAGTAAGCATGAAATTTTAAAAAAATCTCATTCTACCTCACAAATTCACCATTTTCTTACCATTTCCAGAAAATGGTTTATTATAAACCTCAACTGTACATCCCCTAATTATTCTAGTGAATCTTTTTGTGGTTCGCTGTGTAGGCTAAGGATGACGCTATTATACACTTGTACGTTTGTTCGAATGTAGCCAACAACAAGGAAATAATAGAAATAAAAAGGGAATTTTTTCCAAAATTTGCCCCTAAAATCTGGAATTAAAATTTTCTGTAGTTGGCAACATTACCATCAGACACACACAAACTATCTTAAAATAAGCTTTGGTATTCCTCTAATATATCCAACAAGTATTGTGACGATATCTAATAAAGTAAGCATGTCAATAAAAAATATCTCATTCTATCTTTAAAAAAATCAGTTATCTTTCCAATTAAAGAACAAGGTCTACTGTAAACCTCAACTGTACTTCCCCTAATTATCCTATTGAAACTTTCTATAGTGCGTTGTGTAGAGCAAAGACGAGACTTCCAGATACTGGTACGTTTGTTCCGATATAGCCAACAAGAGGTAAATAATAGAGACAAAACAAATAATTTTTCCAAAATTTCCCCCTAAAATCTGGAATTAAAATTTTTTGTAGCTGGCAACACTGCTACCAGACAGACGCAAATTATCTTAAATTAAACATTGGTTCACCACTAATATATCCTACAAGTATGATGGCGATATTTGAGGAATAAAGTTTCTAATTACCAAAAATATATTACGGAAAACAGAAAAGCAGGCAAAAACTAGAAAAATCAAGGGTTAGAACCTACATACGAATTTTACGTACGCCCCCTAATTGCCCCATTGTAACGATCTGTACTTGCGTTTGTTAAGTAAGGACAAATTTTCGATTGTTGTAAGTTGACTTGCACTCGGACGTATAAATACCGATTTATAAACAAAAATTTCTAATTTTTTGCCCAAATATAGGAGAATTTTAATTTCCCTAATTGGCAACACTGCGCGCAGGCCCGTCCAATTGATGTCAACAGTTAGGTATCCATCCGAGGTATCTCCCTGGCAAGTCTTAAGGATGTCTTTCTACAACTAAGGAAGCTACAGGGGAAAAAAGAAGTAAAGGAAATTCGAAATTAGAAAAATCTCGAATTTTTGACTGGGGTGAAATTTGAAAAGGAAATTCGATACCAGAAGAAAAAGAAATTAATATGATAAACTATAGTCCAGCCATATTTTGCCAGAATAATATCCCGATATCTTAATTAGTGTCCACACAGGAGCGGATTAAACAAGTGACACACCCGTGTGTGCCACTTTGGCCACCTGGGCCACCGAGTATACATTTGATTACATTTTTTGACTACTAACTCATGTTGTTTTGTAGTTATAGTCTCGACTAATAATAATATCGTTGTAAATAATAACTTTAAGGAAAATTTTCTCTCCTTTTTACATCTTAGTTCCAACACTGTTGGTGAGAAATGTAGGGTGTTTCAAAATAAATTTTGGGGCTTTAAGTCTTCGTAGTACTTATTACATTTTATGTACAATTATAAGCAATGCATCAAGTAAAAGAGCACCTCAAAAGTCTTTGCTACAAGTGTTCGATGTGAGATTCATTCGTCACACGGCACACATCTAGTCGATAGGCGAGAAAGGCCCATAAAGTTTCTGCCATATGGCACAAAACACATTCAATTTAGGGGAGTCTCGTTTCAACTGTACTATCTCCTGAGGATTTGCTGACGGCCAGATGCAAACATTATGAGTTGAGTTGATTTTAGTTTAGCGTCCCGTTCGGCAGCGAGGCTATATGAGACGTGGACCTACTGATTAACGTGGAATCCGAACCACATGAGCTCCCGCCGGGAATCGAACCCGGGTCTCCCACGCCGAAGGCGCGTACGCTAACCGCTTAGCCACGAGGGAGCTCGCAAACATTATGAGTGTTCACATTAGCTCTTAGGTGAAAGGTCGATTTATCACTGAAGACGACACGATCCAGAAAATCTTCATTGTTATGCAGGAATATTTCACTTGCGAAATTGCCACGTAAACCGTAGTCTGTAGACTTTAGACCTGTAGCAACTGCAAACGATAAGGACGTAGTTGCAAGCGGCTCCTTAATATTCTTCACACAAACGGTTGCACTGTAACTACAGATTCAGTCTTTATTAAAACACAAAAAGCTTTCTGCTCTCTAGTCTCCATCTTTGCTACTTGCTCTTTCTAACGGCAGACAGAAGAAACAATGCATGTACATGCGTGAGTACAAAACTGTTTGAGTTGCTCTTTCATTTGATATAATATTTATAATTGTAAGTTAATTGTAATAGATACTACAAAGTTTCAAAACCCTAATATTAATTTTGAAACACCCTGCATTACTTCAAATTGGGTCATCTTATATTCATGTCTTTTATATACATATCATCAGGGCCGGTCCTAGTAAATTTGTCGCCTCGTGCAATGCCATAATTTGCCGCTTCCCCCTTTCTCCAGAAAGAACAAATCTTAAAAGTTATGATTTTAAGTATGCTACTCCAGCATGAACAACAAAGGTGAGGGTAAGTGCAGTCGCACTCAGAAAGGCTTAAATACTTACTAAAAATGCAATCCCGTCGTGTCTGTTTATTTTTTTTAATATTAATCTATTATGTTAGTGAAAGATAAAGCAAACACACCTGCAGAGGAAAGATGGTAATCCTTTTTATAGAATTCACTATCAAGCTTCAATCTCAATGTATAAGTTTGCAATTCCAGTGCAACTAGCCCTTTTATCTTTATTTCTTGATTTTTCTTCTATATCTTCTAACATTTAAAAAAAAAAACTTGTTTCTATCTGCAATGATAAGGAACTTGTTTCTGACAAAAACAAGACTAGTTTCATATCAAAACTGTGATAACGTACTACATGGAACAGATATTCACTACTATTCGAGAATTGAATTCTTGCATTTGAAACAATCAAGCAATTTGTGCTCGGATTTATTCGGCCATTTGCTTTAGCATTGTCCATGTAGCCTTAAACTAATGCAACCTAAACTTAATTTATGAATGTAGTATTCAAATAGAAGGTTAGCTTAGTAAATGTAACTACAATCCTCATAAAGTCTGTTTCCAACAAGAAATATTTAATTTAAATAATATTGTAAAACTTTGTCTCATATAGGATCTTTGGGTAGAGGAGTTAATAAAAAGAGCGTCCGGAATCGACTCTCCACTACCAGTTTTTATTATAAAAAGTTTCCTCTATAAAAGTATTTTCACAAAATACTATACAAATTGATCTCTATAGAATCAAGGTGAGTTAATAGGTGGTCTTTGACCGTAAGGTCGCAGACAGGATCTCCAACAGAGCCCCGTAGCAGACTAAGAGGAGTGGAATTAAGGAACCAATGCTCCGTAGCAAGCAGAGGCGGGTTAAGTGGCCAACAGAGCCCCGTAGCAGGCTCAGCCAGGAGATGGGATAGGCGTAGTCCCATAGCAGACTAGAGGCCTGGGGTTAGGTTACTCCAAGAGTCCCGTAGCAGACTAAAGGAGGGTCTCCAGAAAACTTGTATCGAGTTGCCTTCGTCCATCCAATTTATAGGGTCCTTTTGGGTGGCGGTGGCGCTGCTGCTCCGATGTCGTCTTCTGCTCCGTGGGAGGGGCCAGAAGCCGCCGTCTGCATGTGATTATAGGTCCCTCTGGTGGGAGATCCTCTTGCCGAACTATGTGGAGCTGTTTGTAAACATTGATGTGGAATTGCTTGTTTACCACATCACATAGGATATTACAATATACTTATGACAGATTTTGCCGGACCATCCAAGCTTGCCGCTCCACGCAAATGCACGTGTTGCATATATGGTAGAGTCGGCTCTGCATATCATATATATCTAGTCGACAAATTATTTATATATGACATTTAGAAAAATACTATTAGGCAAATTAGTATTAGTTTTTGCCTTTAGACAAGTTATTGGATACTGTTCGTGACATTATTTTTGTACTTATTAAAGGCCTGCTTTCACGAAAAAACAAAATTTCATTTCAACTTTTATTTCTTAGTTGATAGTGATGAAAACTGCTGAAACCTGAATAGTTAATAGGTATGATATTCATGTAAATTGTAAAATATTTGTAGCGTATCAGTATCTAGCGTATAATTTATGTTGCACTTTACGGTAATTACACCTACATAAAAATATTTCATACTTAAATTGACGTAAGATGCATTACAAATGACTATTTGAAAAAAAACGAAATTTAGAAAAAAAACGAGAGGCAATGTTTTTTTTCTAAAAAAAACGTAAATTTCTGAAAAAATACGAACCGTTTTTTTTCTATTTACAACACTAGACAGACCCAACATTCTGAGTACTGTCTGGCCTAAATCCCTAATTCAGGTATCGCCCTTTATTGGACAACCCTTAAGGAAATAGCTAGCTAACAATCTTTAATAAGAAAAAGGGAAAGGGAAAGGGAAATTTCCTTCATTTAGGAATAAGCACCTTCATTCAGGCTCGGTAGTAGGAATAAAACTCAAAACAAACAACAGCCTGCCATCCCCTTATGTGAGGAATCAGCTGTGAAAAATCTAATCGGCTAATCAAATACAACCAAGAAAAAAATATTTACCGGCTCGGTTGCCATAGCAACAGCATTCCCTAAGAATCAAAAGAAAAAATTTTCTGCAAACATACAGCGTCCAAAAAGAACGTTGCCACAATAGATCTAAAGATCCCTGCTAAAATTCATTTCCTTAAAAATTCCTAACCGGGAATCGAACCTATCCTTAGACTATAAAACCAAAGGACATACAATCAGAATTTAAATATTCTGATTCGTATTCCGCTAAACAAATCTAAAGGTTGATCCTATACACAGCCATCTCCTTCGGCTGTACCCCTGCTCTGACTTAAAAAGAAAAGTCGCGAAGCAAAAAGAGATTCACGGAGCATGAAAGCTCCTCCCGTAAGCAATTCCGCCTCGACTATATGAAAGAATCCTGAATCTGCCTCCCGCTGTTCTTTCCCTTCTTTCTTATATACGAACTTTACAGGCTCCCCCTCTCCGCAACGACTAGAGAACCGTCGCCCAGCTTATCAGTGTTTCCAAATAGCTACTAAACAACTTTAGCCTTACTTGGAATTATTTTTCTAAAACTGAAAAGAATAACTTTCAAGATTAACATATACATATATATATATACATTAAACAATACATAAATGCACACATGAAATATATAAATTTATATAAAGATTAATAGGCATATACCAAATCTATAATAATTTTACCAGCGCTGGTTCTTACCACTAATTGTATATGTATTAATAAACAAAGAATAATATGAATATTATATACCTTCAATATATATATATATATATATATATATATATATATATATATATATATATATATATATATATATATAAACTAGCAATGGGCCTGAAAGTGCTCATTGCACAAATAAACATTGGTAATAACTGAAATGTCTCAAACTTGGAATCTCAGTACCTGTTTTCCTTCTCATGCGGAAATACGCTTCAACCACGCACAAAAGGAAATGAAAAACTGTAGCGAAATCTTTGAAGTTTTACGTCTCACGGTTATGCAGGCTAGGCTAAAGGAGACGGTGATGAGAATTGGATGAAATAGTGGAATGAAGAAAGTGGGAGGAAATGGGAGAACCTCGAGAAAACTCACACACATGTGCTTGTCCACCAGAGTTTACTTGGCGCGAGCTGAGATCGAACCAAGGACCCCATGCACCACCAGGCACGCACAAACGATGAATTTATATAATCAGCGTAGTTTCAGCGTCAAATTCAGTAATTTCCCAATTCACAGCAACTTCCATTGTTTGAAAATCGACAAAGCGCACTCAATATTAATATTTATTAAATTATCTTCAAGAAAGAAAAAGTAAGTAAGAAAAAGTTTAGATTTCATGGCTTTTCTATAAGAGCAGCACATAAAAATATACAGTTCATTGAAACTTTAATTTATGTCTTCCTTGTTAATATAAAAAAATAATCATTTATATGCTAAATAATTAAATAGCTCTGATAGACAGGTAATATAACCTAGTAATGATGAACAGTGCAAAAACGTACATTTTTGTCTCCTGCAACATGTCATAATTAATTGAAATTCATTTAACACACGAAGAATGGAAACGTAACTGACTGCACCGGGATTTGAACCCGGGACCTCTGCCGATCTGTTAACCACTACTCCACCCAGTCCGCTTCCAGGTCGTCAGTCAGTCATTTGTTCTCTCTTTGTGTTATAGAATTTGCATAGAGGATCAAGTGTGTAAAAAATCGGTTGTTTCATACTTTCACTAGTATAGATGAAATCACAATCGGCATAAGGTGTTCGGTATATGGACACAGGATTGTCCAATCACAGTAGGGGTCTGTGGTACAACCCACGTGGGCCGAGATGAGAGCACCGACTCTTGAGTTTTTGTTTCTTTCTTTCTGATTTCGAAAGCACGGGTTTTTTTTCACCTGAGTCCTTGCTCAATATGTATTTGTCAGTCACAATTTCGACAAATTCTGGATTCTACTCAGTAGTACTGGAAAACACACGAAACTACAGCTCTTGCGGTTTCACATTTCCGCATGATACAAGTGTACATTATCATGCATTTTCTTTCTTCCTCAAAAATTAAATACCTTTTTTATTTAATTTTCTACCTCTTCCTGATTCTAAATTCGTTGTCCCTAAGTTTTCGTTCTACAGAAGTTACATGTTAATAGTTTTTAATCAATCAATCCAAATTGTATCTCACTACTTTTGGGTTCGGTCACAACAATTTGATCAAAAACTACGGGTACTTGTGAAATTATTACAAGTGTAACTATTGTTGCGAAATGAAACAAACAAATTACAAAAATATCATTTTATTTATGTACAAAAACGGAACATATAAAATGTATGATAGATCAGCTTTCTTGAATGAAGTAGTGTGTATATGCCATTATACCTACAAAATAAAAACAATAAAAAAAAATCGTAAGTACATATTAAAATTTTATATTCAAATAAATTTTATATACAAGAGATTAAAATAGTTGATTCTTTAAGAGGAAATAATTTTAACTAATGAAAATTTGACAATAACAGTAAGAAAAGTAAAATAAAATAAATTAAAATGATACAGTACAACCTCCTTTATCCAGATTAACTGGGACTGAAGGCAATCCGGAAAATCGAAAATCAGAATAATATGAATAATAAGCAAAACAAATCCTTAAGGTTAATGTACAGGAACAAGTTTTGCCAATAGATGTCACTACAGTCCTCGTATCTTTCCCATGTATTTTTTACCTTTCACGAAAATTTACAATTTCTTTTATAAATTTCAACCTAGAGACTTCAAATTTTTAGAGAAGGAACTTCATAACCTATTGAAGGGAACAATCCGTGCCGATTTTTTATTTAGAATTTTCTTCATTGTTGAAACAGTTTCATTGTTAAATATTTGGATATCCATTTGAACAATCAAGCTACTTCAACAATGAGGAAAATTCTAAATAAAAAAATGGCTCAGATTATTGCCTTCGATACATTATAAAGTTCCTTTTCTAAAAATTTGAAGTCTGTAAGTTGAAATTTGTAAGAGAAATCGTGAATTTTCGTGAAAGATAAAAAAATACATGGGAGAGATACGGACTGTAGTGCCATCTATTGGCAAAACTTGCTCCTTTAAACCAACCTTAATAAGCAGACATACCGTTTTTTACAGTAACTTTTCTCACAATTTCTTAACACAGAATTAGTAAATTGTCTTCTGTGTTAAACACGTGTACCAAACCTTTCTTACACTTGACAAAGAGCATTTTATGTACAGTATTACCATAATTTATTATACAATCTACGCAGGAATTGTACATTTAATCAAAACCGAATGTCTGACATACTTATAGTTACGTTTCTGCTATCATAGTTAAAAATTATTATGTATATGATCATTAAATAAAAAAAAAAATGTATACAAATCTGATCCGGATCAACGAGGGCCGGATAAACGCGGTTGTATTGTACTACTTTGTCAGATGACACATTCGTAACTAAAAAATAGATGCATGGTACCGGTTTTCAACTTCGGCGAATGTGCCCTTTCGTCGTATAAGCGATAATATAATGCAGCTACAAAATATAATCAGTAAGTTAAATATATTTGAAAACAGGGGTGAACTACTGTAATACTAAAATGATTTTTCAAATTAATATGCATCCATACATATAATCTTTATAGCAAGTCACTATCACTAGTAGCGGAAGTAGTGGAGGGTACAAATTCAAATAAACGATAGTTGGAAAGTTCTTGAATGAGTTATAATGACAACGTCACTCCAACTGGTGAAAAATGTTCCATAAAAATGTACGAACAAAAAGGGAAAAAAATACTATAATTTCTGTGTTCACTATATGTTACTTTCATCTCTCTGATAATCAATGTCAGTTTAAAAAATTATTTATGAGTTAACGATATAATTTTATGTTATATTTCAGTATCGATACTGAGTGCTGTCGTCCTGCCAGTGTCATAATGAAATGCTTGACGGACGTATATCTTACAAGGAACGGACATGAACCTTTCATCCGGACATCCGAATCAAACCTAGTCCATTTTATGCACAAAAAATTAGGTGCTATGGACAACGGAGTAAGTCCCTGGGCCCATTAACCCTGTTAGTATAAAGACAATCATAGACTCGCAGTGAAATAGCTATTGTATCAACACTGTTCATTAGAAAGTCATAGTTTATAGCTCATTTTCTTCAGCATGAAATAAGCTTTCCAGAGGCGCTATGTATTGGAGTCCATAACGTACTTGAACAGGGAAAATTGGGAGAATGTCGGGAAAATTCCCTCCAGAAATTCCTCCCATCAACTTTGCACCCCTCTGGAGTGGCCCTGTATAAAAGCATACAATCCAGATGTATTTTGAAAATTACTATAGGAGATAAGAAATCAAGGAATACAAGGACTTTCGGACACTCTGGATTTTCGTGTTACTATGAGGGACGTTCCAAAAGTAAGTTTCGTCATTTGTTTTCATTGATTGATTGAGGACGTCAGCAGCGAGGCTATTTGTCCTCGTCTCGAAACTTCATTTGTTTCGAACGAGAAGATGGTACACCGGGTGAAACAAACAATTACCATAAGAAATCATACCCGTTGCTTGTTCAACGACGGAAGGAGAGTAAGCACAGGCCGAATGACGCATGCACAAAGCGCAGAAGAATAGAAAGTAGCAGAAGATCCGAGCCCGAGAGAAAGTAGCAGCGTGCCCGACGTTATTCGAGTACAAATTACGATGGCATACAGACGGGTGTTGGCAACATTGTCCTCAATAAAGTATGTGTTGTTATTCGGTATGAATGGGCACGTGGGACTAGTATGTACATCATCCATCAACGCCTACAAACCATGTATGGTGAAGAGGTCATGTCTCAAGTAGTTGGTCGCTGGTGTTGCATGTTCAGTGAAGGTGGCAGAGTGTGGAGAATGAAGGTCGGAGTGGGCGTAACTCCATATCCACGAATGAAAACAACATTGCTAGAGTGCAGGACATGGTATTAGCGGACAGGAGCATAACGGTATCAGACGTGGCATTCACATTGCGTATCGGTCGTGCTCAAGCCTATCACATGCTCCATGATTGTTGCGTTACCGAAAAATGTATGCAAGATAGGTGCAGAGAAACCTGACTGCGGATCACAAGAGTGCAAGAATGGGAATCAGCCTTGATCACTTGATGCGGTACGCGCGAAAGGAAATGAGTTCCTGTTCAGAATCATCACAGGCGATGAGTCATAGGTGCATCACTTTAACCCAGAACCAAGGCCGGCTCAATGACGTGGAAGCATCCCAGTTCATCAGTGAGGAAAAAATTCAAAGTGTCACCCTCCGCAGGAAAGGTTATGGCCACAGTGTTCTAGGATGTGTAAGGTGTGATCCCAGCAATGTCGCACGATACCGCGACACCCTCACCAAACTCAGGTCCATCATTTGACGAAAGAGATCGGGGCTCTTGAGTGAAGGCGTTGTGCTCTTAGACAACAACACAAAACTACACATAGCAAGGCTCACACAAGATAGATTCATTGCTTCGGATGGGAGAAATTGGACCACTATGCCTACAGGCCCTATCTGCCTTATCGGACTTTTATCTGTTCCCCGCATTGAAAGCCACACTCTCGAGACGTCACTTCCAAAACAATGCTGCGGTGGAGCAGGCTGTGTGAAAATTCCTTGCACCGCAGGGCACAGAGTTTTACCAGAATGGTTTCTTCAAACTGATTGCACGCTACGACAAATGTCTCAGTGTCGGTGGCGACTATGTCGAAAAAGTGCAAGGTGTAGAGTTCATGATACCATGGTGTATTTGTGTTTGGCAATAAAGTTTCCGTGAGAAAAAATGACGGAACTTACTTTCGGAATGTCCCTCGTATAATAATGTGAACTGAAATGATGAGTATGATACATTTGCTTATGTAAAGTAAG
This sequence comes from Thermobia domestica, assembly GCF_964235325.1. Lineage (NCBI taxonomy): Eukaryota > Metazoa > Arthropoda > Insecta > Zygentoma > Lepismatidae > Thermobia > Thermobia domestica. The sequence goes on from NC_137471.1 coordinate 134,259,744, forward strand.
AAAAATGAGAATGATATTTTATTAAATCTTTCAGTTTTACGGTCCCACGGTATGCAGGCTAGGCTAAAGGAGGTAGATTAAGGATTTAGATTTCTGGGCTTTCAGCATCTATAGCCATTTATCCCCTCACGTTTGAGGGATGACGTCCCTCGGCGAGCATACCATCCAGGGAAAGAAAAGGAAGGAAGCGACCTTGGACCAATAAGTTAGGTACTATCCTGGCATTTACCTGGTGTGAACGAGGAAACCCCAGGAAAACCTCATTCAGGGTGGCTGGCCTGAAAAACCGTTTTACACCTTTTTGGACCGAGTACCTGACCGCGAATAGAACCTGGGACCGCTTGCACCACAAGCAAGAATGTTAGCGACTACGCTACACGAGGCCACCCTCTAAAGGAGACGGTGATGATGAAAAACGAATGAAATGGTGGAATGAAGAAAGTGGGAGGAAACGGAAGAACCCCGAGAAAAAAACACACACACACACACACGATGTTTGTCCATCACCAAGTTCACTTGGCGCGAGCTGGGATCGAACCAGGGACCTCATGCACCACAGCTGAAAGCTCTCCACTGAGCCACCGCGAAAATGGGAATATTACTACTACGAAATCAAATGGTCGTTCCCATAAACAAAGCAGTATTAGTTTTAAAATAGCGGACTTTATTGTTAGAAGTCTCTTATATTTACAAGAAGCATTCAAAGTAATATGATTGAAGGTTTTCATGCAAACATTTAAAACTATCTGTAAGAAAATGTACTTACTTTCGATTCTCTTTTTCATCTCCTTTTCTTCTTTGAACGATCCCAGTAATGTAAGTACAGAATTGGAGCTTTTGAAATCTGTTCCTTTTAAACAAATATGCATCTTCATACATCTATAAATACGTTAAGTTTAATAAAATATCCAGGTATTAACTACAAGTACAAGAATATAAATTACATTCCTGATCTTCAAAACATCTTAACTTAATATCTTATAAGGAACTGGACTTTTACATACGAAGGATTCATTCACCTTAGATGGTCAAGACTTGTCACGGGCACACGCACACCTTATGAGGAGATAATGTGTTTCTCAGGCTATCGAATGCTGCAATGAGGCAAATGTACAGAAGGTCGTTTCATCCTTATGGTATAGAATTACACCCGCTTGTCTTAGCTGTGAAACTCTTGTTCCACCACCGATCACGTTCAGTATGATAACCCTGGCGACGAACAATTGCACGACATCTGAGTTCTCATTGAAGGAAGCTTCTATTCAGTACAACCTGATCCAGTTTTATCTACTCTTTTTTGCATACTTTTCTGAGTTCCTCAAGTGCTGTGACTTGAAGTTTTGTGATGTTCCGTTTTAATACGCCTTAAATACCAAAGTCCATACGTGACGCATTTGGCGATTTAACAGAGATGTAGTCCTTCCAGTTGGTTTAGAGGCTAGTGAGTGCGGCTCAGGTGCACATGGTCTCGGGCTCCATTCCCAGTGGGAGAGCACCAAAAATTTATATTCAGAATCATTCGCCTCCTTTAGAGTAAAGGGCATAAACGTAAGACGTTAAACTAAAAACAGAGATGTGTCTAAATGGGATAGCTTTGATACCTGTCTTCTGTTTCATATGACCCATGTAAGCTACCGCTGTTTTGGCAGTGTGACTGTTGGCCTTGTCTTTTGGGTGGATGTGGACTTTGGCAGTCTCATTGCCATATAAAGCAGGGGCATGTTGGTGGTATACAGGACCTAAAATATGCTGTATATTATTATTATTAAGTATTCTCCCTTTCAGCAGGTTCTGAGACTAATGAAGTTTTATGTTTCTTTTCTTCTTCTTAGTGTACGCGCCTTTGGCGTGGGAGACCTGGGTTGAATTCCCGGCGGGAGCTAATATGGTTCGGATTCCACGTTAATCAGTAGGTCCATATAGCCTCGTATAGCCTCGCTGCTGAACGGGACGTTAAACTCAAAATCAACTCAACTCTTTTCTTCTTCTTCAGTTTCTGTTTGGGCCTGGAAATGTTTTTCTTCCATGTTTCTCGCTTTTCAGCTTTCGCTTTTAACTCCCAATATTTTCTTCCCTTTTTGAAATCATCTATCACATGTGTTCTTCTTCTTCCTGTTCCTCGCCTTTCTTCCATCTTTTCTTCTATGGCGGTATGAAGAAGTCAATTTCTTTGCAAGATGTGTCCTATCCAATTGGCTTTTCTACGAAGGATGCTGGCTGCGTCCTCTCCTCTCCTATTCGTTTCAAAAGTCTTCATTTGTTATTCTCTCTGTACTTTCTTCTTGATCTTCCTCCAACAACTCATTTCGAAGCTCTCTAAATACGTATTTCTACTATTACTTCATTCATGTTCAAGTCTCTGAAACATAAAGGTTGCTAATTAAGAGTGACTTTTTCTTGTTGAATGCTTCTTTGGCTAAGGCAATTCTCGATCTGACCTCTTCGGTGCAGTACGCATCTTTCGTCAAAATGCTTCCCAGATATTTGAAATGATCGACCTCTTCAAGTATTCTTTGTTCTACTCTGACCCGTAAGGGGTACATTTCCACGGGATATTCTCATGACTTTCGATTTTTTTTTCGATATTGATTTCCATTCCATATAGTTTCTCAGTGTCAACTATTTCCCAGTGTATATTAATGCTGTATATAGCAAGCAGCATTTACTTTCACATTAAACGCTGGTCTGTATACAGGAAGCTTCCCTTTATTACAGTAACCCGGCATTGATATAAACCATTTAGGGAAATTGCCTTGTACGTGCGAATCCATTGTGCATCCATAGTGGGGCCAACGCTCGAACTTCTAGCGAAAACCCAAAAAATAAATATTGGAAATCCATTAAAGTAAAGCATGGAATGTATTGCTAACTGTCCATAGAAAGAAGCTCTGCTTAGTTGCAAGTAAAGGAGGAAGTGCATGCTTAAACGCGTCAGTTCTTACAGCTACTGCTCACCATCGCATTTATGCCTGGCTTCCGGGACAGAGTTCAAGTGCTCATATTTCTTCAGTACTATTAGTCGGCTTCAAGACATCATTTATATCATTATTCATACCATGTTTGTGCCAAAAGTGCTAACAGAAGCTGCGTATATTTACCCTTTTTCGACACATTGAATTTGATTCTATAGATTAATGTGCACAAGTGCGGACACACACGCACACACACACACACACACACACACACACACACACACACACATATATATATATATATATATATATATATATATATATATATATATATACAATGCTGTGAAAAGGATACAAGGCATAGTAGTATCTCCAAATATCTTCTACCCATTCAAGCAGCATATACAATGATGGTTGTGTTGAAGTTCCAATAACAAGGTCCGTTTCCATTTGCCTCACATCTAACTTCTGGAACGAGTTCTCTACCGACACTTGGTAGTTTCTCAATTCTTGATTCATGGAATTTAATTCTTGGCTGAAAATTATACGAATTGAAAAGTAAATTATGCATTGATAGCAAAAATTCCAAGGACAAAATAATCATGAAGAGAATATAGTCATACTTACAGGCTCGAATTTATATATATATATATAACAACTGAAACTATGCATGCAAAAAATGCACTAAAAAGCTACAATCCGCAATATATAAAATAATATCCACTTAAGAAATCACTTAAACATTTTAGATTATTTTTATTTACATTATATGGTATGTGCACGATGAATTTTCAAACTACATTAATGATATGAATATGCAGGATGAATTTCACACGAATTTTCACACATCACTAATATCTAAAATCGACTACTTTAACAGGGCGAAGTGAGCCAAACTTAGAAACTCCCAGCGTGTAAAGCTGTAGAACACAGCCTCTGTTGTCGAACCGAGCCTGTCCCTGGCCAAGTTCGGGCACCAAATATAGTGATCTTTAGTTCTCAGGTGATGGGTTACTTGCCCAGCGAATTTCGTTCAGATCCGGCCAATAGTTACCGAAAAAAATAAAATACAATACACACACCTTGAGTTAAACTATAAGCTTCCGTATGCCTACGCCGGGAGAAGAAGAAGAAGAAGAAGAGGAGTACTAGTAGTAGTAGTAGTAGTAGTAGTAGTAGTAGTAGTAGTAGTAGTAGTAGTTGTAGTTGTTGTTGTTGTTGTTGTTGTTGTTGTTGTTGTTGTTGTTGTTGTTGTTGTTGGTTGTTGTTGTTGTTGTTGTTGTTGTTGTTGTTGTTGTTGTTGTTGTTGTTGTTGTTGTTGTTATTATTATTATTATTATTATTATTATTATTATTATTATTATTATTATTATTATTATTATTATTATTATTATTATTATTAAGGAGAGGCTACAATCAGTAAAGTTTTGTCGTTTTACTATCTCATGTGAACATGATAATGCGACTAGTTTATCTTTCAAGAGATATCAATGACGCAAAGGATGGTTCTGCACTTAAACAAGAAAATGAAATGAAATCTTTGAGTTTTACGTCCCACGTGTATGCCGGTTAGACTAAAGGAGACGGTGATGATGAGAAATGAATGAAGTGGTGGAATGAAAGTGGGAGAAAACGGGAGAACCCTGAGAAAACCCACGAGCACGGTGTTTGTCCATCACAAAGTTCAAACGGCGCGTGCTAGGATCGAACCGGGACCCCAAGCACCGGAGATTAACGCTCTACCACTGAGTCACCACCCCCTCCCCCTGCACTTAAACAAGAGTTCGATCTTCGGCCACTGATGTTGCCTGCGGTCTTGCAGTTCTGGGCTTCGACCTAGCCCTCTCTATCTATGTCTTCGCATAACAATCCAACCACTTCCTCACAGTTCTAGGTATGTTGACTCATCCCAATTCAATCGCAGATAAAATACTATCTATGGATGTTGGATTAGTGATGCAGAGCTCATCTTTGGTGAGAGAATCTCCTGATTTAATTCCGGGCCATGTGAACTTGTGATAGACATTGTGCTTCTAGTTTTCCTCGAGGTTCTTCAATGAAAGACTGAATGTAAACACAGACTTGTGTTGAAGATCAGAGTAAGATTTTGTATACATTTATTTATTGTCTTGTTCTACATTTATGAGTGCTATTACCTTTATTTTTATTCAAGGATAAGCTCTACTTACATATACGAATATAATTATCTTTGGGGAAATTATGGTAAGTGTGACTTATTAAAAAAAATCGTGAAGCTACTTAATGACTTCTATCAGTACATAAACCTTGCCTATAAGTCACCACTGAAAGTTAAATTACCTCAGGCATTTTTGAAATGTGTATTTGGTTTCTGTTTCAACTGTAAAAATACTTTTTTTATATATAAAACTGTGACATTCATTACAAAAATTAGTGTATTTTCGGGATTATAAAAATCGATCAGTTATTACGTTTGTCAATAAAACATTGGCATTATTTGCAATTTCTTAAATATATGTAAAGAAAAAACTAGGTTTTGACCTAAAAACCAATATATAATGTAAAGTAATCTCATTATTTATAATGATTTATAAACAAACAGAAAAGTATGAGATTCAGTAAGCTACTCGTGGATTTCATAAGTTGGTTACAACAACTATTATAGCGACAGATCATTAAATTTGTCTTGAGCTCCTTAAGACTTACAGCTCTTAATATTTCTTCAGATTCGGTTAACAATCGAATTCAGGATTTATATTTCGAGGTGAGAAGTCACATATACTAATCTATTCAAGGAACACATTTCAACTTATAAGGAGGAATACTTTCTACAATTTTAATACTTTGCACTTCTTTGCAGGTATTTTAATATGAACTACTGCTTCATTTATCATAGAAATATCCATAATGTTAGTCACATTATCTTTGAAAGTTTCAAGTATAAATGTATTCATTCCAAAGTTATAGTTTTCCATTTACTTATGTAAAGTGCTTTCAAAACTAGAAACAAATTAACAGCTCAAAAGCAATGCAGATTTGTTTTGAAGAAGGAGCTCTACGTCACATAGTTATCGCGGTCACTCAGCGAGGGTCGAATCATAAATGTCATTTTAGCAACAGTGGGTGGAGGGTTTCCTTGGCGAAACAGACCTTAACATTCCAATGTTGCCGCTAGAAAGCACGTGTTTTCAGAAGGAAAGAAGCTATTTTAGTCTTTCGTTTGTTTGTGCGTGGTAATGATTAAAAACCACATACACAGCCCTCCTTTCCCAACATGCACAAATGGGACGAGAAACATAACCTTTCATCCATCCAAACGAACCAATATTTCGAGACCTTCCTTTTCGTTAAGACTCACAGCACAGCTCCTGCTGATGACTTACCGGAATGCGCACAAAGTGGCAACAGCGTACCACATGCTTCTCCAAAGGTCAATTTTTTTCTAGTTTTGAAAGCACTTTAATTAAACGTAATACCATAGTAACATTTGAATTATATTCGGTCTTTTGTTTAGAACTAAAGGTTGCTATTTTATCTCTTTAAAAAAAGTTTCAGAAATATAAATTATGGAAGGCGATGTGCTGACCATCCATCAAATAACTGAAGTTAATCTGGCCGATCATAGTTGTTTATCGACTGTAATGGAAGAGAATTTAGCTCCCAGCCATAAACCTATGACTCAGAAAAATCTAAAACTCTCTCTCTCCTCTTATAAACACATACTTCATCCTCTTTATTAAAAAAAGAAAAAAAAATGTGCAACAAAGAATAGAACACAGGCCCCGAACGGATGGTACAGAGTATGGATCCATTAATCTAAAGAAAAACATATAACACCGCTCATGTAACCTATAAATATGAGCTATATCTTTTGATTTAAGTTGTAAAAGTATGTAACAGCTCACTAGTTTTATTCTTTCTTCTTTTTGTTAACTTTTATCATCTTTCTCTAGTGTCCTGTGTGAACTGCAATATATATATATATACACAGGGTGTTTCAAAACAACACCGACAACGTTTGGCAGGTGATTCCTGATACCAAGATAAAACAAAAAGTATACATCAACTTAGGTGCCAAAACAGACTACAAAGAGAACGCAAATGATTGAAAACACAAAAAACAAACAGAAGCCTACCATCTTCTTGAAAGCAAAAGAAAATGAAAATATTACCACAGTTAAGGCGAACTTTGTCAGATTAGTAAATCCCGCTAAAGAAAAAATAAAAATAACAGCAATGAAAGAAACGAAAAATACATTAATTGTGGAAACTGCCTCAAATGCAGACATGGCTAAGATAACGAATAACAGAAACCTGCATCAGATGGTTAAAGTCGAAAAGCCAAAAAAGAAAAAACCGTTGTTGATAATATATGATGTTCCAGCGGAATACACCAACGAAGAGCTGGTAGAAACATTGGTAGAAACATTAATTGAACAGAACTTTGAGGAAGAAGAAATAGAAAAAGCGAAAGAGGAAATAAAACCACGCTTTAGAACGGGACCCAAGAACAAAAGCAAATGCCATCTCGTAATCGAAACGAGCGCCGGGATAAGAAGGAAGCTCATTGGAGAAGGTAAAATATATCTGATGTATGAGGTTCACGGAGTCAAAGACTGTAACTATCCCAAGGTTTTGTTTCAACTATGGTCACGTGAGTAAACATTGCAAGGAGGAGGAAAAAATCTGCATACAGTGCGGAAAACATGGACATGAACGTTCAAATTGTATTGAAAAAGACAAGGCAAAGATCTGTATACCGTGCAACAAAAGAAAAAAGAAATGTGAGGCTAAATCAGAGAAGGACTGCGCGACCTACAAAATGTTTTACGAGCGCACCATCGCAAGGATAGACTATGATGGATAAGTATCCTGAAAGATTTATTTATAAACAACAAGGAAAAAACACAAAAAGTAAAAAGAAAAGTCAGTCCAATATAATAAGAGATAAAAGTAGGTCTGAAAATAGAAGCAAGAATTTCTTAAAAGCAAAATTTGAAGATTGGCTAGAAAAATCAACACCAATAAGCAGCGCAGAAAAGGATATTATAATAGAAGGGGGATATATCGATCTTGAAGATACGAATACGTGTGTAATGCATCTCATTAATCCTGATTTGACAACATTCCCAAAAGGTTTTGCTGAGAACGTGGTTAAAACTCATGAAAACTTTAAAATAGACAAAATGTATTATGTGGATATTAAAGAGGGAGACAAAGTCATCAGAGTAAATTACTCCTCGAATAAGTTTCGCACCAACTTCATCCATATAAGATCAAATAAAGAATCGACTCTGGAAGACCTAGAAATAGTGTTAAGATTTATTTTAACCCTGGAGATAAGTAAAGATAAAATAAGAAAAGAAATTCTAGTTCCAGCACTTGCGATGGGGTTATGGAGCAAAAAGCCGCAAGAAGTAATCCAGAGATTATTCAAAACAATAAAAAATACACAAAAACTAACTCTAAAAATGAAAATAATGGACTCAAGACTCCTCAGTAGCTCAAAACTGGCACTTGAATATTACGAAAAAGAATGTAGCGAGACGGTTTGTCATGGGTACAATGAGAATGAAGTTAGAAAAGACTTAGAACACCCACAAACAAAAATAATGAAAGAAAGTATTAAAGAGATGGAAAAGAAAACAGATTGGGATGCATCTGACAAGATGGACAGACTACTAATAGGAAGGGAAAAATATGAGAACAAAGAAATACCGGACACGGAAAAACTATATAAAAACATTGAAACGCAGATGATCCTTGGAAGATTAGAAGAACCTAAATTGCTAACTACGGCATTGAGACACTTAGTGCGACAACATATTGAACTCGGAAAAACCATTGTCTTCCCGCAGTTGGAAGACGTGGATGAAATAGAACTAAAGGCAAATGGGATAACATCTGATCCATACCATCTTTTAGAACATGTCAACAAAGTATACAAAAGAAGAGAAATGACACTGGACTTGCAAAAGGTGTATAGAGAGTTCGCTAAACAATATGGGAGAATCGTCTATGACCATAAAGCAGAGTGGCCACACTGCCACGTCAAAATTTTTAATCCTTGACCATCAAAATGGTTGAATTAACTGCAAACAATACGACTAAAATCATGCAGATAAACGCAGGAAACTCAATAACGGTCATGGACGAGATTCAAGAATTAGCAGAAAAAGAGGAGATAGATATTATTCTCATACAGGAACCCTACACCAAAAACAATAAATTAACGGTGATGGGATCAATTGAAGTTATCTATGCAGGAGAGAAACCTAAAACTAACGCAGGTGATAAACCAGGCACGGGGGAGAAACCGAACAAAAATAACACAGGAGAGAAACCAATGGCAGTTATAGTAAATAGAAACAAGAATTTCAAAACATTAAATTTAATTCAATTTAGAGATCCGTGGACAATTAGCATCGAACTTAAAACAGAAATGGGAAATTATAAAATCATAAATTGCTACTGTCAGTTTAGTCTGGACATCGAACCTTTTTTAATAAATTTGACAAAAATATGCGAAACATATAAAAACGACGAAATACTTATTTGTATGGATGCAAATGCCAAATCACCAATCTGGAATAGTAGGATTACAGATGAAAAAGGGAAGAAGCTAGAAGAAATGATCGCGCAAAATGAGCTAGTGGTTATAAACGAAGAAGGACATCCGCCAACATTTAGAAACACGCAAGGTGGGGAATCGAATATAGAAGTAACATTATCAACATTACATTAACTAAGTAACAGAATATGCAACTGGAGGGTCTTAGATACGGCCACGCTAAGTGAGCACAATGTTATTATGTTCGAGATTGACGGTACAAATGTGAAAGAAAATATGAAAGCACAAGAAAACACACTAGTCTACAACACCAAAAGAATAAACTGGGAAAAATTTTGGAGAAACATAAACTTACCGAATATAAATGATGATGATGATGTGGATGATTTGTCAGTAAAAATAGAAGCCGAGATAATAAACGCTATCAAAAGTTCAACAAAAACAAAATCACAATATGACAAACCGATTAAAACAAAAAAATTTTGGAATGGGGAGTTGCAAAATCTAAAAACGAAAACCAGAAAAGCAAGGAAATTATACCAAGCCACGTGGGATGCCGAACTCAAAGGAAGAAGATTAGAAAAATATAGAAAAATTAAAAGCAAATATCAAGATAAATTAAAAGAAACAAAATTAAAAAGTTGGAAAGCATTTTTAAGGGAAAACATAAATCTAGACATATGGGGCGAACCATATAAAATAATTAGTAACAAAGTAAACAAGCCAACAACACTTTCTACCCTCAAAATGGACAATGGAGAACATACCAAGGGTTGGGAAAATACAGTAAATTATTTAATGACAAAGCTCTTACCGACTGACGACCCAACTAAAGACAACGATGAACATAGGCAGGTACGAAATCAGATGAAAATACCACCTAGAAATGATGAACAAATAGAAAAAACTACAAACGAAGAGATAATAGCATACATAAAAATGCTGAAAAACAAGAAAGCCGCAGGACCGGATAATATAAAATCAGAAATATACAAGGATCAAGTGGAGAAATGGGCACCATACTTATCAAGACTGTACAACTTGTGTCTAAAACAGAGAAGGGTACCTAAAAACTGGAAGAAAGCCAATTTAGTCATAATCAAAAAGAATGACGACAAAATGAACGACGATCCAAAAGCTTACAGACCAATATGTCTCCTAAATACAATTGGCAAACTCTTCGAAACAGTTATCGTAAAAAGATTAAACAAATACGGAAATATAATGATAGGCTACAACATGGTTTTCGGAAAGGAAGAAGTACTGAGACTGCAATAAGGAGACTTTTGGAACTAATTGAAAAGGGTAAGACGGAGAAATATCAGGTAGTAATATACGTAGATATAAGTGGGGCCTTTGATAACCTATGGTGGCCATCACTATTTAAGCAATTTAAAGAAATGGGGGGTACCAAAGTCTCTGTATGAATTGATGATAGATTACTGTACCGATAGGAACACAACATACATAGCACCAAATAAAAATATAACTACATACAGTACAAAAGGATGCCCACAAGGATCCATATCTGGCCCTACATTGTGGGATATTGTAATAGATCCATGTTTGAAATGTCTTAATCGACTTGAAGAAACAGAGGGAGTAGTTGGTTATGCTGATGACATAGCGATAGTGTTGTCGGCATCTTCAAGACACGAAGTAGAAAGAAAGGGAAACATAATACTAGAAAAGCTACAAAAATGGTGTTCAACAAATAATTTAACACTTTCCGGAACAAAAACAAAGTATACAATTTTTGGACAGAAAATTCAGAGAGGTCCTATTCTAAAGATATCCAACAAAAAGATAGACAGAGTTTAAGTACCTGGGAGTATGGATAGATGAAAAATTAAATTACGGAAAACATATAGAGGAGATTACGAATAAGAGCAAAAAAGTAGCACACAAATTACTAACAATAGCAAGAAGAGACTACCAAATCCCTAAGAGGATATTGCAAACTTACAACAAAACAGTGATCATGCCAGTACTTAGCTATTGTGCCAGTGTGTGGTGCCACAGACTTTTTATGAACATAAAACTAAGACAAACAATAAATCGGGCACAAAGAGGGGTACTTATAAGAACCCTAAATGTAATAAAAACCATGTCAACGGAGGCTCTACAGGTACTGGCTCAGGAAGAACCAATACATTTCCAGGTACTAAGACAGGCCTATAAAATGTGGACGAAAAATAATGAAAATGCAAAAATTTTAGAAATACTAGGACAAATTCCAAATAACGAAGCAGAGTTAGATAAAATTATTGAAAGGAAATGGCAACGGGAATGGGAAAACTCAAGTAAAGGACAGAAACTAAAAGAATACATACCGACGATACAAATAAGGAAAGAGATGCCAAACCTAAATAAGGAGACCATGGAGACACTTTCTGGCCATGGACCATTTAAGTCACATTTATACAGGATCACCATAGAAGAAAATCAGACATGTATCTGCGGAATGGCCCAGACACCCGAACATGTAACATGGACTTGTGCACACTTTATAACTAGAAGATATAATAAATATTAGAGACGAACTCAAAAATGAAACATGGGAAAACATCAGACAGGATAAAATAAAGCTACAGAAGTTCCAAGAATTGACAAAACACGTAGTGGGAAACATGTGGAACAGAAGAATTGAAAATAGAAGAAGGAGAGAACGGAACACAGACTAGTTTTAGAGAAAATATAACATACAGAATTCTGCTTACAAATAATAAATGCATTTTATAAAATTCCTGGAATGAAAACCGGAATAGGAAGACGCTACTCTTGTTTTGTGTTTAGTGTTTAGTGTCAGTGCTAGTGTCATATTGTTAATTGTGTGTCCTATATGTGAATGTTTGGTGCGATCTCAAGAAATAAACAAATAACATAAAAAGAAGTAATAAAAGCCAGGAAAAACTCTGAAGAAATTTGTACAAACCAATATTTGTTTCGCACTGTCTCTCTTGTTGTTATATTGCTATTAATGTATATTCTTTTTAATTTACTTTCAGGTGGCGGTAGAGGAAACAGCCCAAAATAGTGCAAAAAAAAAAAAAAAATTTTTTAATGAATGACAACTGATAAAAAAAAGAAAATTATCTTTTATATATTTGTAATATTCTTTTACAGGTTTGTCCGTTTTTTTGTAAAAAAGGAAAATAATAATAATAAAAATGAAATAAAAAAATAAAAAAAGGTACATTAAAGGGCATGGTTTAAAGTATTAGATGCCATGCTAGTAAAATATGCCTCACCTCAACCTGCTGAGGAATAATAGCCGAAAAAAAGAGATACACGAAAATAAAAGTAAAGAGAGAAAATAAAGGCAGAGGCAAAGTAGCGACTGCCCTATAATAAGTCCAAAAGTAATTGGCAACGGCAGGGGAATGTAGAGGCCTTAAAACAAAACAAAAAAAAAAAAGGCAAAAATGATTCCTTTCGGAGTTATAGGCTGCCGAAAACACTAAAAAAATGAACTTTAAAGGTCCATAGCTCCAAAACTATGGGACCTACCGTAGTCGGGTCAAGACTTCACTTAGGAACTGGTATGAGCTCTATCCAAGTATCCAACTTTCAGAATCCTAAAGTACTCACGCAACATTTTTTACGGAAGGAGTTTGGCTACGGGCATATAATCTGAAGTACTCACAAACTACCTCTATAAAAATAGTTGAGGAAGTACCGCAGGATTCTGGAAGTCGGATATTTGGATAGGGCACATACCAGTTCCGAAGTGGTCTTGAACCGACTACTATCGGTCCCATAGTTTTGGAGCTATGGACCTTTAAAGTTCAGTTTTTCATGTTTTCGGAGCATGAAGCCGAAAGGAAGCATTTGTGCACCCAGGTTGCTCTATACTTTTTGTCCTATCTTGGTATCAGGAATCACGTCGCAAACGTTGTCGGTGTTGTTTTGAAACACCCTGTATATATAGATTTTGTTAGGGATTTTGACTTTCAAATCTCTAGGATTTTGTTAGGGATTTTGACTTTCAAATCTCTAGAACATTTAATTAAATTGTGAAGTTGTAGAAAGTTACGCATACGGATTTTATCCTTATATTAAGGGCCAAACATTTTTTTATTATGCAAGACAATATAAGCCTATCACAACACCAAAACAATGTCAGAATTTTAAAGAAAATTAAGAAATGTTTTAAACTGAATGTACTGTCACAGACTCTATTCAAGTCAATTATTAAACTTTTATCCGTAATTGTATTTTTAGTGGTGGCCCCGCATAGTGTAGTCGCTAACGCTCTATACGCTTTCGGTGCGAGCGGTCCGGGTTCGATTTCCGGTGAGGGCACTCGGTCGAAAAATTGCAACAAGCGTTTCCAGGCCAGCCATTCTGATTGAGGTTTTCCTAGGTTTTTCTCATTCACACCAGGCAAATGCTGGGGTGGAACCTAACATGTAGGTTCCAGGCCGCTTCCTTCCCCAATCATTTCTTTCTTCCCTTTCCCTGGATAGTGAGATCGCCGAGGGATGTTATCTCTCAAAACGTGACAAGCTAAATGGCCATAGGTGCTGAACGCCCAGAAATCTAAATCCCAATCTTGGCATTTTTAGTTAATTACTCTTCAAATAACACACAAAACAATTAAAAAAAAAAAAAAAACTTTAAATATTTCAAAACTCAACTGTGCATTCTTTATCTGTAAAAACTACTATGTAATTATGTCTTTACATTTGATTCCAAATACTGGAATTATCTACATTTCATAAGTCATAGTGTAAGTTCGTGCATTCACAAATTGATGAAAGAAGTATATTCATAGGTACACGTACTTACGATTTCACCACGAGTTCAGTAAGTGCAACCTCAGTGCGAAAAAAAAAAAAAAAAAAAAAAAAACTTTGCATTCCGAGTTAGTATTAGTTGCAACAAAAATCTCAAAAACGTTGTATCAACACTTTGGAGCTAATCTCACCATTAAAAACACACAAAAGTATATCATCAACTGAACGTCTTTTAATCATTATCTATAAATCTAAGGAACGTATTCGTTTCATATTTGTCAATGCCAACTCATAAATCAATACTTGCAAAGTTTCAGCGAACATAAATCAACATAAAATTACACACATTAAAATCGTTCCCCCAAACTCTATTCTCTCATTTCACTATAAACAAAATATTCACAAATATTGGTATACAAATCCTCAATGTCTAAATTAAAAAAAAAAAAAAAAAAAAAAAAAAAAAAAAAGGTTGTTGCTATATAACTACAATACCTCTCGCGTATGTCTCGTCCTATGTTAACCATGGAAAACACATAATGTAACCGCAGTACCTGAAGGTAGGTTCTCAATTGAGTGAACTAGATACACTCTAATTAGAAATCTGCAAAATACGCCTATATAAAATTATTTTTTAATAATTCCAAATTATCTCTAGAACTATATACCACAGTATTGCGAGTGGTGATGATATTTAATGAGAAATGCAAACAGGCTACTACTCACCGCAAAAGATCTCTAGTAGAGTTTCCTTCTACATGTAACAAGTAGCGCTTTCGGAAGAAAACCCTTTCTTCATCGGTTTGCTTAAAATTCAAAAAGGATTTAAAACATGAAGGAGAATTTGGAAGGGTAAAAAAGGTAAAGAAATGTAGAAAATAACTCTGTCAAAAAACTTAAACACATGGGAATAGCACTCATTACACACTGCTGTTCACTGTTTACTTTTCTTGCTTTCCAGATGGCGAAAGCATGTAATGAGATTACTCTAAATAATATTTATTGCTCCTCTATCCAAATTACGAATGTCTCTCTCTCTCTCTCTGGATATAATATGATTCTTTGATGTTTCGTTCCGTTGTTGTTTTTACATTTTCAATCAAACAGGACACCGCGATGTGACGGTTAGAATCTCTCAGATGCGTTGCTAGACCAGACAGCTGTTCTCTCGAAACCAGGAAGAAAATTAAACAGTGAACAACAGTGTGCAATGACAGTGAGTGCCATTCTCATATGTTTAATTTTTTGGCTGAAGATTTGTTTTTTTACATTTCTTAACATTTTTTACCCTTCCAAATTTTCCTTTATGTTTTAAATCCTTTATGAATTTAAGCAAGCCGATGAAGAGGTTTCTTCCGAAAGCGCTACTTATCACATGTGGAACACTCTACTATAGATCTTTTGCGATGAGTAGTAGCCTTTTTGCTTTTCTCATTATCTCTAGAACTACCTGGCTTATTTTTCCAGACAAAGTCAATTTTCTTGACTTTTCCCAATTTTTCAGGATTCTAATTGAGCAGTCTTCTGCAGATTTCTAACAAGTGTTCCATTGGAATTAAAACACATTTTGAATTTATTGTTTGCACTACATATTACTACACTTACGTAAAAACACTAAATGTTTAGAGCATACCTTACACTAGTCAATGTCTTTAACTCCTGATCTATTTCACATTCAATTTTACAAACTAATCTCTCCTTAATTTGTGGGAATCGTCCAAGAGGAAACCCTTCTACTTCAACTCTGAAATAGAAAGAATAAAAAATGTGATGTAAAAAATAAATAAATAAACAACTAAAAATAAATTTCATAGTTATTTTAGCTCAGTTTAATATAGTAAAGGAAAAAATATATCATTTTAAATCTTGTTGAATGCAAATATATTTTAATTATTTTAAAGTTTTCTTTATCATACAACCTGAAGTAGATGCAGTCAAGTTTTCATCAATTATTAGAACGTCATTATTGTTTCTGTTTTCTTTGTATATTGTTGAAACATCTCCGCTAAAGTGTTTTCTAATCATCATTTGGCGAGATTTGTACACTTACTGTAAGACGTATATGTACGCACTTGCTGCACCACACTTTTGACCAAACAGAACCGAAGTCAAGAGAGCTGTTATTGAATATTCTCATATAATAAGAAGGATCTGACGTCGTAGGATATCCACGTTGACAGGGTTACTATGCCATATGCTAGTGACAAATGAAATTAAATCTAAGTTTTACGTACTACGGTTATGCTGGCTACGCTAAAGGAGACGGTGATGATGAGAAATGGTGGATGAAGAAAGTGAGAGGAAACGGGAAAACCCCAAGAAAACCCACGCACTCAGTGTTTTTCTCCACCACAGAGTTTGTTTGGCGCGAACTTGGGTCGAATCAAGGATCCCATGCACCAGAGGTAAGCGCTCTACTATTGAGCCAATGTAGCCGACAACAATGAAACAGTCATCTGAATTCAGGGAGCGGAGAGCTTGAAGGTGACTCTCTACCAGGAAAACCTAATGAAGCAGTAACCACACCCAAATTGCTAGATAGAGGGCTTATCAACTGTAAGTGTTGACAAAATTATCACCTAGCATTAGAAATGAAAAAAAAAAAAAATGTCAGCGAGATTGGTACCTAAGCCCTTGAACCTTGATCGAAAGACTACCAGATGCAACTATTCGAGGGACAATCTTCACTTTTGCGACCATATCAGATTCTTTTCTGACTCGATTCTTAACACTAGATCCGGAAAATGAAAATGAAATGAAATCCAAGTTTTACGTCCCACGATTATGACGGTTAGGCTAAAGGGGACGGTGAAGATGAGAAATGAATGAAATGGTGGAATGAAGTGGGAGGAAACGGGAGAACCCCGAGAAAACCCACAAGCACGGTGTTTGTCCACCACAAAGTCCACACGGCGCGAGCTGAGATCGAACCAGAGACCCCAAGCATCGGAGGTGAACGCTCTACCACTGAGCCACCGCGCCCCCCAACACTAGATCCGGGTCCATCAGTATCAACTGGAGTCAAAACGAAGTTTTAAGCAATAGGAACATTTATCATTCACACTTGCAAAGAAGACTTAAGTTATTTTTGGAATTTGGATCGGGTGATGATGGAAGATTATCTTCCAAAAGAACAAACAGTAATTGAAGATTATTATGCAAACCTCCTATGAAAGCTGCATGATCATATCCAGCAGAAGGTTGACGGGATGCTCTTTTCCATCTGGACAATATCCCCATCCATCATTTTTACCAGTGCATAAACGCACTAAACACCGATACATCGATGGGCAAATGCTTTGAATTGTCAGAGGACTATCTTCAAAAGCAACATTAAACTTAAGCTCTCAGCTGCTCCTTTTATGGTTAGATTTAGATTTTTTGTCACAATTCTGGTATATACGCTCTCACGCACACTCCGAAACAAAAAAGAATCATCCATCACTTTTTCTGTGCAAATCCCATTCATGTGTATTTGTAATTGTGTTAATACATATTCTATCTCGCGTATGCTAAATGATTTCCGCACCTGAACCATCTGAATCTGTTTTGAATAATTTCCCATATCTTTTAATGGACTGTCAAAAGTTTTAATGTCTTCTTGGCATCTTTTGCAGTGTTCAGGAAGATGGCGGAGCAACTTCTTTAACTTGAAAATTTTAAATGGGGAACCCCATTTGTTATTGCACATTTGGATTCTCCAGAAAAACTGACGGTGATTTAACCCAGAATTGAAAACAGTACCTTCAAGGATAGCGCTTAAATGACACGGAAAAAAGCGAGGGAACCAAAACGTTATGAAAATGAGAATTGTCAATCCCGTACTCTGTGGCCATGCGGTTAGCGTACTGGACTGCGTAATCAGAGGTCCTAAGTTCGATTCCTGTGCTGAGTAACATTTTTGTGTGCATTTTCTGTACTCAAATAATGAATTCATACATTTCAACTTCAATAAAAATAATGTATAAGGTCGATGCATAAGTTCGTGCGTTGACTTTTGGGTTGGCAACAATGCAGCGTGAAGCGATTGTTTATCGTTATTCTGTTGTTTTATTGTAATTTGGAGTTTGTGTGTTATAAAACACAGGTTTTCTTAATTGTGAACGTGTTATTGCATATATTTCAAACTAATATGAAATCTTAAATTGAGAAAAGTAACAATTTCCGTCACATTTTACTCTTCGAGTTTAACCGAGTATCCAGTGCAGCAGAAGCTACGAGAACAATTGTGTAGTGTACGGGAAGGAAGCAACTGCTGAAGGAACAGTACAGAAATGGTTTTCCCATTTTTGAGCAGGACGGTTTGATTTGTCTGATGATCTACGTTCTGGAAGACCTTCAGATTTTGACGAAAATAGCTTGAATGAGTTGCTTCATGAGAATCCTCGTCAAACAACGCGGGATAAAGCGCAAGTTTTTGAATGTGATCAGTCAACTATTGTACGCCATTGGCATTTGATGGGTAAGGTACAGAAATTGGGTAGATGGGTATTACATGTGTTAAGTGCCAGTAACAAAAATCAACGAGTAAACATCTTTTCGTCATTGCTTGCCCGGCACCGGTTGGCTTGTGATAGGCACAAAGCATTCCTTTCGAACACTGTCTCAGGTGACGAGAAATGGTGCCTGTATGTCAACATGAAGAAGAGGAAAGAGTGACTCAGCCCATAAAAAAAAAGTAACTCCCAGTGCCAAGGATGGTGCCCATTCACAGAAAATCATGTTGTAGTTTGATGGAACAAAGATGGCATTCTTCACCATGAACTTCTTCCGAAAAACGTAACGATTACTTCAGCTGTGTATAGTGACCAGCTAAGTCGGCTTGCTGTTGCTGTTGAAAACAAAAGACCGGGACAACTTGTCTTATCACTCCATGATAATGCTCGCCCGCATACGACGAAATTGACCAAAGATGTGATTGTTGAACTTTCCTGGGAACTACTACATCTTTCGTATTCCTCTGACCTTGCCCCCTCAGATTTACATCTTTTCAGCTCTCTCTCTAACCACATTCAGGGGCAAATGTTTCCTGATGAAACTTCTCTTGACCAATGGCTAAGAGATTTATTTCAGTCAAAACCCAAACAGTTCTACAGGCTAGGCACTGAACTGCTACCTGAACGTTAGCAGGTCATAATAGTGGAGATGAATACATCACTGAGTAATTGTGAGTGACAGTAAAATGTATGCAATGTATTGTTACACTCGTAGAATATGTTAATGTTATGTCTATGTTGTATTTGTATTTGAATTAACAGAACAGCAGAATAAAAATAAAATATAAAATATAAGAACCGCACGAACTTATGCATCGACCCAATATTTGTCCATAATTTATTAACTTGCAAGAAAATACAAATGGCTAAATGACAACAAAAATGGTTTGTTTTTGTTGTAAATATTCGTATGAATTCTAACCCTAATAGCCCTATTATTAAGAAACACGTCATAAAGCTAGTTTGCAAAACAATTATTGAAATTTTTATTGTATGTAACTTGAAGAAAGTACTAATTGAAGTTAAAACGTATGGACTTATTTATGGAAATAACAAAAGAAAAAAAGATTGACTTTATCAGGGATGGAACTTAGGACCTCTTGCCCTGCAATCCATGAAGGCACTGTTTTCAATTCTGGGTCAAATTGATGTCACTTTTTCTGGAGAATCTAAATGTGCAATAACAAATGGTTCTCATTTAAAATTTTCAAGTTAACCACTTTACTCCTGAAGGGGTGGGGATAGAGGGTTGCGTTTGGTATCATTGGGTAGCATTTTTTTAAACTATTTAACACGTGTTTTCTTGTTTTGTTTTGTTTTGCTGATCTGTACATTTCGCGAGATATTGGACCGTTCCGGGACTTTTTTTCCGCACGTCCCACGGTTATGCCGGTTAGGCTAAAGGAGACGGTGATTATGAGAAATGAATGAAATAGTGGATTGAAGAAAGTGGGAGGAAACGAGAGAACCTCGAGAAAATGCACGAGCACAGTGTTTGTCCACCACAAAGTCCACACAGCGCGAGCTAGGATCGAACCAGGGACCCCAAGCACCGAAGGTGGTACTCTCAACAGTAACGACTGGTACAGATTATGTTTAACTAATTTTCTTACGTTCCATCCACCGTCATGTCATACTGCTTCAGTTGTTTCTGATTCCTTTGTCTCTCTCCCAACTAAGATGTTTATCTGTGTTAGACCAAAGTAGGAAGAAGACAGGCAATTACCAATCTCAGACCAATAAAGAAAGAAAGAATATGCAAATGGTGTAGAATAATGTGCTCAAAAGTACTACGAAAAAATTCTCGTGCCTCAATAAATACTTCACCCAATCAACCTATACACTTAAATTTTTTTATCCCTTGAGATTGCAGTTTTTTCTTGCATTGCTTCTAATGCGTCCTAATTTCCAAGCTCTTCATTTCGTCGAATAATGTTAGCCACAGCTTTATAACAGTTTATAATAAATACATATTCTTTATACAATTTAAATTCTGTACACGTTGTTCTCTCTATATATACGAGGGTGATTCAGAAAGTAATGCCTCCAAGGTGGTATCTTTAATTTGTATTTGACAGAAAACACCGATACAGATATCAGTGGAAAGCTTGCAATGTCAGCTACAAATGGTGGCATTATCTTTCAACATAGTCCCCATTACGGACAACACACTTGCGCCAACACGAAACAAGGCTTTTCATGCTGGTGGCTGCTGGAGACACTATTGCCAAACTGCTGCTTCCACCTCCGCGTCACAACTGTAGCGTTGGACCTGAAGGTGATCCCTAAGTTTGAGGAAGAACCAAAAGTCTCACGGCGCAAGATCCGGATTATGGGCAGGATGTCAACAAACACTTTGCCAGCACATCGGACAACTTTGAATCTTTTGGCGGAGGAGTGGACGTGTGGCTGTACTCCATCGACTGACTCTTCGTTTCTGAATAGTAATGGTGTATCCACGACTCGTCGCCGGCGATGAATGTTCCTTCCGCAGTCCGAAATTCAATGACAGCCCGCTGATTCAACCGGACGTCACCACTGGATTCCATGGATTGCTTTATTACTCTGGAACGAGAAGAGATAGGACAGTGAAACAAGTGATATTCTATTGCTTAAATATCAGTGAATTAATGATAAACAATTCACAATGTTTGCAGTACTATTGGCCAAGTAGTGGGCTTGGAGGCATTATTTTCTGAATCCCTCGTAGTTTACAGTGGCTTACAAAAAAGTTCAACAACTGAGACAACTTAACAACGCATGATGCATGAGTGAAGTACACGATACAGATTTTCATGTAAAAATAATGTGTTTATCCAGTGGCGGCTCCAGAGTTCTACAAGAGGGAAGTTCTATCATAAATGGCAGTGAAACTGTTTTTACTCCTCTCCCAGTAAAATCAATCCTTAACTTAGAGGCCTCCTATGATATTAACTTTGAAGACATTCATTAAATTCTTATATTGGCAGTAACGTACGTAATGGGGTCAGGATTTAAACCTTCCTGAGCAAGATGTTATGGAACAAAAAACATTTATTAAACCTATATTAAGATATGAGACAGAGTGCTTAAACCGCACCTTGATGAAATTCTGCGTACACCACTGTATGTGAGGTACAAATATTACTGGAAAAATAACAACGAATTTGTCATTGCATAATCTCATATCGAGTATACTTAATTTTACATATTTTACTTAACACAAATAGTTCAAGCTATTTAAGAAGTGAAAAACAATTGATCTTTAAACTTTCTTTTTTAATTTGAATTTCTCAATCAATTCTGTAAAAATCATCTAATTGCATATTAATTAATATACGTACTTATTAATAGTGTGGTTTGAAACGGAAACAAAAAACTAAGTAATGACTGAAACGAAGACCTAACATTCTTTGATAATTTATTCTACTACAAGACAACTTATCAAATCCCATCCTGTGGGAGCCAATTTATGCAACGACCATATTTATATTTTTCGACCTGTGTTTATTGGGCTGAAGAATAAATTTGCTTCGGAATCCAGTCGAAAAAAAAAAAAAAAAGAAAGAAAGAAATAATTTACAATGTTACATTGATTAATGTTGATTTTATACACTTTATATTTCAAGTTTGTATTGTTCATTTGTTCTTACAATACCGATTCGCTTTTGTTCATGATTGCTTAGCAACATATAGAACGAGTTGTTTATGAAAAGTGGTGAACGTCGTATCGAATCTTAGTACAGAATAAGTGTAAAAACTTATGAGTTCAAATAATCTTTTAAATGCTAATATAGGAAATTTTGATCACTCTGGCATATATTTTCTTGGCATTTATTGTTTAAGCAACTTTTAACCATGGATTACAAACCATTCGTAAATTTTACGAAACAGCATGTCCAAAATTATTGAATGCGCTGAACCGCGAATACGCGGCCGCCCTCCTTCCCAACAGACCTTCCTAGTTCTTACAGCAGAGGCCAATTTTGGTTTGAGAGCCATGTCAGTCGGTTGTATGATAAGTATTTTGAAGGTCTAACAGGGTGTCTAATAAAATTCCAAAATGAAATTTCGTGACTTTTTCGTGACCTTTTCTTCACCAAATCATAAAATTTCCTAACATTTTCAAGAGCAAATTTGGGTGCGAATTAGGCCGAATTTTCATTCATGCGATAGAAACGTACTTTGCTTGCGATTTGGTAGCGTCTAAAGCCGGCCATAGACATTTTTGATGGTGAATTTTGACGTTTTATAGAACAAAATTTTCCAATCTCTACTTACATGTGTACAGCTAAAAAAAAAATCGTGACCCAAAAGCTAAATTTCATGACTTTTTCGTGACTTTCATGACCGTTTTCTGATTTCGTGACTTTTTTGTGACATTCGTGACTTTCGTGACCGATAGACACCCTGTCTAATAGTAATTGGTGCGAAAGGTTTGTAACCACGTTAGTTACTTTTTACAAATTTTAATAAATGTATTTTCTTGTTTTTAACATTAAATGAGTGTTTTCTGGACTATAACAGTGCAAAGAGTTGTGTAATAGCATTGTAACTATTTCTTATCTTCGTTGGTGGAGAAACTATGGGTGGCAGTGAGGAAGAACGTGAAAATAATCAAATAAGAAGGTTGTTGGATGAGATAGCTCCTGATGAAGACTCTAGTGATACTGCTAATGAAGCGCACCCCCATCACTAACCCTATCGCAAACCCGCCACAAGGAGCAAGAAAAAATTGCTTTTACTGTCCGTCACTGAAAACGAGAATGACAGCACACTTGTGTAAGCACTGGAGTTAGGCGATTTGTGCTGAACATAGAGCTGTGTGTTGCGTGGTGTGTGACGAGGGAAAATAACAAAGCTTAGAAAGACAACTTTCAAGTATTGCACCTAACTACTTTCTTCGAAGTTTATATGTAAAATACTACGTTTTTTAATTGCCTTGGTTCTTTTACTTTAGTTATCTATTATAGTAATATCTATAAAACAATTTACCCACATAAATGTAACTATTTCTTCGTGACTTGTAATTCAAGTATACAACTAACAAGTTATATACAAAACTTTTTACATGTACTTGTTCAATAAATTATTCCAAAGGCATCCAATATTATTGTCGATGTAATTTTATTGCCGATTAAGATTTAAAAAAAAAATGTACTGTAATAATAATTAAAAAAAAAAAAAAAAACACAAATTGAGTCGTGAAATGTATGAATGATTTGTAACCACGTAGACACAAAATAAGGTTTGTAATCCAGGGTTAAAACGATAAAAGTGCCAAAATATTGAGTTGGACGAAGTGGTAGGTTATATATAACATAATAGGTTATAATATATAAAAGAGTAAATCCACTGACCCACTTACCAACAGATCTCTGAAACTATTAGGCATAGGACCTTGAGATCTTGTACAGTCCGCAGCAAAAAACCTGCAACATGAGCATGTAAGTTTATTGTGAAACGACGAAGTCTTTTGCTCCAAAATAAGTGTGCAGGGGAAGATGCCGAGGTTTCTCCTGCCGTGATTCGTGCCACTTAGACGTTATGTTGATTCCCTGCGCTGTTAGGCGTAGTTTCACAATAAACTTACATGCTCATGTTGCAGGTTTTTTTGCTGCGGACTGTACTAATGTTTTCCATGGGTCCTAGGCTGTAGATAAAAAGGGATTTTGCGAAACCATGGAATAAACAGGGAATAAAGGAGCCTTAATGGTATTTTGCCGTTCGCCAATCTCCGAAACGATCACGCACAGAATCTTGAAATTTTGTATAAATGCTCCCCTTGCACTTTAATGTTTAAATAAAACAATACTTTGTGAAATGCGACCCCTAAGAGGAAATAAGGGACTTTTAATATTTATTTTGTCGTTCGCCACATTTCCAAAACTATTAGGCGCAGAATTTTGTATAAATGTTTTTCTTGCACTCGAAGGCTCCCTTGTGGTAACATGGGTCGCTTACGCGCCTTTAGGATGTGAAACGCAGAGTCGATTTCCGGCGGGAACTCATGTAGTTTGGATCCCACATTAAGCTGCAGGTCTACGTCTCATATAGCCACGCTGCTTAACGTAACGTTAACAGTTCCTACATGTTCTGATTAAAAAGAAATCTCTGGCTTTCCATGTCTTTTTATAAGATTCCATGATTATATGCAATTCGTGTGAAAAAGAAGGCCTCTTCTCCCCATACAGCTTTTTTTTTTTTAACTGACTGCTTTTATATCCATATTTATTGTCACTATATTTTCATTTCTAAAAAAATACTCCACACTTGCCTACAAACAAGATTACGTATCTCTACATAAAATGCGTACAAATATGACCAGAACTTTTAAATAAAGAAAGGAGAACGGCAGTTTATTTGAATTAAAACTATTAAACTATAATTAAAAAACACGATTAACACAAAATTGTGACCAATGACTTTCGCGGCAGGGAGTTACAGAAATTTACGTCAATAAAGTCCTTTGTTCTTGCTCTAATTCAGTTCGGTATCAATAGCTTCCTCTTTTTCATCACTTTTCCATTTCAGGTGTATCTTCTGTTGCTTTAAGTCTCTCAGTTGTGCACCCAACATTCTCTTCTCAGCTTCCTTTTGTTGTTGTCCTCATTTACCTCTTTCTTCTGCTGGTGCAAATACCCCTCGTAGCATCTCTGAAGCCTTTCATATAAAGCGAAATCTTCTGGTGATTTGTATGGATTCAATGCTTATCAATATGCCTTTCTGTTGAAATAGTCTTTCCATGGCTATCTTCCACTAACAGAATACTCGTTGTTTGCACGGGGAGAATACATTTCATTTTGGACATAAAGTACTAATGTAGGCTGAATTTGGATTTAAATGGCATTGGAAGTGTTACTGTTCATCTCAGTGGCCCCGGAAACTATGGATTGACTAATATCGGTCATTTTCGATTAATTGTATATATATCTCCCCCTTCCCCAAGTTGCGGAGCTGAATTTGGATTAGACGGCATCGGAAGTGTCACTGCTCATCTCAGCAACCCCGAAAACTATGGATTCGATACTAATATAGGTCATATTCGATCATTTTTAAATATCTCCTCCTCCCCTAAGTTGCACCGTGAAAGTGAAATAGTTGCACCGTGAAAGTGAAATAATAGAAACAATCCCAGGCCCGAACATCATGTATGTGGCAAATTTGATCGAGATCGGTCGTGTGTGTCAATGGTTATTAAGTTTTATGTATATTTTATATATCTTCCTCCCTCCACCACGATGTACAGTCAAAGTGAAATGATTAAAACCATTCGAGGCTCGAACCTCATCTGTTAAAAATTTGATCGAGATCTGATCGAGTCCTTTCATTCTTGTATATGTTGCATTTTCATGCGAGAATGACAATACAAATTTTACTACCTTTTATGAATGTATTCTTCAGTGCCAGCAAGAAACTTGCTGCAAGCTGGGTCACATCCTAATTCGTTACAACTCTGAAGAATGAGGGAAGATATGCATTCTTTCTCCGAGCTTTAAGCATGCGCATCATCTATGATATCAGACACATGAAGTTCGTCTAGAAGATGAGAGAATCTCTTTTGACTTACATGGGGTGAATGCTCGTAACTTAGGATCTAACGAACACAGGACTTTAGCTGCTTTGAACTCTAAAGAATTACTCCGCTGAAGTTTGGTAATCATGGAAGTTTGGGTACAACAGCAGTAGTAAAAATTCCTGTTTCTGTTGCTTCCTAGTTACTGTTCCTATTTGTGACAGAAAACATCAGGCAGTAAATCCAATTTCAACATTTTTAATCACAAGACTTTCTGCTTCTGTTCCATCAACAATCAATATGCCTGTATCTGTCAATTTCAGCAATTCTGGTTTCATACATTGAATCATGAAATCTTGTAAAAGTTTTCTACAGCTTCAAAGACGATGGGGCCAACGGTCTTGGAAGTCTCAACCTACGCAGGAAGGGCTGACATTCAATGGCTACCATCTTGCAGAAAGCCAGTTTGTATTTTATAACTGGATCGCTTACTGCCTGCTTCAGCTGATGGTATTCGGCAGCTTTGTTTGTTGTAGAAATCTAATTACATAGTCCCAAATTTCTAGCACCCTCTGAAAAACAAATGGCATCTAATCAGCGGGCATCGCACAACTTCCAGGAAATTTTGTGTTTTATGCGAGCTCAGCAAACTTTTCTCGGCTATCTGGAGAGTCACTGAATAAGCAGTGCAAGAGACGTGGTAAGTTATACATATGCCAGTCCCCTGATTAATCATGCCATTAATCTGGCTTCACTTTACAGATAGTTCTGTCATTTTAAAATGTTCACCATTTATCAAAACAAAAACATCCGAAGAAACGTCAAATTTTCCCCTGATTTTTAATCGGTTTCCATGACTCTCTGATTTTCAGTTCATAGTAACCATGCCTAAATTCAAAGCAAAACAAATGAAATACCCTTGCGCGCTCTAAACTGTAGATACATCTTTTTGCGAAATACGATCTGTTGGGGTGGGGGAGGTAGTAAGGAGGTTGAATATTATTTTATTATTTTGACAGATTTCCGAAACTATTAGTTGTAATATCTTGAAATTTTTGTATACACGTTTTCCTTACACTCTTAGGTTGTAGACAGACACCATTTTACGGCCTCTAAGGGTGGATAGCGAGACTTGAACGATTCCCCCCCCCCCTACATCTCCGAAACTATTACGTGTCCCCCCCCCTACATCTCCGAAACTATTACGTGTATAGTCTTGAAATTTTGTATAAATGGTATAAATGTTCTCCTTGCACTCTATTTAAATATGTCTGTATGCGGAAGGGAGGCTTAAATACTTTTGCCGTTATCTAAGAAACTATTAGGCGTAGAATCTAGAAATTTTGTACATAAATATTTTCCATGTACCTAGACTGAGGAAATAAAGAAGATTTACAGGTCGAAAGTGAATCTTGAGCATTTTCTTCGACTTTTACCAATCTTTGGAACTCTTGGGCATAAGAACTTTGCACTTTGTACAAACGTTTTCCTTGAACCTTAGGCCGAGAGTGATATTTACGAGGAATGAAAGAAAAAGAAAAGGCTACAACTACAAAGTATAAGACTTTTATGTTATTCACTGTAACTTCATGAAAATTTATTTGTAGATTAATAACATATCTGCAGGTTTGAAGACTTCGGATTCTGATCATGTACACCCGAGAAGTGGATATTAAAAATGATGACTCGTCTGGAAAATTGGTGAAGAGTAGGAACAGGTCACCTGTGCGGTTCCTAGGGGGGAAAAAAAAGGAAAGAAAAAAAAAACTATACTTGCTGACATTCATAGGCAGATTGTAGATGTGTATAGGAAGGGCTAAATTTCACAGCAATTGTATAGGAAAGTGCTGTCATGCCTTCAAAGAAAGACGGACCAATGAAAACCCTGGACAACCTTTCTACAGTCCTGACCTAGCCCCAGTGACTAGGTCACCCTTTCACCTTTTTCCTGTTCTAAAGCAAAAAATGCCTTGCTACCATTATCTGGCATGTGATTATGTCAAAACCGCTGCCCCACGGTGGCTACGAGAACTTGACGCAGATTTCTATGCAAATGGTATACAAAACTGTATTTGCCGTTGTGATAAGCGGTTGAACAAAAACTGCGATTATATCGTGGACTATTGTTGAGTGCTTTCTATCATCAGGTGTGTTGATCTTCCAGCTATGTTTCACAAATAAACTATAATAGCCTTTGTCTCAAATAGCCTCGCTGCTGAACAAGACGTTAAACTCAAAGTCATAATTGGTTTTGTAACTGTTTTTAAATCATCGCTCGTAGAACGGAATGACACTCTACAGGGAAGAAAGGGAACCTTAAACTTCTATCAGATCTTTGGAACTCTCGGATGTAAAACCTGAAATTTTGTACGAATATGCTCACTAGATCCTAGACTGAAGATAGGATGAAGTTCTACGAAAAGTGAACCTAAGGTAACGGAGGACGAGACGTCGATTTAGACAGCCCCCCCTCCTTCTCAAAATCGTTTCGAAAATGGTGTCAATCGTTTGTGCATCGTTTGTGCAGAAATGTGCAACACAAATTTTCGTTTGTGCAACAATGAATAATAAGTTGGAACAAAAACAAAGTGGAAGCTGTCTAAACGTTGCCCCCACCTTGCCCAAATTGGTCGTAAATGGAGTCAATCGTTTGTGCAGAAATGTGCAACACAAATTCTCGTTTGTGCAAGAACGAACAATGAGCTAGAACAAAAACAAAGTGGAGGGGCTGTATAAACAGTAAAGCCTCCACCTTGTCAAAATTATCCAAAATTGGTGTCAATCGTTTGTGCAGAAACTTGAGAAAATTGGTGTTGCACATTTCTGTACAAACCATGCACAAACGTTTGAACCATTTCGATCAATTTTGACAAGGTGGGGTGGCTACTGTTTAGTCAGCCCCTACTTTGTTTTTCTTCTAGCTCATTGTTCATTGTTGCACAAAAGAGAATTTGTGTTGCACATTTCTGCACAAAAGCTTAACTCCATTTTCCACCAATTTGGGCAAGGTGGGGCTAACGTTTAGACAGCCCCCACTTTGTTTTTGTTCTAGCTCGTTGTTCATTGTTGCACAAACGAAAATTTGTGTTGCACATTTCTGCACAGACAATGCAGAAACGATTGTCACCATTCTCGACCAATTTTGACAAGGTAGGGAGCTACCGTTTAGACAGCTTCCACTTTTTTTTTTTTTTTTTTTTTCTAGCTCATTGTCCATTGTTGCACATTTCTGCACAAACGATTGATACCATTTTCGAACAATTCTGAAAAGGTGAGTGGGCTGTCTAAATGGACGTGAGGAGGAGGGGAGTTGGCTTGGACTGTTTGTCGCTATTCACTCTTCTTCACTCTTCACGCCAGGCAACTGGAAATTTATAAAAATATTTCCCTCCGTCTCTTGACTACGGATAAGTTTAGCGCTTTTCTTTATTAGTTTAAAAGTTACAATGAGGTTTCAAGATAAATTATCCATGCTATATATGCGTTTAAATATGACGTATCATTTAAAGAAGAATTTTAGAAAACCTAAAAATGGATCAAAAGATTGCGATGTTGATTAGTTTTTGTATCCGGCGCTACAAAATTTTTGAATGGTCCCTACATCGAATTTTCGTATTTACTACGGAATAAAAACATCATACTGAGTTAAATGATGGTTTGGGTTTGGCTACAATATATGTAGTCCTCCAGACGTAAGGCCTGTAAGAAAAATTTTGATTGAAATATATTCGATATTTTGATCCAAATTAAAATAACACGTGAAATAATCTAATAATAGCGTTATTTTTTAGAACACGTATACATCTATACACTACATACTCGCAGAAAGACTAAGAATTCGAGTCACAGATATTTTACTGTCGAAGTGTGACGAGGAGATAATACAAACAATTAAACAAGAACACACAAAATCCAATCGAATTGTCAATCCTCAGCTATTTTGTGTCATCGCACAACGGAACGTTTAGCTCCAAACTTTTGTTCTGATGAAACAGGAAACAGTTTTACTTACTCCTGGATCATTTGAAGCTGTTCTGCGTAATTTCTTAGAGCTTTCAGTGGACTGTCTGCCTTTTTCATGACTTCCTGCCATTTTTTGCAATGCTTAGGAAGATGGCGGTAGAACTTCTTTAAATTGGAATAAACGTCTTCCATTTTAGAATTGTTGCCTCATCCACACAATTCTGAAAAGAAGGAAATAATAATAATATAACAATGAAGTAGAAAATGTATGTTACTATTTATCTGAGAATATATATATATATATATATATATATATATATATATATATATATATATATATATATATATATATATATATATATATATTTCAACTATTTATACATTAATTTAACGCATATTCCTATTTTCTATACACAGAAAGCAACTAAAGTTTTACTCATTTATGAGAACATATATTAAAATCAGGGTTGGCTGTTTTAAACCAGATGTTGTTTTTTTTTCAAAATAAATAAATAAATAAAAATTGTTTAAACCAAAAGAAAGAATAAGAAACGAACAATGCTTTAAATCGTGTGAACTTTATGATGATGTTTCCACATATCAAATCATCTGCATTAGTTTTATCTCCTTTTCACCTTTTAATCAAGGCGTCCCATTTTCAATCCTCGGTCGAACCACAACCTTTCTTTCAAATTTAAGTGACACTTTATGTGAGTCTTCTCATTGATAACCTCTGTATTACATAAGGATGTTCAAATCAAACCCATCAAATTGCATATTTCTGCTTGCCTGAATGCCTGTTTTTTATAAAGAAACAAAGTTGCTTAAATATATGGATAGAAATTGGCAAAATTTATCAACTGCCTACGTAGTTTCCAACATTAGCTTTGATCGGACTTTCTTTTAGTTTTATTGAATGATATCTACATACTAAATTTGTAATTTAATCCCTCAGTTTTAACGCACTGATTATAATACGTTTACCTTAAAAGTTTACATAAGAAGCAATAACGGGATTTTCCCAATGACTAAGGCGGAAGTTTCCCGATTTATATATAATGATTTCATTTGTGCAAATGTTTATCTTTTTGTCCTTCTGAAATGACTCTTGACGATTATATTACAAGTATGTGAAGATCAGTACAATGTATTTTTATCAGGAGTGCTTCGTGAGTGAGTCAGCAGACTCATCGTATTTGTAGCCAAATAGTCCCGGTGTGAATCTAAATGGAGGACAATTTATTTCGGCTGTAAGCCGAGAAGCAGTTTGGATTCCGCTTTAAGCTTATGTGACTCCTTCCAGCACAATCCTGTTGTTGCATAATACACCAAGGCAAAACAAACTTATTTCTGTCCATATGTAATACTAGCAGCGTTCACCCCGCTTCGCTGCGGTCACCCCGGAACGCAATAAACTTTGTTACTTAGATAATTTTTACTTTTTCGCTTTCAAGTGATATGATAAAAACCATAGAAGATTGCAGTAAATCTTAACATTATATCGCCTGTCATTTATGTTAACCCGCCCCGCTTCGCTGCGGTCATCCCGGTGCTGGCATATTGTAAAAGTGTCTGTAAAAATAAGCAAATCAATTAAAAAATTTTAAACAGAAGATTCAAGCTATTTTCCGCTGTATATCGCCTGTCATTTATGTTAACCCGCCGAGTGACACGGTCATGCGGGTTGCATATAAATACGTTTATTTTTACCTATGATGAACTAATAACAAAGGATTTGTACGTTATGGACACTTGAATGGTCAATTATCTCAAGACACTGGTAATTAAAAATTAAAGTGATATGATAAAAAACATCTAGGGTCCAAATCCTAATAACCCCCCAAAAATGAAAGAAATTGGTTCAGCCGTATTAGCGTGATGAGCGGACAAAATTTTGTACGTTCTCTTTTATATATATAGATAAACACATAGAGCAAATCATTTAAACCAAAAAAACGGGTTTAAACCAAAAAAGAACAGGTATTTTGGTCTTTTCGGGAAAAAAATATGTTTTTTGTCAACTCTGATTAAAATAAAACTATACTTTTCGTTTACACTCATTTGAGGTATTGACAAACAAGTATAAATACTAACCTACAAATTCAGTTTGTACAATGTATATAATGAAAGATGAATGATATAGCGGAAGGCATCAGGAGAAATCTTTATTGAGCGTGTTTCACGTTGATAGATAAATCAAACATTACAATTACGTGATGAAGAATTGTAAAATATATACATACTAGCGGTGGGCACAAAAACCGGTTTCTAGTTTTTAGAAAAATGAGATGAAATGAAATTTTTGAGTTTTATGCCGGTTAGACTAAAGGAGACGGTGATAATGAGAAATGAATGAAATGGTGTAACGAAGAAAGTGGGAGGAAACGGGAGAATCCCGAGGCAACCCACGCACACGGTGTTTGTCCACCACAAAGTTCACATGGCGGGAGCAGGATTTGAACCCGGGACCCCATGCACCAGAGGTGAACGCTCTATCACTGAGCCACCCGGCCCCTAGTTTTTAGAAGAATCAAATTGGCTTTAAAACTTTCGAGAAGTCTGTTTTTTGATAACTGGTTTGCCTTTCCATGAAAATAAGTTTTTTTATTATCAAAATCTGTTTCAGTTTACTATCAAAACTTGGTTCGGTTTTCTATCAAAAGCAGTTTCGGTGAAAAACAACCGATTTTGAAGAAAACTGAAATGTCGGTTTTTCCGATCTCTAATGCTTATACATAAATTTAGTTAATGTATATACACCAGAAGTATAGTTCAAAGAAAGAATCCCCTCAAATAACCGTACCTACTAAAAGTGGGCAGTTGCATATAAAATATAAACATTGAAGGCATTTGTTTATTGCAATAAAGAAAGGAGTAAACTTCGTTAGTTTGTATCTCACGAAAATAACATTTCATAAAACTTAGATGGTTTCATTATATATTTCTGAAAGAAATTTGCCAAAGTAGAAAGAGTAGAAAGAGAAGAAAACTATATATAAAAAAGAAACGAACTAATTACACATAGCGTAATGCACAAGGTTGTAATACGGCTGCGATGTAACCCTTCCTATTTTCATTTTTAACGATCTCCTTCCAAAAATATAATTAATATACCACTCTTTCAATATTTAAGTGGCCCCGCGTAGTGCAGTTGCTAACGCTCTCGCCTTCGGTGCGAGTGGTCCTGGATTCGATTCCCGGTAGGGACACTCGGTCGAAAAAGTGTAAAATGCTTTTTCAGGCTATCCACCCTGAATGAGGGTTTCCTGGGTTTTCCTTATTTCTCAGGCAACTGCCGGGATGGTACATAACATACAGGTCCCAGGCCGCTTTCTTCCTTGTCTTTCCCTGGATAGTATGCTCGCCGAGGGGCGTCATCCCTCAAACGTGACGGGTTAAATGGCCACAGATGCCGAAAGAACAAAAATCTAAAACCTAACCTAAGCTAATCTTTTAATATTCAAATAATTAATTTCAATTCATGCACGTTTACGAGTAAAACAACTAAAAGCATTACAAAATGACACACAATTATAACATCGACTTCCGACAAACAGTAAAATAAAATAAAACTACTTGTTAACCGTATTTCATGAACATGTAACTCTCACAACCACCAGACAGACAACAGACAACTCGACGGCGAAAGTGCAAGACCTCGTTTCTCCCTTTTTATATATATATATATATATATATATATATATATATATATATATATATATATATATATATGGAATTTTAGATTTTGTTTGCATTCAATTCCCCACATCTGAATCTACGTGTGTGCAAAACCTCATAAACGAAAACCCAATAAAAACGTAAAAACTAACTTTTTGAAACCTTGTATCGCATTTCTTGTGGTAAAAGCAGAACGATTTTACTACTCTCCTGAAAAGTTTGGTTTTGCACTTTCGCCGTCGATTTATCAAACAGCAACATTACGTCACCAATCATAAAGCTTAAAAATCAGTAATCGCCACAGAAAAGTGTATATACAACCAATTCACTGTCAACCAAATCAAAATGCACTCTCTCCAAATACATGTTAACTTGGGATAAACACATTCTCAGTGAAATGAGGAAAGCAATATAAATCAATGGGTAAACACCAAACGACTTCCAAATTGAATTTCTCTTAACATGAACAAGTTAATGAGGGATAAACTACGGTCAGGGTGTCCATACAATTTGGGCAAAAAAATTCCCTGACTTTCCATGACCAAAGTTCCAGATTTCCCTGACCACTGCATAATTTAAGAATATAGGAAAAAATGAAGATACCCTAGTCTCCACCATTCCCATAGCTGGCCTTGTTCTATCTCCACTTCTATTTCTTTTTTTCGATTTCCTTTAATCCAAAAGAACATAAATTTACAAACATATGCATTAGATTGATAGTGATTACATATTACACAAAATGTAAAGTTACAAACGAAAGTGTGCAGTATACAGAGACTTAAGATATGGAAAAAAAAAAAAATTAGACATTACATGTTTACACATTATAATACCAATTACAAAGCATTATAATACTGCTTATAAGTTCTCAACAATGAGATTTTTGTTTATTGAAAGAAACACTTTTAACAAATGCGTTTCCGCAAGAGAAGACAAAACACAGCTTCATAAAAGACCATAAGTCAACAAAGTCCTTCTCATTTCCTAAGAGAAGTAAAAAAAAAAAATCATCAAGTTCAATACTGTCCCTGTCCTTAGCTATGAAATCATTAAATCCTTAAATCCTTAAGTCTGAGGTTTTACTGTGAGCTGAAGATACTGTTTCTTTGTGTTCCCAATTATTAGTCCAGATACCTTCTTGACACCATGCAATTCTTCTGGAACAGCATCTACTCTTTCCAGCCCCTAGCTAGGCTGTGCAAAATAACTTTAGGGTCAAAGCATGATAATCCTAGAGCAAGATGCGATATCAAAGGTCTTCTTTCTTTCCGCTTTTCTATCATACTCAAAAAATTTCCGTTTAAATCGCAATATCTAGAAGTAGCTTTCCATCTGGATTGTCAACTGTTAGTGTATTCTGAAGTTCCCTTAGAAAACTTAGTTTTACATTGGGGCCGTCCATTGAAACCTGCAACATATTTTCTCAAGGCAGCTAAAGACCTTTGGTGAATACTCGAAGTACACCACACGGTCATAGCAATTCTTCAAGTCTTCCTCCAAGCACTTTCAAAAATAAGGGGCTAACCCATGGTTCATGACATAAGATGCTTTAGTTATATTAGATGAGAAGTTCTGAGCAATTTTGTTGTCACGAAAGAGACTCCTAAAAGTTGAAGAACTTCCATCACATGAGTTCAAAGACATATGTCCAAGGACAACCTCCACTCCCCCATACGATCTCTGCTGATGTAACATCATCATCATTCACGGTGAATGCCTATACATGTGTCTGCTGCAATACTGGAACAGGTTTAAAACCACAGTCTGATACCGGTAACAAAATCGCTGAACTCCCAGGACGTGAACTAGTTGATGGTGAAGGGACAGAACATACGTTACTTTTTTGTTTAGTGTAAAATGAAATGTTTGGCTCTGAAGATTTAAGTGGCACATCCTTCTGGTGTTTTGTGTCCTTTGCATGAGATACAACAGCAGTTTTCCCCATGTTACTTAGTTTAAAAGAGTTAAAGCATAACTTTGCAATATGCATTAGATGGGTCCCCTGGAACCACATCCAACTATCTGGCAAATTGTGGATACAGTTTACCACTGCTCACTGAATGTATACTGCTTAGCCATACTAGTCCTTGGTTGTTCTTGAAATCTGGAAAATAAATAACGAATTTTAGAATCAAAAGAAGTTAATTAATTTAATCTCATAATTATTCGACGTTATACAACACATGCTAGAAGAATCTTAAAACAAATACCCTCTCAATTTCACAACCTGCCTTCTTACTAGCACCTATTTTTAAATTAACAATGCAAGTTCCGCGATATTCTACACACAATACACTTTTAATAATGGCTGGATATAAAAGCAAAACTGCCAGGATGCAGCTAGATGTGTTTTCTCAGAATACTAGTTCCAACAACTATTTCAGAGAACACTGTCTCCCTCAATACCATCAATGGGAACACCACTTTTTACATCCAGTAATCCAGAAACAGTAAACAAATTAATACTTACTGTTTTATAAATTCAATAATTGAACAATGGACCTAAAACGACCAATCTGACCAATCTGCCATTTCCCTAATACATTTCTTTTTCCCTGACTTCCACTGACTAATCATGTGGACATCCTGTACGGTACTAAAAAGTTACTCTCTCGAAGCATGTGTTCACCACTCTTGGGAAGTAACGTAACGGAAGTACCGCGTTACTTGTAACGCATTACTTTTTAAGTAATGATTCTTAGTAACGCGTTACATTTTTTCCAAAGTAACTGTAACAGTAAAGCGTTACAAATTTTTACGTAACGTACCTAGCTTGCGTTACATTTCGAATGAGTAACTATATATATATATATATATATATATATATATATATATATATATATATATATATATATATATATATATATATATATATATATATATATATATAATATTTGGAAACAAATGTTTCTTTCCTGTAAGTAAATTTCTCAGAATGGAGGAATGAAGCATGAACTACGTCAGTGACAGACAGACATTCACCGACTCCCAGAGAAACAGATATGATCTTAGTGGCACTTGCTGTTTTTGGAAGATGAGGATAACCTCAGAGAAATCACGTGTACTGATTGCAAACACCTGGAAAATTTTGTCATTGATGTTGAAGTTCAAATCAATACATTCAGTGAGTGAACTGCGAGTGCAATGGTAGTGTAGTTTACTTTGGTTGGTATTGTTTTTATGAAGATGGAGAACGAAAATATCTTACCGTTCGAACATTTGAAAACATACTTTTTCTTAAAGGTGAGGATGATGGTGGATATAATTTAAAAGTAAAGTGTCTGACGTGTCCTGGCGGGAAATATTTATCAACAGGCAGGAGTTCGTACACAAATTTGAAGTTTTTTTCTTTTTATTATTATTTTTTATTTGAATTTCTAGAGTAGACCGAAACAGCACACACACAAACATTTGGGAACAAGGTACTGTCCAAATGTTAATAACTTGTTTACGCGTGCTCTTATTAATATTATATTAATACTTTATTCTTATAAGTGCTATTCTGTTTATGCTTATGGAGACTTTAGAAGTTGCAGTTTCTTCATGGAAAAAATGTTTCAATTGCAACAAAGTAAGAAAAAAGATAAGATTTCATTTTCTCAAAAGATTAAATACAGAAATGTATATTGAGTGTAGATGAAGTAGGAAGTGTAGTATGTTGATTAGTTATCGTGACAATGGCATAGTGATTTTCTAAAATATACTCTTTCAACTAGAATAAGTAAATTTTAAATTAGTCAAAACTTTGATGTAAAAAATATTATAAATTCTTTTACAGGATATGATTATCCTTATATCTCAATAATTAAGAATCATAATTAATATAAATATTTTTTAGTTTTCAAAAAAAAAAAAAAAAAAAAAAAAAAATATTTGTCAATAACCATGTTTACATTACGCTACAACAACTGCAAATAGTGCAACATGCATTTTTTTTTTTTTTTTTTTGTACGCGTAAACTGCAACGACTTTTCATCACTTCTTTTACATGAATATGGGTACAACAAGAGTGCAACTTGTATACAAAATGCGCAGAAACTTCAAGGGTGCAAATCGTGCACATTTCTCATACGTTTTGTACACACTTTGCACTCTTCCTGTCGTACACACATATATATATACATGTAAGACAAGTGATCACAAGCAGGGTTTGAAAAAACCCGGGCTTTTTTGAAAAAGCCCAACCCACCTGGGCCCATATGGGTTTTTTCGGGTATTTTCGGGTTTAATTGGGTTTTTTCGGGTTTAATCGGGTTTTTTCGAAATATTTCAATGTCTTTGGGGTAAAAGTGTTAAAAGGTGATTTATATTTCATTGTCACAACTTGCAACTATTTTCTATTCATTGCCGTTTTGTAAAAAGGGCCGCCATTTTGAAATTTTACATTTGATCGCCGAGAAAATCTATACAGCAAATTTAACATATCTTGTGCTTCCACCGTCAAAATTTCAACTTAAAAGACTGAAAATTGCGCTTCGTAGCGTAGATACTCGTTGTTTTAAAAAAATGACCGCCATTTTGACATTTTACGTTGGTATGCCGCCAAAATCTATACAGAAAATTTAGTGTGTCTCGTGCGTGTACTCTGAAAATTTTAACTTAAAAGGCCGAAAGTTGTACCCTGCAGTGTGTGTGGTAGAGGCAGACATACGAATTGAGTTGATTTTGAGTTTAACGTCCCTTTCAGCAGCGAGGCTATATGAGACGGGACCTACTGATTAAAGTGGAATCCGAATTACATGAGCTCCCTCCGGGAAGCAATCCCAGGTCAATCACGCCGAAGACGCGTACACTAACCGCTTAGCCATGAAGGATCTCGGCAGACAAATGAACAAATGTAGATCAAGTCATCCAGAAGCCTGACTGACGTTCGCCAAATATGAATACCAAAAGGGGGTCTATTAATTTAAAACAAAGATACAATTCATGTTGTATGAAATAAATAAATGTTTCAAAATGCCTTACATGAAATTAACATCTTCCAGCGTAAATAAACCTGCCATATTTTTTCCATGAGAATAGGGACACCTCAGATTCTCCCCCCCCCCCTCAACTTTCCAACACAATGAATTGAACTATAGTCTGGTTAAGAACAAAGTGTAATAGGCCGCGTGGCTCAGTGGTAGAGCGTTCACCTCTGGTGCATGGGATCCCTAGTTCGATCCCAGCTCGCGCCAAGTGAGCTTTGTGGTGGATAAACACCTTGTGCGTGGATTTTCTCGGGATTCTTACGTTTCCTCCCACTTTCGTCATTCCGTCATTTCATTCATTTCTCATCATCACTGTCATCTTGAGCATAGCTGGCATAACCGTGAGACTAAAAGTAAAAGATTTCATTTTATTTATTTTATTTATTTTTTTTTTTTTTTTTCAAGAATATAATTGGCGAAAGTTCACTAAGCAGCAGCTGCTTTTCTCTCTTCGTACCCTGCAATTAATTGTATGGACTAAAGATGCCTAAAAACTTAAGATGTGCTATAAAAATGCTTTACAGGAAAACAATATGCAAATTATTTAAATCAGTGGTACAATCTACCTTCAATATTCTTCACGCGTTTAGCAATATTTATTTACATG
The DNA here is from genome assembly GCF_964235325.1 of Thermobia domestica. Taxonomy (NCBI): domain Eukaryota; kingdom Metazoa; phylum Arthropoda; class Insecta; order Zygentoma; family Lepismatidae; genus Thermobia; species Thermobia domestica. Next base: position 134,299,154 of record NC_137471.1, read on the forward strand.
GCTGTATTTGCCAAAATTACGTTCGTCAGTTTAATCTGATGAAAAGCTGATTTTTCTCCCTGTATCGTGTGTAATTGTCAGGACCAGATTTACATTTTTCTAAGACCTGGAGCAAAGCACAATTTTGTGCCTCTAGCCTCTGAAAAAGATTATAATTCTTGTTAACTTATCTAATGTGTTGCTGGAGAACAGGTCAGCCATCTTCCCTGTGTTTGTAAATGTAGAAACACTCAAAGCCTTTTTTTTTTTCTTTCTTAATGTTCCGGAGAGTATCCGAGTTTCCATCAAGTTCAATGGAAAAAGTAGCATTGCAAATTTCACTCGCTATCAAGTCGAACAGGGTGGTGTAATAACTTCCTCCGAACTGCTACATGCAACAGCGTACTGTTCATTCACTAATTACAGGATTCCCAGCCAATGTCAGAATTTTTTGTTTTTCACTTTTCGAATAAGCTGATATTGTTAGCAGAAATGTAACGGAGTTAAAATATGGACATTTCCCTGTCCCGACTAAATTTACGGGACGTATAGCAGGCTTAAGCGTAAAATAAATAGTTTTATTGTTGAAGTATTCATTTCCGATCCTTCTGCGTTTAATTCGGGAATTTCCCGAGCACTTCTTTCACGGCATGTACATCAAAACTTCCACTAGTACGGAAATTTGAACTCAGCACTTGAAATAGTAAGCGTTACATAGTCTTCGGAACCCCGAGCATTAAGCTTCTTAAATCTGACAAGAATTTTTACGCTATTGCTGGTGTTGATTCTACAGAATGCTTATTTGAAGAGTAGCAACAAATGACCGAACTAAACCGTTATTGTTCAACCAGATTTTAGTTGAAAAAACTTGCGTTTTAGAACAAAGGTAAGAAATAATACTAATAGTTTTACTAATGTATTTACATATGTACTGTTAGTACCGGCACCTATGACCTTAAACCCGTCAAACGTATGAGTGACAACGTCCCTCGGTGTCGCCGAGTCGATGAGCACACTATTCACGGAAAATATTTTCTAAAGTAAAAAATTACTTATTTTACTTCAAAAGGCTATAAGCATAATCCATACATTAAATTGTTCTATAACTATCTCAAGCTAAGGTAAGTTTAGTTTTTTTTTTTTCTTTCTTTTTTAATTCATTTAGTGCATTCAGAGCTTTATAAAGGTCTTATGTTGAATGTTGTTGTATACCTTAATGTGAAAGCCTCTAATTCGTCCAAGGAAAGTCTAAAATCTGATAAAAATCACTTACAATGTGATTACCTTAGTTGTACCAATAATATACTAACAAATAAGTCAAAAACCCAGGTGGGCTTTAAAGTGGGTTTTTTCAGGTGGGTCCAACCCGAAAAAACCCGTGGGTTTTTTCGGGCTGGGCCCACTTGGGCAAACCCTGATCACAAGTCGATGTAGCTTACGCGTACAAAAAGTGAACATTTTATTTACTTCGCATTACAGCATTTCAATAATAGCGCATATTGTATACGCGCTATATAATATATATTACTGTGGAAATGTTTGATGGGTGCCATAATTGACGATACACAGTAAGGGGTTAATATGAATAAACTGTGACTGATGAGCAGGCCAGTTTTGTTACTAGAAAGAAGAAGAAGAAGAAGAAGAAGAAGAAGTAGTAGTAGTACTAGTAGTAGTAGTAGTAGTAGTAGTAGTAGTAGTAGTAGTAGTAGTAGTAGTAGTAACAACAACAACAACAGAAGGAGGAAGAGGAGGGGGAAATTAAAACAATAAGATTATTTTTAGATATTCAAAGTTTCGGACCTAAAAGTAACGCGTTACATTTTAAGGGAAAGTAAAGTAATTTGTAACGCGTTACATTTGTACAAGTAACTTACCCAACACTGGTGTTCACACAATAACAAACCTACTCAAAAAGTAGGAGGTGCAAGTTAAGCAGTAGATGTCGATGACACAATAATATAAAGTATTTTAGCTCCCCCCGTAACACCAACTTTCGCCTTGGTGTTATTATGCAACAACCGGTTTATGCTGGAATGGGTCACTTACGCATAAAGCGGAATCCAAACCGTTTCTCGGCTTACATTCGAGAGAAATTGTTATTCATTTGAACTCGAAACCAGGACTAATTGACCACAAATGCGATACGTATGACGACTCACTCACGAAGGACTCCTGATAATAATACATTGTACTGATTTTACATACTTGTTAATTTAATTGACACGAGTCATTTCAGAAGGACATAAAGATAAGCAGTTGCATAAGTGAAACCATTATACAGAATTAGATACGGACAATTTCAAAATACTGTAGAGTACAGAAGAACTAATTTAGTCCAAGTTAGTTCACTACGACTTTTATTAGTCATAGTTAAAGAAATATGACAACTTGATTTGCATATCAGTGAGAAAAGTGAATAAAGATGCGAATTATTTGAGTCCACTTTGGCTCTGACCCATTTATACATAAACAGATAGCAAAGATGCTTCTGATTTCAATAAATGCCTTTCGTATGACCCCTCCCCCTGTCGTATGACAAAAAAAGTACACCATTTCGATGTATTTTATCAACAGTAAACATTATTAAAACGAAACAATATTTAAGGTTTTATTTGATTGCAATTGCTTAACAAGAACAAACTATAAAGAAAATCACAAAAGAAACATTCATAAACTTATATTTGAAAAAAAAAAAAATCTGCTTTTGTAGTATAATCTCTGATTAATGAATGGGGAATTTAGGTCTGAAAATAATACGAATAATATACGGGAGTGAAACGTAATAACCAACAAATGTGTCTTCATTAAGATTTTATAAACAGTTACACTTTTACGAACATTTTGCGTTTTTTGATTTAAACCAGTCAACCTTGCAATAAATATTTAATAATTTAAAAATGCCAACGTAACACATCAACATTGTAAGGTACACTTGTAAAGTAATGGAGTACGTACAATTGTAAGTAATGATATACATTTTTGTAGCCCACATGTAAGCTCTTAAAAATTAATATGATTTAGTTGAATATTTTCCGAAAAGTAGCCCCATATTATTAACCAGCATTACGAATTTTGATATTTGAACAATTGTTTGGAGCAGCTTTCCAACTTCACCAGTATCATGAACAGGTCTTCTCGGGCTAGCAGCCAGGTAAATACTGTTATATCTTGCGACGTTTCGAGGGCTGACATCGTCCTCATCGTCAGGCGAATATGATGGTGCAATGGAGTGTATGGAATATATATAGTCATGTATGTATGATTGGACTCTTCTGATTGGTGCTTGAAATGGCGGGATATGATTGGTGTCCATGTTTTACTCAGTTGGAATCCTGTGTCTCTGTTAAGGTTCGTTTTTTCTTGTGTGATTGCAACGGCTTCTTTTATCCTCCTGTCTTGAGTGAACTCTTGAGCATATTGCTATTATTTCGGCATCTGTAAATAAAATCTTATGTTACTGTTTGCTGCTATGTTCAGCCAGTCCGGATTTTTCTGGTTGGTTTAGTCTGATGTAACTGTTGTGTTCTTTGCATCTGGCTTCGATGGTTCGTCCTGTTTGTCCAATATATGACTTACCACATTCACATGGAATGCGGTAAACTCCAGGAGTTCGGAGGCCCAGGTCGTCTTTGGTTGATCGTATTAAGTTTATTTTTGCTGGAGGCTTGTGTATTGTCCTAATGTTGTACCTGGCAAATTGTCTGCTGAGCTTTCCAGAAGTGTTCCCGGTGTATGGGAGGCAGATTGTGTTCTTCATTCACAGTTTCTTCTGCACTTTTGTCCTTGTTGTCAGTCACCATTTCAACCACCAATCAGAAGAGTCCAATCATACATACATGAGAATACATATTCCATACACTCCATTGCACCATCATATTCGCCTGAAGATGAGGACGATGTCAGCCCTCGAAACGTCGCAAGATATAACAGTATTTACCTGGCTGCTAGCCCGAGAACACCTGTTCACAATACGTCGCCAGGAAAGCTTCAATAGACACTTCACCAGTATCAATTGAGAATTATCATAAAAAACCAAATCACTCGGTGTAGCAGCCCTTTTGTGGGCCCGAGGCGCTCCAATGCCATCTGTTACCGACCAGATAAACTACGAACAGCGTGGTCAGCGCGCTGCGACTCCCTACTTCTAATGCTTATCACGTGTACCAGAAGTGGCCGTCACGTTTTCCATGTGATTGCCCAGTTTGACTGACGACGCTGGGCGGACGCCGAAAGTTTGATACTGGTGACCAGCACCGGCCTGAAATCGAACCCAGGACCACGCGGACATGAGTCCAATAGACTAAGATGTCCCTGTATTATCCTAAGAGCCAATGCAAATATTGGTCAATATTTTACAGAAGGGTCCACACATTAAGGACATAAAATGTATGTTAATTTAGAGTGGATTAGGCCATGGCACGGTTAGAAAGAGTAGAGTATGATAACATATGTGAGGGTAGGCTGCATCTGGAACTCTTTTGTAAAACTTTATCCCAAATATTTTAAAAAGAATATATCTCTGGTGAAAAAATAAATAAATAAATAAATAATAATTCCAACAGATGTATAATCATTTTTATTAAACTATGGTTTTTTAGCTTGCATGAAATCAACTACCAGACACTTATCTTTCAGCCTTGTGTTCTGCAGAAGATCGGCCAACAATAATGACACAAAAATGTGTATAAATACAGTGTGAGCATATGCTATAAAACACGAACCGGTGCAGGTGCAGAACATTCCGTCAAAATAAAGAACATTCTTCAAACGATTCCCTAAGACATTCAGGTCTGCTACCTTAGCTCGTGCTCAAATAATTGCGTAGAATAATAACTTGACAGAATGTGTTACCCCTTCCAGGTATAAATACGTGTCCTGACGTACGTCATAAAAATGCTTCACGGAGAAACACAAACTACTTGTGCTAGTGGCTGCTAAAAGCGAGGATGTTATGTAACCTAGTCAGAGGAGGTGTAGCAGTCGGAGCGATGAAAAGCAGTGCGCGGGGGTACCTCTATAGGGAGTGGACGCATCAGTGACGGAGGGGATGCGCATAAACAAGGTTAGTGATTTAAAAAAAAAAACACTAGATATCACATAAAAACATACAGGTTAGATCATTAGTGATTGTTTCATACAGTTTCACATTAATAGCTCTATACTTTTAAACATGAAATAGAAGTTCCCCACATCGTTTAGAAATACTCCCCCGGTAGAAATTAGGAGATAAGTTCTGTTAAGTACCGCCAAGCCAAATCTTACCTAACCTATTCACAAGTCACTTTTGTCATGTTGAAAAGCTTGCTGGAGTTAACGAAATAAATGCCGAACTTAGTATTTTCTACAGCTCTTACTTATTTCAATCCTAATGTGATCCTTGTAATAGTTTGAAACACCATTTCACTTGTAAACGTAAAATACTTGTTTCCTACATTATCCAGAATTGATCCGATATTCATTAATATCCTATACTAACCTTTTCGATGCAGTTTAAGAATAGTCCATCAGATTAAAAAAAATAAATAAATAAAATAAAAAACATGTCACTTTTCTTGTTTTAAATGACTCTTCAGAACGTTGACACTGTTACTAACCTGGTGCATATCCAAATCCTTGCGTACAGATTAATAATATGCATGCAAAGTGCATTAATAATATACATGATTACGCGCTATCCTATTATTCGCTATTATTTCAACATAAAAAAAATGAAGCTGTCTCTTACGGTAAGAGTTGCATTTATGAGCGCAGATTTACTTTACAAGGACTGGTGTACATCACTGTCAAAAAAAAAAAAAAAAAAAAAAATCAATCTGACTACTAACTCGCCATCACATGCTTTTGCCTGCTCATCGTGTGAATTGAAAGACACAAACCAACTTGTGTTACGTAGTAACTAAAAAAAAAAGTATCTAACCAAGTCAGCACAGGGGTCACGCGCAGTAGTACGTCCGCGATGGAGGGTATTCTCATAAACCAGCGTGTAGGCTTACTTTTGGCGCACCACTCGAAATAATTGTTGAAAAATTATAATCTTTCAGTACGTTTCTTCTTATTGTCTACAAAATGATTTATGCTGGGCGACATGAAAATATTTCACTTGGCATAGATAAAATTCAAGGGTGTCATCAGAAGTAATTGTTGAAAATTAACAATTATTTCAGGATTTCTGTATAAATATGGCGTCCGGATGTAGACACAAAAACTACAGTTAAAAACACAAAGCAACCTGTGCTAGGTGGCCACTAAAAAGCATGAGCTGAGATGACTTTAAGTTTAACGTACCTTTCGGCAGTGAGGCTATACGAGACGGGACCTATTGATTAACGTGGAATACGAACCACATGAGCTCCCGCAGGGAATCGAACCCGAAAGGCGTACGCTAGTGCTTAGTCAAGAAGGAGCTCTAGCACGAATGATGTCTAACCGAGTCAGACAGAGCAAAACCGGGGACCATAATGGAGCGAGGGGATGCGCGCGAAAGTAGCAGGTGCGTCAGAGACGGTGGGCATACTCGTAAGCGAGGGCAGTAAAAACAAATAGGTCTTGTTAATGATACAAGGTGTCGCGGTCTCTTACTAGTAGCGCTCCACTTGTAATCACAAAATATAGCTTCTATACATTGTGCAGAAATACACCGCCCGTAGAAAATAGTATCTAATATAGTCATCTTTCACATGTACTTATTATCTTATCGCTCGTAAAATACTTGTAATTATTTTAAAACAGTAACTCTACACGTGTAAACCTAAAATACTGGTGTATTACTTTGTATTTAATTCAATCGCTTGAAGAAATCTCTTCTTTATTAATATCTCTTTTCATGTAAAGTATTGAATTTTACCTGTAAATCTTGCAAAATGTGGTGCGCCAAAAGTAAACCAGCACTTGAACAAGGTTAGTGCTAGTTGATATTATACAGTTAAGAGCACTTATAATGGCTTCACACTTTTAAATATTAAATTTTTTGCCAATAATGGAATTTATACATTGTTCAGCGTAAGCTCTAAACTCCGATAAACAAAGTATTTGTATCCTTCCGCTTGTCACAAATACGATTGTATAGTGATGTATCACTCCCACTCCCCACGGGGAGGAGCAAATTATACACGTGCATTTTGACAATATTGTCTCGTGTTGTCCAGATACTTACAGCAGCAGCAGAAAAGAAAGAAAATTAACTCGAAAGATTAAAAAAAAAAAGTATTTGAACTTCGCTCGTAAACAATTGTTGCTTAGTGACTAAAGGTTTGCGTTGTTGGTGTTTCACCACAACACTCGCGGAACCGGGATTCATGCCAGTCATCTTTCAGACTTTAAAAGCAGAACACCCGTCCACAGTTGAGTTGGCGCCATAATTACTGCGCATGCTTACTGTTTATTTCTATTGTTTCATTAACCACACTCGAGTGCAGTATTATTAGATAATCCGTATTATATTTTTGTCATTTATAATAATATAGCAGTTTTATATGAAGCTTCATAGTAAAAGTCATAATGCAATCACATGAACTATTTTGCGGAGGAGTACAAGCGTCGGTAGGACAACAGCAAATCAGCGAGATTTAGTTTCACCTGGCTTTGTTTATCGCAGTTTAGAGCTTACACCGAATAATATATAGTACCCGGCAGGTCTTTATTCTGACAGTGACTTCAATCGGTCCTTATAGCTTCAGTCATATCCTGGAAATGTTTGTGTCTCAGTCAGTTGTTGGAACTGTCTGTACCTTTGGTGCGACATCCTTGGTTGTCAGATAGATTAGTGGTAGGTTACATTTTTTTTCCCTAGGTGTCTGTCTCTAAAAAATATGGTAGTTCGCTACTGTGATGTCACGTGTTCCCTTTTATCTACTTATAGTCGGTGTGTCAGCTGTTAGGCTTGTGCGGTTGTGAAATACGTTGAAGCGCGTAGTTCAAGTTTCCTTTCATGGCTAATGAACAGTTAGCAAATGCGATTGAAAAACCGTTTAATGAATTTGACACAAAGAATTTGAACTTTTCTCTTTTGAATAAGTTTGTATTAGAATCGGAAATTGTTATCGTTTTGCAGCATTATGTGGTTTAATTGAGTTAGATAGTTGTTATAGAAGGCTGGAGCTATTTCCGACGTATGGTAAAACTCGACGTTTATTGATTTCCCTTGTCTGTAATAACAAAAATTGTGCTCGCTTTATTAAATCGACGTTTGTACGGAAACCAACATTTTTCAGTAATGTGAAATTGAGTATTGGCCAAGTGTTCTTGTTTTATTTTTTCGTATGCAAAGTCAGTAACTACGAGTTTCTTATTAATAAGCGTTCTGGTATGGCAAAAACTTTCAGTACCGGTACTAAAACTGCCTACGACTGGCTAATCTTTTGTTGGAAGCTCTGCTTAGAAACTTTAGTTAAAGAATTAGGTGGTTTAATAGGTGAGGCTGGTTTGTATGTAGATGTCGACGAGCATGCTGGATCATTAGTGGTGAGTGTTTTTTATTTGTTAATTAACATTATTTTTATTCTTGATTTGTTTTGCATTTGTGCAATTTTTTAAAAAATTACGAAATGTTTTTATAGATTTTATTTTATCCAGCTATATTTTAGGGTGGTTTGGGGAGCTCCAGCCCCCCACCTACTTCCGAATACAAGCTGTTCACATTTTACATTTTTTCTTCTTGAAACTTTCAGCTGAGGATTAAATATCGTAGTTGAAGATTACGGATAGTTTGGATTAGGTTAGTTTAAAATCTGGTTTTCACTTCATTTGAAGTATGTTAGTTCTATTTGTGGCTGTTTTTGGAGAACTTGTGAATTACGGTTATTTAAGAATCGATTTATCTGAACCGGTTTCCAGAGTAGTTTGGGAAGCAATTCCTAAAGATGCTTCTATTCTCCGGACTAGTCTAGGAGTGAGTTCTGGGGGGAAAAGTAACAGGCTGTCCGTTCCGAGGAACTGACTCCTAGACTCCAGTGATAAACTGAATCGTTCTTGGGAAATACTTCCTAAGAACTGGGAACTAATAACTGCTTCGGGAACTGGGTCAGGTGAATTGGCTGCAGTCACTGTCCGAGTCAAAGTAAAGACTTGCCCAGTACCCTACACAATCCTCTTTCATATGCACTCGCTTACGATAACAGTAAAATTACCGTTGTAATGACTGAAAATGAAATGAAATCTTTGAGTTTTACGTCCCACGCATATGGCGGTTAAGCTAAAGCACAACCTTGAGAAAAACAAAGCACACGGTGTTTGTCCACCACAAAATTCACTTGGCGGGGGCTGGGATCGAACCCGGGACCCCAAGCACCAGAGATGAACGCTCTACCACTGAGCCAACGCGACCCCTGTAATGACTGAGTGTTCTTAATCGGTACCCCCTTTTTCCATGTACACTCATGCATTTTAATTCTTAAAATTACCACTTTTGTAATGGACTATTCTGCATTAGTACCCATGAACCTAACCTGTCCTAGCTTACCACAGAAAAGTACACACATTTGACGCTTTTATATGGATTTATAAAAAAAATGTACAAGAGTCCGGTTCCATTTTTCCTTAAATTTTATAAAAAATTCCCGATGTTGGTCCCATTCTGCGGAACAAAACCCAATTATTCATATTAACTATTTCAGTTTTAAACAGAAAATTTCGGTCTGGATATTCTCGATCTCCGTTGACATGATCGAGTGGTATGTTTCTTTTCAATTCTTTCAAGCAAAGTTGTTTTCCTTGCTAAACACTTAAAACAAGCCTTTAAAATGTATTATTTCTTAGTTTCATACTCACGTGCATTTTCAGTAACCATTACTGTACATTAGAATTTGCAATGGAAATATAAACACAGTTATATCTCTTTTCCTAACAAGTATTATCATTTACTATTTACATTGAAAACGCCTGAAACCACATTGCAGTTTTAAGCAGACTTCACAAATGTTACCAGGCCAGCACAATCAGTGCTGCCAGACCCACCATGGGCAAAAATCGCACACGAAATAAAAATGGTCCTTTTGCCCTCTGCAGAGCCGTAGAAAAAAAAAAAATCATGAGAAACCACTTTGCATTTGAAACTTTAACGTATCCAGACATTTTCATCATTTGTCTTTAGGGAATAATTTAGTTTCCGGGGGTGGGGTATAATCAGCAACGAAATATATCAAATCTATATATCAATCGAATCAGCTTGGAAAAACAAATCGATCGATACTAATTTTAACTACTTCCGGTTTACTGAGCCTAATATAGTTTCCGGGGGTGGGGTATAATCAGCAACGAAACATATACAATCTGTATATCAATCGATTCAGCTTGACAAAACAAATTGATCGATACCAAATTTAACTATTTCCGGTTAACCAGATCCCGTTTACTAAGCCTAAATTAGTTTCCGGGGTCGGATTATGGAAATGTCAAAATTCAGAGAATTCTTTCAATAAAGTGGATACTTTCAAATATCTACCATAACAGTGCTAGGCATGTGCCATTTAGGTGTCTGAGCTACTTTTTAGGTACCCGACACTTCGTACATATGGTATTCATGTGTTAAGTATGTATTTCAACTAGCTAAAGTTTTAGGTGGTTGTTAAACCTAATTGATATTTGCGGCTATGTACCACAAGTGTAGCAATTATATACCTGGCTCAGTTTAGCACTGTGATGATCATTTATTTTTATATCGTCACTTGGGACATATATCTTTCATGTTCGAGGTACTTACTTTAGGTGCATACTTTTTCAGATACTTATGACATAATTGTTATCTGCAGCGACACACTAATGACAGTCAGCTCTTTGCATTTGCTCATGCGCAGTAACATGCAATGGTTTCTCGCGTTTTTTGCTCCACTTTCTGTCCTAGTACACAATCGCTTAGAAAACGTAGCAACAAATGAATGAAGTTTGGGAGATAAATATAGAATAAAGAAATGACATAACTGATGAATAAAAATTAAGATGAATCTTTCATACATATGTGAACAGTTAATTATTTACGTAAGTAGGGATAAAGAATTGTACTTTTTAGATGTCAACTATCGCCGATCATTTGAAAGTGAAAATGGAAAAACCATGAAATAAAGTAAAGAGAAGCGCGTCATTTTGTTATAAAATTACATGGCAAGCGGATTTTATCTGATCTCAAATGGTTATCATCGAATATACAGGGTTACAACAGCACTCTGATTAGCCAAATTAAAAAGACATCAAGGATTTATCCATCTACAAGCAACATTTTCCCCATCGACTTCGTGGCCATGTCGGAAGAGAACGCGCCTAGTAATCAAATGGTTGCTGGTTCACACCCACCCTGAGGCACATTTTTTTTACTTGGTTAAAGTGTTTTTTAGACTCACCTTAATGTAAATATATTACGCATATAGGTGATTTAACATATTTTGGGTGAATAATTATGTGGTTCATTGATGCTTGCGGCATGGGGAACCTATTTGGAACATACTAGGTAAGTTTCCCAGGTACATATGAGCCATGTTCTTAGGGGCGGACATAGACTGTGACTATCACTTGCCATCCATGTGGTTTCTCTTTCACAGGTATTTACATAAGGCTCATACTGGGAACATTTTCATGTACCTGAGGGAACATGATAGGCATATGCCTGCTATATAATTGTGCTGTTAGGGTAGGATCAATATTAACAGGCCAAAACGATATCTACGAAGAAATAAGATCTCGACTGAAAGCAGGGAATTTGTGTTATTATTCAGATCTAGGGATGCGCACGAGTCGAGTCGAGTCGAGATTTAAGCCTGTCTCGACTCGTCTCGAGAAAATGTTGTCTCGACTCGAAAATATGTTGCTGGCTGTCTCGACTCGACTCGAATTCGAGTCGAGACATCTCGAAATTCGAGTCGAGACAAAATATACGAGTTAAAATATACACACACATCAGCCAGATCATTATGACTACCTACCTAATTGTTAGTATGTGCACCTTTTGGCACGAATAACAACGGCAACGCGTCTTGTCATGGTCACAATGACCCTCGGTGGGTCGCTGAAGAGAGTTGGCACCACATATACACACATAGGTCATCCAATTCACGTAAATTCCGGGGAGAGGGTGGTGCACCATCACGTCACGTTCAATCACATCCCAGATGTGATAGATTGGGTTCAGATCCGGAGAGTTTAGGGGCCAGCACATCACTTGGAACTCGTTCCTGTGTTCCTCGAACCACTTCATCACACTCCTGGCCTTGTAACATCTTGTCGAAAAATGCCACTACCGATGGGAAACATGGCCGTCATGAAAGTGTGTACGTAGTCTGCAAGCAGCGTGCGACGCCTAGGCCGTCATGGTGCCTTGCTCGAGCTCCACTAGACACATGGATGCTCACCTGAATGTTCCCAAGATAATAATTAAGCCGCACCCAGATTGTCTCTGTCCCGCAGTACAGATGTCAAGGAGCTGTTCCCTTGGAACACGACGTATTCGCACCCTCACATCGTCATGATGAAGAAGATATCGGGATTCATCAGACAATGCAACGCTCTGCCATTGTGCCAAGGTCTAGTGGCGATGGTCACGTGTTCATTTCAGTTGTAGTTGCCGATGTCTGTGTGTTAACATTTGCCATCGTTAGGAGTCTTCGGTGCACTGTGTGTTCGGACTAGTGTTGTGAAGGCCTGTGAAAAAACGGAAATTTTGGGTTAAAAAACAGTTTTTTTACGGTTTTCCCGAGCTGGGGAAAAAACGGAAAATTTGGGTATAATCAGGATCATCGTTTTTTGTTAATCACAGAGTCATTTTAGTTAATGTTAAATCAAACATATATTTCATAGAGATATCTTCATTGTTCTATGTAGAATTCCGGAAATTTTGAAATCATTAGAAAAAAATAATTTGTTCGAATATATTGACAAAAACAGGAAAATATAGTTTAAAAACTATTGTTGGCCTGATGCTAGTAATCTTACTTGCTGTAACGTCTGCAACATATGCAGTGGGAAGTCGAAAATCCGGACTAATTGGGACCACAGGTAGTTTGGATTTTCAAATTGTTCGGATTTTCGAAAATGACCAAGAAAATGCCATTTAGGCTTACATATACTGTACGGTATGTTCCTCTATCGATACAGTGGTTATTCAGTATATACAGTAATTACAATACCGTACGTAAGGCTACTTACATTTAATGTTTCTGAAGAACGTGCTTGTACTCTAAATAACACTGTTCTTGTAAGTCACACTTAAAACTTATAGGCCTAAAAAAATAAAAATACATGATAAACAGTTACATATAAATGAACTTTTGTAGAAACACTGACTTCACATAACGTCGATGGACACGCTATTAATTGTTTATCGCTAGCGTGAAGACAAAATGTAAAAAGCTTCTAGGACTGCGTTCGGATTTTTGACGTTAGGATTATCGACGTCCTACTGTATATACAATGTATTTCGCTAACGTAAAAATGCTTAAGCAACAGGTTTTAATTCTACTTTACACACATATACCGCACAAGTGAGTAAATTTGAGCAGCGAGAAATATATTAAGTGAAACTTCCGTTAGTTATTATTACAGACTAGCAGAATATCCGTTCTTCGCACGGGGAGAATACTTTCATTTTGGACACAAAGGGCACCAAAACTGTAACCAATGAACTTGTGGAGCCCCAAAACTATGAATTTGACATTAATATCGATAATTTTCAATTATCTTTACATGTCACCATCCCCCTTAGAGTACTGATGTTGCTGAATTTGTGGATTTAAACGGCATCATCTGTTCATCTCAGCGAGTATGGATTCGAGGCCATTTTCGATCATGTATATATATATGTATCATATAAGGGGGGCTATAGGCTCCCCTTCACACTCGAGTATACACTGCATAAAATGGGCTTCAATCCTGCTTTACACTGGATAAAACTGCAAACTATGGTTTAGCCCCTCCCTTGCTCATATCCTGGATCCGCCACTATATATATATATATATATATATATATATATATATATATATATATATATATATATATATATACTTACTATATTGCTCAAAAAAATTAGGGGTTCAGCTGAAATATCATACAAGACCTTAAGATAGTGTATGAATAAGCTTGTGTTTGACTCATATATATCATACAAGAATGAATGTTTTAAGATACACTAGAAAAATGGGGCACATACTGGTGTTGGGGCACGGAAAACCTTGTTCACATGGCTCATGACACAAGACGGTTATGTGTGCACTCTCGAACTGCTCACAAACAGGCAAGACAACAACACTGATTGTTTCTTAATATGTCATATGATCACTTCGAATAGCCAACACAGCCTCGCACCTGCGTGGCATGGATTCAATCAGATTATCGATGAGTTCTTGGGGGATGTTGTGCCACTCATCCAGAAGAGCGATTTCTAGCTCTGGAATGGTTGTTGGATTTACTGGCCTAGCGGCAATTCGTCTGCCAAGCATATCCCAGGCATGCTCAATTGGAATGAGATCCGGAGAGCATGCTGGCCACTTCATCCGAGTGATACCCTCAGCATCCAGCATCTCATCCACTAACCGAGCTCTGTGAGGATGAGTATTGTCATCCATGAAAAGGAACGAATCACCAATGGCACCAGCATAAGGAAGAACAAGAGTTTTCATGATTCTATCCCTATATCTGAGAGTCGTCATAGAGTCATTTCGGATGATGTGGAACTCAGTATGCCCACCAATGCTGATTCCTGCCCACACCATCAGTCCACCACCATGATACTGGGATCGCACAAACACGGGATTGTGTTCCACACTCAGATGAAAACACGTCGATTATCAGACTCCACACTGAATCGAGACTCGTCAGAGAACAAAACATTGCCCCATTTATTGCGTCCCCACGCACGATGTTCCTCCGCCTACGCTCTTCGATCAACACGGTGTCGTGCAGTTAATGGGACACACACCATAGGCCTACGTGGTTAGAGACCACCTTCTCGAAAACGATTGCGGATTGTTTGAGTGGATATTGTGCGTCCTGTTGTTGTTCGGAAGGCTCGCCGGAGCAGAGTTGTATTCTGACGCCGGTTTCGACGGGCTGTTAACAAGAGATAACGATCGTCTCTGTCTTTGGTTGCTAGTGGGCGGTCCTGTCCTTGTCTTCTTCGAACATTTCCAGTTGTTTGAAATCGATTCCACAATCGGGAAATCACACTTTGTGCCACTCCTATGGCATATGCCACCTCCACCTCCCGCTGTGACTGACCAGCTTCCAACCCGCCGATAGCTCGCCATGCCAACGATTCTGGCAAATCACGTTGTTGCGCAATTTCACTACGTTGATTTGTGACGCACTAAACACAATGAAAACAAAGGTATCCTGGAGCTGGAATGTGTTGGCAGCGCTACACTACAAAATGATATCTGGTAGCGCCACGTCACCGATCACGTACACAGATGTTCCAAACGGTTTGCTTGCACGTTGGACCTTCATGATTTTTATCTGAACTGGACAAGATACAGTGTTCTCACATTATTCGTAAGAAGTTTTACATGGGTTTTCATCTGATTCCCTAATTTTTTTGATCTGTATATATATATATATATATATATATATATATATATATATATATATATATATATATATATATATATATATATATATATATATATATATATATATATATTAGCTAAATATACCCATTCTTCGCATGGAAGTCAAGGCCTGTGGAAGTATTACCCTCATTACCGCGACCGCAAAAACTATGGATCTGAGACTAAATCGGTCATTTTCGATTACTTTTACTTGTCTCGGTATCCCTTCCCCCGCTGACTCCCGGCCGACATACAATTTTAGCTGAATTTGCAAATCATCGCTAATGGAAGTGTCACTATTGATCTCAGCGACCGCGAAAACTATGAATTCAACACTAATATAGGTTATTTTCTGCTACTTTTACATGTCCCGGTAAACGACCCCTGAGACTCCCCTGGTTCGAAATTTGAAAAAAAATGTTCGTCTTGATCTGGGGCCTAGGCCAAGGTACGCCTGATCAAAATTTGGTAACTCTCGGTCTACTCGTCTGGTCCCCAGGCCGCACAAAGACAGAAAAACACAAACAAACTCTTTTATTTTATTTATATTAGACAGCTGAATATACCCATTCTTCGCATGGGAGCAATATTTGGAAGACAACGCCTGTTGAAATATTACCATTCATTTCTGCGACCGCAAAAACTATGAATTTGACACTAATATCGATCATTTTGAATTACTTTTACATGTCTCGGAATCCAACCAGGGGGTCTCAGGGGGCGTTTGCAGGGGCATGTAAAAGTGGTAGGAAATGGCCGATATTACTGTCGAATTCATAGTTTTCACGGTCGCTAAAATCAATGGTGAAACTCTGATCGCATTAACTTCCAAATTCACCCTATTCGGGCCGGGGGTCACCGGAGGGCGGATACTGCCCCGCTGAGAACCCTACTAACTCCGGGCTCGCATGCAATTGTAGCTGAATTTGCATATCATCGCTAATGGAATTATCACCATTGATTTCAGCGACCGCGTAAACTATGGATTTGACACTAATAACGGTCATTCTGGATTACTTTTACTTGTCTCGGTATCTGACCCCCCCCCCCGGTGACCCCTCGGCCCGAATAGGGTGAATTTGGAAGTTAATGTGATCAGAGTTTCACCATTGATTTCAGCGACCGCGAAAACTATGAATTCGACAGTAATATCGGCCATTTTCTACCACTATTACATGTCCCTCTAAACGCACCCTGAGACCTCCTGGTTCGAACGTTGAAAAAAAAAAGATTCGTCTTGATCTGGGGCCTGGGCCAAGGCACCCCTGACCAAAATTTGGTAACTCTCGGTCCACTCGTCTTGTCACCAGGCCGCATACAGACAAACACACAAACTATTTATTTTATTTGTATTAGACTAGATAGACTCTTGCAAATTATGCCAGATTTTCATATTATCTTTCCGAACTAATTTTAAAGACCCGCTCCTACTTATTCTTTATATATATATATATATATATATATATATATATATATATATATATATATATATATATATATATATATATATATATATACAGTATATCTTTATTTATATCTATCTATATCTATACATGTATATAACAAACGCAGGAATTACCCTCTAAATAACACTCCTGGAGGACCTCTTTCTCAAAAAATTTGCTGGGGAAACACTTTTAGAAACTTCAGTTTTCGTGCCGGACGATTACCGAGACCTGGTGAAAAAAACTCCTTTAGCTATCGAATTAAAAAAATAGTTTTCCTCAGGTTAGTATTCACTGAGAATATTTTTATAAAATTTAAATTTGATGGGTAAATCAGTGGACTTTGAATACATCCACATCGTATCCACTGAGTTGCGAAATTGTGTACCTCCAGACATGGGCGGCCGAAGACAATTTTCTAGGGGGGCATCTTCAATATTTGTTATATTAGTCTGGCATTTAATGTGCATGGTTTGTTATATTACGTATACATTTTCATGAGCCAGGGAGGTTCATTCTTATCAAACACGGAGATTATGAAGGAGCAGATCTACTGTACAAAATATAATAAAAACATCTCTTTCGGATTTCTATCATCCCGCAGTCCAACCCCGAGACGGAAACATAAGAGCTAGGCTTTCTTGTTTTTAAACAAGATAACATGCCCAGCGAATGCTTTACATTGTGAAGATTATATTAGTGAAAATTAAACGAATATAATTTAGTAATATGTATATTAAGTTGTAAAATGTTGAGCTCCCCGTTGCTACTGTATGTGGTTAGCGTATGTCCTTTCTCGAAACGAGGTTTGATTCATGGTAGGAGTTCATGTGTTTCAAATCCGACGTTAAACTGTACGTTCACGTCTTGTAGAGCTTTGCTCCTGAAAATATAATCTAAAGTATAATCTAATTTAATATTACTAAATATTAAAAAATAATGACTTACCAAGGTGACTTCAAT
This sequence comes from Thermobia domestica, assembly GCF_964235325.1. Lineage (NCBI taxonomy): Eukaryota > Metazoa > Arthropoda > Insecta > Zygentoma > Lepismatidae > Thermobia > Thermobia domestica. The sequence continues at coordinate 134,317,069 of NC_137471.1, forward strand.
TTGGCATTCATCAAATCCATTTTATACTTTCACTTAATCCAGTGGATATTAATATAACAATTACAAGACACACGCGCATATAAATACTCAGAAACAAGCACATACACACGTACACACACACAAATATGAACACTTCAAATCTATTTACATGTGGTGGACTGCGCTGCATCAAGCACTGTTATCTTCGTCATCATCTTCTCACGTATCTGCATTATTTGATTCATCCACAGATTTGTTATTTATACGCATCATTCATTTTAGAATTTTCGGGAGGGTTCAGGGTTCTTTCTTCATTTAAAGAGTCGGTTCTCTGTATTGAAAAGAGAATCAGGAGAGGAAGGGGGAATTTATACTTTATGAATGGATAACATTTTAAGAAATATATACAAAACATGCCGCTTCCGATGCAGCACTGAAGCATTTCTGACGATCATACCCCCTCCCCTCTCAAGTTGTAAAGTGAGAAGGGACAGAAACATCCCAGACACTCAGGGCTCAGTTGACAATAATAAAACTATGGGTAAGTAAACATCTTGTGCAGAGTCACGTTTTGCTTATTTTTGAACACTTCTGTGAATTCAACAATACAACAGCGGAAATACTAACTGCTTTTATTACTCCAACCATCGCTTCAACTAAGGAATAATTCCCAACGGTCAGTGAGCCATCTAAATTGTCGTTCTTTTTCTATTCTCCAGAGGAAAGAATGAGATTTTGCCAAGATGCTAAAGTCAAGATGATAGATGCTAAAAAGGAGTGAATTATGTTAGATCTAGCACCAAGATGCCACATATGGCTTCACTGGCGGGCTTTGATATCTACAGAAGTTTCTGCCAAAGCATACAAAGAAACAATAGCATAATAGTTTCGATAACATCTGTGTGGTCCTTCAGTAGGCTACACATCCGGTAAGAAGCTCAATCCTAATTGTAAAATTGGTAGTAGGAGAGTAGTTTGGACTGCACCCGTGGCCAAAACAAAAGACTCGTAGCCGGCTTGTATAGACAATTGAATTCAAATTTTCTAGTGTCCATTTACTGAATGCCCATATCGTGTATGCATGCATTATTTGATAAGTAAATAAATTACACACACAATGAATTATGTCAGTGGTAAATGGTGTTTATTGAAAAAAAAAAAAACCTCTCCAAACAATGAAGATTAATCTTAGACTGGAGAAATAGTTATCCTTCGTTTTCATTATCATTTGGCCATGAAAAACGCCTGACAGATATACAACCCCTATATACAACTATGTGATGTTGGAATATATAGCTCGTAGGGTATGATGCTTTACTTTTTCAAAAATTTGAGTACTTCTAGTGAAATGATGTCTTTAGTTTTACGTCCCACTGCTATGCCGGTTAGGCTAAAGGAGACGGTGATGATAAGAAATAAATGAAATGGTGGAATGAAAAAAGTAGGAGGAAACGGGAGAACCCCGAGAAAACCCACTAGCAAAATCCACCACAAAATCCACACGTCGTGATCTGGGATCGAAGCAAGGACCCCAAGCACCGGAGGTAAACGCTCTACCACTGAACCACCGAGCCCCTACAGTACTTCTAGTGTACCCCTAAAAATGTAATAAAGAACTAATGGTCATTTTTTAAAAAATATTCAATTAGAACTGGACAATTTACACAAAATTTGGAATCGACAAATGAAAACGGCACGTTTCTAGCACTTGTGGGTTCGAGATCTCATTGTTGAAAGGATTGAAGACAAACATATAAACTTGTCTGTGAGGAGAAACATATACGCGTAAATCTAGTATTTTAATATATAGATAATAATTGGAATGGTTTTATTTTCGAGTCCTATTTTTTAATATTCGCAATACTTAATTTTTTGAACTTACATTTTTCGCGTGTTTGAAAAAAAAGATATCATTACTAGTAATATTAACCTAATATAAACATATTAATTTTTTCAATTTTTCCGGAAAATCGTAAAAAACTTTTTTTTTAAAAAAAAAAGGTTCAAAATTTCCGGAAATTTGACAATACTAGTTCAGACACACTTGTACTTTGCCCAGCATTAAACTCTGATCTTAGTTCCGACCCAGTTCGCTGCCTGTTTTGTTTTACCAGTCTGCCCAGCCTACGACGTCCGACATCTGTAATGAAGTGGGGGGCGCCCAACCCCTCGACATTTGGACGTCTTTTCCCCTTGGTTTCGCCACTTGTTGAAGACAATCACCTCAGCACTTCTCGAACACCTGACAAGTCCTGCATAGTGATGAGCAAATGCAAGACCAAGACCAAGACCCGGGTGGTCTTGGTCTTGGTCTTGGTCTTGGTCTTGCACATGCGGTCTTGGTCTTGGTCTTGCACTGGAACCCTCGGTCTTGGTCTTGGTCTTGGTCTTGCACACCTAGTCTTGGTCTTGGTCTTGGTCTTGCACACCCAGTCTTGGTCTTGCTTGCAAGAGTCTTGCAAATTTTGCTTTTAAGAAATCTATGATTTTCATAAGTAAATTTTACTCTGGATATAAGGAATAATAAATCCTACATTGCGTCAATAGTGAGGGAAATACAATGTATGTTTCTAAATGTAATATATTTTACCTTCGTGTAAGTGTGATGATACTGTATAACATAGGCGATGACCTTTACTTTTTTTTTCAATGGGTGATCACGCTTCACTACTTAGAAGATAAATCACAACATTTCGTAATATTTTTATGTTTTAACAGATACAATACTCCACTGGTTCCCAAACTGGGGAGGCTAGCCCTGACAGTGAGACGCACGAAAGAAAACCAAGACGGCAAAGATTACTGAAATACCATAAATTGCAAAATTATTTTTACACTCTAAAGGTGTCAGATTTTTTTCTTTCCAACCACGATTAGCTCATCTTTGTATTAAACAAACTCCCAATTAAATATTGAAATTTTGTTTTACTGATTCTAATATGTACTGTATGGGGCAGAAACAAGGACATTAAGCAAAAACGATGAAACAGTTAGACTTTCGAAATGTGGGCATGGAGTAAAAAGGAGAGAATCAGCTGGGTTGAACGGAAAACGAATGCGAAAGTTTTAGAAATAGTAGCAGTAGGGGAGAAAAGAAGAATTTTAGATGTAATGAAGAGGAGGACATTGGCTGAGGAGGAACTGTATTATGAGGGACATGCTAGAGGGAGGGGGCGAAGGAGATTGTAGTTGAAGAAAGATATTAAGACAGAAAATTGCTACGTTAAGACGAAGAGACTAGCTGAGGACCACATCATTGAACCTTCTCAGCTGCAGCAAGTGACCTGCCAATAATGGCAGAATAGCTATTATTATGACGATGATGGTATGTTTTGCAATATTGACCAAAATAGAGAGAAAAAAATAAAATAATAATAATAATTAAACCTCTTAATATTTTCGAATATGAAATGAAATTAAATTTGTGAGCTTTACGTCCCACGATTATGCCAGCTAGGCTAAAGGAGACGGTGATAATGAAAAATGAATGAAAATGGTGGAAAGAAGAAAGTGGGAGGAAACGAGAGAACCCCGAGGAAACCCACGCACACACCCAAACCCACGTTTGTCTACCACAAAGTTCACTTGGCGGGGGCTGGGATCGAACGCGGGACCCCAAACACCCGAGCTGAACGCTCTACTACTGAGCCACCGCGGCCCCAATATCTTAGAATAATTTGAGTGAAAACTGAAAATGACTCAACTGTCTATGTCTTTTGTGTAAACTCAATTTATGTAAATACTTTTGACCTACATTAGAAATACATAATAACGGCATCAAACTTCAAGTTATTTGAAATAAGTACGAAATCACTCTCAGTTGTAAATATAGATTATTTATTGCTGTATAATGTTATATCGTTAAATCCTAGATATGGCGTATACCTAAGGGGGCTATAAGTTATATTGATAAACAATTATTCAACGTATAAGCATCCACCTATGAAATCAAACTTGCGGTCACATGCGCTAAGTTTTTGTCAATGTCATGAAAATGTTATTTCAATATTAATTTTATAAGTACACATTAAACATTTCCAACGGATGCTTGAACCTCAGAGCCAAGGCCACACCCATGTAGTCGGCATGTATGGTGTACGGAATTGCCGATGTTCAATACTACATTTCTTTAGTTTTGGAAGGAAGAACACCATTAATATGTTTTGAAATGAAATGAAATATCTACTTTAACGTCCCACGATTATTACACTGAGGCTAAAGGAAACAGTGATGATGAGAAATGGTGGAATGAAGAAAGTACGAGGAAACGGGAAAACCCACGCACAGGGTGTTTGTTCACCAAAGAAGCTCACATAGCGCAAGCTGCGATCGAAACAGGGCCCCATGCACCAGAGGTGCACGCTCTGCCACTGAGCTACCGTGTCCATAACATGCTCTAGTTTATTTTTGCTTATTCACTTCTTATGGACACAACTATTCTTCGTATGATTTCCCAAAATCCAATCATGGGCCGTCGTGAATGATCAAATGATGACCAAAGTAAATCAGACACTGAAGTTATTATAGCTTGTAACAATTCATAGAATTATGCTGTCGGTCGTCTCGTGAACAACCGATTCAAAAAACGACATACTGTAGCTATATGTTACAGGAGCAGATCGACTCACATGGATTGCATAAACTACTGGGAACAAATTCACTCCGGCGGTATTTTCACTGGAGCCAAGAAGTTCACGTGAAAGATGTAATGATTTTTCCCCTTCCTTTTTACATTCTATAAAAAATCAAGTAGTACCATACTTATGCAAGACTCTTGCGCAAGAGTCTTGGTCTTGCAGGTATGGTCTTGGTCTTGGTCTTGGTCTTGCAGGTATGGTCTTGGTCTTGGTCTTGCATCGGGATTCCTGGTCTTGGTCTTGGTCTTGGTCTTGGTCTTGGTCTTGGTCTTGCATGCAAGACTCTTGCAAAAACTGCAAGACCAAGACTCTTGCGCTCATCACTAGTCCTGCAGTTTCCGAAATTCTCTTGCCGAGCGTTTCTGAGTGAGTACTTTCTTCAAAATAATATTAAAAATTATAGAAAGATTTTCGAGACATTCGAGTCGAGTCGAGATTTTAACCAGCTGTCTCGACTCGATTCGAATCTCGCCTCGAAAATTCGAGTCGAGAGATACGTTTGTCTCGACTCGTCTCGGATTTTACAAAGTGTGTCTCGACTCGTGCGCATCCCTATTCAGATCAGAATCTTTTATCTTCAAGAATTCTGTCGTACAATTTGAAGCTTAACATCTAAAAAACGATAATCATCCCTGTTGTACTTTATGGTTTTGAAACTGGTCGCTTACTCTGAGAGAAGAACACAGACTGAGAGTATTGGAGAATAAAATCCCTAGGTGAGTATTCGGTCCCAAGAATGACAGGAATGGGAAATGGCGGATAACGAGGAACTGCATAACTTATATTGTTTATCAAACATTATTAAGGTTATGAAATCTAGGTAGCTCAAGTGGGCAGGTCATGTAGCCAGAATGGAAGAAAGCAGGAGTGATTTGAAAGTTTTAACTGGAAATCCAATTGGAGAAAGACCAATAGGAAGATCCTAGGTGAAGATAGGAGGACAATATTAAGACGGATCTCGCAAAACTGGAGTATAAAGTAGAAACTGGATCCTGTTGCCTAAGGAGAGAAGTGAATGGAGAGTTTTTGTGAATACAGCATTCAACTTTCAGCCTCTATAGTCCATAGAGTTAGTTAGTTAGCAGGCCTTTTTGCTTAAGAACAAAACAGAAACATGGAAAAGCATTACATGAACAGAGAACATTAAGAATTTCGATGTTTTTATTTCGGTTATGTAGTTACATCTACGTGAAGTTAGCCCTTGCTTTCAAATTTCGATTCGATACCAAAATCTTTTGTTATTGATTGTTTTAAAGAAAAACTCGTTTGTTTCGAAAAAATAAAGAGATATTTACAAAATAAAGTGGAGGGGGAAGGATAACTTTACACTGGCCCTGTGCTTTAAAATATCAATTCGAAATCGAAGCCAATCATTTGTTTCATTTGATATTGATTGTTTTGAAGGAAAAAAAATGTTTCAAAGAAACAAAACAAAACAAAACAAAAAAAGCAACGTAAGGGTTACAAAGTACAGTTGGGGGAGCAACTTCACACTGGCCCTTCTTACTTTCAAATTTTAATTCGAAAACGAAGTCAAGAGTTTGTTTATCGTTTGTTATTGATTGTTTTGAAGTAAAAAATGTTTGTTTCGAAAAACGTAATGAGATATTTATCCAATAATCGAGGGAGTTCCGAGGCAACTCCACACTGGCCTCTCCAATACTTTCAAATTTTGCTTTAAAGTAAAGCCAATCATTTGTTTTCTCTTTTGTATTAATTGATTTGAAGGGGAAAAAATAGCTTGTTTCGAAAATAGTAAGAAGATGTATAAAAAATAATGTTGAGATGTGGCCAAATTTAGCCAGGTTCCTATACTTACAAATTTTGATTGAAAACCAAAATCAATTGTTTGATGTTCGATTGTTGATTATTTTGAAGAAAAAATAGTTTTCGAAAAACATAAAAAGTGTTTACAAAAGAAATGGGTGATGAAACTTCACACTGTAAAAAATCGTGTTATTTCAACGACATGCCTATGTGTTAACACGATTATGTTAAAATATAACACAAACAAGTGGTTGGAACAACCCACTCTCCATTTGGAGTTGTGTGTCAAATGCCGGTAGTTGAAATGACACACAGCCTGTGTGTTAAATTAACCCAAGTGTAGAATCTTCGGTGTTGTTTGCGTGATTGTCAAATATGTTGGGCATGTAATTATAAAGTCTTATGAATTGAAGCTACAAACAAACACAGTAGAAAGAAAAATCTTAAACAAATCCAGGTATACGCAAAATTTCAAAATGCAAACCGCGCGATGTGTTTTCAATTGTTTTACGTAATATTTCTGAGAAAACCCTAACAGCACAAGATGTGCTAGACATATGCCATTTAGGTGTTTTAAATTCATCTCCCGCATTTGATGCATTTATTTTTTCTTTTTCTAAGCGATTGCGTACTAGAAGCAACAAACGCATCAACTTTATTAGATGGCAACTGGCGCCGATCATTTGAAAGTGAATATGGAAGAACTATAAAATAAAGTAAATAGACAGTCATTATTTTGCTATAGAATTAGGTCTACATGGCGAGCAGATTTTATCTTGTCCCGAACGGTTATTATCGAATATACGCAGCTTAAGGGAGCAATCTGATTAACTAAATTCAAAAGACCTCAATAATTTATCCCTCTACAAACGACGATTTCTTCATCGCCTTCGTGGCTAAGTCGGAAGAGCACGCGGCTAGTAATTGAAAGGTAGGTGGTTTGTGCCCCCCCCCCCGTCACTATAGTACATTGTTTTACTTGTTTAAAGTGTTTTTCTTAGACTCAGCATAATGTAAACACATTACGCATATAGGCGATTTAAGATATTTTGGGGAGTAATTTTGTGGTTCATTAACGCTTACGGGACGGCTCAACACCGGTTGTGTGTTACAGACGTAACACACCCCCTGTGTTAAACGCCAACACCACGGGGTCTGTGTTGAACTAACACAACATAGTGGTAGTCACGCTGGAACCACTGCCCTGTGTTAAAATTGAGTTGAATTAACACAACCATTTTTACTATGCACACTGGTAACACCGTCATATTTCGAATCAAGCAAAAGCTAATTATTTGTTATTGGTTATTTTGAAGATTTTTTTTTGTTTGTTTGGAAAAATAGACTTATCTGTTGTTGATTGTTTTGAAAATAAAAATCCCTTTTTCAAAACACACATACAAAAAAAAAAATACGTTTCAAGATATATTTGGTGGTCAACTTCACACTGGTCTTCAAAGTACTTTTCTGCTTTTAGATTTCGATTCAAAATTCAGCCAAATTGTTTATTTTCCTTTCTTATTGAGTGGCTTCAGGAGAAAATATTTTATTTCGAAAAAATTTTAAAGGTTATATAAAAATAAAAGTTGGGTGATCCAATTCACACCGATCTTTCAATTTATTTACTTTCAATAAAAAAAAAATAGATAAAATAATTCTTAAATGTTTACGTTGCCAAGAACGTGCTCATATTATTGTTTAACAGTTCTACCCAAAAGATTTGTTTCTTTGAAAGCACACGACTTTCTTAGTTAAGTTTACGAAATTTATATTTATTTAAAAGCATTTCTGACAAAAAGTAATAATGAGATAAAACACAAAAAGAAAAGAGCGAAAGAAATAAAGCTAACCGGAAGAAGTTAAAATCTGTATCGATCGATTTGCTTGGTCAAGCTGAGTCAATTGATATACAGATTGTTCGTTGCTGATTATACCCCACCCCCGGAAACTAAATTAGACTCAGTAAACCGGAGGTGGTTGTCCGGAAGTAGTTTAAATTGGTATCGCTAGATTTGCTTTGTCAAGCTGAATCGATTGATATACAGATTGTATATGTTTGGTTGCTGATTATACTTCACCCCGGAAACTAAATTAGGCTAATTAAACCGGAAGTGGTTAACGGGAAGCAGTTAAATTTTGGTATCGATCGATTTGCTTTGTCAACTGAATCGGTTGATATATAGATTGTATATGTATCATTGCTGATTATACCCCACTCCCGGAAACTAAACAGGTGTCTAATCATTTTAAATGATAATTCTAATTGCAAATATCAAGTTTCTATCTTAAGTGTTTTTATCTGGCCGTTCATTGCCCACTCACTCACCTAGGGATTAGTGTTATGAGGTTTCACACTCTCCATAGAATATTGGCTTTCTATAGATATGTAATTTTACTAGTAAATCATCCCGTGCCAATCTTCGCAAAATCCTGCGTACGGCAACGCAACGCAAAAAGACAAAAAAGTCACTATAACTGCTATTGAGATTATTGAAAACTAATTAGCAAAATATGTGATTGCTGGATGGAAATAATTAAATGAACAGAACTTTCACAGACCTGGCTGCACTGATTCTCTCATAGGTATGCGCGAACGTGTGATATCTGGCATTCTTGCGCAAGCGTCACGTTGTTCATTTGTTCCTTGTTTTTCAAAGATCCCACAGTAGGAGTGAGAGGCGCTCTGTTGAAACATATTATGACAGTATCTGTTGCGGTGAATGTGCTAGTGGGTCGGTTGTGATACTTTGTGAAATAGTTTGTGAAATTATGTGAGAAAATTTGCGTTGTTAAATGAAAAATAATATAAGACACACACTGATGGAGAGCAACATGAATGGTAAATTACCGGCAGGCGAAGAGTATGCGCTTCAGACGGATTTGCTCAATCCATTTGTGCATCGTTTGGAGCTCTCCACTACCTATGACAAGATAAAGGTTAGTGTTCACAGTCTTCGTATAAGTGTCAATTATGTATATTTTCTGAATGGCACATTAAACTTTTGAATAGTGCTAGTACCAAGTACTCGAAGTACTAATAAACGTGGGCATATTTAGTTATTTATAACGAAGGAAATTGAAAATTCGTGCAATTTATATCGCGAAGGGGAAGGATGAATTTTGCCACCCCTAGAAGACTACGTTGAATGTCGCGTGGTAATAATGTATTTTTATGAGTGTTTCGGAAGAAAGGACACATAATAAAGTATTTAATGTCCAAAATCGTTAGTTTAATCAGGAAAACACAAAATTCACCTTGTTGATACAAATGGCACTTGACATGGTACCGGTACTTTTCCTAACTGCAGATTCTCTAAAGTAATAGCATGATGCTTCGTTCTTGTGATCTGATTTTTTCTAGATCTTCCATTTTCTTACGACTTATATTGAAATTAAAATATGTTGGATTTTTATGTCATAGTTTCGTAATATATAGACTATATACGCAAAATGGTCTCAACATATGGAGTTGATAAGTGCCCCTGTGGTGGAAGACCGGGTTCGATTCGTGGTAGTTCATGTGGTTCTGAACCTACTTTAAGCTGCAGGTGCATTATTCATGTAGCGTCCGCGCTGAATGGGACGTTAAAACTTAATCCAATCATTCCAATTATTTCTAACCGTGGAATGAAAGAATGCACTTTACAGTGTACGCTCGAACTTCGCATTACTTTAAAAAGGTATTGTATAGTAGGGTCGAGATGTGTATGAGAAGTTTGAAGCCATTTTGTCAAAAGTTATTGAGTATAATTCTTCGTTTAAATCTGTCACACGCACACACAAAAAAAGACATGATATTCTTAAGGCTTAAGTTTGAATCTTAACAACAGAACATGTCTCGTGTATCATATGAAAGATGCCCATTCGACTAATATACATTTCAGAACGTATGCTACGATTTGTTGCTTATTGTATTTTGTATACGTGTGTGTCACCAATTGAAATAACGGGTTCGTAATTGAACGCTCACTTCATGTAGGAAGTGCCTCTGGACTGGGCCCCAGGCAAGGGCGTCGATCTTGGGGGGCGAGGGGCCCCGGGCCACCCAGAGGTCATTTGGTACCTCGTATTGTATTTCTGAATATACAATATTTTGCATAATTTGAATGCAATGTCTTAAAGTCCTTATATATATTCTTCATCTGAATCCCCCTCCAAATTTACAGAGGAATATGCGCCCTTGGGGTGGCATTAGTATCTGCCCAAACCGTTTCATGGCTCCAGAACCGCGTGCCTTGTTTTTGTATAAATTGTGATAAAGGTAGGAAAATGGACCCTGCTAGGCTTCTAACCCCCCCCCCCTTCACTCGCTTAGCTATATTTTGTAAAGTAAATAATCTGGAGATAACACTGGAGATCTTATATGTGCAAGATTGAGGGATATACTAAATATCAGCTGGCTTCTATTATTTTGTTCAGGTGTACAGGTCAGAGCCATGAAATATCATAGGTGTGATTTTCTTACTATCAATAGTTCGAACGGGGCCCGCGGTGCGTCAGTAGTAGAGCCTTCACCTCTGGTGCATAGGATCCTTGGTTCGATCCCCGCTGACGCCACGTGGACTTTCTTGTGGACAAATACCGTGTGTGTGGGTTTTCTGCGATTCTTCCGTTTCATCCTACTTTATTCATTCCAACATTATACTCATTTCTCGTCATCACCATCTATTCATTTCAGCATTTTACTCGTTTCCCATCATCACCGTATCCTTTAGCTTAGCCGGCATAAGCGTAGGTCATAAACCAGAAGGATTTCATTTTAATTTCTGTCGTTCCAGTTTATGGTTAGCATGGGTATCTTTGACAGGGTAAACCTCGGTTTGATCCTTAGTGCGATCTCGTGTATTCCCTTTCCAGCCTTAGAAAAAAGTAGATGTAAACAAACCCATCTGACTACTAGTTTGTCGATGGCCAGTGATTGGTTGTTGGTCTCAGTACACTAGTATCCTACCGCAATATAATCCCTACTAAAATAATAATTTCAAATAAAAATATCTGAATTTATCCTACATTTTGTGATAATAAGCGCAATATATATAATATTTACAAACAGATGTAGCTTTATTTCAACCTCACCCAATTCTGGACATATAGTATTTACTGCGCATGCGTATGCGTTCACGCGCCTTCCCCCACTCATTTAAAATTATAGTAGAATGCAGAGTTTCATGGTGACGATGTCTTGTGTTATAAAACACAAAAGAGGACAACAGGAATAGGGACAATCTCGTTTATATAAGGATTTAAGAAAATGTATATCTCCAACATAGCAGTAGTCAGTCAGTCCGTTAATTATTTACCGACAAACTGTAGCCTCATAGTCTGGAAATTATGCGACGACAGTAAGTAAGCAGACGATCTTGCTGTTCACGTCTCTCTCGCTGCCGAAGCACGTGTGAGCCGCGGAGTTATTCATTTCGCTTTGTTTACGCCTACTTTGTTCTAAGGCTGGAAAGACTTTAGTTCGAATTTCTCGTCAGGTCCTGTCAGCCTGGCGCGTAAAGGAACAGTATACTTCGATACCACTAAGCAATGAATGGGCGGCGATAGGTAAGATAAAAGTAAAGTGACTGAAAAATAAAACAGATTTTATCGGCGGATTTGTACGTTACATTGCTCCTATGTAATGGAAAAATGATTTTTCATGTGTCTGATTTAATTGGATTAGATTAAATTTAACGTGTCTTACATCAAAGGGTCTATATGAGACTGAACTGCAGCTTAATGTGTGATCTGAATCAATTGAAATCTTGCCGGGTATCGAATTCCTGTCTCCCACACCACAGGCGTGTACACTATCTACACATCCATGAGGAAGCTTGCATGCCTGTGTGTCCCGATGTATGTGCACGTGTAATACTGTTCACCGGCTTAGTTTTTTTCGGTTTCTATCTTTAACTGTAAATCCAAGTCTCAAATAGCCTCGATGCTGAAAAGGGATGATAAACTTTAACCACACAACAAAAAATTTTTACCAAAGAAAGTTTAGGTGAGGTAGTTAATGCTTGTACACTTAACGCCCCGCGATTATGCAACGAAGCTAATTGCAACGCGAAATTGTGATAGTGGTAGAATGACGGAAATGGGAAGGAATGGGAGAACCCCGAGAAAACCCATCCTCACGGTGTTTGTCCACTACAACCTTATTTGAAGTGAACTGAAGTCGAACCATGGACCACATACGCTAGAAGTGAGCGCTCTGCCACTTGTACACACACATATAATAATGCATGTAATATAAATGAAAGTGTACAAGTCCTAAGTTTTACGTCCCACGTTTATGTTGGCTAGGCTAAAATAGATGGTCATGATGAGAAATGAAGGAAATGGTGGAATGAAGAAAGTGGGAGGAAACGGGAGATCCCACTCACATGGTGCTTTCCACCACGGAGCTCACTTGCCGCGAGCCGGGATCGAACCAAGGACCCCATGCACCAGAGGTGAACGTTCTATCGTTGAGCCACCGCGGCGCGCATATAATATAATATTTAACTTTATTGTTCGTATTATTTGGAATTTTTAGATCTATAATTTCGGCATTTTCAGTTCCTGACACTTTCCTAAGGAAATAATACGCACAGACAAAGAAGAGCTAGTTACCGTATATTTTATGCTATATACATTATCCAGAAGGGATGGTTTATTCTTGAGGTCGAGTTCTTTTCGGAAACTACGCATATTTGTTCGTATTTCTTAAATTTCTATTAAAACCCTACAATGTGGTGTAAGAAATTTCTAATTTAAAATTTTAAAAAATGGAAATAGAAGTTCTTGAGGGTGGGTTTTGTCTTTAGACGATTTTGTTTATATTTTATATAGGGTATATGAAGGTTTCGTTGATAATTTTACATAAGTTTTTTTTTTTGTTAGGGATGAGTAGTTTTTTTAATATTATTATTTTAGATTTGAGTTTTTGGGTCGGTTTTCCCAAGAACTATTCATGGGATTTTGTTCGTATTTCATGCATAAGTGCTTAGTGGCGTTAAGTGATTTCTCATGGGAATCTCTGCAACAGCTAATTTGCTTTGGGGATTTTTTTCGGATAATTTTCTCAACTATGACAAACGATTATATCCATATTTTATAAATAAGTAATTCATTAAGTACGTTCTGATGTGACGTAATCAAATTCTTATAAAGAAAACTATGTAAAGTAGTTTACTCTTCGAGGTGAGTTGGGGCCACGGTGCCTCAGTGGTAGAGCGTTCACCTCTGGTGCATTGGGTCCTTGGCTCGATCCCAGGTGAGTTTTGTGGTGGACAAGCAACCATGTGAATGGGTTCTCCCGTTTCCTTCCACTTTCTTCATTCCACAGTTTTAATAATAATTTATCACAGTCTCCTTTAGCCTAGCCGGCATAACGTGGGACGTAAAACTTAAATATTTCTTCGGATAGATTTCCGGAGTGTTTTATATGTGTATATATTTTGTCATAACATTACATGATTCAATGTAATAAATTGGGTTAGGTTTAGTACAGAGGGATGGGTCGCAATTGTGTAGTGATAGCGAGCTTGGTTCGTCATAGAGACTCCTTGCTTACATCAGAACGTGTGTAAGCTTGTAGTGAGTGACGTCGTAATCGTGGATTCTTCGCGATTCTTCCGTTTTGATTCACTGTTCGATCGTTTCCATTGCGTAAATTCTTTAATTCATCCATTCCTTTTAGATTAAGGGGGCAGACTACTAAATATTTTTCAAAAGCTAACAATTTTTCTTTTGCCCGTTTTTCGTAAGTGAAAAGAGGTAGTGAAATGTAACTTACCACAATAATAGATAATGTTGTTCTACTCCCGAAAATACGAATGGGAAGAATTTTCAATGTTGCCATCCATAGGAATTAGAGTATGACCAGAATTTGAATTACCCAAAAATCTAGGTTATGGCAGCGACTAGAAAAATGAACTCAACGGCAATTGATGGCTTATCATGCTGCCTGTGTTCCTTGTTAATTACTTTTTAAATAATATTTGTATTTTAATTCTAGGGTTTATTAAAAACTATTTATTTTGTACTCTTCATTACAAATTAAATACATTTATTATTTAAAAAGTAATTAACAAGGAACACAGACAGCATGATAAGTCATTAATTGCCGTTGGGTTCATTTTTCTAGTCGCTGCCATAACTTAGATTTTTGGGTAATTCAAATTCTGATCACTATAATTTCTATGGATGGCAACAAATTCTTCCGATTCGTATTTTCAGGTGTAAAACAACATTATCTATTATTGTGGTAAGTTACATTTCACTACCTCTTTGCACTTACGAAAAACGGGCAAAAGAAAAATTGTTAGCTTTTGAAAAATATAGTAGTCTGCACCCTTAAGGACTGTACTATTGTAGGGCACTAAAGGAGTTTCTCTTTCTTTTGTCTGATTTCATATAGTTTTCAAGGTAGTTCTTCAAGCGATTGAAATCTTTCTGGTTGAACAGCACTTTAAATCAACATCCGTTGTCGTAATCGATTGTTATGGGAATCAAGAGCGATGTATTAGATACGCCTTTTGATGCCTTCCCAGTTTAGGGGGCATAAATTGGTAAAATTTACGGAAGAAATAGGTTAGTTGATTTCACAATAAAATTGTATATGTATACAAAATGTATTGAGATCGTACCTCAGATAGATGTGCATATGTATGCGATATAGAAATACGGAATACAAAGTGTATTCTTTACTACGTCTCTATAAGGAAGGCATGAAGTGAATCGTTCTGTAAAGGCAGTGTACAAATGAACACAGAAATGTCGCAAAGTTGTGTCTTACGCAGGGCGTGTGTTTTTATGCCATTTGAAGTGTTTTTTCGAATGCTTTTTTTCTCCCACCGTTACTGACGCACCTGCTGCGCTTCTGTTCTGAATCTGTTAGGTGTCATTCGTGTATTTTAAGGGTAACGTAGCAGAAGTTGGTTTGTTTTCGACTTGGTTCATGTTTTATGCACTGTAGTTCTTATGCGATATATGTGCATACTGTATTTATACTCAGCCCTCCTGCAGTCAGTCAAGAACCATTAATGTAAATCTTCCCTTATAAGGAATAGGAGTGCACTTTATAAGCAATAGGAGTGCATTTCCTGCCGAGTGATGTCGATGTTTAGTGAATGGAAGTATGCTCTCCTAAAATGGTATAGTACGCACTCTTCTTCTGGCAATTTTTTTTAATGTTATTTTTCTGCCTTCGCAAAAAACGTGTATTTTTATTTTGTCAGAAGAGACACTTCTTGTGTTGACAAGCAGAATAAGTATTGTTGACCTGAGGTAAGGAGTGGATCGGTAAATGAGTACAAAGTGTGTCAGCGATGGAATAATGCAATTCTGTTACTCCGTAGAAAATTGGTTTACATTTGGGTGCCCATCCTCCTCCATGGGCAAAGGCGCAACTCACTCCGATTTACTATTTTCAGTTCGATTTTACACATCTTGAATGAGAAATTGTGCCCCTAAATATTCTCGTGAGGGTAATCTGCGCCATGAAACCCGTCTATGGGTACAATCTAATAAGTAAGATCAACGGTCTTTTTCTGAGGCCTTAACTTTTCTTCATTTTACGTGACCCTTTAATTGTGGTATGGTTTGCGGAGCATTCTGAGTTTTAGAATTTTTTGAAAAGCTTAAAAACAATTATCCAGTAAGTGATTATTTCACGGGCGTGCAGGGAGGAAGTCCCGCTTTCCTGAACTAAAGGATTTCTCGAATGTCCGAATGCAGTATGTCCGAACGTGCTCTTTATCGGTTACCAATATTTTCGTAGTACTGTGCTACTTACTGTAGTTCAGGGCCAGCTCTGCCATATGTGCAACACGTGCTTTTGCATTGGGCGCAAGCTCTGTCATAACTATACTATTTAAGATAATTATTTCTAGTTGCAGTGATGATGGTAGTTAAATTTACTAAGCTTACTTATTTGAATTCTAAATTTATAAGTTATGTTTCGGTTGCATTAGTTTAAGATTACATGGACAGTGGTAAAGCGAATAGTCAAAGAAATCCCAGCATAAGTTGCTTGGTTTTTGTCAAATTCAAGAACTCAATTCTCGAACAGTAGTGAACACCTGTTCCCATTAATTAAATATCACAGTTTTGATATGAAAACTAGTCTTTGTCACAAACAAGTTCTTTATCATTGAAGAGTAGCCCCGCGTAGCATAATCGCTAATGCTGTTGCCTTCGATGCGAGCGGTCGTGGGTTCGATTCCCGATGGGGCACTCGGCCCAAGCAGTGTAATGCGCTTTTTCAGGCCAGCTGACCTGAATGAGATTTTCCTCATTCACACCAGGCAAATGCCGGCATGGTACCTAACTTATAGGTACTAGGCCGCTTCCTTCCCCAATCATTTCTTCCTTCCTTTTCCCCGGATATTATGCTCGCAGAAGGACGTAATCCCTCAAACGTGACGGGCTAAATGGCATTAGATGTCGAAAGCCCAGAAATCTAAATCCTAATGCTTATAATTGAAGGTGAACAGTTTTTAAAAAAGAAATCGCAGATGTAGGAGGAAAATCGAGAAATAAAGATAAGAGCTAGTTACTCTGGAATTTCTAACTGGTATATAAAGATGAAGCTCGATATTGAATTCTATAAAAAGTATTAACATCTTTAGTCTGCAGGTTTCTTTGCTTTATCTTTCACTAACGTAATGGATTATTATTATTAAAAAAAAAAAAGAGAGAGAGAGAGAGACTGTATTTG
This sequence comes from Thermobia domestica, assembly GCF_964235325.1. Taxonomy (NCBI): domain Eukaryota; kingdom Metazoa; phylum Arthropoda; class Insecta; order Zygentoma; family Lepismatidae; genus Thermobia; species Thermobia domestica. The sequence goes on from NC_137471.1 coordinate 134,334,142, forward strand.
TGGTGTTTAAGTTTGAGTGCGAGTGCGCTTTCCTTCCCTTCTTGTTCATGATGGGGTCGGACAGTATATTTGAAGTCGTGGTTTTTTAGGTTTGGTCTTTCTGGAGAAAGGACTGGGGCAAATGAAAGCATTGCACGAGGCGGCAAATCGCCTATGGCCGGCTCTGCTATAGATTAAGAAACTACAATGGTACTACTTTCACCCCCTGGGGGTAAGATCGTCTTAAGTCATGGCTGTGCCCAGGGGCCTTCGGCTCAGTTACTTCGTGTTTGTGAATCTATATTATCCAGTATTCTCTCAAGAGCTTACATTACGAAGAAATTATGTTAAGAAGTTATCCTAGTTGTGCTTACAGTTTGATCTTTTTCTTAATGCAGATAGTGCGTTTAGTAGTGCACGGTAAACTAGTTTCAATTGTGAATGAAGGTAACAGTAAGCATGATGTGCTTTGTAATAAAATCTATGCCTTTTTTGAGTTTCACACTTTGAAATTTTTAGTGAATACCACCTTTAGGCAACTGTGTTTTAGTTAAAAATATTAGGTGCTCTCCTTAAGGGGTATTCACTGTATTTTCATTATATATTTCTGAGGGAGGGGGGGCATCAGTGGCTAAGGGGTGGGGCTTTCACCTCTGGTGCATGGGGTCCTTGGTTCTATCCCAAATAGCACCAGGTGAGCTTTGTGCGCTTTCTTTATTCCACCATTTCATTCATTTTGATCATCAGTCTCCTTTAGCCTAGCCAGCGTAACCGTGGTACGTAAACGTTATAGATTTCATTTCATTTGTATATTTACGGTTCTGAAGATCGTTCATAGGCGTGTACGCATCCACTATATCGGGCAGTTAAATCACATTTTTTCTTCGCTGTTTGCGTGATAAAAGAGGCGTGTTGTGTACACATCAAAGGAAGAATAAAAAAAAAAAAAGTGTATCCGGTGGTGGAGGGGAAGGACAATTCTTCAATGAATCATTCTTATTTACAGTACTTTTTGTTCGCGTGGGGGCGTTACAATGTGTCAGGTACGTCACTTTCATTTACTCGTCAAATATAGTACGGCTATCTATCATGTGTCAAAGAGTGAATAAGGTAAAGTTATAATTATTCGTGTTTTTTTCTTTTCAATTTTACGTTCGACGCTTATGCCTTGTGCACTAACGAATGATAAATATCGGTTGGTTGTGGTTTAGCATCCCTTTTCAAAACCGTTCGTATAGCGTTAGAATCGAGGCTATATGGAACGCAGACCTACAGTTGGAATCCATACAAACGGCAAAGTTATAGAACACAGGTCCACCACCAGAGGCCAAGTTAGTTGAATTACGACGAAATAAACTATATGAAACTATTAAGTGGGTCAGAGGCCCCAACCCCCGACGTATATTGTTTTAGAATTGCGTTATTTGGAGAAATCCTTCATTGCAACTGGAATTTTGGTTAATTAATAATTTCAGATAATTTATTTTGCCGTAATTCACCTAACTTACTCTGAAAAGCAAAAGTAACCACGAACATCAGTAACATAGATAGTGCAAAACAATATCTCCATTGGGAACAAATGAACTTCAAAGAACACTCTGTCACGGAAAAGAAAAGGAAATGTAAACCACCAAAACCCGAACATACATACAAACACATTAGGCTCAAGAAATTGAACACTAAGAGAAACTATAAAATGCACACAGTACACACGATGTATAAAGCAATAGATTGCAATGTATAAATATTCCGACACGTTCACACAATGCAATAATATACCGTGTTTGGCGTCAATGAACAATTCAACATCGACTCCGAAGACGAAGCAAACTAAAATAAAATGTCAAAGATATAGCAAAAAGTAATACTTTATGTATAAATCAAGAGATCTACATAGTGTGGTTAAGAGTCTTCATCCCGGCGAAATTAAAATACCGCTAATTTTACAGTAATTATATGATATCTTCAAATATATAAAGGATAATTAAAATGTGGAACAAGAGCGCCCTAGACAATATTATTTTGCGTGAGGTACCGTTATCCCAAGCCACCTAGTGGTTTTATGTTTTCAGGTGTTTAGAAACGCGAAAATAAATGCCGATTTTCAAAATGGCTCTAAATCGAACGCAGATAAGTGAGTCGTGATAACAGTTTCTCATGTAAAATGGTATTGTCTAGGGCGCTCTTGTTTCACATTTCGATTATCTTTTATCTATTTGAATATATTACATAATTAATGTAAAATTAGCGGTATTTTAATTTCGCCGGGATGAAGACTCTTAAGTAAACAAACTTGATAATGAGCTGTTCTAAGGATAAAGTTCAGCGTTCTTAGTTTCGGTAATAATATGTTGCAATGATTAAAAAGTCCAAAAATTGGAAGAAAAGAATAAGGTACAAAGAGGAACCAAAACAAGGTACGTAAAATATATTTTATTAGTTTTATAAAGGGGGATCTGTGTTCTAGAACCTTCCCAGCACGGAGGTCGTATGGTTAATTAAATGGTTATACAAGAATTGGTAGGGATATACGAGAATACCTAGAAACAGTGTGTTCACCACAAACTTATATGTCCAAGGATCGAACTAGCCGAACTCTTGCACCAGAAGTGACTCCTTTTTCGCCAGTGTTAGAATTTTGCCCAGCCAAAAATACCTACTTCTTTTTCTTTTGGATAAAATCCATATAAGGGATAAAGTAAAAAAAAGTTTTGGAAGTTTAACGCTCGAGTAAATTCGCTTTGACAGTGTTATTATTTATTATGGTATACACAGCACCACCTGTCCACGACGCATAATGCTTTAAACATTAAAAATTTGTAACGGTAGTATCAGTTTGCATTATATGTATGCAAGGAGGGTGGGAGGAGGCAGTTACCCCCCACTTTTTTGAAGTGACCCCTTAATGTATCTACTTTCATTTGTACGTATTACTGGTTCATAGAAAAAAAATGGTGCAATATAATATTTGCCGTAGCGTGATTATGTATTGGTTATTTGTGTTATCGTGGAGTTAAGAAAGCTTCAGGAATTGCGACGGAAATTTAACCTTTTGGAGCGCAGTAATTCCAGCGTAGTAAGGGCTCGATATGTTAGCCACTTTCGCACAGAACATTTCGCAGAACAAGAAAAGTTCTTCACAAGTTATTCTTTAATTGCACAAAAGTCGACAGTTCCTAAACTCTTTTAAGAATCAGCTTATACCTTTTTGGTTGTTTTGCCTACAGGATTTATGATATTTACAGTACAAATGCAGTTACAAATTTTTGGTGAAAGGAGTTTAAAAAAAAAAAAAAACTAGGAGACACAGCAATGTCCTTTTTGCTGGCTTTTTTTCTTTGAACAGAAAACAAGGAAAAAACAGTTGAGAATGCTCAAAGAGCATTGCCAGAACGAAATTAAAAAGAATTATTTTTTTTCGAAATTTATATGAAATTTTATATTAAATGTATTTGATTACATGAATAGATAATACATTTACATATTTGGAACTTGCGTATTAAGAAATCTGTTGAATGGGTTATATTGAGATGTCACTTTTTATCACCGTATATATATTGAAAATGAAAATGCAGCCAGTGACTACCGGTTACTATTTAACAAAATGTTCACCATCCTCTTAAATAATGATCAACACTAATATCATCTCTATATGGCTTACGGTTCCCGAAATGTGGCTTCTTAAATCTCTCGGAATCGGAACATTTTTGGCCAATATATGGGGAACGGTGGCCAGTTGACTAGTGCCACCATTTACTATCTAGTACCAAAATGTTCACCATCCTCTTAAATATTGATCAACATCAATATCTCTCTGACTTACAATTCCCAAGATATGACTTCTTAAATCTCCTGAATTCGGAACTTATTTGGCCAAAATCTTTGCAACGGTAACTCAAGAGATGATATTATTGATCAATACCTAAGAGGATTGCGAATATTTGGTACCAAATAGTGACCAGTGGCTACTGACTAACTGGCCACTGGCCAAATCACAATTTTCCAGACAGAATTTTAAGATGTTCATGAGTAGGGAATCAAATCTCTTCTTCTTAGGTCTTCGTTGTTTACGAGTACAAAGGGCTAGTGCCTATTTGCGTTGCTCTTGTCAATTTACTTAATAAAGTATGAAATACGATATATGGTATTTTAACTGAAAATATTTTATCCTATTAATTATACAACCTTTCGTCAAACAAAGTGTTAGGAACAATCAGGAAAGCTAACATTGATATACAAATACTCAGATAATATTTTGCTCCCTCCCCACTTTTAACGTCCAGTCGCCGCCACTGTATGTATGTAATAGAGACTAGTAAGTGCAATGTAACGTTCAAAGTACATTATCACTCAAGTATCAATCACTGACTTTTAGAACTAAGTTTATACTATATAAGTATTTGCTGCTTTTTAGTACATTTTGTGAGAGCTGGATTAAATTTAGAGGAAATGTATATTTTTTGTGTGGCACCTAATATGAAATGCTGCTTTTTGTCTTTGTATGTCAAGTTTTGGCCTTATATCTAATGTACCGTATTACAATGTTGATAATTTTATTATTCTAAAAATTCCTCATAATATATAAGAAATATGTCCAAAAGTATCGGTATCTGGTATCGGTGCATCCCTGTATGGAAATTCAATACTCGAACTTCAAATAGTGTATCTATAAACTGGTTGCAATAGATTAATAAGATCAAAAGTAGAACCTGTTCCTTGAACGCTGAATCCATGCTTGCTATTCCTTACTATTTTTGTTATATGAAGGTAAAGCTTAAATCCAGAAATCGTTAATTCCGCAGATCTTAAGACCTTTCTCTCCCTTCGTAATCATCTGATGCTCTAGAGAGTTCTCCACCTTAATTCGACAACTGACTCCTATAATCCTTGCAGTTCGGAACCTTTCCTTCTGTTCACAAGAATCACAAATTTCGTCATGATATGGATGCTGTCCGATCATTTTTCTCCACTTCTAAACTTGCACATGTAGATCATTTCCCTCTGTCTCCATATTTAAATCTATCTCTCTTTCTCTGTGTCGTCCATTATGAACGCATATAGCTTAGGATCAAACATTGCGTGACTCTTGAAACCAAATGTAAGCTCTCTAGCATTGTGCTATTAACATTATAGACTTGTTGCTAAAAGCAGCGTCGTTTTAGATTTTGTTTTGGGGGAATTCTCCGCCGACATACTAGTTTCACTTTTGATATCAGTATTTTACTATAAATTTTGGTCAAACGTTGTGTTTATCACACTCAAGGGAGGGGGAATTACACCCTACTATCCTACCCAAATGACGCCTCTGGAACATTTGCCTGCAATTACTGGGAAACAAAATAAAATTAATTATTGAATACCACTCTTTCTGTTAGTAGTTATTAGAGCTCCCCGCATTACACATTTTGGGAAGTACAAAACCTACTGCCGTGATACATAATTTTCACCCACTTCACAAGGAGTATCTTCATATCTTGATGTTATATACACTCTTTAAAGAGGGAAGGATAGAATGAAAATAAAGGCATTTATGGCGCCATGAAAACATTTTGTGACAGTTTTCTTTTTTTATTCAGGCTCTAAAAATTAATTTAAGAATAATTCATTTACATGGCGTTTACATTCAAAATAATAGGAATTTTGGTGGCATTAGTTCGGGTATTCTTCTTTTTCGAAATGAAGACAATAATAAAAGCGATACGCAAAGACAAATAGTATTATCAGTACTAAACTTTATCAATAATGATTGCTAGGAAAGTCTGAATACGCTCTCTTTTATCATCTCTCATGAGCTGCATTCATTATTAACAAAATTTTTTAAAAAAATTCCTTGCACGGGATTCGAACTGACGTCCTTTGCGTTTGTAAGGCAGCACCTTAACCACTACACCAAAACAATTTCTTGGTAAACGTTTAGTTGTCGGTGTGTTTGTTCGTATTTGTATTTTATGTTCCCATTTCGACAATTTTTACTCTTTTTTTTTTTTTTTTTTTCGCAGTTTAGCAGCTGTTTCTGGCTTTCTTTCGGTGTCGTCCTTTATTTACTCTCTGCACTATTCGTATTCACAGCTTGTGCCCCTCTGCAATGTCTTATTCAGATTAGACTTTTCTTCTTGCCCCCCACTAAACATTTGATTGATTTAATTCTCATTCTTCATGGCTGGAGCGCAGGAATGCCAGACTCTAGGAGCAGGTGTAAATTTACTTTCCTGACATTGTACATTTCTGTGCTTGTAACAGTTACGATTTCTTTCTTTGTTTAAGTAATGTGTATATTTAGAACAAACTGTACGACGAAAATGCTGTATATACAACAAAATGACAGAATAAAATTTGTACAAGAGTATATAGAGCACAGTAACTGAGGCAAATTAGTAATAAAAAGTCTATAATTATTTTCTTAGAATAGATAAACTTTTGCGTCACACACCAGTTGTCAAATATTGTATAGGTGATTCTTTTTCCTATTCTGTATCTTATTATAAGGGATTACTCACCGCTTTGGTACTCAAGAAAATTGTGTACTTCCTTCTTTCTAGAAATCGAAATGGGGAAGTGTCAACGCTGTAACGTGAAAACACTGATGGGGCTTCATGGATTCAGTTTGTGCAACAACGATTGCATAGTTTAAAGTGTAGAATAGGACATGAAGCCTTAAGAGGCCTAATCACTACGAAATTAAAATACCGCTGATTTTACAGTAATTATGTGATATCTAAAAATTAATGAAAGATAATCGAAAAGTGGAACAAGAGCGCTCTAGACAATATTATTTTGCATTAGATACAGTTTTCACGAGTCACTTAGTTTCCCGTTTGTAGTCATTTACGTATAAACGCGAAAATAAATGCCGATTTTCTAAATGGCTGGAAATTGAAAGTAGGTAGAGAGTCGTGATAAGTGTCTCATGTAAAATAGTATTGTCTAGCGAGCTCTTGTTCCACTTTTCGATGATATCACATAATTACTGTAAAATACGGCGGTATTTTAATTTCGCCGTGATGGGGTCTCTTAAGTGGAATTTAAGTAGGAGTACGGCTTTAAACGTACGTACAAAATGTAATTAAATCCAATTTTACCCATTACAAACCCACTGGACTATTAAAAAAAAAAAAAAAAAAAGCTGGGTTTTCCACAACCTTGTTTGCCATTAATCACCTTGCCTTGTACTTAGTGAGTTTTCACATTTCCTACTGATTTGATTCCCGGTGTGGGGGAGGTGCGCTTGCCTCTGGTGTTTGGGTTCCTTGGTTCGATGCTAGCCAAGTAAGTTTGTAGTGGACAACATTGTGTTCGTGAATTTTCTTAGGGTACCCCTTTCCCCCTTAGTTTCTCATTCCACGAATTGTTCCATTATCTTTTACTTGCCTTAAAAATCGTTTCCCTTAGCCTAAAGGACAGAGTCGTGGGACGTCAAACTGAAATCCTTCATTTCATTCTTTTTTGCTTCCCGGTAATATTTCATATAGTGATGAGCAAATGCAAGACCAAGACCAAGACCCGGGTGGTCTTGGTCTTGCACATGCGGTCTTGGTCTTGGTCTTGCATTTGCTCATCACTATATGAAATATTACCGGGAAGCAAAAAAGAAAGAATGAAATGAAGGATTTCAGTTTGACGTCCCACGACTCTGTCCTTTAGGCTAAGGGAAACGATTTTTAAGGCAAGTAAAAGATAATGGAACAATTCGTGGAATGAGAAACTAAGTTTTTGTCAATGTCGTGAAAATGTTATTTCAATATTAATTTTATAAGTACACATTAAAAATTTCCAACGGATGCTTGAACCTCAGAGCCAATGCCATACCCATGTAGTCATCTATGGTGTACGGAATTGCCGATGTTCAATACTACATTTCTTTAGTTTTGGAGGAAGAACACCATTAATATGTTTTGAAATGAAATGAAATATTACTTTAACGTCCCACGATTATTACACTGAGGCTAAGGGAAACAGTGATGATGAGAAATGGTGGAATGAAGAAAGTACGAGGAAACGGGAAAACCCACGCACAGGGTGTTTGTTCACCAAAGAAGCTCACATAGCGCAAGCTGCGATCGAACCAGGGCCCATGTACCAGAGGTGCACGCTCTGCCACTGAGCTACCGTGTCCATAACATGCTCTAGTTTATTTTTGCTTATCCACTTCTTATGGACACAACTATTCTTCGTATGATTTCCCAAAATCCAATCATGGGCCGTCGTGAATGATCAAATGATGACCAAAGTAAATCAGACACTGAAGTTATAGCTTGTAACAATTCATAGAATTATGCTATCGGTCGTCTCGTGAACAATCGATTCAAAAAAACGACATACTGTAGCTATATGTTACAGGAGCAGATCGACTCACATGGATTGCATAAACTACTGGGAATACATTCACTCCGGTGGTATTTTTACTGGAGCCAAGAAGTTCACGTGAAAGATGTAATGATTTTTCTCCTTCCTTTTTACATTCTATAAAAAATCAAGTAGTACCATACTTGTGCAAGACTCTTGCGCAAGAGTCTTGGTCTTGGTCTTGCAGGTATGGTCTTGGTCTTGGCCTTGCATCGGGATTCCTGGTCTTGGTCTTGGTCTTGGTCTTGCATGCAAGACTCTTGCAAAAACTGCAAGACCAAGACTCTTGCGCTCATCACTAATTTCATACTATTCGAAACACACATTGAGCTGTAAGATAAGTTTCTTGGGTAGCCACAATGTGAAAAAGGCGTTACACTACGCTCACGTATTTCTTTATTTTTGTTTGTAGTCATAAGATTATGTAACTCGAAAGTTATTTATGAATAACCTGTTGTATAAAGTACGAATAAAACCCATAATTAGACGTCCATATTACTATATATGTGTGTATTTTTCAAAAATTAAAGCCTCGAATAGAGTTCCGTCTTCGAGCTATCATACCAAATAAGTGACATAAATATTTCTGGTGGCCGTTCAATGCTCGATTTCGGCTACTTCCAACAGAATGCTGTGGCTAACGGAACGTCACTACAATTCTTATGCAATGGTTCACATGTAATACGAGTGAAAGCACACATCCGTACTATGTGCGGTCCTACAGTAAGTTCATTATCTACCGTCATTAACTTCAGGAATTTTGATTGCATTATTTCAAATGGCTTTTCTTAGTGTGAATTATGCTCTCTTTCTTCGGGCTGATGCGGGCCGCGTGGCTTAGTGGTAGAGCGTTAACCTCTTGGTGCGTAGGGTCCCTGGTTTGATCCCTGCTCGCGCCAAGTTGACTTTGTAGTGAAAAAGCACCATGTACGTGGGCTTTCTCGAGATTCTCTCGTTTCCTCTCACTTTCTCTATTCCTCCATTTCATTCATCATCACCGTCTTCTCTAGTCTGCACGGCATGGTGTAAAACTGAAATATTTCATTTCGTTATTCGGGCTGATGAAAACTCGTGTAAGGTATGCAGTACCGGCTATTTTTTTTTTTTTTTTAATTTCAAGCTAAGCTATGCATAAGCTAAGTATAGGGAGTCTAATAGAACAGCTGTGTCTATCTGTTTGTCGACTGATACGATCAGGAAATAATTATAATAAAGGATAGAGCCTAATGTTTTCCGATGTGGTTTTAGCATCCCAAGACCAGTTATCTTGTCTGCCTGTACCACTCTACTAAAACTGGAAGTGAATGAAATTCACTCAGTACCGTTCCGTACAGGGGGCAAGTGGGGCGATGGCCCTGGGCGCCGAAGGGGACCAAAAATTCGGGAGAGAAAAGGAAAAGGGAGAGGAAAAAATACCTGGAATATATGTAGGGGCGCCGTTGTATATTCTCGCCCCGGGCGCTGATTTTCCATGGCACGGAACTGAATTCACTGCAACTGTCAGTTTCAACAATGATTCTAGTAGAGCAAAAGCGGCACTGAACAGTTGATAATCAGAGATTGGTAGATCGATCACTTCGCATTTGAATATTGAACCCCTATAATCGGTTTATTGGGTGAAGTTGGAAAAGGGTAGTATCTGTTTTCAGTACCCGGGTTATATGGGACGTAGATTTACTGTTTAACCTTTTCAGGACGGGCAGGGATTTCAAGAAAACCGTAGACCTTTACTTTGGCGGCCCTAGCACCCCTCCTAATTCTTCCATGGGTATGAATTATACCTTGTTGGAAAGCTTATGAAACAAAGATTCTAGTAAGATAACCTTTGGGGCTACCGTACCCAACCCGTAGAAGAAGAAGAAGAAGAAAGGAAGAGAAAAAGTGAAAAAATATTTTTTTCGAAATTTGTGAGAGTCTGGCAACACTGTTTCTAGTCGTACGCTAGAAAAAATATTCTGACCTGTAGGCCAGACATTGGTAATAATTATACCAAAAAATGAAGGGCAAAGGTACAATAGCTAGGTAAAAAAAAAATCGGAAGATAGAATCTAGGTGAATCATCCTGTTTCTATTTTCCCGAGAAATTTTCGTCTACCCTTACGTTGGCAGGCTTGGCGACCTCCCTAAATGTCACACATAAACAAACCATACCTCGTTGGAAACCTTATAGAACAGACATTTCAGCAAAGTAACTTTCGTGTCTCTCGGACCAAATTAGTAAAAGAAGAAGAAGACGAAAATCATTTTTTTTCCAAAAATACAATTCTTCAGATTTTGTCAGACTGTGGCAACGCTGTTATATACCGTACGCAAGCAAAAAAAATCTCAGATTTACGCCAGACACTGGAGACAATGATATCAAAAAATGAAGGGTTTAGATTCAATAGGAATAGAGGGAAAAATTCTGAACACCGAGCCTACGTGAATCATCCTGTATTTTTTCGATAGATTGTGGTATACGCTAACATTGGCAAGTCTGATGATGCCCCTAATTGTCACAAGCATATCAGCCATACCTCGTTGGAAACCTTATGAGACACCCATTTCAACAGGGTAACTTTCGTGTCTCTCGGACCAAACTAGTAAAAGAAGAAGAAGACGAAAGTCAAATTTTTTGCGAAAAAATCTATTTTTTTCAAATTTGTCCGACTATGGCAACACTGGTATTTGTCGTACGCAAGGAAAAAAATTCTTACATTTACGCCAGACATTGGGAACAATGATATAAAAAAATGAAGGGTTTAGGTACAATAGGAATGGAGGAAAAAATTCGGAACCCCGAACCTACGTGAATCATCCTGTATTTTGTTCGAGAGATTGTGGTATACGCTAACATTGGCAGGCTTGGCCACGCTCCTAATTGTCACAAACATATTAGCTATACCTCGTTGGAATCCGTATAACACACACATTCCAACAAGGCAAGTTTCGTGTCTCTTGGGCTAAATTAGTAAAAGAAGAAGACGACGAAAATCAAAATTTTGGTTGGAAAATCCATTTTTTTAAAATTTGTCGTACTATGGCAACGCTGTTATTTCTCGTACGCAAGAAAAAAAAAATCTCACATTTAGGCCAGACATTAGGGAAAATGGTATAAAAAAATGAATGGTGTAGGTGCAATAGAAATGGAGGAAAAAATTCGGAGCACCGAATCTGCGTGGATCATCCTGTATTTTTTTTCGATAGATTGTGGTATACGCTAATATCGGCAGGCTTTGCCACGCTCCTAATTGTCACAAACATACCAGCTGTACCTCGTTGGAAAGTTTATGGAACAAACATTCCAACAAGGTAACTTTCGTGTCTGTCGGGCCAAACTAGTAAAAGAAAAAGAAGACAAAAATGAAAATTTTGGGTGGAAAATCAAGTTTTTCGAAATTTGTCGGACTGTGGCAACACTGTTGTTTGTCGTATGCAAGAAAAATAATTCTCACATTTACCCCCGTTATTGTGAACAATTGTGCAAAAAATAAACCGTGTAAGTGCAGTAGGAATGCAGAAAAATTCTCTTACTAACGGCAGAGAATAAACTCGCATTGGTTCACCTAACATTGTCCGTCGCAAGATCATTGCTTTTCTTTCCTTTTGCTTCGGCAGGAAGATTTTTTTCTAAAACTAAATAACTTGTCAAAGGAGGGAGTTGAAAGAAATGCATATTTACGACCCTTAGGTTCAACTGATAGCTACAGCTGATTTTGACCAGGCTAAAAATAGAACGGTGCGCTCTGAGGTGATAACTGTTTTCCTTTCGCTCTCTCTCTGTGTGTGTGTGTGTGTGTGTCTGTCTGTTCAATAAGTTACCTTGTTGGGATGTCTGTTCTATAAGCTTTCCAACGAGGTATAGCTGATATGTTTTTGACAATTAGGAGCGTGGCCAAGTCTGCCAATGTTAGCTTATACCACAATCTCTCGAAAACATACAGGATGATTCACGTAGGGTCGGCGTTCCGAATTTTTTTCTTCACTCCTATTCCACCTAAACCCTTCATTTTTCTACATCGTTGTTTCCAATGGCTGGCAAATATGTGAGAATTATTTTCATTGCGTACGACAAATACCAGTGTTGCCATAGTCGGACAAATTTCGAAAAATTTTAATTTCCCCCCAAAATTTTGACTTTCGTCTTTTTCTTCTTTTACTGGTTAGGCCCGAGACACACAAAAGTTACCTTGTTGCAATGTTTGTTCCATAAGCTTTCCAACGAGGTATAGCTGATATGCTTGTAACAATTAGGAGCGTGGCCAAGCCTGCCGATATTAGCGTATACCACAATCTATTGAAAAAAATACAGGATGATTCACGTAGCTTCCAGGTTCCGAATTTTTTTCTTCACTCCTATTGCACCTACACCATTCATTTTTTTATATCGTTGTTCCCAATGTCTGGCGTAAATATGAGATTCTTTTTCCTTGCGTACGACCAATAACAGCGTTGCCATAGTACGACAAATTTCGAAAAATTTGATTTTCCACCCAAAATTTTGACTTTCGTCTTCTTCTTTTACTGGTTTGGCCCGAGACACACAAAGGTTACATTGTTGGAAAGGCTGATCTATAAGGTTTTCAACGAGGTATGGTTTGTGTGTCTGTGATAATTAGGAATGTCGCTAGGGCTGTCAACCTTAGAGTACACAACAGTGGATATTGAATAATATACAGGATGTGTCACGTAGGTGTGGGGTTCTGAATTTCTTTTTCCATTTGTATTGAACCGACGGGTTTGACTTTTGTGTATCATTGTCCTAAATATCTGTCGTAAATGTGAGATTTTTTTTTCTTGCGTACGATGGATAACAATGTTGCCAGAGTTCCTCAAATTTGAAATATATTTTTTTGTCTTTATAAGAAAATATACAATAAGAAAAAGGGTAAATTCAATACCCCTCCTATTCACCCCTCTCAAGCCCAAAAGTCATGGACTGGGTATGACTAGTAAGTGTGTTCATTTGTCTCTACGGATGCCATTTTTTATCCTTGTAGCTCCATCAGGGGGGTACCTCCCCCCAAATTCTGAAGGGAGAGAGGGAAAGCTATAAACACCCAACTTTGCCCCCCTCCCCCTTCACGGCGGGACCCACTACATGAATCATATACACAGGATTAAAAAGTTCCATCCTTTCTGAAGAGATACATACCAAAATCATATGTCTAGGTTAATTAGGAGCTGAGCTAGAGAGGTTTGAATTGCTGGCTCAAGGGTTGAGCCGTTCGTCCTGAAAAGGTTAAGGTAAAATCCGAACGACTGTTAGTTCATTCAAATTTCAAGGTTCTCCTAACGTGAAACGTAGCCAGCACCCCGTGTATTGAAGGCACTCATGCGACCCACTAGACCAGTCGTGTGCAAGTTGGAACAGAGGACGTGCCAATCATAAGGAACTTACTGATGTCGAGGGACGTATAACGTTTCCACATTACTAGAATAGCCGTAGTGAATGGAGAAATTTCTTCATTGTACAGTAATACACAGGAATAGAAACATTGCTATAACACTAACCAAAATGTTTACTAACTAAAGGAACTCAGAGAAATCTATCTACGTACTGTTTTAGTGGGAAATTTGATCATTCATGTTTTGAATTAGTCTCTCAATATTCGATGGTACATTGAATATTCCAAAGCGGAGGATATTTCTAAGGTAAAATCATTTACCAGGAAAAAAATTCAATTCAGGTTATGAGATTACGTAAAAATACATTTCCAATAGTTGATCTGGTAGGCTGGATGAAAGGTTCCAGTGGGTCGCAACCGACCCGACGACCGACTGTTGCACATGACTGCACTAGACCATTGGGGAGGACTCCTAGTTTATCTTCCGTAGTTTCGCAATGTGTAAAACAAAAATAACTTATCATATATATATATATATGATGCTTTGTAATAAGGAATATTGTATGCTTGAGCTGTACGCGAATACGGAAGATATATATAAACTTACTATAATTATCTGAAACATCACTGCTAATATTAGCAGCACCATTCATTCCTGGAGCAAATATATTTGATATCGACTTGTTTCTATTATGAGTTTCGCGGCAGTATGATATTCATTACTGTGTAATTTTAATAGGAGATGATAGTAGAACAATAGAAATAAATCCAGAGGTCTTACTAAACGCTTGCAGGGACATGGGTTTAGAACTAATGCAGAGGAAACTAAATATATGGAAGTTCATCTTGATCGTAATACGGCTAATTGTGGATGCGTTAAAATATCAAATAATAGTGTTGCCACGAGACGAGACGGAACCCTTTTAGACGAGACACGAGACGGGACCACTACTTGTCCCGTCTCGTGTCTCGAAAATGCAAACGCTGGCGGGAATGGCCAAGATTGAAATTGCCAGTGGTCATATAGATTGCAAAAGGAAAATCCCCTTTGTGAGAAAACATGTTGAAAAGCCTTCATAGGAAAATGTCCTCTGTCTATTGAATGAATCAATCGTGATACATGAGCTTCCAGGAATATCATCCTTAATGTCTTGTCCCCAATTCCACTTGCTGTAAACTGAGGAATTCTCATTTTTTTTTTTTCATTTCTGGCTGGAATGATGACAAACAAAATCAAAGACAGGGAAGATTTTTACAAGGTCATGAAACCGAACTACCACCCCATCTATTCAATTTGAAAACTGGATAAGGTCTACACTCATTACAGGCTGTAGTTGAAAGTTCTGGTTGAGATGGCGGATTCTCTGGTGGCGGTATTCTTTTTGCTATATGAACCGAAATTAACCGAAAACGGCAATTGAAGTATGTCATCTTGCAACTAATATTTTGTCTTCTCTCTCGTTCTCTCTCTCTCTCTCTCTCGTTCTCTCTCTCTCTCTCTCTCTCTCTCACACACACACACACACACACACACACATACACATAAAAATACACTTTTACCATTTTACCAATCGGTCGCTTATTATACAGCAGTCATGTTGTAAAATTCACCTCTTCGTTTGGAAGGCGGGCGCAGGACAAAAAAAAAAAAAAAAGCAGATATTATCGACGAACCCTTCAAACTGTTTGCTTTCAGCAAATTTATGATACTAACAATAACACTTTAAATGAAGAGGTTTTACAGGGGGACCTTCGTTTTGTTACGCGGAAATGTTTGATCTGACCAGTGTGCGAAATTGCCCTCTGCTTCCAAGGTTCGCCGACCCTACTGTTCCTTTCCTCTTTTAAGGTCGCGTCATAACTACCCTTCTTTGAAAACCGAAGATGCAGTAAAATTGTGACGTCACGGCGGGAGCAGAAACAGCTTTCGCCCAAGGTCCTTGTCATTCACCCTTGTTTGTTTCTTTGATTTTTGCAGGAAAGTGAGTGATTCTTGCTTTCCTGTATTAAGAAAACATTAATTACTGTAGTGCTCGTGTTAGCCTATAAGCATGTCGAATTCTACACTAAGTATTTGTCGCAATTATAGTAGAAATACTACGGGTTCCAAAGTTATTTATCATATATTTCCCTCGGTTCCTTTGCGGAAAGTTTGGCGAAAGAAATGCTATCGGAAAGATATCTTTAAAGTTGAAAACGCCAGCGTCTATTCCGATCATTTTATTCCCGAAGCTTATGGACATAATTTAAAATGTGAGCTTCTAAATATTCTACCCAAGAAAAAGTTTAAACAAGACGTGCCTTCACTAAACTTACCTTTACTATACGGAACCGTGTTGATGTAAATAATGAAAGAATTAAATGTACGGAAGTTAGGTGTTTAAAGAAAAAACAAATCAGACATTGGGGTGCAGCCAGATGAAATAACTATTGTGACTGAAATAAAAAATAACTCTTTGTTTATGTTATTTTTCGTTAATTTTGTGGAGAGTGAGGGGCATAAACCAAAGGAAGAGCTCTCCTTTTTGCGTAAAGAGAACGAAAAACTGAAGTCTAACAGTATGTACAAAGCCAAAATAATATGTTTATTAACGAAGTTAAAAGAATTGGAAAGCAAATATAATAAAGAATTAATTTCAAAGGCCAGTTCTAAAATATAATATTGTGATCGTTTCAATAAAGTGGTTAATAACCGGTGGTGGATATATTACGAAAAAGTTTTATACAGGGCCAAGTAAATATGCTAATGAATGGCAAGAAAAAACTAAGATGGATTGATTAAGATATCATTCGTGCATTAACACAACATGCCTCATTGATAAATTATACAATCATCTGCGGTTACAAGTTCGAATCCCCGTACCCAATGTGTCAACATTTCGACATTGTATGATTGCGAATAGATCACGACAATATAAGAAACTTTAATCCAAAATGGCCACCCAAAAATCAACTTTTTTTAGACCACTAGCTAATCTGGGTATACTGTCATGAGTTTGTTACACAAACGGGACAACCACCATATAGTGGCACACACCCTGCGGTTATGGGAACAGATTTGTACCATGGAGGTGAAGACTGGCCCCAAGCATTCTTTGGTCCGATGTGTCGTTCAGCTCCCATTACTATGGCACTTTAAGTAGAGCTTACTGTGCAGTAACATATAAAATTTCAATCAAATACATTCCATTACTCAATAAAATTATTTGGTTCCGAGCTTTTTTTTAAAAAAAAAAAAAATTGCAACAAATCTAAACATGCTAAAATGAAAAGTAGTTTTTGGATTGGTATGGAAACCTAAAGGCTGGAATATATGAAATCAAAGTGTACACACATATCTATCTCTCTATTTATCTATATATCTTTCCATCTCTCTGTCTGTCTGTCTGTCTCTCTCTCTCTCTCTCTCTCTGTATATATATATATATATATATATATATATATATATATATATATATATATATATATATATATATATATATATATATATATATATATACAGACACTATAAAGCAAGTGGGCTGATAGTACACGATAGTGTCGGGGATGGTGACACCTTTACATCGAACTTTGCTTGTCGTGTAAACATTATTTGACATTAGTGTCTTCATCTTCAACGTACCTATGAGCAATTTACTGTATATTCGTGTATTGAAACTGGTGAAACAAATTTCAATGTTTCAGAATGTAAAAAAAAAAAAAAAAGCCAGGGTCGAGAAGCCTCAGACAACTAACAGCAGAGATATATTATCTTGTAAACTATTTGTCCTTGCCTTGTGAGCTTATTTGAATTTATTTTTAAGACCTTTAGGCAACTTTGGCCCACCCCGAATGGATGATGATGGGAAAATTAGTGGAATGAAGAAAGTGGTAGGATACTAGACAACTTCGAGAAAACACACACATTCGAAAAATGAAATGAAATATTTGAGTTTTAGGTCCCACGGTAATGCCGGTTAGGCTAAAGGAGACGGTGATGATGAGTAATGAATGAAATAGTGGAATGAAGAAAGTGGGATGAAACGGGAGAACCCCGAGAAAACCCACGCACACGGTGTTTGTCCACCACAAAGTTCACTTGGCAGGGACTAGGATCGAACCCGAGACCCCAAGCGCCAGAGGTGAACGCTCTACCACTGAGCTACCGCGGCCCCCACACACATTCGATGTTTGTCCACCACAAAGCTTACATGGCACTAACCGAGATCGAACCGACTACCACATACACCAGAGGTGAAGGCTTCACGGTGTAGTTACCGTGACATTTCTTGTCTTTGTGTTCTAGGTAATACTTGTAACTTAGTTGTATGTTGATTAGCATGGGGCAGCCTGCTACATTTAACTTTCGTTCCCATGGTATGCTGCCATATTTTTTACGAGACAAGATGAGACAAAACGAGACGAGACGGGACAGAACCTCTCGAGACGAGACACGAGACGGGACGAGCACATTTTTTCGAGACGAGACACGAGACGAGACACGCTTTACACGAGACGAGACGAGACAACCTGAAGTCTCGTCTCGTCTCGTGGCAACACTATCAAATAATACTTTCCATAAAGTGGATTCTTTCAAATATCTAGGATCTGTATTAACAGACTAAAACCATATTCACAGAGAAGTCAAATGTCATCTAAAAGCAGGGAATTCGTGTTTTTATTCAATTCAAAATCTCTTGTCGCGAATTCTGTCGAGAAATTTGAAGCTTAAAATATATAAAATCATGCCTGTTCTATAAGGTTGCGAAATATGTCGCTTACTCTGACGGAAAGACATGGACTGGAAGTATTTCAGAACAAGATACTGAGGCGAATATTCGGACCTAAGTGAAACGGAAATGGTTATGACGGAACTTCAAACGAGGAACTATATAATTTATACGGTTTACGAAACATTGTTAGGTTCATCAAATGTAGGAGCCTTAGGTGGGCAGGTCATGTAGCCAGGATGGGAGAAAGTAGGAACGCTTTCGAAGATTTAATTGGAAGATCAATCGGAAAACAGCCATTAGGAGGACCTAGACGCAGATGGGAGGACAATATTAAGATGGATCTCGCAGAAATAGAAATACAAAGTTAAAACTGGATCCAGGTGACTAAGGATAGAAGTCAGTGGAGAGCTTTTGTGAACACGGCATTGAACCTCCGAGTTCCATAGGCCATAGAGTGAGTGTGTTATATTTTCTGAGTTTTTTTTTCCTTCCTTCATAAACATATCGATTTCCTCCTATTCTGGTTTTATCGAAACCCAGTAGTCAGACCGTCATGCCATTCTTATATTTAAAACTTCCGAACTATGCTGTCTGGAAAGTTTTGTAGAACGATTATGTTTGGGTGTAGACAGGAATCACAGCAGTATCGGTAAGGAATGGGTGAAGTTTCTTTTGTTTTAAGAATAGTTTCCGTTCCTCTGTTTGAACCTGGAAGTGACAGAACCTTTCATTTGGGATTTTAATATTGGATCCATATAATGTGGAACTACCGTAGTTTCATGGCCTGAAAGAAATCAGTCGCTTTTGTTTTACTTCTGAAGACATTAGAATGAAGTTTATGATTTTATCTAAAATAAGAGGTTTTTCATAGTGATTGTCAATGAACTTGTGCCCAAGCTGTTGTAGTGTTTATCTTATTCGCTAGGTCGTTATCTGCCAGGCCAGCGTTTCCCAACTGGTGTACCGCGAGGGAATTGAAACAAAATTATCAATTCTTTGGCAACCAAATTGGAAGACATAGGAAAAACTGTATACTTGTATTTTCACATTACTGTGAACCTCTACGATGAAAAAAAAAATACTGTAATCGTAATATATTATTGTACATACAGTTCATTACTGTGTGAGGGACCCCTTTGCGCATTCTTTCCTGCAGTCAGCAGAATTGAATGTTCAGGGAGAAAGCGAATTGGTTGATGTTTGAAGTTCCAGCACTCACAGCAAGACATGACATCATTCTGGACTCCTCTCCGGAGAGAATATCCAGCTATTTCTGCAAAGGCTGTGAAAGTTCTCATTCCCTTTTCAGCATAGTGCTTAAGCAGGATTTTCTGCAATGAACACAATCAAATGTAAGAAAAGGTCAGAACTTAACTCTGGGACACCATATGAGGGTGTGTTTATCAACTATTCATCCACAGTTGACGGATAGTTTCACATTAATTTTGCTTAGTGCAGGAACTTGTTTTCCTTATTTTTGAAAATTTATAACTTTCATATATTATTATTAAACAATTGTAACCTTTAATTGATTTTATTGAAAAATTGTTACATTACTAATATTATTGAACAATTCTAACCTTCATATAAATTAACCATGTTAATAAATTGTAAGTTTAATATTGTGTTGCTTTTCTGTACATTTTTAATGTTGTTAAGTATTTATCGTTTTTATAATCATTATTGTTGCAGACTATTTCGTAACTTAAGATTTCAAAATATCATTCAATCCTTTCGACAAAGCAAACATGCATACAAGTTACCTGCATTTGTGTCTAAAAGGTACAAGATTTGTTTGTTCGTTATTTAGTAATCTTCCTTCCTAGTGAAAGGTTGGATACAGTTTTCAAAAGAAAGTATTTTTTAAAACCTGAGTTCTATATTTCATAGTTTTTTTTTTCTATTTTTAAATAAGAATGAAAAATAAGCATAATAATTTACAAAAAAAAAAAAAAAAAATCGAGGTTGGTTTCTTGTGTGAAGATCAGTAACCACAGGAAAAAGTAATACCACGGTATATTTATTATTATTATTAATAATAATATAATAATAATAATACCTATGAGTGTGCTGCGAGAATTCGTTACATTCGTAGTGTGCCGCAAGTTGAAAAAGGTTGGGAAATGCTGTGCCAGACGCATGTCAATTTTATTAACTTGAAGGTTGGGGAGGTTATACAGAGCTATGAAATTAAACAGATGGCCAGCTTCAAGGGTGTTACTTTGCTGGTAGTGTCTGGTGAAAATGTGTACCAATCACGGATATGTGCTTAATAACACTTGGACCAACTTGAGATGTATCGTGTGCCGTAGAGGAGATTGTTTATGGAGGTTGTTCGAAACAGATTCAAAGTGATTTAGTAATTTGCGTAAAATAATTATAGTATTAATGTTTTTATTTTATTTAAGAACATATGCGGGTAATTCTACCCAATTACAGTGTTCATATCAGAGTTACATAGAGTAGGTGTCAGGCCCGTATCCAAGCAAGGTATAGGGGGGCCGGGCTCTCTAAATTTTTACCGGCCCCACTAAAATTTTCACGGTAGGCTTGCAAATGGACTATAATATGGTTATGAACTATAATATAATTGGATCGGCCCCCTAACTTCTACCGGTCACCCCTATTTTTTTGGGCTAGCTACCGGCCTGGTAGGTGTAATTGCGAAATCTATCCTGACGCATACCATGTATATCCAGAACATTTTTATACTTACTCAGTTAATTGTACATTACACCCATCTTCCATGTTGGTGGTTGTTTTATTGCATTTGTTCGAGATTTCTTACGATGAAAATAATTTCTATTGCCTTCACGTACGTTTCTATTGGGGACTCTGATATGAAAGGGGGAGACCAAATCCATAGTTTAATTTATTTAATATTTTATGCAAGAAAATCATGTCATTTAACATTCTTTTATGGTTGAGCGACAGTGTTAAAATTTTCATTAGGCGAAATACTATTATATATCATACCTGGGGCAGGGGTAGAAGTGCGGGGGGACGCAGTCTTCCCACTTCCAAAAAATATGTACAGCGTTTCCTCAGTTCTTAAAAATGTACAGTGGGCAAAGATAGGCAGGGGACGGTGTGACGTCATGCCGCTACCTACCTTCCCCCTACCTTTTCAGATCCACTTGTACCACTGATCTGGGAAAGATGCCTTGTTCTGTTGTATACCAGAAACCGCAGAAATTTATTTTCAACTCTTTCTATTCTAATAGTCTTTCTTCGTGTGGGGATTCCATATAATAGCCGGATACTCTAATGTTGATCTAACATCTGAAAAATATAGTTTCAGTAAAGCATTCGAATTATTAAATTCCCTTCCCATTCTCAAAATAAATACAAGATTCCTGTTTACGTCATTTACAATTTGATTTCTATGATGCTCAAACGATAGTTTACTATCATATGTTACACCCAGATCTTAGTTTCTTCCCCTTTATTTGTTTATCATGTATCTTATAATGAAATTGAACAACATTCGCTTCTTAGTGAAAGACGCTGTTTTGCATTTAGTATTTCCTTAATACACGTTAAGACAATAGCACGTTAAAGTATATATTATTTCCTAATTAGGGCCATCTTTCGTGTAAGCGATTTAGTGTGGTGGAGAAAGGCGTATGTTATGAAGATCTTGCATAATGGTCTATGCATGCACACCCTGTAGCTGCACCAATTTCAAGCTTCGAACGTGATTTGGAATCCACTGTAATAAAATGAAATGCGTAATGTTAATGTCATGATTACGTCGTGTAAGGTTCAGGAGACGGATGGTTAATGATAGTAAATGACTGTGAAAGAATTGGTGGAATGAGAGTGTAGGAGGAAACAAGAAACTTGATAACTTGTGTTCACCACCACAAAGCTCACGTGGCCTGATATCGAACCATGGATCCATTTCTCCGGAGGTGGGCATTCTACCATTCCCATGTTAATACTAAAGATATACCACATTGACTTGATCCCTAGTCTTCCGTTGCAAGCGCTGCTATCGGCTGAAGGAATTCCACTCACTTTCTCTCGCTTAGCAACAGCTGAACCCTTATTGGCTCAACTCGTGAGGGTGTGAGCTTTAGTTCGCATTTTTGCCACGGCTCAAGACATTTTGGCAGCACAATAGTAGATACTGTTCTTAAAAAAAAAAAAAAAAAAAAGCCTTCCTGTTGTGTAAGGACGTAAAAGACTGAGGTTCAAAGTAGTTTCCTCATTATTGAAGTTGTCTTTTCTGAGATGTTTCTGCTGAGATTTTATAAAGTTATGGAATATTTTAGATGAGTTTAAAGGAACGCTATAGTCCAGAAGGTATAACGTCGTTGGCTTCCCGCGCTTGGACCTGCTCGTCGCTGGGGGTGTGGTGAAAGGGTAGCCAATCACCACCAACCGTCTACGGCGCTCAGCGAGTCACGAGTAACCAAGCTGGCTACTCCCCATAAACGTCACTACAACTTTTCGCGGGAAGCCAACGGACGTTATACCTTCCGTACTGTAGTGATCAGTAAGGTCGCAGCACTTTTTCTCTATCTTATCATTATGTTTTGGTAGGAAGCAACATCATTCACAATTCAGTCAAAATCAAAAGATGGTTTTAAAGGTTTTTGTCCAAAATCAAGTTGAACCTATAACCAAAGGATAATTCTTGGAATTTTTTTTGCTGACGTATTTATTCACTATTTTCTTCATGGCTAAGTGGTGAGCGTACATGCCTTTGGCACGGGAGACCTGGGTTCGATTGCCGGCGGGAGGTCATGTTCAGATTCCTCGTTAATCATTAGGTTCACGTCTCATAGCCTCGCTGCTGAACGGGACGTTAAACTCAAAATCAATAAATCATTTCACTGTTAAGAGATAACGTTACAGGGAGCATTGGCTACATGAAAAGTAACATTAATTGCTCTCGACAGTGAATAAAACAAAATAAAGATTTCCACTAATTATTCTGCTTCTTACAAACTACCTGGTTGGTTGTGATGGACAACATTGTGTCCGCGGGTTTTCACGGGGGACTCTTGTTTCCTCCCATTTTCTTAATCCACCAATTCTTCCATTCTATCTTCCATTGCTTTAATCGTTTCCTTTTGTCTAAAGGGCATAAACTTAGGATGCTAAACGGATTAAAAAAAAAAAAAAAATACTGAGTATCAGAAGTCTGGAGTCTTAGACCAACCCTTTTAGGAGTAAAAGATACGAAAAATGAAAAGAAAAGAAAGCTGTTGAACTGTAGGTTTTCTCTAATCGTATCAGCTGTTTGGGCTCCACACTGATAAGGCGCCTTATGTTGAATGAGAGAGGAACATTTCCAGTTCAACAGGCTGGTCGAACAGATTATAAAAGCACGCACAAAAGACACGGGGAACATGTACTGTACAATGTTATGTGAGGGGAACTTACAACCAGTGCCATGGAAGATAAGCTTTTCCTTGATTTTAAGCACTTTTCATTACTTTTTTCCTTCCATTTTATATGCATGTCTTTTTTTTCTTTCGAATTTTGCGCCCGGGGTCGTCGCCCCGCTCGCCCTCTCTACGGCACGACATAGCCTATAATACCTCGAATCCGTTTCTCAGTAATGCTGTGTTGTTGGTATTATGAGGCCCCAAAGGAACAGTTTGCTGAGCTGGCAACTTTGTTTTTTAATGTAACTTCGTACGCCTTACCAATGTGTGACCGATATGGCTGGTGGGACTGGAATCATCCCACCATTTTAGGATGAAAATAACCTATTTCGAACAATTTTCTTCTCCATTTTCTCCGTATCTTTATTCATAATGGAGTTACACTATAATTCCGGACTTTTGATATACCCTATATATTGGAAAGGTAAGGGAAACCTGCTGTCGTCCTATCAATGGTTGAGACTTACATGAGTACGTAAGAATAGACATGACCATAGCAAATCAATTATAGGTTGAATTTGAGTTTAGCTCTCGTTTCAGCAACAAAGTTATTACGAGACATGGGATCCGAACCATGTGCGTTTCCATTCGGGAATCGAAACCGGGTCTCTTGCCAACAGCCAGTACACTAAGCGTATTTCCACAGGGGAACTCTCAGTTCCACTTCAGTTAAATTTAGTCACAAATATATTCTACTTACTGTTACACACTTTCGTAATTTTGAATGGTTTTACTCTATGTGAAATACTGTACTGTGTGGGGCGGATACATGGGCATTACGTAAAAGCGGTGATATAAAGACGAGAAGATTTCGATATATATGTGTCGAACGGAAAATAAATGAGAGTATTTGCAGTGGTGGAGAAAAAAGAATAACTTTAGATATAATTGAAAAGCAGAGGAACTGGTTGGGAGATTAGCTGAAAAGAAACTTCAGGGTTAGTATAAATGGTTCATTGATTTTGAAAAGGCTATATTTTCAAAAGTATTATTACACGTACATACATGAAAGATATATGAAAAGAACCACAAACTCACCAAATTTATACACCCTGTACGAAGGGCGCCCATATTGTGGTTTCCAAGGAGGGGCAAGTATGAGCGAAGTTTCAAATTTTGCTGTAACTAATGTAAAAATTCTATTGTGTTTTTTGATATTTCCAAGTACAATTTTCTCCAAGGAGGCGAGCGCCCCACCTTGCCCCCCCGTGATGGGCACCCTTGCCCTGTACAAATGTTCAATATGTGCCTCTTTGACATCGAAACGTTGAACTTCCGCATCGCTGGATTGGGTGTGTTGGTGAGTATGGGTTAGCTTTTTCCCTGGCCTCCCAGATCTCCTGATTTAACGCCCTGCGACTACTTCATTTGCGGTTACATTAAGGACCTTGTTTACACCCCCCCCACAGCCACAATTCTTAGTCGAGCTCAAAGAACGCATCAGTGCTGCAGCGCAGACAATTGACAGGGATATTCTACAAAATGTACGTATGGAATGAGCTCGAGTATCGTCTTGACGTATGTCGTGTTATCAAAGGAGCACATATTGAACATTTGAGTGTGTATAAACTTGGGAGTTTGTGGTTCTTTTCATATATCTTTCATGTGTGTACGTCTAATGCTTTTGAAAATATAGCCATTTCAAAATGAATGAATCATTTATGCTAGCCCTGTATATCATGAAGGACGTGCTAGAGGGTATTGTGGTTACAGAGAGCAAAGGAGGCTACATTTGATGGCAGAAAAACCTACGTGAGGATAGAAGTTAGCTGAAGACTGCGGCGCATGGAGGCTTCTTAGTTCCGGCAGATGATCTCGGATAATGTGATGATTACTTTGATCAATCTTAAGTGGCTTACTTGCTTTTACAGAATATTTAAATTGCTTAGTACTTGAATGTACTTATCTGATGTTTGTGATGTTGTCTTATCTTGTAGTTCACAGGAAATTTCCAGTGTTGATGTACTCGACAGCCGACTTCAAGGTTGAATTGGTTTGTTTTCATTCAGCTTCCGCCCCTCCCCATCCAATAATTTCATTCATAAAATTCAGCTATCAGTAGATGTTTTCTGTTTTCCTTGACTCAGCCTATGTTTGATAGGCTTTTGATTTAACAATTGTCCGGGACTTTTTCTTCTAGCAATAAACTTCTCGTCGTGTATGAATCAAAATGCAAGACGATATTCATGAAGCGGAAATGCAAGTATTTCCCGTGTAACCAGATACTGCCATGTGTTCTTTATATGAAGCGTCACCCATGTGTGTTTGAGGTGAAGGAGCTGTCTACGGACATGTGATCTGTCCTTGAAATGTCTGTGCCACGTTGGAGAGTAGAAGAGAACAGTTTGCTGCTATTTTTACTCGCAGAGTTCCGAGGGAAGCCTTCCACGTAGTAAGCTTCTTCGGGCTTTCCCCTGTGACAATGATGATACTGCTTCAGATAAATGTTCACAGAGTTGAGTACCGGTGATTTATTGGTGTCCTTGTTCGTAATGTATTCTTTTCATTCGATAAATCTTTCTGATATGATTGGTTTCAATTATGCTTCAGTGACACACAAATCGTGTTGGGGTTCGCTTGCCAGAATTAGCCATTGTGGACGATTTTTCAGTGTGAATCACAAAATTCTTCGTGAAAGGGGGATGGGCGATGTAGAAGGATGTATCAAGGTCAGGGGCGCGGGAAACACCGGGTCTGGGCCCCACCAAACTTCAATTTACATTTGTACACTTTCTTAATAAAAGTATACTTGTGTAGCAGAGAAATGACTGACGTAGCATAAATATTTGACCTTACAATTCTGTACTCTTTCTTTTCTTATAAAAACAACGTAGTTCCGTCATTTTTATGAGAATATAGACTTGATATTATTTAACAGTTATATTGTCTTTTCGGGAGCAGAATAACACCGATTCAATACTACATGGACGTAATGTCTTGTAGTGTTGGACCTCCCAAAATTTGGACCCCTTCCAGCAAACATTTCTGGGTGTGCGCCTGATCAAAGCTCGTGTCGTATTTTGCTCAATGTTCGCTCACGGTCAGATTGACCCACTCTTGGTAAGATAACGTCTAATATTCCATTCTGGGTCGCCAGATATGAGGAGCAAGGCAGTCCCTGGTGCCCCTGGTATAATTGTTTCACATATGTCTTTCTGAAGTGAATAAAACCTTATCAATTTTACTCATGATGAGTTACAACAGGATCAATAGGTAAAGTCCCAAATAAGAATTTTAGAAGTTTACGAGCTAAACCTGTGCTCTCTACACAGCGCATCATTCGCATATGAGCATAAATATCCTTCTCTTTCCTCACATCTGTACATGTCCCTTTACAGACACAAATGAAAGACGTCTTGATAATAATAATAATAATAATAATAATAAAAATCGGCAAGAGGTATCATAAAGGGGAGATTTTTTCTATTTTTTCTCAATATCTCGCGCCGTTTGCAAGATTTGAGCCTACTTCCGGTTGGAGTTTTTAATTCATGCATGACCAAGTGTTTTCTTTCTTCTTGCATGCAGTATGTAATAAGCAAATACATTACATACACCTTAATTATAATGGCAGTTATATGTGGTGTTCATTGGGCAAAACACTCCAAAAATAAAGATTAATTTTACACTGGAGAAATGGTTATCCTTCCTTTTTCATTATTGTTTGGCCATGAATCAAACGCCTGAGGCATATGCAACCCCTATGTACAACAGTGTGGTGTTGGAATGTATAATGCGTATGATATGATGCTTTAGTGTTTTTAAATTTCGACGCTTCCAGTGTACCCTTAAAAATATAATAAAGAAATAATTGCTTTTTTAAAAATATTCAATTAGAACTGGACAATCTGCGCAAAACTTCCAATCGATCAGTGAAAACGTCATCTTTCTAGCGCCTGTAGTTTCCGAGATCTCATTGTCGAAAGGATTGACCACAAACATATAAACGTCCACAGCATGTAGTTTAAAAGAACTCGGAAGATGGAAGCACAATTCACGTGCATTGATTTTAGAGAAGTCTTATTAAAATACAAAGGCTTTGAGCAATAATTTTATATAATAAACTTTATGAAAAAGATCTAGTTAACTAATTTATTTAAAGTACATAGACTCAAAATGTTTCTTTGTTAAACGTGAAATCGCACATAACCGTAAACGAAAGATTTGAAAGCCCAAGTTATAGGTTGGAGCTCAGGCGCTTTTAATTGCTATTGTAGCATTTTGATAGATATTCATATTTAACCCTGGAATACACACCAGGGTGCTGAAACACCCCAGTAGTTATACTAATCACAACAGTGGCGCTGTTTTCTGGCATATTGGTAAGTACTTGTATTGTCATTAAAGATAGTGACATTCTCAGTGGTAGTTGTCAAGCGCTTTCGTTTCTGAATAAAGACAAATAAGGAGTAGGGTTCTGCAGTACCCCATGTGTGTGTTTACGTGAAATCCGCTGTTGTCGAAGCTGTACATGCAATATTTTCTGATGGCGAAAGTAAGTGCAGGTTCAAGCAAGTTTGCAGACTTCGTACTGAATACAATACACCTGATAGGCCTATTATGCGTTTCTACAAGGAAACAAAAGGAAGTGTTGACTTTCGATCAGTTACTTCACATATATAGTGTCAGCAGGAAAACGCGTCGATCACCTCTGCGTTATCTTTGATATGTTGGATCAGGCTTGTGCTATCGCAATGGTTCTTCTCCAGTATTGTGAGTCATCAGAAGGAAATCTTATGTTAGGATTTTCTTGAAGAACCGGGGATGCAGTTAAGTAGGCCCTACGTGATGGAAGTCTAAAGTTTAATCATCCCACGAACATGTCTATTGCCATCAAAAATATTTTTGGTATTGAGAACAGCCTATCATCTACCTGTATGTTGTTCAACACCATGTCTTCCGAAGCGAGCACTATGTCGAATGTGTTCGAGGTACAAGATGGCTGTTTGAACTGAATACGTAAAGGAAGTATATATTTCTTGCAGTAAGAAATAATTATGTTCAAAATGCCAAGAAATTGCTATTGCGTATCCTTGTATGGAATAAAGTGATATACAGTGTGGCCCAAAAGTAGGTACTGATCAATTCATTGCTTCTTATATTATTTGTTATTGTTACCCATCAGGTAGATCTCTTTATTATTTGTTCTTAATATCTTTTTACTTACAGCTTAGGTTCAGAACAGCCGAAGCAAATAAACCTATAAGCTAGAATGTTATAGTTAATCAATCCAGGGGTGTATACCTACTTTTGGGCCACCCTGTAGATTTGTTCAAGTTCGTTTATTATTGGTTTTAGTAGTATTTTATTAAATGAGGTACTCTGACACCCCCACGTGTGTATTGACATTTAGCAAATTTTTTTTTTGTGCATGTATTCCAGGGTTAATGTTATTTTGTAGAAGTAATCAGTGACGATTAACATATAGTCGCTGCGCCTCGAAGAACCGCTATGTGATTTTTTTTTCTAAAATGAGTTATACCGTGAAAATAAACCTGAAAGCTGTCAGGCAGCGTTCTTTATAATACGATAAATGAATATTCAATTGTTTCGACACAACAGTGAAAAAACAGATTGTAATTGAAGGCTTCAGGTTTTCATCACGTACGTAATGATTAATGTATACAAATCCTCTATGTGCTTATAAAGGCGCAAAAAGTAAACAGACATGTGCCATGTAAACACAAAAATAGTAATATAATATTGTTGAAGCAAGCTACAGCAGTGTCCAGTGCATAATATAAACAGAACTAATTTTATTATATTTTTCAAGTGCTTCCTTGTATTTGGCAATACTTTGACTTTGGAATGTTTTTTGCTTCTGAAAAGTTGTGGTTTTAACACACACCGATTCTTCGAGGCCCAGCGACAATATACTGTCCACTACCAATTTTGATACTGAATATTTAATGGTCCGCCTAAGGAAAATACGTAATAAATATTGACGTTACCCCTTGACTGGGGAACATCAGTTATTGTAGAGTTGGTATAGTTGAATGTTAGATAACACTACTATATCTTGTACTCTTTGGTTGCAGTTACATTAAAATAATAATAATAATGCTGGTAATAAGTATGTTTCATAACATTCGCAAAGTGCAGCCTACTTCTGCTCTACGTATACGTAAGCTGCTGGAAAGTTCTAAGCGTACACGTTAGCTCTTTGTAGCGATGTTTCTTTTCTTTCAGTTTATGTAGGTTAACTTCCGTCAATCAGAAGAAAAAGGTTTTCTTTTTTGTTCAAGAGTATTTCAGAAACGTTTCAGAGACGGCGGTTTTGTTGTATGAAAGCTTCTAACAATAAGACACGTTAACCTACTTTCTTGCTTCTCGTATCCCTGTTGAAGTGTTTATTTTGCTTGAGTACTATGCAAATATTTCCATCGAAGCATTTTGCACTCAGACATTTTTTTTCTTTGAGAGGTGTTGGGAGAATATCTCTCTAACAATGTATCATGAAAACGACGATGGAAGGAGCAGTAGTGATGGTGTACAAAATACTGTATAATGTGGATTTTAATGTTGTAAGATACCTCCCGTTCACTTTGTGCAAGTACTAATTTAGACGAGAGGGCAAATTAGTGAGTAGTCCGTCAGATTCCTAATGAGTGGGAGTGGAAATGCTGCTTCATCTCTCCGTTACGACTAACGGAATTTAATGTACCGGCAGGGTTGTTTTGTTTAAAACAAATCATTAAAACTTGTTTTAAACAATTGATTTTGTTTGAAACAAATTTTGTATAAGTTTTAAACATTTTGTTTTAAACACGTGCATTTTTAAGACTTGTTTTAAACATATATTTATTTTTATTTTACTTTGTTTTTGTAAAAAAAAAAAAAAAAAAAATCGGCCAGAGAAAGAAAATTGTCAAAACGTGCTCCCCACTCCCACTTGAGACTATTTTCTTTCCATGTGAATGTTTTGATTTCTCGTGGCTGCAGCAGGTCAGTGTGCTGATCTACAATTTATTTTGTCTCTTTTTTTTTTCCCTTATTTTTAACGTGTATTGTTTAAATGCTTCTCAGTTAAATTCCGAGAAAGTGTCGTGGTCGAAAGTTCGACTACTTATAGAACTGATATTAATAAATAAATAAAATAATTATCATGGAAACAATTTTTTTTTTGTTGTATTCAGAAAACAAACAAAAGGTTATTTGCTAAATTGCGGTTCTGAAATCAAAATATCGCAGGCATTCCTTGATACAGTACATGCTGCTTCTCAGTCTGCGTACAACTTGGAATCGTCTAACATGAGTTTTGCGGGAAGAAAAAAGGACATCATTTGGAGCGAATTTATTAAAGTAACTCAAACTATATAAGATAAGAAAATGACCATACGAGCTCGTTGCAAAACGTGTAAGAAAGAAATGACTGGTTTAGTTCAAAGAATGAAGAATTATTATGGGAAATGCAATGCTTTGAAAAAATTGGAAACCCAAACAAATGGTAAAAGTGTTGATCCTAAAATTGCTTCTGATGATTCTAACGTCAGTGATATGGGTGAGGCGCAACGGGGAACTTCAGGTAACAATTAATTTTGTATCACCAATTTCTTTTTCATTATATTCTGAAAATTATATTTCGTCCCTCTTTTAACAAAAGAGACACTGACCAAAGCTTAAAACTTTACTTTATTTTAAATTATAATTTCGATCGTGTCTGAAGAAGGATATGCTAGATATCCGAAACAGTTACAAATTATAATTTAAAATAAAGTAAAGTTTTAAGCTTTGGTCAGTGTCTCTTTTGTTAAAACAATTAATCCAAAGCCATGAATAGTCTTACTATCGTCCCTCTTCTTCACCTCCGTTCTAAATTTTCTTAAAAACTTCACACCCTGGCATACCTTATATGAAGGGACCAGGTGAGAAAGCGCAAGTTATGGCAGTCGCCCGCGTAACTAACCATTAAAGCGTGATATTTATTATAACATCAGTGGTTAACGTCAGTGTCTGGGACAATTTGGTCTCAATTTTTTCGTCTGTCTGTATGTATGCACCACGCTACAGGGCGCAATTTTCTGTCTTTTAACATTAAATTTTGAGAGTAGAGGCACGAGATGTCGGAATTTGCTGTATAGATTTTGACTGCGATCCGACGTCAAATTTCAAACTTAGTGGTTCGGATCCCACTTTAAACAAAGATCCTCTGTCTCGTTTAGCCTTGCTATTGATGCAAGACTGTAATCAAACTAAACAAACTAATTTTATGCGTTTCCAACAAACTTGGGTTGGTGGATAAATTTGGCTCCTACTCAGTTTTTATAAAATATTTTTAGACATGGGGCGTTCAGAGCACAAGGGATCCAAGTCCATTTTCGGAAAGGTTCACTTTTGCTCAGCAAACGTAGTATCTTCGTAGCCAAGGGTACAAAATAAATGAAACAAAAACCGCGTGAAAGGGTATGGACTAGAGTTACATAGGACAACCGCTAGACAAGGGTGTTGATGGAATGGGGGAGGAGGGCTAATTTTCCCCTCCTTGCTCAAATTTAAGATATTATGTATACGCTGCAGCGTGGGAATGATTAACAAGTCAAGCTCTGGATGCCAAAGTCAATGATGCATAATTACGTTAAATAAATACAGGGTGTGTCCAAAAGAATACACCAACGGAAAACGTCGTATTTTCGCAACCACGAATCCGAGATGAAAGAAAGAAAACCTACATGACAAGATGCAATCTAGAATTTTATATAATGGCCGCTAGAGAGAGGCGTTAGTTTAGAGGTCATCCGCCCTCTATCCTGAATTTCAGATTTTGAGGGCAGTAATGCAGATTTAGAAACCTTTTGCTGAGCAATGTCCAACATAAAAAATTGAAGTCCTTACATCGAATAAATACGGATTTTGATAAGTTATAATCCATTTCCATTGGCCGTAAGGAGCTATAGGCCTATATGCTCTCTTGTATATTTTTTGGCCCAAGGATTTCGAGTTTGTCTGCTTAAAATTCTGGAAATTGGGCCTAAGCAACTCTCCAGTTTTAATCATCTGTATGTTCTCCGTATTTATTCGGTGTAAGGATCTCCGGCTTGTTCTGTTGGACTTTGCGTATCAGAACATTTCTAAAACTGCCTTACTACAACAAAATCTGAAATTCAGTGTGGGGAAGGGGGCGGTTCCTCTCCTGTTCCACTGACGTCCCTGTCTAGCGGCTGTCATATGAAACTATCCCACGCCCTTTCGCATGGTTTAGTTACATTTGTTTTGGACTCTTGACTGCGATGATATTACGTTTTGAAATAGAATTAATTTGCTGAACAAAATTGAACTTTATTGAAAATGGATTTAGATCCATTGTGCTCTGAACGCCCCAAATATTACCTTTCTTCAATGAATTGACTCGAAAAGCAACGAATTACATAGGCTTGCAGAAAATGTTCTTAAGTTAGCATAACATGAAGTGTGCTTCAAACATTACTTTTCGAAAATTTATTAGCACCAGTGTTATGAAATAGTAATCAAACTTTGCAACAAAAGTATCACCCGCCTCCACGAAACGAGGCAGACTAGAAAACTTTCAGAAGCGGTAACTCCGAAATGACTTGCTTTAGGGCTAAAATAACCGCACAACCGTATTCCTGGTAAAATTCTTGCCTTAAAACATTGCCATGTATATTGATAGATTGTGTGAAATCTCTATAGTAGGTAGATTTTAAAATCTACCTGAAAAGCTTATTACAGCCAAGTACTTACGAGAGTCGCTAGCAAGAGGATGTAATAAAAGGGGGTCGTGATATGAAATAAGTTGAGAATTACTAATTTGTACAGAAATATTCTGTACCCAATACATTGTAGTCTTAACGAGACTAAAGTAGATGAAAAGATCGGTTGCACGAGCAAAAAGTCTTAATAAATATACGTTATTACACGATTTTGAAATATATTATGTTTTAAACTGTTCAAAGTGTTTAAAACATGTTTTTTGTGTGTGTGTTTTAAAACATGTTTAAACATTTTGAACGCATCTTTCATGTTTTAAATATTTTTTGTTCTTTTTTTTTAAAACTATTTTCTCCAACCCTGTGTACCGGGGATATTTTGTTTATCTTCTTGAACTGTTAAAAAATTAGTTTTACGCAAAGCATTACCTACGTTCTTTTTTATTAACAGTAATTACCAGTAGGTGTAATGTAGATTTTTTTTCTTACTTGCGAGCGATGATACGTGAGAAGAAAGTGTGGTGATCGTTAAAGTGATTTGAAATGAAATGTTTGTTTTACGTCCCACGCGTATGCCAGCTAGGCTAAAGGAGACAATGATGATAAATGAATGAAATGATGAAACGAAGAAAGTGGGAGGAAACGGGAGAAACCCGAGGAAACCCACGCACACACCGTTTGTCCACCACAAAGTCCACTTAGCGCGAGCTGGGATCGAACCATGGACCGCATGCACCAGAGGTGAACGCTCTACCACAGCTACCGTGCCCCTAATAATTACTCGAGTAACAAACAGCCATATGAGTAATTCTGCAGATATACTCTGATTAATTCTGCAGTGGACTATGATACGCATACGGTTTCTTGTTTTCATATGTATATTCTGGAATGGTGTTTTTGGACCTGCCATATTGTTCATCATCCTTGTTTTATACTAAGACCTTACTGTATTTCTTTGTGAAAACAAGAACGCATTTTGTTTGTCACGAAAATTTAAAAAGTTCACAGTAGTAATTGAAATTGGGTAATTTCTTCAGATCGTTTGTGTTTCTCTGGTGATGGTCGTTTCCTAGGATTCGATATCCAGTTACATGTTGATCGATTTGAGTTGAATGCTCAAGGCAGTTTGTTGGAAGAGCAAAATTTAATTAAAGAGAGAGGTTTGTATTACATCGTCTTCGTGACAAGGTTGTAATTATAAATGCAAGGCCTCGCATGACATATCGGAATAGCATTTATTAATTTATGAGCAAGTGACCTCTTAAGGTTGAACTGCTAGATCATAATTTTCTAGTTGCGCAAATTCTTTGTAATATGGCAATGCAAGAATATCATTGGGTTATACGAGAATGGTTCAACTTTTGATCGGAAATCCTTATAGTGTACAAAGTAAACAAATTAACTACATTTCTGACTATTACTTCTTTCATCAATTTGTGAGCGCACGTATTCTAGCAATGTAAACTATTTTTTGGACGGTCTGTGAGCCGTCTCTACACATTCTTTGACTTCGTCATTGGAGTTAACCTTCCCCACAGGCGGTCTTTTAAATGGCCCAACTTGGGCCACGGTAGCTCAGTAGTAGTGTTCACTTCTGGTGCATGGGGTCCTTGATTCGATCCCAGCTCGCGCCAAGTGAGTTTTGTGATGGACAAACTCCTTGTGCGTAGGTTTTCCAGAGTTCTTACTGGCCAAGGAAAGTCAGGGAAATTTTATAATATATATATATATATATATATATATATATATATATATATATATATATATATATATATATATATATATATATATATATATATATATATATATATATATATTAACATTAATTGTACACCAATTTTAGCTTAGCCAACCATTAATGATTACGGTATGGAACGTTGCTACGATTTTCTCTATAGAATAAATGTTCTCATATATAAATATTCAGTTATTTTTTCCTTATTTATATGTCATCATCCGACACCTGTCATGAAAGTCAGGGAGTTTCCTGCCAAAGGTCAGGGAGAAGTCAGGGAAATAGATTTCTCGAGATCAGTAGGAACCCTGTTTTCTCAAGAGTCCTCCCGTTTCCTCCCTCTTTCTTCATTCCACCATTTCATTCGTCGTCAACGTTTCCTTTACCCAAGCCGGCATAACCACGGGACTTAAAACTTATACAGGGTGCCTACTAGTTAGGGAAAGTCAGGGAATTTGTAGGGTTAGGGAAAATGTCAGGGAATTTCATTGTGTGTCAGGGAAAAATCTTTCCCAGGATCTCTATAATGGGAACTGACCCAAGGCTAGCTGAGGCTTCGCCCGAAGACCCTCGCGCTAGCTCGGGCTACGGTCTTGCATCTCATAAACGTACAAGCATGCCAAATTTCGTCATTATGGCCCTACCGGAAGTACCAAATTTTGGGGCGCAAATTTGTGCCAATTAAATAAGATGGGAAAGATTTTTCAGTTTTTCGCAAAACTCACCTAAAATTGATTTTTTTTATACTTAGATAACGCTATCAGAAATCCCCCCCCCTGCTGTCCTATTTTTTCCTATATTTTGGAAATTTGTGTATATTTGTCCTATATGTGTCCAATATTTTGTTCTTGTCCTTTATTTCCTGTATTTTTCAGTTATTGAATTATTAAAAGTAACTAAATAATAAAAATAGGAGTGGCTGTGAGGGGTGAAAGGAGGCCACTAAAATAGTCATACATTGCAGATGAATGAATTGGTTCGCTTATACGTTTGTAGAATATTGTATAAGCCCAATATTGTAAGTAGCCCAATCAAGTAAGCCGATACCAATTACTGTTTTCACTCAAATGTGAGAACGCACGTCATCTCAAAGAAATTTTAAAAATCATTCTAAGGTTAGTTTCTTCACTGAGCGTTCTGGAATAATTGGCTGGGCAAAACATTTTTTTTTTTAATATTGACATTAAGATATTATTTACTCCGATACTATTTTAAATTTTAAATAACTTATGAAAAACTATTAATTTATTAATTTGGCAACGAATATTAATTAGCTATCAATTTGGCGTCTTCCACCAGAATTCGTTATCATAGAAATGGTGAATTTATTTAATTTAATTTTTTTTCTAAACTTAGTTTTTTTAAACACATTACTCAGTCGGTATTGAGTTTTTTTATGCTGCCGCGGGAGTTTGCAGCGGGCAACAGAACGGAGTAGTTCCCCTCCCTCCTGAATTTTCAAAAGAGTTCTGTTCTTCGAATTACCCGTCAAAACATTAATTTGCTTACTTTCCAAAACATTAGTTTCCTTACTTACATATAACATTTGTTGTATTTACTGTGATTGAAAAAGCTATGTAATGTACGTCAATAATTGTTTTACATAAAGTGTTAGTGCAATAAGGTGTATGTATTCGTTTGTGTCGTCTCTTTTACCTTTAGAAAAATTCTTGCGGGCGTTTCTGTATTGTGCCATTCCGTTCTTTCATCTGTCTAATTCGGGAGAGTAATGACGAACCCAGTTTATTAGTGCACATGAATCAGTTGTTTGAGACACCCGACTTATCCGTGAAACTCGGTTTCCGCTACAGATAAAGACTAGTCGCCTTGCTCTTGGTTTTTGATGTTTCAGTATCCATTACGGAGACTTCCTATACACTGCACAGGTCAGGTTTTCCTTGAAAACGCCAGATTTACTCTTTGATTTGATTTTAATGTCTGATTCAGCAGCGAGGTTATATGAGACATTGACCCACAGCTTAACGTTGTATCCGAACCACATGAACTCTCACCGGGAAGATTTACTTTTGGCAATTTACTATTTAAATCATAAAATGATTTTTCCGGACAATTCTAGTTTTCCAAACTATTGATTCAAATGTTTTGGAAAGAAGTAGTAATCTTCTAAAGGGTATAGCTCCAAATGCAGTAAATATTTCTTTCTTGCGTTTCTTCTGGTCGAAGGTCAGCATTTTAGGGATATAGGTGATGTGTACAGATGTTTATGGATTGTTGTTTCAGCTCTCCCAATACTGGTGTTCGTTTCTAAGGCTAGTTTCATTTATTATATTCTTAACTGGATTGAGAGTCCCCACCCCCATCACGGCGAAATTAAATTACTGCCAATTTTACAATAATTGTGTGATATCTTCAAATAGGTAAAAAATAATCGAAAAGTGGAACAAGACTTGGTATACAATATTTTACATGTGATATCGTTATCACGACTCACTTAAATGTGCTTTCGATTTCCAGCCATTTTAAAATCAGCATTTATTTTCGCGTTTCTAAATGGCTGCAAACGGAATGCTATTAGGTGAGTGTTGATAACGGGACCTCATGCAAAATATTGTCTAGCGCACTTTTATTCCACATTTCGATTATCTTTTATCTGTTGAAGATATCACATAATTACTGTAAAATTAGCGGTATTTTAACTTCGCAGTGATCAAGTCTGTTAACAACGCTAGCTTGTTGAACACGGCAAAATCCATAATGCCTTTAGTTCTAAACGTTATTCATATAATTATGACTATAGGATGTTCACCGTTGTGAAGTCAATCTTCTGAATGTTTCAGGTGGTTTCACATCATCTTTCGCTATGAGCTTGATGATGACAGTACTCAATACAGTGTTGGTTGCCAGTTTCACTCTACATCGGTATGTCTGTACTTGTCCTAGTTCTGTTTCACTAAAAGTGAAGGATGTTTCTACCGGTGCTTTGAAAGCAAAGTTCGAATTCTGTACAATGAGCTGTAATGAAACATTGTATGTACGTTGAACTACCTTCGTGTATATGTTAGCAGTGTATATCAGAAGAAGCTGAAGATTTTTGTAAGCAAAGTTTTGGAGATTATTTTGGTGTAAAAATAGATGAATAAATGTATGAAAAAAGTTTCACGATGCGGAACTTATTAGGACTTCGTCAGCGAATGTCACGCGGATAATTGAATCAAGACCTCTAAGATGGGTGGACAATACACTTTGTACTAACGGAACATAAGTCTGTGGATGGGTATGGTATGCGAGAGTTGTTACAAAAGTTTTTAAGCCTAAAGCCAGGTTGTTATTTTACAAGAATCTTGTAGCTGTCGTAAAAAAATCTTGCAAACATATTTATCCATGTAAACATAATCTTGAAAGGGTCATACAAAATATATATTGATCTTGCAAGGAGTCAAACCATGTGTAACTTTCTGGGTCGTCTTGCTTGCTACCTGCTATCGACTTTCCGCTGACATAAAGGAAAGGACCAGTTTTGCTGCTTCTTAAACTACGGATTCTTTTGGAAGGGAAGCGCGCCAAAATGCAAGTTTTTAATTAGTAGATTCACTTTTGTTCAGTAGAGTGCAGTGCTGCATGAATTGAGATATCTCTCTTTTTTTCAGAAAGTTGTAATGTGTAAACAGTAAATAGAAAGAGCGGGTTGCAAGATTTTTTAAAATGACAGCTACAAGATTCTTGTAAAATGACAACCTGGCTTAACTACGAACAAGCAGCTGAGAATATAGTGATAATCAAGTTGTGACTGGGGCATTGTTCTGATGAAAAAATACGCCTTTTGTCAGTTTTCGTGTCCTTTTGTCTAATATGATAACTCAGTTTTCGGAGGAGGTCTGCATAATGACTTCCTGTAGCTGTTTTTGCCCCCTTTGCAAGATAATCTGTTATCACCACCCCGTCCTATTCTTCCTCTCCAAACAAAACGGTAGCCATCGGCTTTCCTGCTGAGGGTATTCATTCAGCTTTTGGACGTTGGTATAAAATGTGGGTTGGTATAATAATGGTGGATCTAGGTCTCATCTACTTGTATGAATATGGTCAGAAAACAATATGAATTTGCCTGGTACATTCCCTTGAAATGTTGCACCTTGCTATTTTGGATCTTGTCAATGTTTTTCTGGGTTAGTGCTTCAAGGGACTTCCTGGTTGAGGATAATCTTCCGTATTGATTCCCCCTTCCTGAATTCAGTTGTGAGCTTCTTCGGTGTGGCATAAGAAGGATACAGCTAGAACTCGTATCGAAATGGATATCGTGCAGTGTTAAATCCTTATGGAAATATCCAATAACAGTTCGTGGTGTTAGCTTCTACATTTATCAAAAATTGTCTACCCTAGTGCTTGTTTTTATCAAAGAAAGAAAGAAAAAAAAACAGAAAAAGTAGCTATTAGCATCCTCTAAAGGTCCAATAAATCCTAAATTCCAGTCTAGTTATAATACAGTATTTCTTAACTAGGTTTAGAACTTATAAAACCTGATTTAGAATTGGTTGAATTAGGAAGAAAGTGACATGCTAGTGATGAACCAGGTCCGCGGGATGTGATTTCCTAAGTCATGGAGTATATCAGGACCTTAAAGAAATATCTGCAATTATTTTGGCTTAAATTCGGGCTACTTGTATCTATAGTTGGTTTACTTGACAATATTTTGATGATCGCTTTTATAGCTTTCAAACTTTCCAGAAAAGTTGCAGTTAATCTTTTGTTTTGTTCAGTGTTTAGGTAATAGTAAAGGTATAGGAGTATTGAGCCGTTTGTGCACGAAATGCCGTTAGTGTCCCAAATCTCATGGTATATGAGACACAGCGGGCGAAGCCTAACATCATTTGACAACTGACAGTTGAAGCTAGTAGAGCCTCTCTATTTCAAGTATGTCTTCGAAAAATGTGTGAAACATACTTCGGCCCTATACGTACCAACCTCTTACGGAGGAAACCCTCCCTGCGCTTTGGAGGAAGAAGTGAATGACGTCGGCTGTGTTGCTAATTTGTCATTCAGTCGTTTGGTCTTGACGAATGAAGATCATAAGCTACTTAAAATTGCTAACTAGGCAGTGCACAGCGAAATCTGTGAAATAATTCATTGTGGCAACGCTGGATGCGTATCCAAGTATTGAAAGATCTCGGTCACAGCAACTTGTCCCTCCTCTTTCAAGGGAGGTACGGGAAAAGACACATCGATAGCAGCGCCAGGTGGGGCGCACTTGAAATAGAAACGCTCTAGATGTCCAAAAAATGTTCTGTGAATTGGTGCAAATCGTGTGATCTTCCTCCCTTGCATTCTTTTCTATGGGGTTGGTCAGGTCTATGAGAATAAGTTACGAATAGTTCGCGAACTGAAAGTGTATGTTCAGCGTACTATTGCGAATGCATCTCGCAGTATGCATGCCAAAGTGATGCAAAACTAAACCCTCAGAATCCGTTTCTCCCATATTCTCACCAGTACGAATGTCTTCAAAACATAATGCCGTTGATTGTTTATCTAAATAAGAGTGTATTTCATTATCACTTACAGTTTTCATTGTGTCTCATTTTAAAGTTACGAATCTAGTTGATGTTGGGTAATGAGGCTTAGTGTATGGAATGAGGCTTAAGCAATGCTTTAGGGCGGAAAGTATTTTAGTGTCAGAACTGTATTAGAAAAAGAGAGAGAGAGAAGTGAGAATGTCAACAAGAAGAGTGAGTTATATGTTTTAGAATTTAAAATAAGAAATTTATCGAAGTTTGAGAATAGATTGTAGAAAAAAGAGAGCATCAATTGTGGTTGGAATAAAGAATATCTGGAGAAGTTTGTGGTTAGTTGATATATACTAGCTGAACCTGTGCTCTCTACACAGCGCATCATTCGCATATGAGCATTAATATCCTTCTCCTTCCTCACATCTGTACATGTCCCTTTGATTATTTTTTCTCAATATCTCGCTCCGTTTGCAAGATTTTAGCCTACTTCCGGTTGGAGTTTCTAATTCACGCATGGCTAGTGTTTTCTTTCTTCTTGCATGCAGTATGTAATAAGCAAACACATTACATACGGTACACAATTAATTATAATGGCAGTTATATGTGGTGTTCATTGGGCAAAACACTCCAAAAATAAAGATTCATCTTAGACTAGAGAAATGGTTATTCTTCCTTTTTCATTATTATTTGGCCATGAAACACCTGAGACATATGCACCCCATATATACAACAGTATAGTGTTACAATGTATAACGCGTAGGATATGATGCTTTAGTTTTTTTTTTAAATTTCAACGCTTCCAGTGGACCCTAAAAAGTGTAATAAAGAAATAATGGCCATGTTTTTTTTTTCTAATATTTAATTAGATCTGGACAATCTACGCAAAATTTCCAATCGATCAATGAAAACGTCATCTTTCTAGAGCCCGTAGTTTCCGAGATCTCTTTATCGAAAGATTGACCACAAACATATAAACGTCCACAACATGTAATTTAAAAGAACTCGGAAGATGGAAGCACAATTCACGTGCATTGAGTTTAGAGAAGGCTTATTAAAATACAAAGGCTTTGAACAATAATTTTATATCATAAACTTTATGAAAAAGATCTAGTCAACTAATTTATTTAAGGTACACATACTTAAAATGTTGGTCTCTGTTAAACGTGAAATCACACGTAACCGTAAATGAAAGATTTAAAAACCAAAGTTATAGGTTGGAGCTCAGGCGCTTTTAATTGCTATTGTAGCATTTTGATAGTTTGATGACCAGAAAAGTTACTTAGTTTTAAAGGGAGTTGTGTGTGTCGGTAACAGAACGTTAAATAAATATATTATCATTTTCAAGATAAAAATACAGTTTAACAGTTGGTACATCCTGTAGTTAGCTGAGGACTTAATATATGGCTATCCCCGTGTAAACTTGAGCTCTCCTCCCTTTTTATTGTAACTAATTTTGAGATATGTACAATTTTCACAATTCTTTTGTAGAAAATGTCAATGTATTTTGAATGCGTGCTGTTACAGACCATTTCAGTGTTTTCTTTTGTTAAAACCTGCGCACGTAGGTAATATTCTAAGGAGTGTTGTTGGCTCTTGGGCTTTAAATTCCGCGCAAAGAAAAGGAAGAACAACATATCAACAGAGCAAGAGACGAAGAGAAAGCAGTAGACAGCCTTCGTGTGCTTGCGTCAAACGGCTCATGTAAACATGAGTACACTAAACAGAAGTGATGATTTCACTAGCATTTTCTTACAAATACAGTGTGTTTCAAACTTCTTAAAATTTGAACTTCGTTCAAATTTTTACTGCCATTGAACGCTCTATGCTTTTGAGCAAACTACAATTCCCATGTTCTTATAGTAAACAGGATTTTTTCTCCGTGTAAACAGGATTTTTTTTTTTTTTGATCAAAGATCCAATATATTTCAGTCAAAAATATTCTTGTACGCTTTATATCTGGAGAACTACAAACAGTGTGGCCAAACCCAAACTATCAGTTAACTCAGTATGATGTGCTTTTTCCGTACATAATACGAAAATTCGATTTAGGGGTCGTTCAAAAATTGTGGCCCCTGATCCAAAAACTAATTATTAGCCAAGATTGCAATCTTTTGATGAATTTTTTTTGGGGGGGTCTTTCCTAAAATTATATATTCCAATCTCTGCGAGATCCATCTTAATATTGTCCTCCCATCTGCGCCTAGGTCTTCCTGATGGCCGTTTTCCGATTGGTCTTCTAGTCAAGAGTTTGAAAGCGTTTCTACTTTCCTCCATTCTAGCTACATGACCCGCCCACCTAAGCCTCCTAAGAATATA
The DNA here is from genome assembly GCF_964235325.1 of Thermobia domestica. NCBI lineage: Eukaryota > Metazoa > Arthropoda > Insecta > Zygentoma > Lepismatidae > Thermobia > Thermobia domestica. The sequence goes on from NC_137471.1 coordinate 134,377,077, forward strand.
TATAAGCAGCGTTCTATTTATTTTGGTTACTAGAAATTACAGTTTACTTTGTATCTCAACGCGAATAATAATTTCAGCTTGTGTTGGCTTACTGTCAGTTCAAAGAACGGTAATTCTATTTAAAGTTTCTGCTGTCACGCGTTTCATTTTTACAGTGTAGCGGGCTATGAGAACTGATTTTGGTGACATACTATTTTGGTTATGAACGACTTGTTTAACTTGTGACAAATGATCAGGCTTACACTTTGATGGTTAGCAACACTGTGAGATAGTGGGTATGCGCTGTCGATAATACTTTTATTTAAAACCGCGTAAATACGATACAAATTAAAAGGTGCATAAATTAGATTTCCAAATGAAGTATTAAACGTATTGTATGTGAAGAAATACAGATTTCTGTGTACAATACTGGTGCTACAGATGGTCATAGGCGCTTATTGACAAGCGGTTAGCTTTTGCAGAAAGTGGCGGTCGGAATGAACCGCGTTGTCCCCAGACGAAATTGACCACACGATTTCTTCGTAGGAGTACCGAATCTAAGAAACTTTGAGAAGTAAATTATAGCAATCCTGGAAATTGTTGATAAATAGATTCCTTACCTAGGATTTCACTGTGGAATCTACGAATGGTGAAACAGAATGAGTTAGAACACTAAGAACTGAATATGAACTGAACTCAGTTACATAATCATATACTATAGGGATACATTTTCTTTTACATTACGTTAGTGTAGTTTTGTGCAGGTTTATTATTATCCAGGGACTTGTCAATTGTATGGGGTCAAGACTCCCAGATACTGATTTTTGAATTAAGACGCAAGTGGAAACTAGGAATCAAAATGAATAGCGGATGATTGAGCATTCTCGTGTGCATATGCAGATAAATAGGTACCAAAATAATTGGAACATATAAAGAAGTGCAATTTACCTGCTTAATGCAGAGCAAAGAAAAATAAAATGAAATCTTCGAGTTATGCCGGTTAGGCTAAAGGAGACTGTGATGATGATGATGATTAATGAATGAAATGGTGGAATGAAGAAAGTGGGAGGAAATGGGAGAACCCCGAGGAAACCCACGCACACGGTGTTTGTCCACCACAAAGTCCACTTGGCGGGGGCTGGGATCGAACCCATGACCCCAAGCACCAGAGGTGCAGAGCGAAGAGCAGCACTGTCAGCTAGGATAGAGGGGTATATCTGATCTGAAGTCGGCTCCAGAACTGGCCGTACTTATTCAATAATGTTGAGGTCTGGAGATTAGACGAACTGGAAGAGATGCTGTAGTCCATCGCGATGCTCATCAAGCCACACTTCAACAGCTCCAGCAATGTGAGTTGGCTCATTGTCATCTTGGGAAACTGTCATTGGCCGGAAGAACACCTGGATTTAGGATGTGCGTTATTACTTAAAATGTTCATGTAATTAATCCGGCAGTAATGCGTCCTGTGATTGTGAGTGTGAGTGATCGCAGGACCAACAGAATATCGGAATATTATGGCCCACAGCATCGTAGAAAACCTGCCATGGTTCATGGAAGGGAGAAGACAATGCGGAGCGTAAGCTTTTTTCGTTGTCTGCTTTAGCCTAAAGAGTATTTCCGTGTTTTATAGCGGGGCCACGGTGGCTCAGTGGTAGAACGTTCACTTCTGGAGTATGGGGGTCCTTGGTTCGATCCCAACTCGCGTCAAGTTAGTTTTGTTGTGGAGAAACACTGTATTCGTGGGATTTCTCAGGGTTCTCTCGTTTCTTCCTACTTCCGTTATTCCATAATTTCATTCATTTCTCACAATCACTGTCTCCTTTAGCCTAGCCGGCATAACGTAGGACCTAAAACTGAAAGCTTTCATTTTTTTTCCCCATTCTGTCATTGTGTCACGACATGACACCATTAAATTCTCTTCCAATTACGTGTGAATTCGTATTCTGTGTCTAATTTCTTCGAGATGTTTGTGGACTCGTTAGTTCGCTTGTTTATACAAACTAGATTCTTACACTTTATCTACCATTACCTTTTCATTAGCAAGTTTGTGCTAATCATTTTCTCCTTTAGGCTTTTATCCAGAATTATTCCCACACTGTTAAGTTCACTTTTCTTATTACTTGGATGTATAGAATTGAGTTGATTTTGATACGCTTCTGTCTATCAACAAGCATCAGAGTAAAAGTCAATAAGAGGTATTGAGAAATGATTTTAGTTTAGATTCAGTGTCTGAAGAGGTCCCTACTCTTATTATCCCTCTGAAACCAGAAGTGGTATACTTCATTTCCAGTTTCATTACTTATCTCCACAGAATAATAGTGGTAAGAGATATTGAGAATTAGTGAATTCATCGTCTCAATAGATTCTATTCCCGTGATTATTTCTCTATTGAAACCAGAAATGCGAGGTGCGTCTATGAAGTATCTAAACTTAAAAAAAACTCCTTTTAAACTTTTACAGTAGTATGACACCTATGTCTGAGCTTCCTGTTAGCAGGATTTGCCTAAGTGAACCCACTTGAAAAAAAAAAAAAAATCCACCTGGGTTTTTGAGCTTTTTGTTAATATATTATTGATACAACTAAAGTGATCACATTGAAGGTGAGTTTTAATAGATTTTGGACCTTCCTTGAACGAATTAGATGGTTTCACGGTAAGGTATTCAACAACATTCAACATAGAAGCTTTATAAAGTTCTGAATGCATTGAATGAATAACAAAAACTTATTTAAGCTTGCGATAATTGTACAACAAATTAATGTGTGAATTATGCTTATAGTCTATTTAAAGTAAAATATGCAATTTTATATTTTAGAAAATAATTTCCGTGAATAGTTTGCTCGCCGATACCGAGGGACGTTATCCCTGATACGTTTGACGGGTTTAAGGCCATAGGTGCTGGTACTACAGTAAATATGTAAATACATGAGTAAAACTATTAGTATTATTTCTTACCTTTGATCCTAACAGAAGTATTCTTCAGTAAAATTTCCTTTTCCAACATTTGTTGCTACTCTTCAAATAAGCATTCTGTAGAATCAACACCACAATAGCGTAAAAACTCCTGTCAAATTTAAGGAGCTTAATGCTCGGAGTTCCGAAGACTACGTAACGCTTACTATTTCAAGTGCTGAATTTAAACTTCCGTACTAGTGGAAGTTTCGATGTACAGTAAAGAAAGCTGCATTTTTGAAAAAAAAAAAAATCGTGAAAGAAAGTGCTCTGGAAATTCCCGTAATTGAACGCACAAAGCACCAGAAGTGAGTACTTCAACAATAAAACTACTTATTTTTACACTGGAAAATATTTATTTCATATAAGACATTTTGAAACATATCTTTGCTTTAAATTAATATATTTGGTATTCGCGTTTGGCGAACGTCATTGAGGCTCATAGGATGACTCGATCTACATTTGTTCGTCTGTCTGTCTGTACCACATATATTTCAAGGTACAACTTTCGGTCTCTTAAGTTTAAATTTTCAGGGTACAAGCATGAGACACACTAATTTTCCTGTATAGATTTTGCTGGCATACCAACGCAAAATTTCAAAATTGCGGCTATTGGTTTTTCAAAGTATCAGGTATCCATGCTGCAAAGCACAACTTGCTATCTTTTAAGTTGAAATTTTCAAAGTAGAAGCTCTAAATTCGGTGTATGTATTTTGGCGGCGATCCAACGTAAATTTCATAATGGCGGTTATTTTTCAAAATAGCAGGTATCCACGCTACAGAGTGCAATTTTCGGACTTTTCGGACAGGGTAGAAACACGAGACACCTAAGTTTGCAGTGTGGATTTTCTCGGGGGTGTAATGTAAAATTTCAAGATGATGGCAATTTTTTGAAAACAGCAGTGAATAGAAAATTGTTGCAAGTTATGACAATCTTGAAATATAAATCGCATTTTAACACTTAAAATATAAATCACATTTTAACACTTTTACCCCAAACATATTGAAATATTTCGAAAAAACCCAGTTAAACCTGAAAAACCCAATTAAACCTGAAAAGACCCATACGGGCTCAGGTGTTTTTTTTTTTTAAATATATATATTCTGCGTGTTAGTGCTTGTTTAAACCATTTTGTATGTGAGTAAGCCTGCAACAATTGTATATAATTCAGTGTTGTCAGATTTTGGAAATTTTCCACAGATGAGGGAAATATAAACAAAAATTTTGATTGTGGGGGAGAAGGGAATGATTTAAAAAAAGGCATGTGAAATTTTAAGCGAAGAATATCATTTTAAAAGTGGTGTAATTTGTAACATACAGAAAAGTTGATTTGGTTATTTTACCAAAAAAACAAAAAATGTATTTAGTAATATTTGGTAATTAGTGTTGCATGCGCATGATGCAATATACCCCATCCACTGAATTAGTTAATTGTCCCGCGTCTGTCTCCGCTCGTGAGCAACCCAAATTAGAAGTGAAACAATCGAAGTGCGCTGACAATTTTAAAAAAATAGCAAAAATTGAAACTGGTGAAATTGTTGATAATATCAAGACAAGTTAAACGTATTTAGGGTCGTCTTGGATCATTACCATTGATACAGTTGGGTTCCTAATAATTCTACATCGTAATACAGTTTCCTCTTCATCTACATAGTTTCGGTAAAAGGTTTTATCAAATTTCTAACAAATTTTTATATGAGAATGTTCTATTTCGATGGATATGTTTCGTACCACGACTTCACTCTCACATGCATTTGTCGCGGACTTATCCAGATACGAACTGCATCATCCTGATTTAAACAGGCATGAGTAGGTACCGTAGACAATGATCTTTGCAGTGTTGTCTAGTGTTGTAAAATTTTCGGAAGTTTTGAACCTGTTGGTTAAAATGAAAAAATGGGAAAAGAATAAAAATCTTTGCATTAGGTTAATTTTATTACTAATGTATTTTTTAACGCGTGAAAAATGTAAATTAAGAGATTTCAGTATTGCAAATATTTAAGAAGAAAAAATTCGAAGATAAAAAAATGTTGTAATTACTATTTTCTTTGTGCGTTTTAGTAGTTTATTCGTGGATGTGCTTTAATTACAGAACTTTATAGTTACATACAAATCTACTATCATGAAGCAACAATTAGAACTATTGAAAGAAACTGAAATCTTAATGTGCCTTTTGATCCGGTGAACTTTTGTTAATTTTAACTAAATTACTTCATAAAAGAAAGAGCAGTAGGTAAATTTCACTAATACTCGTGCACTAAAACGTATAATTACTATTGTATAATATTCTAATATAGACTTTTATATAAACTTTACATGTATATACAAAATTCAGTGTGAAAACAAGTACCTGTTCTCTACTACGACAAATTATCTTGAATCATAACTCTATCTAGGATTATATTTTAATTTGTTTTGCAGCCATAGTGTGTTGACTATTGTTAACATCTTTTAACAATCTGTAAAATATTAAACAGTCGTTCTATTCGTAATTTGATACATAACTTATACAAATAAGAGAACTTCAAAACGAAGAGAGGGAGGTCAATTCTATCACGATGCTAACTTTAAAGTGTTTGAATGAGTGGTGTATATTTGTTACCAGAAAATTTCCCTATTCTAATACAAGAAACATAAATACTCAATGATCTTAACTGTAAACTAGTAAATTTAAAAGTTCTCATTTTAAAAGCATAATATGGTAAAATATTCGAAAATTTAAAAATTTTCCAAAATTTCCGTTTTTTCTAAGCTCTGGAATAAAACTGTAAAAAATTGTTTTTTAAACCCAAAATTTCTGGTTTTTCATGCCTTCACAACAGTAGTACGTCTGTAGGGTTCCTACTGGTCAGAGAAGTCAGGGAACCTCAGGGGAAAAAGATTGGAAATCAGGTTGATGAAATATATTTTTTCTAACATTAATTGCACACCAATTTCAGCTTAGCCAACTATTACATGGGACGTTGCTCAGATTTTTATGGGAGTTAAGTGGAATGTACGTATGAGCAATTGATTATTATTTGTCTCTATAGAATAAATGTTCTCATATATAAATATTCACCGTTACTTATTCCTTATTTATATGTCAACGTCATCCGACACCTATCATGAAAGTCGGGGAATTTCCTGCCAAATGTCAGGGAAATAGATTTCTCCAGATCAGTAGGTACCCTGGTCTGTCACTTACTACTGTATTTATATTGGATCTCTATAGAGTGAAAACGAAGAAAGGCTGTTTTTATTATTATTATTATTACCATCAAATAGGGCTACTTTGATACGAAAAAAACACTTTCTTAAATATTTTGTGAACAACATGTTGTAAACCCAATTTTATATTTTTATAACCATGGCACAAAAGAGTATTATCACTTTGTATGATAACCATTATTGTCAGATAATGTCTTCAGCTAGAAAAAAAAAATAAATATGCATGTTCAAAGTAGCCCCATAAATGGGGCTACTTTGAACGTAATGTTAATTGTTCTAATAAAATTCTACCTATAAGCTGTATGATATTCTTTGATGAGTTGAAAAGAGGAAAGTTTTATGGACATTTTGATATATATTACATAGTTGTGCGATTTTCTTAACGGGCTACAGAAAATATTTTTAAAATGTACTTACCCAATATTTTCCAAAAGTTGATGTCGATCGTAGCACTATTGCAACATTAATATTTAAAACTTTAAAAGGTCTCTTTTGTAATAGAAGGGCCATATGTTCATATGAATCTAACAGATAAGTTTTTAAACAAAGGCTTTTTTTTTGTACAATGAAAAAGCACTATTTACACTATATACAATTGCAACATGCTTGAAATTATTGCAAATTGAGACCTTCAAAAGAGATGCCATCAAACTTTAGAAGCCCTCGATTAGTAAGTGGGCTCTGGTACCACCTGAACAATGTCTTCTGTACAAACTACATCACTGTCTTCATTTTCGGGCCAATGGAATGTCATACTAGTTCCCGTTTTATTAATGCGCGTAAACTTGACTTTCCAATCGCAGCTCTCTCTGTCTATGATTTGCCCAACATAATGCCGTTTGCGTTTCTTTAGAACATACTGTACTATTACCCACGAACTGATTTTTAGGTCATCCATTTGTTCTATTTCAGATTCTGAAATCCCAAAGGATTCATCCATCACTGATTCACCATCGCTACTGGTGCTCGGAATGTCTTCGCAATCTTCATCGGAAGAAGAATCATCTGATTTTTGTTTGGAAGTGGTTTTGCGTTTTGTAGGGCCTGTTTTTCGGTTTTTACTATTACGATTGAGCATGTCTTCACGGCAATCCTCAGGTGAAACGCTGCAGCCAGCTGATATGTTGAGTTTTTTTCTTTTGGACGAAGTTGCCTTTGGAGTATAGCAAATATCTTGTAAAAGACCAATGATAACATTATTCATTGCGTTTTTCTTTCTCGTAAAAATTACTAGTTTTTCAGTAGTTGGAGTACTGGTAACTAATGATGTGCTGCTTGTTGTTGCTGTACCTTCAACAGATGTTGATACCGGTACCGGAATGGCTTCTTCACTTAGGATTCTAGGGAAATGTTTAAGAACCTGTTCTGCATCCAGAGGTCTAATACCAAATGCAACAAATCCAGATAATATGTTATTTTTAAGCTTAGGCTGTAAAGCCTCGAATAAGCTTAGAAAGAAGTTTAGGGAAAACCTCTTTTGGAAGACTGTCGAATTTCTTTCCTGGTCCTAGGCTCCATTTTTCTAAAAACTGACCGCCACGCCTTTTTCATTGGACCATATACAGCTACATCGAGAGGCTGTGTAAGATGCGTGGTGTTAGCAGGTAAACGTATAAATTTGATATTACTCTCTTTGCATTTTTGAAGAATGTCTACGGAAAAATGTGAAGAGAAATTATCCCCGATGACTACTTTTGGACCGGGAGGTAGCTTGTTTGACCATGGAATCACAATCGAAGTAAACCAATCCCTAAAGGTTACAGCATCAAACCAACCACTTTTTGTCCGATTGTATCGACAACCTTTAGGTCCGCCTTCTGTCCATGTACTCCAGAGTGCTTCAGACTTGTACACAACGTACGGAGGAAGGCACATACCATTATCAGTGACCGCAAACATCAAGGAGAAAGATGTTTTAGTTGAGTTCAGTATTCTGTCTGGCCGTTTTGTTTTAGCTTTAAATATTAATTTTCTATTTTTAGGATCATTTACTAAATTTGTTTCATCATAGTTCAAAATATGTCCTTCAGAAACATCTACCAACTGTTCTTTTAAGTTAGAGAAATACGCTTGAATTTCCTCTCTAGTCGTTTTAGCTCGATTTTGTTTGATATTTTGACACATCCTTTGTGGTAATACTCCTGTGCCTTTTCAGGAACGTCAAAGCCCAGACTCTTCCTGGAAAATTGTCTTTGAATCTGCTAACAATACCCATTGCATCGAGATAGGCTTTTACAAGTGATCACAGTTGCATTGTACTTTGGGGAAATCCCCATTCACTCAATATTGATACACTGTCGACAATTAAGATATCATCTTCTTCTGATAAAGTTACCGGATGTCCTGGCTTGTGCCTATTTATTTCAACTTCCGGCTCTAGTTCATGTTCAGGTACATTTTCAGAATTATCATAATCAAACTGTGCTGAACTTTTCACTGATTTGTATTGACGTACATATTTCACTAAAGTCCCAATACTGATTTTGTACTGTTTGGTGGCATCTCGGAATTTCAACTCACCATTTGCAACGAATTCCACAGCTTCTTTCAAATGTTCATCTGTGTAGTTGCGATAGATACGTGCACCAGGTTTCTTTTTGTATGTTCGCACCATGTTCAAAACGACAACACACAAACACAATCCACGAAGTAGTAATAAGTAACGTTCTTTGTAAGCAGCAGTTTTCTACTTTCCTAATTATGCCCCACTATTACTGGCAGTATACTGGTATGGTGTGTCAAAACCTGTTTTCCTACCACTTTCGTAGATACTGTACAGGACTTCGGTCACAGGAACCACTGAAACAGAAACAATAATACAGCTACCATCACAAACGTTCCAGCGATTAGGTTCATTACATGGTATGTTCATTGAAGCCCCACCAAAATCAGCTGTTCATAGTGACCCCATTTCTTATATAAAACGACATGAGATTTTCAAAAATTCACCAAAATTTAAATATAGGTTCGACAGCAATAGTCTACTGCACTCGATAGATAATGGATGAGATTTTATCAGCAATACTGATTTAGTCAGTTAATGTTTTAAACCCGAGTTCCAGAGACACAATTTTCTGGTCGACGAAAAATTAGAAAAAAAACATCGCTTCATATTTATATATTTTTTTTTCTCATACATCATTGTTAGTAAAGTTTATAGGTTTGTCATGGTTGAATTCAGAACGTTCCAAACTACTACTTGCAATATTCAAATGAGTCGCAAATGACTTTTCAGGACATGAAAATTTTGATTGAAATATTTACGCAGTTTTGTTCAAAGAAGCCCCCATGTTCATAGTAGCCCCATTTGACGGTATTATTATTATTATTATTATTATTATTATTATTATTATTATTATTATTATTATTATTATTATTATTATTATTATTATTATATAGATGGATTGAACACCTCAAGGATAAGTTCTGTCTCCATCGTTCTGCCTTCAAATCGGAAGTATTTGTTCTGTTACTTCCTGTTCCAATGTTTGATCTCTTTTCTTGGGAAGTAATTGCATATTCCTCAATATAAATGAAAGGTCGCATTGGTAAATTGAAGTGCATGTTACCGTGAAATGTTCTTTTCTATTTATTTTTAGCTGCAGTACAGAAATGTACAAATAGAACAGTTTCTTTTTTATTACATTTCAGTTACGAGAAGATATTTATTTGAATGGGCAAGTGCATTAGCGAAAGTGGTTTGAGCATTTTCTCATTGTGACAGACAAAAAAAAAAAAAAAAATGCAGTTTCTAGTCTGTATGAATCTCTTGTTTTGTCCGTCTTTCTGAAATACAGTCTGAGCTCAAATTGCGTGGATTTATGTCTTGTTTCCCGTTATGCCTTACGGCTTCCGATGACCGTGAAAAGCCAGCCATCTCCATTCTCTTTCGTACATGCAGGTCACTAGGCTTGTTTTGCTTCACCCACATATAATTTACTTCTGCTTTCCGATAAGATTAAATAGTTGGAATGTTCCTGAAAAAGCAAAACAAAACAATTTCCTTTACTTTTCGGGCAGAAGTTCCGTAGTTTCGGAACATCGACTGTTAGTCGTCAGATTTCATGGTCATGATCTTTGTCTGTATTCATTTAAAATAGTGAAAGAAAGAAAGAATATAGAATTGAAATTTTATTTATAATTTTTGTAAAGAAAGGATGTTTGAAGTTAAATGGAGTTGACATTCATGGGAACACTGTAGATCTGATAAGTCGCTGTATGTATACCTACATGAAAAAAAGGTCACATATACTATGTATACAGTGTAATTGATATTTTATCATATATGTAATGTATGTATATATATATATATATAATATCATTGGGTTTTTTTGGCAGTACGCAAGGGTACATACCGACACCTTTTTAATAATAACGGAATATTTCCTCTTCTAAACTGAACTGAACTGCTGAACTAAACTGAAAGCCAGTACAAAAATTCTGTTAGGACTCTACCTCTGTACTTTCTCCGCAGAGGAGCCTTTACTCAGTTCCCATTTTAATGTATTTAATTAGTTGTTTTTATTTATTAGTAGGAAGAGGATTAAGTGAAAACATCCCCTAGATTTTTTCGCGAAGTTTATCCAATAATTTAGTAGAGATTTTTAGAATATTTTGGTAGCATTACTAGTATTTGAGAAACATTATGTGAACAAATTACTGCATTGAAAATAAGTGTTTGTGGAACTTTTGATGTCTTCTGAAAACGAACAGTAGCAGATTACTGTCGCCCGTTTACAAAGAGAGAGAGAGAGAGAGAGAGAGAGAGAGAGAGAGAGAAAATAGAACAAATCACTAGGAAATATTGATTATCATTACGTTTATTGTATTATAAAATTAAGATGTAAGAACCAGATATTGTAAAATCATATATATATACGTAAGAATTTTTAGTTACAACACTTAAGTAATATGCTACTGCACTGGACATTATTATTATTACACTGAAATGTATCTATGCAGCTTTCTAACCATTATGAAACTGAGGTCCAGCATACCGCCACCTTTATTCTTAGAAATAAAATACTATAATATATATATATATATATATATATATATATATATATATATATATATATATATATATATATAAAATAGTGATATATATGAAATGCCTGTTTTTAGCATGGGAGAATAATTGAAATATCCTACCCCCGCAGAATACGCTGTCAAGTTGATATGAGTAAAAGACAAAGCTTGCAATGGGTACCATCTATCTTCCAAAAGTCATATCAAATGGGTCAGACTTTTTCCTGTTCAGCTGTCCTGAAAACTACGAATTCGACACACACATGTCATTTTTGACATTGTATTTTTTACTTATCCGCTAAATCCCCCCGCCCCCCCATTGCCGATGAAGATGAACTTGGAATTAAACGACATAGGGAGCATCACTGTTCATTTCAGCGATTTTGAAAATTATGGATTGCACATTCATATCAGTCGTTTTTCATTATTTATACGTCATTCCTTGCAACTCCCATCTCTTGGGGTATCTTATATCCACAGTATTTTTTCCCAGATTGAATGATAATTTGTCTACAATGTTCGGTTAAAATTGCTCCAGACATTTCGCAGTTACGCTGGAGTGTATATATATATATATATATATATATATATCTTGGTGTCAGGAATCACCTCCCAAACATTTGTCGGTGTGTATTTTGAAACATCCTATATATATATATATATATATATATATATATATATATATATATATATATATATATATATATATATATATATATATATATATATATGTGTGTGTGTGTGTGTGCGCGCGAGCAACGCCTGTGCCCCTGCATGTTCCCAATCCAGCTGACATGATCGTTCATGCCTAAACTTTGAATTAAATGTACCGGTAATCGCGATTGTAACCCAACAGTTTGACGAACCCAAACTATGGATTCGGCACTAATCTAAATTGAGACCTTTTATTTTCCATCCCTTTTCACCACCATCATGATGAGGATTGAGCTTTAACGCTCTCGGGGGTGTAATTATTAATCTCAGCGTCATCGAGAGGTATGGATTCAATATTAATGTGTGTCGTTTTTGATTATTTTTACATGACAATTCCTTTCCACCGCTCTAGCGGTGCTAATGGGGGTAAAATGTAGACTTAAATGGTATAGAAAGATTTTTTTGCCAAGCAACGGGACTCCGAAAACTATGGATGCGGTATTAATATCTCTCGTTTTATATATTTTTTAATGCCACTATTCTCCCCCCTTTCCCCCGCGAGGTTTGTATAAGCTGTAAGGGAATACCAGTTTTCATACCTCTAGGCGTAAGGTATCTCGAGACATCCTATTATGACAATTGCGACTCCCATCTTTTTTCGTCTCTTGTAGGGGATATATAACACTGAAAAATATCTTCTAAATGAGAAGTGCAAGCACCAATTTTTGTCTCTAACCTTCAGCAATTCCGAGATACGGACATTGCCACTTCTCTTTTCCCCTTAACCCTTTAAATATTCAGATCTTTCCTTAGTGGTACCTTACATCACAAATTCTGTGCTCCGTCATAATTTTACTGGCTTAAGCAGTTTGATCTGGACATTGATCAGTCAGTCTCTTATTTACTGAGAACTTTTTATAGATATAAATTTCTTCTGCAAATTGATGGAACTACGGTATTTTACTCTGTGTGGTATAGCATCTTTTCAGCATGTTACGTATGTGTATTAGTTATCCCTAGAAAATGTGTCTAGAATGTAATAAATATAATTAATATCACGTTTCAACTTTTTTTGTTAACTATTTTGGTTGATGCAGTAAAAATGATGTTGATTTATGATTTGTTTTGTAGGTGAGTGTTGCAGAAGATGTAGCAGAAAATTGTAGTTGAAATTAAGTGAGTACATGAATGACTTTTTATTTGTGTTTGTTAATTAATAGATACAGTGTATTTATTGAGTGAAAAGTTATTTGTTTTAATAGAAATGAAATTAGAAGGCGAGGGGCCGGAGTCAGTCACTCGCTTTTTCCATATCAACTTAGTTATTTCAATATAAACACTGTCCCGAGGAGTTGAGAATGGTACTCAACCAACATAACGTAAAATGAACATCTTAATAGTAATGATAAAAAGAACTGTTATTACTATTTTATTTTATTGGAGTTGAACACAACAGGTTAGAACCCATTTACACTGTTCATACATTGTTTATATTTCTTTTATAGATACTATATACAGGGTGGCCCAAAAGTAGGTATACAGTACTGTACTAATCAGCTCATTGCATTTTATATCATTTCTTATTGTTATCCATCGGGTGGCCTTAGTTTCTTTATTTGTTCTTTGTTTTTACTTATATCTTAAGCTCGGAAGAGCCGAAGCAAATAAACCCACGAACTAGAATGTTATACTTGATCAGTGCAGGAGTGTATACCTACTCTTGGGCCACCATGTACATTATTAGAAGTTCCTTTTACTATATTTTTTCTTAAAAGTTTGTATCTTACAACTTAAATCAATTTCTTTAATTTTAGTTGGCGACTTATGGAGTATAATAGTCCTTGGTTTTCTGCAATAAAATACATCAAAGTTATCTGGTCGTGTGTTTCGAGGTAGAACGTGAATATGAAAAGATGACATAAGCTCGTTACAGTTAATTTTACCATTAAATATTTTATAAAGGAATGCCATATCAAATACAGTTCTTTGTTGTATACTCATGATATCAAATTTAGTATTTAAAGAGTCACTGTTATCTGTCTGTGGGTACGTGTTTGTTACTTTGTACGTTAGATGCCTTAAAAATTTTGATTGAATTTTTTTTTTCCAGTTTGGCAATATTGCTTTTGAAGAGCGGATTCCAAATTATACTTTTGGAACGAACATAGACTTCATAAAGTCTTTGAAGTTTTTTTTTTTTTAAATTCCGCCCAATTCCAAGTATTAATCCAAGATTTCTATGCTCTTCATTAATGATATTGTCAATATGACAATTGAATGTTAATTCGAAATCATATTAGATACCTAAGTCGCTGTTTCCGGGGCTGGTAGTATCATGTTGTCTTGTAATTGTCATTACTTTACATTTGTTAACATTTTATTTCAAGTAAATTTTCCTTGATCTGTACGTGCAGAAGCGAACCCATAAATCAGCGTTTCCCAACCGGTGTGCCGCGGCACACTGGTGTGCCGTGAATGGACCGCTGCTGTGCCGTGAGGAATCTAAACAAAATTATTAATTTTATAGCAATCAAATTGCAAAACGTAGGGGAAAATGTATATCTGTATTTCACATTACTGTGAAACTCTACTATGAACCTTCAATTTTAAGTTTCATTCCGGGTTACTATTCTGTACATTTCTAATGTTGAAAAAAGTATTTATCATTGTTATGACCATTATCGCTTCTTTATTGTTGCAGACTATTTCGTAACTTGAAAATTTAAAATATCATTCAATCCTTTCGACAAATTACCCACATTTGTATTTTAAAAAGTAAATGAGATTTGTTTGTTCGTTCGTTATTTAGTGATCTTCCTTCTTAGTAAAAAGTTGGATACATTTTTTAAAAAGAAAGCATATTTTAAAAAAAACCTGAGTCCAATATTTCATTGCAATTGTTTTCTATTTTTAAATTAGAATGAAAATAAGCATAATGATTTACCACGGGGAAAAACCAGTGATAGAGCTTTCTTCTCTGTGAGAAGATCAATAATCACAGAAAAAATACCACTGGGTTTCATATTTACAAATAATAATATCTATAAGTGTGCCGCGAGAATCCAAGTAACACCCGTAGTGTGCCGCAAGTTGAAAAAGGTTGGGAAACGCTGCCATAAATGATTACAACCAAATGTTGAAGTTTTCAGTTGTTAAAGAGTTTGGTTTACCAAAACTTTTTTATATATTTACGCTGTGTATCGGTGTATTCGTCCATCCGGAAGACGAAAAATTTCAACAACTATTTGCTTGATTGCCATCAATTGTGGCCAGGGTGTGGATTGGTGGAGGTTATCCATCCACCGGAAGTGGTAGAAATCAACCATTTCCGATTCAAATGTTGATCACCACAGAATACAAACGGTAATAGATAGCAAGTAGCAGTTTCTTGCTATCGGTTAAGCATCCCCAAAATACTTTCATATCCATCCTTAACTCTTACTAAAACCGGAAGTACGAGAGATCTACTAAAATTTCCGGTTCATGTTTAATCTACATAGAACAAGAAACGATTAGAAATGGCGTTTTTTTTTTTAATCGAATCGGTTTAGTGTTCTAAGAATAATAATAATTTTCTTTTCACCCTTTATTCTAGTGATCGTCGAACAGTTTGTCGCGACCTACTTGTAGCTCGCGGGGACATTTTCGGTTAGATCGCGTTAAGAGCCTGCATTACTAAAAATAATGCAAAACTTACCCTTGTTTTTTTGCTTGTTTATTCATAAGTGAAAGGAGATAATGAAATGCAACTTACCACAATTGATAATGTTATTCTTCAACAGAAAATATGAATATGAAGAATTTCAGTGTTGCCATCCTTAGAACTTAGTGTTTCCAGAATAACAACGCCCCTAAAATCTAAGTTAAGGCAGCGTTTAGAGGAACGGTCTCAACTGCATTTGGTTACGTATCATGTTGCTTTGGTTTCCTGCGACCTACTTATTTAAATATTATTATTTAGTTTTAATAACTGTATGTTAAAATTATTTTATTACAAACTAAATACAACTACTATTTAAAAAGTAATTCACAGGAAACCAAAACAACCTGATACGTAACCAAATGCAGTTAAAATCGTTCCTTTAATTACTGCCTTAACGTAAATTTTAGGGGCGTTGTTATTGTGAAAACACTAATTTCTATGGATGGTAACACTGAAACTTCTTCAGCTTTATATTTTCTGGTGAAGAATAATATTATCAATTGTGATAAGTTGCATTTCATTATCTCCTTTCATTTATGAATAAACAAGCAAAAGAAAAATTGTAAATTTTGTTTTGTTTTTAGTAAGTCAGGCTCTTAACACACAGGTTGGCTACCCTTGACTCCTCCACTGAACTGATGCTAACGACAGGGGGCGCTGACGGCAACTGCTTGTTTCTTCCGTGCATTTGCAATTGTCAGCCTAATCTCAGTTGATTGTAAACGCGACGTGTGGGATTTTGTACGATATGTTTTTCGTGTGTATATTAGATGCTTGCTAACTTGGATAGTCTGACTTCATATTTATTTATTTTTTTTTATTTATTTATTTAACCATCACCAGAGGCCATTTTACACTGGATATCCAACAACAACAATGGAAAGGATTTGGGAAGGTATCGGCCAGGTCCTGATTAGTAGGTACCATCGCGGCATTTGACTGGTAGGACTGAGGAAAACCCTGGAAAACCTCAGTCAGGATGGTCGGCAGCGGGATTCGAACCCACGACTTCCCGAATGCGAAGCCAACGCTCTACCACTTGAGCTACTTCGCTCGGTTAAAGAAATGTAAGTTTATAGGCAATAAACAAATGTAAGATTGAGAAAAAAAGTTGGTACTTCTTTTGGTTGGTAGCTCACGGTAAGATCAGAAAACGGTACAGTAGCTCAGAAGCTTCACTAGTTTGGCGATCACTGCTTTATTCAAACCGGAAGTGTTAGGAATCAACATTTCCTGTTTTAACTTTGATCACTATAGAGTTAAAGCTATAGATAGCCAGTTGATTGATGTAATCAGTTAAACGTCCCAAGAGTATATTCAATCTTAATTCAAATCTCTCTACTACTAAAGGCGGAAGTAGTAGAAATCTACTACCACTTCCGGTTTTAATACTGAGAAAATATTCCATGTATACTAAACTCCTTTGCTTGGTGTACACGTTGTTCTGCTATTTGTTAGATATTAAACTTATCTGTAGGAATTGTTACGTGTCTTAGAATCAATGTAGGTATTTATTGGATAGCACATCTGCGTGCATTGGATATTTAATGGACTATAATAGGTATTTTCTCACACACTTTAACTCTGATTTTGATTTCAAAACGGTTCCAAAGAAATATTCAATTAATCCTCCTCGATCACCAAAGCTCCGCGAATTCTGTGTGGTTAAGTTTTTTTTGTAATGTCCAGAAAGCTCGCTGTCTAGTGAGTTGCGCTTCTCTCTTACGTTCTGGTACTTTCCTGTATTAGAATTGTGTTTTAAAACTTTCAAACGATGCTGTGCATAAGTGTCGGGAATCTTATGGAACGGCTATATCCGTCTGTTCACAGGTATCAGAGCAAAAACGGTACGAGATATTGAGAAGCGGGTTTTTGCAGTTGATTCAGCGTCCCAAGAATAGGTTTCTTCTGCGTTCAACTTCTATTCAGACCAGGGGTGGTTGAAACCAACCATTTCCATAACGTTCATCACCACAGAATAAAAACGGTAATACCTAGCAACAAGAGTTTTGTTTTTTAAATCTATTCGGCGTCTCAAGAAAACATGCCGTAACTATCGTAATAACAAACTTATCAATAACTCTTAAACTTAAACTGACATCGAGGTCCTTGTTTCAATCCCAGCTCGCGCTAAGTGATCTTTGTGGTGTACAAACACAAAGTGTGTGGGTTTTCTCGAGGTTCTGCCTTTTCCTCCCACTTTCTTCATTCCATAATTTCATTCATTCTGATTATCAGTCTCCTAGGTTAGCCGGCATAACCGTGGGTCGTAAAATTTGAAGATTTCATTTCATTTTGAACCGACATTGTTTGCACAAAAGTAACATTATAGAACACAGTATTACTAGTATTTTGGTTTATACACTTTCCGCAGATAGTGAATTAGATATTGAAATTACCTTATTGTATGCTATTCCATAACTTGTGAGTGACCCCTCGTAACGTAGTCTCTAACGGTCCCGAGTTCGATTCCCGGTGTGGACACACGGCCGGAAAAATGTAACAGCTTTTTCAGGCCAACCATCTTGACTGAAGTTTTTTCCTGGGTTTTGCTCATTCACACCAGGCAAATGCTGGGATGGTACATAGTATAATGTGGTCCCAGCCCGCTTCCTTCCTTCCCTTTCATTGGATAATGTGCTCGCCGAGGGACGTCATCCCTCATATGTGACGGGCTAACATGGCCATAGATGCCAAAAGCCCAGAAATTTAAATCCTAATCCTAATCAAGGGCTAACATGGCCATAGATGCCGAAAGCCCAGAAATCTAAATCCTAATCCTAATTCATAATTTCCGAAATATTTTTTACTCTCCATCGCTCGCACTTATACTAGTAGTTTAAAAAAATCAAGTAATTTGTTACATACTAGAGTTCTAAACTCATTATAGTCAGAATAATTAAATAATCCTATTTGCTGTAGTTGTATGTTGTCGACTTGAAGATTAACAAATATTTCCTCTTTAAGGAATTCTGATTTTTTATTGTATTTTTAAATGTTTAATTTTTCCAGAGTTAGTACTATTTAATTTTTAATTCATAATATATATATATATATATATTTGAATTTTTGTGTTTCTTTACCCGTCTAACATTCAAGGCAAGTGTTTCGTATTGTTATATTATTCAATTTCCCATTACCTGCGTGACTAGTTGTTCCTCTGTGATAACGAACAATAATATTAATTACTAATGACTAGTTCGGTCTGCTGAATCCGTGGTATTATGCTGTGAGTACACAGGCCTTTTGTTAGTGGTTAACGCTTTGTGTAGATTATTCAAAGTTAAAGTGCTATAGTGGATTTACTGTAATTAGTTTGCTACTCCTTTATTGTGCAAGCCTTACCAGTGACAGTGAATATACGAGGTGTGGCAATTAAATAACGAGACGTGTCATAAATGTGATATATTGCAAAGAAAGTTACAATTGACTGTTATCCCCTTCAATATACCCTCCCCTATCTATACACCGCTGCATACGTGCCTTCCATTGTTCAAAGCAATGCTGTAGGTCATCAGATGTCACCCTGTTCAACAATCTGCCATTTTTCGTTTCTCCTCTTCCACAGACTGAAAATGTATTCCCTTCAATGTACTTTTCACTTCTGGGAATATATGTCACAGAGAGCCCGGTCTGGGGAATAGGGAGAATAATCGAGCACAGGCATGCACTTGGCTGCTAAAAACTGCTTCACAGAAAGGGCATTATGGACACGCGCATTGTCTTGGTGAAGGATCCATACATCGTTCTTCCACTAATCCGGTCTCTTCTTCTTTATTCTTTCTCTCAGCTTGATCAGGACTTCTTTGTAGTAGGTCTGATTCACCGTTTGACCCTGAGGCACCCATTCAGTCATGATGAAACCCCTGATATCGAAAAAAAAAAATGAGCTTTGCCTTCACTTTCGACTTGCTCATTCGTGTTTTTTTCATTCTTGGCGATGTGAGAGTCTTTCAGTGCATGGATTGACGCTTAGTTTCGGGGTCATACTGGAAAATCCGTTTCATCACATGTGATGACATGTGTTATCAAGCCTGGTTCTGCTTTGAGTCGTTCCATGACGTCACAGCAAATAGACTTTCGAATGTCTTTTTGTTCCTGAGAGACGTTTTTCGGGACAGTTTTTGCACAAACTTTTGTCATGTTTAAAATGTCATGCAAAATTTGTCTTACTGTCTCTTTGTTAATGTTCGTCATGTCTGCGATCATCCGAATGCTCAGGCGTCTCTTTCCGCACATGTTCATTAATTTTTTGAACATTTTCGTCAGTTCTTGAACTGAAAGGGCGACCGGGTCGTTCATAATCTTCAGCCTCCTCCCTACCTTCTGAAAATAGATTGAGACATTCGAAAATTCGCGCATGTGACAGCATTATCACCATACACCTCTTTTAACATTGCACAACATTCCGTCGCTTTCTTTTCTTTTTCTTTGTTTTATTTATTTATTTTTTTTTAATTAAATTTCACCAGAAATTGGGTGTTAATGCGCTGCTCAACTTTCCTGTTCACCATGATTCCGGCACTACTATAGAACACTGTCCTCTTCATGCAAGCCTGCAAAGAAAAGAAAAGCTTTCAGAATCATGAAACAGTGGCTGCTCATGAAGGTTTAAGATCAACAACACATCATTAGCTACTCCCCCCCCCCCCACGATCCTGCGCGACAGGAGGTGGGCAGTCTTATTATTTAATTGCCACACCTCGTAATGTCAAACAAGGAGCAATCATGTGTATACAACGTGAAGAAGTTTGGTCTTGTGGCGGGATATTTTCTCAATGAATATAGAAACCGGAAATTGTGGCTTTCTATCACTTCCGGTTTTCGTAGAGTTAAGGATGGAGATGAAATGTGTTCTCGGGATGATTAATAGATTGCAGAAAACCGCTTCTCGCTATCCGTTACAATTTTAGCTCTTTAGTGGTCTATGTAAAAACTGAAAAGGGCTGATTTCTAGGACTTCCTCCATCAAAGGAATTAAATGAAATCTTTGAGTTTTACGTCCGAGGGTTATGCTGGCTAGGCTAAAGGAGAGTGTGATAATGAGAATTGAATGAAATGGTAGAGTGAAGAAAGTGGGAGGAAACAGGAGAACCCCGAGAAAACAGACGCACACTGTATTTGTCCACCATAAAGTTTACTTGGCGCAAGCTGGGATTGAACCAAGGACCTGATGTATCAGAGGTGAACGCTCTACCACTGAGCCAGCGCTGACCCTCCATCAAAGAAATAGTTTCGTTACTTTTGATCTTCTAAAACCTACCCATAACTAGTGTTGATTAGGGATGGTCAAAATTTTCGGGAATCCAAAGTTTCATTTTCCGGATTTTGGTAAAATTCCGGAATGTTCTAGATTCATTTTTTTTCGAACTCCGGAGTATTCCGTGGCTCATTGGTTGAGCGCTTATCTCTGGTGCATGGGGTCTCTGGTTCGATCCCCTGCCACGTGCGTTTATGGTAAACAACATCGTGTTCATGGATTTTCTGGAAGTACTCTCATTTGCTCCCACATCCTCATTTCACAGTTCTTCCATCATTCACTTGCCTTAATCATCCGTCTCCCTTCGCATTGAGGGCATAATCCTGGGATCTGAAAGATTTCATTTCCATTTTAAAATACAGTAGAGCGTCGATTGTCCGAAGTAATTGGGGGACATGGGTGTTCGGAAAACTGGTTTGTTCGGATAATCGAACTGTAATGTTTATTTGCCATGCGCGGAGCGGCACGTCTCAACTCTAAGCTGGCGCAGCTGTTGCTGTGAACAGCTTTGATACTGCCGCTACTTCTACAGCCAGTGCCAAACCGACAGAAGTGTGCTGATTGTTGAAACACAGCGACTGGCGGCTTGGCCGGTCAGCAGCGCCTTATGAAGGCCCCATTAGAAGCAATGTTCCGCCAGCGGTGGCTCAGTGTGGCGACTACTTTGGGAAACTTGGTTTGGGAGTGAGGGGGATGATGGACGGTAGGGTGGGAGAGTAACAGGTGCGAGCGAGTACACAGTTCGGTTAAGCGGTCGTTCGATTGATCGACGTTCGGATAATCGACGCTCTACTGTATACTTAATTTCAGGTAAAATGTATATTCAAGCGTAGGCTTAAATTTAATTTTCGAAAGAATTTATTTTACAAAAAAGTGAGAGTGCTACTTTTTTTTTGGTAACTTTGTAAACCTAGGAGTTTTATGAAAAATGTGACACACGTCCCTTCGTGGGCGAATGGCTTGCGCGCTTGTATTCTGTACGCGTGGTTAAGATTCGATTCCTGCCGGCGTTCGTTGCCTTAGATATAAATTTGATTAGTGATTGGGATCCTGGTTTAAGTAACAGGTCCCGTCTCATCGGCACAGGAAAAGAACGTTAAACTCAGTAATGAATCTACCACCCAAACGTCAGTCAGTTTTTCAGGTAAATAAACTGATTCTGTATTATACTGTATGTGTATTTTAAATGCGTTATGCTAAGTTAAACGCTGGTAATCGGAGAAATGAATTTACTTTTACGTCCACGGAGCTTTTAAATAGCTACTGAAGATTAATCTTAGAATTGAACCCTGGTCTTCACATTCGAAAGATCCGGTATTAAATGCTCAAATTCTTCAGCAAGTAACAGTCAAGCCTAACGTATAGAAAACCTGAAAATTGAAATAATAAAAAAAAAGTAATGTGATATACACAGTGATTGTTTACTTTTCCAACTGTATATACTTTCGCAACTTCAGTGACGTAAAAGTAATAACCAGTTGTCGTAAAGCTTAAAAAAAGAAAATAATAAATAAAAATAAACGATGCAATCTGGATAATTTCGCTTTAGGTTCAATATTTCTGTGTCAGCAGTTTTATAGCCAAATAACAATAGGCACGGACAGCTTTAGCAGTCTAGTTTTACTTTATGCTTAACCAACAATAAAGAATTGCCCATTGCATAGATTCGTTTTGGACTTCATGCAATAAGAAATGTTTCTAATTACGGAATACAGCAATCGTCTTGCTTTCCAGGGAGTAATGCTTAAAATTGGAAATCTTATTTTAAAGAAAGAAAGCATGAATCTAGTTGTTCATGGATTATTATTTATTAGTATTTCTAATGCATTAGTTCGTAATAATGTTACCCACGAATCTAGAAACTCATCTAGACTGGAGAGCAGGACAGGGATTGCGTTTCTCGTTCCATCTCGAAATTCAAAATATTGTCTAGCTCCCGTCTTGTTTTTCGCCCTGTCTACTTGTTACAGTACCGGATGATGTGCAGGATGAACCGAGATCAATGAATAATACAGCTACATTAACAAATACAGCCAAAATCATAATTTAATCATAATTAAAAAAAAAAAAAATCAGAGAACCAACTTTGTCAGCATGACACTTATGTACATTACAGAAAAGTGATGTGTTTAGTGAAGTGATGTGTGTGCAGTGTTTAGTGAAGTAATGTGTACATAGTGATTATTAACCACACAGAGGAAACCATGACACAGGAGAGGAACACACACACAGGTGAAAATCACGTAGGTGAGAAACCAAGATTAGGAAGAGAACAGCATTAAGCAGACACCGAAATTATCTGACTGGAGATCAGAGCATAACAGGAAAATTTTTTCGTGCTATTTTAATGAACTCTAAAATCAATAAGACGAAAATAGAAATTGTAGATTTTGGAAATATTAAAGAATTATTAACATAATATACATGACGATTTAGGTAGGAGCTAGATAGCAATCGAATTCTGTTAAATATTATGATAATAAAATTTGGTAGGAATTAGATAGTAATTAAATTCTTGTTAGTTAGCAATATTGTTGAGATAGCTCAAGTCCATTTTGTTTTTCTTTTCGTTTTCTTTTTGTTTTTCAAAATGTTTTGTTTTGTTTGTTGTTCATTGTTGTTTGATGTTGAGTGTTGTGGTTCCGTCCTTCCCACCCTTTTCCTTGTTCCCTTTTTCCCTTCAATTATTGCAAATAAAGGATGATGAAAAAAGGCTAAAGAAAAATAAAATGCGATGATGATAGCCCGTTTCGGTTAAAGTCTTCAGATGCCGAAACTGAAGAGGCGGATCTGAGCATTTAAAAAAAAAAAAAAAAAAAAAAAAGTACCGGTGTAACTATTCACTGGTCCCAGTACAAGACGTTGTTGAAAGTTGTCATTGATCTCGGGACAAAGAATATTTTTCTCGAAATATCATATTTTGTTTGTCTCGAATCCGAAGGCTTGAAGACTTTTTTTTTTTTTTTTTTTTTTTTAATGAAAGGATTTCTTTCACGCATTACAAAATGTTCAAACGACGGAAGAGTTTCTTCATACAAGACATTCCAAATACTGCTGTTAACTTGAGCGGATCAGTCTTCGGACTCGAGGTATCACAATGTGAATATTCCGATTCTAACAAGCATAGGGTACGATATTGGGACTCGAGTTGTGCAATAAGAGATATATCCTTAAAGAGCATCAAATAGTTAATTACTAAGTTATTAGGTGCAGTCCGCCAATGGTAAACACAAGACAGAAATAAAGCGTTTCTCCAGTGTTTCCTACGTATTTGGGAAATTGAGATAGCGATTCAAATGACATATTGAAGCCACAGAGTTAATGTGGAGAGTAGAAAAAATCGAATTATCCAAACGAAAGCAGTTTGTACAATGTGCACATCTTACAACGAACAAAGACAACGAGCTTTCCGACAAAATTGTTCCTGCGAATGTCACACTCACGAAGAAACTGATCCCGGCTGGATGCACAGGACCAGCGTTGCCAGATTACAGAAACAAATTTATCGTCACAATAACTAAAAATTATCGAATATCAGAAGAAATCATCGTATTTTTCGTGCACGTGTGTGTGTGTGTGTGTGTGTGTGTGTGTGTGCGTGTGTGTGTGTGTGTCTGTGTGTGTGTGTGTGTATGTATGTATATATGTTCCACACATGACTTATAAAATTGTATAATGGGAGGGAAAAGTGAAAAAACAGGATCATCAATTCACTTGTTGTTCTCGCCCATCAAAAAGAGAACCGAGTTTCACTGTGATTTTATGGTCATTTTGGTGACGTGAGATTTGTCCGCTGAAGGGGTTAGGGATTCAAAAAGGAAAATGTCATTTTGTTTCCTCTTTCGTTTTACAGACGATATTTTTGTTCCTTTCCATTTCCGCACAAACAGCTGTTCTTCCTTATGCAAAAAAAAAAAAAAAAAAAAGTATATTCTATTCAACCCTAAAATTATCGTACGTTCTATAATTATTATTTTCTATCAACCGGAGCTCAAAATTATCTTAAGTTTTGATAATTATCGTACAGTCTGGCAACGCTGCACAGGACTAGTGCAGCCCTAGGATGTGTACTTTTTCCGTCCTTACGAAAACTGTCAAATTCGTCATTGACACAATTCCAGGACACGAACATCTGGCACCCTGATAAGTCTTTGAATCTCCAATCGTTTACGCCAGTTTCTTAACCTATGGTACGCGCACCACTGGTGGAACGCGAGCCGCTGTTGGTCGTACGTATGACTAATGGTGGTAATGCTTTGATGGTACGTCAGTGTAAAAGGTTGAGAATCCCTGTTTTACGCGATATCAGTTCTGTGCTCCACTGTTCCACAGCATGGTTCGATTTGCTTTCTACAAAGCAGGATAACTGTATATCGAACCGGAAACACTCTAGATACCCCCATTCAGTACGGCTTCGATTCCCTTACTACTGAATTGTAAGATGTGCACATACTGCACAAACTGCTTTTGTTTGGATCATTCCATCCTTTTTACTCTCCACATCAACTGTATGGCTTGAACATGTAATTTGAATCCCTATCTACCTTCCCAAATACATAGTAGAGACGGAATAAACGCTTTCTTTCTTCTGTTTGCATAGTCCCCAATTTACTTTTGAAGTCCTATCACTTTTCCCTTATTGGCGGACTGCAGCTAATAACTTGATAATTAACTATTTGATGCTCTTTAAGGATGTATAACTCTTATTGCGCAACTCGAGTCCTGATATCATACCCTTTGCTTGTAAGCAAAATAACAGCAAACACTCGAGTTTCATGTCAACTGACGGAAGAGAGCGTATTTGTAATTCAGCTCCACCTCTAAAAACTGCCCGCACTACAAAAAGTACAATATCAACTTTATCATGAGTTTGTGAATGAATAGTGTTGCGCGGCGACATTCTACAATAGCCTATTCAATCCGAAAATCATCATGGACACATTTACGTCGTGACTTTCCATTTGAATGAATTGACGAATGTTCCTAGACTCACTAAGGCCTAGATTTTGCCTGATTATGTTAAAATGTTACAAGCTACAGCCTTGGTCAAACTTTCTGGTTTACATTCGTGAGCAAGGTTACTTGGCGAACAAAGATGGGATTATCATACTCCACTGTGATGCCATATTGTATCCACATGCCAAGGTAGGATGCAAGATCATTGGTTACTTGCGGAAAAACAACGAATACAGTAAGTTGCATTGATTCAGAAAAATAAAAGAACCTTCAAGTTCATTCTGTAAAAGCAAAATAGGTTGTGAATGTTTTCCTAAGAACTGTTATCGAAAGAGAATAGGGTAACTTCTGTTTCTGTTTAGGCTCCTTATCGGTAATCGTAACACGCCTTCATAGTTAAATTCCTAACTGTGGTGTTTTTGTTATATCGTTCTGTAAATCAATATATCAACCTGTTAATAAAAATGCTGTCATTGTTGGTTATCGCTGAACTTCGTGCTTTGTCAGCTGAAGAAATGTCTGTAAATTCTCTCTCAATATTTCATTTTGAGCTCCTCCGTGGCTAAGCGGTTAGCGTACGCGCCTTTGGCGCGGGAGACCCGGGTTCGATTCCCGGCGGGAGCTCATGTGGTTCGGATTCCACGTTAATCAGTAGGTCCACGTCTCATATAGCCTCGCTGCTGAACGGGACGTAAAACTCAAAATCAATCAATCAATATTTCATTTTAAGAAATTGATTCACATTGACTAACGTAATTTTTATTTCGTAAATGATTTTCAATGAAAAAAAAACTTTTCATATAACTTCTTGGAGATCTATAATATGCATCATAAATTTTGATTTAGTTACCTAATTGTTTCCATTTTTTTGAGGGGGGAGGGAGGTCGCTAGTCCGTGTTCGGCTTTCCTATTATGCTAAAGAAAAAAAAAATGAGCACGTTATGAGCATACTGGCAAGGACTTGTATTATAAAAATGCAGTCGAATCTCAGCCGACGGAACACGTTCCGGTCACATATTTCTTGATTCTAGTTGCTGTTATATTTTCCCATTAAACCTGCGAAGCTGGTAAAAGCAGCCGTTTTTCTCCGTCCACTCTTTTTGACGTTAAGAATATCACCAACAACCGTTCCATTCTTTCAAGACACTTCCCGTATCTGATTGTCTATTAGTGCTTATGCAGCCCACAGAATTCTAATTTCAACCGAGAATTTAGGAAAAATGAAATGTAATCTTTGAGTTTTACGTCCCACATTTATGCCCTGTATGGTAAAGGAGACGATGATGAGGGATGAAATGGTGTAATGACAAAAGTGGGAGGAAACGGGAGAACCCGAGAAAACCCACGGTTACGGATTTTGTCAAGCACAAAACTCACTTGGTGCTATCTGGGATCGAACCAGGGATCCCACGCACCAGAGGTGAACTCTCTACCACTGAGCAACTGCGGCCCCAAGAGAATTTAGAAAGATATACATCTGTTTATTTCTTGTCTGTGTGGTTACTGCTGATGTATGGTCATTGCAGTAGACTGGAGTAAGTATGCCGTTGGTTGTAAGGTTTAGTTTTTGCCAAAGAGACGATACGAAACCTAGTTCTTCCTAGAAACGAGACCGGGATACTTCTCGGAATAAGACTGCACTCGCAGGACACCTTTGCGAGACGGGACAGCTCGAAATCGTGTTTCGTGGGTAACAGTTCAATATGAGTCAAAAGTGAATTATAACAATTACAGAAAGGTGGTGATTTTGCTTGGGTGTGCCTTTAGCATATAGTAAATGAAGTTACTCGATTTGTATTGTATTAAAACGGACTCTGCAGCTTGTCTACAATGTACTGTAAATAGTGTAACTCGGATGTGACTGCAAAACGGCATCAGAACTCTGGTAGCAAAATGACCCTAACGCAGGGAAGCTTGCTTCCTCGTGGCTAAATGGTCTTTAAAAATGAACTTTAAAGGTCCATATCTCCAAAACTGTGAGAGCTACCGTAGTCAGGTCAAGACTTCACTTATGAACTAGTATGTGCTCTATTCAAATATCGAAGTTTCAGAATCCTGCTGTACCTCCGCAACAATTTTTATAGCGGTAGTTGACGAGTACTTCAAATTATATGCCTGTAGCCGAACTCCCTCAATAAAAACTGTTGCGGAAGCACCGCAGGATTCTGAAACATGGATATTTAGGAAGGACACACATTAGTTCCTAAATGAAGTGTTGACGCGACTACGTTAGGTCCCATAGTTTTGAAGCTATGGACCTTGAAAGTTCGGTTTTTCATGTTTTCGGCAGCCTATAACTCCGAAGGGAAGCATTTGTGCACCCAGGTCTATACTTTTTTTTTTGACTTATCTTGGTATCAGGAATCACCTCCCAAACGTTGGTGTTTTGAAACACCCTATATATATATATATATATATATATATATATATATATATATATATATATATATATATATATATATATATATATATATATATATATATATATATATAATATTTATTTATTTATTTATTTAAAAAAAATTACATGCTTAGTTTATTAGATATCGACACGGTACTTCTAGGATATATTAATAGTATACCGAAGTTTATTCTATGATGGAACAGTGTTTCCAGCCATAAAATAAATAATTTCCGGTTTTACGTTGGGAATTCGAAAAAATCCCATTTCACTATAATTTCCCTCTTGTTGCCTACATTAGAACAAACTTACTAGTATCTAAAAACCTCCTCTTTGGCCTACACAACGCACCGTAGAATGTTTCAGTAGGATAGTGAAGGGAAACTGCAGCACCTGAATAACATTTGAATTTTGCTTCTGAGGCGGAAAAAGTGTCAAAATTTCATGTGTACGATGTGAGGATTTTTTCTTGTCTTTGTATGACACCCAATGATTTCACACTTTCCCTATGCGTTCTCGACAGACAAAAGAATATTTTGAGATGACCTGGACCCATGTGGCAACGGTGATGCCAGCTGCAGTCTTAAAATTCGGTTAGGGATTTTTGTGAATTTTCACCCCTATATTTCCCTCCATTCCTCCCGTTGGCAACATTGCAATCAAACTTACGCCTTAAAAATTGCCGCATTATTATTCTTAAAAAAAAAAAAAAAAAAAAAAGATAACCATATCAATTGAGTAAATAATCGTTGAGCAATAATTCATTAAGTGAAAGTCTAGGAAAGCGTCAAAAGTGGCTGGTCTCGAAAGGTTTAAACAAGTGATGTATTATTTAAAGATAGTATGATTGCATTCAAAACGTTGTGAACTACATTCTTCCAGAGTATTTTGTCAAAACAATTCACGTATGCAAACACTATGAGCTTTTAGCGTAGTGTTATCTTTTCTTTATCATTTTTCAGTTTATTATAGTCATGTAAATGTGTAAATGACATTGTCGTCTTTCTTACGTGTGAGATAAGAACATGTTAGCACTATAAAAGCAATATATCAAAGCATGTATTAGTTGTTTGTTTATGTGCTTATTATGTTAGACCAGCGTTTCCCAACCTTCTTCTTCTTCTTGGGGCCGCGGTGGTTCAGTGGTAGAGCGTTCACCTCTGGTGCATGGGGTCCCGGGTTCAAACCCTGCTCCCGCCAAGTGAACTTTGTGGTGGACAAACACCGTGTGCGTGGGTTTTCTCGGGGTTTTCCCGTTTCCTCCCACTTTCTTCATTCCACCATTTCATTCATTTCTCATAATCACAGTCTCCTTTAGCCTAACCGGCATAACCGTGGGACGTAAAACTCAAAGATTTCATTTCATTTTTCCCAACCTTCTTCAACTTGCGGCACACTACGGGTATAACTTGAATTCTCGCGGCACACTTATAGATATTATTATTTGTAAACATAAAACCAGTAGTATTTTTTTCTGTGATTACTGATCTCCTCACAGAGAAGAAAGCTTGACCATTAGTTTTCCCCAGTGATAAATCATTATGCTTATTCTTCATTCTAACAATTGCAATAAAATATTGGACTCAGGTGTTTAAAAATACGTTTTCTTTTTCGAAAACTGCATTCAACCTTTCACTAAGAAGGAAGATCACTAAATAACGAACGAACAAACAAATCTCTTTTACTTTTAAAACACAAATGTAGGTAATTTGTCGAAAGGATTGAATGATATTTTAAATTTTCAAGTTACGAAATAATCTGCAACAATAAAGAAGCAATAATAATGGTCATAACAATGATACTTTTCTCAACATTAAAAATGTACAAAAAGTAACACGGTATGAAACTTAAAATTGTAGATTCATAGTAGAGGTTCATAGTAGTGTGAAATAGAAATGTACATTTTCTCCTACGTTTTGTAATTTGATTGTTATAGATTGTAATTTGATTTTGTTTCGATTTCCTCGCGGCACACCAGCGTCCCATTCACGGCACACCAGTGAGCCGCGGCACACCGGTTGGGAAACGCTGTGTTAGACGAACATGTAATGCTATATTTCAATTTTCGTTTAATAAACAAATAGCTTTATTTTTATGTAATTGAATGGGGACGTGAAGGCTTAGTTGCACAGCACTTGTCTCTAGTATGGGGGTCCTTCAATCGATCCTAGCCCATGCGAGTTTGTGGTGGACAACATCGTGTCCGTGGATTTTCTCTGACTTTTCTGTTTCCTTTCACATTCTCATTTCACCAATTCTTTGATAATTTTCTTTTATCCTAGAGGCCATAGACGTATGAAACTAAATTAATTTGATTTTAATAGTGGTGTTCCTTTTTAAGATAATACGAGAAGTGATCAAAAAGTAAGGTTACAAAGCCTGCAGCGAAACGTGTACATATTATTTCATACAACCTATACAGCCAACACATAGTATATACAGGGTTTTCATAAAGTCTGGACGGATTTAATTTGCTTATACTTTTCATAAAAATGCTCATAATGAAATCAAAGTGCAAACGGTAGCGGAAGGATTAAATTTTTACTTGGCAACACTGTTAGATAAGCGGCAACTCTGAACACGTTGAGAGAGGGAGAGGGAGGGCAAGGGTCAGTTTCTTACCAAATTCCATCCATTGTTGTTTTCATTGTTTTTTCAATGTTGACTGTTAAAAGTAAGTTGTAAGCGTTTGGGGCACGGAAAACCCAAAGGAATTTGAGACACATGAGAGAGAGAGCCCTAAATTGAACGTTTGGTGCGCTGTGTCCTATGATCATCTGATTGGACCGTTCTTTTTTGAAGAGGAGACCGTGAATGGAGATTCGTACCTGGATATGTTGCAGAAATACCTCATTCCGGAACTGGAGGCACGTGGAATCCAGAACGACATCGTGTTCCAACAGGACGGGGCACCCCCTCACTATGCAATCAAGGTGAGACAGTTCCTTGACGAGAAATTCCCTAACCGATGGATTGGCCGCGGTGGCCCGACCGCTTGACCGCCAAGATCACCCGACCTTACCCCCTGCGACTTCTGGCTTTGGGGTCATGTGAAAACGGAAGTTTATGCAAAGAAGCAAAGTGGTTTGGAGTGGAGCTGGTGCAGATTACAGCTAAAAATTTAATCCTTCCACTACCGTTTGCACTTTATTTGATTTCAATATGAGCATTTTTATGTAAATTATAAGCGAATTAAATCCGTCCAGACTTTATGAAAACCCTGTACATTAGGTTATTTTTCAACATACTCTCCATATCGGTTGAAGCACTTGTCACATCGTGGAATGAGTTTGAAGATTTTCTCCTGGTAAAAATCCTGTCCTTGCGCTCTGGCGTCTTTGGCATGTAAAATTTGGCGGGGACATCAAAGAAACTGGCAAATAGTATTACCTCGTCCACCTGATTATTATCTTCGATACCATTTGTTACCATTGTTTGCCTTCACGGATTCCCTAAGATATATAATTGTTACAATTGTTTCACAGCCTGAAAATTATATTCCAAATAAATATTATTATTATTATTATTATTTATATGTTATTCTGTCGTCAGTAAATAAATTAAATTAGAATAAAATATTGAATATTTTGTACTTCAAAATATTGGGTGGATGCGTCCCCATCGTCCCCCCTCGCCAGAGACGCCCATGTCCTTGCGTGTTCACTACCGCACCATGTATATCATACCCTCAAAATATCTGGATTACAAGCAGTGTTGCCAGACACGACAAGCAAAATTACACACACCTTCCGTCCAAATTGCACAATTTTACACACAAGTTGTAAGACAGTGCACACATCATTAAACAATACATAACTACCTATCTATATGTATATTATGTCTAATGACGTACATATCTATAAGTACACTCATGTCCAAAATGATTATCGCATATCTATAACAGGCTTGTTGAGCGAATTTATTTGGATAATGATATCGCAGGGTACATTTAACACTCTTACTATGTGTATAATCGGCAGACATGTATGTGGTAAATTTCATGTCAGAAGATCTGTAAATAAGAACAATATAACGAAAAAACTTTTCTTGTCCATTTAGCAACATTTTGATGTACTCATCCTAATTTTCGTATTTATATTTTTTTATATATGAAATTTAGCACAAATATACATGTCCCGATTATACACATAGTAACAGTACTAGAAGTGCCTTGCGAGTTTATTATCCAATTATATTCGCACAACACGACCGTTATAGATGTGCGACAATCATTTTGGACATGAGTGTAGATTGACGAGCCACTGTTCAAGGATTCAGCGTTTGATTTATTATTATTATTATTATTATTATTGTTATGATTGTTGTAAAACCGTCACCCTCCCGCCCATTGTCACTTTCATTTTACTTTCAACCATGCGCGCCGACTACGTGGGTGCTCCACGGCTCCGTCACCCATATAAATAATCTTATGTGTGCGGCGTACCCACAAGATTTTTAGCTTGAACCCGGGTTTGAACCAGTTTCTCTTCCGTTTAAATCAGTCCTGTTACCGACTGAGCTAGGGCAGCCCCAATTTATCCTTATAGTACAGATATATTTTACTTTCTCACAGTACAGGCCTTTATGACAATGTTCATAAAATATTTTAACTAAAAGTAAATCAATCAAACATCGAGACTTCCCTAAAAACATATAGGCCAATATGACCTGTCATTGATATGCACCCACATAAATCTTGGAAAGTCTGCGCCATTGCTTTCAACATACTTAATGTTTTTAATTGGACATCGTTCACTCTGTCGTTCATCTGTTTGCAAAATGGCATTTTCTTGACAAGTGGTGAGAAGACAAGACTTCTTACCACCTCCGCCTCATGTTTTGGCCAACATCAAGGGTCAACATTCATTCACATTGCTTGCTTGAACAAAGCGTCTATGCTTGGGGATGTCATGACACCTGCCTTTGAGAAACAAGAAGTGAGGTACCAAGGAAGCAAGATAGATTTTATCATACTGTAGAGAAAATAACAAGAGGTTAACAATAAGAACAAATAACTTATTTTATCTGTGGTTTTATTGCATTGGCCTGGAGTCAGGCGTTGGAGCTCGTAGTTTTCAGAAGGCAATTAAAAAAAAAAATTAATATAATGAATATTTGAATGAAAGGAACTTGGTAAAAATCATCAATGATCGAAATATTTAATTGTGCCAAATTACACACAAAATGCACACAGATTGGCATTACACACAAAATGCACAAACAGGCCAGAATTGCACACATTTTGTGCAATTACACACACATTGGCAACGCTGATTACAAGACCACGCCAGAAAAGTTCGGGATTACGGGTTCCAGCCTCAATGCTGCAAATATTTTTTTTTTTCAATAATGACCTTGATAGGTTGATTGTTGTGATTAAGTGTTTAGTTTTCTTTACTCTGCCAAACATGCCCTGTTAAATAGACGAAGAATATTTTGTTAGTCTTTGTATAACTAAACAAGAATATATAGTGTTAGTATATGGATTCATATGCATATACAAACCGCTTCATTGTGTAAATTAAAAATATCAGTACCATTACCGTTTAACGAGAAAAAAAATCCTCGAAAGATAAGATGTATATACGAGGAATGATCATAAAGTAAGATTACAAAGCCTGCAGTGAAACGTGTATATACTATTTCATACAACCAATAAAGCCAACAGGTAAAGTACATACATTAGGTTATTTTTCGGCATACTCTCCATATCGTGGGATGAGTTTGAACATTCCCTCCTGTTCAGCCACGTTTTCAAGAAGAGTTTAACTTCCTCGTCTGAAGCGAAGCGACGGCCTCCTATGTGCTCCGTCAAGTGTGGAAAAAGGTAAAAATCACTTGGAGCGATGTCCGGGCTGTAGGGAGGGTGATCGATGATGTCCTAGCAAAACTGCTTCAACAGCGTGGTCGTCTTCTGTGACGTTTTCTCTACCAGATGCACACTTTCGACATCATTCTGCGACATACTGACGAGACATTACAGTATGTCCGTAAACTTCTACCAGCTGCCGGTGAATTTCAGCCGCTGTTACATGTTTCGCCCATAGAAATCGAATAACTGAGCGGACTTCTTCGCGAGATCAGTTTTCCAAACGAGTCACCATTTGTGTTTACACACAATTAGCGCCATAGGTAGCGGGTGGCTGAAACTCTGTCCTGTTTTCAACTCAGTCAATGTCTGTCTGTCTGTCTGTTCGGAAGACAAAAAGTCTCAAGTAGTATGTGATAAATCACCAATTTTCGTCAGGATTTAAGATTGTCAAAAATTAGCAATCTAATTTGTTGGGGATGGAGATATTCAAACCGGAAGTGGTAGAAATCATGCATTTCCGGTTTCGACGTTAGTCACGATAGAGCAAAAACTGCAATAGATATCGAGAAGCGGTTTTCTGGAATCTATTAAGCGTCTTAGGAATAGGTTTCATCTCCATCCTTAACTCTACTGAAACCGGAAATAATAGAAATCCACAACTTCCGGTTTCAGTATTTATCTATAAAGACCAAAGAATGATAAGAGATAGCAAGAAGAGTTTTCTGGGATTGATTCATCGTTCTATGACAATAGATGTATCATTTTACCTCTTAACCCTCTGTTCAAATCGGAAGCTCACAAAATGATTTCCATACACCACGGTCTGCCTGATTCATCTTCACTTGGTATCCGTAATCTAGGACAGCTATCTACAACTAGCCGATCCATGACGTTTTTGCAACCCGAGAAAAGCGTAGAAAAACCCAATGAGAATGGGAAGTGATGGTAAGAACTAGGAGAATGAAGTAGGGAAGTATTTTTAGTGTAGTCATAGTCAGTCATTCACACTTATTACGCTGAAAAACCATCGACTACGTTATCGATGCTCTTGTTTGCCTATCACAACTGTCTTTTTATCAATGTCACGTTACGTATTAACTCCTTCCCCTCTCCGTGTGTTTTACCGAGAAAGGGAACAAGAATCTGTGACGTCACAGAGCATTCAGTTGGATATTACAGGTCTAAAATTAGAAATATTGGCGTTGGGAATCCATTTGAATTCAGTTGAATGTAGTTATCAAATATTAAAAATTCGTTTATGTAAGTTTGTAATGTCCAATTTATAAGGAGTTTGGTTTATGAGAAACTTCTTGCTTTTATACGTGGGTCGTTCAATATAGGTTTCCCTGAGCTGTAAAATATTTATTTTTTAAGATATATGCATAGGCGAGTCCTTGCTCACCTCTCCACGGGGTTTATAAACTCCTCCACATAAACTCGTACATTTTGCTCACCATTACACTAATTTGTCCAAACGCTTTGAAAAAAAAAAAAAGAAAAGAAAAAAAAGTTGTGGCTGTTTAGCACTCATATTCCGCTTTACTTCTTTATCTGTTTCGAATCGTTCAGTTTACAATTCAAACTTAACACCGGAGAAAGATATAAGTAATTCGGCGCTAAATTGAAGCTGTATGGAGAGTGGAACAGCCGTTTCCGCCATAATTTTTCAATTTTGTGTCTTGTTTGTGTGCTGACGGCGGGTGGCGTTATCGTCAAGAAGAGGTGACCAAGTCGCTTATGTCGAATTGCGTTTCCCCCTGAAAGAAGAGTTCAGGTTCGACATAAGCGACCAGGTCTCCTGTGAACTGGTGATGAAGAAGTTAAGCGGAATGTAAGGAGAACGTTAAATAGCCAGAGTCCTGATTTTTTTTTTTTTTATTAAGGATTTGTACAACTGGTGCAACGGTGACGCAAATGTTTGAATCTCAATGCGGATTATGTAGAGAGCCGAGGAAGGACTTGCCTACACATTTATGTATAGTTTACAAATGTATCCTAAAAATACTTTTTTACAGGTTAAAAAAAATATATATATATTGAACGACCCACGTATATTTACGCTATGGTGTACTATGACACTATGACAAACCAAAATTATTCACGTTTTGTACAGTGTGACAAACCTAGATTGTTCATGTAGAGTATGTACACTGTGACAAACCTAGATTGTTCACGTGGTGTACACTGAAAAAAAAAAAGATTGTTCATGTAGTGTACACCAGAGTTGGCGTGGGTCAATAAAAACTTGACCCACGACCCACTGACCCACCACCCACGGTGACCCACTCTGACCCATCACCCACCATGAACTACTCTCATCCACTTTGACCTACTCTGACTCACCAAAATTATAAGAGTGCGAAATTGTCACTAATCGGAGTTTGAATTTCTAGTCAATCGCTCAAGCACAACTCTGTTACAATAACGGTGGATCTGACCTTTACGATATAAAATGGTAAAGTGTTTGTCAGTGAGGAAATTGAAGCAGTTCGAGGTGGGGGGAAATTAGTGTGTGCCTAAAATATACTTGTACTAAGAGTATTCTTGCAAGTGTTACTTTCTGAACGCATTCCCGAAGAAACTTCTATTCGCAGGAAAATATCCCTGTACAATATGGAAAAGGTTATGGTTTCTCAGTTCACAGTATTTTTCTCTCTCTCTCTCTCTCACACACACACACACACACACAAAAAAAAAAAAAAACAACTTAAAATCAGTTTTTCATAGTGTATAAAGGTGGTCTGGTACCCTATGTGAGAGCATTTCCATAAAGCATGCTCATAATTGTAATTTGTGTAATCACTAAAACACCACGTTAAATATGTTACAAATATGAATAATTGCAGTTATTATGAATATTTATTCAAAGTAGTTTACCTAAAGCAAAGAAGAGACTTACTAAAAATTAGGTACAAAGTTGAATAACATAAGTAATTAGCCATTAGTAATACAAGTATACATTTTCCGTAACTCGTAATTTTCCACCTTAAAACAAATCTGAAATCGGATTTATTTCCTGTTGGTAACTTTCTCGTGGTAAATCGTCCGCAGCGGAATGATGTCCATCCTTCAGCCAAGAAATAACTAGCTCGTCTATTTCGAGCTTGTCTAGCGGTGGGTCATTAACATTGATGACCAACAAGTTAGACATTGTTTGAGGACTTAGTCTATTTCTAATATGTCATCTGTAAATTCATAAGGAGAAATCCCCGTTTGCACTCTGTCGTGGAAATTGATAATACTTCTACCCGATTTCTGCAACTTCTCATCGACAATCTACTTGTTAGACTCAAGTCTGATAACGATTTTTCTTGGTCAGGTTTGAAATACTCAGCAAGAAGTGTCATCTCTCCATCACCATACAACATCTTTTCCATATCGACCATGTCAGTTGGCAGTGTCGACCCATGTAGAACAGAAACTTCATCTACCACACCTTTGATAGGGAATCTTGTGAATAAATTATCAGTTAAAGCCTTATAAACTGATGATTTCTTATTTGTTTATAAATTTAATTTTTGTAGTTACACATGAAGGTTTGATACCATTACGAAGTTTCCTCCCCCGTCTAGAAAGCGAAAGGGAACGACGTTCCTGGAAAGTGTTGAGAGGTGAATGGGAATTTCCCTCCTTCCCCTTCAATTACCACACTGCTGTTTGCCATGTGCCAAATTACGATGAATTTCAATTAAATTATCATAATATAATTATTTCCTTGTTGAATTATCAATACTTTTCAGTGGAAAAAAGGATGAAATTTCAAAGTTCCAAATCAAAGTAAGTAGACCAACATAAAGGAAAAAAGTGTAAAATTTTCCATACAATTATGCGTACAATCCAAACTTAAAAGTTCCGTGTAATTAAGCTTACAGTACAAATTTTATGCCTATTTTTCTCACAACTTTATGGGTTGATTGCCCTGTGCTGTAAGCGCTCCATATAATAAACATAAGCTTCAGCAATTACTATAACAGAAAGCAATGGATATATGAAGCCAAGTACTGTATTTTTTGTTTCTGATTTTTTTTTTTTCTTAAATAACATCGATCGTTTTCGATCATTTTTACTAGAGGTGGGCACGAGTCGAGCTGAAACCCGACTCGACTCGAAGTCGAGTCGAGTTTCGAGCCGTGTGAAAGGTTGTTTTCTCGAGTCGAGTTTCGAGCTGAGTTACTGTTTTTGAGATCGAGTTTCGAGTCGAGTCAAGTTTGGTACATGGTTCGCTCGTTTAGCTCGATTTGAAATCATGGCCTGATTAAACTGTAAAGCGAAAGCCATGAGAAATGTAAGCCGTACTGTGGAATACTTTTAGTGTTGCTCACGAGAGGGGACACTGCTTGCATCTCATCTCGTCTCGATAACGAGAGCACAATAGATTTTTTTTTTTTTAATAAAAGGACAGCCTCAAATGTCGTGAGCACCAATATATGTATATACTGTAGTTTTTACCATCAAGGATGAGACCTGCACGGTCGTATTTCTGAACCTAAGCAGAAGCCCAACCCGGGTAGTGATGTCAACGGGCTCGGCTCGGTTCAACTGAGCAAACAGCTCGAGCCGGCTCGGTTGGAATGACCCATCGGCTCGGCTCAATTGAGCCGATGGCCTGAGCCGACTCGTTCGGGATGAGCCACCGAATCGGTTCGGCCCTGGTGAGCCATCGGTTTTTGCCGTCTCGGTTAGGTGAGGTGTTGACTCGGTTCATTTCTCGGTTCGGCTCGATAGTAGATGAGCTGTGAGCGGAGCCACTCGATCCGTTGACAACCCTAAATACGGGCGGAGCACCGCGGTGAGTCAGATAACTGCTAACTCCAGAACAGAAAAAAAAAAAAACAGGGTTGCCGGGGTATTCTAAGATGGATATAGGCCTATACATGATATGTCTCATGTAACCCCTCTTTAGTCAAATTGATGTGGGCATCAATTTATCTCCTGGTATACACCTTTATGCTATAGCCGTGTTGAAGCAGCTCTCACGTTATGAATACTCGTAATTAATTAATTAATACATAAAATTTACCATAGTTTCCAATATTTTATCATATATATCTCGAATAACCCCTCCAACCATAATTATCAACATTAAATCTCCTTGTCTTTATATATGTGACTGTGTATAGCTGTGTTGAAATGGCTCCCATTATGAATGATTAATAAAAGGGATAATTCAAAATCGACACTTTTCTGAATATCTTATCATAGGCTATGTGGAGAAATTACTAATTTTTCAGTATTAACATATTGGTTTATTAGTCTGTTTTTCTGTTAGTATCAATCATTATAAAGAATTCTAGTGACAAAAGAAATCATACTTAACTTTAAATTATCTTCATAATACTCTTTAGTAATATTCCTATATTGTCTTTAGCTTTATAATTTTCCTATGGTATTTTTAAATTCCTCATATTTAGAATTTCTTGCAAGAAGAATAATCGTCATCTAGTTTCTACATATTATTATTATTATTATTATTATTATTATTATTATTATTATTATTATTATTAACAATATTATAAAAAGCCTATTCCGGATAACAATGTTGTTATTTGTATAATATGGGCAGCTCGTGGAAACATAATTGTATGCCACATTTTCTGACTTTCGAGTAAGTATGAAAAGAAAGTTCATCATTCCTATGCAATTCGATACAATGACACATACCAAACAAGTTTCCTTTGTGGTTTAATACCAATCCGGTCCACCTAATAACATAATTTTACCAGAAGTGACAATTGTCATGATGTTCGCTAAATCCTCTCGTATCATGGTAAAAACGAAATGAATCTTTAAGTTTTATGTCCCACGCTTTTGCCGGTTAGGCTAAAGGAGACAGTGATGCTGAGAGATGAGTGAAATGGTGGAATGAAGAAAGTGTGAGGAAACGGGAGAATCCCGAGAAAACCCACGAGCACGGTGTTTGTCCACCACAAAGTCCACACGGCGCGAGCTGTGATCGAACTAGGGACCCCAAGCACCGGAGGTGAACGCTCTACTACTGAGCTACCCCCCCCCCCCCACACACACATCATGGTAAATAAAGTGATGACTTCGCTTCTTCATATTTTGTATGGCCGGAAATTCTCTTTTATCTTATTCATTGGAGGCAAACGTTCTTACAGATTTAGACTGGACTGCAACTGAACACGTGTGGTTTATTGTTCAACAGCCCTGCAACTCTGCAAGTAAACAAGTTACCACCAAACGGAATCTGTAATCAGAGGTCCCTCCCTACAGAGGTTCAGACTTTTCTTTACTGAATAGTTTTAAGCTCTTTCCTTTTTTATAGGAGGCAATAAAAATAGGAGAAGAACAATATTACTTTTCTGCGGCAGTGTGTCATTTATTTGAGCAAAGCTATGGTAGTCAAAATTTGCAGACACTCCTCAAATAGCAGGAAGAATCGCAAAGCTATTTACAAAGGCAATCGGAAAAACAAGTTCATTTCTCTGCTTTCACGAAAATATTTACATGTGTGACACTTTGCGTGCTGAAATTATAATAATAATAATAATCTATATATATAAAAGAGAACGCACAAATCCTTTGTTACCTCATCACGCTAATACGGCTGAACCAATTTCTTTTATTTTTGGGGGGTTATTAGGATTTGGACCCTAGATGGTTTTTATCATATCACTTTAATTTTTAATTACCAGTGTCTTGAGATAATTGACCATTCAAGTGTCCATAACGTACAAATCCTTTGTTAGTTCATCATAGGTAAAAATAAACGTATTTATATGCAACCCGCATGACCGTGTCACTCGGCGGGTTAACATAAATGACAGGCGATATAATGTTAACATTTACTGCAATCTACTATGGTTTTTATCATATCACTTGAAAGCGACAACTTCCGGGGTGACCGCAGCGAAGCGGGGCGGGTTAACATAAATGACAGGCGATATAATGTTAACATTTAATGCAATCTTCTATGGTTTTTATCATATCACTTGAAAGCGAAAAAGTAAAAATTATCTAAGTAACAAAGTTTATTGCGTTCCGGGGTGACCGCAGCGAAGCGGGGTGAACGCTGCTAGTAATAATAATAATAATAATAATAATAATAATAATAATAATAATAATAATAATAATTATTATTATTATTATTATTATTATTATTATTATTATTATTATTATTATTATTAGTAGTAGTAGTAGTAGTAGTAGTAGTAGTAGTAGTAGTAGTAGTAGTAGTAGTAGTAGTAGTAGTAGTAGTAGTAGTAGTAGTAGTAGTAGTAGTAGTAGTAGTAGTAGTAGTAGTAGTAGTAGTAGTAGTAGTAGTAGTAGTAGTAGTAGTAGTAGTAGTAGTAGTAGTAGTAGTAGTAGTAGTAGTAGTAGTAGTAGTAGTAGTAGTAGTAGTAGTAGTAGTAGTAGTAGTAGTAGTAGTAGTAGTAGTGGTGTCATTGATAATAATTGTATTGTGTATGTATAATA
The DNA here is from genome assembly GCF_964235325.1 of Thermobia domestica. Lineage (NCBI taxonomy): Eukaryota > Metazoa > Arthropoda > Insecta > Zygentoma > Lepismatidae > Thermobia > Thermobia domestica. Next base: position 134,418,470 of record NC_137471.1, read on the forward strand.
CTTGAAGAGAGTACTTGAACTACACACACGATTAGGCTCGATTTGGCTCAACTCGAACCAAATTCGAGTCGAGTTCAAACATGTCTGTTTCGAGTCGAGTCGATTTTCAAAGAAAACTCGCTCGAACTCGCTCGTACCCATCCCTAATTTTTACAAACCAACTCACTACTAATTTTCAATATATAGAAAAGTGCCCCTCTCCCACATAAAGGAGAATTTTAAAAATGCTAGGACACATTCTGTTTATTTTCAATAAAGAGTTAATACACTGAATTTCAGCTCCGTAAGTTTAACGGGTTGCGAGATACTCATTTTTTTTTTCCGCAAAAATTTGAATCCTCACTACCTCCTTAGGATATTATGCATTATAATAAAAGCAATATAACATCCCAATTTGGATTAAGGCCGAACTATATACCAAAAGTAATTTCATTTGACTTGGCAATTTGACCGTGATGATCAGGCACACACAGTTACATGCATTTTTTTTTTTATATATTACAGTGATTCAAAAATGTATTTTTTTCCAATAGTTAGCTCTAAAAACTCACAGGTCTCGAAAGCCAAGTTGTAGTGTAAGTCCTATTGCTATTATTACAATTAAAAATATCAATATCCAAAAGTGCCTGAAGTTCTTTTTTCACTTGGTTAGATATACTCACCTCAGGTAGGTAGACAGAAACAAGTGGAAAAGGAAGGGAAATGAAGGTCTTGAAAGTAAAACAGAGACAAATTTACCAGTCTTCAGAAGATACTGTCTACAATGCAGTGAGCAGAGAGGGTCGGTAGACCATACTGAGTCGGTGGGTCACAGTGGGTCATGGTGGGTGGTGGGTCACAGTGGGTCGCATGTTGTTGACCCACGACCCACTGACCCACTCAGAAAACTTGACCCACTTGACCTACCGACCCACTGACCCACTCCAACTCTGGTGTACACTGTGACAAATAAAGATTCTTCACGTGGTGTACACTATGAGTACTTTTTCTTTAAATGATCTATTTCAAGATCGTAATTTAAAATTTTACTTAAAATCATGATTTCTGCACGTGAATTGGTTAACAAAATTAACCAATTTATCCTGAAGCAAAGGAAATCATAGCAGCTGCTAGATGTTAAAAAAAAAAAAAAAAAAAAAAAAAAAAAGAGGGTGATAGGCTGTGAAGTTGACAGCTGCATCTACAATGAAGGAGGGTGTGAAAGCAAAGTGTGTCACGATAGCATTCAAGGTCGGATAGTATGCTTGCTGCGAAACGTTTTTATATTTACAGATGGATGCCTCGCCTCGCGTATAAATATCCTGTAATCACGTTATAATTTGATAAAGAAAATATGTGGGAATGTCTTCCCGCTATTACTGATTTTTTTTTTCTAAGCGGAAAGCAGTTTGCTTGGAAAGAGCTTGGAACCGAAATATTATAATATTACTTAATTTATCACTCAAACGATGAAGACGACAATTTGTTTCTCGTATGTCCTTATATGTCATATTGTATTATACCGAAATTAACCCCTGAAATTATTGTAATTTTTGTATGTTTAAATTTTGCATTTTATAAATTCGTTCTAGTATTTTGAGTCTGGTTTGAATACGAAAGCACCAGTTCTCTGGATTGAAATGTATTTAGCCAGTATGTTTTCCAGAATGTAATTCGAATATTGAGACAAGCCCAAAACTAACTCTATTCTGCCAGCCAGCCAGGGGAAACTCTCAGACAAGGAAATACAAAAGGCATGCGGATTGCATTCCGTCGTTTCAAAGGGACCCTCTGGATTCATTCAATTGTCGAACACACTTAGCTCTCTGGAGTCTTTGTGGTCGTTTGTATTTTTTTTTTTTTTTTTGTTTGTTTTAAGTTACGGAAGTCGTTGTGTGATTCAGCCTCTGAGATAGACTTCGGTTACACAGAATAAGAATGTCAATTCGTCTTGTCTTTTTTGACTATTTTAAGGAGATAGGTTTAATTTACGCTGTCTCTCTCTAACTATCCTGGAGACAAAAGAAATTCAAGAACTGTTTAATGGATCGATATCAATTTTGGTTAGGATGTAGAACATCAGAAGCTAAGAGTAGAGTTCGTTGTTGCTGATATTCGATCCGGAACTGGTAGAAATGAACTATTTCCGGTTTTAACGTTCATCACTATAGAACAAAAACTGTAATAGATAGCGAGGAGATGTTTCTTGTAATCGATTAAGCATCTCAAACATACATTGGATCTCCTTCCGTAACTCAGGCGCGCAGTGGCTCAGTGGTAGAGCGATTATCTCTGGTGCGTGGGGTCATTGGTTCGTGTCCCAGAGTTTTCTCGGGTACTCCCATTTCCTCCCACATTATCACGCCATAAATTATTTCATCATTCACTTGCCTTTCTGAAAGTCTCCCTTAGCCTTAAGGACATAATCGTGGGACGTTACACTAAATAATTTCATTTCATTTTTCTTTCCGTATCTTTCTTCTGAAACCCAAAAAGATAAAAGCAATCACTACAACTTCTGTTTCAATATTGATTTAGTTAAAGCAAAAACTATAGCGATTAGTTTTTTTTAAATCGATTTAGCTTTTTAGGAATAGGTAGAGCAGTGGTGTCCTATTATAATGAACCCGAGGGCCATAACAGTCTTTACTCGTAAAGTGGAGGGCCGCAGCTATTATTATTATTATTATTATTATTATTATTATTATTATTATTATTATTATTATTATTATTATTATTATTATTACGCTAGGAAAGAAAAGTATAAAATTGTATTTGAAATATTATATACCTATTCAATGTGACAAATGAGGGTGACTAGCACCGTTTACAAAGGGCTGGGATATCTACAGCCATTCCTGTTGTTGTGAGCCGCAGCGGATGTAAAAAAGAATAATCTCCAAGGCAGATTCTGAAGCGATTCTTCGCAATTTTAATGTTGGAAAATGCACTTTCACACAAATAAGTATTAGCAAACACTGACACTCTTTTCCGACCAAACTCCCAAGATTTAGGAAAAGATTTTGCCGTGGATTCCCGCGCCTTTTTGTTGTATAGAATCGCTAAATGGATGCCTTATTTCGAAAGAAGAGTGAAAGCTTTAAAAGAATGAATAAATATAAATGAAAATAGTATCAGTAATGACAATCGTAAATCTTAAGAATTTGTGGGCCATAGAAAAAAGGTTTGGTGGGCCACCATTGGATAGCACAGAGGAAGTCTTCTCTCTTGAAAGTGTGAAGTGACAGAAATCAGCCACGTTCGGTTTTAACGATGATCAATGTAGTGCAAAAAAAGGTAATAAATAGCGAGAGGATATTTTGTGAAATCAATTAAGCATCCGAAGAATATATTCCGTCTTCATCCTTATCTCTTTACTAAACCCATAAGTGGTAGAAATATACTATCACTTCCGGTTTCAGTATTGACAAAATATTATGCCATATAAACAAAACTGTTTCCTATAGTGTTCACGTAACATTGTGTACCGTAAGCCAAAACATTAAAATATTAAGGAAAATAGATCTAAATAAATTGTCATAAATTTTGTTATATCAATTAGGAGTAGAGAATTCGTACATCAGATTAAAAAAGAGTAAAATTAAACGAATGGTAGCAATCTCTTATTTCCACAAGTGACAATATTTTATTAATAAAAGAACTGACTAACATTGGTAGTATAGTGGATAATTTTGTAACAATATAAATTAGTTACCTGTAAATATTCAAGAGTATTGAGTTCATAACCAGACATAGTATGTTATCGTAACTGCATAACATATAACTATAAAGTTACTCAATAGTAAGCCAATTATGACATAAATAAGCTGAATATTCAAGTATTTAAATTTGCCTGTTACTTTCAGAAACCTCCTAATATCATGTTTACATACAAAATATACAAAGTTTGCTGTAGTCATACTTTACCTTAGTGCATATTTCGCTTGTTTTTACCAAACAATGGTCTCTCTTGCGGTATTTGTAATTTCTTATAGACCTTTTCATTGTGATGCTGGATGTAGGACCCAGAATGCAGATGATTTTTTTTAGTTGCAAACTTGGTCATTTTATATGGACTATTGTCGTAGTTTGCCTTAATTATTTTTCCTTTTTTACTTTGTTAAAAGCCAATATAAAAATTTACAAAATCTTAGGAAAGTCCTAATTACATTTTTTTTTTTTTTTTTTTTGAAAAATATTGTTATGTATCTGATGTAAAAATAAGTATTTTTAAGCTTTAATTTACATTCAGGTTTGCTTTTGTCTTTTTTTTTTTTTTTTTGTGATTTTATCCAAATTGTTAATTACTACCGACAAGCATTGTTATTTGACTACAGGTGATTCTTGACTATTTTGCTTTTGCTTCCAACGATTTCTTGATTACAAATACTGTCCTTGTGATTTTTAAAACTAATGTTATGCACGTATCCAACAGTTGAGATATTACGAAAAAATTTCATTACACTTTCACCTACCAAATTGCCATTATGATTTTTGAGTAAAAATGATATTTTAATTTTTAGTTCATGGTTTCATTACAATTGGTACTTGTTAGGTTTTCTGCTGTGTATGTCATTCACAGTATTCCTCCTGCTTATGTTGAAAATAATTGATGGTATTAAAATTTCTGGAGCGCTAAATTACTTATTATACATTCTCTTCGTTACGTTGCTTCTGTCTCTCGCAATATTCTATAGGCAACTAGTCTTACAGAGTAGATCGACAGCTAATAGCAGTGTTGCCAGATCTGAAGATTAAAAGGTATTGAGCTCGTGCTCCAAAAGTAGCGGATTTGAAGTACTGTATGTGTGGTCCAAACAAAAATGTCAGATGCCAGGGCTGGCGGAGACTGCAGTTTCGGACTGTTTGCGGGGCTGTGTTAGGGCAAACTCCATGCTACGTTAGCTGCAATAGAACTGTCGTGTGCAATGAACTGAGTAGGCGGTAATAGTATAAAATGCTCGACTTTTCTGATTTTCAAGGAGACATGTTCGCTTAAGTCATTTTTGTGGGCTTTGAAATGCACTACAACGTCTACAGCATGTTTATTCATGTTATTCCTCATTTCTTTAATTCATTTGCTAAATTATTTATCTGGGATCACAAATTTTCGAAGATTTATTGTAATTCTACTTACGCATTATGTCAATATGGATAATACGGGAACAATTAAATTCACGGAGCCTTATGCAGAGTCGTTCAGACGCGTGATTAGTGTCATACTAACGAGTTCGACTAACATATGTTTCCTGCAGTTTTCAGATCCTTAATATGGCGCTAATCATACGTCAAAACGACTCTGCAATCTGCATAAGGCGGACGATGTTTATGTTTACACACCTCCCTTTAACTATTAGCCTCAGGGATTAACTGAGACAGCAATATGGTTAGTGATACTGCTACAACGTAAACTTAACAAAAGCCTAGTTTTGTCAGATCTAGAGATTTAAAAAGTACTAAAACAAGAATTGAACTAGTATCGAACATGTTAGTTTTAATAAAGCTACTCATTGTGAATATATTACTCAACAACAACAACAAAGTTTTATTGTGTTACATAAAACTAAGAGTTTAAGATTTTGTGTATGAAAATAACAAAGTAGCACATTCTTAAGAGTTATAGCCCGCAGATAATTAAAAATAGACCAAAAAGTGGCGTGTCGCCCAATTTGAAATTTTGGTAGCGATTGCACTTAAAAATTCGCCCAATCGCTACTTGTATTGGTCAGGGAAGTCAGGGAAAATGGAACAGGTCAGGAAAGCTCAGAGAAAAAGACTGGAAATCAGGGAAATCTTATAAAATATATTTTTCTAACATTAATTGTACACCAATTTCAGCTTAGCCATTCATTATGATACCTATTATTATGGGAGGTAAGTGGAATGTACGTGTGAGCAATTGATCATTATTTGTCTCTATAGAATAAATGTTCTCATACATAAATATTCACCGTTATTTATTCCGTAATTACCTATATGTCCACGTTATCTGACACCTGTCATGAAAGTCAGGGAATTTCCTGCCAAAGGTCAGGGAAAGTCAAAGAAATAGATTCCTCCAGATCAGTAGGAACCCTGTTGCACCCCAATCTGGCAACACTGGCTAAGAGTTCGATTGTCGGTTAAATTTTTGCTGCATAATCTTCACTGACTATCAGTATCTTATCTAGATGTCACGCTGTTTAGAATCTGAAATGAAGAAATTACTCGACTCATTTACTGTTTTGTCAAGAATTGTATTTTACTTATTTTGCGTATTGGAGCTGCTAATCTTTCGCATTGAAAATATTCCGTTACCCATGTGCTTTCTTCATCTGTATATATACTTCGTAATCCTTTCATCTTCGTTCGTTCCATATCTTGATATCCTGAGATTTAACAATGAAACTTATTAAACGAATAATCGCTCTGTATTGTGAAAATAAACAATTGGCACGGCGTGGGTGTCATGCTCTCAATAGCCTTGAAAAGAGTTACTAACGTTTATATGAGTAGTAATTGGCCCTTGAGCTATCTTTTGTACACGGTGTTTAAATGGAGAGTGACGGAGAAACCTAGAAAGAAAAGATTCATCGTGGGTCACGTCTGTAGTAATCTCAACAATGTTGATTCTCGAGGAAGAACATCTATGTTTTAAGTTCTACAATAGTAAAAGGATATAGGGAAAAGAAGTCCAAAGATGAGGCCTGGCACAAGACACTATGTAGTATTGAATCGGTGTTATTCTGCACAGGAAAAGATAAGCAATTGATAAATCCTGCTACTTGTTTTTAAAGAAGAAAATGATAGAATTGGATTACTTTTATAAGAATAGAAAATACAGATGAAGTGTAAGATAAAATCGTTATGGTATATCAATCATTTCTTTGTTAAATAAGTGTAATTTTGGGGAGCTAAGGTGTCTCCAGTAGTAGCGCTCACTTCTGGTGTGTGGGATCCCTGATTCGATCCCAGCTCGTGCCAAGTGAGCTTTGTGGTGAACAAGAACCATGTGCTTTTTTTGTTTCGTGGTTCTTCCATTTTCTTCACTGTGCCCAGCATATCCTTTAGCCTCGGTGCATAAACTCGAAACTTTAAACTAGTAATTTAATGCCATTTCAATTCGCCCATTTAAGAAAGTGTACAAATGTCGAGTTTCGAACTTTTGGGAGGAATCCGGACCCGGCATACTTCCGTGTAGTTGAGCCTCGCGAGGCGACATAAAATTAATGGCTAGGTCTCGTTAAGCTGAACGACATGAAATGCATAAGAATAAATCTTCATGCGTAGTTTTTGACGAAATCTAGAAAACTAAGTGTCTGTGTCCAACAATAACATGCTCGATAACACACCGCCTGTTAAGTGAAGCTAAAACATATCCCATCAAGCCTATCATTATGATACTAGCAAGAAGAGATTATTAGGATTAGGAATTAGATTTCTGGGCTTTCGGCATCTATGGCCATTTAGCCCGTCCCGTTTGAGGGGTGACGTCCCTCGGCGAGCACACCATCCGAGGAAAGGGAAGGAAGAAATAATTGGGAAAGGAAGGGAGCGGCCGGGACCGATATGTTACGTGTGAATGAGGAAAACCCAGTAAAACCTTATTCACGATGGCTGGCCTGAATAAGCTTTCTACACTTTTTCGACCAAGTGTCCCCACCGGGAATCGAACCCGAGCCGCTCGCACCGAAGGCGAGAGCGTTAGCGACTACGCTACGCGGGGCCACTTAGCAAGAAGAGAGTACACAGTATGGTTAATGAAATATAATAATCTAATATTACGATTCACTTGTAAACTTCAAATTTATACAGTCTTCAGTAATTGTTTTCAGTTATACGCCCCAACTCGCGCCAGGTGGGCTTTGAGGTGGACACCGCGTCAGTAAGTTTTCTTGGTGTTCTTCTGTGTCCTCCCACTTTCTTCATCCTATCATTTGATTCGTTTTAATCATGACAGTCTTTCACCTACATGATATAGTCGAGGGACGTAAAACTAAAAGATTTCTTTTTCTGAATTGGACTTGGCTTATGATGATGTCCATTATGCAAGTGGTTTGCCGTAATTCAGTATTTACTTACCGGAAACTTACGGGGGTCTATGCACTATGATTTTCCGCTGATAGTTTCGTTGTGACGGAACATATGCATGGTGAATGCTTTAGTCTTAACCCCTACTCTTCAGCAAAGTACTATATGTGATAAACATTTAACATATTGAAATATGTGTAAACAATGACAAATGTACTGAAACTATATATATAATGAGTTTAGATGCTTGAACATCGCTCTTAGTGAAATTAAGCACGCTACTCCTCTTTTTAAAATCATATATATCAATGCAATAATCTTCTTCCCTTTTTTTATATGTCTGTTGCATCACTAAATTAATTACCCTGTTTTCTTTAAAAATATATTTCTAAACCTCATACTCGTAGGATAAGCGAGACAGATAGTTAATAAAAGAGAATTAAAGAATTTATGGAATAAAAATGTGGGAGGAAACAGGAGAAGCTCGAGGAAACTCAGAAGCACAGTCACAGATGCTCAGAAAAATGTGAAGAATCGAAATATTACACTTTAAAGCAATTTAGCGAAAGTTGTTTTTCCATAATGTTAAGTTATTCGTAGTCAATCTGTAATCTATCTAATTTCTTTATTTCTAGTAGTTTTATACCTATACCATACAGTAATGTAATTGTTCTCTTCAGCTGAATTAAACACTGCTTTGCACGAAACTGTTGCACCCTGTTAACCACTTAGGTTCCACTCGAATGCCTTAATAATAACAGTACCTTAACACCCATTTATATTCGTGAATTTCAACAACATGCATTACGACTCGTCTCTTCTAGAAAACCAATTTGCTACTCAAATTAATCCTTAACTACACTTTATAATTATTCTGTTAACCTCAAACAACAAACATAGAAACGCCCTTCAACTTTTTCTTTAAATCATAACACTTTGTCCGATTAATTATCAACCTCCAACACATAAGTGCACAGTCTTTTGCCACTCTTGAAGAGTTTTTGCTGAATACGTAATATTTTATATTGTTTATCCTTTAATATTAGATAGGATTTTATTCTGAATTAGATATGCAAGAGGTTTGCTTTTTGGAAAATGGAAGGATTTTTTTGTTTTGTTTTTATGATTTATTTATTTAACAGCCAAAACAGCTATCCGTTTTTTAGTAGTAGATTTTAGTTTACTGATACGTCATAACATTCAGTATTTGAGTCCTAAGATACCACCATCTTTACGAAATCCCTTGTCTTCCAGATCAGGACTGCATGTTGCAAAAGAAGTGTAGCAGCGATGGTAACTACCTACCGAATAGCCAGACGAAGAATCATGTGAAAACACAATTCTTCCTGTCTGTGAATTCCTTCTTGTGAATTCAACACTTATACAGCGGTGTTGAAAACAACAGGAAATACCACACACTGTTCCCTAGTTTGCCGCAAGAGAAAGATGACTATCTATACAAAGATAGTCTTTCCGTAGGAAAAATATCTCCCTCCATTCGGATCTCTGAAAGGAGGGTTTCTTGGGAAAGACTGTTAAGCGAGAAAATAACAAAGTGGGAAATTCACCTAAAGTTTTTTTTAAAAAAAAGTATCAAGAACAATAGAGTTTGGTTAGAAATATGGAACATAGTACCGTGTTACAGAAAGGATAATTAAAAAGTCTTAAATGAGAGATTATACAAAGTTACCTTGATTTGATAGGAGTTTGTGAAATTAGGCTGAGAAGGTAATAGGGAATTTCAGCGAAGAATATAGAATATTTCATTCAAGTAGTGAGAAGGCCAGTATACATGGAAATTTGTAATAGATGCCAAAGATAATAGAGTATGTTTTGATGGAGGAAAATAATATTTTAGTAGGCTAATTAAAAATACTAGCTGAACTTGCACTCTCTATATAGCGCAGCATTCACATATGAACATGAATCTCCTTGTCATTCCTCACAACATCTGTACATGTCCCTTTACAGCCACATAAAGAGAGATCTTGATTTTTAAAAAAATCGGCAAGGGTTATCATAAAGGAGATTTTTCGATTATTTTTTTCAATATCTCGCATCTTTTGCAAAATTTGAGCCTACTTCCGGTTGAAGTTTCTAACTCGTGTATGATCAACGTTTTCTTTCTTCTTCTTGCATGCAGTATATAATAAGCAAATGCAGTATTCATACAATTAATTATAATGTCAGTGATATAGGGTGTACATTGGCAAAACACTCCAAACAATAAAGATTCAACTTAGACTAGAGAAATGGTTATCCGTCATTTTTCACTATCATTTGGCCATGAAACAAACTCCGGAGAGATATTAATCCAGTATACAAATGTGTGTTGTTGGAATGTATAACTCGTAGGATATGATGCTTTTTAAAATTTCAATACTTCCAATGTACCCCTAGAAAATGTAATAAAGAAATAATGGCCATTTTTAAAAAAAGGAAATATTCAATCAGGACTGAAAAATGTACACAAAATTTGTAATCGATCATTGAAAATGACACCTTTCTAGAGCTTCCGAGCAGGGTTGGCTGGTTTAAACCATGATTTAAACCAAGGTTTAAACCAGCTGTTTAAAAAAAAAAAAAAAAAAAAAAGTTTAAACCAAACAACAAAGAAATGTTCGTAAAAGTGTAAGTATTTGCAAAATCTTGATGAACACACATTTGTGGGTTATCACGTTTCACTCCCGTATATTATTCGTATTATTTTCAGACCTAAATTCCCCATTCATTACTCAAAAAGATTATACTACAAAAGCAACTTTTTTTTATAAGTTTATAAATGTTTATTTTGCGATTTTTTTGTAGTTATTATTGTTATGTAATTGCAATCGAAGAAAAATTCTAAATATTGTTGCGTTTCAATGTTTACTATTGATAAATACATCGAAAATGCCGTATTTTGTGTGTGTGTGTGTGGGGGGGGTCATACAGACCCCACGAGAGGCATTTAGTGAAATAAGTATGTTTGTTATGTATTTATGTATAAATGAGTCTGAGCCAAAGTGGACTCAAATAATTCGTATCTTTATTCACTTTTCTTATTGGTATGCAGATTAAGTCGGTGTATTTCTTTAATTTGAACCAATAAAAGTCGTTGTTAACTAACTTGAACTAAATTAGTTCTTCTGTACTCCGTAGTACTTTGAAATCGTTCATATGTAATTCTGTGTAATGGTTTCACTTGTGCAACTGTTTATCTTTTTGTCCTTCTGAAATGACTCTTGAGAGCTATATTAAGAAGCATGTAAAGATCAGTACAACGTATTTTTATCAGGATTCTTTCGTGAGTGAGTCGGCAGACGTATCGCATTTGTGGCCAATTAGTCCTGGTTCTCAGTTCAAATGGAGGACAATTTCTCTCGGGTGTAACTCGAGAAGCAGTTTTTTATTCCGCCTTAAGCTTATGTGACCCCTTCCAGCATAACCCGGTTGTTGCATAATATCAAGGCGAAACAAACTTATTTCTGTCCATATATGATATGGATATATAGAGCAAATTATTTAAACCATAAAAACCTGGTTTAAACCAAAAAAAAACCGTTTTTTTTTGTTTTTTTAATAAAAACCATGGTTTTTGCCAACCCTGCTTTCGAGACACCATTGTCAAAAGAATTCGCCAGAAACACAGTTTTCTTCACCAGACACACACAGTTTTCTTGACCATAAACATAGCATTTTAATATATAGACTAGTACTGATTTTGGTATAACGCTATTTTTGACAATACTAGAATAAATCATTAACTAACTAGAAGAATGTATGACTGACTATTTTGTGCTCTCCTAACAATAACTCGGTATGAATCGCGAGAAAGTCCTACATTTTTGAGAGATGCAGGGCAGCATCATTGGATTGGAAGATGTGAGGAGCTCCGTGGGAGACTGTGTCAGAGAGAATGAACAATAACGTGGATTCCGTTATGCATTTGTAATAAGAAAAAAAAATAATAATAATGATTGGTTACTTTTCACGCTACTAACCTATTTATATGTAGCTCTGTTGTTGTAAGATTTGAACAGCTTTTGTTCTGTAATGCTCCTCCTGAATTGACCTTCTTTGCGTTAATAGACATTTCTCTGAATAACCCCTTCGTATGTGTATAGTAATAATGAAGATATAAATTTAGTGGTTTATTTTTGTGATATGTACTTATATGATGTTCTTTTATATAGGTTTTATAAGATGTTAGGCTTAATATGTGTAAATGAGATATTAGAGGGATAGTTTTTGGATCAAAATTTAATCAAAAATTTTCTTATACGCCTTATATCCGGAGAACTACATACAGTGTAGCCAAACCCAAACTATCACTTAACTCAATATGATGTGCTTATTCCGTAGAAAATACGAAAACTCGATTTAGGGGCCGTTCAAAAATTTTGTAGCCCCTGATCCAAAAACTAATTATTGGCCAAGATCGCCGCAATCTTTTGATCCATTTTTGGTTTTACTAATTTTGTTGTTGAAAAGTCTAAGTTTAAAACGTCTGTTACTATTAATTATTTATAATTAGGCCTGTACTTAATAAAGTTACGCGTTGGATCTTTTAAGTAGTGTTGCATACAAGACGTGATTTGGGGCTTCTTGAAAAGAGGTATGAAAGCAGTGGCGGATGTGGACGGGGGTCTAGACCCCTCCTGCTGTTGAGTGAGAAAAATAATTTAAACTATTTATATATTTTTGAAAATTTATAATCTCATGATATACCTATCATAGTGTGGGTTCTTGCTGCCTTCTAGATCCGCCACTACATAAAAGTGCTGTCTCGTCTAGTGGCTACCACTTTATAACTAAAAATTAGAAACTGACGTTGAAATTATATTCTGCATTTATATCATTGTTGTTCATACGAGAGCCATTATGTTTTATTTTTTTTTTTTATTTCAGTTCTGTGATAAGTACTTAGATAAAAGCCAACAATATTTCGTGTTTCAAAAACTGTATCCATAATTAACTTAAAATTTTCTTGCCAGATGATAATAGTCAAAAACAGTAGGCAGTGGTTTCTCAACCTGGGGGCCACGAAGATAAGCGGAAGAAATAAATGTAATTATAATCTAATACCGGAAAATATTTTTAATATTATTTTGAATTTTGTTCTGATCGGCATATTTTTTTATACATAGTGTTAAGAACCACAAAAATTAGGTTTGTTAAAACATTTTCAGCACATGAAGAGTTGTTTAAAAATCAGTTTAAATGAAAGAGGTAAGATAGCAAATTAATGAGAACTGCATATTGAAATATCAGAAAAATACAAACAAGAAACCATGCATGTTGAAGTACAATTAAAATTGAAAGCTAATGAGATACGTGGACATGTGATTTCTCTAGTGCGGGAATGTCGGTTCAGTCTTCCTGACGCGCATTATCAAGTCATTTAAAATACTCAATAACTTTTTTAAACAACTGTCAAAAGTTTTTTTTAAAAAAAACTAAAATTAGAATTACTTTACTTTTTTCTCGTATAACCCAAAATTAAGGGAGTTATGAAGTTTCAAAATTTTCGAACGGTCTCCATTTTGTAACAGTATGACGGATCTGATTTGGTATTTGTGATATGAATAAATTGACCAAATTTGGTTTTGATCCATTCGCTTTTAGGGAAATATCCATTATATACAAGAAATGGATTCTACTATTATAGAAATAAATGGATATCGTGAGTTTTCCGCAATAGATATATTAAAAATCCCACACAAGCTTATTACAAACTAGAAATTATGAGAAAAGTCGCTGCCAAAGATGTGATAAAATGAGGTAATAAGAATTAGGTTGAGAACCACTATGATAGAGCAATAAACAGAACAGAAACGTACTATCTACTCAAGGCTACTCATACGGGTTGCACATAAATTCTATTATTAATCCCACATTTTCATTCCACCATTTCCTCCTAATCATTCATTTTAGCCATCCGTCCTCTTTAGTCTAAAGGACATAATAATGGGCTGTTGAAGGTATTATGTATATGTATGTTGTATGTGTGTTGGTATTGAAATTTCTTAAGAGAATAGGCTCGGTTATAGAAAGTTTATCGTGAGGATTATTTAATTTCCTAGAATCGTGTTCTCTTATGACCGGCCGTCGTGCGTCGTAACACGGTTGATGATCACATGTACTTGACTATTTGCAAATATTTTTGGGTCTGAGATTTACAGCTCTGGTGATTGCTTCAATAGTTTTAAAATTTGAGGTTTTGAGTTGAAGAATATTTAGAAGTAATATATATATATATATATATATATGTATATATATATATATATATATATATATATATATATATATATATATATATATATATATAATATATATATATATATATATATATATATATATATATATGTATATATATATATGTATATATATATATGTATATATATATATGTATATATATATATGTATATATATATATGTATATATATATATGTATATATATATATATATATATATATATGTATATATATATATGTATATATATATATGTATATATATATATATATATATATATATATATATATATATATGTATATATATATATATGTATATATATATATGTATGTATATATATATATATATATGTATATATATATATATATATATATATATATATATATATATATACATATATATATATACATATATATATATGTATATATATATATGTATATATATATATTGTATATATATATATGTATATATATATATGTATATATATATATGTATATATATATATGTATATATATATATGTATATATATATATGTATATATATATATGTATATATATATATGTATATATATATATGTATATATATATATATATATATATATGTATATATATATATATATATGTATATATATATATATATATGTATATATATATATATATATATGTATATATATATATATATATATGTATGTATATATATATGTATATATATATATATATATATGTATGTATATATATATATGTATATATATATATATATATATGTATATATATATATATATATGTATATATATATATATATATATGTATATATATATATATATATATATGTATATATATATATATATATGTATATATATATATATATATATGTATATATATATATATATATATGTATATATATATATATATATATATATATATATATATGTATGTATGTTACCAGTGCTGTCAATACCAATGTACATACATTTTTCTGGCGGACTGTTTATTTTTATTCCAATACTAGCTGAACCTGCGCTCTCTACACAGCCCATCATTCGCACATGAGCATAAAGATTCTTCTCATTCCTCACATCTGTACATGTCCCTTTACAGACACAAGTGAAAAAGTCTTGATTTAAAAAAAAAAAAAAAAAAAAAATCGGCAAGGCGCATCATAAAAGGGACCTCAATATTTCGCACCGTTTGCAAGATTTGAGCCTACTTCCGGTTGGAGTTTCTAATTCATGCATGACCAGTGTTTTCTTTCTTCTTCCATGCAGTATGTAATAAGCAAATACATTACATACGCAATTAATTGTAATCGCAGTTACATATGGTGTTCATTGGGCAAATCACTCCAAAGATAAAAATTCCTCTTACTGGTTAAACTGGAGAAATGGTTATCGTTCTTTTTTCATTATTATTTGGCCATGAAATAAACGCTGGAGACATATGCAACCCTTATATACAACAGCGTGGTGTTGCAATGTATAACGCGTAAGATATGGTGCTTTAGTTTTTTTTTAAAAAAGTTCAACGCTTCTATGCGTACCCTAAAAAATGTAATAAAGAAATAACGGCCATGTTTTTAAAATATTCAATTAGAACTGGACAATGTACGCAAAATTTCTAATCGATCAGTGAAAACGTCATTTTTCTAGAGCCTGTAGTTTCCGAGATCTCATTGTCGAAAGGATTGGCCACTAACATATAAATTTCCACAACATATAGTTTAAAAGAAGTCGGAAGATGGAAGCACAATTCATGTGTATTGATTTTGGAGAAGGCTTATTAAAATACAAAGGCTTTGAACAACAATTTTATATCATAAACTTTATGAAAAAGATCTAGTTAACTGATTTAATTAAAGTACTCGCACTTAAAATTGTCCCCTCTGTTAAACGTGAAATCACACATAACCGTAAATGAAAGATTTGAAAGCCATGGTTATAAGTTGGAGCTCGGGTGCTTACTCCACCATCCGTACCGACCGTCCCGACCGACCCCTTGGAGGAACAGCAATTCTAATCAAAGACAGTATCCCGTACGACCCTTTCCCTCTACCACCTCTACAATCCCTGGAAGCTACAGGGATCACCCTCCACTCAGCTAATGGACCGATAATAATAATAGCAGCCTACAAGCCTCACAACAACAACCTCAACGCAACAGATCTGCAAGCCCTGCGACAGCTAGGACACCGGATTCTACTAGGGGGAGACCTCAACAGTAAACATCCGGCGTGGAACTCCAATGTGTCAAACGGAAGGATCCTCCACCACGCTCTCACCACTATAGACTTCACTCCCACGGCTCCAACGGAACCCACGCATTATCCAAGAAACGGCGGGATGCCTGATGTACTGGACATGGTACTGACAGCGAACCTGGCAATCCTAGGTGTACCTCAGGTTATCCACGGCCTCGACTCGGATCATCTACCCGTTCTACAAACGATCGCAATCAGCTACCACTTCACAACTCGAACCCTTCCAACTCTGCGCACAACAGACTGGGACCACTACAGATCCTTGCTCAGCGACATGTTAGATCCACGCCGGATAATTGAAACAACGGAAGACATAGAGGCCACCACTGCGTCCCTGACCGCAGCCATCAACTCAGCCATAGCCATCGCCTCAACCACCTCAACAACGACTCATCCATCACACCAGACCACTCCAGAAGAACGACGCACCTCAGCCTTGATCCACTTGAAGCGTTGGGCCCGGAAGCAGTGGCAACGTACCAAATTCCCCAGTTCAAAACACTTTGGAACCACCTAGTATCCAGAGTCAGGAAAAGGCTCCTTCGAATCAAAATCAGAAACTGGAACCTCCACCTCCAGGAGCTAGATGCACCCAGCAGGCAATTCTGGAAGTTAGTGAAAAACATCACAAGACCAGAAGCAAACTCCAGAACACTCACACTTCAAACTCCACAAGGAACAATACACGAACCGGAAGAACAGGCAGAACTTTTCGCCCAGACCCTGGAAACCACCTTCCAGATCAACGCTACCAACACGCCAGCAACCACCACTGCAGCAGTACATAGATCCTACCACCTCTCCCGAATAGAAGACCCACCTCCTCCAGAAGCCCTCACAACACCGCGGGAGATACAAGCAATCATCAAGAGGATCAATGCACACCGGGCTCCAGGTCAAGACCGAGTGACGCCGCAAGCACTGAAGCACCTCCCGAGAAAGGCCCTGGTCCTACTCTGTAAGTTGTGCAACGCCATTATGAGAACCGGACACTACCCAGAAGCCTGGAAAGAAGCAATAGTCATAATGCTGGCCAAACCAGGAAAGAAAAGATCAAACCCGGCCAACTACCGCCCTATCAGCCTGCTCTCGCATACCAGCAAGGTGTTTGAAAGAGTACTGCAGAGCAGACTTCAGCAATTCATAGAAGATCACGACATCATCTCGGACCACCAGTTCGGCTTCAGGAAAGGACACTGCGCGGATCAGCAGCTGGTACGGGTGGTAGAGAAGATATGTGACAGATTCAACGAGGGAGGCCACACCTTGGGGCTTTTTCTCGACATAGAAAAAGCATTCGACAAGGTGTGGCACGAAGGCCTCTTTCACAAGATGATGCTCCAGGGCACTCCGCACTACCTTCTGAGAATCATCAAATCCTTTCTTCAAGGAAGAACCTTTCGTGTTGCCCATGCAGGACACCTAACACCCTCCAGACCTATCCTAGCAGGAGTCCCCCAAGGATCCTGCCTATCCCCAACCCTCTACGCCATGTACACGGCGGACATTCCCACAACCCCCAACACAGCGGTAGCAACATTCGCAGACGACACGGCAATCTTTGCCAGCCATGGAAACATCAGATACGCTGAACTATACCTCAGACGACACGCCGAACTTCTCCACCGATGGTCTGAAGAGTGGAAGATCAAAGTCAGCGAACAGAAGACCTCAGTAGTAAACTTCACAAGAAACAGAAGAAGGGTTCACGTCAGGATCACCATGGCTGGAACACCCCTCCAGAACCGAGATGATGCCAAATACCTCGGAATAATACTGGACAGGAAACTTACATTTGCTCACCACATACATTCCATCGCCAAGAAAGCCAGTCAACGCCATCAAGCCTTGCTACCGCTACTCCTCTCCCCATCCCTCACCCTGAAAACCAAACGCCATATATATCAGATGAGCATTCGTCCCATCCTGATGTATGCCCACCCTGCATGGCAACACGCAGCAAAAACGCACCTCAGCCAACTACAAGTCATCCAGAACAGAGTAGCCAGGGCTATCACTGGACACTCGAGAGACACTCGCCTCGAGCAAATACATGAAGATTTGGAACTCCCATTTCTACATGACTACAGAATTCACAGATCAGCCAACTTCTGGAGGACAATCAGAGCCTCGCCACACCAACACATAGCCACCATAGGAACGGCCAACCCAAGAAGACGAACTTACAAGATGCCGCACCCCTAAAACGCACAACCACTAAACTGACATAGGAACAGCAAAAGAGGAGCGCGACAGTTGCGTCCTCTCTCACAACAAATACGCACGCAAAACAAACGACAGTCAACAACACAAATGGAAGGCAAGGGCCCAAGCCCGGTACTTAAATCAACCACAAAAACCGCCAAGAAATCTCTGCTCTGCTCTGCTCTCTACTTTTAATTGCTATTGTAGCATTTTAATATAGATGATTTTTTTTTTGTAATAAAGACACTGTGGTAAATAACCTTTTCAATCGTAACTATTTTTAGATGATTTTTTTTTGTAATAAAGACACTGTGGTAAATAACCTTTTCAATCGTAACTATTTTTAGTCACACTGAAATCATAAGTAAATGAAACAGTAGAAAAGGTAACTATGATACTATAAGAAAATTGTCATTTTTGTAAACTATTATTATTATTATTATTATTATTATTATTATTATTATTATTATTATTATTATTATTATTATTATTCAGAATTGAAATTTGTATTTACTTAATTTTCGTCGAGTGTGGGCTCCTAAAAACGATGCAACCCTAAGCCCGGGCTTAGTGAGCCTAGTGGTAAATCCAGCGCTGAATAGTGGAGATTAGGTCGAGTAGCCACTTAAAATCAGTGGCGGCTGTTCGTAAGAGGTCATATCGGTAACAATTAGCGTACAATTTTGTCGCTACAACCTGAGGGTGGAAAACTTACGTAGTGGCCTAATTGGGTTAAAAGGGAGTTACTGTGGCCCGGTGTTTTTCATTAAAAAAATAAATAAAATTTAGATATCAATGAACTTTGTCCAATGGCACCACTTTTGATTTCCGGAACCGACTGCCTCAAGGTCAAATTAAGGGTCAAAATAGAAAGTGGGACCATTTGAGCAATGCGGATCAGTGACCGACTGGAACGAAATGGTTGTCATTCGATTCGTATTCATATGTACATAAATAATTGATATACCATTTTCCCGAAAATTAACTAAAATCCGGGATTTTGGGCAATGTGGACCAGCGACTAACTGGGACGAAATGAGTGTCATTTCATTCATATTCACACGTACAGTATATGAATAACTGAAATTCTGTTTTTCCGAAAATTCTATCTTGCCCCCGAAAATTCACAGAAATCTGTAACTTTGAATCTTTATATTTTCATTAATTTTCCGGATCAAATTTGAATTTTTGGGAAAATGGCATATCAATTATTTATTTATTAATACAAATCAAATGACACCTATTTCGTCCCAGTCGGTCACTGGTCCACTTTGTCCAAATGATCCTATTTTTTATTTTTGACCCCTAATTTAACCTTAAAGCGGTCGGTTCCAGAAATCAAAAGTGGTGCCATTGGAATCAGCTAATCGAAATGTACATTTTAAACCCAAAAATGTTAAATACGGGACCACAGTAACTCGCTTTTAACCTCCTAATTATTGTATTCTTGTTAAAGAACTCACACAATGTATTACTTCTTTATACAGGAATACAACAATTAGACCAACAATACAACTACTATGTAAATGTTCATATCGTAGTCTATTCCGATAAAATAGTAATTTTTACCGATGTGACTTACCTTGTGAGCCGCCACTCTTAAAAAGCGTATGTATTATTGATTAGAAATAACCAGACAGACGAGCGAGATGTTTCGTTAGAACAAAAGCAACAGGTGTAGATGACATTCCCGCAGAGCTTCTACAAAATGGTGATGATAAAATGAAAAACATTATGACACGATAACACATGGTATAAAGTTGCCATTCTCAGACTATACAAAAAAAAAAAAAAAAAAAAAAAAAAAAAACACTTTTATAGAATGTTAGCTGCCTTGTCTCGTGGTTACAAAATTCTTCTGAACATAGAAATAAAATGGATTAAATTTTATGTAATGATTTTCGAACAAGAAATGATACTTTGAGATGCAGTAATTGTATGTAAAATCCTAGAAAGAAAACGAGATCTGGAAAACGTACTGATTATTGCTACTTAATGATATAGAATCAAACTTTATATAATGTTCACTAGTGGCTTCTGTTTCAAGCAATGCACGGAATACGACTTGACTAGAGGGTTAGGAAATCTAATACAGTACAACCCCTCAAATCCGAACCCCGGAAATCCGAAAACCCGGCAAATCCGAACACGTTCTCAGGAAAAAAAATTAGCTATAGCTGGAAAATGAAAAAAAAAAATAGATTTAATCACATAAATTTAGTTTTTTTTTTTAAAAAAAAGGTTTTAACATATTTAGACTTAATGATTATTCAAAACGTTATAAAATACAGTTAAGTTAGATAAAATAGGAAATAGTTTACGTTTACTTAGGTATTTCAAAAAATCCAAAACAATGAAATCATTTTAGGTTAACTGGATTACGATTCACACGAAAAATTACAACACAAGATTAAACAAACACTGATTTTTCACTTGAAATCAGTTATCTTTAACTGTCGAAGATTAGAAAATCTTCCCGGGAAGGCAATTCCAAGCCAGCATCGCATGAACATCACGTCGTTTGAAGTGGCTGACGGGTTGTTGTTCCGATCATTTTGGACATGAATGTACACCCACCAGTCAAGGTCAGTGCCCTTTCGACCACTGTGCCACCCTGTCTAACCTCAGTCGTTGTTTTACCGCCAATTCAGTGACGAAATAAGTACGTAATATTATTTCCCGGGTAATCCGAATCCTCCGAAATCCGAACAGGCTTCAGCCCCAATTAGTTCGGATTTGAGGGGTTGTACTGTATGTTGTTATGGAAGTTCAACGCCCCTTTTGAGCATCGACGCTATATGAGACGTGAACCTTTAACACTAAAGGTTGAATCTGAACCACTGTAATGCAATAAAAGTTTTCCCACCAAGAATCGAACCTAAATCCATGTGCATCAAAGGCGTCGTAGCCACTAGACCACCGGGAAGGACGTGGTTAGTTATAATAAATTTTAAATACTGTGTTCTAAAATAAAAATTAATGGTAGGAGGAAAGAAGCAAAAACAATGGCAGTATTACAAGGTTGACCATCATCATCTTACTTGTTGGAGCAAAGCTCCTATGTACTCTACTTAACCGTTCATTTATCCGGATACTCCTCCGAGCAGTGCTTAAAGTGAGCCGGTTATGCATTGGAAAGTTCGAAAATCGGCCGGTATGCCATACCGGTAAATATAACTTGATTTAAATTGTAATTTGCGTGCAGAAAAAAAAAATCTTACACATAGAAATAAGTACTACTCTAGCATTGTCTCAACAAATATGTTCGTACTATCAAAGATTTCCTTGCTGCTGTTTCGAAAGTAGAAAAACATTTCCCCCCATCACCCTATTCAATGGCAAAATTTGTGTTCTTGATTGTTTACAACACTTGTGCGAGCAATTTTATCCTTAAACTGTACCACCCGCCTAAAATGTTTAACCTGGATCTACCCATGGTGTTGACAGAACCTTTGTAAATTCAAAATTATTCTTTCCAAATTATCTGGGCTTCTGTGTTTACAATTGAGAAAATCAGTGTAGACCAGGAGACGAGACCAGAAGTTTTTGAAAAATGGAAATTAGATTGGAAAGATTCATTAAATGCTAGTGGAATACACTTACAATACAATGGAATACAACGGAAGACAATATTCATTGAATACTAAGCTGATGATAATGAGGAGTAAAACATTTACATATTAGTCCTCACTCTCTCTCTTTCTATAGATTTTCACGTCAAAAATGGTGCAAAAATGTCAGGAGTAGAGATGATCTTTATGGTTCTGTCAAAATTACTGCTCTAAGGGCTCATATTTGTTCCATACCGTCACCTCATCTAATGTCACTTTAAACACTGCCTCTGAGATAGCAGAACCATTCTTGACCAAATTTGACATGGTGATTCGTGAGCGCGCGCTGAGTGTTGTAAGGGGTCGCATGACCTGATTGGGTATACCATTGAGGAATAATCATCGAAAAGTGGGATGCCTGTTAACTGACAGCTGACCTCCTTCTCTACGCAAAAATTCCTGCAGCCTCTTCGTTACATTGTTCATGGTATGACGTAACATCTCAACTGGAATTTCGGCAATTACTTCTCGGATTTTGGCTTTCAATTCTTCTATTGCAGCAGGTCGACTAAAGGACATTTTTCTGTTAAGATGACCCCGCAAAAAGAAATCACAAACTGACAAATCAGGGGATCTGGGAGGCCATTGAATATTACCATTTTTCGAAATTTCACTTTTCCCAAACGATTGGCGTGCAGCAGCTATCGGTATTCGTGCTGTATGGGACGTTGATCCGAGAAGCAATTGCCGAATTAAACCATGAATGTAACTAAGAGACTACAGGAATGCTTGCGTAGAGGAGATCACCTGGAAGATGTTATCTTCCAAAACATAAATTGTACTATATGTGTTCTAAAATGGCGTTTAATATTAAATGAGATAAATAATTTAAAAAATTGTTTTCATGAAATTATTTAATTTTCAAAATTTCTAGTTTCTTTGAACCACCCTGTATTTGACTTGAAATGCATGAAAAGCTGAAATGAACCAAATAGAGGTATAGATAGTATTCTCAAAGAATGAAGTACGATATTACATGTATTTATTGGACCGGTAGAAAGATAACATTTTGTCATCTAGAAGTTCAGTGAAAAATACTAACGTAGTGACAAGAGATTATTTATATTCACTATTCTTTTTTGTTTTTACTTTGCTTAGGTGATGTTCGTATTATATTTCAAGGATAGTAGGAAAGCATGCAAAAACATGAACAAGCTAAATGTCTCTTTGAATGCAAGATGAACATCGTTCAGTGTTTAACGCAGAGTATCATTTGCATTAATTTGCATGTTGTCTTTACTTCTAACTAACTTCGCGTTATGCCATTAAGGATTTCAGTTTGTTTAAATGGATAACGGATGTTCTTTAGGTAAATTACAGCTGAAACTATGGCAATCAGTGTTTCCAACTTTAATTAGGAAACACTGATTGCCATAGTTTAATACATTTCAGGCTGTTCCTTTTCAAGGGAAGAAATATAAAAACTAATCATTGTGCTACGGGTATTCTTATATCTTGATCCAGAGATCTTTTGCAATATAATATATTTCAGTGTAGCTTTTTCGTTATTGCATTTTCGCCTATATTCAAATTCTTGGTTGTTAGTTGCGTGTAGGTGCTATTACAGTCATTACGGTTATTACAGTTTCCACTTTACATTGATGTACTACATAATATGTCAATTTGTAGCCTCAGGTAGATCGTAGCAGTGTATTTCTTACTGCTTTAACCGTACTTTTACTAGGGTTCAGATAAAACCTCGTGAGATTTGTAGTTGAAAAAGCTTTGGAACAAAAGTACCTGTTTATCGGCAGCATATACCTATGAGAAATGTAAGAAAAATTTGTGGTTTCACAAAATTCGTCTTTGTATCAGAAATTCTTCTTCTACAACAGCAACAACAAATATCAAACATGATACTCAACATTCAGCTCAACAGCATCTTCTGTTCCAAAGTATTGAAGTGGACGTACTTGCGTTCCATGCTGCACAAGCAACACAAATCATTACTCGTTTTACTCATAATGAAACATTTGCAAATAAATTGCAATGGTTACTATGTTGTCCGGGGAAGATAGAAAAGAAGTGGGGACATTTACCGACAATTATCAAATGCCTTCTTCTGCGTCTTCCGGTTAGAGTTCGTCTGAGCTCCAAATTTTGCACAAAATTAGGGTCCACCTCCTCTCTTCTTTCTTTCTACGTCAAATATACGAATAAAGTGAAACAAGTGTGTAATTATTTTAAAAGTGAAAAGTGCAAATACCGAGTCTAAGACCGCGTTGCCACTTTACATGATCTTGTAGCTGTCATTAAAAAAAAAAAAAATCTTGCAACCCGATCTTTCTATTTACTTTTTACACATTACGATTTTTTGAAAGCAAGAAAGATATCTCCATGTATGCAGCACTGCACTCTAGTGGACAAATAGTGAACCTCATTAAAAACGTATTTTTGCGCGCTTCCCGTCTTCCAAAAGAATCCGTTGTTTCAGAAGAGGCGAAATTGTTTTTTGTCAGCGGGAGGTCGATAGCAGGTAGCAAGCAAGACGACCCAGAATTGCACACGGTTTGACTCGTTTCAAGATGAAAAAATGTATGTCCCTTTCAAGACTGTTTACATGGAGAAATATAGTTGGGTTGCAAGATTTTTTTTAAAAAAAATGACAGCCACAATATTCGTGTAAAATGACATCATGGCTTAAGGGATTCCAATATATAATTGCAACCCCATCCTCCCTTTTCCTTTCTAGATCATAGATATCGAAATCGAAAAACAAAGCCATGCATTGTCTTTTCTGATGCTAAAGAGGTGGTCAGTTCTGAGTTGATACCACCTGGGCAGATCATCAGCGCCAATTTTTACGTGGAAGTCTTCGAAATACTGAAATCGAATCGCATCAGGAGCGAGATTAAGGATTTGTGGAAGCTTCGCCATTACAACGCTTCCAGCCACACCATCTTTGTCATGCGCGGCTACCTGACTCGTATCGGGATTACAACGGTTCCGTAATCGCCCTGCAGTTCTAACTTGACCCCACGAGACTTCTTTCTATTTCTGAATGTAAAATAATCCCTGACAAGACATTATTTGGACGCCATTCACAACATCGAAACAACTTCGACGAGGCTTTTGAAGGACATCCGGGGGACATATAACGCATGGAAACTCACTGGCCAAAATGTATCGATGCAGGAGGTAATTCTTTGAAGAGTCTAAACTGATTGTACCAATCTGCTGATCAATAAACAAACTAGAAAAAGATATCTGGGATAAAACCTGTATAATAGAACTATAGTTAAGTCTACCAAGTGGAAAGACATTTAGCTGCTTCTCGCTATGTAAGATTTACTTTTACGATTCTTTTACAACAGCCAATAAACTTTTTTCATTCCAACAGTCAATGTGTGTGAAAATGTTTGTAAGATCCTAGTTTTACGTATAAATTAACTGAAACTGCGCTGTCTACTCAGCGCATCATTCATGGCCATTGATCTCCTTCCCACTTCGTCACTATATTTGTCCACTTCTCTTTACATACGCAAGTGAAGGACAAGACGCCTGTCAAAGGGACTGAATTGCTATCTATTGTAAATCCATATTCGTCCGAGTAAGCCTCTTTGTGGCTCTCGAGGTGTTTAAAGTTGCTAGTGTGCAATAAGGTTTTGCTATTGAGATTTAAGTAAACCGCCTGCAATGTCCATCAACCCGCCATACATAACTCCTCTTCTGGTTGCCTAACGAGGAAATGAATCAACTTCGTCCTAGCGATAGTGCTAATCTTATGGGCTCAAAACGACCCATCAAATGTTGAATAGAACAATGTCACTTTTTTTTTTTTAATGAATAAGAACTGACAGATCAACACAAAATTTGAAATAGACCAGTGAAAATAGGACGTTTCTAGGGCTTGTGGTTTCCAAGATCTCGTTGTCAAAAGGAATTTGCCACAAACATGTAATTTTTTCTTGACCACAAACATATAAACCTAGCATTTTGATATATAAATAATAATAATGAAACTCTCTATATGGTTTATCGTAGCACCATCTATTGAGCAACCTTGTAACTTATTAAAACTTAAAATATATTTCGCTTTATGGAGATAGATAATATGTTCTCTGTCAAAATTGGTGACTGGTGGAACATTTTGGTTTACATATTTAGATTTAGCACAGCCGAAAATATAAAAATCAACAGTTAACATACCAAGGAGAAAATGTGTGCCGACCAGTGTAATTTCTTACATAACGAACCGTACTGCTTTCACTTGGGTTAGATTTTCACCAATGTGACGTGAAGCGTGAGGTACATGATCCATTATTTCCTTACTGTTATGCAATAGCGGAGCGATTGCTCTACATTGTTGTTGTTGTTAAAGGTTCAAGCTTTTTATTTTAGAATATTATTTAATATCGAAGTGTGTGTCTGAATGTGTTAAGTGTCATTCAGTGAAAGCTATTTTGTTTTTGTTTTGAAAATTGACCAGACTTAAAGTTCAATGGATGAATCATTATTTGCCTAATTATATAAGCTCTTCTTCGTCATAGGTTAAATAATAGTGCGCTTCTTGATGTAAGATATGTATACACATACAGAACATCTGCTGCTGTAAAAAGTGAGATACGCAAACATCTTAAAAGATAGAGAGGATGCATTTTAATTTTTAGTAGTCTTCCGGAGATAATTTGGGTATGCCTTTTCTTTCCTGTCTCGGGGGGGGGGGTGAAGCGGTGGCTCAGTGGCAGAGCGTTCACCTTCGGTGCTTGGGGTCCCTGGTTCGATCCCAGCTCGCGCCGTGTGAATTTTGTGGTGGACAAACACCGTGCTCGTGGATTTTCTCGGGGTTCTCCGGTTTCCTCCCACTTTCTTCATTCCATCTCTCATCATAGTCTGCTTTAGCCTAACCGGCATAACCGTGGGACGTAAAACTTAAATATTTCATTTTATTTCTTTCCTGTCTGTGCAACGATTTGATGCTGATAACAGAGGCGGATCTTGAAGATAAAATCTGGGGGGGGGGGCAACCAGAATCATAATAGATATATCATGAGTTTACTATAAACTTTCAAAAATATATAAATAATAGCTTCAATTATTTTTGTCACTGAAAAAATCTAAGGGGACTTAGGCCCAGGACTAGCTCCTCCTCGGACTGATAAACGCCACATTCCTGCACTTTTAATGGAGTCGCGGTGTCGTAGTGTTAGATCATTCACCTCTGGTGTAGAGGATCCTTGGTTCGATCCCAGCTCGCGCCAAATTAACTTTCTGGTGGACAAACACCATGTGCTCGGTTTTCCTCGGGGTTCTCCCGTTTTCTCCCACTTTCGTCATTCCACCATTTCATTCATTTCTTCTCATCGTCTCCTTTAGCCTAGCCGGCATAAACGTGAGACGTAAAACTTAATTTAATTTCATTTGTATAAATCTTTAAAATCCAATTTTAGTCATATGTATTAAACTAGTAAGGATATTTACTGCTAGTACTTTTCACTTGTATTTATGAAGCTAACCAAAAAAGTTCTGTCGCTTTTTTGGGGAGATCTGTGTTTAATTGACCCTCACACCGTGAGTTGAATGCGAATGGAGGTTAGGCGAAGGTCAGCTGTTGGTGTGGGTGTATCAAACGTAGTGACTGATTGTGGCAGTTCAGTTACACCGTGACCTTATGTAAAGACAGAGTGAACATGGAACTTTCACAGAGCGTCATAAGGGCGTGTATGCTGCACGAGTTCAAACTGGGGTCAAACACCGCTGCAGCGGGACGGAAAATATACCAGGCCTTTTGTGAGTGTATCGTGAGTACGCGGACAGTGCAGCGGCGGTTGAACAAGTTTATGGACGGTGACGAAACACTCGAAGATGCACCACGTGCGGGAAGACCACCACATGTGAAAAATGAAGATCTTCAGGCAGCAATTGAGGCGAACAGTGGCCAGACATGTGAGAAACTGGGACTACAATTCAATGCGAGTGGAGAAAGTATTCGGCAGCACCTCCATCAACTTGGGAAGCACTGCAAGTTTAATCGATGTGTTCCACATGATTTGACTCCGGATCAGAAGGCAATGCGAGCAGTCACCTGTGTTTCTTTGCTGTCTCATATGAGGAAGGAGCCATTTCTGGACAGGTTGTTGACATGTGATGAGAAGTGGGTCCTATACGAAGCTCCACGGCGCCATTATCATTGGTTAGCATCCCATGAACCGGTTCCAAAACAGCTAAAACCAGCACTGCACAAGAATGTCCTCCTGTGTTTGGTGGACTGCTCTCGGCATCGTTCAACGGGAACTATTACCAGCTGGTCGAGCATGAATGCAACTGTGTATTGTCAGCAGTTGAGCCGTGTTCAAGAAAACTTCAAAACTCTGGGAGTCAGAACTTATGAATCGTAAAGAGGCCTGTCTGTTACAGGACAACGCTAAGGCTAAGATGACCCGATACACCATCCTGCGCCTTGGATGTGAAACCCTATTGCATCCGCCATACTCCCATGATATTGTACCATACGATTATCACCTGTTCTATTCCTTAGACAATCACCTTAGAGGAAGCCAGTTCAAATCCCTGCGATGGAATCCATGGCCTTCCAGAACGTTGGTCGTCAATGCTGATGGGGACTATTTTTGATCTTCCAGGTACATCTTAGGTGACATATCGATGTTCGAAGATGGTGGGTGAAAAAGCGACAGAATTTCTTGTTACCTTTATATTTATTACCTTATTCACTAGCAGACTGGCCGTTAATCGCATGGAAAGAATAAGTTTACGAAAAATATTTGAAAGGTAATAGGCTGTGCATTTTTTTTTTTTTTTTTTTTTTTGTTCAAAATACTTGACGCAAGTTTGATTTCACTGCAGTACTAAAACTTTCATCTCAGTTTCTCCTTTTAAAGTTCACATTTCGTAAAATTTCATCTTATTAGCCTTAGGGCACATGGGGAATATTTCTATAAATTTCAGAATTCTGCATCTAATAGTTTTGGAGACGTGAAGAACAAATACAAACATATATACTCCTTTTTTTTTCCCATTACGGGTCGCAGTTTGCAAAATGCTGTTGAAAGTTAGGGTACAAGATTATACTAGCACAATACCCGTTCTTCGCATGGGAAGAATAGTTTCATTTTGGACATATTGCAGCAAAACTGTCAGAGTGAACTTTGGGATCCCAAATGCTATGAATTCGACAGTGTCGTTTTCGATCAATATATATAATATAATATATCGGGTGTTGCAAAATAAGTGTTACAACTCTTGGGAGGTGACTCCTGTCACTGAGACAAGAAAAAAAGTTCTCTTCAATTTTCTGCTATCGGACATAGTTTCAGATCTACAAGGTGCCGAAAGCGTGGGAAAATGACTTTCGGACGCCAATAGTTCGGAAACTATCCAACATAAAGAGGGCGGGTAAAAAATTCACTGAAGAAGTCATACCTGCTCTATTAAATTTGGCATGTTTCACAATCCTACCGTGCACGCGCAAGGGATTCCCCAAAGGAACGTAGGGAGTCCCGGATAATCTGCCAAATGAAACTTGGTTAAATGGATATGAATTGATAGGCTTTCTACCAGGTAACAATAATTCGTTTGTCTTAAGTCGTTATCTGGAACGAATACAAAATGGCGGACACCTTTATGCCCGTTGTGTGTGGTTGCATAATCGCCAGGAACGGATGCTGGCCAACAGTGACGTTCTGAGTATTAATTGTAGCGAATTTGTACTCAAATGCTCTAGAAAGACATCTGGAGTGCCGGTAGAGCATAAGAGATGAAGCAGGGTGATTCACATGTGTGGAAACACTTAACGAAAAATGCCAAGAAATGCACTCATACTCAATAAACGTGAGTTCAAAGCGTCGGAAATGTAAGGATTAGCGTCAAGAACATGAAAACCATTGCCAATTCACCAATAATATTCCCTCAAACCAAAGCAATATGATATGCACGGTTGCATACCAATAAGGATGAGGCCAAGTTCAAATTGTGCAATGGACTCACAAAGAAACTGAAAAACTAAAGGAATGTCACTAGTGGGATCGCATGATCGATATTGAAATATGGCCAATGTGTGTGTTGATATCAACATGTAGCTAATGGACAAATGTCAACATGTCGCACTACTGCCGGGACATCGTCCCACGTGCGAAAAATAGGAAAATAACTACACGGGTGTTGAATCTGAGGCCGTGGGCTCCCAGTAGGATTGGAAACTGCGACCACGCGAGCAAAAGCGAGCGCTCTAGCCCTGAGGTTCGAAGGAGCCTCACTTTCTCTGTATTCATTTCTTTGAAGAGTACCCACTTTGGCAAGCCCTCTTGTACAGCCTCCCGACATACTTGTGTGTTTCATTTTGTTACTTCTACTGCACAGTTGTAAACAATCAGAGCTTTAAGACGTTTCTTTTTATTTCTCATGTCGTTTTATTTTCCATATCTATGGTGTTCCAGCTGTAGTGTTAAATGTGCCAAATCGGTTCATTTTCGTCTTTGTCTTGGGATGTGCACTGTGTGTAAGACGAATTTCTGGAGGTGTTTTCCTATATTTCGAGTACGTCATATGTCTCAGAAGACGTGGGACATGATACAAGTTTGTTATTTTCACGCTCTATCAGAATTTGAACCATGCATTATGAGATTTCTTTCCATATGTGTCGACTGTGGGACAATGTCCCAAACAAAGAGGGACATTGATACAATCGTGTTCTAGTTACGTTCTACCAAAAGGTGCACCAGATGTAATAGCAGAATGTACAACGTTATTTTCCTAGTTTTCGCACGTGAGATGGTGTCCCAGCAGTAGTGCGACATGTTGACATTTGTCCATTAGCTACATGTTGATATCAACACACACATTGGCCACATTTCAATATCGATCATGCGATCGCACTAGTGACATTCCTTTAGTTTACCTAGTTTCTTTGTGAGTCCATTGCACAATTTGAACTTGGCCTCAGTTGTTGTATCCTTATTGGTATGCAACCGTGCATATCATATTGCTTTGGTTTGAGGGGATATTATTGGTGAATTGGCAATGGTTTTCATGTTCTTGACGCTAATCCTTACATTTCCGACGCTTTGAACTCACGTTTATTGAGTATGAGTGCATTTCTTGGCTTTTTTCGTTAAGTGTTTCCACACATGTGAATCACCCTGCTTCATCTCTTATGCTCTACTGACACTCCAGATGTCTTTCTAGAGCATTTGAGTACAAATTCGCTACAATTAATACTCAGAACGTCACTGTTGGCCAGCATCCGTTCCTGGCGATTATGCAACCACACACAACGGGCATAAAGGTGTCCGCCATTTTGTATTCGTTCCAGATAATGACTTAATACAAACGAATTATTGTTACCTGGTAGAAAACCTATCAATTCATATCCATTTAACCAAGTTTCATTTGGCAGATTATCCGGGACTCCCTACGTTCCTTTGGGGAATCCCTTGCGCGTGCACGGTAGGATTGTGAAACATGCCAAATTTAATAGAGCAGGTATGACTTCTTCAGTGAATTTTTTACCCGCCCTCTTTATGTTGGATAGTTTCCGAACTATTGGCGTCCGAAAGTCATTTTCCCACGCTTTCGGCACCTTGTAGATCTGAAACTATGTCCGATAGCAGAAAATTGAAGAGAACTTTTTTTCTTGTCTCAGTGACAGGAGTCACCTCCCAAGAGTTGTAACACTTATTTTGCAACACCCGATATAATGTGTGACAATACACATACACGCGAAATGTATTCTATTTGGCCGTAAGCACGCATTAGTGAAATAGCAGCTCCCTACGAGAATGTTAACCCGTGCTAACTTGACGAGGAAGTCATGAAATGACAATTCCACATTATAATATAATTTAGAATGTCCAATCGTTATAACGGAAAAACCAAAGAAACGAAACTTCACGAAACAACTACAGAAAGGAGGACAATGTTGAACAATGTTGTCAACCCAAGAGGAAGTTAGTTTTTTGTAAATCGAATAACGTAAATTAGATATCAAATTGGAAACAACAATTAAAATAAAGACAAGAGATAGTAAACACAGATCAGCGTTGGAAAGTTTTCGACAAATAACGTGAAACACGTGTTAAATGCAAACGCCGTTGGCAATCTTTTGCATACCACACTTCTCAGCTTTAACAAGATACCGAATATCTGTCAGTACGTGACTTATTGATTTCGGATAACCACAATACTGCTCCTCATGCTCTACCGCCTTGCTTTATAGGTTTTAAACCATATTGCACGAGTGACCTTTTCCGAGTTATTGTACATTTTCCGAACTCAACTTTTCTCTTCTGTTGAGGCAACACTGTTCAACGGACCTTTCTAGACTTGGAGTCAGCATAAACAGTTCATGTCAATATTTTTATTTAATGTGTACAAATCGTTAGTACCTCACTCTCTGTACGCGCCAACTGCGTTTGGATTTAACACATGTTTCACGTTATTTCTCAAAGTTTGCAACACTGATCTGCGTTTACTATCTCTTTTGTCTTTATTTTCATTGCTGCTTCCAGTGATGATATCCAATTTATATTATTCGATTTACAAAAACATCCTGTTGGTTTGGCAATAATATTAATCCAGTGATGTTTGTCAGTACTCAGGACGGTGTCCTCCTTTCTCTAGTTGCTTCGTGCAAAGTTTCGTTTCTTTGTCTCTTTTGATTTCTCCGTTATCACGATTGGACATTCTAAATTATAATGTGGAAATGTCATTTCATGACTTTAAGTCGGCACGGGTTAACGTTCTCGTAGGAAGCTGCTATTTCACTAATGCGTGTTTACGGCCACATAGAATACATTTCGAGGGTTTGAGTCTCTAACACGAAACTACCTTATATAAGGGACATTCCAATATATAATAGGGCCGCGGTGGCTCAGTAGTAGAGCGTTCACCTCTGGTGCTTGGGGTCCCGGGTTCGATCCCAGCCCCCGTCAAGTGAACTTTGTGGTGGACAAACACTGTGTGCGTGGGTTTTCTCGGGGTTCTCCCGTTTCCTCCCACTTTCTTCATTCCATCATTTCATTCATTTCTCACCTTCACAGTCTCCTTTAGCCTAACCGGCATAACGTGGGACGTAAAACTCAGATTTCATTTTCATTTCCTAATATGTAATATAATTGTTATAAAAAACCTTGCTTAAATATATACAAGTTACAGCTATTATTATTATTAAGAATTAAAACCTGTTTTGAGTTGACAGTTGCATTCTAGGGAATACGATTTATGATATAACATTTTCACTGCATGGTGCGATGATTTCTACATTTCTCTTTGTATAAAGGGCAAGGAACACGTGCCAAATGTCTCGTAATGAAGATTGTAGTTGTAATGATGGGATCAGTAACAACAATTGTTTGTAATTAGATCTTCTGTTTATGCCTCAAAATATTTTGCTTCTTCATCACTTAATGAAGCAAAACATATTTAGTATGGTAAACAAGGATGTCATTGATGTTCCGTTACTTTTCGATTCAATACTTAAAACGATGTATCACGAGCTTCATTTACATTTTCTGTTCTTTCCAATGTATCGTGATACGCCAATGTAAGAAACTTGTAAGAAAACAGAAAATTTGTAAAATGTTTCATAATAGAAATCCTAGTCGAGCTTTTATCCTTAAATATGAGTATAGAAACCCTACAGACAATATTAGTTACTATGATTAAAAGACAATTAGTTGTTGTATTTGTTGTATTGAAAAGGAAGTTACCAAAGGATTACTAAAATCCCAACTTTTTAACGGAAATTAGTAAATAAATATGTTTGAATAAAATTTCCTCCATGCTCAGCCACAAAAGAATAGTGGTTTGCAGTACAGTTACACACACATTTCGTGCTT
Source organism: Thermobia domestica (assembly GCF_964235325.1). Taxonomy (NCBI): domain Eukaryota; kingdom Metazoa; phylum Arthropoda; class Insecta; order Zygentoma; family Lepismatidae; genus Thermobia; species Thermobia domestica. Next base: position 134,452,554 of record NC_137471.1, read on the forward strand.
GTCTATTTACGAGGGTGGTTCAAGAAGTGAGACAACAGGACCTATTAGGAGTGTCATGTTTCACTTCTAATTTCTCACCAGGCAGTTACAGTTTCCTGGTTTGCAAACAACAAACTGTTTCTAAACTTCGACAAAACATCTTGCTCATACTTTCATTCTAAGCACACTAAATTAGCACAACATCCAATACTTCGAATAGACGAAAAAATAACGAAGCCAGTCAAAACAGTGAAGTTCTTAGTCATCTGATAGATAATAATGTGTCCTGGTCTCAACATACCTGCAAAATTGTCCTAAATTATTCTCCGTTATTTTTCTAATAAGATCTCTTGTTCCCATATTAAGCAGAAAATCAGTACTAACAACTTACCGTGTACTGTTCCACAGCAAAATCAGATATGGACAGCCTTTTAGGATTCATCCACCGAATTTAAGAAAGATTTTATACTCCAAAGGAAAGTGTCACAATAGTCACTTCAATAGTCACAATAGTCACTAATACTTCATTTTATACTTCTTGCAGATTGCTATTCAAAGACCTAAATATTCTTCTACTTTCATTTTGTGGAACTGTACTAAAGAAATCAGATAAGCATGGATATAATACGAGAACAAAGTCACATCTCCAGGTTTGTCTTCATAATACTACTTTGTTTTCGAAAACAATTGCATACAATTGTGTACAACTCTTTAACTCATTGCCTAATCAAATTAAATCTCCTACCAAACATGAAAGTTTCAAACAGTCAGTATGCACTCTGTTGCTGAATCACTGCTTTTACAGTGTGAGGAATACTTGCAAACTGATCTAGATTTCTGCTAAGTCGTAAAGTAATTTTTGTAATAAAAAAATCTGTCTTCTGTATAGAGAAACCACAATATTTTGTTTTTCTATCATCTAGGAAATATTGTAAACGTAGTTACGTCTTTAGTATAATATGAATATAGGGCCTATAGACTATTTGTATTTTCACATTGACATGTTCTATACCGTATGGCAATCAGCCAATGTAAATGGTCATTTATCGCAATAAAATAAAACTCAATTCAATTGCTTTGTCACGCAGACGTTGGATAGAGCATATCAAACAAATATCGGAAGGATTGCTGCACTCTGCTAATAGGTGTCGCTACATGAGCTGTCACTTCCTTTCCTGACGCTAATAGATGTCGCTATTTGCGGGGGGGGAGGGTTCTGTGTAACAGTCCTTGAATAATTGCATAAAAATATAGTTTGGGGTGGTTCATGGGAAAGTAGAAATAAATGAAGAAATTTGTTAAATGTAAACAAAGTTTTTACGAGAGCCGTTCGGAAAGTAACCTCCGATTGGCTAAAAAAGAAGCACCAGAGTAAATAAGAATTTATTATATACATCTGAAAACTACTTCTTTGCTCTATTTCTCAATATAGTTTCCGTAAACATTCAAGTACTTATCATATCTGTACACTAGCTTAGAAATTCCATCAACATAAAAATCTCACGCCTGTGCATTGAGCCAGCCTGTGACTGCATTTTTCAGCTTCTCATCATCACCAAAGCGTTGATCCTGGAAATTTGTGGAAATTCATCGGAAATCTCCGAGATTGTGAAACGTCGATTTTCACGAACGTTTTCATCAATTTTCTGAACGAGCTCATTAGTGACCGCTGATTGCCTGCCACTCCTCTCTTCGTTATGAATGTTTGTTTTTCTACTTTGAAATGATCGAACCCATTCACGAACAACTCGTTCACTCTTCATACTTGGTCCGTAGATGGCACAAGATTTCCGGTGAATAGGTGCTGCTGGATATTGTTTTGCCATAAGAAATCGTGTAACAGCTCGCATCTCGCACTTGGCAGGGTTTTCTATTGCAGCACACATTTTGAGACGCTACAAAAGTGGAACTATACCCTGGCCGGCGAACGATGATTTCTGACAGCTCAGCTCGCAAGGACGACTGAGGAATATGGTGTTGCCATATGCTTCTCGCGCAAGGGGAGAATCGTCTGCTTCCTCGTTGAGGATGAGAGGGGTAAGTGATAATTTGGCATTCTGCGGTGGTTACCATGGAGACGCGACAGATTCCGAGGCTAAGGCTAGTTTTAGACGGAAGCATTTATCGTAGCAAAAATCGTATCATCGATATCCTACCGTCTAAGTAGCAAATGCTATAGCATTTCCCATGCCATGGCATATCCTATGGCATTTCTTGTCGATGGAACCTGCTCTATTTCGTAGCATTTTCCCCAGCATTTCTGCTCCGATTCCAGCGCCGTGGTGTGTTAAAAGGAAGCGATGTGTGGGAAATTGAATTGTAGTAAAGAAAAAAGTTAGAGTAGGGATACTATTATTATGTTGATTAAAAAAATATGAGGAACATCCTTGTTTGTACAAAGTTAAAGCGCGCAGTTTCACTATACGGATACATACAGAAATTAATTTAAAAAAAACTTTCTCGTTTCATTTATTGGTGTGCTCTTGCATTCTCCGGTGCAGGTTCACTTTAACAGGTGGTAACGTGTAGTTTTACTATACGGATCCATAGTATAAGTAGTAGTAGTAGTAGTAGTTAGAGGAGGAGTAAGTAGTAGTAGTAAGCAGTAGTAGTAGTAGTAGTAAGAATAATAGTAGTAGTAGAAGTAAGTAGTAGTAAGAGTAGTAGTAGGAGTACTTAGTAATAGTAACAGTAGCTGTAGGTGTAGTAATAGTAAGAGGAGTAGTAGTAGTAGGAATAGGAGTAGGAACGGGTCGTAGTAGTAGTTGGAATAGGAGTAGTAGCGGTAGTAGAGGAAAGGGGGACAAAGTGGATATAGCTATGAGGCAAAGCGAATAACGCAATTTACAGTCAACTGAAAACAGAGGGCAGGAAATGTTTGCCCCAGATTATGACGTCACTAGTGAAAGAAGAGAAGGACGTTACTGTTTTGTTTGTACGTGTTGTTGTTTAGACGAGAGATGCGAAAAAAAGAAAATACGCATTTTGCTAAAAAATTCAAGACGTAAGGATTTTGAAATATTTTCTTACTATTCCGTAGAATGTTTGCGAACACACTATGCATGGACAGGGTGGGATCTTACCTTTGTTATCATGTTTGAGAATTATCGTAAATAGGTCGTCCATATGCTGTAGACAGTCTTTTGTCTCATGTGGTAGTGTGGGGCAAAGAGAATAATTTTAGAAGGGGCAAAGCGAATAGCGATTCACTTTGCCCCAAGCATAATGCAGTACTGTTTTAGAACATCTGTTTGGCACTAAATGTGATATTGACGGTACGTATACGTTGCAACGCAGATAATTTGAATATTGAAATTCATATTGAATTTGTTCCGTTAACACTCGCCGAACAAAAACATAGCAGTAGTAACAGCAGTAGTGGTGGTAGTTGTAGTAGAGTAACATCAGTAGTAGTAGTAGTAGTAATTTGGGTTAGGATAGGAATTCAGTTAAATAATCGCAACGGCTATTAACGCAACTTATCCTATATTAAAATATGTAATTCTATACCACTGTTAAGAAACTATTAGTTGATTTTACATCTTTTAAAATGATTTTAATTAACTTCAGTTCTTTGTTTGTTTCTTCGTTTCTATACTTTTTGCCTCGAATCAATTTACGTAAAGTGTTCCATATATGTTCAGTAATAATGACTACAGTGGCGTACGGTGAAATTTTGTTCGGAGAGGGTGGAAGCTTGAGGTCTCTACGTGCAGAGGAACTAACGAGTACCCCTACCAAGGAATGTTTAAAACAGAAGAGTGCGAAGAAGTATAGCAAGTCTACTATGTCTACCGAACCAAGTACGGGTGCAACTTCCGTAAAGGAAGTACCAGAGAAAAGAAGGAAATCTACCATTCAGGGTTCTCCTGCAAGAAGAAATGTTTTGCTGCGGCTATAGCTCTTCCAAGTACATCTGGAATTACAAAGAAAAACATTCAAAATCACCAGAAGGAGACGGTAGTTACCAATGCAAGTTCTGTCATGAATATTATTCAGATCCACTTAATGAAGATTGGATTCAGTGTTCTATTTGTCTGTCATGGTTTCACGAAAACTGTACCGATTATTATAAGGGACAAGACATTTACATTTGTGATTGTGTAAACCAAGCGTGTGATGTGATATTATTTTCAGCCTTAAGCCTTATTGTTTTTTTTTTTTTTTTCAATCTGTTTGCTACTACGTAGATTGTACTCATTAGGGTTACTATAGATTGAAAGAAACTAGATACTAGATGCCTACTTGATAAGAAAAAAAGACTTCTATGGACTTGAGCTTTTTAAACATATTTAGGGATCATGTATATGCAAGCTTTGTCTAGACTTAATTCCATATTTAAATGTGTTAGGCTAATACTCACAAAATATTAAACATTTTAATCTTCTGGTAGGTAAAGCAGTTCATTTAGGTGTCATTCTTTTATTATCTTAGACTGTATACACATAGATTGTTCTTCTATACGATTTCTATTTTGCATATCTGTATTAAACCCTGACTTTTAATATGAGTTTTTGCTTATTCACTTTGCCCCACTATCATGATTCGCTTTGCCCCACCGGTGGGGCAAAGTGAATAAATTGCAGTAGTTCAGTAATTAAGCAATATCATTTATGTATATGCAATCCTTGTTACTATTGTATTGTTATTTGAAAGTTTAATAATCATAAAATATTTCCTCAAAACTTTGGTTTCCTAGTCTTAATTTTAGTTGCCATTTGGGGCCCTTGAAGTTAAGTGATCCGCTTTGCCCTCCTTTCCTATAGTAGTAGTAGTAGTAGTAGTAGCAGCAGTAGTGGGAATGGATTAGAAGCCCCGATGGGGATGGTTGGGTTCTGTTTTCGATACAAAATGGGGAAGTTACAGACCTGCCAAAATTTTATGGCAGCTTATTGAAAATTACGTGCATTTCAGGTTCGACTTTTTAATTTCTATATTTCCACATAAATACGCATCTCAGATGTAAGTGCACGCCATATTTGCATTACTTATACACTACTTTATTAAAACATTAGAAATTTCTTCTGTAAATTTTAAAATCTATGGATCTGTATAGTATAACTGCACCGTTAAAAGTCCTTTGTATCATAATAACCATATGCGAAAACGGGCTTTAGAAGAAATAGTGACTGAAATTTTTTTTTTTTTAAGCCATAATTGCGCTCTTCTCCAGTGATTTGATTTCTACGTCACGACAAAATGCTTATCAACATGCTACCATGAGAAAGCACAATATACTTTTCATGCCATAGAATATTATACGAGATTTTTGGCAGCACATCTGCTACGATAAATGCTTTCGTCTAAAACTGGCATAAGGTTGGTTGGCCCTCTGTCTTCTGCTCGCTCGCGTGGTCTTGTGCAAAGTTGTTAGAAATCATCGTTCACCGGCCAGGGTATAGTAAACAGACAACCTTCACTCTACCACGGCTGAATGCAGACTGATCTACTGCGCAGTCTCTGTGCAGAGGTATAGCACTGTCCATCACTACTTCACACACAGTGACCAATCGGAGGTTACTTTCGGAACGTGCCTCGTAATTAAGCACAATTTTAATCTAATGTATACAGCGGCCAAAAGCTTCGAACAACTAATATTTTGTAAGTAAGAAGTAATTAATTTATTAATTGACCGTTGTTAACAATTCTAAGGCAAAAAAACTTTATTTTGTTCTTAAAGAATAATGATTATGTATTAACTGTTGAAATGACTTACAAAAGAAAACACTAATTTTGTTTCCTGATGCTTACAAATTACTTTCTTTACAATATTGCTGCTGTTGCGCTGACTAATAAGTTTACATTACGCATAAGTAATTGTGATTCTTGTATGCGGAATGTCGCCTAGATTTTGACCTTTCAAATCGGTGACTAAATCACTTGAACTTAATATTTGCATACAATGAGTCATGAATTGTGGTGTGCTCTGTACTTTTTATACTGTTGTCAGCAAATTTATTACAGAAATGTGCACTACATTTTTTTTTTCCGTTAGCATTTGGGGCATAATCCTCAAAAAGCGACAAATTTCTAGTATTAATTTAAATATCTTTACCATCACCTTCCTGTGTCGATCCTAATTCATGAACTAAGTGTTCTTAACTACCTTTCCAACAGGAGTATAGTACATGGAGTTCTCTTAGTTTCCCTAGGTTCCCATTTATAATTTTGATAATCCGTCTGAAAAGTAATTATTGCTTTGCTGATTTCTTTCAACATAATGTTTTATATTTACGAATGATGTTCTTTGCACTTTAATTTTATAACGTTACTAACTTTCAACTATACGAGGGTCACTACGAAAGTTTTGAGAAGTTATTATCAATTTAACACTTATATTTTCTCAAAGTATTCACCATTACACTGTACACACTTTTGCATCCTCGAAAACCACTTTTGGAAGCAGTGTTGCCAGTCTTTTCCTTCAAGTGTTGACAGTTCATTCTCGTAAGCCATTACAGCTTCTTCAGGGCTGCAGAATCTCTTCCCACGCATACGATCTTTGATCCTGGGAATCAGAAGAAAATCACACGGGGCCAAGTCAGGGCTGTACGGTGGATGAGTCATAAGTTTGACCTCCGTAGATTCTAAAAATTGAATTGTGATGTTGGCCGTGTGTGCGGACGCGTTGCCATGATGAAGCAGGATTCCACGCAATCTAGTTCTTGGACGCCGTTCCAGAAGCTTCTGGAACACTTTTGCTAGGCAAACAGTGGTGTACCTCTGAGCAGTAACAGCCCTTTGTTCTTCAAGTAGAACAGTTGCAACATGGCCAGATTTGGAGAAGAAAGTTGCGACCATCTTCTTCCCCACACTTCACGGTCGCTTCACTTTCGTGGGTGGATTTTCGTCTGGAAAGATCCAAACTGTAGACTGGCGTTTATTTTTAGGGTCAAATTGATAAATCCAAGTCTCATCACCAGTAACAATGTCAGAGACGCGTCGAGAATTGCCTCCATCAGATCTTGCAAGCATTTCTTCACACCATTTCACACGCATGCGCTTCTGGTGTTCAGTTCAAGTGTGAGGCACCCAACGAGATGAAACCTTCCTGAGCCGAATATGATCATGAAGAATTTTTGTTACTGCTGGCGATCCAATGTTCACTGTAGATTCAATGTCTATGAAAGTTGTTCGAGGATTTTCTCGAATCATTTGTTCCACAGCGGCAATGTTCTCATCTGACACAGCTATTGCCGGACGTCCAGCTCTCTCTCTTCATCTTTAAGGGAGTTCCGGCCTCTTCTGAATTTACCAAACCACCGAAAAATCTGAGCAAGGTCCCCAAATGCCCCCTGCAAACGGTCAAGGCTTTGTGTCTCGTACAAACCACTTTTGAAATCGTAAAGGACCATTGCCCGAAAATGTTCCCTTTCGAGCTCCATTCTAGACAGCCGAATACTGCTCACATCAACAAACAAGTGAAGGCGATACGGCCACGCCGATAAGCGAGGCGAGTTGAAACTTGCTTCGCTTCTTCGCTCTGGATACCACTACCGAACGCAATTGTTAAAATTCAAATACTGTGCCACAACAATGCGTATCTCAAAACTTTCGTAGTGACCCTCGTATTAAATTTGGACTTTCTAATATGAACTGCTATTCAAGTATTCATACTACTCCGGCAGAATACTAAATTTTCCAGGCTCTCCAAAGAACGTTCTCGGAGTTTGTTTTACCCACTTGTTCAAAATACGATCGTGTCATTTAAGTTACGAAGTTGTATACCACGCAGATGCTCATAATTTCTTTCTAGAATTGAAGAGATACTCAGAGGTAGGTAAGTTGAATAAGGTGGATGTGGGAATATTGCCCAGCGTAATCTTTTGTGAACTTCCATCATTTGGCAGGCAGTGTATCGTCTTGTCACGTTGCACAGTATAGTTATGGAGCTTTTCATGCAATGCTGGATTAACCCATCTCGAGGCCCGCCCGGGTCTAGAAAAAATGTGGCCTCCTGCTGACTTCACCTAATACATTTATGTGAAAGTACAATAGAAAAGTTAAGGGAATATGTTTAATATGCTTCGTCATATTTTATTTTATGATGATTGTATCTTCATGATTCCTTTTACATAATCAGTTGAGATTTTGATCCGAGTGGAGACCCCTATCCACTTGAAGGCCCGGGGCTATATCTCCTAAGCCTCCCTTTAACCCGGCCCTGTTTTCATGCCAGTGTTCAATGAAAATTCGTTGTAATGAACCGGAGGAAAGTGTGTAATTGTGGTTTTCTTTGTAGGTAATCCATAGGGACTATCCCATGACAGTCACAAAATACTATAATCGTTATCTTAGCAACAAAAGCAACATAATTTTCTTTAAGTGGGTGTCATTTTAACCGTCACTTTTTGGAGGGGTTTTTGGTTTCCGAATTGAAGTATGGGATCTTTGTTCTACAGTTAATTTGCCGTTGCCACATTCGGTCAGCATCACTTGAAGTTCACGGAGAGTGTCAGGTTTCTTTGCATTTTCTTCGATTCCAATAGGTTGGGTACACAAAGACCTAAAACTTGTCGACTAACGAACAACCGTGTAAAATCACATGAAGCTGCATGAATGATTTTACTCACGTTGACCTTCCTAATAAATATTTGACAGTTTTCTGCAGGAGATTCTCCATAGTAGCGATATTCACGCCATTTACAAAAGGTTTTGGACACCCATTACGTGAATCATCTTCAAGAGATGTTTTTCCAGCTTTTAGGTCGATCAGTGCATTGATAAAGCGTACCTGCTAGAACTGTGAAGAGAGATCCTAATGGTCATCACCTCTTGCTGGCAGTTCGTTCTGGGTTGTAGTTTATACAGATCCGTTACATGCTTGTAGTCATTGAACGATTGAGATGTCTTAACACCCTGTTTGCACTGGAACGGAATAATAGCTTTTTAAGAATTAACCACGTTTCTCACATTTTTAAAATTAGCATTCAAAATTAAACTGGGGGTCGTCGATTGATAATGGTTAGAAAAACATCTCGCTACTTGTTTGTACTGTTACATACTTCGAAAGAGTTAAACTAGTAAAGAAATGAAGAAAATTATATTGTGCTACATGAATTACTTAAAGGGAACAGTGAATTCATAAATTAAACGAATGGCGGTTACAATGTCTTATTGTCGTGAATGACATATTTTGTTGATGAAAGAATTGGCTTACAACGGTAGTATAGTGGACACTTTTCGTAACAATTAAACTGTGGATATTTAAGTGTTGTGTTGGACACCTGACACAATACAACAGAATTACGTAATAAATAATGTATAAATTTAAAAATGGAATGAAATCTTTGAGTTTTACGTCCCACGGTTATGCCGGTTAGGCTAAAGGAGACGGTGATGGTGAGAGATGAGTGAAATGGTGGAATGAAGAAAGTGGGAGGAAACGGGAGAACCCCGAGAAAACCCACGAGCACGGTGTTTGTCCACCACAAAGTTCACTTGGCGGGGGCTGGGATCGAACCCGGGACCCCAAGCACCAGAGGTGAACGCTCTACCACTGAGCCACCGCGCCCCCCATGTATAAATTTACTCAATACAGAATTAAACTGAATATTTTAGGCATTCAAATTTGCCTGTCACTTTTACAGATCTCCCAAAATCATGTCATATGCAAATAGACATTTAAGTTCTCTCATATTATAGTTTACCTATTGCAGGTGAAGTTTAGCTTTGACTAGTCAGTGTTCTTTCTTTCTGTATTTGAAGTTTTTATGGTCGTGGAAACTTCTTGGAGACTCCTCCATTGCGACTTGGAGATTTGGTGCAGGATGATTTTTGGGTTGAAAACCATGTCATTTTATATGAATTATTGTCCTTGTTTGTTTCAGCTATTTTTCCGTTCTAATTCGCTAAAAGGTCATTATATTGTATTTTAAAGTTTACAAAATCTTAGGAAAGTCCTAATGACAAACATATTGTTATCTAATGATGAAAAAATATGAAGTATTTTGAAGTCTAAATCACCCCAAGGTTTGCTTTCAATTTTTCATTATTTTATCCGAAATGTTAATTACTTTTATCTACTGACAACATTGTTATATTACTACAGGTGCTTTTGACTCTGCAAACACCTTGCTTCTACTTCCAACGATTTAAGAAAGATACCAAATCCTGTCTATGTGATTTAAAAAAATAATACATATTATGCACGTATACAAAATTTAAGATATTACAAAAATGTTAGTTCCGTTTCACCCACAGAATTGATATTATTTTTTAAAATTCATATTTCGTGATTTCATTACAGTACAAACATGGAGGTTTTACTTATCAGCAATACAGAAATTTTCAAAACTGTAGAAATGTCTCTCATGTACATAAGTGCGCTTACTTTATTTAATTAGACTTTTATTCTTTCTGTTACAGGTAAGATGTCGACCTAAAATGTCAAACAAGTTGGAAGGTCTCTGTACCTCTGTAAGTATAAAGTAAACTTGAGCGTGTATACTACTTAACATTTTACGCTAACATTCTAGTACCTTGATCGTCTGAAATAAATTGAGAAGTAATGTAACGTACAATACAGGGAAAATTCCATTGATGTGCCGACATCTGCGGGAAGGCACGTACAAATGCACTGCATATGTCACCTACATGGAGACTTTGTGCTACATACAATAAAGTCATGAAGGATTATAAAGATGTATCTACATTTCATTGACCTGAAAAGTCATTCAAAAAAATTAACATTGAGTGTTCTGTTTTAAAAAAGTTTAAGTAAAATGTATTATTTTAATTTAATCTGTATTCAAGCATCAATTTTTATATTCAAGTTTTACGTTATTTATGTCTAACGTATGTAGACACTGTAATTGGGCAATAGTGCACGTTGTGTCAGTAAGTAAATAAATATTTCCGAATATATTATGTGCTACCTTCATATATTATCGTAATGAAGTTATTGCATATAATAACTTATATGCAAATTATGAAAAGCAGACATGAGTAATGCATTTTATCCCGTCGCGTGGTCTCGAAATTGAATATTTTTTCTGGATTTAAAAAAAAATAAATTTATTAGAATGGAAACAGATTATATAGGCAATAAAGAAAACTCCAATCGAAGCTTTTTTTTTCTATGCTATCAACACAAATGTTTGAATATAATTTCTTGTTTTAAATATGCATTTTACTTAGAGTAATATTGTTACATATGAAATATGGAGCACGTCCGCCTAGTTTGAAAATGATACAAAATTTGTTTTATATTTGATTCATTTTCTTGTAAAATCAAGATACGTGTATAAACTGTGTACACTAAGAATTTTAAATTTCTTGGATATATTGTAGTAGTAGTTGACTGTTTTCTGAAAATCCAAGAAACTAACTTATTTTCTCAATTTGGAAGTTCCTTTTCTTTAGTAAAAAGTGTTAGAAAGGCACCATTTGCATTCTATAGCTATAAGGTAACATTACATCACCTTCAAAACGAGGTATTACTTATATATTTTTGTGATACTGAGTGAGTCAGCAATGTATTTCTTTATAAACCCACGTAATTTACAATAAAATGGGAGCTGTCCGGACAGGTTAAATATTATAAACATAGTGAATGCTCTTCTTTAAATGGATACAGACTCTATAATTTATTCTCGGATATTTATTGCACTGACGGTGAGTCGTATGCGTATGAAACTGTATTAAAATCGATGGCTAGCTCGCTTCGCGTTTGAGATGAGTTTTGTTTAGAGTGAAATTTAGTATACGAAGAATTTAAATTGTATGGTCTGAGACATAAGAAAGTAAAATAATGAAATTATAGTTTATACATAAAGTATGTTATTTTCATCAGTCGATGTTTGTAAAGCACCGCCTGTGATAGACTTTATATTTAGAGTAAATGATTAAAAAGATGAGGTAATCAGTGGCAACTCTTGAGTTATACAAGAGAGAAATCATCGCTTCATGCCAAAGGGAATATAACTTAACTGACGTATTAATTTTTTTATAGTAGTTGTATTTTTCTACATATGTAAATGTCATTTTCTGTATTAATATATAATAAAAGTTAAGGCCTTGTTATGCCAACGTATCTCCTTTACTGAATTACTAACACAGGAATGCATTTACAGAAACATTTCAGACGCAAGTCAGTTTAAAATTTAACTCAAGAGTTATTCATTTATTCCCTATATGCTAGAAAAAAAAAAAAGTGAATACATCAGATGTTAATAAATTTCAATATTGTGAAGATCTGTATTAAGAATGTTCAATTCTCCTTTAGCGTAACCGGCATAAGCGTACGACGTAAAACTTAAAACACTCAAAGAAGGTTCAACATTACTCGAATTAAGAAAGTATGTTGGTTTTTCGTTCATAATCTGTATATAGGCATTATATTTGCTAAAAGACAATCCTGATAAAATTCCATTGCATCGCTTCTTGCCGGGTACTGAACGCTGCAAACGTAGAACGTTCCTTTCTTTCTGTTAACCGTGGAATCAGTGTGCTGTTTATTTTCAGCGCGCAAAGTAGTCGAACAAGTTGTTCCCTACCAGTAAAACATAAATGTGCAGATTCCGCAATATAGGATATTTACGTATAGATTACAACTCTTCTGATTTCTCTCTTCGTTTCTGAGGAGTGTACAAAAAAGAAAAGTCAGTCACATTGAGAGTGTGACTAATATAAAGTGACCCAAAAGTAGATATACACACCCTGCATTGATCAAGTATAACATTCTAGTTTATAGGTGTATTTGCCTCGGCTCTTCCGAGCTTAAGATGTAAGTAAAAACATATTAAGAAGGGACCGCGGTGGCTCAGTGGTAGAGCGTTCACCTCTGGTGCTTACTGTCCCGGGTTCGATCCCAGCCCCCGCCAAGTGAACTTTGTGGTGGACAAACACCGTGTGTGTGGGTTTTCTCGGGGTTCTCCAGTTTCCTCCCACTTTCTTCATTTCACCATTTCATTCATTACTCATCATCACAGTCTCCTTTAGCCAAACTGGCATAACCGTGGGACGTAAAACTCACAGATTTCATTTCATTTCTCACATTAAGAAGAAATAGTAAAGAAACTAAGTCTACCTGATGGATAACAATAAGAAATTATGTAAAATGCAAGACTATACTGTATACCTACTTTTGGGCCACTCTGTATGGTAACAGGCTTGAGCGAACAAAGGCCTACCCTGAGCGTGTGCACCCTTTTGCAGTGCGTACTACAAGAGCAAGGGAGAATGAAGCAAGTTAGAAAATTTAGACCCAAAACCATATCAAACATTTATGCTATCGCCAAATATGTAATGGACAGCAATGAAAAGTTGGTCTTAATTTTGAAAATAACTAAAATTTATGTTCTGTCGTTCTGTAGTCATGTACAAGTTATATTTCCATATTTATTTGTTTTTTTAAAAAAATTCTTCGTTTCAGTAATTGGAAAGGCCTCGTGATTATATAGTAGAGCCGAACCTGAATGTAGTCTTTTTACATAGTAGTTACTTCAGTGCTGTCGCCGTGTAGATGTCACGGTGACTTATTTATTAACTAATTTTTATAATCTGTTAGTACCAGAGATGACGTGGGTCAATGAAAGCTTGATCTATGACCCACTGACCCACCATCCACTGTAACCCACGACTCACTGTGACCCATTCTGACTCGTGATCCACACCCGTCTCTACTGACTTTACACTTGTAATAAAACAAGATTGTGAAATTATCACCAATCTATTTGAATTTCTATGGCCAGTCGTTTAAGCACCGCACTGTTATAATACCGAGGATCTGATCTTGACGATATAAAATGGTGAAGTGTTCGTCAAGGCCATATTACAAATGAATTTCAATTATAGAATTCAATTTCAATGTAATACAGATACATTAAATTACAGATACTTTTCAGTGGAAAGTAGGGTGAAATTTGAGTCTCAAATCAAGGTAAAATAGGCCAAAGGAAAGGAAAAGAGATTGTAAAACAAACTAGTTTAACCCCTATTGCTATTATGACAAAATATCAATATCCAAAAGTACCTGAAGTTCTTTTTTCACTTAGATATACTCATCATAGGTAAGTAAATAGAAACAAATGAAAAAGGAAGCAAAATGGAGGCTTTAAAGGTAAAACGTAGACATATTCACCAGTATTCAGAAGATGATGTTTACAATACACTGAGTAGAGTGGGTTGGTGTGTCAGAGTAGGTCACGGTGGGTGGTGAGTTGCAGTGGGTCATGTCCTGTTGACCCACGACCCAGTGACCCCACTCCATCTCTGGTTAGTACTGCTGTTCGCAAATAAATGTTGTTTAATAGCAAAATTGTAGATTCCGTAGATTAGTGTGTAAGAATTTACATGCTGTACAGCTCCTATGTGGCACAGTGTTTCCACATTTCTCACTGCGTTTGTTAGGGCAGAAAGGACAGCAAGAAATCACTTTGACCTATGACTTGATCCTATAGTCCAGCCATTTTCAACTGGATGCTCTGAGGTCAGTTTTGTGCTCGTATTCTCAGTAAACTTTTCGCACAGAGTAAGGAGAAGGCAGCAAACCTATCGTTGTTAGAAGGCAGTAGTGACAGGCAAACAATGCGTAATGAGTGGTGGCTTTGCAGAAGCATTATTCGAAGCATTCAGGATTAATCGAACACTGGTAACACGTCTTTTCTTCCATTCTAGAGCTTAGCTCACGAATCTCTGCCGCGATTCTAATTCTTTTTTGAGGTCAAACGCGGGAGAGACTCGTGAGCGAAACCATACCCAACTCATTCCCTCCCCTTCGTTGCACAACCTGTTCTTTTTCTGGCTGTAATCGTAAAAGCCAGGTGCTGCGTCAAAGAACGGCGAATTGGAAAAGATTTCTGTAGTCCATTGGTCACCAAACTTATGAAGCTTTTGAAGTACCGTACCGTTTTTAAATCCTACTGTGAACTACCAACCAAAACAACTACCAACTTTTTTTTTTTAAATGTACATTTGTTTATTGCCTATAAACTTACATTTCTAGTAAATATGAAATCAATTTTAATTACACTGTATATAACAAAAGGAAACTTTAATTTAATTGTACATAATAAAGAAATTGTGGTGTAGTTAGTAATAGTGGAAGTCTATTCCCCAAGATTTAGCGACTTTCACCCCAAATTGGCATCACTGAGTAAGATTAGCCAACCGGGGCGTTAACGCGATGTACCGAAAATGTCTGCGCGATCGACGGTTTGGCGATCACTGATATAATCCATACTTTCTGAAGATGATATACTGTTATAAGTAAGGGCCTATTCCGCGGAACGTATGATGGCCTTCCTTCCACCAAATCCACCGGTTTCAAAGGTTAGTGTAATTTTGGAACAACCCACATATAAATAGTAGTTCCCGACCCTCATATCTTCATATTGTATAAAGATGTACAGCAGAAATCAATGTAACAAGCTTTAACTAGAGTCATTAGGTTAAATTTGGCTGCATAACCTTAGAATAAGATGATACGAATATGCTAAAACTTCGTTTCTTAGTTCGCCGTGTATTAATTTGAATTTTTAATTTTTAATTAATATGTGCACTATTCAGATAATTCCTATCCTCTGTCTTCTGGCTTTTAATTAATTTATACTATTCAGGTGATTCCATTCTCTGGATCTTTCTACCTAATGTGCGGTAAAATGTTTCAAAGGAAGTAGGTCATCTCCTTTATAGAACACTTTTACGTACGTTTTATGGCAAGTGATATTCTTTTTATTTCGTGTATATGAAACTCTCGTGATTTAGTAGTAATTAAAAGAGAACGTAATGAAAGAGAAATAAATATATAGTCATCTTAAAATTTTAACATTCACATTTAAAGATAGAAATATACACCTTTACATTGCAAAATTACATATTGATTAGATCTTCCAGCGAAGAGTGTTTGGTTCGGTTCCAGACGATGCGAGTTTGTACTGCATAACATGACGTTGATTTTCAGTCTACGGGATAGAACTGCAGAATATTAAAGATTCAATAAGAAGGCTGTCTAGAAAGTAACAGACGTTTTGAAATAAAAAAAGTAACAGAATGAATAAGCCAAAATGTATTATATACATTTAAATGGTACATTATGTTTTTTTTATATACATAATCGCCATGCAAATTAAGTCATTATACCGTGTCACAAGTTTTTGAAGTACCAGGCAGAAATCTGCCGGCTGCGATTTCAACCACTGGCTTACATCGGCATGGATTTCGACGTCAGTATCAAAGCGTTGTGTAACGAGCATGTCTTCATCGCTGGGAAGAGGTGATAATCGTGAAACGACAAATTGCATGAATTTTGTCGTTGATTTGCCTTACCACTTCATTCGACACAAGGTGAAGCTTACCACTGCGGTCCTCATCGTGAACATTGGAACGATCATTTTTAAAATCAATGCACCATTGCCTCACTCGGCCTTCTCGTTATTTCATATCCGTACACTTCACACAGTTGGCGATGGATTTCAATTGACTTGTGGTTTTTTGCCAACAAAAAGCTAATCACAGAACGCACCTCAAGAGGCGGGCGGAATTTTCTATTACAGCACACATTGAAACACGTCACAGAAAGCACAGTAAGAGCATCATAGTCCTCACGCTACCGCAGTTGGATGTGTTGACAACCTTCTGACACCAAGATTCGACCTAGCTCCGCCCACTGCCGCGATAGGCCAAAACGTCTGGTACTTTCTGGAGAGCCCTCGTAATAATAATAATAAATTCATATTATTGAAAATTACAATAGCCTATGAGTGTGTATAAGGAAAATAAAATCAATTAGAAGAAATATAGTTTGAGTTTGTTATAAGTAATTTTATTTCTTTTTGTTTGAAACAGCCGTATACACACCTAAGCACTATTGTTTTATAGCTTTAATATAACCTCTTGTTGTAAGTCTTCCCATTTTAAAAAAAAGACTTGAATCCAAAATGGCGGATTTCAAGATGGCGGCCATCAAACCTCTGTTCCCATCATCACTTTTTACTTTTCCCGTCGATTTTCAAACTTATGAAGGTGTCCAAGAACTTTTTACTCACCCTGTATATATTCACTTTGACGGTAGAACCTAGGAGAGGGAAAGGGGGAATTTATATATGAAAATAATTGAACCACCCAATCATCTTGACAAAATTTTCAACATAGATGAGGTTCGGGCCTGGAATTGGTATTTTATCTATTCACTTTGGTGGTAAAACAGGGGAGGGAGAGGAACAAGTTAAAAAATAAATAACACTTAATAACTCTTGAACCAAATGATCAATCTGAATTAAATTTTTAACATAGATGAGGTTCGGGCCTGAGATTATTATTATTTTTTTTTATCATTTCTCTTTGACGGTAGAACTAAGGGATGGGGGAATAGGAGGGGAAATATATAAAAATAAATAAAACATAATAAGTCTTGAACCACCGGACCAATCGCAACCAAATTTACAACCTAGATAAAGTTTGAATTTGAGGTGGTTTTTGTCATATTATTTTGAAGGTGTTACTCAGAGGTGGGCGATGGGAGACACATTTAAAAATGACCGGTACTAATGTTGAATCCAGTTTTCGGGGTTGCTAAGATGAACAATGACACTTCTGACGCCGTTTAAATGCAAATTCGGCCCCACAACGTAGGGGGAGGAGGAGGGGAAAATATGATTGAAATAAAAAATATTAGTGTCAAATACATAGTTTTCAGGGTCGCTGAGATGAAGACTTAATATGTCCGATGCCGCGCCTCGCAACATGGGGAGTGGAGGGGATATAAGTGTCATGGAAAAATGAACGATATCAGTGTGTTTTAGGAATAGTAAAAAACGACTGACTGACGGAACATATTACTATTTTTTTCGTAATTTAACCCAGCGAATCGGATAATTGATACAAGTAAATAAATAAATAAATAATAATCATATCATTTACAGTTTGTTATACGGAAATCAGTATTGAAACCGGAAGTAATAATGAATTTGAACCACTTCCGGTTTTGGTACAGTGTTTCGCATAATTATATGTTTTGAAACGCTCAATCGTTTGCAAAAAGCCGCTTTGTACTGTTTTTTTTTTTTTCGTTTTTGGCAATGAACATTAAAACCAAATGTTCTAGTAGATTTGAACCACTTCCGATTTTGATAGTATTGGTGGATAGCCGTGATATATTATCTTTAGACGGTAAATTGTTTGCAGAAAACTGGTTGTCCCTATGTGTTACAATTTTCGTTTTATGGCGATAAACGTTGAAATCGGAAATGGCTCATTTAAACCGCTCCCGGTTTGAATAGAGAATTACGGAGAAATCGATTGCAGAAAACAACTCGATATCGCGTACTGTTTTTGCTGATACCTGTCGACAAAGAGATGACGGACAAACTCATTTTATGACTTCCGACACTTATGCATAGTATAGTTGGCAACATTGACATTGTACTTTTCCATACATATGAAGCTATTCCTTCCGAATTCACTCCAGCCTAACTTAATAAGTCTTTTGTAATTTCTTCTTTAGTGCTGCCATTCATGGATATTTTCTGTCAGTTAGATGTGGGTATTCATTTCTTCTAATTCATAATTTTCTTTAGTTTTGGACTTCCTTGCGAAGTTATTGAAGATCAGTTTAGTCCCTTCCATAGTCTTTTTCAGCCCAACTTCCTTGCTCTTGAAATTAATTTCTTCTGTCATATCTTGCGGTTCTTTTCTGTTTTGAATCAAATGATGCTATCAGCGAAATAAATATGGGTTCCCGTTTACGTGTATTCTTTTGTTCTTCCAGTTGAGAGATCACAACACATTCAAATATATTTATAAGAAGCTTGGAAGAAACAGTATCCCCCAATAGTACACTCCTCTATATTCTTACAGGCTCTGTATTACCAAATATTGAATATTTGTCCTAGCTCCTTTATACGTATTCAACTTCTAATAAAAGCTTCGATGTCATTTGACTTCAGGGCGTTAATATTGTGGCGGGCCGGCGGTATGCGTTTGCGTAGACCGGCACCCACACAAGAGAGTTTTGTAATTTCCCAAAATACTTCTATTTAGTCAACCAAAGTTTCTGCAAAACACCAACTATAACTCGAGCGGTAAAGTTATACTGGAAACAGGAACTCAGCTAACAAAACAGTCTGAAGAATCTTAGTATTACACGGTAGCGTTGGCCGTGGCCAAGACTTATCTTCTAATGGAAACAATGGAATCGTTATCCTGATTAAGGTTTTATAACCAAACAATCCTTTGGGATATCTCTTGAAACAAAACTCGACAAATATGTTCCTTGCAGTAAGCCTGCAGTTTATTGGCTCTAAGCAAATTACAAGAACCAGAGCCGGGGCGATAGTGTAAGTACTGTGTCTATATATAAGAGAGTTTAACTTACGTGGCGACGTTCCAATAGGTAGTAAAAATAACTCACTGAATGTCACTGAATAAAACAAACTAACTGTAGCACTTTTCACAAATAAAACAAAACTGCACTAGACTGGGAGGGCACGAATCAGTCCTAGTGGGTAGGTAGGTAAGAGGTATACTATTTGATCTACCGGTCTGCGAACAGACATCAAATAGGGTAGGCTACCAGAGGTTAGGAACAGGTTACCGTTTGATCTACCGGTCTGCGAACAGACATCAAACAGGGTAGGTGTAAAGGTTACCGTTTGATCTACCGGTCTGCTAGGCAGACATCAAACAAAGTTGGTTACCAGAAGGAATTAAGGTTACCGTTTGATCTACCGGTCTGCGAACAGACATCAAACAAGGAAGGTGTAAGGGTTTACCGTTTGATCTACCGGTCTGCGAACAGACATCAAACAGGGAGTCACTATTTGATTACCGGTGCGTTTTAGGCCAGCTAAGCAATAAACTTAGAGTCTGTCAAAACACACATCAAATAGGGGTGCGACAGAACTTTAGCCGTCAACTTCCTAAGCTTGCCAGCAGTTTCTGGAGCGAGTCCGGGCTGAAGCGAAACTTGCGGAAGTAGATTGCCAAGTTCGGAAGGAGGTAACTTTAGCCGTCAGTTTCCTAAGCAGACCAGCAATTATGGGAGAACCCTGGCTGAACCGTCTTGCTTTCAGAAACAGATTGCCAAGTTACTGTGAGGATTAGGTAGGGTAGTACTTTGACCGTCAGTTTCCTAAGCCGACCAGCAATTATGGGAGAACCCTGGCTGAGCCATCGAGCTTTCAGAAACAGATTGCCAAGTACTGGGTAAACCAAGGTAGTGAGGTAGGTAACCAAGAGATTGAGTAGGCAGGCCTCCGTAGAGGCAGAGAGGTTTGAAGGCAGAGGGATGGACAACTAGAGACTTCTTCGTGATAAGTTCCTGAACTGAGACGTACCTAACGAATTGCGTACTCCTCGTAGTCTGCACGTCTCTGAGGGGTTCAGGAGAGGGACGTTGTCCGACGAGAGAGGCCAAAACATGCGTTTTTAAGGGCCTCGGTCGGAGGTGCAAGCGGCACCAATTTACGGTCTGTGTGCAAAATAGTAACGTGAGCAAACGTTGCACGAGGACCGTAAGGTCAGAGGTTGAGCATGCGTGGAGATCTAAAAAGTACCTAGGGCGGAGCCCGAGGGGGACCAGTATCCTGAAAAGAAAGATTATTGGCTTTGCACACGATTTCGGGTGCAGATGACCTCGGAAAAGTTCCACTCTGAGGGGTGGAGCGACTAACTATTGGAACGAGCCATGCCATTAACATCTAGATTGGCTAGTACAAGGTGCCTTGGGCGGAGCCAGGCAAAAGATAAGATTTTGTGTGTGCGCATGCGTGTGCGTGTGATGTGTAGTCCTTGAGTTTAGGTGTGTGAGCCCCTTTCTCTGGAAGAATGAGATTACATCGAGATATTACAGAGAATGGTACAAATAGTATCTTAAACTATAAACATATACTAAACATAAAAGATTTCAAGTAATAAACTTGAAAGGTTTTATACATAATGAACTCAAGACCCTTCAACAGTTTATCTTACTCGTTTTCGACCAAAGACACACATATATATTTAATGTTCTGAAGAACGAAAAGAATCTTCTTTCAGAAGCAAAAATGACATTTTAAAGATACACAAACTATATGGGTTTTCTTAACAGTATTCTACCACTAATAATAATAATCTAACTTGTTAAAAGACTACATCAATATAAAAAAAAACTAAGCTTCTGTATCGAACCAGAAGGGGAGAATGTTTATCTTAACTGCGGTTGACCTACAGGTCAGAAAGGGGGAACTCGGTGAAGGCAGACAGGATGTCTGGTTTCCAGCTAGGAAAAAAAAAGAACACTCAACACGAATTTGTATTTTAAAAGAAGTAAATGAAATACGAATTCTGTTGCAGTTTTAAAAAAAAATAAAAAGAAAAGAAATAATTATTCGCAAAAAAATAGTTTGCGAATTTGCGGCACTACAATATCCGTCGAGGTCTTCGCCTAATCGAAAGCCTTCTCCAAGTAAATGAACCAAAGATATACAGAGATATGAAAGCTGTTCATACTAGTTTGATCTTTTGATAGCTTCTTCACTACTTTGAATATGATCTGCTGTAATCACTTCTAAATCCAATCTGTTCTGTGGGACGCGGTGGCTCAGTGTTAGAGCGTTCATCTCTGGTGCGTGGGGTCCCTGGTTCGTTTCCCGCTCACGCCAAGTGAACTTTATGGTGGACGAACACCGTGTGCGTAAGTTTTCTTGGTCTTCTCCCGTTTCCTTCCACTTTCGTCATTCCACCACTTCACTCATTTCTCATCATCACCGTCTACTTTCGCCTAGCCGGCATAAAAGTGAGACGTAAAACTTAAAGATTTCATTTCACTTTATTTTCCAACCTGTTTTCTTCATTAGGTGAGGTCTGTTTCTTTAATCAGAGTGTCAGAACTTTGTAAACACGTGAGAAATTGCAGCGAGGTAGATCTGTAGTTGCTCGTATTCTCGGAAAACAATTTTAATAAATATTTGCGTAAAAATCAATGATGGAAGAAATTGGTGGAATGAGAAGATGGAAGAAAGCGGGAGCGCACTCTCTCTCTCACACACACACACACACACACACACACACACACACACACACACACACACACACACACACACACACACACACACACACACATGTCCAAAACTTAAGCATAATGCAAGAAGTTGCATGTAAAAGGCGGGAAGGTCATCGCGAGCACAGGAGTTTTGGTGGGTATTGCTTGTGAGGAGCATTGAACCGGCTATGGCAAACGTTCCCCAGGCCTCCTATGAGAAAAATCGAGAACTAGTGTCTGGATGCAAAAAAAGTGCCTTCCGTGTGTGCAGTGAGTGCAGTATTGTTGTGAGCGGAAGGTGCTGCTGAGTTGAATGTAGCAAGACATTAATGAAATATGGCGCAAAGACGTCAGTTGGATGCGTTTACCAAAGGTCGAATCATTGGGCGCTTGGAAATAGGTGACACACAGACAGCAGTAGCACGAGCCATCAATGTGCCACAAAGTGTCGTGTCTAGGTTGTGGAAACTGTTTTGCGACACCGGAAACTACCACTGTAGGCCCGGTGGGGAACGTCCACGGGATACAACTCCACAACAGGACCGCTAATTAACCATAATTGCGCCTCGGAACCGGACCCTGCCTGCAAGACAACTGTCAGTGGAGATTGCAGCTGCCTCAGGGATGTGAGTGTCACGCCAGTCTGTGTATCGGAGACTGCGTGCCAGTGGTCTGTATACGTGTTCCACTGACGCAGGCACAAAAAGAGACCGTTTAGTGTTGTCGGGAACATCACCAGTGGACCCCCAACGAATGGAGCCGCGTGCTCTTTACTGATGAATCCTGATACAGTTCCCAGAGTGATTCCCATCGTACTCTGATCTGACGCGAACAGGGAACTCGCTTACATCTCACGAACATTGTGGAACGGCATCGATATGGTGGTAGTGAAGTACTGGTCCGGGCAGGCATTATGATGAATAGTCGTACTGACCTGCACATCTTCGATGCTGGGTCTATAAATGGTCAGAGGTACAGAGACGAGATTCTGCATGCCCATGTGCGGCTTTTCAGGGGCGCAGTGGGCCTACAGTTTCTGCTCATGAATGGCAATGCCCGTCCCCATAGGGCCAAACTGGTGGAAATACCTCGAGACGGAAGACATCCAACGTATCGATTGGCCAGCGCGTTCTCCGATTGAACATGCGTAGGACGCATTAGGAAGACGTGTTGCAACCCGCCAGTCGCCCCCCCCCGGTCACGCCAGGAGCTCTGTACTGCTCTTCGAGAGGAGGGGAATCAGCTACCCCAAGAGCTCTTCAACAACCGGATCTTGAGCATGGAACGACGCTGCCAGACATGCATGACTGTTCGAGGTGACCATATCCCATGCTAACCTGTTTTCGATGCCGCCAGTGCGTTTCAGTGTTTTTGTGATATGTATATTATGGTATCACGTTGTGAGTTTGTGTTTTGTGACCCCTTCTAGCATGTTTTCTTTCCAATTTGGCCTGTCCCGTGTTCATGTGGCCTTTACGTGTGATATGTTGGTATGGTAGTTCCATTTGATGTGCCTTCTTGACGTTCTTCGTCCTCTATGTACTCGAACAGTCATTATGCTTAAATTTTGGACACCTGTGTAATAAATATATGTACAAAATTAAATAAAATTTGTTTTTCTCAGTTTTGTTTCAATCATTCCTCATTGTTCACTGACCGAATGTCTCTTCTCTGCGTATACATGAAAATGTTCATAAATATTAAATCTGAACTCCTTAACAAACCCAATGAACACAAAGGCCTGAGAACTCGGAAAGTCCTGGTAGATATTGTTGACAAGTGAGCGTATCAGGTCCCAAAGCTGGCATATCTGTTATCTATATTGGAGTTCGTTATTCGCCAATACAAGAAGCTTTTCAGCTACTCCACTACACTGGCAATAACCATCGATAAATCTGTGCTTCCTGGGAATCAAAGCAGATATACAATCTATATATATAAAAGAGAACGTACAATTCTTTGTCCGCTCATCACGCTAATACGGCTGAACCAATTTCTTTCATTTTTGGGGGGTTATTAGGATTTGGACCCTAGATGGTTTTTATCATATCACTTTAATTTTTAATTACCAGTGTCTTGAGATAATTGACCATTCAGGTGTCCACAAATCCTTTGTTAGTTCATCATAGGTAAAAATAAACGTATTTATATGCAACCCGCATGACCGTGTCACTCGGCGGGTTAACATAAATGACAGGCGATATACAGCGGAAAATAGCTTGAATCTTCTGTTTAAAATTTTTTAATTGATTTGCTTATTTTTACAGACACTTTTACAATATGCCAGCACCGGGATGACCGCAGCGAAGCGGGGCGGGTTAACATAAATGACAGGCGATATAATGTTAAGATTTACTGCAATCTTCTATGGTTTTTATCATATCACTTGAAAGCGAAAAAGTAAAAATTATCTAAGTAACAAAGTTTATTGCGTTCCGGGGTGACCGCAGCGAAGCGGGGTGAACGCTGCTAGTAAATGTTAAACGTTTCAATACATCTTGACAATCTGACGATTTACTGCGATAAATTTGGCTGATCCTCCGGTAGCAACAAAAGTGAATTGCTTCTCTTGGTTATTATTGTTCCTAATTATTATAATAATCCGTAATTATTTTATTTCTAAAGGAATTCTTAATGACTGAACCTGAAATATCATTTTTGTAAAATAGCAGTAGGCAACAGGATGTTTGGAAACTGTGTTGGAGACAACTTCTTGTCAACAGATACTAACCCGTGTCAATTTAATGGAGGAGGGCGCGATGGCTCAGTGGTAGAGCGTTTTCCTCTGGTGCGTGGGGTCCTTGGTTCGATCCTCGACCAAGTAAGCGTACTTTGGTCATTGTGCATGTGGGTTTTCTCTGGATACTCCCGTTTCCTCCCACTTTCTCATTTCACCAATTCTTCCAGCATCATTCACTGTCTTAATCGTAGTCTCTTTTATTCTAAAGCAGGGGTTTTCAAACTGTGCGGCGCGCCTCCCTGGGGAGGCGCCGAAGGTTGTCAGGGTAGGTGCGATGACTTTAAAAATGACCGTACAAAGAAACATAATGCGACACGCATACTCAAGTTTGTACCCTTCTTCTTTAGTAGTACATAGTGGACTAAGCCTTTGTATCACCTCTGTTCCACATACGATCAGGGATGACCCTATCACCGTTTACTTAAACGTCTAATAATACTTGTTAGATGGCCACTAACGATCTTCTACTGTACTTTATCTCTGTAGAATAGTATGTCGTCCTAAATATGTCTGGAATTTCGCGCGATGACATGAGAACTGAATTTCTCTTTCTCTTAATTTTCTGTTATTTTTGGGTCGATTCTTGAGTTTTAAATCTTCTCTAATGCACTATCACCATTCACAAATAGTCTTATTTGGTTTATTTTCATTGGTCGAAGCCGTCTTGCGTCTTGCCATTTCAAAATATGTGCCGAGATTTAATAAATTGTATGACTCAAAACAAGCTCATACATTCCAGTGACTTTGCTCAACACTTAAATGTGCCAGTTTTTATTATTTAAATTCCTTTTGTGCTCGTATTTTTCGATTTTAATATAAATATCTGACAACCACAATTTATAATTAAAAACACCAGCTAATAACATTAAAAACTGGAGTTAGTGTGTACATGATATATTTCCATTAGTGATTAATGAATGAAACATAGTTTATCATAGTGATAGTCTTTCTTTTAGAGATACATGTATTAATGTGGTTGAGACATTTCATTTTTGACAGGGGAGGCGCGTTCAGATTTTGGTGGTTGAGGGAAGCCTCAATTGCAAAAAGTTTGAAAACTCCTGTCCTAAAGGGATATTCGTGGGACATTACACTGAACTATTTATTATTATTATTATTATTATTATTATTATTATTATTTTAGCCTAATGGAAGAGTCATGGCTGAAAACAGTCTCGAATAAGTGTAAAAATTGTCTCTTTATCACGAAAATTCTCCTTTCGTACGTGGGCATTCTTATTTGAAAACGTGATAACACTAAGGTTGTTGGGCTTCCTTTACTGGGTAACTACAAAACAAAAGTGAAACTGCGTGCAATATTTAGGATGTCCATATGAACACAACGTAAGTTACTGAACAATAACGGAGAGAGGTGTTTGAAGTTCTTTCATTTCTCGATCGGAGAAAGTTTAATGTCACACCACTATTTTATCATCCGCAGGAAACTTTCTTTCTTTAATAACAAAGAAACAAAAAGTGGTTGTTGTATTCTTCCAGCATATAACATTTATCCATATATATATATATATATATATATATATATATAATATAATACGTATGTGTGGATGTGGGTGGAGTTATGATCTCAAAGATTTTTAATCTCGTAAGCTGCACTTTGATGAATGAATACTGTACAAGTTATAATCAAGAAACACTTATCAAGTTCAGGTGGGATAAAAGGCACTTTTCTGTTTTCTCAAGAGAAGGATATGTGTGTGGTTCCATTACGTAATCAGTACATTAACCTACAAGTATGTATAGTATTCAAATGTTTTGTATCAAGACATTTGGCAGATTGAAACTTACGTATGATTATGCGTATTCGATTTAAAAAAATGAACAGTAAAACGTTAGTTTTAGTGAATCTCTTGCAGCAATTATAATTTTTTCTCCAGCCACTTCCTTTTGTCTTTAATATCATAGAGCGTGCGTGGGTTTCCTCGGTGTTCTCCCGTTTCGTCCCACTTTCTTCATTCCACCATTTCATTCATTACTCATCATCATCGTCTCATTTAGCCTAACCGGCATAACCGTGGGAAATAAAACTCAAAGATTTCATTTAATATCATAGATCTGAAGCGTAGAATCTCTGGTTCAATCCCCGGCCAAGTAACTTTGTGGTGGACAGCATCGTTAGGGATGCGCACGAGACGAGTCGAGACAGAATTTTCCTCACAAAATTCGACTCGACACAGCTCTTCCAATAGAGAAGAATACATTTTTCGAGTCGAGACATCACATTTACAGCACAATTCGAGACGAGACAGCCTCAAATCTGGTCTCGTGCGCCTCCCTAAGCATCGTATTCGTGGGTTTTCGCGGGATACTCTAGTTTCTTCCCACATTATCATTCCACCAATTCTTCCATTTTCATTCACTCTCCTTAATCATCCGTCTCCCTTAATCTAAGGCATTATCGTGAGACGTTAAACTGATAGAAAGATTTACTATCATAGTTATTATACACTAGCATATAACTAATTAAGGATTTTGAATATTAGATAAGAAGTAAACGTTATTTCGAAACCGAATAGTCACTACACTAATTTGAAAAGGAACGATTTTTTCTTTTTTAATTACCGATGTAATCCATCAAAATCTAATATATTCCTACCAAGTTATACGAGGCGCATGCAAGTTGTAACACCTCCCGTTTTTTTTTTTTCCAGTACTATTAACGTGTTGTGTTAAAATACGCGAATGCTCGTCGATGCGTGACACGAGATGGCAACACCATGCGACACTCTCACTACTCGAGCAGCAAGGGCAAGAGTGATGACCAAGGATGTTATAAATAGAGGATCTGCTCATACGTATCTTCATCATATGAACTGAATGAAGCCGATAAACAACCGAGCATCGTCTGGTTGGCTACTCTCGTTTCGCCATGATTGTTGGCTCGAAACATTGCGATCTTAGTGGCGCGGAGTGGGCAGAGTAGGTGTAGCGAAGCTGTGACGTATGGCTTCACGATTTTGTTGTATGGGCAGATCCTCTATTTTATAACATCCTTGGTGTGATGACTGTTTCTGATACGATACTCGTCGTTTTCTCCATTTGTGTCGTGTGATACTGCTTGAAATTCATCGCCAGGTGAGTGAGACATGCGATGATTGTGTCATGGATGTGTCTAATGTGCATTGGTGGGTGCGCAAGTTCAAAGAAGGTAGAATGTCGTGCAACAACAAACCAAGCACAAGCCGGTCTAACGACATGATTGAACTAGTAGAAATGTTTTGGACGATCGCCGAATGGATGTGGAACACATCGCTTCAAAAATTGACATTTCCGTGGGATCGATGCACACTGTCGCGAGACCTACTTGCGCGAGGCCGAGGTTGTCTTGGTTTGTTGTGACACGACGTTCTGCTTTTTAGA
Organism: Thermobia domestica; assembly: GCF_964235325.1. Lineage (NCBI taxonomy): Eukaryota > Metazoa > Arthropoda > Insecta > Zygentoma > Lepismatidae > Thermobia > Thermobia domestica. The sequence continues at coordinate 134,480,612 of NC_137471.1, forward strand.
ACTGTTGCACTCATGAACGCACATTGGGACCATCATCACATGTCTCACTCAACTGGCGATGAATTTCAAGCGGTAATGGAGAAAACGAATGATTACATGCTGTTTTTGTAATGAAAACGTGGCAATTTTACGAGTATCATATGTATCAAAAACAGTCACCACTGCCGCTCGAGTTCTGTGCGCCGTACGGTGTTGCCATCTCTGTCACGTTGACAACGAGTTCCCACGTATTTTAAAACAAACAGCACGTTTCTGTAACCAGTTCTTGGGGGGTGGAGGGGTGGAAGAGTTATAACTTCAGTGCACTTCGTAGGTAGCGGTGATTGTATATATATAAATGAAATTGTATGTTGAGGGGGTTCGTTTTCACATTTGATAGATGTAGCGTTTCTCAATATATTGATTCCAAAAGAAGAGTGGAAGCTTTGTTTCGATGTGGTCGAGCTGGTGACTCACTGAACGATAGAAAATGTAACACACAATAATAGTTTGTGGAAACATTGAAAGGAGGTACGTTATTTCCGGTTGAAAGGTGTTTACTCTTTAGTGCAAGCTTTGCATGTCAGGCACACAGAATGAGTATGACCTTTCTTTTCATGTATGATATCCGCTCGTTTTGTTGTGATGGTAATTTTAAGATCAAATTACTGATTACGAAAATGTAACTAGAAATAACTTTACCCTTTCGAAGTTACGAATTTCTTTATGCTTCTCCTAAATTAGTTTCTCTTTTGGTAAAGATTAAACAATCTTTAAGTCAATTCTGTTAGGCAAGAGAAACTTCTTGCAATATTTTAAGTGGATATAGCAGTAACGAGGATTGATGGAAAAGTTTCTCCAAACTACTACTAACCTGGTGCTAATGTTCTATCATAAAATACGGAAATATAAACATTTCTATGTTTAAATTATCCTTAATTGTTTGTTTTCATATATTCGTTTATTTTTCACAGTAGTTTAAAGTAGTAGTTCAGTGTGAGAACTGAAAATTTCTCGAATATTTTCTGCAAGTGAATAATATTTTGTGATTTCAAACATACAAGGTGGCCAGAAAATCCATTTATACCCGAACTAAATGTGTGTAACAAAGTAAAATGATAAAATATTTAAGAATTGAACCTCCACCCTGATCATTGATATGGCAGCAATGCTTCTCACGTGAATTGCCACGTTATTGCCGTATAACTGCCGTATGACTGCCTGTGCCCATGTGATGAAACTCGCGGGCGCGGCGGATTGTGATTGTCAACACAGACTATGGGAAATGCTGCTTGATCTCTTGCACCGCAGTCGTAGGACAGTTCTGAGTGACAATCTGCTTTAATGCTCGGGACTTGTCACTGAGGGTTTTCTTCCTACCTCTGTTCTTCTTGGTTGATGTGGTTTTGCGGCGGTGGCGTCATCACCTTGAACACGCTTTAAAGTGACGTATATGTGGAAAATGTTTAAAATGATTGTCGTTACGTATATTATTATAGTGGTAATCTTTGGTAGTTGAATTTTCAAGTTCTTGTAATTACATAATTTTACTCAGTGTTGCAAACTTTACTAATATTCGTCATATCTCTGGAGCGGTTTGACCTATAAAACTGCTGGAAATGACATTATTATTATTTCGTTTATTAGAAATTAATAACTCTTCAGGTAATGTAATCATCTAAGCAGTGTTTCGAAATAAAAATAGTCAAATTTTTAACCCTAGGGCTCCCAGTGGGGTCCAATGGACCCCAAGACTATGTTTGACAGTTCGTCAGTATTATTTTCCGGGATTCTAAGGGTTAATTCGTTGTATAACTTTTTTTCTAATTATTCGAAATGTATCATATTATATAATCATAATATCTGGCATAAGTTTCGTTAGATATGCATCGCCTCGTTGATCTCAGTTGTGTTGTTACTATTGAAGAGTTTCCTACATTTTGGGTGTTTCTGATACTGCAGGACCTTTACTTGGCAACATTGAATAGTACATGTGGTATTGTCAGTTTTCGTTTCACACGTAAAGTTGAAATGTAGCAACAACGTCATCTTTCTAGAGCCTGTAGTTTCCGAGATTTCATTGTCGAAAGGATTGGCTACAAACATATAAACGTACACAAGCGTATAGTTTAAAAGGACTCCAAAGATGGCAGCACAATTCATTTGCAGTGATTTTGGAGAAAGCTTATTAAAAATACAACGGCTTTGAACAATACTTTTAAAAAGATAAACTTTACGAAAAAGATGTCTTTAAATTATTTATTTAAAGTACACATACTTTAAAATATTTGTCGTTGTTAAACGTGAAATCATAAATAACCATAAGTCAAAGATTTGAAATTAAACGTTAGAGGTTGGAGCTGTGGCGTCTCTCATTTGCGGACCACCTGAAGACTACAGCCCAGAGAGCTACAGTACGGTTCAAAGCCCTTTTACCCATCCTTCTAAGTCCTCAACTAACCTTAGAAACAAAACGGCATGTATATCAGATGTGCATCCTTCCCATCCTGATGTATGCCCATCCCGCATGGCAACATACATTCCCAACACACCTTCGCCACCTTCAGGTGGTCCAAAACAAAGCAGCACGTGCCATCACTGGACACTCAAGGGATACACGTATCCTGCAAATCCATGAAGACCTCGAACTACCGCTACTCCAAGAACTACGAACTCAACATTCAGCCAAATTCTGGAGGAATGTCCGCCAATCAACCAACCCAACAATCAACACAATAGGAACAAGAAATCCACCGCGACAGATGTACCGAATGCCTAAGGACGCACAGTAGTGAAGCACCTCCCAAGACGATAACTCCAGGGATCGGCGACAGTCGCGATCCTAAATCTTACATACGCAGGTGAAAAGAAAAACAACAGTGAAGGAAAAACCACACAGATAGAAGGCATGGGCACTAGCCCGAAACTTCTGAAATCAAACATCCGTCAAGAAAATGCCTGCCTGCCTGCCTGCTTTTATTGCTTTTGTAGCATTTTAATAGATAGATGGAAGCGTGCTTCTAGAATGAAACAAGTGTAGGTAAATTTATAATGAATGAAGTTACCAGCTTTGGAAAGAGTAACAGAAGACTTCTTGGTACGATCTCTCGTATTAGTTTAACCTACTTCCAGTAAAGCACCACAGGACAAGTCATATGGTGAAGGTAAACTGTGATTTGTGTCCTTAGAAGGTAAATAATTAGTTGGTAGACTGTGCTTTTAAGAGTTCATAATGACATTATTATTGTAGATTCCTAAAATCCGACGAAGACAGATAGTGAAACTTACGGTATAATCATAATTAGAGATCGGATGTTAAATAAATTGCCTATGTTTTAATATTAAAGATATGATAAAAAAAATGTTTTTAAGTTTGTATGGGAGGTTATAGTTTCGATTTAGGTCAATTTTATTTTGCCTCTTATTGCCTAAATAATTGTTTTATTGCCTAGTGTTGCTCATTCTTTGCATTTTCTTCAAAATAAGACTTCATTGAGAATATGTATGTAATATTCAACCTTCGTAAGAAGATATTAATAAACAGGTATGTTTCTATATTCTTTGAGCATTATTTAAGACTTGATTTTTATTTTTTAATTGTATAGAGTATGTATCTTCATTATTTGCCAGGTTTTTAACGCCTAAACATCTGGTCTCTAATTGTAATATTGCTAGGATAATGTAAATTGATAGTCATTTAGACAAGTAATCATCTGCAAATTTGACTAATTAGATAACGCTCTTAATAATAGTGTGTAACACCTCCGCTACGTAAGAAAAGAAAAAGGAAAAGTTACATTTAACTGAAATATACGGCACTAGAAATAGGGCAAGAAATATAGATAAAGGTAGTCGCTGAGAATACAGTAGCTGAAAGACATGAGAACGTATCAGTTGCAACAATGTTTTCGTTACTTAAAAGTTGCAATATCAGCATCTACGATCTCTCATGCACACACATGTTACATAAATGTTAAGTTCTGTAAACTGAGACAAACAATAAAAACATCACAGTAGTTTGTAAAATGCTCCGTCTTTTATGTTACATAAAAAATCGATGAAGGACAAGGTGAAAATCTCCAGTAATAATAATAATAATAATAATAATAATAATATAATAATAATAATACTAATAATATATGCACATTATCAGTAAGGTGAGTAGTAGAAACACTGATAATCTACTTTCTGACTTTTAACCCTTTGGGGATTTTATGGTACAATTTGTACCATACGCGTTTTTCATGGTACATTGCGTTATCTCTCTCCTATTTGAGCTTTTTCATCCGTTTTTTTTTTTCAAGTACAGAGGCATTGTAGAAGACATTACGTATGGTTTCACACCTTCCTGCGTCCAGACATAGGAGGTGATGACGTCATAACTCTAAAATATATTTTTTCATTTATTAAGCCTATGTTCAATATTTTTTGGCGCGCTTATTTTTGCACGTAGAAGATTGAAATTTTGCACAAACATTCAGTCTATCGAGTAGTATTTACCAGATTTTTTTCCTTCAGATTTGTGAGTTAAAATAAGGAGGGAAGCAGGGGGTCAAAGGGTTGAAAAAAGGGATATTTTTACCCCCAAAATTCCTTTCTTCGGGATTTTTCCGCCTTTTGTACATGATAGAGACACGTGAGTCATACCGTCTGAAAGGTAATTTTATTCTGAAGAGAATGATGTGCAAAACATGACCCTAGGGTAATTAGGGATGTCTCAGGGATTTTTTAAAATCCCTCTGTATACGGGAATATGGTACATTGTCGGTATATATATATATTTTGGTGGGCTTACTTTTGTACCTAGAAGATTGAAATTGTGCATAAACATTCGGCCTACCTAGTAGTATTTATCAGATTTTTTTCAGATCTCTGCGTTAAAACAGGGGGGTCCAGAGGGGCTAAAAGTTGAAAAACGGGACATTTAGACCCAAAAAATCCCTTTCTTCGGGATTTTCCCGCCTTATATATATGATGGAGACACGTGAGTCATACCGTCTGAAAGCCAGTTTTATTCTGAAGAGAATGATGTGCAAAACATGACCCTAGGGTAATTAGGGATATGTCAGGGCATTTTTATCAAAATACACTTCTGTATAGGGGAATATGGGGCAATGTCGGTATATATATTTTATGGCGCGCTTATTTTTGTACCTAGAAGATTGAAATTGTGCACAAACATTCAGTCCACCGAGTAGTATTTAACAGATTTTTTTCCGGATTTATGCGTTAAAACAGGGGGGTCCAGAGGGGCTAAAATTTGAAAAAAGGGATATTTAGACCCAAAAAATCCCCTTTTTCGGGAATTTCCCGCCTTAGATACATGATGGAGACATGTGAATGGTACCGCCTGAAAGACAAGTTCTATTCTGAAGAGAATGATGGGCGAAACATGACCCTAGGGTAATTCGAGATGTCTCAGGAATGTTTTTCCCTGAGATAGTTTTTTTTTTTTTGGTAATTTAGGGCATTGTGGGAATTCTTCATAAAATTTCTCCCGCCATTACTATTCAAGATTGAAACTTGAAATTTGGCGCACACATTCAGTATACCAAGTACTATTTATCAGAGTTTTTTAGATGGCTACGTTCACACAGGGCCTCTCCAGGACGGGCCAAAGTGCGAGAAAAAAATTCCCCTCCGAAATTTTCTCTTTGACATTTTTCCCGCTTCTAGTATATGGTATGAGCACGCAATTGGTACCATTTGAAAGCCAGCTCTATTCTGAAGATAATGAGGTATAAATCATGATCCTAGGGTAAATAGTGACGATGCAGTAGCTATTTGACTAAAAGTCTAAAAAATAGGCCAAAAAGCCGAAATCTGGAAAGGGTTAAGACTTTTTTTTTTTAAGTGATACTTTTTTCCTGCTTTTCGGGATGAATACTAGAACTACCTTTCAAGTAAAGGCCTGGCCGACGTCCTTATCCATTATTGTTCTTGGTTTATTTTTATCGACGACTTCTTTGACATAATGGCACACATTTCTCCAAATTCATAATTTTTGCTGGTGTAGTACAACGAAGAAACAATAAAGCAGTGGTTCCCATTAAGTATATCGCGGAAGATTAAAATTTAAAAATTATAAAGCGTCTAATAAGTAGTTAAAATCCGTTTTGAGACACTTGTCAGTCAGCGTGTTCAGCAGCAGCAACATTGCTCAGTACTACATAGTCAATACTTTATAGAAATAGTCTTACACAACATAACGAGACACACACAGTACAGGCAAGAAAATTTCGTGAATTTAATTTTAAATACTTTCAGTTCACTAGTGGAAACTAACTTGTAAATATATGTATATTTGTTAATTAGGGAACTTTTAATTAACCCTTTCGAGACCGGGTTGCCAAAGTAGCCCCTAAGGTAGGGCTACTTTCTTAATCCTCTCCTGTGTGTATACTAATTACCGGGATGATTTTTCTATGCTAAGTATGGTTGGATTATAGTTTATCCTGATGGTATTTTTTTCCTAAGTGTCGAATTTCCCTCTCAAATTTGATCCCAAAATAAAAAAATTCGAGAATTTTCAAATTTCCAGTTTCCTTTTCTATTTTTTAAAAAATATAACAGTTTTAGAGAGATCTGCCTAGGACTTGTCAGGTATATACCCTATATGAATACCTAATTTTTAAGACCAATTTGAATAACTCAAAATCAGTGTTGCCAACTAGGGAAATTAAAAGTTTCCTATTTTTCGATCTAAATTTTCGAAATTCATGTTTATAAATGCGTACCTATTCGTACGAACGCATGTCAGCTTACGCTAGTCGAACATCTCTCCTTGCTGAAAAAAAGCAAGTACAGATTGTTACAAGTGGGTAATTAGCGGGCGCACGAAAAATTCGAATTTCAGTTCTAAACCTTGATTTTTTTTTTTTACTTTTCTGTTTACCATAATCTATTTTTTTTAAAATTACAAGCTTCGTTTCTGAGATATCGACATGATACTTAGGATATATTAGTGGTGTTCCAAAGTTTATATTAAGATACTTTGCTTCTGTCTAGTAGCAGAGTTTCCAGCCATAGAAAATCTTAATTCCCTGTTTTAGAAGGAAAAAATTCGGAAAAATCCCCTTTTCCCCTCTTGTTGGCTACATTTCCGTCTTTGCCCTACAACACGTACCATAAAAAAGTTTCAATGGGATAATTGAGGGAAGTACAGTTGAAGTTTATAGTAGACCTTGTTCTCTAAGTGGAAAGATAATTGCTAGTTTTTTAAAAAAGGTAGAATGAGATTCTTTTTAATGACATGCTTAGTTTATTAGATATAATCATGATACTTATAGGATATATTAGCGGTGTATCAAAGTTTAACATAGTTTCAACTTGTCTGGTAACAGTGTTTCCAGCTACGTAAAATTTTAATTCCTGATTGTAGGTGAAAAATTCGGAAAATATCCCACTTTTGCTTCTATAATTTCGCTTTTGTTGGCCATATTGGAACGAACGTACCAGTATCTGAAAGCCTCGTGTTTGGTCAACACAGCGCACCATAGAAAGTTTCAATAGAACCATTGGGGAGGCTGCAGCACCTGTATAACTGTTGGTTTTTGCTTCTGAGGGGGAAAAAGTGTAAACATTTGGTATGTAGGATGTGAGAGATTTTTTCTTTCTGTCTTTGTATAGCAACCAACGACTTTCCGTTTTGACTGTGCATTGTGGACACACCAAAGAATTTTTTAAGGTGACGTGAACTCATGTGCAACAGTGGTGCCAGCTCCAAATCTTAAAATTTGGTTAAGGAATTTTTTTGTAAATTTTCATTCCTACATTTTTCTTAATTTCCCTCTGGTTGGCAACACTGCAATCAAACTTACGCCATAAAATTGCTACATCCTTCTTCTAAAAAACAAGGTCTTAACCATATCAATCGTGTAAATAGTCTTCGAGTTATAATTCATTAACTGAAAGTCTACGAAAACGCCAAAAATGAGTCTGAAAAGGGTTAAGTCATTACCAACTTTTTCCAGTATATAAATTTCAGTTACAAACTACCGAAAAAAATCAGAAATTAGTAAAAAAAATATTAATGTAATTTATAGGGCTGAAATTTGCTTGCCTATAAAATGTGGTATGTTTTGTCATTTTCGTATAATTTATCTTATCTTAATAATGCGTAGTAACAATAGAAACAAGTCGTGGTGGACTTTCAGTAATTTGTGTCGTCAGTCAAAAAAAAAAAAAAAATGTTAGAAACCACTCCTATAGAGCATCAGCATTAACAAAAAATGCAAAAAGAAAATTACATTCAAACTTCTTTAGAATGAAAGTGATTCAACTTTGCTCTCTTGTTGAGAACTCTTTAAGTAGTTGTTGTTTTCGTAGACTCAGGTAATCAGCAGTCCTCGATTGCTATAAGATAATTCTTCTCTTCAGTAAATGTTTTTTTTTTTTTAAACGTGGTTTATCAATCAGATTTATTGTAAGAGAAATTACAATGATTGATTCTTCTTGGGTCCCTGGTTCGATTCTAGTTCGCGCCGTGTGGACTTTGCGGTGGACAAACGCCGTGCTCGTGGGTTTTCACGGGGTTCTCCTGTTTTCTTCCACTTTCTTCATTCCATCATTCATTCATTTCTCATCATCACAGTCTCCTTTAGCCTAACCAGCCTAACCATGGGACGTAAAACTTAGATTTCATTTGTTCTTGACCAGGAGTATATACTTACTTTAGTTTAGTCTAGTGCGTGCAAGCTAATGGAACTTTACGCTTCTTTGAAGTAATACATCAATAGTTGAACATCTGACGAACATACGAGGCACGTCCAGGAAATGTACTAGATTTTTGTAAGTTTTAAAAAATGTACTTAAAACTTTTATGTGATTGTATCAGTCCATATGTGAACTATTTTTCCATTTAGTCACCATTCCTCTCGATGTACTTGGCGAGACTAGGGATTGATTTTTTTATGACTTGGTCAAAGAAGTCTGTCGCCATCTCTTCTGCCCAATTCTTCATCTTCACTTCCTCGTCAGTACCCATGTGCATCTTCAAGGAAGTGAACAGATGATAGTCTGAAGGTGCCAGGTCAGGAGAATGCACATATCAGTGAAAATCGACGTCTTCCACTCCTTTGCTCATCATCCACATCACTACGACCATTTAAACACACTTGTACAATTCATAATTCCTTCGCCAGAGACTGTTTTGATCTCATTAAAAGGTTCAGACGAAGGATTTCCCTTCACAACGAGGTAACGGATCTGCGAATCTCGCACTTGGTGGCAGATTTTATTGACTTCTTTCACGGGAGACGTTGCTGTGGCCACAGCTTCGGTCGTACTGACGCGTGATTGGGGTAGGTGCAAAGAGTACGAACTAAGTTACACGGCAGTGTGACCAACATAGCAATAACAAATTCCCTCTGCCCGCAAGGGCCTTAGTTCACTTTATTTTGTGGACGAGCCTCGTAGTTTATTCTTGTTGAGTTTGAGAGAAATTTACATACACTTACAGCCGGATTTAATCATTTGCCACAGTAGGCCGAAAAGTGAACTTCAAAATTTTATCATGAAAATGAACTCAGATAAAGACATATGCAATCCGTAAATCTTAAATGTTTTGATGGTTGATATTATCCTTACGGGAAACGTACTTTTTATGAAGGAATAAGATACGGATAACTGCCTTTTAAACCCCCGTTAAGTGTGAAGATGTTTGTGAATTGACTCGGTCGAGATAATCGCTGTATCTATCGCGAAAAAGAAAAAAGAAAATCAAAAAGTAGTTTTCGTTCATTATCGTATGGACTAACGGACGTACTAACATTACAGTGTTATAATGCTCACTAGCATCATATTTATTTAGAAAAATAAACCTTTTTTACGCATATCTTTGTTTGAATAAATTTTAACGTATTTTGGTATGATAAGGTGTTATGAGGCGCACATGCATAGGAGCGCTTTACGGGGTTGCGCTGTACACCGGTAAACATTACGCGCCTGCCCTACGCCTCTGTCTACTGTAAGTACATGTTAAAATTGCAGTAAGTACAAGTTAAAAGTGGTGCACTCAACTTTTACCACCAATGATTGAAGTCAATACAATTGTTAAGCGATTATTACCTAGAGCGCTTACTTCGACTTTCCTCTTGTTTTATTTTTATTATTATTATTATTATTATTATTATTATTATTATTATTATTATTATTAGTAGTAGTAGTAGTAGTAGTAGTCAACGTTTGCATCAAGTTTTCGTTCAATGTGCGCTCCCCCAGGCCATATAAATTCGGGTCTGCGTAAACTGTAGGGCACATTTCCTACTGAATTCTTATATATATATATATATATATATATATATATATATATATATATATATATATATATATATATATATATATATATATATAATGTGTTTAAAAACTACACTGACGTTTGAGAGGTGATTCCTGACACCAAGATAAGACGGAAAGTATAAACCAATATGAAAAAATGAACTTTAAATGTCCATAGCTCCAAAAGAGACCTACCGTAGTCAGGTCAAGACTTCACTTCAATATGTGTGCTATCCAAAAATACATGTTTCAGAATCCTAAGGTACTAACACAACAATTTTTATAGAGTCAGTTTGGCTACGGGCATATCATTTGAAGTACTCACTAACTACTTCTATAAAAGTTGTTGCGGAAGTACCATAGGATTCTGAAACATGGATATTTTGTAGGACACATACTAGTTCCTAATTAAAGTTTTAGCCCGACTACGGTAGGTCGCATAGTATTGGAGCTACGGATCTTTAAAGTTAATTTTTTCATACTTTCGGCAGCCTATAATTTCGAAAAGAAGCGTTTGTGTACGCAGATTGATCTATACTTTTTCTTATCTAGGTGTCAGGAATCATCTCTCAAACGTTGTTGGTGTTGCTTTGAAACACCTGTATATAATATAATATAATATAATATATAACCAAACATACTGTCATTTTAACTTCACTGCTGTTCTGTGTGTGTTACACCTTCAGTGTGCGACAAATATTTCAACTGTGAAGAATTTCATTGTTTATATTTTTTTCTACGAAGTGTTATTCAACTCAGTTGAACGTGTATGTAATTCTTTATACGTTTATTTAATATCGAAGAAATGAATTTTAGTTCATTTTGTGTGTTCACAAAACTGAATTATGTATGGGGTATGCTAAACACAGACGTTAACACGTACGTGAAGGGTTCGACGTTAAGAAAGAAAGGTTAAGTCTAGCTACAATTTTTGCTCTATGTTGAAGTCATTGAGCCAAGCTTGTGATTCTAGCCGCAGACGTGCAAACTATTGTGCTGGAAATCACGAAGCGTGAGAACGGCAACATACTTTCACTAGTAATGTCAGCAAGACAGAACTTTCTTTACAGAAACCAAAACAAAAAAATGTATATGAAAAAGAAAAAACAGTGCAACTAGCATATACAGAAATTTGTAAAATCCTTCTCTTTTATATTTTTTCTTGCTGAATTCGAAAAACAAACACACACACACACACACACACACACACACACACACACACACACACACACACACACAAACACACACACAAACACACACACACACACACACACACACACACAGAGAGAGAGAGAGAGAGAGAGAGAGAGAGAGAGAGAGAGAGAGAGAGAAAGTTGAATTTTTACAATGTGAATTCTGTTTGGATTTTTTTTTTTTTTTTATTTGAAGGCTAAATTTAGCGTGGTTCCTTTTAGTTCGAGGCTACTGGGAACTCTTACTTGGCAGGTAGTATGTGTTTTTCTGTATATGTTTTCATGTCATTGTTCATCTTATACTGAACACACACAAACTATTACTAGAAACAAAATTAATCTGGAATTAAGTCGTCAATTCATCAATACCTCAGAACAAGCTTACATACGGCGAAAGACATCATATGCGAGGGATATTTGAAATTATAGAATTACGCTTTACATCTAGTCCTTCTTAAGTTCTGGTTGATCATGCAGTTCCACAAAGTACCGTTAATTTTGCGTTATTCTTGTAGAAATATTCTTGATGTTAAACTACCTATAAGCTTTATAGAAATCTGAACTTCGTAATTATACAATGTGGGCATGTATTAAGGAGCGCGCTCATGGTGTAAGGCCACAAAGTACGGATCCCCTCCACTCCCCCACAAAAAAAAAAAAAAAAACAAAAAACTTCGTAATATTTTAAAAAATATAATATTTGTACTTTGTCTGCACAAGGGTTGCACTCAACAGGATTCGCTCGGACCAAGCTCCATCAAATCTTTCGATTCTGGACCCTCAATCAAATATTTCTGGCTGCGCGCCTGGCGTACACTAAAACATGCTGTGCTAAAGATATTATTCTAAAATATACTAAATATTACGGCAGCATCTCAGAATTGGCAAGTGATATTGCTTTTACAGTATATGAAACAGCTGATGAGTATTAATAAAAAATATAACCATTATGTAAAACGTGTAGTAAAGCGTGATTTTTTTTTTTTTTTTTTAACATATCGTCACCATCCCTTTTATATTGCATCATCCGGCGTTCCTCAAGGATCTAAGTTAGATCCTTCATATTACTCGTACTTTTCATTAACAACTTGCCATCTACCGTCAACTACTCAGTCATTACTTTATGCTGATAATCTAAAACTGTATAAGGAGATTTAATTCAATTGCTGATTCTAATTAACTACCTCGATTCGTGTTATCAGTGGAGTGTAATTAACGATTTAACATGTGATGTTAATAAATACTCTGTTATGACTTTTACGAAGAAAAATTGGTTTATAAAATATAGCATCAATGAAACCTCAGTTGAATAAGAACGAGTTTATTGGTGATTTGGGTATTACATTTGATACTAACATTTAATCTGCATTTGAAGTAGTTAATTTCCGAATCGTATAAACTTCTTGGTTTCGTCATAAGAACAACGAAATCTATGACATTTCTGCAATTATTATTTTTTTTTTTAACAACGCTGATTAACATTGCATTGATTTTCTTACCATTATAATGAAATTAACTATGTGATGTGACGTGTACATTTCGCAGAAATGTAACTCCCAGTACAATTAGTAAGGAATGTAGAATCGTGAACTTCTACACAGAAGTGAACCGGAGTCTCCTTGTTATTAAGGAAGCGCGAAAATGTGCTTGGGTACAGGAAGCTTATTTCATAATTTTGAAGCTATATTACACAAGTTCTATTATACCATGCAAAAGGCATCTCTGCGTTCTTGTAACGAAAATGTATGTGCAAGACCACAGTTTTTCTGTTCTGGGATGCACTAGCTCAGCGTTTCTCCCTCAAAGTATGCGTTTATAGTCCTCTTCGATTGAAGATTAATCCAGGAAGACAGTAAAATAACATTCAGTTAATTTCGTACCTGTCACTTACTAGTTGAGAGTAGACAGTCTCAAACAGTTATGATCAAACGAAATTGATAAAATAAAGATTATTACTCGTATGAATTCTAAGAGCTTATTTACGCATTAAAAATATACGTGATGGCCTTCAATTATTAGTTGAGAATGCTCCAAGAGCATTGACAGAACGAACTTAAAAATAATTATTTTTCCTTATTAACTTCTACATTCTTTATACCAATTGTTCTATGTACTTTATTATTATAATCATTAAACAATTCTTGTAATATAATCAATTTATAATTTCCTTGTACTAAATTTTTGCCACATCTTTTGTTTGAGTACGAAGACACATGCTCCAAATGGAGGACTCAAAATTAAAAAACCCACAAAATATCATCTCTGTATGACGTACGGTTCCCGAGATATGGCTCCGCAAATCTTCCGAAATCGGAATTTTTTGTTTTTTGTCAATATCTCGGGAACGGTAAGAGTGACGCGAAAAATCCCATTACTTCTTTGAGATAGTTTTTAATGCTCTATCGAATGGAGAGTTCAAAATTGAAAAATTCTCAAATAATAGACACACACACACACACCACACACACACACCACACACACACACACACACACACACACACACACACACACACACACACACACCACACCACACCACACCACACCACACCACACACACACACACACACACACCACACCACACACACACACACACACACACACACACACACACACACACACACACACACACACACACACACACACAAGTGTTCAGTAACGAAGTTCGTTGAAAAAGAAACAGGCTATGTATTTTCTTCTGATAATACCCATTTAAAATTACAGGAATTGATTTACTATTATTTTAAAATGCCAACTGATGTATACTGAAAACATGAAGTAAATCGTAATTTTGCTTTCGAAGGAGACGAGAATAGGGGATAAGCAGAACATTCTGATAAAAGTAATGTGTGGAAAAAAATGAAATATGCTGCAATAGCTTATCCTTGGTAATGTCTGTTGCTACAACAATTTATTCCGATGTATGGACGGAAAGTTGTTAACATGATATTTTCCTCGATCAGAGTAATGTTCTCCTTCTCGTCAGAGGTTTCAAATATTCGAAAGCAAACCTCAAACTGTTAGCTATATACCACCATCCATAGGTACTAGGGATTGCCAATTCCCCGGAAAGTAAAGTTGAAAAAAAATCGAAATTCGGGAAAATTCCGAAATTCAAATTCTGGATTTCGAAAAAATTCCGGAAAGTGAAATTTTCGATTCCAGATTTCGGAAAATTTTGGCCATCTATTAGGTACGTGTTATTTTCTGGACTAGCACAGAACCTTTTCAGTTTATATACGTATAAAAGTTTTTACTAAGGAACAGTTTGCCAGCCTGAACATGCCTATTGGTTACAAGTCTTACTAGAAGCATTTTCTTCTGTACTCTGCAGGAACATTGGAGATCTCAAATCTGTACAACTGAAAAAGTACCGTTAATCTCTTATTTTTTTCCTTTTCTCTTTCTTTTCAGCTGCTAAATGTGCATGCTAAGCAATCGTCACACACGTTTAAAGTGTGAAACTATTAAATAAAATCTCTTAATGTATGAATTCTATTTAAAAACTATCATTACGGTTTTAACAGTAACCTATGGTAGGTATAGGGAGGAGATTCACCTTTCCACATAAAAAAATAAAAACATCGAAATTGGAAAATGAACAAAGTGTGCAGTAATTAATTTTGCATGCTAAACACCACAATTGTATGCATTAGTATCAAAGTATGAATTCCGTAGAATACATAATGCGAAAACCGGTTCTGCAGTGCATTATGCAGACGGTGTACTTGCATATTCTACTACAGGACATATAATCCATGACTACTTCCTATACTGCAGTCATTTCCAACTGGTCAATGCATAACGTATGAAAATATGTTTACGATCAGAGAAATCAGAAAGATAGAGGAAAATAAACAGAACAAAGGAGAAGAGAATACGGGATAAGAGAACTGAAGAAATAACTGTTGGCGTGGTACGAGTTCATTGATTCAGTTATTTAAGTGCGCAAAATTGTGGATCCACAAGTAGCACTGCATACAAAACAATGGATTACTCTATCTCGCCTGTCACCGCTGTTCATTCTCAACGCCAGATTATCTGCTTTCTCCTCTTAGTGTGGTTTGCTAAGAAGGGGAGCAATAAATTGTGATATAGAGCAAGCATTTAGTTGGAAATGAGTCCTACAGTGTATGCAGACGCACTGTATGGCTTAGGGGGATGCACATTGAACGAAAACTTCAGAAAAAAGAGAGGGGAAATGCAAATGTTGATACCATCACTACTACTACTACTTACTACTACTACTACTTACTACTACTACTACTTACTACTACTACTACTTACTACTACTACTACTTACTACTACTACTACTACTAATAATAATAATACGATTATTATTATTATTCAACAAAGCGCTCCAAGTAATAAGTGCTTTATATTTTTATAGATTGAGACTGAATGTAATAACTTGAGTTACATTGTCACCTAATAGAAATAGAAATAACTATGTGGTAGCTGTTTAGTTACATTCCGAAAGTAATTTAGATTGTTTTTGTACTATTACTAGTTCGAAAACCACGAACAAAATAAGGGTCGATTTTAAATAGTTGGCGTTAACGCTTTGTATTATGGAAAATTGGTTTGCTTTCCATTGAAAAGTTGTGTGGTTCTGATCTCACGTTGTGCTGTAGGTTGCCTCCTATTTAGTAGAAAATCATGAATGAACCACCTGTTCTAAAAAGACATATGCATTAATTTTGGCGAGTGCTGAAAGTAACCAGTGGACCTTTAAATGGGTGAAGGAAAGAGTCATGGTGTCGCTTATCCAGATCTTTCTTCGAAGACAAGTTGCCAAATTTTGTATTCAGAAGGGAAGAAAGGTTGCTATGAGTTATGCTCCAAAAAGAATACGTATAATTGTGTTAATATGGTTTAAATTAATTGGAACAAATACTTCAATAAAAAGTTTTGATCAGTAATATATTAATAAGCACCAAAATACCAAGCTCAATTCTTCATATTCATTTTTAAATAAAGTTGATTTAATTGGCTTCTACCGAGAATTGACCTCAGATACAATCAACCGTCAACCTGGTTACCTGCCAACCAGCCGTTAAAAGTCTACTATTACCCTTCGTTTTGGTGAAGTTCCAACTTCCAGGTAAAACTGTGTCTGGTTTTTTATATTTTTTTCGAAATATCGTGGGAGCAGCTTCTAAGTGGAATTCCTAATTTTGTAAAGCACACAATCAAAATTGGGAACATATTCCACCTTATGCTGAGTCGTTTTGACGTATGATTAGCGTCATACTAAATGCCTGACTACTGCAGGAGACATATGTTAGTCGAACTTTTTAGTATGGCACTAATCACGCGTCAGAACGACTCTGCATTAAGGCTCATTAAGTCTTGCTATTTTAGATCCTGACGGACTAAAGGAGAATTTATACAAGTAAAGTTCGTGATTACGAGTAAATGTTTAGTTTTAAAAAAAATGCTGATGCAAGTTGTCCGTACTCTGTTGAAGTGTGTGCTATAGGGTTACGATGTAATCTGCAAAGACTATTTCATCTATCTATTAAAATGCTACAATAACAATTAAAAGTGTCTCAGCTCCGACCTAACTTTGGCTTTCAAATCTTTCATTTGAAGGGTAAGGGAAAAAAAAAATACAAGGAATGTCCATGTATGTGCTTTATCGGGTGCTTTGTCCTATCTGTTGGTGACACTTGGTACTATTTGACTGTATATGCCATGCATGCGTAGATGGAGAAATGTCCATGTAAAAAGGGGCAAAAATTTAACTAACCCTATTCCTTTTACGCGGTTTTCAATATTAAAACACCGTTTCCTCGAAAATGCAGTTTTGTGACATACCTTCTTTTTTCCCGTCATTTACGGTTGTGAGAGATTTCACGTTTAACAGAGACAAAAATTTTAAGTATGTGTACTTTAAATACATTAACTAGATCTTTTTCATAAAGTTTGTTTTAAAATTATTGCTCAAAGCCTTTGTATTTTAATAAGCCTTCTCTAAAATCAATGCACGTGAATTGTGCTTCCATCTCCCGAGTTCTTTTAAATTACATGTTGTGGACGTTTATATGTTTGTGGTCAATCCTTTCGACAATGAGATCTCGGAAACTACAGGCTCTAGAAAAATGACGTTTTCACTGATCGATTGCAAATTTTGCGCAGATTGTCCAGTTCTAATTGAATATTTTAAAAAATTGCAATTATTTCTTTATTATATTTTTTAAGGGTACACTGAAAGCGTTGAAATAAAAAAAATCATATCCTACGCACTATACATTCCAACACCACATTGTTGTACATAGCTGTTGCATATGTCTCAGGTGTTTGTTTCATGGCCAAATAATAATGAAAAAGGAAGGATAACCATTTCTCCAGTCTAAGATGAATCTTTATTTTTGGAGTGTTTTGCCCAATGAATACCATATATAACTGCCATTATAATTAATAGTGTATGTAATGTATTGGCTTATTACATACTGCATGCAAGAAGAAAGAAAACACTGGTCATGCATGAATTAGAAACTCCAACCGGAAGTAGGCTCAAATCTTGCTAACGGCGTGAGATATTGAGAAAAAAATCGATAAAATCTTCCCTTTATGATACGCCTTGTCGATTTTCTTCAAGACTTCTTTCACTTGTGTCTGTAAAGGGACAGTAAGGAATGAGGATATTTATGCTCATATGCGAATGATGCGCTGTGTAGAGAGCGCAGGTTTAGCTAGTATTATATAATATTTCATATTTGTAATGGTTAAATAGTTTTGCAGAGTGGGTCATAAATTTTTTATTAGTACGAAAGGACCATGAAATTGTGTGTGTGTGTGTGTGTGTGTGTGTGTGTGTGTGTGTGTGTGTGTGTGTGTGTGTGTGTGTGTGTGTGTGTGTGTGTGTGTGAACACAATATAACCTTTATCCGCCATTATACATTTAGCCACAGTTCCTTCCATGGCAGACGCTATCTGTTACACTACTGTTTCACACACACAATAAGTTCTTGGTCACTACAAACTACCTACAAAGATTTTGAGCTTTCAGACAACCAAACAAAAGGAAATCGGACGGGGCCAGGTCCGGACTATAGGGACGGACTACTTCCTATACTTTCTTCTCCATACGTCTGATTTTCTTATGTGTGTTATCAGCAGAGTATGTTTGCTTTCTGTTTTCTTGTGAGCGCGTGTGGCACTCAACGGGTACAAAATTTCCTGTAGCTTACATATACACAACCCACAAATAACAAAGTCGCTTTAACAAGCTGACGTGTGATTACACATCGGTGATTCCTTAATGTGATGTTTGTTAACGTCGTTCACTATAGTGCCGGACCATGGTTTGTCCAGCAGACTGAAACCACCACTGTGGAACCTTTATACCCAATAACTGGAAACGGGAGAACCCCGAGGAAACCCACGCTTACGGTGTTTGTCCACCACAAGGTTCACTTGGCGAGGGCTGGGATCGAACCCGGGACCCCAAGCACCAGAGGTGAACGCTCTACCACTGAGCCACCGCGGCCCCATGGCTGCGATAGATTGGTTGGTATGTCTTTGCATTGAATTGCATTGCAATTATCAATATTCTTTTCGAAAGTTAGAGAAACGTGACATGGCATTATGTCCGCCCAAGCTGCTATATATATATATAATATTCACTTCATAATTTCACCTTCAGCATATAAGTTTTTAAGGAAACGAAAATACATATGTCAGAGATTTCATCAAAGTAACCTTTTGGATTCTTCATGTGCAGTTGAAGGAGAAAAATGAGAGACTTTTTTGTTTCGCTCCTTTCTGATAAGTCCACCTGCAAATTCACCTTTGACGGCGGTTGGAGAAAACAAAGTAAGGATGTAATAAAAGTTCACGCCCGATAAATCGATACAAAAGGTGTTTGGTAAAAATAGGAAAACAAATCGGAAACGAGAAATGGAAAAACACCCGCGAATTTCTTGGTAAATTCTTCATTGATAGCAATGAACAAAATACTGCAACTAATATTGAATTAAGACGAAATGGCACTCTACGAGAACCGAAAGGGACGTAACCGTTCATGCAAATCTATTTCTATGGTTCCATTTTTTCTGTTGTTTTGTCGTTCCGTATTCTGTATCCGTTTTCTGTTGTCTGCGAAACGAGACGAGCCGTTATTTTCTCCTTTCATCTCGTAAATTGTACATTTCTCGTGTCGTCTCAATTTTCGAACAGAGCCGTGGCTAGAGATGTCGACGCCCGGGGCAAAGTAGAATTCGGTGGCCCCACACTCACCTTACCAACCTTTTCTTTCTTTCTTTTCCTTTTTTCTTTTCTTTTTTCTTTTTCCCTTTTTTTTTTTTTTTTACATATAAGAGAAGCAGTTTTTGTTATGCTACGCTGAATTTCTATCGAGTTGCTTGGACAGATAATTGCAACCGTGAAAAGCGATAATTATGTATTCTTTTACAAATAAGAGCTGTTTCCAGGGGTCCTATTTTGGACTTTTTAGTAAACTGGACAAAACTGTTTGGTTGTATACATGTCCATTCGGAGAACAGTTCTGGAAATTTATAACTATTTACAACGTTTCATACTAGCGATAAGAAATGAAATTTCAATGCATTAAAAAGTAGCTATGTGCTTTTAAAATGTTCGAAATGGGGTGACTGCGTTAATTTCCAGAAATAATTGCAAAATTCTGTATGTGACCACACACACAGCATTTTAATTTTTTTTTTTTTTTTTGTTTTTTTACGGTTAAAATATTTTGTGAAATGTAACGGAAATTCAGAAGCTGCCGCCTTTGCGAATCTCTCAAAGCTTTCGTTCTCACTGTCGTGATTAATCTGGTTGGGTAGAAAAAGCGGGATTAACTAACCAAAGTCATCATCATCAAAACGCTGAACACGAATTTAAGACTTTGACCGTTTCTGATTTTGAAAACTCTTCTACGTACACTATAAGTCATTACTCGGTACCTTGTATACCACGTCGTCATTAACAAATCATATATAATAACTGTCTAAAGTAAGAAGTAAAAACTTCTTGTCACTTTTATTGAATCGTTTGGGTTGCGAACGGAGCAAGCAAGAACTTGCTTTAAAAAAAAAACCTTTGTAAACTAGCAACAATATTGATTTAATAGGGCGCCAATACATTTTTGGGGCGACACGTTGTTTACTCATGTCCAATACTTTTTCTTACTTCTTGCTCGTTCGGTGCCCCCTTGCTGTCAGCGCCCGGGGCAACGCCCCTGCTCTCCCCGCCCCCCCAGATCAGCTCTGTTTTCGAAGAGTTCATTCTCGTCTCGTTTTGTAAAGTTATGTATAAAATGTATACGCTATTATTTTCCTTAATTTTTATCTAGAAAGGCACGTACCTAGAATTTCATTTTGGAGAAGACAAGGACATGAAAGTCTTTCAAAGTTTGTTTCAGGAACTTTCTTAGGTCTGCACATTGCGTCTGGGATTATTTATTATTATTATTATTATTATTATTATTATTATTATTATTATTATTATTATTATTATTATTATTATTATTATTCTGCCTTTTGGCAGGTCCTGGGACTAATGAGGATTTTTTTTTTTCAATTTCATGTTTTTGCGTGGGAATGTTTCTTCCACGTTGCTCGGTCTTCAGCTTCCTCTTAACTCCAAATATTTTCTTCTATTTTTCAAATAATCTATCAGATGTGTTCTTGTCTGCTCACTAGGAAAGTGCCATATTTTGAGGAATGATAGTATTGGTCATGACAAGCAATCGATCGAGATATCGATGAAAATTTCACTTTATTTTGTACACACTGCTTCTGAGATACATATCTCGAGAACTAATAAAGACATTGGAGTCATTCAGAAACGTGTTACAGATAGGTAACACACGTATTAGACATTAGGAGCAGTTCACATATTATGTAACGCTGTTTTAGATCAATGTTATTACTCCCTCCCAGGGTTGGCTGGTTTAAACCAAGGTGGTTTAAACCAGTTTTCTTAAAAGAAAAACTGCTTTAAACCAAAAAAAAAAAAAAAAAAAAGCTTGAAATCGTGTGAACTTCATGGTGACGTCTCCTCATATGAAACCATCTGCATTACGTTTATGTACTTTTCACCTTTTAATCAAGGGGTCCCGTGTTTAATTCTTGGTCGAACCACAACCCATCTTTCAAGTGTAAACCAAGTAGCGATTCGAAAGTCTTCTCCGTGATAACCTTGGTATTTCATGAGGATGTTAAGCCTAAACATACGAAACGAAACCAAATTATATATTTCTACTTGCCTGAATGCCTGTTTTATAAAGAAGCAAAGGTTGCTTAAATATATTTATAAAAATTGGCAAAATTTATCAACTGCCTACACAGCTTCCAGCATCAGCTTGGATTTGACTTTGTTTTAATTTTATTGAATGATATCTACATACCAAATTTGTAATTTAATACCTCAGTTTTAGCGTAGTGATTATGATACGTTGACCTTAAAATTTTATATACAAATGCATTTAAAGTAATAACAGGATTTTCCCAATGGCTAAGGCGAGAGTTTCCCAACTTATATATAATTGTATAATGTTTTTACTTGTGTAACTGTTTATCTTTTTGTCCTTCTGAAATGACTCTTGACAATTATATTAACAACTAGGCCTATGTAAAGATCAGTTCGTTTTTTTTAAAACCAGGAGTCCTTCGTGAGTGAGTCGGCAATCGTATTTGTAACCAATTAGTTCCGGTTTCGTGTTGAATGGACAATTTTTCTTGGATGAAGCCGAGAAGCGGTTTGGATTCCGCTTTAAGTTTGTGAACCCATCCAGCATAACCGTGTTGTTGAAGAATAACACCAAGGCGAAACAAACTAATTTCTGTCCATATCTAATATAAATACATAGAGTAAATTATTAAAAAAAAAAAAAAAACCTGGTTTAAACAAAAAACCTGTTGTTTGTTTTTTCAATAAAAACCATGGTTTTTGCCAACCCTGCTCCCTCCCTCTTTGTTACTTAACGTTTTTTGATTTGTTTTTTCACCAATTTTGCTTATTTTGGGAGTTATCACAATAAAAAGAATAATTTTAATATCAGAACTTTTCATTACAAAATACTTTTATTTTAAATATATTTGTAGTTTTTTTTTTTTCGCCAACAAATCAAAGTATTAGAAAATGGTAGTGCCGTATTAATATTTTAACCCCATAAGGTTGTTTATTTAATCAGTTTTAATTCTTCGAAATTCCATACTGTTGTTTTCCCAAGGAGATCGCACCCATCCTCTTAGGTCACCGATGATTAGCAAGAAGGAAATGCTGCGGGAAGATGCAGCTGAAACAGGATCTAGAGAATTGACATTGACCTCTAATTTCGTTAATCCAGGATGCTTCCTGTATTTGAGGTTTCCCAGTGTCGACGATACAAGAAGTTCTGTTCCCCGTAGATCACTGATTCGACGTGGCTGCGTATGTGAAGGAGCCGGGACATCTCGTTTGTGAACAAGCTTTCAGTCATCTCCTTTCGACTTCAGTTTATTCCTTTTCAAATTATTCTTATCCTAAATCAGTGCCAGAATACGAATAAACTCCATTCCTCTCGGAAAATTCAAATCTAAAGATTAAAAAATCAGTATGAGACGAATATCCGACGAATTCGGTATTTAATGTTATATTTTGCTTGGGTCGTTCCGTCGCGGAAAATATTATTTCACGAAAAAGAGTTTCTTCTGTTTCACATGCGAAACTCCTTGGAAGGATAAAGTGAGTAACGATTCAAATCAAAAGTTTTAAATCTATTCTCAGAAATAGCGATACGAGTGGGAACGCGAGGGCATTTTCAAGCGGTAGTTACGATCGCTAACAACTAACTCCAGAAAAGCGTGTACCGTAAATGCATTGCGACGATAGGCACAAAACAGAGCTTTATTGTATTATAATACACGCAGGGTTCGTCACCAGTCATGCTGGTGTCTAGTAGCAAATCCTTTCTACATGATTCAGTTTATACAGGCTGTATGTTTACAATTTTCCAAAACAATATAAATATTTATTTATAAAAATGAAAAGAACTGAGTAAAATTATTTGTTTAAAATATTGCATATAAACCTCAGAATAAAAATAAAGATTACAAAATAGAAACACGTTACGTAACGAAGACGTTAACCCCTCCTCCCTCGTGTCATACTTCGTAACGCAATGCCGAACCCCCTTCCCCCCCCTTTGCCGAGTTACATAATATGTGGACGACCCCTTAGAAACGTATCACATTCATTACACTCAGAGATCCCAGTATCCCGGACAAAATCCCGGAATTCACATTCAAATTTGTCTGTTTATTGAATTGAAACAATTGAAAGTTATTTGTTTTCACAACAATACAAGCGAGCGGGAAAAGTACAAAGGTGCTTTCACTAATTTCTCTCACTTTTCTTGGCCAGGCTTCTTTCTTTCACTGTTGGTTAGGTCATGCGTGTGTGTGTGTTTGTCTTGAGTATAACGAACGGTTCTGCACTGCAAACTCGAAATATTTTAACCGGTTCCAGCAAAGCGGCTGAATAGTACCACTAGTTTTGAATCTCCTCTCGAAAACGAAATTG
Organism: Thermobia domestica; assembly: GCF_964235325.1. NCBI lineage: Eukaryota > Metazoa > Arthropoda > Insecta > Zygentoma > Lepismatidae > Thermobia > Thermobia domestica. The sequence goes on from NC_137471.1 coordinate 134,504,591, forward strand.
TCATGTTTCTTGTCTCTTAAAAACATTCTGTTAAGAAAATTACTTTCAATTTTTATTTATTTATTTATTTATTTATTTATTTATTTATTTATTTGTGCACGACTAATAAGTAAAGCATGGAGCACTTTCATATACAGTAACTTGATTTATATGAGAGTTGGAGAACTTATAAATTGATTATATATGAAAGCGCTCCTCATGCCTTTGTTTTCAGTCATGTAAATAGAAAACATGTCTAATTTTTCTTGTATAAAGGTAACCAAGAAAGTTCTCTCGTTTTTGTGGAGCTCTGTGATCAGTTGGCCCTCACACTGAGAGTTGAATGCGAACGGAGTTACGGTGAAGGTCAGTTATTGATGTGGGTATATCAAACATACTACCTGGTTGTGGCAGTTCAGTTACGCCGTAAACTTGCGTAAGGACAGAGTGAACATGGGAGCTCCACAGTGTCAAGGGCGTGTATGCTGTACGAGTTCAAACTGGGGTCAAACGCCGCTGCAGCTGGGCGGAAGATATCTCAGGCCTTTGGTGGGGTGTCGTGATTACGCGGACAGTGCAGCGGTGGTTCAACAAGTTTAAAGACGGTGACGAAGCACGCGAAGACGCACAATGTGCCGAAAGGCCACGTGCCACATGTACAAAATAAAGATCTTCGGGCAGCAATTGAGGCGAACAGTGGCCAGACACGTAAGGAACTGGGGCTATAATTCAGTGTGAGTGGAGAAACCATTCGGCAGCACCTCCATCAACTTGGGAAGCACTACAGGTTTAATCGATGCGCTCCATATGATTTGACTCCGGGCAGAAAAAAACGGGAGCAGACATCTGTGTTTCTTTGTCTCGTGTGGGGAAGGAGCCATTTTTGGACAGGGTGTTGACATGTGGTGAGAAGTGTGTCCTGTACGAAGCTCCACGTCGCCGTCATCATTGGTTAGCATCCCATAAACCAGTTCCAAAACAGCCGAAACCAGCACTGCACTAGAAGAAGGTCCTCCTGTGTGTTTGGACTGCTTGCTGCATCGTGCATCGAGAACTGCTACCAACTGGTCAGAGTATCAATGCAACTGTGTACTGTCGGCATTTGAGCCTTGTTCAAGAAAAACTCTAAACCGTGGAATCGCAAAGGGGTCCTCCTGTTACAGGACAACGCTAAGCCCCACGCTAGGATGACCCGGGATACCATTCTACGCCTTGGATGGGAAACACTATTGCATCCGCCATACTCCCCGGGCATTTCACCGTCCGATTATTACCTGTTTCATTCCTTGAACAATCGTCTTAGAGAATGTCAGTTCAAATCCGTAGTAGAGGTGCAAAATTCACTGTCTTCTTTGCTTCACGGCCCACCAAGTTCTACCGCGATGGAATTCATGGTCTTCCAGAACGTTGGCAGAAGGTCGTCGAAGCTAATGGGGACTATTTTAGATCTTTCAGGTACATCTTAGGTGACATCGATGTTCGGAGGTGGTGGGTGAAGAAGCGACAAAACTTTCTTGCTTACCTTTATACTATCTAAATTGAAAATATAGTAGTACAGTCAGTTACCATTCATGTGTACATTATCAGTCAACTAAGATAAAAGAGAATATGCCACATTCATACAACAGTGATCCTTGCATTATTATTATTATTATTACTTAAATCTTAAGCAAAACAAGTTCTGCAGGTCAGTTGCTGTTTACAGGAGTCTGCGAAAGAAAACAAAGACTGTAGCTGAAGCAGTGTGCAGTCACTTTGTAACAAGTGTTGTTAAGCCTCTTAGTATATGCATCGATGCTTCATCTGATTTGCCAGTCACGAGATGGTACGTGAGTCACAGTAAGAAAGTGTTTATAGCGACCCACTTCGTTACAGGCAACACTATTGTGTTTTTCAGATGTAAAGCATCACGGGCAGTAGCCAATGCTGTGCGATATTCCGCGCGGTGTTGCCGGATTTCGGACTCCCCTTTCCCTTCTCGCTCTTCCTCTAGTTGAGATTATTAAACATACATTGGCAACATTATTCACAATGTAAATATACTATTTTAGCAAACTCAAAGAATTTGGCTGTGTATCCTAGAAGTATATATAGCAACTGAATAACCTACCTATTAACTTATTCCAGTGGAACTGCTAAACGTTCGTCTTCAACACTACTTTCACTATCGTCTATGTCAATTAATATTTCGCCATTGTCTGAATCTGACTCTTGTAAATTTTTTATTATGAGTTCCAAAAATTGTAAACACAAAAAATAATTCTTCGAGCTTCACTTCGTAGCACTTTTTTTTAAAAAAATGAAAATTCCGCACTTGTACTGGGTTTCCTTAAAGACATTGTCAACTATAATTTTGGAGAACAAATGAACTACCACGAAAGAAAGCAACCCAGACACTGATGAATTTTGTTTATGCTAGAAGAGAAGCTGCGTTCCTACACAACACACACAATCAGCTCCTTTGCTTCCATGTCTGTTCCTATAATAACATACTCTTATACTTGATGTAGGTCTCACAACAACAATCCATCTGATTCGTAAGCAACACGATATGGTCGAGTTTGTTTTGGGTTACAATAATTTATGACACCACTCAGACGCCTGGTGCTTTTGCATCCCTGCTAGAGGAATAAAGAAGGAGTACGTAATTGGCCACACATACGTAAGGTATTGAAACGAAGAAAAAAAAATCACACTGCGTTTCTTCTGTCGAATAAGGAAGAATCTTGTATGAAGGCAATTTCAAAACAATATTACGAATGTCCCATACCTTCTGTTCTTCCACATGAGCTCCCGCCGGGAATCGAATATATATATAAAAAAATAGATATATGAATCAAATTGCAGAGGCTTATTATTTAATTCGATCGCTTACTATTCTCAAGGGTGTAGAAACGGGAGAAAAGAGGGTCTTGACTTTCCAAACTATTTCCAGCCCCGAAATGAGATTCATCTGGTATATGTTTAGCAAACTTATTTAATAGTTAATGCAAATTAGGAACGTTTATAATAAAATAAGATTTTTAAAAAAAAGAAAAAAGAAAACATCATCAATACAGTTTCTGTACCTAATTACAAGAACGCTGATTTCTCTGTAAATTGGGGGGGAGTGCATTCAGATGCAGAAAGCATATATGATGATTTTAAGACAAATTGCATTCAAATTATGCCTAATATTGCACATTTACAAATAAAATGAGGGGCCCTGGCTCCCTCAGTCCCCCCAGGATCGGCGCCCTTACCTAATTAAAACAACTAATTAATTATATGCTTTCTATTCTCATTTTCCTAACTGGACGCTCACCGTGTGATCTCACTACTATATTATTGCATAATAATATCTGAGTTGATATTTTTTCGAGTTTTTTATTTCCCTTTAGTATTTTAACCTACATAAACACAAAGTCGGATAAACAGACTGCTAGAAACAGCATTTGTTTTCTTATGAATAGCTTATTGATTTATGTCTTACAATCCAGTTTTCAATTTCAGTACTGTCAGGATCCGTCTTTTGTTAAGGTAGCATCGAGAAAACATAATATGTATATAGTATACATGGTGAGTTAAAATGCTTTTATATTCTGAAAGAGGTCATTTGTTCTGTTCTTAATGTGTGAAAAGCTTTCCTCCCCTGAAAGTAATGTTCCCCTAGAACAACCTGCTGGTTACACCCATGATTATTCTGTAATAAAAGTTGAGTTCTATTTCCAAATTGAAGAAAAATCCACTGGAAATTAGACGCGGGACTCATCACTCGTTTTACTAATTGTTTTATATGGAAACTTTTAAAAGCGTGTATCATAAGAACCAGTTGACATAAAAAGATGTAGTTTTCACGTATGTGTTCGTAATTCTTTTCTCTACTTCGTAAAGTGAGCAGTTGATGTGCTAATACAATATTTCTACTAAGCGCCTCTGGTATTGTCAACATTCGCAGTAGCGCGAGAAGTCAGCGTGCAGAACTGCTTGTCGCGAATTGTCAACACCGCTCAAAGCCAATTGGACGCCGCGTGAAGCCAACTCAAGGCCATGGCGCTTATCATCTGAAATCTGCTTTACTTACATAATTCAGTAACGTCAGAAAGATGAAAGCTTCACTCGCTTCTGCCTTCCATGGAAACCCACCGAAGAAACGCGGAAACAAAATGTTGCATATAATTAGAGATTTGAAATCAAAACATGTTTATAATAGCATGTGACTTCAATATGTAAGGCAGTTGATGCAGTTGATCTGCATCCATATTTATTTTTGAGTGACGTCTCAACCGCATTTATTCTCAGAGTTGTATTAATTCGGTAAATTGTTGTACAATTATTGCGATATAATTTTAACCCGAGAAAGCCCATGTTAATTTTACCCTTAAAAGGCCCAGGGGGTGCCTCTGAGGCTCCCTGCTGCATATAGAAGCTACCTGAACTCACCGCTACTATTTGTATTTTCCGGCATTAATAGGAAAGGCTAGTCACTACTTTGCTATGAAATCATGTGTCAATGGTAATAAACAATATTCCAAAGGGGGCATATTCCAAAGAAATAGGAGAATTCTAGAGCGGAAGACACGCGACGAAACATGTATTAAGAATAATTGCATTAAAAGTGGAGCAGGGTGCCTCTTAGGCACCCCCTGGGCTTTTTCAGGTTAAATTTACATTGTTGTTTTATGTTTCAGCATTTAACAGCTAAATATTGTTATAAATTACAGTTTAATACATAACCAAATTCCCATAAGGAAACTACTGCTTACAGGTTGCTGTTTGTGCTTTCTGGGCATGTGTTGAAACCAAAACTGGTACTAAATTGGTGGTGGTCGTTTTCATAGAGGGATGATTGCCGAGATTGAACTTATTATGTGATGTTAAGTTTGTATGTAAACAATTATTTCTCGCTATCTCCTAACTTCTTCCATAGCAGCCAATATTAAAAAAAAAAAATTAGAGTTCTGCCTTTTCCTGTGACAATGGAGGAATTACGAGTTGTGATAAAAAAAAAATACGGTGAATCATTTAAACAAAGTTATAAGCTTACATGGAATTTGATTTAATCTCCTTCAAAATACTGTTCTTGCCCTAGCAATAAATACATTTATCCCAAAGTTGAATCCATGACTAGAAACATTTCTAGAAGGTTTCTTTTGGAAGGGCATTCAGCTGCTCTGTCGTGGCCCTCTGAATGTCAGGAATGGTGTCATAACGTTTTCCTTTAAGCACGGTTCTAATTTTTGGGAAGAGCCAGAAGTCGAATGGTGCTATATCAGGGAAGCACGGTGAATGTAAACAGACAGGAATATTTTTTTCGGCAAAAACTCACGGATCAAAAGCAAGGTGTGGTACGGTGTTTTCGTGATGAAGGAAGCCATTTGCCTATTTAATCGGCAGTTAAAATGGTTTTCATGGACCTATACAAGATGTTTAGTTCTTCGGAAAGCTCTCCAGTAGTCATTCGCCTGTTTTAACAAATCATTTATGCCTTTTTGCATGTTTTCATCTGTTTCTGTCGTCGAAGGACGTCTGGACCGTTGCTTGTGTTCAACCAATTCCTTGCCGCTTTTGAATCGCTCATACCACTTGTAAACAGTCTCCAATGCCACCGCTTCATCGACATACACTGATTTTGACATTTCGTGAGCATCTTTGACACTTTTTGCAGCTTAGAACAAAAAAACTTAATGTTGGCGCGCCACAGACGCCCTTAACACGCCCTTGCTCTTTTGCCTCTGGAAGCCAACTAACATGTCATAACACATTCAAACTCGATACTAACTATACCAAAGGTTTGGGCTAACAGGCTTTTTAGCTGAAATGGATACGACATCTATAGATGACACTGTGCAATTGCATTCACTGTACTTTTGGATCACACCTTGTATTACAGGGTGAGTTTCGTTTCAGAGTAAAACTAAAGTAGACATGAAAGTAGATTTTGTTTGCAATAGAATTATAAAATGAAATATAAATAGAACCTGTTTCTCGGACGCTTAAGCATATCAGAAAGCCATTAAGACTTACTAGCTCTCTCTTACTGTTTTTGTTCTCAGTTTTACGTCTCACGATTATTCCGGCTAGGCTAAAGGAGACGGTGATGATGAGAAATGAATGCAATGGGTAGAATGAATGAATGGGAGAACCTGAGAAAGCCAACGAACACAATGTTTGCCCATCAGAAAGCGCACTTGGCGCGAGCTGGGCTTGAACCAAGGACCCCACGCACCAGAGCTGAACATTCTACCACAGCCACCATGTCCTCTACTTCCGGTTTGAATAGAGGGTTAAGAAAATGGAACGTATTACTGAAACGCTGAATCGATTTCAAAGATAACTTCTCGCTGAATCTCAGCATTTTAGTTACCTATCCACAGACAGACTGGTCCACGGATATTGCTATTCTATAAGACTTCCGTTACTTATGTATACAGTAGCATAATTTGGGAGTCTAAAAGTAGTTAAGTTCTTTGTTAAAAATTCACACTTTTCTTCTGCTGCCTTTTTCTTCATGATACTGCTGGTATTTAGTTTTGATAGGCATTTTCGTAATTGGCCAATTGCGTGAAATTTCCCAAATAAATGTCTTGTTAATACCTTATAAATAAGTTTGTGTGTTTTAGATGTACTCGAATGGATTAAGTTTAGTCTCTGAAAGACCTGTACAAATTTTTAATAAGTTACACATCTGTTGTTCAACGTTATAATTTTATATTGTTGCCATGAGCAACATCTGTGACGTGCAATGAAAACGAATTGAAATGTTCTATTATCATTGTTAATTATAGATTACCCAGTTTGTCACTGACAACCAGAATCAGCTGAGGAAAACTGATTTCTTTGTTTTTCTTTTTCGTTTCAGACTGCTGTATTTACAGTGGCGGTTTTGCCGTTCCGAGTATTAGCCATCATGATCCTTCTCGTCATGGCATGGTGCCTGGCGTGCGTCGGCCTTGCAGGTCTTACGGAGAAAGAATTGAGGGAGCGACCCATGACTGGGTGGAGGAGGTAGGTGATAAAAAAAAAAAAAAGAGGATCGTTGGTTAGAAGAGGAGCTAGGAGAAACGTCACCTACGCATTATATCACTAAGATTGGCAACTGTAAATTTCTTCAGATATCTTCCTCGTAGATTTTAGTAGCCAGTTTCATTATTTTATTGTTAGCTAAGTTTATTTTTTTTTTCAATTTAGTGAATAACTTATATAATGAAGGATATCAAAAATATAGAAAGGGAGCCAGGTCGTATCTAGACAACGCCAGATCTTTTCTTATAGACCAGAAGTTGGGGTGCATAACTTATGACGTCATTTGTTGGGCACCCTAATTATACACTACGCGGAGCGTGTTGGAAATAATTATTAGTTCATATTATAATATCCTTTACATAACTCTCTTGACAAACAATCTACAGCCGTTAACCATGTGCATCGTACTAAGACTTACTACAGTGGCAGACAACAGGAACATTAGCAACACCGCTGGTAGTGTCATGATGGACTACCAGCGCCACCACCACACTGGAACGTCTATAAACCAGGATTATTATCAGTTCAGCTGGTCATCTCCATTTTTTCAGCTTACCTGGAGCTTTGAAAGGAACCTTGCCCAAAGCGTTTAGTATTTTCGGAGCTCTAGGCCTCCTTTCATACCCACTTAGCTTTTTCGGAGCTCTTTTAGGACACCTAACTTGTCACCTAACTTACTTGGAGCTTTGTGGCCTTTAACCCCCCTCTGCTTGCACGGAGCATTGGGGATCCTAAATCCACTTCACGTAGCTTGCTTGGAGCTCTGTAGAGATCCTACCATAGACTACTCAGATCTCAAGATACCATATTTTACCCAAGAATTAGACGATTTTACATTATAATGATTTTTGTAATACACCGGGGATTTTAATAAAAGTCGATAGTGCGAGAAAGCGCTTACGGACTATACTGTAAGTTTATCTACCTATACCTGCATAAGCAGAACTTTACAATATAATATGTAGGGAAGAGTCTTAGTAAATAAAGTTAATAGATTGAAATTATTGTTCACATTAATATGTACGTACATGATGATGTTCTGATTCAATACTATAATAACTTTATAATCAACACTAGATTATTTTGGTGAATATCTCCATTGAAACTGACACTTCGTATCCAAAGATCATCATCATAGGTATTCTGCCATTATTGGCAGGTCACTTGTCGAACTGTGATGCATCCGTGCTCCACAGTCTTCCGTTATGGGGATATGTTCTCAAATGCGACGTTTATTCTTTATGTTACGGCCACCAACAGAATATTCCGGAACCAGCTGAAGTCACCATTTTACGGTAACTTAATAACCCTAGACCAGTCACAAAAGAACAAAGTTGACTGTGAAAGTTAACATTTCTGGAAAAAAGCTTATAAAATGTTGTACTTTTCGTGTGTGTACAACGCCATGACCTCCATTAAAAATTAACTTTCTTACAACGAAGTAAAAAAGGTTAATTAAATAACAGAGAACAAAGCTTAAATTAATTTTGAACAGGAAACTAAGTGAAAGAAATATATATACTGCTATACCAATCATTTTTTTTGAAAAACAGGGGTAAAATTGAGGGGGAATGCGGGGAATGTCGTTATCCCACTTCCAAAAAGTATCTATGACGTCCCTCCACTTCCTAAAAAACATGCAATCGGCAAAGATAGGCATGGGGGACAACCTGATATCATGCGCCCCACTACCTTTTCAGATTCACTTTTACCCCTGATGAAAAGCAGTCTTATGGTAATGGTAGAGATCTGCATAATTCATGCACATATGCATTGTATTTCTTAATGTATACATGTTACAAATGTCTGATTGATGGAGCTTTGTTGCGATCTGTTCGAGAACTAGAAAGAAAGATAGAAGCGTACACCAATGATAAAAAAAAGTTGAAATGAGTAGGCGAACGTAAAATTAGAAGAGTTTCTCAGTGTCACAAAGCACAAAGTATATAACGCCAGACGAGTCCCCTGCCAATTGGACCGCAGAACAAAAACATTGCGTCAAGAAAGGTCTTTTTCAGAACTTTTTTTCTTTCTTTTCAAACTACGAGTTGGATGCATGATAAAAACTTGCAAAGAGTACTGGATCAAGTCTAGTATTCAGGAATCAACATGATCTTATTATTTTTTTTTTTTTTAATTTTAGTGTGAAATGCCGCAATTAGGCCGCAGTGGCTCAGTGGTAGAGCTCTCATCTGTGATGTGTGAGGTTTCTGACTCAATTCCAGCCCGCGCCAAGTAAACTTTGTGGTGCACAAACACCGTGTGCGTGGACTTTTTCACGGTTCTCTTATTCCCCCCCAATTCCTTCATTCTACTATTATAATCCATCTCATCAGTATTGTCCCCTCTTAGCCTCGGTGAGATGTTAAACTATAAAACAAACAAATGAATTTCGTTCTACAATGTTAAACGGAGGTAGACTTCCAAATTATGAGAATTCAATACTCAAACTTGAAATAATACACCTATAACTACTGGTTGGAAGAGAGGAATAAGATCAAAGATAGATGCTGTTTTTCAGACGCTCAATCCATATCATTCTTGCTCCCTCACTGTTTTTGCTCAATGGGGATTCACATTAAAACCGATTATTGCGTTATCTCCTCTGATGGCAATAAAAATAAAAATCAGAGATAAAGCAAATCCTTTGTACCGAATCCATATAAAAAAACATTTGAGAATGCTCCAAGAGCATTGCAGAACGAACTTTAAAAGAATGGAGAGATGGAGTGGGAAGGATAAGTAGTTGTTCCTGTATGTAAAAGTAAGTCTTTTTATCCGCACCTTCTGTTTCTCGCAAAAATTCGCAAAGCAAGATCTCTCTGACATGGTTTCCGAGATAAGGCTCCTTAAAAGTCTCCCGAAATTCGAACTTTGTTTGGCCAATATCTGGGGAAGGTGGCCATGGTTACTATTTGATACCAAACTGTTCACCAACCTTTTAGGTATTGATCAACACCAATATCATCTCTCTATGACTTACGATTCCCGAGATATGGCTCCTTAAATCTCCGGAAATCGGACATTTTTGGCCAATATCTCGGAAACAGTAAGAGTGACGCAAAAAATTCCATCAATTTCTCAGATATTTTTTGATGCTCTATCGAATAGACGGCTCAAAATTGAAAAAAAAAAAATCGCAATAGAGATACACACGCACACATATACACACACAGACAGAGAATTCAGTAACGAACTTTGTAAGTTCGTTGAAAATCTGTTTGTCGTTAACTATTTCCGTTTTATCCATTTATGCGATCAATGTTGTAATCAAATAAACGTCGATTTTCACTACTGCTGGTTCTAACAGTTAGACAAAAGTCAAGACAGTCATTCTTGGGGCGCTTAATCAGTATCAAAAACTGTTTTTCAATGTGTCTTACCTTTTTTGCTCTCTGGAGATAAGCATTAAAATCGGGAATACTGTAAATTCCAGCAACTTCGTAGTAGTGTTTCGGATTGTGATGATATATTCTCTTGAGACAGTGAATCGATTGTTAAAATCCGATCGTCACTATCTAATAATTTTTGTTCTATAGCGTTCAAAGTTAAATCCAGATACGGTTCATTTTTACTACATTCCATTTGATTAGAGTATTAACACAAGGTATGGGACGTATTCTTCTGGGTCGCTGAATCGATAAAAAAAAAAAAAAAAAAAAAAAAAACTTGCCGATTTTACTCTATGGAAATCAAATATTTAGCGTGTCTATCGGTCACGAAATCAGAAAAACGGTCATGAAAGTCAAGGAAAAATCAAGAAATTTAGCTTTTGGGTGACGATTTTTTTTTATCTGTACAAATATAAGTAGAGACGGAAAAATTTGGTTTCTATATGACGTCAAAATTCAGCGGCAAAAATGCCTGTGGTCGGCTTTAGACGCTACAAAATCGCAAGCAAAGCGCGCTTCTATTGCATGGATGAAAATTCGGCCTAATTCGCGTCCAAATTCGCTCTCGAGATTGTCCTTTAGCTGGCATCAGTGAGCAGTGGCGATACAAATCGCATCGCATCGCCGAAACTGCCTACACATCTAACCAGTGTACTCAACTGTGAGAAGACACCAAGTTTTTATACCTCCAGGAAACACACTTTGGAAGGTAGAGATACCGTCAAATGGGGTGAATAGAAACACATTTTTGGCTATATGAGTATATAAGTCTGGTGATGTTAAAGATTTCGCGTATCTGATTATTCCACAAAAAAAAAAAAGTCTTAATATGCTAATGAAGTTCAGTAAACGTCATATTAATTTATCAACTCCACTTTTCTTCATGTTTCTGTTCACCCCATGCGTAGGGGTGAATAGAAACAATGACTTTATTTTCATTGTTGTTTCTTTTATACTATTGGAAAGGTAAAAAGAAACAGCGTATTTGTTGAAACGAACTATTAATTTAATACCTGCAAGATATAAGTTCAATAAGACCAGTATTACATAAGTTACAAACTTATAAAACAATACAATGCACAATATAGGTACAAACGACCATACAGTTTTGATTATATTTGAACAAGATTTAAACCACTGAAATCACCAGGGAAACTTATCATGAGTTGAGTTGATTTTGAGGTTAACGTCCCGTTCAGCAATGAGGCTATATGAGACGTGGACCTACTGATTAACGTGGAATCTGAACCACATGAGCTCCCGCCGGGAATCGAACTCGGATCTCCCACGCCAAAGGCGCGTACGCTAACCGCTTAGCCACGAAGGAGCCCGAAACTTATCATATACTTAAAGTGTGCTGATGAACTCTTAATAAAACCCAACAGTTTCGTAACAATATCCTCATGTAGTAAGAACGATTCTTCAGAAGTTTCTGAAAATTTCATTGTTTATGTGCTCGCTTCTAAAACACTCCCACATATCCATCATGTTCACATTTTCGCACTTGGGTAGTGAATAGTCTCATCGAGTTTTAGCTTCTCATAAACCTTTACCACAGCAAAATCACCAGCTTTAGAACACCATCATCTAGTTTGTGATCGTCTGGAATGCTGTCTTTCTCCTCTTCCGACAATACAAGGGTAAGTTAAGTTTCGTTGTGATTTGATGAAAATGTATCATTTTCAGAAAACAAACCAAAACTCTTACCAGAAACATCTATTCGTACTCTCTTCTTCCCTTGTTTAATTTTTTCATCTTCTCTCATGCTCTAGAGAAGATCCATAAGGGAACGGTTTACAGTCTGAGATGTCTTTTGCTGTTCTGTTTCTTCTCGCTCGTTGTCTCTTTTTGGCAGCATCCTTAGTATTTGGTCTCGACAAGGAGGAAAAATTCCACACTTTTCAAATCCAGCCCTGATATTTTCCTCCTTCAGTTTCACACTTTTTTTTCTTTTTTTCTTTTCAGAAGACTTGGAAATTTGTTCTTAGAGATGGTTGATTCATTCCTATCAGGTCCTTTTTTCCGCTTCTCAAGGATTTTCCACTCCTCAAGAAGTGTTTCTATTCACCACACTAATTAAAAATCATAACAATAACCCAGTAAAGTTAAATTTTGATTACATATAATTTACAAAAGGAAAACTTTTACTATGAACGTCAGTAAATGAAACAACAAACTACAAAATAGGCATATGTTCAAATGCAACAAATATGAAAATGTCATACTTACCAAGAAAGTTTGAGGAGCGCTAAAATACCGTGTAAGATTTCAGTAACACATTAATGCTACTGCCGTCTACCTCAGTGTTCCCAACTCAGTAAATCATTTTGTCTCTGCTCTGAACACTTTAGCCGTATAAGACTATGTTAAGAAATTTCAGTTTCCTTGATTAATTTATCGTCCAGATAAATCCAAAACTAATCAGGGAGTTTTGTTTCTATTCACCCCCATGCTTCTATTCACCCCATTTGACGGTAATATAAAGATAAGTGCTAAAGAATATAGGTACTGTTGTTGGTTTTTGAATGTCACGAGATTTTATGGTTTGGTAAATAAAAGGCCATGAAAAAGTTACGAAATTTTATTTTGGAATTTTAGTAGACGCCTAAATATTGGAACTGGAAGTATTAGTAAATGTCAACCATTTTCGGTTTCGGTAGTATATTGCAGGTGGTGATGGTATGTTCTTTAGAGACACTGAACCGATTACACTTGTTGCTATCCAATAGTTTCTGTTCTATTGCGATGAACGTTGCAACCGGAAATGGTTGATTTCTACCACTTCCGGTTTGAATAGGGGACCAACGGAGGAAATGAAATCTATTCCTAAACGAAGCAACAATGGATTCCGTTAAACTTCTTAGTGAATAGTGGTTACTATTTAAATTAAAGGCGGTAAGGATTATAATAACAATAGCTTCAGATACGTAAAAAAAAAAATAAATAAATAAAAAAATAAAAATAAAAAAAAAAAATCTTTGGATCTTCCTAAGGGGCTATCCGGTTTGCCATAAGAACCAAACAGTGTCGCGTTATCAGGTCAAAAGTCATGTTGCGTGCTAAACCGAGTCTGGATGTTCCAAAGCCAGATGTGAAAGCACGTAACCTCCGCGTGGGGCGCCCTGGCCAATTCGCAGAAGATGCATATACTTTATCATTATTATTGATTTTACTCAAACAACGTTTGTCAGTATCCTATCCATATTTACCTTACGTACAATACATAGTTTTTAAGCTCTTCATTGTCTTTGCATTAAGGTTTCAATTAGCCATCTCCTTATAGTTTTTGAGATGTGTGGACTTCATTTTTTTTTTTTTTTTTGTTTCGTTGCTTTTCCCCTGACAATGTTCATGTTCCTTGATTCTTTTTTAAAAACTGTCCCATCCATTGTAGGGCAATTTGCTTTTAGAATATAGAATCCATATAATCTCGTCTACATTTGAGCTGAATTTCAGCAATTTCCCCCAAAATCTGTTCACATCATTGTATCCGGTAGGCCGTTTAAATCACTATATTATTATTATTATTATTATTATTATTATTATTATTATTATTATTATTGCTACCGATGTACAGATCAATGCTTTTAATTTAAACTAAAACTATTTCCAACCTCTGTTTAGACTGAAACTATTTACATTTCTTACTTTTGAATCGTCTTCCTGGTGACTACACGAGGGGAAGCTACCCGAAAGAATGAATGTATATGTAGGCAGTTTGAATATTTCTCACATACGAATTAATGAGATTGGTGTTATACAGTTACACAAATGTTTTGTTAGCTACCTATTTAACCAACTGTAGCGCAGTGTGTATGAAAGCATGTATTTTTGTCTTTTAAACTCCTTGCTTATTTATTTTTAATTTGTTTTGTCTGTTTGGAATAAAGAATCCGTTTTGATCACTTATGAGACAAGTCATATTTACAGTTGTTTACGAATGTAACCATGTGTTCTGGGATGACTGTAATTACGACTTAGTTTAAGCTAGGTTGCTATGCTGCAAGAATCTTTTAGTTGTCATTAAAAAATCTCGCAGCGTCATCTTTCTATTTACTAAATTCTATCTATCTTTGTATTTACACATTACAGCTATCCGAAAGCAAGAAAGATATCTTCACCCATGGAGCACTGCACTCTAGTGGACAAATAGTGAACCTCCTCATTAAAAACTGTATTTTGGCGCGCTTCCCCTCCCCGTCCAAAAGAATCCGTCGTTTCGGAATCCGTCGTTTTTCTTTATGTAAGTGGGAGGGCGGTAGCAGGTAGCAAGCAAGATAATCCAGAAAGTTGCGCGTGAGTTGACTCTTTGCAAGATTATATATATATATATATATATATATATATATATATATATATATATATATATATATATATATATATATATATATATATATATATATATAGAGGCCTATGACAGCTATAAGATTCTTGCAGCATGGCAGCCTGGGTTAACTTAGATCAATGGTTACCGAATGACTGCCCGCGATAACATTGAAAAAATAAAGTAGAGGAAGGGCGAGCAAAGCGGGTAACCTGGGCAAAGAGATTAATGTTCATAATCCCTGAGTTGCATACAATAGGGGGCCAAGTGAGAATTATGTGAAAAACAAGGAAGATGGCTTTCATTTCTCAGTGCAAACGTTCTTCTGCTCGTGGCTTTGAACTCATGGGTGAGAAAAGAATCCAACACCCCTTTAAGGCAAGTTATTACATATCAAAATACTATGCATTTTCAATAATTTATGTTTGTCTTGTAAGTTGCATTGAGGTATGAACCTCTATCCACCGGAATACCGCAGTTGTTTTAGCAAGATTAGCTTTAGCGGGCAAAGTGAGTAGACAAAGCGGATAGATATCCAGATATTTTACCACTTCTTGTGAGATTGAATTTGACAAAATTAATACTACATAGAAAGAAACAAATTAGTTAAAATTGACGGATATATATACTTTCTGTAAAGGAAGAAGGTTTTAAGTATCATAATACCATAGGATTCATTCATTCAATAGTATTTTATATATGCCGATAAGATGGTGCTCCACCTGGCTCACACGGGACGTGTATCGACAACAGTTGGATTAACGTCGATGCATTCATAGCTGGTTAAAATTCTTTGTTGAAAATTTGCATCCAACAAATGAAAAAAGTGTTTCTTTTGGACAGTCCGGACCGGAGACTCATAAATATTATCCTACTTTGTAGCACGCCTCTACAGATAATGTGATTTTCCTATTCCTTTCTCCCCATATCACTCACAAACTACAACCACTGGATTTGTCGGGGTTTTCTTCGCTAAAGGAATACTTTCTACAAGAATTAATGATTTTTTAAACGCAACACTAGGGCCGAATCAATAATCAGTATGACACATGCAAGATTTTACACCAAATTATATGAAATCAGTGTCTGCTCAAAATGCAATTTCTGGATTCACAAAAGCGAAAAGATTAGTTGGCCGTATAATCCAAACACATTTACTGAAACATATTTTGCTTGAATAATGCACCATGATTCGTCAGAAAATGCCGAACGAATGTGTGGGTGCAGAACAGGAAATGTGCCAATTGTGTACATTATCTAGGGATGTTTCTTCAACTTCATCGATTAACTTCAGTTCTGCTCTTCAGCGGAAGCTTTATGCATACCTCTATTTCGAATTTCTCAACGAATTGAGTTAGTTCCAGTAATAAACATTCAGCTACACCTACGCAAAAAGCTTCACCTTTAGACATCAGACCTTTGGCGAAACTGGAAGCAGGTAGGCTTACTCGAAAGCGCAGTTGTCAACAGACGTAGGTCCATACTTCCACTTCAATCAGGACAGTCCAGAAACTGAAACATCTCTAGGGAAAGAGCAACAACATTAAAAGAAAACTACTGTGTAAAGATTCTGATAAAACAATCGAATACGATTACAAGAAAACTTGCTGAACCTGCGCTACAGTGCATCATCCACATATGAGCATGAATCTCCTTGTCATTCCTCACAAGATCTGTACATGTCACTTTACAAACACAAGTGAAAGAAGTCTTGATAAAAAGCGGCAAGTGGTACAATAAAGGCAAGATTTTTTTTGATGATGATGATGATGATGATGATGATGATTATTATTATTATTAAATATGTCGCACCGTTTGCAAAATTTTGGGCGTACTTCCTTTTAGAGTTTCTAATTCATGTATGAATAGTGTTTTCTTTCTTCTTGCGTGCAGTATATAATAAGCAAATACAATACACACACAATTCATTATAATGTCAGTGATATATGGTGTTCATTGCACAAAACACTCTTAAACAATAAAGATTCATCTCAGACCATCCTTCGTTTTATCATCATTTAGCCAGGAAACAAATACCTGAGATATACACAATCGCAATATACAAATATGTGGTGTTGGAATGTATAACTCGTAGGATATGCTTTTTTTTTTTTTAAAAAAAAAAATAGTTCCAGTGTACCCCTAAAAATGTAATGAAGAAATGACGGTCATTTTTAAAATCAATTAGAATTTAACAGTATACACAGTTTGCAATCGATCAGTTAAAATTGCATCTAATTTATAGCCTGTGGTTCCCGAGAACTCATTATCGAAAACATTGGCCACAGTTATAAACTTTCCTTGCCCACAAACACATAAACCTAGCATTTTAATATATAGAGGACTTGACAATCAGAGGCTTTTGCTCATTTGCTTGTGCACGAAAATTTTGGTGAGCCTCCTTTTGACGATTGGATCCAATGTAGCGATTGTGAAGCATGAGTATATGAAGGATGCACATCCTACGGTGGTTTTGGATCCTGCTTTTATGATATGTGTCATGAATAGCGAAGTGAAGTGAAAGTGTAACCTAGTTCATTATAATCATTGTTACCTTAAAATAAAAACATCAAGTTCATACAACATACGAGTAACCCACAGGCAATGGACAGAATCTAATAGTGAAAATCAATACATTATCTTTTGTACTACGATAATTTTTAAACTGTTTTACGTTAAAATAAAGTATGTTACAGTAGAACGTATTTTCTGTTACATTTCCTCTGGCATCTGAAGGTTTTATTTTGCCATAGAGATTTAATCAGTTCGTCCGGATGGTTGTGGAAAGTGATAAAAAAAAAATATATATATATATATATATATATATATATATATATATATATATATATATATATATATATATATATATATATATATATATATATATATATATATATATATATATAAATAAATAAAAAAACTGAACAGATCTAAATTTCGTGTTATGTAACTGCATTGTAGCCTCAATTTTAAGGTCTACTGTTTTAGTAAGAACAATATGAAAAGTAGTAGCCCTGTCAATATTTAGTTGTTTGCTATTATTAACGAATAAATAAAAAAAGCTGGCTAACTTAATTCGCTTTGCCCAACCTTCCTATATGATTTCTTACTCTAGGCGCATAAAACAGAAAGGAGGGTATGTACAGGAAAGAAACAAAAATAACATTCAGAAAACTTGTTTTCGCACATTCAGCGAACTGTCATCTGAGTGAAGCAAGGAAAATAAAAACTAGACTTCACGTACAGTTCTTATTTTGTTCTAGTCTCCATTGCTTTAAAATTTATCATTGTTTTAGATCATTAAGTATCTAAAACCACACCGACAAAGTTTGGGATGTGGTTCCTGACACAAAGATAAGACTAAAAGTATAGACTAACCTGGGTACACAAATGTTTCCTGGAGTTACAGGCTGCCGTAAACATGGAAAATGAACTTTAAAATTTTTTATAGAGACCGTTTGGCTACAGGCATACAATTTGAAGTACTCACCAACTACCTCTATAAAAAATTATTGCGTGAGTACCGTAGGATAATCCTACGGTACTCACGCAATAATTTTTTATAGAGGTAGTTGGCTGCAGTACTTTCAAATTGTATGCCTGTAGCCCAAACGGTCTCTATTGAAAAATCTTTAAAGTTAATTTTTCCTCATGTTTTCGGCAGCCTAGTAACTCGAAGGAAACATTTGTGCTACCCAGATTGGTCTCTACTTTTCGTCTTGATGGTAGGAATCACCTTCCATACGTTGTCGATGTTTTCAAACACCCTGTATATACCTATAGTTAATGTTTTACATTCATAGTTTCACAATATGAAATAGCTCATTTATTGTAAGTACACATCGGATTTTTATGCACTTAAAATTTATGAAATATGCGTGCAAC
This sequence comes from Thermobia domestica, assembly GCF_964235325.1. Lineage (NCBI taxonomy): Eukaryota > Metazoa > Arthropoda > Insecta > Zygentoma > Lepismatidae > Thermobia > Thermobia domestica. Next base: position 134,523,176 of record NC_137471.1, read on the forward strand.
TATGCTGTTAAATATGTTAAAATAAGCACTTAATATGCTCTAACAATGCAATGAAAGAACATTTTCAAAACATACAGCGAAGTTGTGACAAAGTTTTGTAAATATAACATCTGAAGTGTTCTTGACCTTTAAGAGAAATATAACACCGAAATTATACTTTACGTTTCAGGAACTATTGTTAAGAATTTATTTTCATGAGATACAGTTTATATACTCCTTAACTTTGTAAAATACACAAATTATGATATATATGAGAATACGGTCTTTAGTGGGTCGCGGTGGCTCATTGGTAGAGCTTTCACTTCAAGTGCATGGGGTCCTTGGTTCGATCCCAGCTCGTGGCCAAGTGAACTTTGTGGTAGACAAACACCATGTGCATGGGTTTTCTTGAGGTTCTTCCGTTTCCTTCCACTTTCTTCAAGCCACCATTTCATTTATTTCTCATCAACATCGCCTTTTTTATCCCTCACAGCATAACCGGTTTACATAAAACAATTTCATTTCATTTTTACATTCTTTAGTTTCTTTTTCTTTTTGCTTTTTACTGTATTTTAGAGTTGTTTGACGAAATAATACGAATGTCACTCTAAATGTTTCCACTGTAAAAAAGAAAGCTTAGAAGGATTTACTCCTTGTCGTAATTAGCCTTACAGTATATCACGAGATGCTTCTCTACATTTTTCATGTCAGTTTGTGACATTCGTATCCAAAAAGTGACCTCTCAATATCAACAGACGTTATTGGACAATATTTATAGAGAGGAGCAAGTTTAGTATCTATTTTCAGGAAAGTTGAAATCTGACTTTCAAGTGTGTTTCTCATGGCTTGAATTGTTTTGTAGACTGAGTTTCTGGTAAGAATATCCGTCAATTTCATTTCCACCCGAATTTATCAGGAACTAACTGGGACTCATGCTGAACATTAACTAGAGCTAACCTTTCACTGACTAGCATTCCTCGCGTCTCTGGTTTCTAAATTGATTTCAACACGATATTAGAACGAGTCTCCATTATTATCAGATTTCTCTTAACGTCTTAGCAATGGTAAGCATCTTTCCTCTGCTGATCAGTTACTAACATTATTGGTCCTCCATAAACTAGCAATTCTTCCATGTTCTCATGCAAGAAACCATTCTGTTGCATAGACATTTTAAACGCATTAAAAATTCGAACTGAAACTGGATATATTGCATACTATAAAAATACATCTGAAATAAAAACTTATAGAATACGCTCTTAAGCACTAATAAATGCGTTAACCTTTGAAATATGCATTTATATGCACTATAAAACTCCAAATTCGAGGTGTATTATTGTTGTTAAAAACCCTTATCAAATTTATGAGATGCATATAAGCTAACAAAATATGCATTTGCATAAAAATCCGATGTCTACTAATTATAAGTAAACAAGGAACAAGTATTAGATGGTCAAACATAGTCAAACTACCGTATGGGAATTCAGTATTAAATCCGAAGTAGTAACTGTAACTATTCCGATTTCAATAGTGGGATGAGAAAACAGATGCTATCTGTTGTTGATGATGAAGTTATATAGAAGAACTAATTTCTTACTATCCTGTGCCGTTATTTTTCTATAAGGACCCAATATTTTAACCGGCAAGGATAGATCTAATTCTGATTTCAGTTGATGAGCGGTAACAATGATGATAGTTACATTCTTGGGACGTTCAAGCCATATCAGAACAACAATTTCTCTCTGTTTTAATATTTTCAACAAACTTAAAAAGTTAATTCCTGAATTCTCTGTCTGTGTGTCTGTTATTTGCGAATTTTTCAATTTTGAGCCTTCCATTCGATAGAATAGCAAAAACTGTCTAAAAGAAGTGATTGTTTTTTGCGTCACTTACCGTTCCCGAGATATTGGCTAAAAAAAAAGTTCGGATTTCAGGACATTGAAGGAGCCATATCTCGGGAACCATAAGTCATAGAGAGATTATATTTTGCGAATTGTTCAATTTTGAGCCCTCCATTTTGAGCATCTCTTTGTGAAACATATCGCAGAACGTGTTAATAGAACTCTTAAACAAAAATGAAAAAAAAATTGGTACTCAAGAAAATTATAAATGGATAGATATATTACAAAAATTGTTTGAGTATAATAATAAAGTACATAGAGCAATTGGTATGAAGTCCGTAGAAGTTAATATGAAAAATTAATTATTTTTGAGTTCATTCTGGGAATGCTCTTGAAGCATTCTCAGCTGGTTTCTTTTAATACCTGTCGAGGGCCGATCGAATAAACTCACGTTATGTTTCTTACATATAGCCTGGTTTGGAAGTCGAAAAAAAAAAGTTACACCAAAGAAAACTGCATCAAAATGCATTGCTGTTCATCTGCAAGAAGAATGACAACTCAAAATTAAGCTTTGAAGCTATTTCCACAAATGAATACATACATCATAGTTGCTGATATTATTTTTAGAAAAGCATGCAGTAAAACATATTCTTCTCCTTAGAAAAGTGTAAAATGAATTTCCCGTGATTTTTGTGTCCAATGGCATTATGGAACTTTTAACTTTTAGTTAAAAAAAAAGTCAGGTACAGACTTAAGAGGCCAATTTACACAGGAATAATTACAGATGTTGAATACTGACTTTTATTTATTTATTTATTATTATTTTTTTTTAGCTTATTCATATGAGAAATGAACGGGGATTTTAATGTTTGATTTTACTGATTTCTCCAGATCTAGTTAAATGACCCTTGCTATCTTAAAATAAATTTCCATTATATTTGTGCCTCACGAAATAAACAGGGGTTTAAGTTTGATATACAGTATTAATATATATAATATTGTGAGATGCATTGCATTTTAGCGCATGCTCAATATGTCTACCGTCATGGTCTTATTTCAAGATTCCAGCCACGTGGTAGAACAGGAAAATGCCCCTGGACAATATCAAAATGGCCGTGTATAGGACTCAAGGCCTTAATCTGACCATTTTGAAGTAAGAACTCTACCCACCTACGTCGATGCTATAAACGCTAATTTCGTTGCCTGCAGTTCTGTTATATAGGTCTTTCGCTTTAATTATTTGATAGCTAACATAACTCATACATATCAAATTAATCTTTATACTTGTAATTAATATTATTGGTCTCAATACTCATGTGAATAGTTCAGAAGAACTTTGAATATGGCGTGGAAGTTTAGCTTTTGTTCTTTGACGTCTGAGATGTCAGTTTTTAATAGAAAGTTATTTCCCAGTCTGAAATTGAACTCGGGACCACGCGTATGAAAACCACTACCGAAATTCCCATATGTATGTATATTATTAGTTCTTCATCTCAGGATGTGAAGATATATTCGTGTGTAAAACTCGGTATCGTTTTTTGCAAAGGAAATGAACTATTATGTAAACCTGCTTAACATGACGGATCTATTCCATGAGGTAGTGTTTAGCCTTGAGGAAGAAGAAAACACTTATAAGGCTTGTCTTCAAAAGGAAGGAAGGAAGGAAGTATATCGTAAGAAAGTCTGTGTAGAGTCATTGACGACGGAGCAGGTTTATTGTATAGTGTATGAGTTCCATTTCCTTTACTTGGATATTAATACAATCATTCAACTTGTTCTTTTTTATTTATTGTTTTTAAAGAAGAATGTTGTTTCCTAGTTACCAAACATTGCATCTTTACCGGAAGTTGGTTGAAAGAAATTTTCACTTTATAATTTTCTGCAAGGTTTTTTGCTAGTATATATGTAGGGCTTTATAGGTGTGAGAGACCGTCTCCTCCCAAAATTTTGGAATGAAGTTCTTATCACTGCCTCTTGTTTAATTATAAAATTGCCTCTTGTATAATTATTGTTCTGAAGATCATCAATTAACTAGTTTACAAATTTCTTAGTTTTGTTCATAGTTACCGATATATACGATTGAAAGAAACGTGAAAACCATTAGGGATGAGCACGAGCGAGTTCTCTTTGAAACTCGACTCGACTCGAAACAGACATTTTTGAGCTCGACTCGAGAACTCGGCTCGAAAAATTTCCTCGAACTCTACTCGAATTTGGGTCGAGTTTCAAGTCGAGCCAAAATTAGCCAATTCGAACTAAACCCTGTATGTAGTTCTAAGTACTCTCAAGTATCCTACATAGACAATATAATTATCAATGATACTACTACTACTACTACTGCTGCTACTACTTCTTTATTATTATTATTATTATTATTATTATTATTATTATTATTATTATTATTATTATTATTATTATTATTATTATTATTATTATTATAACACTGTGTATAACTATGAAAGGTAGGCGACTTGTATCTGAATACTGAAAACTAGTTGACTGTCGATCTCGGTCGAGAAGTCATCAGGAGGCAAGGACGTCATTCACGAGTTTGTGGGTTTGAGTTCCGGAAGAGCAAGTATTCGGGCTCGAACCAAAAATTGTTAAACCTTATAGGGCGCTGGCCAAACATGCTCAAAACTGCTCGGCCTGGGTTTAGGGTTGTTAACAGCTCGAATGGCTCGGCTCATAGCTCATTCACCATCAAGCCGAACTGAGAAGTGACTCGAGCCAACAGCTCACCCAACCGAGATTGGTCGAACCAGTGTCTCATCCGAGCTGAACCGAATTGAGCTGATTGCTCACCCAACCCAGCCAGTTCGAGCCATCGACTTAGTTGAGCTGAGTCGAATCGAGCCGATAGACTAGTTTCGATAAAGCTGGCTCGAGCCAGCTCGAGCCATTAGCTCAACTGAGTCGAGTCGATGGCTTGTCCCAACCGAGCCGATGGCTCATCCCAATCGACCCGGCTCGAGCAGTTCACTCAGTTAAACCGAGCCGAGCCGCTTGACATCACTACCCGGGTTGGGCTCAAATATTCGACAGTGCAAGTCTCAGTCTTGATGGTAAGAATAACATACTTATGTTGGTACTCACGACATTTGAGGCTGTATCGTGATAAAAATCTATTGTCATCTCGTTATCAAGACGAAACGAGATACATTAAAAGTACACCAAAAGATACACTAAAAGTACGAGACGAGATTCACCCCATTCGTTAGCAACACAAAAAGCATTTCACATTACTGCTTATATTTCTCATGGCTTTCGCTTTCCAGTCTAATCAGGCCATGGTTATAAAACGAGTTAAAATGAGCTGAAAGAGCGAGCCATTTACTAAACTCGACACGAAAAATTACCTTTGACTTGATTCGAATTCAACTCTGGTTTCGAGTTGAATCGAGTTTTAGTTCGGCCCGTGCTCATCCCTAAAAACCATGATGTTTCCCTTGATGACGGATGTGGGGCCAGTGCCGTGCTGTGGAAAATCAGCGCCCAGGGCGCCCCTTACATATGAGTGAGGTCAACAGACAAGCCATGAAGCGCCACCATGGTTGGCGCGAAGCGTAAGATAATTTTCAAAAATAAACCCTGCTTTTCCGTGATTTTGAGCACCTATTATTTCTTCCTCCCATTTTATATATAGTCGCGTGCATTTTGTGACCCTGGTCAAATTAAATATTGGATTCAAAAATACTGTTTTTGATCTAAAATTTTCCAAGTAATTTTCCTCTTTTTCTTTCCTTTTTCCTCCCCTTCCTTCGGCGCCTGGGGTCGTCGCCCCGCTGGCCCCCGCAACGGCACGATACTGTGAGGGGACGTGGGGACTCCAGGTGCAGAGCGATCAACTCTCGTGCAGGGGGTGTTTGGTTCGATCCCAGCTCGTGCCGTGAGGTTTGTGGTGGACAAACACCATGTTCGTGTGTTTTCTCAGGTTTCTCCTGTTTCCTCCTACTTTCTTCATTCCATAATTTTCATTCATTCTCATTATCGTAGTCTGCTTTAGCCCACACCGCATCAAGGTGGGACGTAAAACTTTTAAAATTTCGTTTCGTTCTGATGATTTATGTGTTGTTCGTTCTTAAAAAATAATGTTGATGTCCCTCAAATTCTACAGACATTGCCGAAATTACCTACGAAAAGGGGATACAAACCACCATTCACAACACAATTAGGACATGCTGCAGAAAGTTTGGAAAAGAATCAAGATTCAGGCTCAATCTTTCATAATCATAAATCATTTTAATCAATTTTTACATTTAATTTAGGATATTAGAAAATAATTAGTATTAAGTGCTAGTTGTTGCGATAATTCGAATCCGGCCACCAAATTTGGCTTAGCAACTATTACGTGCCCTATTCAAATATCCATGCTTCAGAATCTTCCGGTACTTCTGCAATAATTTTTAAGGAGATAGTTGGTGAATACTTCAAATTATATGCCCGTAGCCAAACTCACTCTATAAAAATTGTTGCGTGTGCGCCTTAGGATTCGGAAACATGGCTTTTTGGATAGGGCACATACTAGTTCCTGTGAGAAGTCTTGACCCGACTACGATAGGTCCCATAGTATTGGAGCTATTAACCTTTAAAGTTCATTTTTTTTCACGTTTTAGGCAGCCTATAACTCCGAAAGGAAGTATTTGTACACCCAGGTTGGTCTATACTTTTTGCCTTATCTTGATGTCAGGAATCACCTCCCATACTTTATCGGTGTTGTTCTGAAACACCCTGTACATATACCTGGAGTGAAACTATAAATTCCCGTATACATACGCCAAGAGTTAAAAAGAACATCTGGATGATAACATTATGTTGGAATATTTTTAACAAACTAGCTTGTGGGTTAGAGGTGCCCTCCTACCTTGGGATTCCACAGAAAGTTTGCAAAAAATCCGTCAACTAAAATATAGAACATGAAATGTGATATGGCGCGCCTAGAAGTCTCGTTACGACGCAGATTTGTTTGGCGATGCGCTAATTAAAGAGAATGAAAACATTTCAGAGCCTTGATAATCAGTCTCTGCTTGTTAAATGCTATCTCTTAAATACATTTGTATGCTAAAATTATATGATTTAGAGTATAAATACTAGTAGAAATGAACGCATAATTTTGGTGATATAATCGTAGGTTTGGGACTGATTAGATGGAGGAAAACCAAAATACTAACATGTACGGTACGTAATAAATACGTTTATTTGTATATTTAAAGAAACTAGATAGATGGAGGTAATGTATCGGTGTTGCCAGAACAGTCTTGTTATTGAGCTATAATAGCTAAAATTATTATTTGACTAAACAAAAAGTGAAATAGCATATAATAACAAACAACCTATGAGAGACTTTTGAAGTTACTCAGCTCAAACACTGAATAGAATAGATATTCAAAATAGGATGAATTAATGGGAGTGCAGCTGTACCTATTGCACTCACTATGCGGAAGCCTTTAGATACTATAACAACATATCTTTTTCAACACCTAAAGCGTCCGGTTTTACGTCAGAACAAATGCATTTCTGTAAGCAGGACAGTTTGAGCAACACGTGCATTACACGGCGCGGCAAAATCGGTCGTAATGATGTTATGTAAAATGATTATTTCTTGTTGGAAACAGACTTCATGATGATGGTAGTTAAATTTACTAAGCGACTCTCTGTTTGAATACTGGATTCATAAATCATGTTTAGATCGCATTAGTTTGTCACATGGACAGTGCTAAAACAAATAGTCAAAGAAATCTCAGCATGAATTGCTTAATTGTTCTTAAATACAAGAACTCAATTCTCGAACGGTAACGAACACTGTTCCATTTAGTTAGTTTTCACAGTTTTGATATGAAAACTGGTCTTTGTCACAAACAAGTTCATTATCATTGAAGGTGGAAACAATTAAAACAAAATAAATTAACAGATGTAAAAGGAAAATCAACAAAGAGCTAGTTGGACTGTAATTGCAAACTAATATATTGAGATTGAAGTTCGATATTGAATTCTATAAAAAGGATTACAATCTTTCCTCTACAGATCTGTTTGCTTTATCTTTCACTAACATAATAGATTTAAAGGAAAAAAAGACACACAATGAGATCGTAATGTTTAGTCCTGTCTGAGTTTGAGTGCCCTTCCGCTCCCCTTTATTGTTCATGATGGGGTAGCATCATGGGCGCCCATCAAGGGGGGCAAGGTGGGGCGCTCGCCTCCCAAGAGGAAATTGTACTTGGGAATATCGAAAACCCAATAGAATTTTTTACTAGTTACAGCAAAATTTGAAACTATATTTCAAACATTGCTTATACTTGCTCCCCCCCTTGGAAACCACAACATGGGCGACCTTGGGTAGCATACTTAAAATCGTGGTTTTTAACATTTTTTTTCTGGATTAAAGGTGAGGGGCGGCCAATGATGCCATTGCACGGGGCGGCAAATTGCCTAGAGCCGGCCCTATCTGTAAAGATAATGAGGCAAAAGTTTGTTATTAAACATGCATTTCATATAAATAGTTACTAGTTGTAAAATTGTCTTCATTGTCGCGACTAACAGTAGACAAACGTGGTCCCCAACATTAATCAATTCGAGGGCTCCTAGGTGTCCCAGTTTAGCAGAGACAGTCCAGGATTTAGATTTTCTATCCCCACAAAAAATGTTCCAAACTTCAAATGATCCATTTTTCCTCTAAAATAAGGATGCGCACGAGACGAGTCGAGACAGGATTTTCCTGACAAAATTCGAGTCGAGACACGGCTCTTCCAATAGAAAAATATACGTTTTTCGAGTCATCACTTTTACAACATATTTTCGAGTCGAGACAGCTACAAATCTTGTCTCGTGCGCATCCCTACTCCAAAACATAAGTTAGTATCATTCGTGCGACTCTCACTCACGTCGGGTGAGTGTTGATGGAACCAGATTGGATCGAACGCCTCCAGCAATGTTTTATGCATGACGGACTATAAATATATATTGTAATTGTGTACTACGTATACTATTTTTGTCTTGTACGTTTTTTATGCAGTTACCCAATTTTGGACACTAGCAGTGCTGTTGTGTCGGTACTTAAACTCTCAGGTGGAAACAAATTTGTAAAATATGTTTGCATAAATCAGAGGAACTTCCTCCTGTCATTATTACCTCAGACGACCAAATGAAAATATAACCTTCACCCAATATGGTGGATTTCAGAATGGCGGCTGTGAACCAGAAGTACCCTTAAACATAGGGCCGATGTTTCGATGTAGAATGACGAACCCAAAAGAATGATATCTTTTTAACAGTCTATATATTAAAATGCTAGGTTTGTATGAATGTGGTCCAGAAAAGTTTGTGAATGTTCATATGTTCGTGGCTAATTATTTTGACAATGATTTCTCGGAAACCACAAGCTTTAGAAACATACCATTTTCCAACCATTTTCCACAGTGATCGATTGCAAATTTTATGTAGAGTGTTCAGTCCTAATTGAATATTTAAAAAATGGTCATTATTACTTTATTACATTCTTTTAGAGGTACACTGGGTGTATTGAAATTTTAAAAAGTGATTCAACATATCGCACGAGTTACACATCCCAACGCCACACATTTGTATACGGGGTCAGTATATCCGGCGTTTCTTTCATGGCCAAATGATGAAAAACGAAGGATAACCATTTCTTCAGTCTAAGATGAATCTTTGTTTGGAGTGTTTTGCCCAATAAACACCATATATCACTGACATTAAATTGTGTGTGTGTAATCTATTTGCTTATTACATACTGCATACAAGAAGAAGAAAAAACATTGATCATACATGAATTACAAACTCCAACCGGAAGTAGGCTCAGATCTTATTGAAAAAAATAATCGAAAAAAATCTCCCCTTTATGATACCCTTGCTGATTTTTATCACGTCGTCTGTTACTTGTCTGTAAAGGAACATGTACATCCCCCCAGGAAAAGTATATCCCCCACATAAGTGCACTAATTCCATTACTTGTGGTCCAGGTCATTTGCAGTTGTGAGAACGCCAAGACAGATGCAACCCAACTTACATGGAATTTTTCTCAACACTGACAGCAGTTCGTAGCCCTAACCTAGTTGTTTATGCAGCTAAAATTATAAAGTAGGTGACTAACGAATCAGTTGTTCATTCTAAGATGAATCACTATGGTTCAGAGCGTGTTGTCCGATGAACACCTTATTATTCCCAATATTGCTGTGTATGTAATGTTTTATGTCGTTATATACTGTATATTCAGAGAAATGAAAATACTGACCACACATGAATCAGGAAATGCTTGAAAGTAGACGCAAATATCACATCTAGAGCAACTGCTGGAAATAAGTTTGTAAATGATTGCTTCCATTGACAGACCTTATCCAATTTCAACATCTTTCTCTTTCTGGACAGAAGATTATCTTGATCGTCACACTGAGCATGCATTGGAATTGAAACATACATAATAAAGTTTCAACCTGGCCTGGATTTGAACCCGTGTCCGTTCATTGCGCTAACGACTTAACTACCGCGTCACTTCAGCTTCCATTCAAGCTTTTAGCTAGTTAAAATCGTTGCATGTAACACTATATACAAGATACTAATGCTCTTATAAGGAGACGTTTCTTCTGTGACTATCACAATGACTTACTGCAGATTTCCTACTTTAGCTAAAAAAACAAGTTGTATGGACCTTCGTCAATGAGGAAAATATCACAAAACGTTCTTCAAGTTGAGGCTACCTCATAGTTTTTAACCAGAATCCAGATTTACATTACTATTCTTGCTCATCTAAACTTGTAATTTCCGAAGAAGAAAAGATAGTAGACATTATTTTTTCATTCTTTGAGTTGTATCAACACGTGTAGAAATATAAAGTTCCGTTTTAAACTTCCACAACTACTAGTTTATTTTCTTACGTTTTTGAATGAGGAATTTGTAGTAGAGTGGTAAAGTATTGAACTCGTATGGTAGGACCTGGGTTCGAGTCCGGTCGTGGCAATTATTTTTTCTTTATGGTAGTTACTGTTTACGTAATTAATATTGTAATTCTGTTATTCCGGTATTATTATTATTATTATTATTATTATTATTATTATTATTATTATTATTATTATTATTATTATTATTAAGTCGTCAAGACTTGGCTACATATTTTATATTTTATAAAGCTTTTGATTGAATTTTAAGTCTCTTTTTTTGGTATGGAAAGTATCTGAAATGAATTGCTTAAAACATTAATATTTTTAGCAGTAGTAGTAGTAGAAACTTACAAGCAACTGTTGGGAAGCAATAACATTTGTGTTTTATCAGTCGTATTTTTGACCCGTACAAACGATATGCCTTACGTATTTATCAATTGTTCCCTTCAACACGTTACGTTCCCAGACAGAACGAATCAAGGTACATACGGCTGACGTCTTACGAGGAAACCAATTCAAGTGTGACACGAAATTGTTAAGTTTATGCGCAAACGAAGTGTTTTTGAGTACAATTAAACCCATTAGAGGGGAAAATCCTCGATCTCAACCTTTCTGGAGATATAGAGGAATAAGGGGAAGGCTGCTGCTCTAATTGCTAAGTTTTGAGTATGTAGCAATAGTACAAGTAAAATAGACTTTCAAAATTGAAGAATTCCTCCATCCACGAAACTTTAGTAATACGTTGCATTAGACATGAAAGGTACAAAACCGAAGATTCCATAAAAGTTCTAGGGGAAGAATGTTTTTGAAGGGGAAGGCGAAAATAACGGTGTTCAATTGTTCCCTCTGAAATAGGCGTGCAAGGTGTCTATGTATAGGTTTCTTGGTACGCTGATTCGAATGAAAACATAATTTGGTCAAATATAATGAAAAATATAAAAGAATGGTGGACCTTTGCAACAATGTGTTTATCGCTCATATTATATGATTTGTTCGTCTATAGCGCTTTTGCACAGAATATGACTTATTTTATTTCACATAATAATGTCTGTTCCTTTGGCAATATAATTAATACATTTTCAGATAACTTCCTCATTTTCTACGTACTAAAGACATGATATATTAGCAAGTAATATCATACAATTTTGTTTTTCGTGTCAATGGCGTTATTCCTCATAGGCCCTTTCTCCTGCCACGAGTAAAGCTACGCCACTCATCTCAACATTCAACACAATTTTAATTCGCTGTGGTGCATCTTTCTTAACGTTTAAATACAATTTTCAAACATATTTACTCGCAACATAGCCGATAATCTACAAAATTTCAGAGCACCAACTTTCCTCTTACCCCTCTATATATCCGGAACGGTTGAGATCAAGGGTTTTTCACTCTAATGGAATTCATTGTTCACAAAAACACTTCGATTGCGCATAAACTCGTCCACAATTTCGTGTTACACTTGAATCGAATTCCTCGTTAGTCTTGAGACGACTTTCTTCAGTGCACTCGCAATAGAACAGTGACCAACGAAACACAAGATGACATCAGTCGTATGTACCTTGATTCGTACTGTCTGGGAACGTAACGTGTTGAACGAACAATTGGTGAATACGTAAGGCATATCGTTCGTATAGGTAAAAAATACCACTGATCAAAAACAAAGGATATTTTTCCCGACAATTGCTTATGTTTCTACTTCCTCTACTACTACTACTACTGCTAGAAGTTTTAATGTTTTAAGAAATTCACCATTTCAAATACGTTCCATATCAACAAAAATACTTTAAATTGAGTAATCAAAAGCTTCATATAATATAAAATATGTAGCCAAGTCTCGACTTTCTAACAACAACAATAATAATAAATAAGACTTACAATACCAATTACGTAAACAATACTTTCCAACAAAGAAAAAAAATGCCGCCATGGAATTCGAACCCTTGTCGTTGCCATACGAGTTTTATGCTTTGCCATTTTTTTTAAATATAAATCGCCCAAACCATGGTATTGTTTGTGAGTGGCACCTTAAATGCTTTCCACTTATTCCAAACACGACAGGAAGAAGAGAACAGTTAAAATTCCGACTTTGCTCTTCAGAGTGATTCGAACCCCGAATGGGCTTCACCTCTTAATTTTCAGTAATCTGCTTCAAATTCCTCATGCAAAGGTAAGAAAATAAACTAGTAGTTATGAAAGATACAAATAGAACTTCCTACACGTGATGATACTATTTAAAGAATGAGAAAATGTCTGCCGTCTTTTCTTCTTTGGAAATTTGAAGCTAGAGGTGAGGAAGAATAGTAATGAAAAACAGGACTATCGTTAAAAACGATGATGTAGCTTCAACTTGAACGTTTTGTGGTATTTTCCCCTTTACGAAGGTCTATATAACTAGTTTTCCAGTTAAAGAATGAAATCGCGAGTAAGTCATTGTGACACTCATATAAGAAACGTCTCCTTATACGATCACTAGTATCTTGTTTATCTTAGTCTTATATATAACGATTTTAACTAGCTCAAGTTCGAGTGAAAGCTGAAGTAACGTGGTAGGTAAGTTGTTAGCGCATTGAACTTTGACTATTCAACGGAGCCGGGTTCAAATCCCGGCTAAGTTGAAACTTTTTCAAATGTTTCAATTTCAATACATACTCAGTGTGACAAAGAAGATTTCTCTAGATGTTGGAAGGAGAAGATCTGTCAATGGAGGTAATCATTTACAAACTTACTTCGAGCAGTTGTTCTAGATTTGATATTTTCATCTACTTCTAAGCATTTTCTGATTCATGCGTGGTGAGTGTTTTTATTGCTTTGAACATACAGTATATAATGAAATAATACCTGTACACACACAGCAATATTGAAATTCATATATGATGTTCATTGGAAAACGTACTCTGAACCATAGATATTCATCTCAGAATGGAGAAATGTTTCGTGCGTCATCTACTTACAATTTTACTTGCATAAAGACCTGACTCAGTGCTACTAACTGCTGTCAGTGCGGAGGAAAGTTAGGTGTAAGTTGGGTTGCATCTGCCCAGGCGTTTTATAAAGTGCAAATTATCTGAACCCGAAGTAATGGAATTAGTGCACTTATGTGGGGGAGATAATTTTGCTGGTGGCTGTACAGATATTATGAGGAATGACAAGGAGATTCATGTTCATATGTTAATGATGGACTGTGTAGAGAGCGCATGCTCAGCTAGTATATTCTAATTTCATTATTGAATCACTTTTGATATTGGACAGAAATTTGCCTAATGAGCAAATGCTATTCCATATGAAAAGTTTCCATACAGTTACAGTTAAGAATCCAAACATGTTCCACAAAGTACAGGTGATCGATCGGTCGTTTCAAAGTGATATGCTAGATGTTGCTTGGTAACGGACAGAGAGGGAGATGTTTTGCTGTTTGAGAGAACGAGACAGAGAATGATGTAAAATTTCCCTCCATTAACCACGTCTTATTTTGATTTCACGTTTTGATGTACAGTCACACTCAAGGGCGAATTTTTGCAAGTTTTCTGTGCCTGTAATTTCTAAATGGTACCGCAGAAATGCACACACAGACCCTACCTTTTGTTTTTGTCAGCAACTTACAAACAAAATTGATCACTTGGAATATAATTCTGGTTTTTGATTGATCAATTGATTGTTTTCGAGTATAGCTTCCATTTTCAGCAACGAGGGAGACGTGGATTAGAGTTGTATACGAGGTAGTGGCGTTGTCGCTAACGCTCTTGCCTTTGGTGCGAGCGGTCCCGGGTTCGATTCCTGGTGGGGCCACACAGTCAAAAAGGTGCAAGAGCTTTTTTTCAGGCCAGCCATCTTGAGTGAGGTTTTTCCTGAATTTCCCTCATGCACAGCAGGCAAATGCCGTCATGGTACGTAACAATGGTTCGAGGCCGCTATCTTCCTTCCCCAATCCTTTATTCCTTCCCTTTGATCGGATAGTGTGATTGTAGAGGAACGTCATCCCTCATATTCGTGACAGGCTAAAGACCTTAGATGCCGACAGCCTAGAAATCTAATTCCTAATTGTATACGAGGTAGCAGCTGGAGCTGTTTCATCCCGAAAAAGTATCATAAAAGTGATGCTGCGAATACTGTCTAGTCTCGTGGGTAACCCTAACGTGAAATCTAAATCCTGGTTTACTGCGTCGAAGGGCATATGATGATAACGAGGGGCGTTCAAGTCAATCCGAGACTTAAATAGAAGAACAAATTTAAAGGAATGTAAACTGCTTTTATTTTCTCATAACGCCCTGCTAGTTATACATTTGTACCAGCGCTTAACAAGTGCTATAAGGTTTTGGTATAGGAAGATTTGTCAGTATGTGTAAACCATTCTATGTAGAACAGCCTACTTCACTTCATCACTGTGGGAATGTTTCGATCCAGAAATTATTGCAGGGGCCGTGACGGCTCAGTGGTAGAGCGTTCACCTCTGGTGCATGGGGTCCTTGGTTCGATTGCAGCTCGCGCGAAGTGAGCTTTGTTGCGCCAAGTAAGCTGGGATCGAACCATGGACAAACACCGTGTGCGTGGGTTTCCTCGGAGTTCTCCCGTTTTCTTCCACTATTTCGTTCATTTCTCATCATCACCGTCTCCTTTAGCCTAGCCGGCATAATCGTTGGAAGTAAAACTTTAAAAAATCATCTCATTTTTCCCCCCAGAAAATACTGACCTCTTTTCATAGTCGATTCAGTGCTTCAACTCTTTTTATGGCAGTCAACAGTGGAGAGCTGTTCTGAAAGCCAGCGTGCACTCACTTTTTCAGAGCAGAAAATGATAGTGAATAGACGTATTTATATGTTTACTGTTCCTAACGGAATATTACACACCTTTGGTAATTTCACGATTAGAGATGGAGTGGGCCAATGGGTCGTGATCATGATTTGAGATTGGGTCGTGGGTCAACAGGATGTGACCCATTGCGACCTACCACCCACCGTGACCCACTCTGACCCACCGATCCACTCTGCTCAGATCATTGTAAACAGCATCTTCTGAAAACTGGTAAAGTTGTCTGTTTTACTTTCAAAGCCATAATTTTTCTTATTTCATTTGTTTCTATTTACTTGCCTGCGATGAATATATTTTTAAGTAAAAAATAACTTCAGACACTTTTGGATTGATATTGCTAAGTGTCTTGCAGAGAACAACTTTTTTTTTTTTTTTTTAAATGTAATGAGCCATATTATACATATTGTATGTGAAGTATATGTAAACTTGTTATAACACACATGGCCTATTCAACCTTTTCTTCGAATATCCTAAATACCACATTTCATACAATTTTCGATTGTGTTCAATACCATATTGTGTACTGATTGGAGGTGTAAAATACGTAATTAAACTAAATCACTCACTCTATGGCCTATGGAACCCGGAGGTTCAATGCCGCGTGCACAAAAGCTCTCCACTGACTTCTATCCTTAGCTAACTGCATTCAGTTTCTACTTTGAATTCCAATCTCTGCGAGATCCATCTTAATATTGTCCTCCCATCTGCGCCTAAGTCTTCCTAATGGTCGTTTTCCGATTGGTCTTCCAGTTAAGACTTTGAAAGCGTTTCTACTTTCTTCCATTCTAGCTACATGACCTGCCCACCTAGGCGTCCTAGACTTGACGACCCTAACAATGTTGGATAAACCGTATAAATTATGTAGTTCCTCGATATGAAGTTTCCGCCATTCCCGATTTTCGTTCCTCTTGGGTCCAAATATTCGTCTCAGGATCCTGTTCCCAAATACTTCCAGTCTTTGTTCTTCTCACAGAGTAAGCGACCATGTTTCGTAACCATACAGAACAACAGGCATGATTATGGTTTTGTATATTTTAAGCTTCAATTTCCTCGACAGAATTCGCGACTACAAGAGATTTTCAACCGAATAGTAACACGAATTCCCTGCTTTTAGTCCACATTTAATTTCTTCGTGAATATGATTTTCCTCTATTAATATTGATCCTAGATATTTGAAACTATTCACTTTATCAAAAGTATTATTTAATATTTTAACGCATCCATAATTTGCTGTATTCCGGTCCCGATGCACTTCCATGTATTTAGTTTTCTCTGCATTTACTCCTAAACCCATGTCCCTGCAAACGTTTAATAAGATCTCTGTATTTGTTTCTATTGTTCTCCTATCATCCCTTATTAAATTTACATCATCAGCATATGCCATGACCTGATGAATACCGTTCAACTGTAGGCCCTGGTTGCTATCTTTGATTTTCCTTATAGCGTATTTCAGAACAAAGTTAAATAACAATGGCGACAACGCATCTCCTTGTTTCAGGCTATTTTTGACGTGAAAGCTCGTGGACAAAAATTTTCCTATCCGGACTTTACTTTGGGATTCATTTAAACATATCTTAATTAATCTAATTAGCTTTCTCGGTATTCCAAGTTCTGTAAGAACGTTGTATAATGTTTCTCTCCTAACCGAGTCGTACGCCTTTCTAAAATCAATAAATAGTTGATGTACCGGGGAATTGTATTCCCACTTTTTTTTTCTCGAGTATTTGGCGAATGGTAAATATTTGGTCGATAGTTGATCGATTTCGTCTAAATCCGCACTGATAATCTCCAATAATTTCATCTGTGTTGGGGGTCAATCTTGCTAACAGAATATTTGAAAGGATTTTATACGATGTTGACAGAAGAGAAATGCCTCGATAATTATTACAGTCAGTTTTGTCGCCTTTCTTGTGAATTAGAACAATGATTCATTCTTTCCATTCTTTTGGCAATTCATCCTTGTTCCAGATAAGGAGAATGAGTTTGCGTATCTTGTTCCACAATTTTTCGCCTCTAGCTAAAATTAACTCATCCGGAATTTCATCTACACCCGGAGATTTGTGTTTCTTTAATTTCTTTATATGGGTTTCTGCTTCTATTCGGTTGGGTTCTGGAATATACGGTTCTGCGGTGTGTATCTCCTTTTCTCCACGCACACTAGTTTTTGGTTGCGTGTTAAGCAAATCGTCAAAAAAATCTTTCCATCTATTTAAGATGCTATCCGTATCAGGGAGAACTGTACCGTCAGATTACTTTAATATATAAGCACGAGGTTGATAACCTTTTTAAAATTCGCTGATCCCCTTATACATGTCCCGGATGTTTTTATTTTTATTAATATCTTCAAGTTCCTTAATTTTAGCTTTCAGAAAATCGCGTTTTTGTTCTAAATGTTTTGGAAGTTTTCCGCCTGGTATCTGCGAAATTTTGTGTAGTTATTTCATTTGGATTTTGTAGCCAACGTAACTTTGCCTGTTTTCTCTTGTTTGCTAGTTTTGTGCATTTCTGGTCGAACCATGGTTTGTTCCTACGTATTTCCGCGTGTCCCAATTTTCGTTTGCTGAAATTTTATTGCTATCTCTAATTTCAATCTAGGTATCCTCAACACTAGTGCACTCCAAATCTTCTAAAGCCGAGAATCTATTCGAAACTTCAATCTGGTATTCCTCTCTTACCTGGCTTTCTTCTAATTTCTTTAAATTGAATCTCTCCGTTTTCGGACAATGAATATTACCTTTATTCAACGATAATCTCTCTCGTATTACCGCTGCTATCAGGTAGTGGTCAGTGTCACAATCATCCCCTCTAAACGACCGGACATCAATTATGCTAGATTGCCTTCTTCTATCTACTAAAACGTGATCAATTTGATTATGTGTTTTTCCGTCTGGTGATGTCCAAGTGTATTTATGAACGCCGCGATGTGGGAATTTTGTACTCTTCACGATTAGGCTTTTGGATGTTGCAAAGTTCGAGTCTAACACCGTTGTCATTACTTTCCTTATGCAGACTTGCGTTCCCTATAATCGGTTTGAAAATTCCTCTCGTCCTACCTTCGCATTGAAATCCCCTAATAGAATTTTCATATGGTATCGCGGGAGTTGGTCAAATATCCGTTCCACTTCTTCGTAAAAACTGTCTTTTATATCGTCATCCTTAACTTCAGTTGGGACATGTACATTTAAAACAATAATATCACACCACCGTCCCTTAAGAGTAATAAAAGAAAGTCTGTCAGTAACAAATTCAACCCGTTTAATTGCTGGTAATATTCGTTTGTGAACGAAAAACCCTGTTCCTAACTGGTGATTTTTATTTCCTTCCCCGTAAAAGAACGTAAAATTTCCGGGATTCACAGATCCATTTCCTTCCCACCTAACTTCCTGAACTTCTACTAGGTCCATCCTATATTTCTCTAACTCACTCGTTACGGATTTTAACGCGCTTGCCGTATAAAGACGTCTAATATCCCAAGTTCCAATACGGAAAAAAAAAAAAAATCCAGTGTAATCTGTATATAAAAGTAGTACTGACTGACTGATTAACGCCATGCCAAACAACTTAAGCTAGAAACTTGAAATTTTGACAGTGCATGTAATTTGTGACATAAGATACCACTAAGGAAGAATTTTTCGGAATTCGACGGGGAAGGGGAAGAAATGGAGTGTTAATTATTATAGTAAATTCTCCATATCTCAGACTCTGAAGGGTGGAGACATGAAATGTAATATGCGGGCTTCCAATTGTAAGTAAACACGTGTTGACCGTTTTTAGACTTCCAAACTATGCTATGCAAAGTGTTGGAAGTATTATAGAGCGGCTTTGTCCATCTCTCTGTCGCCAGATATCAGAGCAAAAACTGTAAAAATATTGAGGTATGTTTTTTTGCAATCGATTCAATGTACTAAGGGTAAGTTCAGTTTCCTTCGTTAACACACTATTCAAACGGGAAGTGGTTCAAATTAGTCATTTGCGGTTTAAACAGTTTCGCCATAGAACGAAAACAGTAACAGGTAACGAGAAGTGTTTTTTGCAAATGATTCAGCGTCTGACAATAAATCATGACTATCCACAAAATTCTACAGAAACCGGAATTGGTTCAAATTTAGTACTACCTCCGGTTTCAACAGTGGTTTCCACTGCAAATACTGTAAGATATATCGAGATAATTGTCTTCAGTCGATTGATTGTGCGAAAAGTAGGTTTGATCTTCATTAACTCTTTTCAAACCGGAAGTAGTTCCAATTAACCATTTCCGGTTCCAGGTCAATTTTCATATTGCAAAAAAAAATTTAAGTGATATTGAGTTTTTTTTTTGCAATCGAATCGACATCGCAAGAATAGATTCCATTTCCTTCATTAATTCTCTATTTAAACCGGAAGTGGTTCGGATTCGTTATTTTCGGTTTTAACATTTATCTTTAAACAAAAACGGTAACAGATAGCAAGAAACTGTTCTTTTTTGCAACCGATTCTCAAGGTAACGTACTACGACTGTCCCCAAAACCTCTACCCCAACCGGAAGTGATTCAAATTTAATATTACTTTGGTTTGAATACTGATGTTCACAGAGGAAGAACGGTAGAGATCGAGGTGCAGTTTTCTGCAATCGATCCATTGTCTTAGGTATAGCGAGTAATCGGTTTTTCGAATATATTCAGCGTGTGAGGAACAGTTTTTTGATCTTTATTACCTATTGCAACTAGTAACTATAGATGTACTTCTTCAAGTTTGAGTATTGAATTCCCATAATTTGAAAGTGTACCGTGGTTTCAGACTATGAAACGATACTCACTTGTTTCACGTTTCTCCCTAGAAGGGATGTAGAAATGGTGGGGGTTGCAACTGTTAAAATACGATGGCCATATATATCAGAATTTGTTAGAGTTAGCGATATGGATTTTGAATTTTAAACTTTTAATTTAAAATAATTGGAGACCTGTTTAACCCGTAAGTACTCGGCCCCTTTTTTCTAACACCAGTACTCGCGCGGGGGTCCAGTAGATCCCCAAATTGATATTAGTTTTTTAAAATAAAAAAAAACATTTTTTAATAATTAAGATAATGTAGCATAACTCTATACACTTTTTAAATAGTATATGCTGCAATTAATTTTTTTTTCGTACTCGTTTTGAGATATTTTTTGGGGCCGTGGTGGCTCAGTGGTAGAGCGTTCACCTCTGGTGCTTGGGGTCCCGGGTTCGATCCCAGCCCCCGCAAAGTGAACTTTGTGGTGGACAAACACCGTGTGCGTGGGTTTCCTCGAGGTTCTCCCGTTTCCTCCCACTTTCTTCATTCCACCATTTCATTCATTACTCGTCATCACCGTCTCTTTTAGCCTAATCGGCATAAGCCTGGGACATAAAACTCAGATTTAATTTCATTTCATTTGGGATATTTTAAATATTTTTTCGTTAGGTCTTGTAGCTAACACCAGTTACCTCTTTCGGGGGTCTGTGAACACCCCGCGCGAGTACTTAAGTGTTAAGGCTTTTTAGATATTTATCCTACAAAAGGGAAGGGGGGGGGGAAGCGGGAAGAAAAAAAAGAATGGGTGTTTGCAATTGTGAAAATCTATCTCGCTCTCTCTCAATGCTTTAAGGTTAGAGACATGAAAAGTGGTATTTTGGCTTTTAATATAAAATAATTAAAGACATGTTTTCTTTATTTTGTTTGTAATATTTTCCTTAGAAGAGAAAAAAGGGTGATGGTTGGAATTGTTATAATAAAATGGCAATATCTCTAAATCCCTTAAGATTAGAAACGGTTACGGATATGAGAGATGCGTGGCATAGGCTGAGGAAATGCTGAGGTTTTCGGGCGAAGTCCTCAGCTACCAAGAAGCTAGTATTATGTAAAAGAAATTATTGTTATATGTGGCACAGGTATATGCGTAAAAATTAAAACTGAGCCTTTGAAAGGAAACAGAATAATGAGATACGTGTCCTGTGTGTGTAAGTTACATTTCACTGCACAAATAAACAAACAAACAAACAAACAAAAAAAAAAAAGTGCGAAGCAATTGTCTTCGTACTACTACGCAACGGTATATGATGTGCAATGCAGCAACCTCGATGAAGAGATGCATTTATCTTCGGAGAGTAGAGAGGTGTGACTGAGAATGTGAATACGTGTATGTGTGTTAGTGTGTATGTTAACTGCTGAGAGGAGAATGCGGTCGGTAAAGTAGGTAGAGTTTTAGCCCTTCCGTCGTCACGTGACGTGCCTTGGAGCTCCCGGAAATCGATGAGCGGGTGAAGCGAGGCTGGAATCCTGGCAAGGTCGTGGGCAAATTTGGTCGCTGTCCAAGCGAGCGACTGCTCTGTGCTGGCCCTGCTGCTTTCCAAAGGCCGCTCAACGATTCTTTGGGATGCTGCGACCACGTGGTGCAGGCCATTTACAGTCTTTGATACCCCATCTCGCCGCAGAACATCGACCTTGAATTTCTTTGAGTTCAAGTGCAATTGCGAATGCTCCGTTCTTAGAGTACATCTTTTTATTCTTATTTTCATGTTTCTTTGTTTCAAAAGTTCATCGGAGGTGGATTTAAGTGTAATGGGAGTATGTTAAAACTCTTTATTCTGTAGAATTGATTTTCCCTTTTCCAGTCGAGAAGTTCCAGTGTAGTGCTCCTGTGCATATCACTATGATTTCGCTGTGGCCGCGGTGGCTCAGTGGTAGAGCGTTCCCCTCTGGTGCATGAGATCTCGGGTTCAAACCCTGCTCCCGCCAAGTGAACTTTGTGGTGGACAAACACCATGTGCGTGGGTTTCCTTGGGTTTCTCCCATTTCCTCTCACTTTCTTCATTCCACCATTTGATTCATTTCTTATCATCACCGTCTCCTTTAGCCTAGCCGGCATAATCGTGGGGCGTAAAACTCTAAAGATTTCATTTTCGTTGGATTTCGTAATAGCACTTTGATTTTAGGAGCGATGAAAATTGTCTCATCCCTGGACTGGATTGTTATATAGTACTAGGGACCGCGTTGACTCAGTGGTAGTGTGTTCACCTCTGGAGCGTGGAGTCTGTGGTTTGATTCTCACTTGCGCTAAGTGAACTTTGTGGTGAACAGACACTGTGTCGTAGGTTTTCTCGGGGTTCTCCCGTTTCCTCTCACTTCCTTCATTCCACTATGTCATTCATTTCTCATCACAGTTTTCTTTAGCCTAAACGGCATAATCGTGGGACGTAAAATTGATAGATTTTATATAGTACTATTGCTCATTCGCTTATGATAGTATGTTTATATTTAGGTATGCAAGTTCGTGAAAATGAATTTTTAAAAATAATATCTCTAAGTTTGTTTCTCTTCAGCAGGGCCGGATTAACCTATCTTGAGGCTTGGGGCTAGAAAAAACATGTGGCCCCTTCTGACTTCGCTTCATACAGTTCTGAGAAAGTACAGTAGGAAAGTTAAGGGAATATACGTAATTCTCATCAACCATGTGATACATTAGATATTATACCTAATCGAACTTTTGGATGTGGATGTAACAAACGAAGAAATTTGTTTCATATTTTGGTCATATTGTATCGTATGATGATGATTGTATTGTGTATTACTTTATATATATATATATATATATATATATATATATATATATATATATATATATATATATATATATATATATATATATATATATATATATATATATATATATAATATAAGCCATTTGAGATTTTGATCAGAGTTGAGATCCCCGCCTAAGCCCCCACTTAATTTGGCCCTGCTTTTCAGTACATAATTATACGTGACGCAAATCTTCAATTTAAGGTGGAATCCGATCTGAAGTATTATGTGTTTAATGCTCTTTCATCGAGAATCGAATACAGGACTACGTGCAGACAGAAAAGACGCGCACGCTATCCATTGACAAGTGGGAAAGACGCTCCTTCACATCTTTGGCTAGTACAGCAAAAGAGGTCGATAAATAAAAAAGTCAGGGAAATGATTAAGTGGGAAAATGAGAAAGTCAGAAGAAAGTAGAGGAAACACAGACATGATACCAGGTTGTCTAAAAATATTAAACCTTTAAAGGTCAAAATTAAAAATATATTATTTATTTAAAAATAACATTATAAAAACATATATGCACCATTTTGTTCGATTACCTTCTGCCATTTTCCTGGCAACACCCATTGCTGTAAAACTTCAGGTTTCTGGTTAAAAGAAAAAAAAATGTTTTCTCAGGCCTCTTACGAAACTAGCTCAGCACCATTCAGAGAGGTCAGAAGAGACCGAAACAAATGATAGACTGATGGTGCTACGTCGAGGTTGTACGGTAGATGCATATGGAAACCTCCCAGCATAGTTTGCTGAATTTCTGATGGGTCGTTAAAGATGTATGCGGTTTGGCATTGTCATCGTGTATAGGACACCCTTTTTGTTCAACAGTTCCGGCCGTTTTGTTTGAATTTCTATAAGTGCAATCCCACTGATACTCGACAGTAGGTGTACAAGCTCGAGTTATGCCCGGCAGCAACAGCTCGCGATGAACGATGCCATTCCAATGCTACCAAACGCACAACCGAACCTTCCTGGGCGTCAGTGTAGGCTTTGCCTCAGACTGACGAGTTTTTCTCTTTTCGACCATGCTTCCACCCCCCACAGATTTCGTAGGTTATCAACTTTTCATTCCTCATCAACCGCTTCAGAAATGACTCGAGTTTGTTCAATTTCAGTAGATTCACAGATGAAAATTCGATCCAGTAAATGATTGACAGTTTAGATCTTGTGGTACCCAAACATCGAACTTCTGTTTGTAGCCAGGTTTCTCGAAATAGTTAAGTCTTCATCCCGGCGAAATTAAAATACCGCTAATTTTACAGTAATTATGGGATATCTTCAAATAGATAAAAGTAATTGAAATATGGAACAAGAGCGCCCTAGACAATATTATTTTGCGTGAGGTACCGTTATCACAAGTCACCTAGGGGCTTTCCGTTTTCAGCTGTTTAGAAACGCGAAAATAAATGCCGATTTTCAAAATGCCTCGAAATCGAAAGCAGATAAGTGAGTCGTGATAACGGTTTCTTATGTAAAATAATATTGTCTAGGGCGCTCTTGTTCCATATTTCAATTATCTTTTATCTATTTGAAGATATCACATAATTACTGTAAAATTAGCGGAATTTTGATTTCGCCGGGATGAAGACTCTTAAACACTGCTTAGTGATGAATGCTTATATCATTGGCGATGTCATGACTGCTTACATGTTTGTCTTGCTGGACTTTTGCCAGAGTATAATATATTGCTGATTTGTCATCCATTGCAGGGAGAATGTTGACCATCGGAA
The DNA here is from genome assembly GCF_964235325.1 of Thermobia domestica. Classification (NCBI taxonomy): domain Eukaryota; kingdom Metazoa; phylum Arthropoda; class Insecta; order Zygentoma; family Lepismatidae; genus Thermobia; species Thermobia domestica. The sequence continues at coordinate 134,547,995 of NC_137471.1, forward strand.
TTTCCAGAACTAAAGCGACAGAATCGCCATTGAACCATTGCTTTTGATAATTTATCTTGCCTATAAACAACTCAAGTTTCTGGACGGACCAGCACAGCATTTATATCTTTATCAAAATAAAATTGTAAAATGTAGCACAGTTTTGCGGAAAATTCACTAATCTTTGCGGCGCACTATCTTAAGTCTGTTTAGAAGAATTCTTCCCACCCCCGCATCTATTAGGCTCAACTGTCAGCTGTGAAATGACGTTAGGTCTGACCTGCTGCGAGGAATACCCTGATATTTGGGACACTAGCGCGATCTCGTGCGCAAAAAGGCTTACTAATTTTTGGACTCTTGATAACACCACAAACTTACATGATCTGATAAAATTGCGATCAACTTGAGGGCAGGAACGTAATTTGACTGCTTATTTATTTTTTGAACACACATTTATGTAAATACTTAAGTAATCAACTAAAAGTTTCACTGCGGGCTTCTTTCCCTTGTCCATCCCCCAGCTATAAGCTTGTGCAAAATCTTGCGCGAAAGCGAGCGACGAAAGACATGAAACTGCATTTACGGAGCGTTTTCCAGAATTGTGTGATGGCCTAGGTGTTCGGGTCTACAAACGCCGCAAATGACACTCCCCCCCTAATTCCGCAGCTACGGCGAAACAGGGTTATAAGAGTAGTGCGGTTGGTGCATTGTCGCGGTTCAAACAATGCATAAACATTAACTTCATGTGCAAATTGGGGAAATCTGCTTCAGAGACTTACTTTGATAACCTAAAAATCAGTTGATGATGTCAGTGCTGTAAGGAAAACAGCACCGATGAAGACATTAACGCGACGCACAGTGGGGCGAAAACGCAAAAAGCTGGCCAAAATCTGATAACTATATTCAAATTGAATTAAATTTAGTATTAAGGGGTTATTGAGGTTGCTGATTACGATTCTGCAACTCAAGTTGAAAAAAAAAAAAAACAAAATGGCGGAATAAAAAGAATGTCAACATACTTCGTAATTTTCACAATGTATCTTTAACAACATTCACTTTTTTCACATATTTTGATGAACAATTACTTGTTACTTACGTTCTTATTTATTAGAAATGTATTATTACTTAAATGACACAAATTATTGATATTTGATTCGGTTATGGTAACTGCAACTGCTTGTCACTGTAACATTAAATGAACCAGGGGTGCCCACAAGGGGGGGCTATGACGCAAACTGCGTCATTGAAATATTGGGGGGGGGTTAAAAATCTATATAAATATGTTCGAGAGGGTGTAAAAATTAATCGAAAAGATTTTTTTTCTTTCATGGAAGAACACCTACGGATTGACAATTGACGGGGGTGCGTCATGGACATGAGGGGGGGGGGTGGGCACCACTGAATGAACAATAATTAACATCAACACGCTTCGTAATTGGCACGTTTTGCCAGCTACGTTTTTGTCGATAGTATTAATTAATATTCAAACTACCATTCTACAAAATATGAACGTGGTGCACGAGGGCGCACATAATGTTTTCAACGCTTTAAGTTAATAAAATATATAAACAGTGTGAAAATTTTGCCTGACTTGCGATTCAAATTATAAATTATTACATCATTATTATTAATTTTTCACTTCATACTCTTATTCTACTTACCAGTACGATATAGGAAAACTTTACAGATTTAAAAACTATGAACGCGTTCGAAAGTTACAACCGTTTAAACGGACGCGTCACAATTCTTCTATTCTTCTCTACGCACTTGACCTGCTGAAGGATCTACTTAAGAGTCTCTCAGGTAGTCGGAATAAAGTAAAAACTCTATTCTATTTATGGATTTGGGCCCTTCTAACATCACTCTAGCCAACTACATTAAAAAATTGCTATATTACTAACTTTCGTTTTTAACTTTTGGTCAGCTTTTTGCGTTTTCGCCCCACTGTGCGACGGCTGAAGTTCGGAAGATACCAAAAGAGGACTTTCGGTGTTTTCAGCAACAGCAGAAGCGGTGGAAAGAGTGTGTATGAAAGCGATTAAGTAAATGTGTATTTATATTATAGTAATAAAGAGCCACAATACAATTCCGGGAACTCCTTGACTGCTCCTCAATATATATATATATATATATATATATATATATATATATATATATATATATATATATATATATATATATATATACATACAGTGTGCGAATTAGATAATCTATATTGGGGGGGATAAAATTAGGCCAAAGGACATAGTCTGAAGGTTCAAATTTCAAAATGAGACAATAAATGCTTTACCCCCCATATATATATATATATATATATATATATATATATATATATATATATATATATATATATATATATATGTGTGTGTGTGTGTGTGTGTGACCTGTAATAAATGAGAGATTTATTAATTTAATAAATCTACCGACAATAACTATGCACATATATATTGTCTGACATACACACACTCCACTAAACCTTTCTGAACGTGTTTTAATGTTGTACTCACTCTTGTCCCCATAGCTCTCTAAGATTTATTTAGTTAATAATTTGGCTCAAGCGATAGCCATGATCACAAGCATATGTTAATTTTCCCACTCATATTGAAAGCTTCCACTTTGCATTAATACATACAGGTTGCGAAAAGAAACCTACTTCAGTCTTGTGAAAACCACTAAAATTATCAGTTAAACCAGGCATTTTTTTTTTTTTTTTTTTAAGAAAATCTAGATATTAGCCTATCGAATAAGAAATGGATTGTTGCTGGTCCCAATTTCTCACATCAAGGTCAAATCGAAGGCCAAATATTTAAAATCTCTCAATTCAAATTTCGAGCTTGTGCTTCTACTTCCCCCTAAAGCTATGCTCATCACAACTTTTTTTCTCCAAATATCGATTCCGTGATGGGCACGGAAAGTCAACACTTAAAAATTACTTTACTGTTAGGTTGAAGATGAGTTGATTCATTATGGGCTACGTTATTTAAATAAAGTAAAACATTACACTGAAGTTTTTCAGACAACATTAATTGCGTGGACAGCAAACTGTACAGCGAAAAGATGGAAAAATGAAGGGTTAACTTTAAAAAAAAAAACCGCTCCAGTTGAAATGCTTATACAGACACGGACAATGACACGGAGAACCAGTCGTATTAACAAATGCTGAAACAAATCTTGAATTATTCGCTTATTCACCTAAAAATCACCTTCATTAACATGTCTGCTCACTAGGAGAGTATCCCCCAGCGTGTACGTTAACATATACTTACGAGAGAATACCTATATCTCAGATTTTGAGTACAGTTTCAAAATTTCATTTCCGTAAACTGTAAAAGCAGTGATTACTATGCTAATTATCACAAATTAAATGCAACTTTTGAGTTGCATACACACAACCTACTAGGGAATGAAGACCATGTGCTAACAAAGAGTACACTGGAAAATGAAATAACATGTTATAACAAAAATTAAAATAAGATGATAATCGATACAAATATAGAGGATGAATAAGACATATCCGAACTTCGCCAAGTATGGTAGAAGCTGCTGTTTGTTTACTTCTTTTTGGCCAACCGCTAAGAACATTTATAAATCTATATGCGGCATTGTTATACGCAATTAGTACATTCAAATTCACAAACGATGACGAACTGAAGGGTACGAAGGTACAGTTGCAAGTAACAACCGTAGTCATAATAATATAGTTCAACTAAACAACATTGAAAATAGTGGGTAATTAAGTGGTAAGTAGAAATGACCAAAACTGAACAGTTTACATCGATCATTTCGAAATACAGCTAGAAGATTAAATTTACAAGAAATAACAAAAATCAGTGAAATTTGGAGTTACACTAAGCATAGTTTGAGGGGGAAAGCGAGCATCCCCGGTGGGGATACTTCAGCTGACTTCTTTGGGGGGGAACAAAATGTGATTGAGGGGGAAAATCCCCCTCATCCCCCCGGTAATTCGCACCCTGTATATATATATATATATATATATATATATATATATATATATATATATATATATATATAATATATGTGTGTGTGTGTGTCTATATATATTTTATTGGTTTTTACTGCCCCATGGAGATGCATGTTTTGCACACACGAAAGAGCCGCCCCTGTATATATAAAAAAAAACAATAAAGAATTGAAGATGTATTTAAAAGTATTATATTAGAAACACAAATGAAAAGGAAATTGTGTGAAAGGGAGAGTTTTTTTTTTTTTTTTTTAACTTTCTGTTTGATACGAAAAAAAAAAAAGTACTACATGCTTATTGGGAACTAGAAACCGGTATGTCCAGCCTAAGCTACAGTATCACGTCACAGTATTCAAAAACTAATAATTCAAGTTCTGAAAAAAAAAGGGGGGGGGGAACTAGAACCAATTATAAACACGTGAACCATGCAGCTACAGCCACAGGAGAAAGTATTTTCGTGTCTGGAAAGAGTAAGCAGGAAACAGTGAAAACAAGAGGAGGTGCAACATGTGATGCGGTTTTCCTTGGCATTCTTATGGCATATTAACTACATGTTGAAATTATGTGGCCGGTGAAGCACTATACTAGTTTGTATGTTGCGTAAGAATTAGATTCAATAAAAGTAATGATAATAATATTAGGTGACACTTACCTGCGTAACTAGAAAAGTCTTCCTCTTCCTTGACTTACCAAGGTCAATGCCACTTGTATCAGTCACCTACTGACACGTGGAGAAAGACCGAATGACACAGAGATGTTCACCCTCGCGAGGGTGGCCCTCTCGAGGGCATCCTCACCCTCAAGTTCCCTCGCCCACAGTGACGCGAGGGCGAGGGAGCGCGAGGGCGAGGACAAGTTTTGGCCGCGAGGGCGAGGGTGCGCGAGGGCGAGGACAAGCTTCGATGGCGAGGGTGAGGGTGCGCGAGGGCGAGGACAAATTTTGGCCGCGAGGGCGAGGGTGCGCGAGGGCGAGGACAAGCTTCGATGGCGAGGGCCAGGGTGCGCGAGGGCGAGGAAAAGCTTCGACGAAGAGGGTGAGGGTGCGCGAGGGCGAGGACAAGTTTCGGCAGCGAGGGCGAGGGTGCGCGAGGGCGAGGACAAGTTTCGATGGCGAGGGTGAGGGTGCGCGAGGGCGAGGAAAAGCTTCGACGAAGAGGGCGAGGGTGCGCGAGGGCGAGGACAAGCTTCGATGGCGAGGGTGAGGGTGCGCGAAGGCGAGGACAAGTTTTGGCCGCGAGGGCGAGGGTGCGCGAGGGCGAGGACAAGCTTCGACAGCGAGGGTGAGGGCGCGCGAGGGCGAGGACAAGCTTCGATGGCGGGGGCGAGGGTGCGTGAGGGCGAGGAAAAGCTTCGACGAAGAGGGCGAGGGTGAACGAGGGTGAGGGTCAAGTGTTACTGCGGGAGCGAAGGTGCACGATGGCTAGAGACAACTTCCTTCAGGAGAACGAGGGCACGCGAGGGAAGAGGACAAGCTTCCTTAAAAGCAACTGTTTTGGAGTTTGCTGTTTGACCTCTTTTGGAGAGAGGCAAAATTTAAAATATCATCTGCCATGTCCCCTAGATGAAAAGTTAGTGTCATAGCAAGGTTATACATTGATCGTATTTTTCCTTTCAATTAATTGCAGTAGACAATTTCTCGTGTGTACGTACATAATTATTAAAAATAATAATGCAAATAAGAATAATATTTGATTTTTCCCATGAAAGTTTCCGGGTAGAAAAAGCGCTACATTATGAAGTAAGTGTGCCTCATTGTTGCCTTCTCTGTGCTGGAGACGTTTTAGATAAGAAGTGTCTACTACACTGTCATGTTTAAAGAGTGTTGGTAGACACACAGACAGTCACTCACGTCATTCAGCAGTAAATGACAAGAGCGCTGATATCTGAACAAACACAATCAATGAGAGAACCATCAGAATGCAGTAGATCAGATGGAAAAAGACTTGATGGAATGACTTTGGTTCATAGATGGCCATTTTGCTCTGGACTCTCTCGGACTCGGGGTAATTTTTTTCAATTGGGCTCTCGCTCATTTATTCCTTTGGGAATCGTGCTCGGGCTCACTTCCCTCAGTTGGACTCGCGCTGACTTATTTCATTGGCGCTCGGGGTAGCGCTTAATTATTGAAGCCGAGAACGGTTGAGCGCGAATACCTTGCTAGCGAGCGTTGGGCTCGTGAGTTTGGATGCCCATGAAATGGGCTGATTAATAGCATCCTCCTCCTCCAACCACTGATGAAGTTGTTACAATTAATCGGAATTTTTAACTTTTCATAGTTTTGTGACAGCTCAAACTATTATCTGAATCGATATTTGTTAAAATAATGTCAGTCACTATTGTATCGATTTTCATTGTTTCTGCTTTTATAATCTACGTGGGTAGAGCTATCATTTAGTTACAAAATAAATAATATGTTTTTTCTTGTCCTTAAATAGAAATATCTGACACGTTAATACTGAAATTTTGTTAAAAGAGCTGCTTTAACAAAATAAATTTAATAAGTTCCACAAGACATAAGTTGTTTATGCAGCCGAAATTTGCAACTGTTGACTGATTGCCGTTTAGCGTCCTCTTTCTTCGGCGAGGCTATATGAGAAGTGGACCTATAGGTTTAACGCGGAATTCGATCCACTGTCGTTCAATGTTCTCCCACTCGGAATTGTCCCCAGGACCCCATGCACCAAAGGTTCGCGTGCAAGCCAGTGAAATATGGTTTGTATGTTGTGTTGTTAAATGATTTTTCTTAGGAATAAAATACGTTACAGGATGATATACTGATTGCAAATATTATAGTGCAAGTATTGAACGATTGTGTGGTAAAAGGAGAAATATAAATTTGGACAAATTAAAAAAAAAAGGCCTGAAAAAAACTGTAGGATATATGAAACATATAAAACTTAGGAAAAGCCACTTCAGCAAAACGAGCAGGATTTTGTTGTGGGTAAACAGTTTAATCATATTATTATTAATTTCGCACAAATGTGCCACACATCATAGCATGGGCGGCGATTAGGGGGGAAAGGGGGGACAGTTACCCCCCACTCTTTTGAAATGACCCATTAATGTCGCTATATAGTTTCATTTGGAAATATAAAGTTTTTGTATGTATTCAGGTTCATAGAATGAAAATGGTGCCATAAAATATTTGCCGTTCCGTGAGTACATATTAGTTGTCTTCCCGTGAAGTTAAGAAAGCTACAGGAGTTGCGTTTTAATTGCCACGAAAAATGGCTCAAAAATTAACCTATCCGAGTGTACTTTCATATTCATTTCTTCTTACAAGGGCTCGATGTGTTAGTCAGCCGCTTTAGAACTAATTGAGATAACATTTCGCAGAAAAAGAAGTCCTTCATAAGCAGTTTTTTTTTCAGAAACAATGTTCTGGGGGGGGGGCCACTTGGTATCCCGGGGCGGCACTGCAGGTACTATTCTATTCATTATTATATTATAGACGTATTATTTTGGTCTCCTTCGGGGGGAGGCTCTCAGAGCTTCGGGGGGCAGTACCCCCAAAAAAACATGTCTGGAAGAAACACTCTTCACAACTTATTCTGTAATTACACAAAAATCGACAGTTCCTGAAATGTTTTTTCTTCTTTCTAATAGTAAGGAATATTTGATTTGATTTTTTAATATCCCTTCAGCAGTGAGACTATATGAGACGTGAACCTACCGATTAACGTAGAATACGAACCACATGAGCTCCCGCCAGGAATCGAACCCGGGTCTCCCACGTCAAAGTTGCGGCATTGTTTTGCAGTGTAATATACGAGTTCAGGGGTGTACATATACAATTTTGTATATACAATTAAATTTAGTGAATTCAACATAATTCTAGGTTTTAGGATTATTTGGGATAACTGGAGTGTGGTGTGATTCTAAGTATTGTTGAAATGAAATGAAATGAAATCTTTAAGTTTAACGTCCCATGGTTATGCCGGTTAGGCTAAAGGAGACGGTGATAATAAGAAATGAGTGAAATGGTGGAATGAATAAAGTGGGAGGAAACGGGAGAACCCCGAGAAAACCCATGAGCACGGCGTTTGTCCACCACAAAGTCCACACGGCGCGAGCTGGGATCGAACCAGGGACCCCAAGCACCGGAGGTGAATTACTGAGCCATCGCGCCCCCTTAAATATTGTTGAGTTTTGATATATTCCAAGAAAGTGAAAACTGCACCTAATGGCAAAAGTATTTCTTTAAATGTCGCAGCATATGCTTGTAGTATTTACTGTCTTTCTAAGAGTAATAACATATAATAGCATGCGTGGAACTAAAAAATATAAATTGCTCATTAATTCCCAGTTTCAATATAACTTTTGCAAAACAAGCCTCATTTTTCATTAGTATTCGATTAATATTATTCTTTCTGTTTATTTGTTTGCAAATTTGTTATTAAATAGGCCCCTAATCTGATCATACAAATTTCCAGACAGAATTATAAGATATTCATGCATGAGCAAGGAATCCAACCTCTTCTTACACCTTCGTTGTTTAAGAGTACAAAGCGCTAGTATCTACTTTGCGTTGCTCTTGTAAATTTACTTAATAAAATATGAAACGATATATGGTATTTTAACTGGAAAAGACAGTATCCTAATAGTTATACAACATTTCGTCAAGAAAAATGTTAGAAGCAATCAGGAAAACTAACATTGATTTACAAATATTGAGATCATGTCTTGCCCCCTTACTTTTAACGTCCAACCGCCGGTACTGCATCATAGCCCAAATACTGAACATATTTACCTCTTCTGGGATGCTTGTCTATCAGCAGACAATTATCCTGGACATAACAGACATCAAACATTACGCATAAATATCTTTTTAAAAAAAAAAAAAAGAAAAAAAAATTTAGAAGGCAGCTTTATATCATGAGATCGAACCTTTGGAGTTATAATTAGAAATTTAAGGAGACTTTACAGGTATTCAACATTCATGAAATTACAGAACTTATAATCACAACTGCTAAACGTTTCTCCAAGGTGTTAAACGTTTGGTAAAGGAAGTAACAGGATCTGATATCAGTGATTACACGTGTTGGTTAAAACCATTTTATAAGAAAACAGCTATTTCTGCGGAAACTAAAAGCAAACCAAGAGGTAAAAAGGAACTTTCTCTAACCCCTTCGTATCGGTTTGAATGTAACACAAAGAAATAATGGTACTTCAGAGGGTACTGCAATATCAATGGTCTCTTTCAAAATATACGTATTTCAGTTTATTTAATCAACTTTGGTCTCCATCCAGCCCATCTAAAGGGAGGGTGCTAACCAAGGCACTCGTAAGAGTGAACGCTTTTTGAGAAATTTTGACAGTACCTCCCGAGCACTTACCTTTTTATATGAAGAAATACTACAGTGGTCTTTTACTGCAGAAGAATGTGATTAAGAGAGAAGGAAACGTAGATTTTTTTTTTTACATTGTATTTTTAATTGGAGTCGGCTTGTGAGAGAAATAGCACGTAAAAATTAAAAGATTTTTGTTGCTTCAAACTATTAGAAAACTTTCCAAAGGTCGTAATATGACCCCGTACGATAATTGTAAACAATGATCAGGCCCGGAATTGGACCGATTTCTCCCAATCTAGCCCCGCGCTAGAGTGTTATCCAATCCATTCGACAGTGTCGTCTTAGCAGCCTAATGGACCCTGTAGAAACCAGTGTGGCCCCTACGACTAAATTTTGCAAATAATACATTATAATATATTCTATAAGTAATATAATCTGCTTGCGGGGCCCTCGGCCAAGTGACCATCAAGTGGCTCTGTTACTTTTGGCTTGTGAAGTACACATATCATGTTGCAATACAAGCACATCCATGGACGTAAATAAGGGAGCGTATGGTCTCTACCTAGAATTCAAATGAATGAATGAATAGTTTGTATTGTTTCTGGAAACAAGTAATATGTTCTAAAGTTGATTTGAGCTGGAAAGTTTATTTCTTTACGTTTCCAGCTTCTGTTGTAAAAGTATATATTATAAGTGATATGTGATATGATACCTCCATTAACATCCGGTTGGTATAACCTCAGTGCGATTTCTTTGTATGTTTCTTTCTCTTGTCCCACCCAAAACCAAGACTTATATGCTCTCTCTCTCTCTCTCTCTCTCTCTCTCTCTCTCTCTCTCTCTCTCTCTCTCTCTCTCTCTCTCTCTCTATATATATATATATATATATATATATATATATATATATATATATATATATATATATATATATATATATATATATATATATATATATATATATATATATATATATATATATATATATACATGTGTGTGTGCATGTATGGCTTGGGGCAATATAGTATGTGCAATATGTATGCAGGTTATTTGGGAACCTGGGGGTCCCGCAATAATGTTCCCAATCGGATCCTGCACCTTCTAAGTCCATTAGATTACCTTTTTTTCCTTACATTGAAGCAAGAAAGGTTTAATTTTTTAACTATGTGACTTCCCTCAGGAACAGCCTCTATCTTTAATTATGTGTCCTGCTAAAATACATTAAATAGTATAATTTCTTAATTAGTAATGAAGGTCGGTCGGATACGTGTTCTTATACTGCATCAACGAAGAACTGGATGATCTTTGCTTTAGACGATAGACTATATTACCTACTCACCAACCAGTACGGAGTACGCATTCCTTGGAAAAGTCAGAACAAACCTTCAATGTACGATACCCGAAAAAAAGATTTTATCTGCAGCTATAACGCGTACAGGTAATCTAGGTTGGAATTCATGGTTGGATTTACGACGGGCTCCTGGGGGGGGAGTGAAAGAATCCTTCGATGATCTGAAGCTGCCGCACAATAGTGTCGCTATGGGGAGGGGCAAACGGCACTTCGTCCTGTGTTTATGCAAAGATTTCTTTGAATTTAGTACAGGTGTCTTTCTCATCACCATAGTAAAAATAGAAACTAACTTCTACACACACAAGTGGCATTTGTATTCAAACTAAAAAATGGATCAGAGATTTTTGCACATACGAAATGCATATATACCACATATTACAAAGGGTGTTATTGCTGGAATTGTAAACGAAATTCACGAAACTAATTTCGTACAAATAACTAACTCAAATCTTTACGTACATCTTAAATATCTCCTTATATGTTAATAATTATAAGAAACAATATGTTGAAAGCAACACTTTTTATACCTCATCACCGTTATAATTAATATAAATAGCACTACAAGACGAGAATTTTTTCGAGTCTTGTGAGCAACATAAGTTTACCCAAGTTTTAGGTCTCAAGCACTATTTTAGTGCTAAATGATCCGTATGTAAAACCTATAAATTGATAAGAGTAATTGTACGATCATAATGAAGAGCATTTATGAAGGTAAATCACAATATATTATAATAATATATATATAGTTTAAATGTTGTTAGATACACCCTTCTTACAACTCTCGTGACGCAGAAGGATTCTGAGAACTTCTAGATAAAGGAATATATTTTGTACGTAAATTTACAGAAAGAGACGAGAAATGAGCCGTCGAGAATCGAGACAATAAAGGAGTTTCCGAAAATTGAGACGAGACGAGACTTCTGTAAGATTTATGAGACGAGATGATAAACCTTATTTCTCGTCTCGTCTCGTCTCATGCTCAACATTAGTTTGCACCGAAAGATGTAAAGGAAACTATTCAAATATTGCCTGAACATTTTCATGGTAATATTAAGCTTGGAGTACTTAATGATTTCAGTAAATGCTAGTAGGTATTATTTTTGGGGAGGGGGGATGACCACAAACTTTCGCTCATTCGATTTTCGGTAGCTGACTCAAGATTATAGAACTCATATTTTTCTTTTCAATTCTAGTTTCTTTATCTACATTGTGGCGTATCAGAACGGAATAAAATAAACTTGAAGGAATCAATTAAGAGTAAGGATGAGGGCATCATTAATATTTGAGTGTGATGACGAGTGAGGGGAGTGTGAGGAAGTTCTCTGAGAGTGATGTGAGGGTTAGGAAAGAAGAAAGAAGGCTATCACGGAGATAAAATCCTGAAGGATGTTTGTTTAGAAAATTGTTGAAATAGCACTTTTGTGCGAATTTCAAATAGAAAAGCAAGCTGGTTGGCATGGAGAAACATAATTTGATCGCAAATGAATTTATGTTTGTAATTCTTTCGTAATTACCTTACATACATTATGGAAGTAATAAAGATGATAACAGGTTGAGAGTGCGGCTATGTTAGTTTAAATATTAAACTTATCTTTTTGTCGGGGAGAGCATGGGAAATGGAGTATGTAGTGTATAGTGTTCCCTCACATTTCGTTTATCGAATAAATAAATAAATAAATAAATAAATAAATTTTATTGATGTAAGTGGCCAACATTGCTCCTTTCGTCCGAGCGATCCCACGATAGATTTTAATTCATTTACTCTCGCGTACCATAGTGGATCCATACGTCTAGAAAGCAGAGGTGGGGTCGATAGCTTCTTGTATGAAATGTTGACCTACAGAGGGAATCCGAACCACCCTAATGTCTTCAGTGCCCTCCAACAAAAAATTGAACTAGTAAGCACGTGATCCAAAACCGCACGCGCTAGCCACTAGGCTATCTGGGAAACAAGAATTTTTATGACCTATAGGCCTATGTGCTGTGATGGAAATTTACCTGCACGTACCATATTTTTTTCTTTTTTTTAACGTACGAACGAACTGTTTGATTTGAGTACAGTTGATTTGCTTATGTAAGCGACTGAAATCTATAACCTAACTGAAGAAACTTTTTCTAACCTATTATAGGCTGCAGAAGAGGTACAGAGTGGACATGTATTTTTGCGTCCGCATATACGTGTAATATAAATAGTATCAACTATTCTACTCTTATCTGACGGATGTCATTTTTATATTAAATTTAATGCACTTTTTTTAAATCTCCTGATCTTCCTCTTCCGTCTCGTTCTAATCTCGAATTATCGAGAGTCTCGGTCTCGGTACCATCCCTACCTATTATTTAGAAATGTTCTGGTTATTTATCGCGACGCAGTTGAGATTCTTCTAAGCTAATGTTATTTATTCAGTTATTTATTCATTATATCCTAATATTAGAATATGTATTATATTCTAAGAAATGTTCAAGTAAATGAAGTAGTTAAAGTCATGGAAAAATAAGGAATGATCGCATTGTCTACTGAGAAGGGTTTCTATTCTAAGGATTTAGTTTTAAGGAATAGTGGAATGAAACAAGAGAGAGGAAAATATATTGCAAAACTAGAAATGACCATTTTTACGTCAGCAAATTTGCAGTGCAACGTAATCTACGTACTCTTTTTAGTAGAGGCAAATAATGGACACTACTAACGATGACAGAACATTTATGATAATGAGGTAAGTATTAAGATGGTATCTTAGATGCTGACAAATTACATTTCTTTTCAAATGTTTCCTTTATAGTATTAACCATTGGTAAATGTCCTCTGTGTTGTATTGTTATTGTTTGGCTTCTCACACCCTTCATCAGCCAATTCACATGAAACGAGACTTACAAGTTAACGTGGTATCTATCTAAGCTACATGACCAAGCGGGGGATCAAACTCCGGTCTCCCGCACCACTTAGCCACGAGGGAGGGAGTTAGGTTGTATTTTGTGAATTTAATATATCCATATTTAAAAACGTTCTGTGTTTAGAAGGAAAAAATGTAACTAACAGGTGAACAGAATAATTTTTTTCAAAGTGTAAAAAAATAAAACTGTTGGGTGTCACACTATTCTTTGTTCGTGGAATTTTCCAATGACTCGTTTGAGTTCAGAGGTACTTGTTTGTGTCGCTTCCCATCTCAGGTAGAAATATCTTAATAGTAGCCAGCAGGGATTTGCAGAGGTTTATGCCTTTGTCGGAAATATTTTTAGCGATCTGATTCACATCTCTGCAATTCATTCTTCAATAGTGAGACTGAGACTACCAAATGTGTCACTTTGAGCATAATTCAATTCCTAGAATTTGCCAAGACCAAAGAATTCTGTGAATACAAGTGCTTCGTTTAAAAGTGCGTCCAAGCGTAAAATCATGTGATGCTTGTTTGAAAACAGAAATTTCAACAATTAGATATTCATTTGATTAGAAAGCTCGTTCTCTTTTTGTTGGATGGAAACAGATACGTTGATCATAAACCACAAAGCAATGAAGGAAAAGAAGGGTTATATTTAACTATGTGAAGCTGTCATACATAACAGAGTAAACTTTCGAAGAGGTCTCGCGTTCAATTCTGACTATGATTTTTTTTTCCTGGGCGTCGTAACGAAGGGCTTGGGTGGTCGCGTTCCTCCCAGATTTTCGTCACACGTATGTAAGCAAACTAACAAAATAAAAGCATATATTCAGGGGTGTAGTCGAGAGTATACGAAGGTGTATTGCTCAATCTTAGTCACTTGCGCATACTTTCTGCTTCAAGGCGTTTATATTCAAAACTAGCATATATAACCTGTGAAATGTTTAAGACTAGCGTATACTCTGTGAAAATTTTAAGACTATGGTGTACGCCGTGTGAAATTTTAGGACTTGAGCAGGAAGTTTTTGATAGTCTATTATTGCAACACAGCCCCTAGTTATTCGCCTCTACTTTCTAAACATTTTCTATATATTTTACATCCCTGGAGTTGGTGGCCCCGCATCGTGGAGGTTGTGGGGACATTATCTAAGCCTTTGGTCAAGTGACCTTACATTTGGACCTGTCAAGTGACCTTACATTTACATAGATTACTATTAAGATAAGTGGGTAAAACTGCATTCAGGTTTACACCTACAATTAGTGTTCATCCTCCCGAAGGGGAACTTTCGAAGATGTCCTCAATTCTAACTATAGAGAAACGTTCTCACACAACAGAATAAACATAATTTCAAACCGTTCATGATCTATATTTATAAAAAAATAGCACTCTACTAACGTAATTTGCTGTTTTGGAAAATATAAGTTTAGCTTATGAATATCTGGGAATCAGTCGATCTGTCTGTATTCTGACGTATTAGAGTTAATGTCCCTTTATAATTCATCACCGATGCCGATGCTAATTGGTACGTGAATCTATAGTTTATGGTAGGATCCGAACCACCATAACGCGTTCAAACTTCACTCAAGGGAATCGAACCTGAGACTTGCTGCAAAGCAGACATGCTTGCTAGACACTATACTAACTTCCTTTGTATATTTCAATATCATTAACTTTCAGTAATCACCGGTAACCGACCTATAACCAGAGTCGAAGTCTAAGAGGGAGTTATTGAAAATGTTTAATTATCCTAATTTTTATGTAAATATTTCACTTTAGAATATTAGCGTTTAAATACTCCTCTCCCCCATACAACCATTACACACGCTAATACTATGTAATAAGCAGTAACGACTACATATTATCAGCTGCAACATTTAATCAATCAACATATAACATATAAAGCTTATAAAATTTTAATTAGTCAGCTGGATTACATCTTATGAAAAAAAAGTTGAATAATTTCCACCTTATATGTTAGTTGTTTGACGTAACGTAAGCATGAAGGTAAGCTTAGATCTTTGTTCGAAATTCACATTGAAATGATATTCGCAAAGAATCTTCAGTGGGCTGAATCTCTTTCGTTCTAGGTTGGCTACAAGACTGCGATAATCGTAGGACGTAAAAATGAAGATTTTATTCCCCAGTCAGAATTTTTAAACTATCCTATCTCTTCAAGTCAATAATTGTCTGTTTTGCATTATTACTTTTCAATCATAGAACAAAATAATTCAGTCACTCTACTCCTGTTTTAATGATTTATGGCAGCGTGTAACAAATTGTCGCGAGGTCCTGGGCAAGAAAAGTTTGTGATCGCCCTTTCAGTTTTTAATTGCTAATTATAATAAAATTTCTGGAAATCAATTAATCTACACATTTAGTTATTTGTGCTAAAGAAAATAAAGGTTTGTTCTCTTACTTTTCCGTTCCACCATTTCTTTCATCATCATTCACTTGCAATTTCATCCATCTCCTTTAGCAGTTACATAACTCTGGGGCGCTAAACTAAAGATTTCGTCTTTTCTTTCATTACTACAATCTTAAAGTTTGCACGTATTCAAGTTTGCACTATTCAAGTTTGCACGACATTATTAATTGTTGAATTGGTGGATTTATAAAAGTCAGTGCTAAATCATTTTAGGCTCGATAATCTTTCCAAGGCCCCTGGAGGCGCTAAGCTCTGAGCGTGCCATTTAGGGAGGAACGGTGGCTCAGCGATAGAGAAATTACCTTTGTTCGAAGGGTCGCATGTTCGATTCCCGTCCAAGTAAGTTCGTGGTGGAGGACATCGTGTTCGTGGGTTTTCTGGGGATTTTCCAGTTTCCTACCACATTCTCATTCAACTATTTCTTTCATCATTCACTTCTGTCTCCTTTAGCATTTAGCTTGCATAATCGTGGGATCTTAAACTAAGGATTTCATTTTTCATTTGCCTTTACGTATTTGTAGTGTAAGGATTCCTTGAGACAATGTTTGAAAGATATCATTTCATAATTGTGGGAATTACTGAAAATAAACTTTCCAACAATGATAGCTGCCAAAATTGAACCAAGACCAAAGTGATAAAGTGCATAAATTGGCCCCTAGAGTAGTTTCTTAAGACAAAGTTTCATATTTATGGCAATTATTGAAAAAAATTAAAAATTTTAACATTGTTAAGGTAGGACAAATGTATCTCTATTAGTGGTGAATATTAACAATATTTGAGCATCGAAATTAACCTTACAAGCATATTGACACATTTCAGTTTATATTTTAAAATACCAATTAACTTAGATTCACATTCAAATCAATGAAGTCATTCATGTTATAGGTTAGAGTGGGTAAATATTTCCGAGTGATAATTCAACAATAGTGTTCTGAAGTATTTTATTTGTTTGCTGACGGAGTTTCAAAATTAAGCTCTTTAGATCTTTCCTTTTGAATTTGTTCAAATTCCTCAGTTACGCTACATACATCAGGGATGGCCAACGTGTTGACTGTCAAATTCTGACAGATAGTCCGCGGCAGTCACTCTACCGCCACTCATCAAACCTTGATTTCACCCTCACCCTCATGAGAGCCGCCCTTGTGTGGCTGAATACTTATGCTTGCATCGTAGTTCAAGGAACATTTTGAAGTAAAGGCATTGGATACTGTTGATAAATGATGTAAACGTCACTATCGACCGAGATCTCCATTGTAACAGTTGTTCCATTTTAGGTGTTCCACAGTAAGTTATACGATGATATGTTTAGTTTCCTTTCTTTAGGACGTATGTTAAGCAAGGACGGATCCAGGACGGACTTCTGGTGGGGGTGGTGGGTTGTAATACTGCTACTTAGAGCCAGAGATGGAGTGGGTCAGTGGGTCGGTGGGTTAAGTGGGTCAAGTTTTCTGAGTGGGTCAGTGGGTCGTGGGTCAACAGCATGTGACCCACTGTGACCCACCACCCACCGTGACCCACTGCGACCCACCACCCACCATGACCCACTGTGACCCACCACCCACCGTGACTCACTGCGACCCACCACCCACCATGACCCACTGCGACCCACCGACTCAGTATGATCTACCGACCTTCTCTGCTCACTGCATTGTAGAGAGTATCTTCTGAAGACTGGTAAATTTTTCTCCGTTTTGCTTTCAAGACCTTCATTTCCCTTTCTTTTCCACTTGTTTCTGTCTACTTACCGGAGATGAGTATATCTAACCAAGTGAAAAAAGAACTTCGGGCACTTTTGGATATTGATATTTTAAATAGTAATAATAGCAATAGGACTTACACTACAACTTGGCTTTCGAGACCTGTGGGCTTTTAGAGCTAACTACTGGGAAAAATACAATTTTGAATCACTGTAATATATAAATTATTATATAAAAAATTGAATGTAACTATGTGTGCCTGATCATCACGGTCAAATTGCAAAGTCAAATGAAATTACTTTTGGTATATAGTTAGGCCTTAATCCAAATTGGGATGTTATATTGCTTTCATTATAATACATAATATCCTAAGGAGGTATGAGGATCCGAATTTTTGCGAAAAAAAAAAATTAGTATCTCGCAAGCCGTTAAACTTACGGAGCTGAAATTCAGTGTATTAACTCTTTATTGAAAATAAACAGAATGTGTTCTAGCATTTCTTTTAAATTCTCCGTTATGTGGGGGGGGGGCACTTTCTATATATGGAAAATTGGTAGTGAGTTGGTTTGTAAAAATGATCGAAAACGATCGATGTTATTTCAAAAAAAAAAAAATCAGAAACAAAAAATACAGTGCTTGGCTTCATATGTCCATTGTTTTCTGCTAAAATAATTGCTGAAGCTTATGTTTATTATATGGAGGGCTCACAGCACAGGGCAATCAACCCATAAAGTTGTGAGAAAAATAGGCATAAAATTTGTACTGTAAGCTTAATTACACGGAAATTTGAACTTTGGATTGTATGCATAATTGTATGGAAAATTTTACACTTTTTTTTCCTTTTACGTTGGTCTACTTACTTTGATTTAGAACTTTGAAATTTCATCCTTTTTTCCACTGAAAAGTATTGATAATTCAACAAGGAAATAATTATACTATGATAATTTAATTGAAATTCATCGTAATTTGGCACATGGCTAACACCAGTGTGGTAATTGAAGTTGAAGAAGGTGTGATAATTGAAATTCCCATTCACCTCTGAATACTTTCCAGGAACCTCGTTCCCTTTCGCTTTCTAGACGGGGGAGGGAACTTGGTAATGGTATCAAACCTTCATGTGTAATTACAAAAATTAAATTTATAAACAAATAAGAAATCATCAGTTTATCAGGCTTTAATTGATAATTTATTCAAAAGATTCCCTATCAAAGGCATGGTAGGTGAAGTTTCTGTTCTACATGGGTCGACATTGCCAACTGACATGGTCGATATGGAAAAGATGTTGTATGGTGATAGAGCGATGATACTTCTTGCTGAGTATTTCAAAACTGACCGAGAAAAATCGTTATCAGACTTAAGTGTAACAAGTAGATGGTCGATGAGAAGTTGCAGAAATCGGGTAGAAGTATTATCAATTTCCACGACAGAGTGCGAACGGGGATTTCCCCTTATGAATTTACTGATGACTGATATTAGAAATAGATTAAGTGCTCAAACATTGTCTAACTTGTTGCTCATCAATGTTAATGGCTCACCGCTAGACAAGCTCAAAGTAGACAAGCTAGTTATTTCTTGGCTGAAGGATGGGCATCATTCCACTGCGGATGATCTACCGCCAAAAAGTTACCAACAGGAAATAAATCCGATTTCAGATTTGTTTTAAGGTGGAAAGTTACGAGTTACGGAAAATGTATACAAGTATTACTAATGGCTTATTTGTGTTATTCAACTTTGTACCTACTTTTTAGTAACTCTCTTCTTTGCTTTAGGTAAACTACTTTTGAATAAATATTCATAATAATTGAAATTATGCATATTTCTAATTTAAATTTAACGAGGTGTTTTAGTGATTACACAAATTACAATTATGAGCCAAGTCTTTTGTGAGAAAAATACTGTGAACTGAGAAACCATAACCTTTTCCATATTGTACAGGGGTATTTTCCTGCGAATAGAAGTTTCTTGTGCAATGAGTTCAGAAATTAACACTTGCAAGAATACTCTCTTAGTACAAGTATATTTTAGGCACACACTAATTTTCCCCCACCTCGAACTGTTTCAATTTCCTCACTGACAAACACTTTACCATTTTATATCGTAAAGATCAGATTCACCGTTATTGTAACAGAGTGGTGCTTGAGCGATTGACTAGAAATTCAAACTCCGATTAGTGACAATTTCACAGTCTTGTTTTATTACAAGTGTAAACTCTTTAGTCAGTTCAGAAGAGGCCCTGGATCGTGTTCAGAGTTGATGACGATGGATTTTGGTGAGAGTAGGTCAAAGTGGATGAGAGTGGTTCATAGTGGTTGGTGGGTCAGAGTGGGTCACCGTGGGTGGTGGGTCAGAGTGGGTCATCGTGGGTGGTGGGTCATGGTGGGTCAGAGTGGGTCATGGTGGGTCGTGGGTCAGAGTGGGTCATGGTGGTGGTGGGTCAGTGGGTCGTGGGTCAAGTTTTCATTGACCCACGCCAACTCTGCTTAGAGCTACTTTTAAGAGCTCGAAACTCTCGGATGCGTTTTATTTGTATATATGAAATAAAGAAGTTTCCTCTTCTGGGGGGGAGCGATCGCCCCGATCGCACCCTCTGGATCCACCACTGACGATAAAGAAATGATTCAATAAATAGGTTGAATAATTGATGCTCTGATCCTCACGAAGGAGGCCCTCTCGAGGCCTCCTCACCCTCAATTACCCTCGCCCTCAATGATATGAGGGCGAGGGTGCGCGAGGGCGAGGAAAAGTTTTGAGCACGAAGGCGAGGGCGAGCGAGGATAATGGACAACTCCTATCGCGAGGACGAGGGTGCACGAGGGCGAGGACAAGCTTCGATGGCGAGGGTGAGGGTGCGCGAGGGCGAGGAAAAGCTTCGATGGCGAGGGTGAGGGTGTGAGAGGGCGAGGAAAAGCTTCGACGGCGAGGGCGAGGGTGCGCGAGGGCGAGGAAAAGCTTCGATGGCGAGGGTGAGGGTGCGAGAGGGCGAGGAAAAGCTTCGACGGCGAGGGCGAGGGTGCGCGAGGGCGAGGACAAGTTTCGGCAGCGAGGGCGAGGGTGCGCGAGGGCGAGGACAAGCTTCGATGGCGAGGGTGAGGGTGCGCGAGGGCGAGGACGAGTTTTGGCCGCGAGGGCGAGGGTGCGCGAGGGCGAGGACAAGCTTCGACGGCGAGGGCGAGGGTGCGCGAGGGCGAGGACAAGTTTCGACAACGAGGGTGAGGGCGCGCGAGGGCGATGGACAATTCCATTCGCGAGGGCGAGGGTGAACGAGGGCGAGGGCCAACTGCTACTGCGAGGGCGAGGGTGAGTGAGGTCGAAGTAAAATGAACATCTATGGAATGACATATAGGAACATATTGTGGGACCTTCTGATGCTGTCATTTCTGCATTTTTATTTCTATGTTGTTTGAATTTTTAAATGTTTGCAGTTGGTTTTGGAGAATTCGTAAAAAAAAAAAAAAAAAAAACATGGTTTAGAAAGTTTTGCAGATTTCGCACAGTATTTGACATTGAAATAATTCAAATAATTTTTAAACTACGCTCTTATGGATATAAATCTGTTGGGGTGTCAACAAGACCAGATAGATAAGTACAAACTCCACCAGAAATATCTGTAGCTGCACTCTTTACATATAAGTAAACAGGGCTGCATTTGTTCCTTAAATGAAATATACATTAATCGCTCACTTCACATATCTTTGATCCTACAAGGGTGATTCAGAAAGTAGTGTCTCCAAGCCCACTACTTGGCCAATAGTACTGCAAACATTCTGAAGTGTTTATCATTGATGCGCTGATGTTTAAGCTATAGAATGTCACTTGTTTCGCCTTCTCGTTCCAGAGTAATGGAGCAATCCATGGCATTCAGTGGTGACTTCCGATTGAAACAGCGGCTGTCATTGAATTTCTGACAGCGGAAAGTTGTGTGCCCAGGAACATTCATCGCCGTATGACTGCAGTTTACGCGGATGCCTGTGTTGACAACAACACTGTCAGTCGATGGAGTACTCTGCTGGCACTGTTGTTGATCCTCTTCTGAGCTTGGGATGGTGTCGTGCATACTAAATTTATGTGAAACGGTCAGATAACAAACTCAGATCGCTACATTGACACCCTAAAACAACTGCGGGCCAGATTGCAACACACTCCGAACATAAACAGGCAGTTTTGCACCACGACTCTCCTCAGTCGCACACAAGCCACAAAACTCAAGAAGCAGTGCAGCACTTGAGGTTCACGGACATTCTGCCTCAACCTGCCTATAATCCGGATTTTGCACCCTGCGATTTTTGGCTCTTCCCAAAACTTAAGGATCACCTTACGGGTCAACGCTACAATTGTGACGCGTAAGTGGAAGTAGCATTTCGGCAGTTATATCACAAGCAGCCATCACAATTCTTCACCGACGAGTGAAAAAACTTGTTTCGCGTTGGCACAAGTGTGTTGCCCGTTATGGGGACTGTTGAGAAATGCCACCATTTGTGGCTGACATTGTACGCTTTCCACTGATACCTGTATCAATGCTATCTGTCAAACAGAAATAAAGATATCACCTTGGAGAGATTACTTTTTTGAATCACCCTCGTATGTTCACTGTGACGTATGAATAACAGACTTAAACTCAAAACAATTAATATTTGTATTTAAGGTATGTGACAATTTCCTTAATCTTTATCCTTAGACTTTGTCCCAACAATCCCCAGATTGTTTTCATCCTTTTTCTTACTTGAATGCAGTTACCTTTATCCAGTTCTGAGCGCTATAATCGATTCTACTGAGCACCGAGCTTTCTCTCAGCGCGAGCTTTTCTTTTGATCTCAATTTATAGGGTTTACTGCCTTACCGTGAATCTTCTATGCATGAACTCCTTAGGTTGGCACTACATCGCAACTTATATTAATCACTGTGTTATTTTCCCCGTTGTAACTACTTCTCACTCCTTGAGCTAGGGGGTTACTTTCCTATCGTAACTCATTCGCACGTTCACAAATCAGGGGGTGACTGCTCATTTCGGTTATTCAGGGGGTTTGTGCCTTTTGCCGTTCAGAGAGTTTTCCCAGAAACTGCATCATGTATTGACGTTTTTCAGTAAACTCGTTTATTACGTCACGTATTCCAGATCCATACATCATACTAAAAAAAAAAAAAAAAAAAAAAAAAAAAAAAAAAAAAACCTACGATTTTATATATATATATATATATATATATATATATATATATAATATAATATCTATCATGATGTAGTAACCCTATACTGTTAATCCTTGCATTGAGTGTTCAATGAAATATTGTGTTCATGAACATTTATTTTTCTTCTGTCAGAATTATTTCATTATTAGATATATTTTATTGCAAGCTTACATCAGTCTACCTACCATACTCTATAATTACTTTTAGCATAAGTATTTTCATTTAATTAACAAAAATAAATAAATAAATGAAATTCTCAAAATCATGTTGATTTTTTAAAAAGAAAATATCTTAAAATATATTCCTTTTGTTAAGCTGTAAATATTCCAGCAATCCACTTTTCGTATTACTTAAAATAACTGCCACTAAGGAAGTTTTTTTTTTTAAAAAAAATAAATAAAGAAAGAAATGCAAATTTTTCACTTCAGAAGACGAATAACACTTATTTTCATGAATGTAGAATTGTCACTTAGTTCAAATGACAAATAGTTTTGTTTTCGGAAGATACGGAGTGACGAGACAGTGAAAAATATGAAGACACTTCGTTATCATACTTGTCAGAAAGTTTCCTTCAGTTAATGTGTTAGCTTACTTTATCGTCCATCCTTTAGTTCGGTCCGTTGTGAAAACTGTTAATATTTACATAAGTAATGAATTCTAGGTAATGAACTGCCAGTTAAATCGTACGTAACTACGTTGTTTACGAATTTAAAACAGATTATACCTTATTACGAAATATATAGGTTTTAGTTCCTGCTGAGTGTCTAATCCACCTGGTTTCTGTGCAGATGGTGAGATACATACAGTTCAGTTCTCGCTTTAAACCATCTAATATAATCTCGACCCTCAAAGGAGGACATTTTCAACTTTCTGCGACGACTTAATCATCGACGGAAAAATCCAAAAATGTTCTGCAAGCGTTTTGGTAACACCGTAGTAATATATATATATATATATATATATATATATATATATATATATATATTAAAGCACATAAAAGCAAAAATGTTTTTACAAGTTTTCTAATTTTTTACTGATAGCATTCTAATTTATGGAGAAATATACAGGAAGCTTATAGGGCTCTATAATACGGAATAAGTAACCAATCAACAAATCTCCAGATATATTTACTCAAAAAGAATTACAAGTACATATCTTAAAACATAGTGATGAATCATTTAAATATCCTTGAATCCTTTCAACTGTGAATGTCACCTCGTTAGGCATTTAATGTGTCTCCAGAAATAGGTTTTAAATAAATTGTGATATTGACTACTAGGCTATATTTGTGACATAAAGCCAGTTTCAAAAATTTTCTGTTTCCAGGTGACCAGCAGATCTTCCATTTATCTTGATTTAAGCCAGCATATCAGTTGTGCCAATCTCTTCAAATGAAAAATCACTGTTTGCAGGGCGGTTAGTCATAAGACCCTCAGCTTTCACAAATCGTCCGGAGGTAGCCATTTTCTATACAATCATACACAGTGGCCCAAAAGTAGGTATACAGTATCGTACTGTTCAACTCATTGCATTTTATATAATTTCTTATTGTTATCCATCAAGAGCAGGCTTAGTTTCTTTATTATTTGTTCTTAATATGTTTTTACTTTCATCTTAAGCTTATAAGAGCTGAAACAAATAACCCATTGAGATACTAGACCAATGCATCGGTGTATATCTAGTTGCGGGCCACCTTGTATTATAACCACGACAGTAGCGCTACCAAGCAATGCGCAATGGCTCAGCATGCATCCCACCACCGGACGACTTAACTGTTCCCTTTTGAACCTCTCAGGTTTATCAGTAGGCCCATATCAAATGTTTAATTATTGTGATTCATGTTTTATTTACGGAGAAGAAAATCTTTCTGTAACCGTAATTTTTATTTACAGAGTAAACAATCTTTCTTAGACAGTAATTGTCCTCTAGAGGTTAGCCAATCTTTCTTCATCCCACATTTTCTTTCTGCAACATTGTCGCTTTGTCGTCTATTGTTCTGCTTTGGGGATCTCGACTAGTTCACGGATTTATGGAAATTAACGTTTAGGATTCGCTTTTCAGTGAAAGTGTAATGTTAAAATCCCGTAAGATAATCAATTTTTGGCATAAATGTTTGAACCTCCGTACTCACTTCGGACCCTTTAATCGAAGTGACTTGATAAAAATCCAGTTTGAGGTAGTTACTAATTTCGTGTGACCAGATTCTGACAAGCGGAAAGTTTAATCTTCTATATAAATATATCCATCTTCTATTATAAATAAAAATGAAAGTGTCTTTGTTTGGGACTTACCACTCGACCGATCTCGATCAAATTTTCAATGTAGATGAGGTTCGGGCCTGGAATGGTTGTTATCCTTTCACTTTGACGGTGCGACTTGGGGGAGGTGGGATATATATATATATATATATATATATATATATATATATATATATATATATATATATATATATATATATATATATATATATGATCGAAAATGACAGATATTAGTATCGATTCCATAGTTTTCGGGATCGCTGAGATGAACAGTGACACTTCCGATGCCGTTTAAATTCTAATTCAGCCCACAAAAGTAATATTTAATTTTTAAGACAAGAAACAACATCGTTTATCTGAGAACGCTTCAGTAATAGTAAAAGGTAGGATTGAGATTTCTGGGCTTTCGGCATCTAAGGACATTTAGCCCGTCACGTTTTGAGGGATGACGTCCCTCGGTGAGCACACTATCGTGGGAAAAGGAAGGAAGGAGGCGGCCTGGTACCTATAAGTTAGGTACCACTCCGGCATTTGCCTGGTGTGAATGAGGGAAACCAGGAAAACCTCATTCATGGTGGCTGGCCTGAAAAGTGCCTCCACCGGGAATAGTAAAAAGTGACTGAGTAACGGAACATATTACTAATTTTTCTTATTTTAAGCCAGTGAAGCGGGTAATTGAGGCTAGCAGTGGCGTAACTAAAGGCTTGGGGGCCCTCCCGCAGATAATGTGGAGTGGGGCTCCCTTCTCTAGTCCCACATTACGATTTGGGGCCTCTGATGGCTTGAGGCCCCCCGCAATGCGGGGTCTGCGGGGCCATTATTTACGCCCCTGGAGGCTAGTAGTATACAATAGCCTAATACGTCGGCAATACGCATGTTTCTGTTTCTGTTTCATTTAACGTTGTTAATAATTCATTAAAAAAATACTCAACAGAAATATTAAAGGAATTCAACACTACTACAAGATACTTTCATGAATGACAGAAGATTGATGAAACAATTTCAAACAATTTGATGGAGTAACGTAGTCACTTAAATGAAAAAGTAAACTTTAGTATTTTAAAGCATAAAATTTTAATGAAACATAAAAATGCAGTTCGTCTCAACGATTATTTATCCAGTACCTTGCAAACTTTTTCCAGAGATGTTAAAAAATATATATTTTCATTAATTTGTGACATGTGTTTACCAACGAAACATCAGTACAGTACTTGGTAGCGCGCATTAATTTACTATTCTGCAAAATCATCTCATAGAAATCACTACAGGTACAATCATAGTTACATTTGGTTTTATTACTGTAGGTATTTTAAGTGTTTCAGTTTTCAACTAAGATTTCTCATCAGTCTACAAATTATTCATTTTAGAAAATACCCTGTCAGTCGGAGCATTTGTGGCAGAAGCACACGTACGGAGCTCCACAATTTCACATACTTCGGAGTATGAAATTGAATTTTCTTCAAAATTCTTGAATAATTCACTCCATCTTTAAAAATACTCTCATGTGATCAGTGTTCCATTCTTTAGTTTTCTCAGAAGTAGCATGTTTCTTTATATTTGTAATCTCATCAAACAGGTAGGAATATTTTATTTCTTGTCCTGACAATTTAATGTACTTCAATCTGCTCTGGACATTTTCCCATTCAATTACCGAAATAAGTCTTGCCCAAATCAAAATGTTAATGTCTGCGAAAGGAGTGGACCACTTGCTCAATATACTCAATACAAGTTGAATAAAATGAACATATATCGTCGCATGAGAACTAGAGGAACGTACCTTCAAAAATGCGGTTTTAGTTTTCTTCATGTTTGGACATAATTTTAAAAGCCTCACTTGGTGTAAATGGAACGGAACACCCATCTATTCTCCTTGTTGATCATCTGTTGTAATATAGATCAATTACTGTCTTATTAAAAACACATCTTTCTAAGCAAATAATATTTTTGCCTTCTCGCCTGTAGACCTACGAAAATGGAGTTGCGTTCCTCTGCTTCCCATGCGACGATATTTTAAAATTCGATACACATACTACCTCATTTTCTTCAGGATTTTTTAAGTTTTAACTGAAGTACAAGAGGGAGAAAAACAGTTGTATCTGTCAATCAATTTTGCTTTGAGTTCAGCGACCAATGCTGAACCATCAACTATTGGAAAGGTACTGACCTTCAAGAAAATGAATAAAATCACTAAAATCTGATGCTATTGTGGATAAAGAAGAGCCATATTTCAAACAAAGAATCATTGAAAAACATGTCAATGATTGTGGAACAGTTATCTTAAAAGTACAGTTTTAAGGCTGGTAAAGTGTACTTTCTATAGGTGGCAACCAAAAAAGCCATGTAGATTTACTGAAGGAAAGGAGTTTCGAGTACTCGACCTCCACAAAGTCATAAAATTTACGCAATATAGATTCACGTACGGTGTATATGTAAAAAGTATGAATATATTTTCTTAACCACACTATCTATGCAAACTGGTAAACAGTCTAGAGCAGTTTGTACACAGTTATTTAGCATGTGTGCAGCACAACCAGCACCCACAATTGGTTTGTTCAACGAATTCTGAAGAATACTGTATACATCCTTATTACCTTTCCTCGATGCACCTCCAAAGTTGCAGTGGGTATTATCGGCACACACCGACGACTTTTCTTTCACTTTTGTACTCCTGTCTGTTCAGACAAATAACACTACTGAAGGAAGCGAAAATTCCGGACCCCAAGTCGCAAATAGGCGAATCAAATTAATTTCTATTATAATTCATTAGACACGTAATTAATATTTGAGCTTGTGGCTTTTTATGAACTTAGTGAAATTCTGTGTAGGGCTAAATATTATTATTATTATTATTATTATTATTATTATTATTATTATTATTATTATTATTATTATTATTATTATTATTATTATTATTATTATTATTTACCAGTTTTCGGAGCGTGGAATTTTAAGGAATGAGGGAAAATTTAGGCTGGCACGAGGGAACTTCTACTTAACTTGGTTAACATCACTATCGTAACTTAAAATAAAAAAATCTTTTCTGCCTTACAGACATCTCAACAAGGCCTTCTCAGTAAAAACAAGTATTGCAGAACAATGGTTTGTTGATTGTTTTCCTTTTCGAACAATAATATTTTGAGAAGTGTTGAAAAACACAACGGTTTATCATTCAGAAAAAGAGTGCATATGATTCGAAATCTGAATAAAGAATGAAACGTTAAAAAGATGAAAAATGAAATGAAATCTGTAAGTTTTACGTCACACGTTTATGCCGGCTAGGCTAAGGGAGACGGTGATGAGTAATAATGAAAAAGGTGAAATGAAGAAAGTGGGAGGAAAACTCCGAGAAAACCCACACACAGTGTGTTTGTCCACCACAAAGTTCATTTGGCTCGACCTGGGATCGAACCAAATACGCTATACATAAGAGGTGAACGCTTTACCACTGAGCTACTGCGGCCCTAAATCTACAGTGCAGAATACAAGTTGAGAGTTTCGTTGTACTAGCTGTCAAAAATAGGTTGTATTAAATAATTTTCAGATAATGCTAAGCTTCAAGCCTGTGTTCCTCACTTTTAAGTTATTGCTGGTTAGACCACTATTCTATCAATTTATAGCATTTAGGCCTATACTGTGAATCATAACACTAAATCAGTGTGAGAGATGTAAGACTTGAGTGAACTAGTAGGGGGGGGGGTAGTGGTAGAACGCTTACCTTTCATGCATGGGGTCCCTGGTTCGATTTCCGGATAAGTATGTATGTGGTTGACAACATCGTATACGTAAGTGTTTCTCGAGGTACTCTCGTTTCCTACCAAACATTCATTCTACCAATTCTTCCATAATCCCCTTCTCCCTTAGCCTAAAGGGCATAATCGTGGGACGTTAAACTGAAAGATTTCATTTTAAGTTATATAGTGTTGTCCACGAGACTCAAATTTCTCCTCTCAAAAAACTAGATGAAAATTGTCATGTTGTCAAAAGACGTAAATACAAGTTAACCAGTATTTATGGGTCGAGTTTCTCAGAATTGTCTTTGCTTTGGTTCAGACGATACTTAAAAGTTAGTTCTAAAATATGTTTTTCCCCACTTCTTGCTCAAACAAGTACATTTGTAAGTCTCTTTCGTTCCCTCGTCGCGGTAACTCAGTGGTAGAGCGTTCACCTCTGATGCATGGAGTCACGGGTTCAAACCCCGCTCCCGCTAAGTGAACTTTGTGGTGGACAAACACCGTGTGCGTGGGTTTCCTCGGGGTTCTCCCGTTTCCTCCCACTTTCTTTATTCCACCATTCCATTCATTTCTCATCATCACCATCACCTTTAGCCTAGCCGGCATAACCGTGGGACGTAAAACAAAGATTTCATTTCATTTAATTGTTTTTTCGTTCCCTTCTAGCTATGACGATAAGCTGGGATTGGGAATCTTTCTTCTTAGCGAAATATGATTAATTAGGTTATATAGGGACAGATTTGTTTTTCATTTGGGGCCGCGGTGGCTCAGTGGTAGAGCGTTCACCTCTGGTGCATGGGGTCCCGGGTTCAAACCCTGCTCCCGCCAAGTGAACTTTGTGGTGGACAAACACCGTGTGCGTGGGTTTTCTCGGGGTTCTCCCGTTTCCTCCCACTTTCTTCATTCCACCATTTCATTCATTTCTCATAATCACCGTCTCCTTTAGCCTAACCGGCATAACCGTGGGACGTAAAACTCACATATTTCATTTTTGTTTTTCATTTCTTCCAAACTATGCGTGAATTCTCGTGATTTATAAATGTGACTGAGTGTTCAAGGGAACAGTAAACCTGCAAAATATTTAAAAACAACCTGGCGTCAGTAACTGTATGCATAGTTGTAACTGCACTTACAGAAAATGGGGTTACGAGGGCGTTCGTCTCCATATCGTGTGTCCAGTGGAAAAGGGTGTCAGTCGACGCCATCAACCGTTGATTCCGTTGGATGCAGGATAACACTTGTGTTATTTCATTCAACCGTAGACTTTGAGTGTATTGTTTGAGTATGTTTTCAGAGATAAATCTCATACTGAACTTGTAAATCTCATTCTGTTTCGTCCCACTTCGGTGAAGAATAAGTTTTTTTTTTTCTTTGTACCTTCGGTCAATGACTTCCAAGTACAGTTCTGTTGTTGATCAAGAATTAAGATGGAAAGCACGTACTTCGGTGGATAATGACAATTGCTAAGTGTGATGCTTCGAGCTTCTGCTGAATAAAGTATGATCCCAGTTTTGATCTATGAACGTTAATTTTAAGTTCAAAATCTCATTTCATGGTTTGCGATATGGACTCTATAGTCAATTTGCAGGGGCCGCGGTGGCTTAGTGTTAGAACGTTCACCTCTGGTGTGTGGGGTCCTTGGTTCGATCGCAGCTCGCACCAAATGAGCTTTGTGATGAACAAACACCATTTGCGTGGGTTTTCTCGTGATTCTCCTGTTTTTCCCATTTTCTTTATTCCATCATTTCATTCATTTCGCATCATCGTCTCCTTTAGCCTATTCATTTCAAAGATTTCTATAGTCAGTTTACGATATGATCTCTACTTAGTTGACCACATGTTCTCGAATTCATGATGTGTGGATATGGCAATCCAGCAACTCCGCTGACGTAGTTTCGAAGGGTTTAAGCTAACAAGTACAAAATGTCCAGTAGCCTACAAATGCGAGTACTGCCTGCAGCATAAATCCCTGGCCTTCTTTAGTGTACAAAACAATCGTAAAACAAATAAATTGGAAGAATGAACAAATAAAAAAATAAAAATCAGTATGTATTTTATTTTTTGAGGTGGGGGTGTGTCCTTTCACGCAAGTTTCATCAATTTAATGTTGTGAAGATTAGTTAAAGTCTGATGAAGGTAACGTTAAATTATGGAAACTGTTACGACTTATGTTAATTTTAATAAATAAGTATATACTCTGATCAAGAAAGTGTTTTGTTCCAGAGTAAAGATGGATTAACTTTATTATTATATCAGTGAGATCTCGATAACTCGAAGCTGAACGGAATATACAAAAAATCGAGATTTTCGAATAATCAAGGTTCGAGTGAAGGTGGCCACAATAAAAGTTCAAGGTAACCGAGGTTCCGCGTTTCTCATTACCCCCTTACCGCATGCCGTACCATATATGGCACATCCCCTTTTTTCACTAGCTTTTATGTGATTTATAAAAGGCACCAAATGACTGTTTTGCCTGCTGTGTGAGATTGACGTGTAGGAATAAGAGATTTTGGTGTCATCTGGCATGCTCTTTGTGAGTTGTGTGTCATATATGGCACTTACTTCTTGTCGGAATTAAGTGAAAAATCTAAAATTCACAGGGTGTCCACCCACCGGGAAACCGGGAAATAGCCGGGAATTTCATGAACCTGGAAAAAAACCGGGAATAAGCCGTGAATTTCTTCAAAGAACCGGGAAACACGATAACAGCCGAAGAAGGCCGAAAGTTAAAAACGAAAGGCGTAGCTCAATTGTTTTCTACCGATAAGTCACTCGGCGCTTCTGAATTCATGATCCGTTGGGTCGGATCTAGCGTCATCCTGCCGGTATCCACCGTTTGGGGCGTCCGAATTCAGCATCAATGATGAATCGCAAGTGAACGTGGCGACGGTGAAACAGGCGATCGCTTGAATCCTATGTTGAGGTTCGCTTATCGACCATGTTAGTTTTGAATTTAGAAAAAAGAATAGAGTAGTGATGCGTCAAAAGGGGTTGTTTGAAACCTGAAAGAGCGCTATGTTGTAGTCAACAATCATGTGTGCGGTCTGTTGTTGTTTTGGCCTTGGTCTTTTAAGAAAGAAAAAAAAAATGGATATTATTTAACTATAATTCAATTTTAAGTAGCAGGAATTGTTCCTTTGATATATTCTTTATTATTTTTGTTTAAAAATGAATAGCAATGTAAAGATGAATGCGAATAGTAAATGGCGGGAATGAGATTGTCTAGTTGGCAGTTATGATTGCTTGTTTAGTAATAGGTCTGGTTCTACAGTCTCCTGATATCTTTAACCACCAGATAAGTTAGCAGTAATTATTTTACAGTAACGTTGCATCTCGAGCCCTATTAATGATATTATCTCATTAATATATATATATATATATATATATATATATATATATATATATATATATATATATATATATATATATATATATATATAGCATGTGTCAAGAAGAACAACGTTCTTAGTTGTAGAGAAAAAATGCACGAGAAAATGCTAGCACCAAAATTAGCATTTTTCTCAACTATTGCTTCAATGGTGGAACCATTTCTGACCGAATTTCAAACAGACCAACTCATGGAACCCTTTTTGCATGAAGAGCTCACTTCTCTCGTACAAAGATTAATGGAAAAAATAGTGAAGGTTGATGTTCTTAATAAAACAGGTGTATCTGTTCAAAAAATATATATATCAGATCCAAACAATCTTCCTGCTAAAGATGTGAACATAGGCTTTACAAGTGGGGATGCCATGTATGGAATCAAGGAAATAACGGATCTAGACAAGCTAACACTGCGACGAACGTGCAGAGAAGCTATCGCAGCGATGATTAGTAAAATAATGGATAGGTCACCATTGAAATACAAACTTACTCGAGCTATTTCGTGTCTCGATCCTGTGCTTTTGGTCACAACCTGCCACTAGCGGAGAAGCGTTTGACATTATCTTTGGAGGAGATGGTAGCTAAACGATGGTTTACAGGAAGCAAAGCAGGTAAAATTATGGGACAATATCGGAAGGTATTTTCGTCACCTGAATCTATTCATCAGTGCAAAACGTTTAAAAGAAAGGATAAGCGTCTTGATGCATTTTATGTTGAACTTCTTAGCGTATTCACTGAGGAAGTGTACGAGAACTCAATGATTTTACACAATGTATTTTGATACTGTCACACGGAAATGCATAAATAGACAGAGGATTTTCAGTAAATTCTGAATGCATTTTTGAGAATCAAACAAGAGAGCCTTATTGCCTTGAGACAAGTGTATGATGGTGTGAGTGCATTAGGTGGATTGGAGTCAATTAAAATCAGCAAAGATATGATACATGCGGCCAGAAATACACATGCTCGATATACTGAACATTTAAAGAAAAAGGCGAAGGATTTGAGTGAAAAGGAAAAAAAAAAGGAAAGAGAGAGAAAACGTGTAACGCGAGAAAGACTGGAATTGGAAGCTAAAAAAACAAAGGTAATTGCTGAGGCAAAAAAAGAAGCTGCTCTTCTAGAAGAAAAAATCAATCCACTTATCGGGAAGTAACTAAAACAGGTAAGAAAATATAATTTATTTCGATAGCATAATTTTATATTGTTCGGGTGAGAACTAAATAATAATCCTTCCGCCTCTTTCGTAAAATATTAGTCTTTCAGTGCCTGTTATAACCGGGAGTTTATCTAGTAGAGCCGGGAAAACCGGGAATTTCAAAACGCTTTGAGAGTGGACACCCTGATTCAAGTTTAATTCATTTTTCAAGTTCCCATATGAGGATTTCTAATACTGATTATTATTATTATTATTATTATTATTATTATTATTATTATTATTATTATTATTATTATTATTATTATTATTATTATTATTATTATTATTATTATTTTGCTAAAAGATAAAATCATGCAGAAAGGGGTTAAAAGTGACTATTATCTCTCTAGCTCGAAGTTTTTTTATTCGTTCAAGCTCTAGAGCTCGGAAGTTGTGAAAGTTCCTTAAATCAAATAAGATGGCTAGTAAAAATAAAGTATTATACGTGTGTTTTGGAGCGAGGGAGTCTTTATGTCTAGACATTAAGTAAAACACAAGTACAGTACACGTTAGCAAAAATAATAATTACATAAAGCATAGAACTATAGCTTCGAGTTAACCGTGATCATATCAAGAGAAATTCAAAGTATGGAGGTAAACTTCGGCTTGTAGAAGTTCGCAGATACGAAAGTTTGAGTTACGGTACTGAGGTTTTTAAATATGGGTATGAAACTCTTAAAATTCGACTTACAGAGGTTATTTTAGCATTAAGTGTTAGGGAGTGTGAAAAAAATAGAATTATCGGTTATATATATATATATATATATATATATATATATATATATATATATATATATATATATATATATATATTACAAAACTCTTAGATGGTGAACTAGGTAAAAATTCTAATGACTATGACTTGACACTTTCATTCTTGGGGCTATTTGACAAATTCCAGTTTCCTTCCAGTTTAGTGCATTTTGTAAATATGTGTATCGGGTAACAAGAAAAACGTAAGTAGGCGTGTGAAATACTGGCAAATAAATCTTAAACATTCTATTTTAAGATGGATACAACATTTATTGGTATTGTTTGGTAGGATTGCTGCAATATTACCGAGCAAGAGAATCGGATATAGTCCATTTGCATTAATAAGTTACTCCGAATAGTCCTGCTTGGGCTTAGGATCGAAAGTGTTAAAGTAAGCTTTAATTATGTAAGTTTTGAAGAAAACAACCGATTTAGGAGAAAACAGTTTTTTTTGAAAATTTTCAAAACCCAGTCCCGGTTTTGCTGGAAACCGGGAACCGAAAAACAGTTTTGTGTCCACCACTACTTTAAATATACCAAATAATGTTGCGTAAGACAAACAATGTGATCCCTTTAATGTTTACTTCACTATGGGCCTCGGTTAGCTTGTACGGTAATACATAATTGTGTTGTTCTTTGTATGAAACCTCTAGTTTTAAAAGAAAGGGGAAAAAATGATTTGGAAGTTTAAGATCTTTTCACATAATGCCAATTTGGAACAAGTTGAAGGAATATTTTCGACTTCTGGATACATATTTCCGCCCCGCTTTTAGCGCATAAAAATATTTTTAGTTTTTTTTTTAAAATCACGTAAATGTATCTTTGAAGCAATGTCTTACATCAGCAAGTCTAGATTATACTCCGAAATAATTTTATTTCTATTTTTTGAATACATAGAAGTGCCTGCCTTCCATCAGCAAGAGTGAAATTGTATTCTGGAAAATCTAGTTGTTGCAGCGAGTGCTCTGAGTATTCGCGCCTCCATCGATTCTCCAGCATCGTCACGCCACACGATCACGTGATGGCTGTGAAAGCTTGCACATGCGCCGTTGTGTATCCAAGATGATGATGTTTCTATGACAACCCGGCTGCTTTACTGGGAACAACATTAGATTGTGTTATCCAACTATTTCAGAGATGCAAAGTCGCAAATGCTTTTAGTTGGTTTATTGGAAGTCGTTAGCATTGGTACTAAATCATTTTACAATAGCAGTAAACCAACTCTGTGAGTTCTGTTCCAATGCCTCCGACATTAATTCTGTCTCCTTTCATAACGAGATTTTCAGTTACATTTTGCATAAATTATCTGAAATTCATCAGAGCTCAGACTGTATATGCCCATTCAGGCATACCACTGCGTGTAAATCATTCGTTTAGAAAAATGCAACTCATTACACGTTTTTACGTTTCTAACATCGTGTTTAATATGGAAAGAGAATGGATGTTTTAAGATATTTAATTATTTCATTTTACGTTTTCCTGCTTTACGATTTGCGCATATACGTATTGTGCCTCAAAGAGCAACATGATTTATTACTGTTAGTGTTACTGTTAATGCTATCAGCTTGTGTTTCCAACCAGACATGCAAACTGAAAGCCCAAGGTTCAAAAACAATACAGAAAAAGATGTAACATTAATAGGATCGTTTGATCTGTATTTGGGGGAATATGTAGGGTGGTCCAAAACCTACATACCAACGTAAAGTAGTACTGGAAGTTAAAAAACAAACATAGACAGTTCAAACTAGGGTGATCAGAATGCATTTAAAACATATGTTCAATGTGTTTACCAATCACTTCAATGACTTTACCTACTAAAAAAAAAAAAATATTAGTAGAATCACGAACTTGGAAAACATGGGGAAAACTGCCAAAATCTCACGCTCGATACATTTTCCAGCTTATTGAAGGTCTTAAGGTTCATGTGCTACAGCGTTTGTTTAGAAAGTAATGAGTCTGGGTCCAGGAAATAACATTTATTGATCCAATTGGTACATTTTGTTAAAATTCGTCGAAGTACTCTCCTTTATTATCGACACACCGCCGCCAGCGCGATTTCCACTCGGCGCACGCCTCCTGCAAGTCAGTTTCCGACAACCTGCTCGGAAAACTTATTTCTGCTTGGATGGCCAAAATATCGTCAAAATAATGACCATTCAAGCTTCATTTTAGGTTGGGGAATAGAAAAAAAAACACCCTCTGGGTGTATGTCGGGACTGTCTGGTGGCTGCCTCACCGATTCTAGCCCATAATGACGTCTCAATGAACGCAGTGTGACACTGTGCGTTATTGTGATGGAACTTCCAGCATTGCCGGTCGGACCCGATTGACTGTTAAGTAGCTCATGTCCTTAGGATCCTATAAGCTGTAGGTCCACGTCTCGTATAGCCTTGATGCTGAAAAGAGTCGCAAAACTGCGAAGAAACCAACTAATTTATCCAGCGGTATTCATCCACGCCTCAAATGCATGGACACAATTTCCCCAAATTTTTCTTTCCTTCCCAGAAAGTAGTAGAGGAGACCGAAGTTGGTTGGGACAAAACCAATATAACAACTTTGCAGACTAAATTTTATTCAATTTATCGTTTTTCAAATCGTTCTATAGTGTAAGCAAATTTTGAGTGTACTATTTTTCAATAAAAATTTGTCCCTCCCAAAAAAAAAAAAAAAAAAAAAAGCAATCTTCCCCTAAAATTCGACTGGTGGCTCCCTTAATATTACTATAGCTACAGAATTACCGGTTACATAACTTACTTGTTTATACAATACTCTGTTTTGAAGTTTATATATACACAGGATATTCAAAATAATACCGACAAAGTTTGAGAGATGATTCCAGACAAAAAGTACAGACTAACCTGGGTGCAGAAATCTGTCATTTCGAAGTTATAGACTGCCGAAAACATGAAAAAAATGAACAATAAAGATCCATAGCTTTAACAGTATGGGACCTACCGTAGCCCGGTCAAGACTTCACTTACGAACTAGTATGTGCGCTATCCAAATATCCATGTTTCAGAATCCTACAGTACTTATTTAAGTTTTTCTAGGAAATCTTCTACGGCCCTATAATTTGAAGTACTCAACAACTACCTCCTATAAAAATTGTTGCGGAAGTACCGCAGAATTCTGAAACATGGATATGTGAATAGCGCACATACTAGTTCCTATGTGAAATGTTGACCCGATAGTATTGGAGCTATGGACCTTTAAAGTTCAGTTTTTCATGTTTTCGGCTGCCTATAACTCCGAAAGAAAGCATTTGTGCACCCTGGTCAGTTTATACTTGTCGTCTTGTCTTGGTGTCAGGAATCACCTCCCAAACGTTGTCGGTGTTGTTTTAAAATACCCCATATATATAATATGTAATTATGTATGTATGTATAAATTTTATAAAAGAAAAAGATACCTGTACGGAATGCGTAGGAAGAAATTTTAATCTCAGTTTCAGCTACAGAGGAAAGTGGTTTTGTTTCCTATTTAAAACATGTGTTAAAGCGCAGGTGACGTTCTCCTTAGTTTCGTTTTAGTACTACTTAGGGAAGTAATATTGATTTATATGTAGACTATTAAGTACTAGTAGTATTTAGTCTAATATGAAGCTTAAAATTTATACGGAACTATTCTTGAATGTAGGTAATAAGGTGTTTATGAAAATCAGTTGATCGCATTAGGAAATGTGATGATTGGGGAAAAATGCTGTACGTATGTTGTTAACAACGATAACTCTCTCTCTCTCTCTCTCTTTTTTTTTTAAATAGTTACTCCGTGACCAAGCGGTTAGCATACGCGCCTTTGGCGTGAGAGACCCGGGTTCAATTCCCGGAGATTCTCATGTGGTTCAGATTCTACGTTAATCAGTAGGTCCCGTCTCATATAGCCTCGCTGCTGAAAAGGACGTTAAACTCAAAATCAACTGTCATTTTTATTTAAAAAAATATTTTGGTATTATAAAACCTACTCTCAATAAGCTTAAACTGCTTATGCAGAATCAAAGATAAAAGAACAAGGAAAATGGGCTTGGATAGGCAGTTATGGGATCAGTAGGATTATTCAAGTGTTTAAACAGTTACTTTTTTATCTGCCGCAGTAATATATATTTACTTTCATCATGCAGTACCGAAGTTATGAAGGACAGGAACCTACTATTAACGTAGACTCACCCCCGAACCACGGGCTTAGCTTGAGTCCCGTGCAGTTGGCAGAGGTCACAAACATAGGCATCCAAAGAGGGACGCCCCTTGGCTCACGAAAATCTATACGTAATATAGGAAACCACGTGTATTAAATACCAGACGTGATATAGCAACCAGGGAAATGCTCCCCTAGAATTTTTTTTTTCCCGGGCGCCCATGGTCACAGATCATGCAAGATCACACCTCACAATATAGGTGATACTCCACAACACTACCTCACCTAGAGATTTGGGTTTCAGTATAGCGTTATTAAAATTCGAATGTCATTATTCGAATAATTTATTCTTCGGATACGTTATTCGAATGAGTAATTACTCGAATTCAGATAATAAATGATTATTCGAGCAAATAATAATTCAAATATTGAAAACCAATAATAATCGAATATTCGATAACAGAAAACGTATTCGAATAATTTAACAGTACTATTAACAGAACCATATCGCAAGCCCTGGCTAATGCAGTAATAAGAAACCAGTACTTGTTTTGACTGTTTACTACGAGGAGTGATCAGAAAGTAAGGATACAAATCCTACAATGAAGTTTGTGTATATGTTATTTCGTACAACCAACAGATAGTACATACATTAGGTTATTTTTCGATATAGGCTAGTCTCCGTATCGATTGAGGCACTTGTCGCATCGTGAAATGAGTTTGAAGATTCCTCCTGGTAAAATTCTAGTCCTTATGAGTTCAGCCACTTTATGAAGTGTTTTCGTCGTCTGAAGCTAAGCGATGGTCTCCTAGGTCTCCTTCAAGTGCAGAAACATTTGAGAAAAGTCGCTTGGAGCGAGCTAACGTGATCCTCCTGCTGTTCTGAATCAGCTCCTCACGCGTACTGTGTTCAGATCTGTTGATAGGGTCGGCCACTGCGCTCCATGTCGGTGACATTTTCTTTTTGAGCCGCAAAGTTTCGACACTACTTTACGACATGCTGACGGCACAGTTTCTCCGTAAAGCTCTACCAGCTGCCGGTGAATTTCAGCCGCGGTTACATGTTTCGTCCACAGAAATAATTGAGCAGACTTCTTCGGGACACCAATTTTCCAAACTAGTTACTGTTTGTGTTTACCTACAACTTGCGCGGTAGGTGGCGGGTGACTGAAGCTCTTCACAGTTGCTAATTCTGTGTATTAAAATTACCACACACTCCTCATTCCCCTATAACAGACAAAACTCCAGAAATATCGGCATTGTAACCTTAGTTTTTTATCCTCCCTCATGTTTATTACAGAAAATACTTTCTGGAAATTTGAAAATAAATCTTACATTGACCTATTCAAGTGATCCAGCAGTTACCGATGCAGTAGTTGAGTTTTATCCAAGAAGAATACCCTCAGTGGTAAATGAACCCGAGACCACGCGTTCAGAATACACGTTTAAATACTTAGCGTTAATTACGGGGAGGGGGTAATGAATTACAACATATTTCTGTAATACCACTCATTAGTATATATGGTACTTCAGTTCTAATTATTTTTAATCTTTTTCACAAAATCATGGCTAACATTAGGATATTTTACTTCTCTGAAGTCTTTTATACCGAGTGTACGAAATTTCAATTTTAATCGATGAATAGTACCAAATGTTATATCCGAAAAATCACTTATTTTATTCTTTTTTAACGAAAAGAAATAGAATTGCAATAAAATTTTGTTTTTATAAAATATAGCCTTTATTGAAGCTAATTGTAGTGGTAAGTAATCTTGACAATGTTGCAGTGTTACTGTTGCTTTTATTATTTTAATGCTTAGTGCTCTACAAATTATTTGAATATTTTAACGTTAATCTTGTTAATCCTGCACTACAGTTTGTAAAAGTGCAGCACTAAGAAGGAATGCTTCCAAACCTAACAGGATTTGTATGGTATAATATAACTTACGAACGATTATAATCTCAGCGGAATAGCGCATATGTATGTATGCTCTCGGTCCTGTGCTGGGAGTAGTACCGCGAGACGACGGTTTACGCAGCGTCCACGCAGTGATTAGTGGATAAAAGAACAGAAAACATATGGTCAAACAGCACTGTACCTCGTTGTCTTAAGATCGTAGTATAAGCAGATTACTACATTTGAACGGAGCCACATAGTTGACTTGCGGGAGGTCTCTTTTCGTAAACGGAAATTAGCACGCGCGTATAGGGGATGTCGGCGTAGCGATGATGCATATATGGAATCAATGGAATGCAATCATCGATGACCACGCACAATGTGACCATATAGGTTGACAGACACCCTGTCTATATGGCCGTGACGGACCTTAAGCGTTGTCCATTGTTAAACGACACTTTTTTTTTTGTGCCGTTTATCCGAAGTTATTCTGTAATTAGAAACGCGTCAGTCTACAGTGGGCACACAAACAGTCACTGTTGTACTGAGTGGCCATTCAGTAGTATTTGCAGGTAGGCCTAAATCCTACTTCCACCTGTTATGTGAAGACCACATAAACATTAGACGTTGTTGTGTTGAGCGGAATCTGTCAATGTGCATTGTCGAGCGTAGCTCCGAAACAGGTGTCGTGTGATAGACCATTATACGATGCAATCTCGGCTGAGCATAACCTCACCAGCGACGTCTGCGTTAAGGAAGTTCTGCAGACTGTGCTCCTAGCCTTCCTCCAAACAACTCTTAAATTTCAACGAAATTCTGCCAATCCTCATGTTTCTCGAAATGTGTAAGTCTTGCTTCCCTGACGTACACGGTCGGCCATGAGTATTCGATGTATTCAATAGGATTGCTTAAGTTGCCTGGCACCTTCTTCGTAACGAACCTTCAGCAGTGAGAGCCGATGTCTTGTGGATTCGCATGAAGCAGCACGGCAGGCGATTCATTAGAAATACATGTAGCGCCTATTGATTCAATACTACACCGTGCAGAGATTGTGATTGCAACATGTGAAGGTTTCCAGCCATACTAATTTATCACTCTTAAAGGTGTTGTACAGTTCCGATGCTCTGTGATGTAATCTGTGTTGGCAACTTCATCTCAATCGCACAAGTCCTTCTTGGTGTTGCAACTTTTACAAACAGCCTTATACAAAAGTTGTAAAGAAGTCATTCGTTGGGAAAATTAAATACTTTAAATCAAAAAATAAATAGAAAATATAGTTTAGGAAAGTAGAAAAAAAATTCTACGGGATTACAGAATATTAAAATTGTAGTTTTTACTTTGATACTCAAATTTTAAGGTGTATAATTCTCTGTTCAAACTTGTTCTGTGAATGGTAAAAAATCAACATGAATTTTTGTATCATGGCAGATTAAAACATGGAAGAGAAAAAAAAATATCCACATGTTAACACAAAAATTAAATCCAGTGATGAGTGATACGTACACTCATGTCCAAAATTATTGTTGCATATATATATAATATGTTGGTATAGGAATATAATTTGATAACGAATTCGCCCGGTATTTCTTATAATGTTAGTATGTGTATAATCGGCAAAAACATGTGTGGCAAATTTCATGTCAAAAGAGCAGTAAATAAGAATAATAAAACAAAAATAAAATTTTCTCGTCCATTTAGCAACATTTTGTTTTACTCATTCTAATTTTCGTATTTATAATTCTTTTCCTATGAAATTTACCACAAATATGTATTAAAAGTACCCTGCATAATTATCAAATTATATTCTTGTAAGAAGACAGTTGTAGATATGCGACAATCATTTTAGACATGAGTGTACGTTATTTTAAGTCTCTTTGAAATATTGTGGATGAAAAGTTTGCTGTTCCTTTTCCACTTATGTCATAACGAAGGGTTTTCGACATCCACTAGAAATTGTTGCAGCACTAAGATAAGATGTACAACATAATGTGAACTGGTACCTCGAGATAAATGGCGTTAAGCTTTATACAAATTGACGATACAGTTGGATCCCCTCTACGATGTAGATTATTCTGCCTGCAGCAGTCTTGCGAAATTGTCCGAATGTGTTGACTTCGTCTGCTTCCTTTGGAGAATCCAAAATAAGTTACAAATCTTTCTGATGGCCAGTAGAGATGTCATCTTGCAGGAGACTGTAGAGCTTTAGTATACATGTTTTTTAGTTTTAATTATATAATATGCAATATCTCACATTCTACAGAAATTCATGTTGAATACCGCCATATATAGTATATGATTCCTTGGTGACTATATTGTGTACGTTTCTATGTGTGTGCTTCTACTTTAAAAATTTAATGTGTGTTCTTTCCCTGTAGAGAAACGAAGTCTGTGATATGTGTGGTGATGAGAGCCCTCTTCTTGGCAGGAGGGTTTCACTGGGTAACAGTCAAAGGCAAACAAGCAACAGCGAAAGAAGCTCCTATTTTGGCCCTTGCTCCTCATTCGTCATATTTCGATGCCTTACCAGTTGTTTGTTTGGGGGCTCCCAGCATCGTGGCTAAGGGTGACACCGAACAGATTCCATTCTTTGGAAGTATGCAATAATCCAATTTTATTCATGTTATTTTATCACGTTTTTGCATTCTCATCATTATTGTGTCACATTTCAAAAGGGTCAGATAAGTCATATGCATATAAAAATGAAAGGCAGAAATGCCTCGGCAGTGCTAAATTAATAAATTTATGATAATACAGATCACACACAGGAGATACACAAAAATAAGGAAACGCTTGAAAAATTGCACATGTCCTTTTATTAATAGCGAGTTAGGACCACTTTTAGCACAGAACGGCCTGACAGTCGACGGGGAATGGAGAAATACAGATTGCGTATGGTTATCAAAGGGATGTTGTACCATTCTTCTGCCAAAGCAGCTGCAAGTTGTTGTAGAGACGGTGGTGGTGGGTAGCGGGCTCGCACCTTAGTATCCAAAACTGACCATAAGGGCTCAATGACATTGAGATCTGGCGATTGTGGAGGCCATCGCAGATGTGTCACTTCATCTTCGTGCTCATCAAGCCAGTCCTGGACGATATGAGCTGTATGAACAGGGGCACTGTCATTTTGAAACACGGCATTACCATCTGGGAACAAAGTTTGCACTGCATCGTGGGATGTAGCTGGTCATTCAAAATGGTTACGTAGCCCATCGCAGTGACATTTCCATTCAGGATGATGATGGGTCGAACAGACTACTAGGATATGGCTTCCCAAATCACTGAACCACTGCCATGTTTCACACTTCGTAATAGACAGTCTGTATCGTACGGTTGTGCTGGCGTTCTCCACACGTAAACTGGGCCAGCGGTTGCAATGTAAAGGAAGATTCATCCGACCAGACGACAGTCTTCCACTGTCCAGATTACTTCTCCATGTAGCAGCATGGTCAACAGTCATGAGTGATTTGGGAATTGCAGATCTGCCATAAATACCCTGCTTGTAAAGTTCTCTTTTAACTGTTTTGACGCTAAGCACTGTATTCAGCTCAGCTATGATTGGCACTGTGGTGATGTGCTTGGTCACAATCGTACCTCATGTGCTTCTGTCACGCAACACAGATTGCATCCACGCTGATGCGGTTTTTCCGAAACACTCGTAGGCAGTCATGATCTTCGAGATTTTGCCTCTTGATATACAAAACATTTTCACTACTTTCGTCACGGAAGCTCCCACCATACGCGCACCCACAATTTCCCTTTTTTGAAACTGTCAGATCAGACATAATTCACGATAACCTACGTGGACCGGTCGCTGAACTGTAACTGGCCCATCAACAGAAATTTAACTAATATTTTAATTCTTGTATGCAGGATAAAAGAATATTGGGTTACTTTTCTTCCCTTAGTTTGTGGCAATAAATTGCCAATATTTACCAATGTG
Source organism: Thermobia domestica (assembly GCF_964235325.1). NCBI lineage: Eukaryota > Metazoa > Arthropoda > Insecta > Zygentoma > Lepismatidae > Thermobia > Thermobia domestica. The sequence goes on from NC_137471.1 coordinate 134,592,070, forward strand.
GCTTCTCTCAAGAGTCGCCTTTGGATGCACTTTTTCTTTTTGTAAACGAAAAGCTTCCTTACACTACGATTCTGAGCAATGTTATATGCGGAATGCTTCAATACGCAATTATATGCTTCAGTAGTGTAAGTTGTAATTTTTCTCTCTTCTGTTTTCCTTCCATCATAATACCTGCAAAGTCACTCAGCATACAATCTCTTGTGTTTTCGAAGCCCGGTGGATAAGTGATATATCGCGAACCTTACGAGAAGTCTCTGTAGCAGTTTCTCTATGTTCGAGAGTATTGTTATTAACGCTGTACATGCTATTGTATGAAACTATTTCTTTATTTTGAAAAATAAAGCGAGCTGCAAACAATTAGTCCATGGCATTATTGCTTGAAGCTCTGACATGGACAGAAATATGATCTCTAATAATTTGGTGGTTACTAATGAACACAAACCTTTGAATTTTAAGAAAAAATCGAAACAACGAAACTAAGAGACAGTTAAAAAAAAAAAAAAAAAAAAAAAAATAGGCGAATGAAATTATATTTGATGGAATTTTCCCTCTTCACATATATTTATTCTTTTTTTATGGATTGAATTTCTTTGGAAACTTTCCCTTTTTTAAATGTGACACAATAATCTTATATTCCTTAAACCCCTTGTAGTTTCAAACTTTGTATATATGTAATATATTATACGTGTGTGTGTTTTGTGTGTATATATATGTATATGTTAGATTATTTTTATTATGGTGATAGTTGTCATTGCACGCTCCTAATATTTTTAGGCAATTTAAAATTCTACCCTTTTCAGGTATGTTCGCCTTCTAAACAAGTATTACGGGAAGATTGCAGTATTTTTTTTCTTTCTTCGATTTTTAAAGTAATGGGAAAACAGGAATAGTGCTGGTAATCATTTATACTCAGAAAATACTACGAAACAAATTGGCTATTATACTGTGGAATAGGCACTAAACAATATTTCAAAGAACTTGAGCGCCGTTTCATAATACTAACTTACCGGCAAAGTCTTCCCGTAAGTTACTATGTAAAGTACAGGGCAAGTCAAAATCGTGGACCCGATTTCAGAACTTTATTCGGTGAAAGCTAATAAAACATATGTTATTGTGACACGTGTGCTTAGAAAGATAAGCTGTGAAAGGTATCTTCAAACATATAACAAGAATTCTAGGTGTATATGAGCACCTCGCATAACACGGCACACATCAAGCCGATAGATAATCTATTTCCTACCAAACGTTTTGTATCATGTTGCCATCAATATAAGCAATTGCTGCTGTGATGCGTAGCGCAAGTTATCCAGTCTTGTTGGAAATGGTGATACGTAACCATGACCCGTATTACGCGAGATGTTCACATACAGCTAGAACAATTGTGGTATGTTTGAAGAAACATTTGATAGGTTTTTTTGTTTTTTTTTAGCACATGTTTCACAATACCATATGTTTATTTGACTTGCCCAGTAGGCCTATGAGATCTTTAAATTTTAACATTATTCTTTGTTTTCCGTATTTTGAAAAATTAAAAAAAAAAAAAAAAAAAAGTATGAGGAAAAACATATCTGCTGCGATCTGTTCTTAAGCAACATAAAATTTCTCGTATAATATGTTTAAGGTTTGCATCTATTCATCTGTGAAGCATATACGAGATGTGACGAGAGCAGACAAAACTATTGTTTGAACAATTAAGAAAAGCTGCTGAGATATAAAAAGGCTACTCTCGTCATAAAGTGTCATGTTGACAATCAGGGGTCATCATTATCACATGTATTCTGCCATTATTAGCAGGTTACTTGCTGCAACCAAAAAGCTTCCGTGCTCCACGGTCTTCTGCTAACTTTTTCATCTTCACGTACGATTTCTGTATTTTAATATTGTCCATTAGCCTGTAGTCTTCTTTGCCTCCTCCCCCTCTTTCCTGCTACATCCCTCATGATAAAGTACCTTCTTACTCAATTTCCCAACCAATTTCTCCTCCTCCTCCTCTTAATAGTATCTAAAATTCTTTTCTCCCTGACTGTTTTAACACCCTTCCATTAGTTTTCCGCGTGATCCACTTATCTCCACTCTTCTCCACTCCTACATTTCGAAAGATTTCAAGCTTTCTTCATTTTTACGTAATGACCATGTTTCTGCCCCATATAGTACAATACTCCACACGAAGCATTTTATGAGTCTTTTTCTCAACTCTTTATTAAAGGTCCCACAAAATATCTTCATGCTCCTAAAGGCTTCTTTCGTCATTCCTATTCTTGCTTTTATTTCACGTTCACACTTTATAACATCACTAATAATAGTACCCAGGTATCGAAAAGTAGTCACTTGTTTTGTTTTCTTCCCTCCTACTTCAATATTTGGCACCGCCCACTTCGTTCCAATAGTGGTAGAATACATATACTAGCGCACAGAAACTCATTATTCAGTAGCTAGCGCACATGATGTATTCTTAGGCAGTATTCCTTCTTGATAAAGATTAATTCCTATTAAGGGTCGAGTATCTACGCAGTCCTTTTCTTTTCCTTTCTTTTTTCCTTGATTTTTATGTAGAGAAGAATATTTTTCTTTCTTTCTTTGATTTTTCTATAGGAAAGTATTTAACTGTTTCTTTTTTCTTTGATTTTTATATAGAAAGTACTTGTTTCCTCTTTTCTTTGAATTTTATATAGGGTCGTGTTTTTGCTTGCTTGCTTGCTTGCTTTCTTTTTCTTTGATTTTCATATAAGGAAGTATTTTTTCTTTTTTTCTTTCATTTTTATATAAGAAGTATTTGGTTTTTTCTTTCTTTTTTCTTTGATTTTTTATATAGAGAAGAATTTTTCTATTTTTTTTTCTTTTTTGACTTTTGTAAAGGGAAGTATTTTTATTTTCTTTTTCTTTTATTTTTATATAAGAAAATATTTTTCTGTTCTTTTTTCTTTCTTTGATTTTTATATATATAGGGAAGCATTTTTGTTTTTTTTCTTTGGTTTTTACATAGGGAAGTACTTTTCTGTTTTATTTCTTTTTTTCTTTGACTTTTATATAGGGAAGTATTTTTCTGTTTCTTCTTTCCTTATTCTTTGATTTTTGTAGAGGGAAGGAATTTCTCTGTTTTCTTCTTGGAATGGAACTGAAATTTTAAATGTTTGTTCTTCAACTCTAGTTAAATGTTTTTATTTTCTGAAAACGAATTTCATAGATTTAAAGAAGAAAACCTGTAAAATTAGACCATTGAAATTTCAGTTCATTTCAGAGAAAGCAGAATAATTTCTCATAAACTAATGAACTTTAAAAAATAGTGCAAGTATCAACACCGTTAATTAAAATTTTCTGGTACTTCGAGATTCAGTAATTTTCTTCACCATAAAAGATCGAATATTTTGAAATAAATCTAGTTTAATAATGAACAGTTAAACATAAAATTTCCAATCCACAGGAAAGATGAATAGATGCAATTTTTCGTACAAATGTTCAGTACAGCACGAACTAATCAGTACGGGAGTAAAGCTTACGCAAGCTGATTGATCTATTTGATTCGGTGATATGAACATTTTGTCACTGTAACATCATAAAAGATACTCCTATTTTGCTGTTCGTAGCAAAATTGTTTCTTAGCACGGTATAGAACTATATACCTGAAAAGTATGTAGCAATTAGTACATTTGTAAATTTATTGTCGTATTTCTTTCATATACTTGTAAATATGTGTATATTAAGTTTGGTTTTGGCGCTTACTTTATAAAAATGACGGTGGATTTAATTATGTATATTTGGAAATAAGGATGAACTTTTGTACCATAGCCTATTTATTTTGATTACGAAAGTATGACTGTAGGTTAAGTATTGTCTAATCCATTATTTATGATCTTTTGATTTTTGAGACCGAAAGATATTCGCATTTTTAAAGAGGCAATTACCTTAATGTGTTATGGTGATATTTTGAAGTTGCTGTCTCTCGTCAGCACTGAGGCTCTAGGAGACGTGTACTTGTAGTCTAAGGTGGAATCCGAACCACGTGCTGCCGTGGGAGACCGGAGCTCGATTCCCGGCGGGGGCTCATGTGTTTCGTATCCCATGTTAAATTGTAGGTCCATGTCTCATATAGTTTCGCTGCTAAACTGGACGCTAAACTCTCAAATCAAATCCGAACCATCACTAGACGAGCGGGCAGATCATACTGTGGTTTTTAAAGAAAACCTAAGGTATATTTGTAATGACGAGACCAGAAGTGAAATGATTACTCAATGGAAACTGAGCGGGTATAGATGAAAGATCTGGATTTGGACCCTACTCCTAGCCATCGTGGCTTTCCTCAAGAATTTGTCAAATCCACCAAACGAATGCGAGTTGAAGTCCTTAATATGGGCTCTGACTGGAAATTTATTACCGTATTTCATGGTTGATTCCTTTGCAGTATGACTTGATACTTCACACAGTATCTTAACATTACGTATATCAAGAAAATAAGTAGATAAAAAAAATGGTAATATCCGCTAGAATCTTTACGATTTCCAACGCCAATTTCGCGACATGTCACTAACTGGTTCAGAACAGACTCGAAGAATTCCTACGACACGAATTAAAAGAACTGTATACCGTACTTAAATACGAAGTTTGTGGGAACTACGAAGAAACATCGACAACGTATTCAGATGTTTGTTTTTAATCATATTGCTGACGGAATTTTATTTAAAGACACACTTTGTGTAGGGTTCCAGGTATAGCTTAAAAATGTAAAAATCTTTTGATTTGGTCAAATATATTAAATTATTACCACTAAATTGTGCCCATAGAATGAATACAAAAAAGTGAAATTTTATTGTTTGATATATTTAGATGATTTTGATTGCGGTACCATTAACAAGTCGGATAAATGTGAATAAAATTCAGGATGTCCAATCCTGTTGAAAAAATCTTGGCTACCCACTTCTTTTTAACAGGCTGTATATTGCAACTGGGCGTAGAAAATTGATAGTTTGTCTCTAAACAAAGATTTTAGTTAACCTAAGAAACTCAACATTTGTTAGATTTAATTAAGAATATGGATTAGAGGGCTTTTCAAAGAGAAGTGGATGGTCAGATTTTAATGTTATTAATTTATTTATTTTAACAAGACTGAAAATGTAAGACTTGTGTTGCATCAGCTACACTTTTGCCTATTAACTCATATAGGTCAGACTAAGCCAACACGAACATTTGTTTTCAAATGTTTCCAGTCGTAACTTGTGGGTTTTCTTTTGTTTATGAAGAAAAGAGAGTCTGCCGTTTCGTCTATGTTTAGACATTTCGTCTATATTTACCATAAATTACAGTCTTTGATCTTCTTCAGGCCTATGGCTTTCTAAGCAAGATGTCGTCACAAAATGCACAAATTATTTATTTAAAATTGAAACTTTACGGTATATATGCAAGAGCAAAGTATATACAGGGTGTTCCATAATGACGGGACATTTTAAATACAAAATATCTGGAGTTGCAATAATAAGTTTTAATGCGAACTGTAGTGAATACATACGCGACATACAAGAATTTTGCACTCTACATTAAGTTTTGAAAATCACGTCCTTTAGGTGGCCACCACTACAACGAGAACATTCTTGGGCTGTATCTTTAAGCTGCAGAACGGTGCGGTAGAGCGTGTCAACTGGAATGGCTGACATTTTCTTCTGATTTCTTCCTTTAATGCATTTTTTGTTGCGTGTACTCTCTCCTTCAGGTAACTAACGGAAATAGTCTGCCAGTGATAGATCTGGTGATCTTGCTAGCGAATTGATGTTATCAAATCGTGAAGTGAGGGGCCCTGGGAAGTGTTTGCGGAGAGTTGCCATAAGCTGTCGTGCTGTGTGACAAGTAGCAGTCGTCCTGTTGTATTCACATTTCCAACAGACCACGATATTCTAACTCAGAAATGAGAAAGGTATAGAGCTTGTGCTTACAGCGTTTACTATTGACGGTAACGACAGAACTGTCTGTCTGTCTTCGAGAAAGAACGTAACGATGACACATGCATGGATCACGACACACTAGACGGTAACAGACACGATGCAAAGGTTTTTCGTGCACATTGCGAGAGTTTTCTCGACCCCGAAACTTAGTTTTGCGTATTAATGTAACCAGATAATTGGGCCTCATCTGACGAGATTAGCTGCACAAGAAATGTTTCTTCCTCGTTGCACTTACCCAAGAACGTATAACACAATGTTTTTCGACTAAGTCTTGTACTACCTGTGTTTTATACGAATACATGTGCTCATCTTGTCTTATAATCCTGTGAACGCTGCTATGGGGAAACATTCATTTCCTGAGACTATCGACGGATAGACTTGCTTTGACTCAGTGCATGACGTTTGCAGCATGTTGAATTGCCATGAAAAGAAAACTGTTAAAGCCGTCCAGTTTATTATTATTATTATTATTATTATTATTATTATTATTATTATTATTATTATTATTATTATTATTTATTACCTATTTCTCGGAAGTTCGTCACTGCACAGAGGATCATTTTCCGGGATGGTGCATCGTGTTCATTGAAGTATTGTCTGAATTTTTTTTTTTGTGCTGTGATCATAGTCGTGAGAAGCAAAGTACGCCTCTGAAACGTATGCAGTTTCCCTTGGGGTCCATGGCATCATCAAAGACTATACACTTGCAACAAATAATGACAAAATAAACTCAAATAATGGGCTTTCAAGAACAGTAACATATACAAGTATTCAAGATCACTCATGTCCCTCCAGGATACAAATAAAATGTGCTTCATCATTAAGAAACACCTTGTGTATATATAATATTAAATCAGACTAATATAATTTACTTCTATGTTGTAAATTGTATTAAAGTTATCCAATTTATTTGTATTGTTGAATACTGTCAGATGATTTGATTTTAACTTTTTTTCCATATGCACTATTTATTTTAAACCCCATAATCATTACAGGGCTTACGTTATTAACTTTTTAAATAAAACTTTGTTTTGGTCAGCGAGTAATTGAATTAGATTTGAGGATATTTAGTATAAGATAGGTGTAATCTAAAATATTTTTCCGGATTATAGTAGGTGAAAACCATAATTTAAAACATACTTTCGCAGAACATACATTGAATGGTGCTTAAAAGACAGAGCTACATTCTTAATGAATTTTACCTGTCGGCAAAATCTGTTACGAGAGGCTTTATTTATATGTATTGTGTGGTTGCATGAACATGCAGTCAAGTGATTAAAATACAAATACCTAATTGACGAGCATCTATTTGAATGGCCAAAGTACTGCAAAGCGCTTGTTTTGCGATGAAAATCTATACAATAAGTGTCTATGTTGTTTAAGAAACCCAAAAGTTTATTATCGCAGAAACAGAAGCTTGTCAGTGAATCTTATCCTGCGTCGAATTAATATGGTCCCGATTCTTGCCAAGTCAATTCAGTTGTGATCTTGTGCTAAATCAATCCAGTTTGTATCCTACGATTCTCCAAATCGATCCAGCCCCGACTCTGTTCCAAATCGATCTAGTCCCGACTCTGTTCCAAATCAATCAGATTCAGATTCTAGCCCAAATCAGTTCAATTCAAATTTTGTTCCAAATCAATCCAATCCAATTCAGATTCTGTTCCAAATGAACCCAATCCAATCCAATCCAATTCAGATTCTGTTCCAAATGAACCCAATCAATCCAATTCAGATTATGTTCCAAATGAACCCAATCCAATCCAATTCAGATTCTGTTCCAAATGAACCCAATCCAATCCAATTCAGATTATGTTCCAAGTCAGTCCATTTCAGATTCCGATTCAGTATGCACGTTCCCAGTATCACTTTTACTTGCACTTAGTTCAAACAGCCTCCTGAACTGGAAACATTGCCTTATTTAATATAGGGTGCCTTTCCAGTGTGAAGCCCAAACGACTGTTGCAGCTAGAAAAGATATTCACTATTTTAGGTTGAAAACCATCTATTTTCAACAACTTTCCATTTTTTCGTATCTTGACTCATAATTGGCTTATTGCTGACTTTTGACATACCCTTTAGTTTTATTTACCTTATCTTTGTAAGGAAGAAAGTTTTTCCTTACAGATCTTCTGTCTATTTTTCTAAATATAATTCGTTGGCAGTCGTATGTATTTCTGATATCGTGAACTATAGCCTTTGTCCTCATGCACAAAAACTTCGTATTGTCCGCCATTAATTATGTAGTCTAATATACAGTGTGTCTCTGCTGAATTTTAAGACTAGCGTTATCAGGAAATAATGCAGAAGAGAATTACCATGATTGACTGCTAATCTTCAATATATGGCCCTTTTTGTTGTATATGGGCAGCTGCACGGCTGTATAGTTTCAGAGTTCTTTTCTGGAAGTCATGTTGTCCGACAATGTTTAGTTCCTCCGTAACAGTCCTTTGGATGTCTGAAATTAAGTCAAAATGTTTTCTTTTCAACGTCATTTTGACCTTTGGAAACGAGAAATAATCTGCTGGGTCCAGGCCAGGTGAGTAGGGCGAGTGGTTGAAACGTGTCACTAGTTTAAAAAAAAATAATTATAAATATCTGTACTTCAATAGCTCTGTGCAACAATGCGTTATCGTGCAACAAGAGTGAGTCACCCGAATGAACAATTTCCAGACGAACCTGTTGCACTCTCTGCCAGTGAACATGCCAAAATATCTGTAAGTCGTAGCATTCACAGCTTGCCTTTCTGGAATCAATTCTTCATGCACATCATCTTGCTAATCGAAAAACGCCACTAGCATTGTCTTCACATGTGACTTCTGAATGGAGAGTTTTTTTGTTGATGGGGAATTATTCCCCAGGATTTTTGTAAGCTGTTTGATTCATGTCCACGGTCTCCGTGACTGTTTTGCCAGGTTTTATACAAAACTTGACGACTTCTGTCTGTTTCACTTTACTATCCATGACAAACAAAGACAATACAGTTCACTGAAATTACTATAACTCAAAATTTGGAACATATAAATTCGTGAACTCTTCACGCAATGCAAAACACACTCGGTACTAAAAGCTACACACAATAACTGCTTGGTGACTCCATTGGTTATCTTACAATGTTGCCAGTCTTAAAATTTAGTAGACACACTCTGTAGTTATAAATTCGTCTTGTAGCATTTTTGCAAAGTGATATTCAGAAGTATATGCCTACTTTGATTTCGTTGTAGTTATCTATGTAGGACACTTGTAAATATTAACTTAATATAACTACCGTAAGAAATAAATGACATCAAAATGACAGTGAAATAGATAAGTAGCACTAGAAATGTTTGCAATATTTTCACAGTTTAATCTAGCAGAAGTATTACGGATATTACTGATGCCATAACATTAGTTTATATTTTACTAACAATTTTGCATTCATCATGTTTCAGCTTAACAAGGATTAAAAGGAACTATACTGGGACTTCAAGAAAGAAAATAAATAAATAATTATTCTAATAGGCAGTTTGTAAAAAAGTTGGTGAAGGAAAAAGTTGTAAATTAAAAGCATGGTGATAAGGGATGCATAAACCAAGTGGTCAAGTTTGTGCAGAATATACTTATGCTTTCTATTGCATGTTTTAATATTTTCTTTATAACATTTTATCTTATAGAAGTTTGTTGGTACTTTTTTTAAAAAAAATTCTTTTCCGTTTTATGTGGTGGTGGAAGCGTTCCGTGGGCTGTATAACATAAAAACAAGTTTTCCTTTTACATGAAATGTATTCTGAGTGCAGAGTTTAGTTTTTCCATATTGCCATTTGAGTTCGTGTATGCTCGCAGTATTATACAGAAAGTGGAACGTTGATAAAGACTTACTTCCTCCCAACATTCAATATGTATTCTATCTTGGAGAAATTTTTAAATATTTTATGATTTAAAAGAACTGCACACAGGGAATAGTTGTCGTTAAGGGTTTGGTATCTTCATCAATCGTATTAGATACTGCATTCTGGAAACATTTCATATTTTTCTTTAAAAACTAACAGCTTGTGGATAGCTGGACTTAAAGCCAAAAGAAATAGTAACCTGAAACTTTAATAAATCTCTGTTTTTAGGAACTACAAGGGAATAACTTACGTCCAGTATAGGATTCAAAACGAGAATGATTGGAGGCAGCCCATGGTATTACTCAAGACACCCTCTCGCCTCGAATCTACATTTCTGTTCTGTTTTACACATACAAAATTCAGCATCAACTTTTGAACTCGACTCGGTTCACGCATTTGTTAACACAGACGGGGTTGCTCCCAGCTGTAGAGGCAAAACTGCCTGGATCAAGTATACAGTTGTATTTCGCACGACTTCCTGCTTCGAATTTGTACTCAGTTTTCCACATATATTTTACTGGCATATTTTACTAATTTTTCTTATACTTTCTCTTCTTACGTTTATTTCACACACAGAAGCACAGGTATTGTAGAAACAAAAAATAATGTTCATAAGGTGAAGGGGATGAGGTTACTAGGTATATAAAATAGATTTTTCTCATGAGGTTATTATTTTTGCGTAATTGTTTAATAGGGCGTTGAAGCCTTTACTTTGCACACTTGGGCAATGTGCTTACCAGGCTGGGGGAATGAGTATCAGCGTGAAAGGCCGTCAAGCGTCACGGAAAGAGGCACCAATTCTTGTAATTGCACCTCACTCCACCTTCTTAGATGCAGTTATTGTCTATGTTACTGGATATCCATCCATTATATCACGCAGAGAGAGCGGACTGAATCCATTTATTGGAAGTATGTATTTATTTATCGCCTTTTTTTTTATATAGTTTTAATAAATATTTGTGTGCATTTATTTTCGATGTATTTTGTGTTTTTTGTAGTAATGTGTTGTTGTATGCGGTTGTTCTGCACAGATTTGACACTTGGAAAATATTACAGAAAAGGAAGAATATTGACTTTAGTTGTTTCAAATAATTTGGTATTTAGGAAAGTACTTTGTTTCACAGGCATTAAACGATATCACTGCATAAAAAAACTTGATGCATTAAAATATTGTTCACGTAGAAAACGCTACACCACAATAACTAATGTAATTCATAACTAGTACTAGTAAGCTGCTAGAATTATGTATGCATTGCACGTCAACTATATAATTACACACTGAAGACTTATTAAACGATGTTGTCCTTTCCTTCTTCATTAGAGATTGTTTTTTAAAGGAATCCCTAATAAAAATATCCAAATCTATTACTACCTGTGACTCATCTTGTTATACGTCAGTATATTTAATTTCTAGAATTTTCAACGGAGGATCTCATCTTCGTCAGTGGCATTATTCAAAACATGTACTGCAACTCCTAATTTTTTTTGGGGGGGGGGGAGGGATTGCATCTATACAGATATGCCTAATGGCAATCATATCAATGAAGAAAGTTAACAATAATTTTAGAAATGATACAAAAAATGGATCAAAAGATTGCGATCTTGGCCAAGAATTAGTTTTTGGATTAGGAGCGACAAAATTTTTGAACGGCCCGTAAATCGAGTTTTCATATTTGCTATGGAATAAGCACATCATACTGAGTTAACTGATAGTTTGAGTTTGGCTACACTATACAGTGTGTCCCAAAAGTAGTATACAGACCTGAATCGATCAAGTATGACATTTTAATTAAGTTAATGAATTTTTGCTTCGATTTTTTCCGAGCTTAAGGTATAAGTGAAAATAAATTAAGAACAAATAATGGAGAAACTAAGTTAACCTGTATGAAAAAAAAGAAAAAAAGTAAATGATATAAAATGCCATGAGCCGATTAGTACGGGACTGTATACCTACTTTTGGGCCACCCTGTATGTAGTTCTTCAGATATAAGGCATATAAGAAAATTTTTGATTGAATATATTGGATCTTGGATCAGGGGCCACAAACATTTGAACCAGGGTTGTTGGAATTTTCCCCAGCCCAAAACTTCCCAATGGATTTTATTGGGTAAACCCCACAATAAAACCCAAAAAAGCCCACCTCAAAAAAATACATTCCAAAACTTGGATTGAAATAATAATCATAATATGAATATAATTACTTTTTTTTAATCGTACTTCTTAGTGTATGCCTAGATTTAAAACTGGTTTAAAATATGTGTTTACAACCAGAACAGAACAAAAATACCATTGAAAACAAAAAAATTTTGGGAATCATTCGTAGTGAATTTTATTTGCGCTCGATCAAATTCGCTGTAACACTGTTTAACTGTAATCTGTTATATAAAAATGAAAAGAATTTTGTTTGTACGCCCAACACGGGAAAACAATTAAACCGTTTGGAACGAATTTTTAGATGCAGCTATCACGTACTTCGAACTAGGTGTTTAATCAGGTTACTTTCATTAAAATGTGTGTTCTATGGGGGGAGCAGATGGTCAAAATCTATGCGAAAAATCTTACTATCTCACGATTCTGTCCAGTTAGGAAGATGACATTTTTTTTGTGTAAACATCCCACGAAAAATAAGTGTACCCGTGTCCCAGTATTTTTGAGAGTTTCCATTTTAAGTGGGGAAGGGAAGCATTTTCTATAACTTGAAAGTGATTTTACCTGTTGTTTCTGATCGCATCACACGAGGAGACGGTTAAGCAATTTGAAATGAATTTTTGAACATACAGTAGTTAGTACCTACTCTGAGCTGAGATTTTTATATTACTTTGATTCAAGGGTGCATCCTAGGAGAAGGAGCAGAGGAAGTTCGAAATTTATGTAATAATGTCATGAGCTCGCCAAGTTAGGAAGATTAAACTCGGTATATAAACTTTTCTTTAAAAATAAACTGGCATATGTTGTAATGTCTCTGAAAATTTTCGTTTTAAGGCGGAGGGGGTGATTTTCCATAATTCCTTTGTTCACATTGAAAGCGATGTTGTCTGTTGTCTGTGGTCGCATCACGGGGAAACGGTTGAACAATTTGAAATGAATTTTGGTACATAGTTCATTATTATTATTTATTTAGTATTTGACTGTTTTTGAAAATTTCAATTATAAGGGAAGAAAGAGGATGTTTTCTGTAATTTCTTTCTTCACATTTAAATCGACGATGTCTATTGTTTGCCATCGCGTCACGGGAAATGCTTGAACAGTTTGAAATGAGTTTTAGAAGATATTTAGTACCTACTTCAAACTAGGATATTATTAGAGATGCAAGGGCTCGGAAAGAAACCGGCTTTTTTGGAAAAAAACTTGGTTTTTTCTGCTTCGCTTTTTTGCTTGGGACATTTTGGTTTTTTTTTCAAAATTCTGCTTTAAATTGATAAAGCAGACTTTGTTTCGCTTGTCTATAACACAAAAAGTCATTTAATTAGTGGTTGATGCTGATAATAATATAAAACCTCAAAAATAAACAATGAATTTCGAAAAGAGATTTTAAACAATTTTACTTCAACATTTCCACATTATGAATTCCAAAGGATTAACCAATGTATGTAATAATAATAAAAAAAAAATAACCTCCTATATACAAAAGTAAGCAGAGTTGGCAAGAACCATGGTTGTTTCTGAAAATGCCAAAAACCTGTTTTTTGGGGGCAGTTTAAACCAGGCTTTTTTGGGTTTTAAACCAGGTTTTTTGATTTAGATATTGTTTTATGTATTTATATTACATATTCACAGAAATAAGTTTGCTTCGCCTTGGTGTTATTATACAACAACGGGGCTATGCTGGAGGAGGTCCCACAAGCTTAAAGAAGTCCGGTCAGTAAATTTCTTAAATTGAGAAACTCCCGCCCTAGCCATCGGGAAAATCCCGTCATTATTTTAAATGTAAAGCAATAACGGGAAAATCCTGTTATTGCTTTCCATGTAAAATTTAAAGGTCAACGTATTATAATCAGTACGCTAAATTGAGGTATTAAATTATAAATTTAGTATGTAGATGTCATTGAAAGTCCAATTCAAGCTAATGTTGGAAGCTACGTAGGCAATCGATAAATTTTACCAATTTCAATCAATATATTTAAGCAATCTTGGCTTCTTTATAAAACAAAAGGCATGCAGAAATATATAATTTGGTTTCGTTTCGTATGTTTAAGCTTAACATCCTTACGTAATGCCGAGGTTATCAAGGAGAAGACTTTCGCTTAAAGTGACATCCGAACCGCTACTTGGTTTACACATGAAAGAAGGGTTGCGGTTCGACCGAGAATTGAACATGGGACACCTTGATTAAAAGGTGAAAAGGAAATAAGACTAATGCAGATGGTTTGACATGTGGAAACGTCACCATGAAGTTCACACGATTCGCATTTTTGTTCTCTTTAATTTTTTGGTTTAAACCAGTTAAAAAAAAAAAAAAAAAAAAAAAAAGGAATATATTTAAGTAAAGCTAAATACAACTGCACAACAAACATGACTGAATGGTTGGCTTTTGCGCTTCTATCGGGAAGTCCGAGATTCAACCCAGCATTCGACCATTCTGACCAAGCGTTCCTTCATTCCATCTGTGGATGTAGAAATAGTGCGTGTACTGGCCGACTAGGAGTGTAGGAGTTGGCTGACTTCCTTTTTTATTGGTTTTAAAGTATTACTAATTACCAGCAGTGACGGTTTTGCGAAGGTTAGGGGGTCGGTCTTTCGGACTGAAGCCTGTTCCCCAAAGTTGCGGAATGTCTAAAACTAACGAAATATCTATTAGTTATGCCTTTACTCATAAACTTTAAGCTCCCGTCAAATAAAACGTACGAATGTTTAGGAAAACTAAACGTTAGTAGTAAGAAAACCCCTCCCAAAATACTTTTTCTAAATTCACCACGGATTCTCAGTATAAAATGATCTTCAAGGTTGTATCCAGAAGATTATTGCTAAACATATAAACGAAACGAAATATTAGTTATGCCTGTACTCATAAACTTAAGCACCTCCCAAATAAAATTAGGACTTTTTAGAAAACGAAACAATCAGAGAAACCCCTCCCAAAGTACTTGTCTAAATCCGCTACTGATTATTTGTATAAATTGGTATTCAAGGTTGTATCCGGAAAATTACTGCTAAATCATTGCACAACTACAGTATAACAGAAATGTGGAAGTGCGCTTTGACGGACATATTGATAAACGTATGCTTTGACAGATATATAGAAAAACGTAAGTTTATCTTTTGTGCTAGAAGCTAGAGTATTAAGCTCTTAGAAATGAAACACGGATGACAAACTAAAATGATCTAGAGAAGAAAAAAAATGTCGATAACTCAAAAGTTAAAATAAAGTTAAATAGCCTCTAAAATTGCCCTCAAATACTAATTCTTCATGTTAGCTTTAATTCGTAAAACATGTGCTCTATCCATCTTGATGGTGAATTACAGAGCTAAATATGGCATTTAGGTCATGGAATTCTTATCTAACTATAGAATATACTATAAGAAAGCTATTTGGATAGAAAAATCATGAAAATGAAAAAAGCCAAAATTTCCAAAATTCTAGTTTTTTTTTTCCAAAAAAGCCGGCTTTTTATGTGAAAAAACCATCGATTCAAAAAAAGCCGGCTTTTTTGCATTTCTAGATGATATTATGTAACTTTCCTTAAAGGGCGTAAGGGAAGGGGAAGGTAACTTTCCTAAGGAAAAAAAGGTTTTAAAAAGGCAGAAACAGAATATCTTACTACATTGTCATTGATATGCGTATCCTAAGGGGAGACAAGGCGCTCACGTTTTCCTTGAGCCTAATTCTCCCCGTACAAAGAACAGCCACTTCAACTAGTATGGAATCAAAACTAATGCGGCTATATTTCCTTTGTTTTTGTTATATACTTGGGTATTAACAGATAGAATGTCTTTCTCCATGTGTCAGTTAATTACAATTGAGCGCTTCACTTGAAAAAGGAAATTACTAAAGATACACCTCTATCTTCTCAACATTAACGGCAATCAGATCGTGGAACTCCCTAACTCTTCTTGCGCATCTTATGGAGGATGTGAAGCACAGTACAATTGTTGTCACAAAAACCCTTTAATCGTAAAATATATTGTAAGAAATCAAATTGGCAACTGAAAATGAGAAAAACAAATCCATTTCCAAGATATCAGTTCTTTTTTTTAAAAAAAAAATTATTTCTTTTAGAAAAACAACATCCATTCAATAAAGTCATTTTTTATCTCTGGCTCCTAAACTTGAAGTACTATCCCCCGCGTGTTTTAATTGAAACTCAGGACGGCTGGGTCAGGGATTTGAATCATAAGTGGAGGAGAGGATTTTATTCCTATTCTGTATTACGTAAAACTATCGACCTCTTTGTTACTCTAGAAAATTTTGTACTTTCCTCTTTCTAGAAATCGAAATATAAGCGAGTTTCAATGGTGCAAAGAGTGTCCCACGAAACGCGCATGGGACTGCTTCCTTGTGCATTATTATTATTATTATTATTATTATTATTATTATTATTATTATTATTATTATTATTATTATTATTATTATTATTATTATATTTATGTATTTATTTCTAAGTTTAATTCAGTGTCTCATGATTATGCACCACGGCTAAGGGAGACTGTGATGATATGGAAACTAATGGTGGCATGGCGAAACCAGTCCGAGAAACCCATGCACACGATGTTTGTTCACAAAACGCACTTGGCAGAAGCTGAGATCGAACTAGCAACCCGCGCCAGACGTGAACTACCGCATTCTCACATGGAAATTCCATACTTTTGTGTGTACAGTAGAACATATATGCTTAAATAATTAAGTAGGAATATGGCTTTAAATATGCGTACAAAATTTAATAAAATCAAATTTTACCCAATAAAGCCCACTGGGCTGGGTTTTTAAAACTGTTTTTCACAACGTTGATTTGAACGGCCTCAGACCTTGAACTTCTAGATAAAGGAATGCATTTTGTACGTAAATTTACAGAACGAGACGAGAAATGAGTCGTTAAGAATCGAGACAATAAGGAAGTTTCAGAGAATTGAGACGAGACGAAACCTGTAAAATTTATGAAACGAGATGATAAACCTTATTTCTGGTCTCGTCTCGTCTCATGGGCAGCACCAGTTTGCACCGAAAGATGTAAAGGAAACTCTATTCAATTTTTTTCTGAACATATTCATGGTAATATTAAGCGTAGAGTAGTCAATGATTTGTTCCATTTTAGGTGATCCGTTGTAAGTTATACGATGGTATGTTGAGTTTTCTTTGTTTAGGACGTATGTTAAGGAAATAATTCAGCAAATAGGCTGAAAAATTGAGGATCTGATCCTCGCGTGGGCTTCCTCACCCTCAAATAACCTCGCCCTGAACGATATAAGGGCGAGGGCGATGGACAACTCCCTTCGCGAGGGTGAGGGCCAACTGCCACTGCCAGGGCGAGAAGTTTCCAGTACGGGAACGAGGGCGCGCGATGGACAACTCCCTTCGCAGGAGCGAGGGTGCGCGAGGGCCAACTTTCACTGCGAGGGTGATAGACAACTCCCTTCGCGAGGCCGAAGACGTTTCCAGCACGAGGGTGAGGGTGAACGAGAGCGAGCGCTGTCACTGCGAGGGTGAACGAGGGCGAGGGCCAACTGCCACTGCGAGGGCGAGGGTGAGTGAGGTCGTTGTAAAATGAACGTCTATGCTATATACCAGGAACCTGACTGGTCGGGTTTTTAAATTTCTTTTTTCTTGCATTTTCCTTGATCAGCCAATGTACACATATTTAATATGTTGGAGTACGTATTGTTTGCTTTCTTGTTTGGTTTACACAAAAATTAAACAGACTGGGTGAAACAGAAGCACACTCTGTAATAGTGAACCTTTTAATCTCTGTACTAAGCCACTTGCACTGAAACCCTTAGCATCAACGTGCGCACTTTACTGTCAATTGGTTGGCAGCGCTGAGTTCAATACCGGTTATTGCACAACAACGGGCAGAGAAGCACGGCCTTTGCCGGATGAGCAAAATTTTTTGCTGCCCGCGTGCCGATTTCTGCTACATGTTTTCAATAGAGCCACGAATGAAGATAGAAACCTCCCTTGAAACGTTTAACAATGTAATATATTGACGTATAACAAGGTGAATCAAAGTTAATTTAGTTATCGTATGCCAGTTTAGTTACGTCACTAATTTTTCAGATCTACTTTCTAGTGTATCTAGTAAGATAAACTACCAAGACAGTCATAATTCAGTTACTTCTCATGGTAAAGTCACCTGTTATAGGGTGACGACTCAGTGTATCGTCATTTGTGAATGCTGTTAGAATTAAGATCACAATAGCTGATTTTCTCTTTTTAGAGGTCAAACTTTTCATATTTCTTTTCACTACTTACTTGAATTCTTTTACCAAAATTTCCAGAATATTCAGCATAACATTTTGAGAATATTATTATATGAATTTCCATTGTTAATGCTTACTTTTTACATAAATTAAAAAAAAAAAAACTTTGCCTAACACTTATTTGCTAAGAAAGTAGGCGTAACTCGTGAATATATTTAATTAGACAAGTTGTCTCCATGGAGTAATAGGTAAGGACAACATTATGTATAGAAAATAAATAAACAAACTTGATATTGACTTGACCGAAGGTTCTTTCGAGCTTGCATTTACTTTGGCTCTTCAACAATTAAATATTATTTAACAGACTACATAATAGACATTGATATTGCATTTGGTTCCATATTTTAAGTGTATCTTATATTTTATTTAAATTAACGCAATCTGAAGATCCTCATTCCTACATCTAAATCTAGCTTTCTTGATTTGTATTAGTTTTTAAATTCGTAAGTACATACAGGGTGTCCTAAGGGAAAGTGGCAATAATTTTGGATAGTATGGGTGATTTTATGCAGACAAGTTCATATGACATGTATCGTCTTCTCAACAGTTTGAGAACTACAAGTTGTGAACCATTTTTGATCTTAACGTTGATAATTGCGCACCCTGTAATTATTCTATAGAGGTGAGACATAACCGCATTTGAATGATAATGGAATGACTTTTCCAGTGGTATATAACATGTCAGTGATGTCTTTGGAAGGGAAGTTATCAGTGTTGACATCCAATTTCCTTAAATAATTTTAAGGGAATTTGTAACACCGATTCCTAAATGTTCCTCAATATAACTTCCCTTCCAAAAACGAAAGGATAACTACAGAGAGAGCAATAATCAACATAAGGGGAAAAACGTCTACAACGTGTACTTCTTGAACAGTTGAGATTCATAGATTCATATATAGTTTTCTTTTTCTTTTTGTTTCTTTCTTCGAAGAATCACCCATACCGTTTCCCATCAAGAACACCCTGTATATGCGAACGATACAAAGTGCAGCGATTTTTAAATCTTCGTTTGCCCCATATTGACGTAGAATATTTTGTATTCCATCTTTCAGACATAACATACTACAGTTAATAATTCAGAATACCTCATCCTACTTAGACCATTCTTAACAGCAAAATATTTTACTTAATTCAGTTTAAATTCCTCAGGTAGATAAGCTCCTCTCCCGAAGGTAAAGAAAATTTGCAGTCACTGTAGGTGACTGAAATGGTAACTTACAATGACTGCACCACCATTTACCTGTAATATTTCAACGACGTATTATAAGGTATAACTTGCAAGAAATAGGTACTTATTGCATCTAAATTGCACTATAATTAAATTATATTGTTTCGGCAAATTTTGTCGCCTTCATCGATATTTCGGGTCTACTCACATGTAACTCTTTACCTTTATCTAGTCTCAAACTATCATCAATGCGAGTTGCCCTGAACCTCGAAACAGTATAGTACAATTTAGACGCAGTAATTATTTTTTACGAATTTTTCAAATATGTATAAATTTTTATCTATCGAAGGAAGCTTTATTGAATTCAGCAAAACATTATAATTTTTTCTTCTGCTTTCGTTTCCAAAGGCTGTGTTTGAAAACCTATACTCGTAATTTGCTAAGTAATTTCTGAATTTACATAAATTATTATGCGTTCTTCACAAATACATACCAATTAATTTAAACTCGCTTTAAGATTTCTCTGTGTTTTCATGTATTTAGGCCTTCGTTTCTGTATATTTTATCAGAAGCTTTGTCTTTCTTATTCATGAAATGAACTAATGGAAGTGTTGCCTACTGTTCACTTAAAATATTTAAGTAGAACGGACAAAGTTCAGAGTAATTTCGTGGAAAAAGAAAGAAGAAAAAAAGCCACAAAATATGAGGTATTGCTGTAGCAACTATTAAAGGTACATTGATATCAGTTCCTTAGATGGTGTATTTAGTATGTTGATTTTGTACATTTACTTTTTAATATTTATTTCAAGAATAAGTGAGTTTCCAGTTTACTAAAAACAAGTGTATAATTGTTTCTTCTATTAGAACTCATAAATTACACACAACCAGTGTATGTTTGGAGAGAAGATCCCAACTCACGACAAAATACAATAAAGGAAATTATCCAGCGTGCAACGTCCAGCGAAGATTGGCCACAAGTAAGACTATTGTGTACACGTTATTTTCTTCTTTTTTAAGTGTAGAGCAAGTAAGTGTAATTGAAAACACAAGGTCGACGAAAAATAAATATCACAAACTTCATGCTGCAGTGTTGTTCAGACATTTCGAAGACGAGATGTAGTACTTAGTGCTGGAGTTTTTCTTTTAAATACCTGCCGATGAAAGAACAAATTTCGGCATACTTTGGAAATAACTTATTTTGGAGAGTGCATGGTTCACACTGCTGTTCTGATAAACTGAAAATGCTGGTTCAATCCACATTTATTTTATAGGAAGTATGAAGATTACAAAAATATGCAGCGTGGTCTCTTGGTGACCGAAAGTTGTGATAGAGCCAAATAAGATTTGTTTTTTCGACTGCAGGCGCATGATTCTCAGCAATTTTTAAACCAAAAGTGTTAGTAACGTGTCTTTTTACTTATCATTGCGTTTCATTCATTGCTAAAAAAATTTAAAGTTTCAGCTTAGTATTTCAGAGCCCACTAAATGTAGACTTTGACGGATTCAGTGGAAAATCACTTACCATGTAGTGTTCTCTGAGTAGAAGTATCCAAGTAGCTATCTAGGTATATTTTTATGTGCGTATATTTGAGGCGTATAGTTTCTAAATCCGCCATCTCCAATTTTCAAAAAAAAAAATGAGCTAAGTAGATTTACTGGTATTCCTTTCCATGCCCTACATGATGGTGAAAAGAGTTGTTTGAAATGTCGCCACCTCCACCCTCAATTACTGCTTTAAAGTTCAGGGTATTCTTCAAAAGCCGCCATCTACACTCAGCAGTGTGTTTCTAAACCCCATCATCTCGATTCTATTCTATTCTATGCTATGAATTGAAGACCGATGTTAATGAAAAAATGTTGCAAGATGTTGTTCAACTCCTAACGAAACACTTCGGGGAGAATTGGCATGCTAATTCAAACTTAGCCATTTATGTTGATGCTGAAAAGAGACTGACTGCTTCAACAGAAGAAAGTGTAGATGAGGATTAGGCTGAATGCCAGTGTTTCGAACATGATTCTGATGAGAACTATATCTGAAGACAGTGTAAAGATCACTTTCAATCCTTTTCTTTTTGGTAAAGGTGGCATTTATTCCGAAGTTCCCATCCTGTTATGTCAGGCTATGTTAGGTTAGGTTAGGTCCCAATGGGTTAGATTAGGTTAGTGAGGTGAGGTTAAGTAATCTTATGTTAGGAGACGATATTTCTAAACGGGCTGGGAACTTCGGAACATGACCCGTAAATAGCTAACGTACTATGATTATAGCTTCATTTTGTTTTCCTTGTTTGTGCACATTATAATGTCACCCAACAAGTTAATATCGTTGTTTAGATTCAGTTTATCTCCATCTACTGTTCTGTTCTGAAATAGTTATCAGAAATTATAATAGTAATGACTCGGAAGCAAATAAACCCCAAAAAACTTAAGTACGTTTGTTTCAAAGTCCTCCATCGCCAAAAGTTGTTTTCAAAATCCGCCATCTCCAAACTGCTTTCTGCAATAACCGAGAAATGGGATGAGAGAGATTTTTGTCATTTGGTAGTTATAATGAATGTCCAGAAAGCAGTAAAGTATTTCTAAAAAGAAAATTTTATCTCACATAATCTCTGAGTTATCAGTTTTTCCTGTTTTTCTCGGAACCGTTTATGAAGGAGATGGCGGATTTAGAAACTATACGCCTCATTTGGAATATATGAAAATATCCTTTTACGTACCAATTGTACATTTAAAAAAATGTAATCTACACGAGGTTAGTTTTCAGATTTTGAAGTAACGTAGGAGAATAAGGAATTTACATTAAAAGGAAACCTTGCTAGAATCCATCCCAAGTGTAGGTAATTCCACTGAAGTACCTTATTTTGTCGTGTATAATCTGAATCCAAATTTTGGGGCTAAATTGTACAATTTATTTAATTTATTTTTTCTTTGCCTCCTATCTTGACATCTGAAGAAGTTTTTTCTTTCAAAATCTGATGACACTGTCAGTTTGAGCAGGTTCGAAGTGTCTTCCGGTAACTCTAATACTATACTTCTAGCATATTTTATAACTTTTAGCTTAAAGTTCTCTGTATACGAAAACTATTTGGACATTTTCCAATTGTTTTTCTAACAACTTTTGTAAAATGTCCTTTAACGTAGATAGGTAGTTCCCCGCACAGTGCACAAGCGTAAATTATGTGCTATTCACGCAATATTACAAAGTCAGTGCCACCTATAATAATCACAATGCTTTCTCTGCAGTCAGCAATACCTTGATATTAATTTCTTTATACTTAACTGACAGCTGCATTCCTTGCAATAGTAAGCTTAAAAAAGAATCTACTTCTAGTATTGCATCGTGTTACTGGTAATTTGTATAAGGATGTCGTTATTGCTTTCAAGGTAACAATTGCAAGCCATAAATACATCATACAAGAATTAAAGACATTTATATAGATAAAAAATTAGTACTAGTGTAAAATATGCATCCTTATTTTTCCCTTTAAAATGTTTGCAAAAAGGTGTATATTTATCCCTATAAATAGTTGAGAGTGTAAATATCCTTATTTATCCGTAAATATGTTAGCAAAATGCGCACATCTTTATTTTATCATTTATAATGTTGGAGAAAAGGATACGCATTATACACGGCAAAATACGGTAAATTTTTCCGGAAATTTTGTCTTCATTTCTCCTGTGATATCGCCGTGTTATCTAGCTTCGAAGGGAATTACATGGCGATACCATAGTACGAGAATGATTCAGAAAGTAATGCCTCCAAGATGATACCTTTATTTGTGTTTGACAGATAGCAGCACCGATGCAGTTATCAGTGAAAAGCTTGCAATGTCAGTTGTAAATGGTGACATCTTTCTTGAACTTAGTTCCCATTACGGACAACACACTTGCGCCAACGCAAAATAAGGTTTTTCATGCTGTCGGCGAAGAATTGTGGTAACTGTTGGCGACACTGTTGTCGAACTTCTGCTTTCATCTCCGCGTCACAACTGTAGCGTTGGCCCTTAAGGTGATCCTTAAGTTTGGGAAAGAGCCAAAAGTCGTAGGGCGCAAGATCTGGACTAGGCGGGATGAGGCAGAATGAGGCAAAATGTAAACACCACTTTGCCAACAGATGGGACAACTTGGAATTTTTTGGCGGAGGAAAGGACGTGTGGCAGTACTCCATCGAATGACGCTTCGTTTCCGGGTCGTAATGGTGTATCCACGACTCATCGTCGGCGATGAATGTTCCTGAGTGCACAACTTCCCGCAATCCGAAATTCAATGCCAGCCCACTGTTTCAACCGGCCGTCACCACTGGATGCCATGGATTGCTCCGTTACTCTGAAACGAGAAAAGATAGGACGGTGAAACAAGTGATATTCTATAGCTTAAACATGAGTGCATTAATGATAAACAGTTCAGAATGTTTGCAGTACTATTGGCCAAGTAATGGGCTTGGAGGCATAACTTTCTGTATAATCTTCGTAGAATATTAAGATGTGCTCTCTGAGGAAATTTACTCAAGTGATAAAGTTTTTTCCTTTAATTTTGATTTTAATCACTTCTCTTTTGTTCCTTGAAAAAATCTGAAGACTAACGTTATGTGGGCTCGAAACATTTTTTTTTTCTTTTCAGATCCGAAATATACGAACAAGTGAAAGTATAATTCTATATTTTATTACGAAGCACTATTCATAGATAATATAATAACGTTGTTTCTAATTAGTTAGGTGAAATGATGAAAGAAGATGCAGTCGGTAGTTGCTTCCAGTTTTATGTATATATATATATATATACGCAGAGGGTTGATTAATTCGTGTGTCAATTTCATTTGTTCACTGTGCAAAAGTGGTATGAGGTAAAGCAGTGCAATTTTGTGTGACTTTAGACGAAGGACATAAGTATTGTTTCGTCATAGAAGCATGTCACTTGTACTAAAGATTGAAGAGATATAGGGTCAAAGGTCAAATTTCGATTTTTTCCTTATGGAACTGCAATGGTAAATTCTGAAAGAGCGTAAAAATACGTAAATCGAAGCCATAAGAAAGAAAAAGCTGTATGGTATGATTCTATGTCTCAAGCCGACCAAATATGCGTCAATCAAGTGTCAAGGTCAGAGATCACGATCAGATCAAGGTCACAGGTCATCTTGAGAACCCATTTGAATACATTGAAAACAATGCAATGTCCATACCTCATCATGTTAAATGGATTCTCAAGGTGACCTGTGACCTTGATCTGACTAACTTCTGACCATGACACTTGATTGACGTATATTTGGTCGGCTTGCGACATAGAATCATACCATGTAGCTTTTTCTTTATCACTTCGATTTACTTTTTTATTTATTTATTTATTTATTTATTGGGCTCTTTCAGAATTTACCATTGCAATCCCATAAGGAAAAAATCGAAATTTAACCTTTGACCCTATATTTCTTCAATCTTTAGTATAAGTGACATGAGTCTATGACGAAACAAAACTTATGTCCTTCGTCTAAAGTTACACCAAATTGCACTCCTTTACCTCATATATATATAATATAAAGAAATGTGTGACTTGCATGTATTTTCCACTGAGCTTTATTAGTTACTAACGACATGAGAATGTACGTTTAGAAGTTGACCTTTCATCAAATAAGGTGTATTATGTATTTATATTTTATCTTTGACATTTTGTAGGTGTTGATATTTCCCGAAGGAACGTGCACGAACAGATCCTGTTTAATAACATTCAAGCCTGGTGCTTTTTATCCTGGAGTTCCCGTGCAACCAGTGTGCATTAGGTACCCAAATAAGTTGGACACTGTTACCTGGACATGGGAAGGACCAGGAGCGTGAGTTATTTTTCAATATTAATAGTTTATATTTTCTTTTAATTGCTTATATAGTTACCACTTCTAATTATAGTCATTGACCCGCCGTACGTTAAGATATAAACAATGGCGTATGGGGCCACTTCATATCAAATCAAACCGGTTTTATTTCTTCCTCCGATTTTAATTTATACTGGGTGTCCTACTTGAAAATAGCCCCAATTAGAGTTGCCAACTCTGGAAAAGAAAATTACCGGCACCCCCTCAAAATTCCCCGTGATAGAGGCCTAAGTGTGAATTATGTCTGTTCGGACACACCCATGAGAAGGAAATGTACAATCATGGACAAAAGTGCATTAACACCTGTGTTCTGCATATTCTTAGTACATTCACTAATAAGCTTAATAAATACATTATGCTAAAAATGATAAACTAAAGTTGTTATTGATTATTTTATTGTATTCATCAGTAAATGCCACTTCTTTAAAATAATGGAAACAGATGAACAAAAGTATATTCATCCTTACGTGACAATATTGAATTTACAAAATGAAATCTACCCTTTAAACTTATACTTCAACTACAAAAAATTGCTTTAAGAAGTCGTGCAGCAGCTACGGACGTGAAAGTAAACAATGCAACAAATATTGTTCTAACAAAATGCTTAAAAGTTATTTACCTACAATCGATGGACCATTTAAATTTATCGCTATATTTCTGCCGTACAATTATAACAAATTATACACTTCTGTCTCTATTGTCACAAAAAAATCCAAACATTATCAAATTTCTTATGTTAAGTAAATAAATAAAAAAAATCTGTCATAGATTAAAAACAATATCGCTTAATGTAAAATACAACGGAAATTTGTATTTGTAAAGGAACTGTTGAAGAATTTCAATGTTGGATGTTCTATTCTGGATTACAGATTTCAAAATACCGGTCATAAAGGAGCTTGTAAGAAGTTTGTACCG
This sequence comes from Thermobia domestica, assembly GCF_964235325.1. Taxonomy (NCBI): domain Eukaryota; kingdom Metazoa; phylum Arthropoda; class Insecta; order Zygentoma; family Lepismatidae; genus Thermobia; species Thermobia domestica. The sequence goes on from NC_137471.1 coordinate 134,618,221, forward strand.
GTCAAAATAACAGCAATATTTCCGACCAGGCCGGTGAAATACCAGCCAGTTGGCAACCCTAGCCCCAATATTCGTCGTCTTCTTGTGGTAATATTCTAAGAATTACATTCATATGTTAATAGTATGTTCTGTAGTCCAAAAGAAAGACAATATGGCAACGACAGTAGACGAAGAGAAGTAATATTGCACCGAGTGCTGCAAGTTATCAGTTATCGGAAGTGAGTGTTGCCGATGGGAGTGAACGTTGAATGTGTCTTGATGTTCTGTAGAAGAAGGAGTGTTTCTTGTGAAGATTTGTTGGATTAGTGGATTCATTAAAAAGAGTCAGAGAAAGAGCCTATCCGGTTGCAATGTTGTGAACAGACTTGACTGACTTGTGTGTTGACTGAAATTCAGCTCAAATGTAGGAGAGACGATGTAGATTCAGTATTCCAAAAACAAATTGTCCTAAAATGGATGGAACAGGAAAAAAAAAAAAAAAGCACGAAACATTAATGTCAATGGAAAATCAATGAAAAACAAATAATTTATCCACATATATCAAAAACTAAAAGAGGGAGATAGCACGTAAGGTAAATATGGATAGAACATTGTGAAAAGTCAAGTTGTTTGAGTAGAATTAATAATAAAGTATATGCATATTAGAATTACTCAGGGCGCCCCACGCGGAGGTTACGTGCTTGAAATATCTCACATTTGGATTTGTAATCTCCAGACTCGATTTAGCACGCAACATGACTTTTGATCTGACCATCAGTTTGGTCCGTATAACAAACTGGATAGGCCCTTTGCTAAAACGCTTAGGAATTTTAACAATTTTTATGTGACTTTAAATTTTGATCCTTGGAAATTCTTTCTCTTTCCAAGCTTTTGTCTCCCCAGAAGCCATGTTCACAAAGTATAAAAATACGAGCAAAGAGCTATCGGGGAAAAACAGTGTTGTTGTTGCACGTCAAGTGTCAGTGTGGTACACTCGGATAATTTTTTTCTCACACCATGCCACATCACCACTTGACGTGAACAAGAGCAATTGAGAAGATGTATCTTCATTACTCTTGCCCGGTCATTCTGTTCCTTTTTATTTCCTTGATGTTTTTATTTCTTTTCTATTGAAAATGCGAAGAAATTCTCAGGAATCAGAACTTAAAAGTGAGATGATAGTCAAAGGAGGTTCGTTGGCCGTGACTCGTCGTTCAAATACTACATTCAAAACTTCGTTAAAATATCTAACTGTAAGAACCTTGTTGAATCAATATAGGCAACCGAAAGCGCCCACACATACATTACATGAGGTTGTAGACTGTTTAAAGCTACTTTGCATGTGTCCCTTGAAAGTGAAATATCCAAAAGTACGTGTCAAAGAGCTGCGAAATATTCCTCCTTTTATGCATACTGATTTAGTTTCCCAAAAGCTGAAAGAGACAGTCATGAAAAACGCATGGCATACCTCCATTGATTTGAGACATTGTGTGTTGATAATACAGGAATACTGAACTATATGTGATTAAGCTTCGAAGTTTAGTTTGAATACGTAATATGCGTATGTGGGCTAGTGAAAACACGCACACACTTCACTAGAGCCCCTTCATTCTCAGGAAGTCGACATGCCCTGTGCTTTATCACAGCGCCATATAATCGAACAATTTTGTTTGAAACAACTGTGACACGTGCTCTCTACATTGAAATGTTACATGGCTATGCGATCCAGTTAGGGAATGAGGAGCTCAAATTTAACTTCTATCAACAAGATATGGGAACATACGAGTATGGGATGAGTATGATACGAATATGAATTCTTCTTACCTGGCGTTCCTTTATAAGAGGGCAACAGCCTCCAAGATCACACGATTTTTTTCTATCAGACTCTTGTCTGTGAGGTCATCTTAAAGGGAGATGTACATGAACAGATCACGTATGCTGAAAGATTTACGGGAAAGTATTGGGCGCAGGATTCAGGAGGTCTTTCTCAGGTTCTGATTGTCATCTTCAAGAACATCCACCACCATGTTTAGCTGTCTTTGGACGCTCAGGGGGGTTCTACCACCTATTATGATCGTCTTCATTTTTTATGTACACAGATGTGAAATATTGGTATTAGATTTCCTCTTGCGCTGTTAATTTCAAATGACATTTTCCAGAGCATCTTCGAATAGGTCACCCGGGTTATTACAATTGATCTTTCAGAATTCAGAAAAACTCATTTAATGAAACTCAGATATATATAAGTGATACCACTGAAAAGAGAAACTCAGTTTTGTTTCGCATCAGACTTGTTTTCCATATCGGACATTTTCAATTTGAACTCCTTTCGTTACCCAGCGCACATTAAATCTGTAGTGAAGTTACAGCTATGATGATCTACAGATGCAATAGTTTCAAGCCTGTACGTGCTATCTTTAGCGCAGCTTCTGAGAAAAATCACAAGGCTAATGTCCCGGTAAAGTTTACTGTCGGTACATCCGCACGGTTTATCCCTAGTTGGTAGTCACCAATTCGGTTCTTTCCTATCAGAACATGAAATCAGGAATGTCTTCCTTTCAGGTCCGGGAGAAGTCATGTTTGTAACATGTTTAAGTGCGAAATTGCTAATAGTGTTTCCTTATCATAAAAAAGAGGGTTCTAGTGTAAAACACAATCACCGGAGATGGGAATCTTTTTGTAACACTACGTTTCTTTATTTTATCAGGAAAGTAATACGTGGCTTTAATACCTAACAGTGTGGCGCAGTTGAACGATATGCCGAGACTGGAACGAAGTAACATGTCAGATGATTTGGTCAAGAGCCTAATAGACAGAAAAGTTCCACTCAAATCATAACTAAGAGCATGACTAAATTGTCAGGTGGCACTGCCTTCCGGTTTAATATATATATAATGCTAATGCATATTTTGTTTGCTTAATATATGCATTTCTGATAAACTTGGTAAGGGTTTCTAACAATAGTACAGCTCGAATTTGAAGTTTTATGGTGCATATAAATGGATATTGCAAACGTTTAAAGCATATATTAGTGCTTAAGAGCATATTCATATTCTGTGAGATTTTATTTCAGATGTATCCTTATGTATGCTATAAATCCAGTTTTAATTTGTATTTTTAATACATTTAAATGTCGATGCAACAGAATGGCTTCTTGCGTGGGAAGGTGGAAGAATGACTAATTTATGGAGGACCAATAATGTTAGTAACTGGCAGGGTTGGCTGGTTTAAACCAAGGTGGTTTAAACCAACTGTTAAAAAAAAAAGTTAGAAAACGAAAAACGTTCGTAAAAGTGTGTGTTCGTAAAATCTTGATGAACACACATTTGTGGATTATCACGTTTCACTCCCGTATATTATTCGTATTATATCATACCTAAATTCCCCATTCATTACTCAGATTAACTACAAAGCAACTTTTTTTTTATATAAGTTTGTTTTTTTAATGATTTTTTATAGTTTATTATTATTGTTATGCAATTGCAATCAAAGAAAAAATTAAATATTGTTTCGTTTTAATAATATTTACTATTGATAAAATACATTGAAATGCCGTACTTTTTTTTTGGGGGGGGGGAGGGTCATACAAACTCCACGAGAGGCATATATTGAAATCGCAAGTATCTTTATCTATTTATGTATAAATGGGTCAGAGCCAAAGTGGACTCAAATAATTCGTATATTTATTCACTTTTCTTACTGATATGCAAATTAAGTCCTTGTATTTCTTTAACTTGGACTAATAAAAGTCGTAGTGAACTAACTTGAACTAAATTAGTTCTTTTGTACTCTGCAGTATTTTGAAATTATCCATATGTAATTCTGTATAATGGTTTCACTTGTGCAACTGTTTATCTTTTTGTCCTTCTGAAATGACTCTTGACAATTATACGTATAAACAAGTACGTAAAGATCAGTGTAACGTATTTATCAGGAGTCCTTCGTGAGTGAATCGACAGACGTATCGTATTTGTGGCCAATTAGTCCTGGTTTCGAGTCCAAATGAAGGAAAATTTCTTTCAGATGTAAGCCGAGAAGCGGTTTCGATTCCGCTTTTAAGCTTACGGTGTATGTGACCCCTTCCAGCATAACCTGGTTCTTGCATAGTGACACCAAGGCGAAACAAACTTATTTCTGTCCATATGTGATATAAATACATAGTGCAAATTATTTAAACAAACAAACAAACAAAACTGGTTAAAAAAAACAGGTTTCAACAATTTTTTTTTTTTTCAATAAAAAAACGGGTTTTGCCAACCCTGGTAACTGGTCAGCATAGCGAAGATGTTTACAATTGCCAAGACGTTAAGAGAGATCTGATAATGTAATATCGTGTAGACATAAATTCAGAAACAAGAGATGCGAAGAGTATGGTCAGTGAATGGTTAGCTCTAGTTAGTGAAGTTCAGCACGAGTTCTCTTCAGTTTCTGATAAATTCGGGCGCTCTATGAAGAAAGAAAGAAAGAAAAAAAATTGATGTGCTTGACAGAAACTCCTCCTATAAAGCAATTGAAGACGTAAGAAATACATTCGAAAGTTAGATTTCAAGTAGATACTAAATAGGTACTAAATATAAATAATAAATACTGCCTGAAAATAGACTCTAAACTTGCTCCTCTCTAAATATTTTCCAATAACATCTGTTAATGTTAAAAGGTCATTTGCTGGATACAAATGTCAGAAACTGCCATCAAAAAATGTAGAGAAGCATCTCGTGATATACTGTAAAGCTAATTACGAGGAGTAAATCCTTGAAAACGAAAGTTTATTTTATTTATTTATTTATTTATTTATTTATTTATTTATTTATTTATATATATATCTATATCTATATATATCTATATCTATATCTATATCTATATATATATATATATGTTACCGTCAGAACCCGAAATTAGGTAAAACTAGAATTTCCTAGTTAAAACTAGTTTTCTCAAAGCCGCTTCGAAAGAACTAGTATTAACTAGTCAATACTAGAATTTACTATGTTAGTTAGGTAGTTCTAGTTTTTACTATTTTTCCTTCTAGTTAAAACGTGTTATTACTAGTCAAAACTAGTATTAACTGAAATGTGTTACCGTCAAAACCCGAAATCTGTTGAAACCAGAATACCCTAGTTAAAACTAGTTTCGTCAGCCTTTCGTATTAACTCAGTATTAACTAGTGAATTGTAAAATTGACAACGCTTATTAAGAATGCGTAGTTTACTATTTATTTTCATTAAAATACAATATTACTAGTGAAACCTGAAGAAATGTATTTATTTTAAGACACTTAGAAATAACTTTTCTTTTGCACAAACATCATAAATGTTTCTATATATTTCTAAAAAGTATTATGGCACTCACAATATCATAGAAATCCTTTGTTTTTGCAGTACCTTGCGAAATATAAGCCCTCTTGCATGCATAACATGTGAATCCTTGTCGTTCAAATACAATTCTATAGAAACACTTATTTATTAAGAAATACACAGAAAAGACTTCCGTTTTGCAGAAATATCTGAAATGCTTTTGTATGTTAGCACAAGGTAAAATACACACTACTATTGCACTACTACTTATTCAATTCGGTGGTGCCAAAGCAAATCTACTGACGTAATATTGTATATTTATTATGAAATACAAAGAAAAACGTTTTTATTGCTAAAACATCTGAAATGTTTCTATTTGTTACCACAAGGTAAACTATCATGGCATTTTGAGTTGCAGAGAAAACCTTTTTTCTTGCACAAGCATCTTTTCGAAATACATGCTTTCTTGCACACACAACGTGTGAACCCTTGTGGGGTTAATGCTGCTTCCCTGGCTGCAGTTCTCAACGAAATTTCAGTATCTGGTACTTCGACTGGTGTCAGGAACTGCTCGTGGCAAATGTCGAATTCAGACCTACAACAGACACATTTTGTTTAATCACATGGTGTGGGAATCCTGAATCACTTATATTAAAAAATAATAATGACTTTTCAAAACAAAATAATAATGTATTTTAACGCACAATTTCCACATCGTCATAATTAGTATTTCAGAGAAACACCGGTAGTTAATCTGCGTATTTCCTACAAAAACGCCTATGCACTAAAGCACATTTCACGAGTACCGGTTTCACAAGCTAAACAACAGTCTTTTACCGGGATCAAGTTCGTGACATGTTATCAATCTACTGGTGAGTACACAGCAGACAACAACAGATGGATTACACATTATTAAATCGGTTCCGGAAAAACATAATGGACATTATAACAGAAAATTATTTTGACATAAAATGATGTGAAGAATCCATCATTATTTCGGTTAATAATAATATTACAGATACGTATAAAACACTTGACCAAACTCCTCCCCATTAATTTTTCCGTTTTTTGAAGATTGTGAGAAGTTGTAGGTCACTATCACCATTTTGGAAAGCAAGCAAGACAGAATTTAAGTAATTCTATGATCTAAAAGGATCAGCGCTGTAAACAATTACTTTCTGTATAGAAATTTGAATAGCTGTGAATAATGATGTCACACGCTGACTACTCAAAAATCTAAACAAAAAAATAAGTTGTTTACAGGAATAATCCTTTCAGATCACAGACTTATTAATTTCTATCTTGCTTGCTATCCAAAATTGTGATAGTGACCTACAACTTCCCACAATCTTAAGAAAAAGAAAGAAAAGAAAGTGGTGGGGAGCTTAGTCAACAGCGTTAACATATACAATATAGCTCTTAATTACCGAGCGGCCATAGATCAGTTGGTAAAGTGCTGGCTTCGCATTCGGAAGGTCGCAAGTTCGCGTCCAGCGGCCCACCATCCTGACTGAGGATTTCCAGCTTTTATCCCTCTCATACCAATCAAAGAATGTGATAGTGCCTATAAAACTAGGCCTTAACCAACTTCCTTCCCATATGCTATCTCGTACCAGAGATGCTTAAAGGCCTTAAATGAAAATGCTTAAGGCCTTCTGCGGGCGTGGTCGCGGGCTCTAAATCCCGCTGGGAGCCCTCCGCCTCGAATACAAACCCGAGCAATGGTTCGGATCATACTTTAACCTGTAGGTCCCGTCGTTAAAAGCTCCTTAGCTTGTTTAGGACGTTAATACAAATTCTATCAATAAGGAGCACATAAAAGACAGAAAACTTACCTGCAATATAATTTATCCAGCTTTCCATCCTTGGTTCCAATCTTGTGCAGATCTTCATTTTTTTCTAGAACAACTCCAATGACATTCCGAAAATCCGCCTTTGCTCTGTCCACATCCGGGATTGGTATTATGACATTATCTCCCACTTCAACAGGTGGATGGGTGGCATCAGAGATACGTTTCATTTTCTTGGCCTGCTTTGACAAATTTTCACGTGCTTCTTTCCTGGATGATGTGATATCAACCGCACTAGGACCAGCCTCATTTTCTCCTTCATCAAATGTTTCATGTTCACTAAGGCGCTCATTCATGTTCTCAATAATACTCACGAGGTCGTCCTCATCGTTTATGTTTTGGAGAACATCTGATGACAGTGCTGAAGTCGTAAGTCCTACTCTTGGCTCAATGCCGAACATCGCACGGTATGGAGACTGTTTTATTCCGGAATGATAAGCTCGATTTTTCATAAACTGAACAAAGCGGAGACCATTTGACCAGTTTGTTGTTTTATTATCATGCATCCACGAGGCAAGCATATTTTCTATATCTTGATTTGCCCGTTCTACTGACCCTTGGCTTTGGCTGTGCCTGGGCTTTCCGTTGACTAACTTTAACTCAGGCCAGAGTGTCGTTAGTTCCTTGATGACAGAATTAACAAACTCTCTGCCATTATCAGAATGTAAAATGCAGGGGGCACCAAATGTCAAAAATATGTCTGTCAGTTGGTAGGCTACTTCTTCAGCTCTTTTGGTTTGCAGCGCTCGCAGTAAGACAAACTTCGTCAGATGATCCTGGTATACCATGATAAACTTGAACTTACGATCAGGGTGTGCTTGCATGTCTATCAGGTCCACTTGACATCGGCTGTTCATTTCTGTGTGAAGTATTGGCTTAGAAACAAAGCCCTTCTTTTTCATACTTTTCTTCCGTTGACATGTTTCACACATTGACAGAAAAATATTTATCATTTGAGTCGTAACGTTGGCATATTTCCTAGAAGTTTCAGCTTTCATTCTATCTCGACCTCCGTGTCCCACAGCAACATGTGATGCTTCAATAACATCAAAGATCTCCTCGGCAGGTAAGTAGTACTTCATAGGCTCACTATTCGACACCAGTTTTTTTGTTTCACCAATTTCCAAAACATTAAACCGTTTCAAACGTCTGTACTGTAAAGGTGTTTTCTTTGCAGCAGATTTTGCCTCTTCAACTTCAGTTAAAAGTTTACTGTAAACGTCCTTGGTCATTGCATTATAGTGACTGTCTTTTTCATTTTCCAAACGAATAATTTCTTTGAAGAATCTTTCCTTCAAAATTGTTTCTTTATCGGACTGACTCATTACAATGAATAATCACCTCACACTTCCCGAAACACTAACACACGCGTAGCCACGACAAGAGAGACGCACCTGCACACTTTACAAAGGCTCCGAACAGACTTAGAGAAAACAAAACAATACTTTCCCAGTAGGAGCAAGTCCGAACTTGCAGAAACACTGTTAACTGATCCATTTTGGTCAGAACTAGTTTTAACTAGTAAAAACTGTATATGATTCACATTATATAGCCTTTTTCGTTAATTCCAGAATTACCTAACTAACATAGTAAATTCTAGTATTGACTAGTTAATACTAGTTCTTTCGAAACGGCTTTGAGAAAACTAGTTTTAACTAGGAAATTCTAGTTTTACCTAATTTCGGGTTCTGACGGTAACAATATATATATATATATATATATATATATATATATATATATATATATATATATATATATATATATATATATATATATATATATATTTAAGTGGGAACATCTCGAAAGTAAGGCTGGTATTATTTTGTGTAAAATAAATGCATCTAGATAAAGAGCGAACTCCGACTAAAGAAGAAAGAGATGAAAACACGTAAAAGGAATTTAAACTGTGACAAAGAGACATCTACGGCAGCTTTAGTAGGTGATGACATCAACTCGAAATGGCAAGCCATGAAAGCAGGGATTTTAGAAGCAGCCGGTACGCACATAGGAAGAGAATCGAGAACCCCATATAAACCCTAGATAACAGCAGAAATATTGGAAATGATGGTGAAAAGAAGACAGTTCAAGATGATAAACAAAGAAGAGGAATACAGAAGGTGTAGAAATCACAACAGAGAAGTGAAGAAGGCCAGAGAAAACTGGATAAACAACTTGTGCAAGGAAATTGAGGAAAATATCGTCAAAGGCAAGACAGAAACAACATTTAGAAAGGTTAGAAAACAGTTCGGTGAGAGAAAGAAACGCACAGACATTATCATAGACAAGGACGGGACAACGCTAATAGAAGAGGAACAAATGGCAAGAAGATGGAAGGTATACATTGAAGAACTCTACAAAGGAGACAGAGTGATCGAAGAAGAGATAGAGAAGGAAGAAGACGTCGATGAAAATGAATTAGGACCATAAATTTTACAGTGCGAATTTGACAATGCTTTGGAGAAAATACAACATAGTAAAGCCCCAGGAATAGACCAAATACCAACGGAAGTGATTAAGAATCTCGGAACAGCAACAAAGAAGAAACTATTTAATCTTATTAATGAAATGTACATCTCGGGAAAAGTACCAAATGACTTCGAGAAGAGCATATTAGTCCCTATCCCGAAGAAAAAGGCACACGGAAATGCAAACACAGAACGTTAAGTTTGCTTTCCCATGCATCAAAATTACTGTGCAAAATTATCGCAAAACGAATGGAAGGGAAAATCGAAGAACAGCTATCGGAGGACCAGTTTGGATTCAGAAGGAAAAGAACAACAAGGGAAGCGATACTGAGTCTACGGTTGATCATGAAACAGCACATCAGAATAAACTAACCAATTGTGATAACATTTGTAGATATAGAGAAAGCTTTTGACAACGTAGATTTGAATATCGTATTCAGAGCGCTGAAGAGTCTGAGGTGTATTACAGGGACAGAAGAATAATATACCAACTTTACAGGAACCAGACAGCTGTTATAGGAAGAGATCAGAAGGAAGCAAGAATAAGTAAAAAAGTAAGGCAAGGCTGCTCAACGTCTATATAGAAGAGACTATGAAAGAAATCTTTGATAAAAACGAGAAAAGCCTAAAAGTAAATGGCCAGAGTTTCAGCACAGTAAGATTTGCTAATAACATAGCACTGATAGCTGAGAACGAAGAGGACTTGCAGGAATCACTTTCAAACTTGAACGACTAACTGAAAAGAAAATGCAAAGTGAAGATAAATAAGAAGAAAACCAAAGCGATGAATTCCACAAGAGCTGGACAGGAAGGGGCAAACGTATGGCTAGATGAGAAAATCGAAGACGTTAAGACGTTCCCCTATTTAGAAAGTCTAATATCCTCGGACGGAAAAAGTGAGAAAGACGTAAGTTCCAAAATAGCACAAGCTAAACAAGCATTCAATAAGAAAGGAGGACCGCTAACATGAAAAAATGTGTCCTTGCACGTTCGAAAACAATTAAGACTTTGGTATGGAGTGTGACGCTTTACAAATCAGAGACCTGGACATTGAGAAAAACTGAAATATCCAAACTGGAAGCATTTGAAATGTGGGGTTGGCGCAGAATACTGCGTATATCATGGACCGAAAGGAAAAGGAATGAAGACGTACTAAAGAAAGCTAACGAAGGACGGCAGATCATGAAGATAATAAGAAAAAAAGAAAGAAGAAAGAAATAACATGCTTGGCTATCTTATTCGGCACTCCGACTGGATCACCGTGTTGATACAGGGAAAAGCAGAAGGAAAACCAGGAAGAGGGAGACTAAGGATAGAATATCTAGATGCAATTACGAAGAAGAGACTTTATCGAAGTATAAAACAGCTCTCCCAAGAGAAGGAAAAGTTTAAAAATTTCTAGGTTGCCCATGGTTGAGAGTCTCATATCTCAATTTCTGTATGTTTTAAATAGTTATGGAAATAGTACATAAACTGTATGTTATGGAAATAAATTCTGAAAAAAAGTTTCTGAAAGGTAAAATACACTTTCAATGTTGTACTTCATTCAAAGGTAAAGTACACTTGCGATGTCGTATTTCACTTACAAAATTTTGTCACAACTTCGCTGCATGTTTGAAAATGCTCTTTTATTGCATTTGTTAGTGCATATTAAATGCATATTTTAACATATTTAACAGCATAGTTTTTGCATATTTCGTGAATTTTAAGTGCATAAAAATCCGATGTCTAGATATGAAACAAGACCTGGAGGATTTTAAGACGGAATTTCGAAAAACAGTCAAAGAACCTGTTGACAATTTTAAGAAAGGAGTAGATTGATTCGATGGGAAGGAAATAAAAGAACTAGATTATCTCCATGAATTCAAAGGAGGACAAATTGTGGCTTTAAGATTCAATCAAGAAGAGGAAGAAAGAAAAAAAGGGCAAATGTGAAATCTAGGAAGTTGGACTCCGAGGTAGCTGTGGAAGGTCCGCTACTACTAAGCGAAACAAGAAAAGTTAACGATACTGATTAAATTGAAGAAGGTGCCCTACCTGAATATTTAGAGTATTCACTATACAGCAAGGTCGTCAAGAAGTCGAAACATGTTAGAGGTTACAAATGTTTCTATTGTGGGATTTGCCCGAGGACACCTAAAATAAAACACAAGTCGATCTGGAGTAAGCATTGTACAGATATCAAGCTAGGAAAACTACCAATGAAATTTGTGGATCAATACTACCATTCAGTCAGGAAAGGTAACCAAAATACGCATTGAAGAAAAGATAGTAAAGACAAGGAAGAAAAACTGGAATTAGTAACACAAGCTAATTTTGACTCCAGCCACTGGTACAGAAGGTTGTTCCCTATGTCCGACCATTTTCGATTCGGTGCTGCCAACTGGCGTATCATGCTGTAACTATGGGTTTGCTGGCGGGAGCAGAGTTGTGTCTGACCTTGTAGGTGCATGAGTGTTATCAAATGGCGCCGAAAATCAACCGGCATTGAGAGGGTTACGTAATTGCCGCTTTTCCATGCTAAGTTTTCGTACGTACGCATTGTGAAACACTGTCGGGAGAATAGGTTAACACTCGGGGTGACTGCTGCGAAAGTTATTGTGGCCTGTTCTATACAACATATTCACCTTGCGAAACATTCACCCATGAAAACCACCAGGAGAAGAGCTGCAAGTAAATTAATACCGATAGTGCTAAGAGGAGTTCGTTGATTGGCGTGCCAAGAAAATATCCGGACGTAGCATGATGTGGGCCACAGATTCCACCTTGCACTGTCAACCGTGAACAAAACAATTTGCGAGCTCCTCAGGTTGAAGTGTGTGTGGAAGGCTCGTGTACACCACCTGCTAACGCGTCACATTGCCGAACGTAAGACGAACTGCAGGAAAGTGTATGAAAAGTATCTTGCGGATTCCAAATGAAAGAAAGTTGTCACAATAGATGAACCATATGTCAATCTCGCTGCTGGAGATCACATTCGGGCGATCACCTACCATGACATTGACAACAAGGTGCACTTTGTTCGTCAGTGCAGGGAAAGTTTCCCTCGTGGCTTTATGGTTGTTATGGGATTCGGACATGAGAGTAAGTTGTTGATGCGCAAGGTGGACAAAAACATAAAGGTCAATGATAGATACTTCCAAGAATCCATTCTAACTCCTATCTATCTATCGAAGAGACATCCCACAATTGTATGGAATGGACGCGAACCAGGTGATGATCCATATGGTCAAGGCTTCGAGTCATACCGCCAGAACTCACTACATTTTTATCAGGAAATGGCATAAGAATTAAAAGTTCGTGTTATTCCATTTGAAGACATTACTGTGAAAAGCTCAGATGCCAGTCCAATGAATTTTTTGCGCATGTGAACCGTTGAAATGACGTCTTCAACATCGTCGTCCGCGTACTCTGAATAGTCATTTGAAAGCGTGCAGGGAGGATGGGACAGAATTTCTATGCCTGTCCTGTGCCGGAGCTTGCTGCAGTGGAAACTGCAATGCTGTGTGATAGTCCACAATGCTGATTACTGTATTACATTTTTACCAGTAAAACTTGGACAATTATAATACTTACATGTAAAATTTTAAGTATTTTGCACAATTCGTAAAAACATTATTAGTAGTTACAATCGTTTTGAAACACTCTATATTACAGATTTTGTAATCCCTCCCACTTCTTAGATTTATTAGGTCTAAGAATTTAAGGCGATATTAAAATTAAAAAAAAAAAAAAGAAAAAACCCTAAGAGTTCGCTTGAACTCAAATAAAATGAGTTTGTGCAAAAGAGAACTATATTTTTGACTTCTTTTGTATGGGTATTTATACAGTGGGTTGTGAGTAGTTTTATTTAAGGAAGATTCAGATTTTAATGAGAATGAGTTGAAATATATGTTAAGAAACTGATCGGAGCGAAGTCTAATGTCTATTGTTCTTATTTTCCAGGCTGAAGCTTCTGTGGTTAACCTTAACTCAAGTTCACAGTAGCTGTGAAATAGAATTTTTGCCAGTATACCATCCAAGTGAAACAGAAAAAAATGATCCCAAGTTATATGCTTACAATGTAAGGCAATTAATGGCCAAGTAAGTACTCGAACTTATTTATTTTTCTTCTCTTAGCTTGTGTGTGAAAGGCACGATGGCTGTGTGTGCACGAGGTCCCTCGTTCGATCCCCAACCAAGTAAGTTTGTGGTGGATAGCATCATGTGTTTGGTTTTCTCGGTACTTCCATTTGCTCCCACATTCTCATTCCACAATTATTCCACCATCATTCACGTGCCTTAGTCATCCATCAATCCTAGTCTAAAAGCATAATCATTAGACGTTAAACGGAAGGAATTCATTTTCATTTCATCTTCTGTGTTTATCTTGAGGAGAAAGAGAATTGATTTAGAGTTTAACGTCTCGTTCAGCAGCGAGGCTATATGAGACGTGGACCTACTGATGAACGTAGAATCTGAACCACATGAGCTCCCGCCGGGAATCGAACCTTGAGGAGAGAGAGTGAGTGATTCATTGAGAGTGAATGAATAAAGGAGAGAGAGTGAATGAATGAATGAGAATAAATGAATGAATGAATAAATGAGTGAGGGACAGAGTATGAATGAATGAGTGAGTGAGAATTAATGAATGAGTGAGAGTGACAGTGAATAAATGAATGAATGAGTGAGTGAGTGACAGTGAATAAATGAATGAATGAGTGAGTGAGTGACAGTGAATAAATGAATGAATGACTGACTGAATGAATGAGTGAATGAGTGAGGGAGAATATAAATGAATGGGTGAGTGAGAATGAATGAATTACTGAGTGAGTGAGAGTGAATAAGTGTATATGTTATCAGTAACAACTGTTACGAAAAGAACTTTCAGTTGTGGAATTAAAGCAATATTATATGAACTCAGATATGTTTTATAATGCTGTTAACGGTAACTTGAAACAAAACTTGTGTATGGATTAAATATTTTTGACTCTGTACAATAGTAAACTAAAATACATATCCATTCAATGCTTCTTATTTTACCACTAACTAAGGAATAAATTTTAGCTACCTTTTGACGCTATTTTTGTGAGCTTGCAAAGAAAGTAAACCGAATTAATATATTTCTTCCGAAGTTTTCAACAAATTAACTTGTATAGAATGGTTCTCAAAATGGTCTCGTTTTCTCCGTCTTTTCCATTTCAACAATTCTTTCGTCAACATGAACTTTTATATGTAGTTTGTCTTGTTTAGTATACAAAGTCCGCCAGAAAAATGTATACATTCTTTGTCATCCTGTATCAAGATACTGGCATTGACAATTGTTCTAAAATTTAAGTATGTTGTAGTACGGTTTTCCGCTCAACAGATGTCGGTACTATCAACACGGTTAGTAGATAAGAAAATGGCAGGAGCACGCTTGATTTTCGAGCAACGTATGAACGTTTTGAAGTGTTTTATCAGGTTTCGGAATGCCATCGAAGTGCAGCGTGAGTGAAGAGGGGAGTTTTTACCGAACCACCAACCCGCGTAACAATCAAACGCATTGTTGAAAAGTTTACGCTCGAGAACCTGCGCCAGAAGATTACAGAAGCTTATGCATCGGTCTCCATTGATACATTGACCGCTAGAGCTCAGCGACTGCTCGTCGTTCTGTTAGGTGCTTGGCCGCCAAAATTTTGAACATCTAGTGTAAAAATATGATTACTTGAAAGTTTGTAACACATGTTTGAACAATAATTAAAAGTAAGAAATATAATATATGAAGGGTAAGGGGAAAAAACAAGGAATGTCCATGTATGTGCTTTTTCGGGTGCTTTGCCCTATCTGTTGGTGACTCTTGGTTCTATTTGACTGTATATGCCATGCATGCGTAGATGTAGAAATGTCCATATAAAATGGGCAAAAGATTTAACTAACCCTATTCTTCTTACGCGGTTTGCAATATTAAAACGCCGTTTTCTCGAAAATGCAGTTTTGTGACATGCCTTCTTTTTTCCCCTTACCCTTCATATTCCTTAAACAGTGTGTACATTTTTCTGGTGGACTCTGTATATTGCATACTAACACAAATCTATAGATTTCATTATATGTATAGGTGAGTTTCCACTTTTGATCTCAATTGTGCACTTCCTCAGTGATCTATATAAATAATACTCTCCTCATATGATTTCCTCGTACTATATTTGAAATTTACATTACGTAACTAGTATTTCACTATTGCGAAAAAATTCATTCTTCTTTGATTTTTAGCAAATCTTCGTTAAAAATGCGCACTACATTTACGGTATTGTTAATCAATAATCTCATAATTTACTTCATTATGACTCAAATTAATGTGAAACAAGTTTATTCCATGTATCTTTGATCTACAATAAGGAGGAATTCCAAACACGAACTTCTGTGGCCCTTAACTCTGTATCCAAAGGTTGGAACAGAAAGATATTCGTATGCGTACTATAAGTGGCGGATCCAGGATATGATCAAGGGAGGGGCTAAACCATAGTTTGCAGCTTTTATCTAGTGTAAAGCAGGATTGAAGCCCATTTTATCCACTGTATAGCTGAGCGTCAAGGGGGTCTATAGCCCCTATAGCACCTCTTCCCCTGGATGTGCGCCTGCGTACTATCCTGGTCAATGTCTACCACTATGCTTTCATGAAGATCACATGACTTCACCTAAGGGTCGTTCGGAAAGTAACCTCCGATTTTTTTTTTTTTTTTTTTTTAATAAGTAAATAAGGAGAATTTATTACAGTGAAACCTATGTTGGCCACCATTGGTTCCATTCAAAAGTGGCCAACTTACAGAAAATAAGTGGGATTGGAGTATTTTTAGAATAGGATTTCTAGTATTACTTGATTGTAAAATTTTAATAACCAATGACACGTAAGCTACTTTTAAATAATGTATATAGAATAATCATAACAATATACCTTACTAGAAAAAATACTACAGTATGTTTAATATACACAATTTATTCAACTTTCTACGTTTTGAATCTATTATGAATTCATGAATTCAACACATCCCCTTCCACTGAACACACACACACACACCGAAATCGGATTCGCTCTTTTGGTATCTGTAGAATAAGAAACTTTCATCTGAACTGATTAAACAGTGACAGATATTTTCTGTAGATACCTTTCGACAAATAGGAAATTATTTATTAGTAAATTTATTTATAATGGTTTATTCTCGGGGTGTTTCTTTTACTCTTTTTGGCACATATGCACATTCTAATTTTGTAGTTAACTACCTCTTGTTAATGAGCTACAAG
Source organism: Thermobia domestica (assembly GCF_964235325.1). Classification (NCBI taxonomy): domain Eukaryota; kingdom Metazoa; phylum Arthropoda; class Insecta; order Zygentoma; family Lepismatidae; genus Thermobia; species Thermobia domestica. Next base: position 134,635,069 of record NC_137471.1, read on the forward strand.
TGTTTCCCTCGGAGGAAAAGGTGTTGTTAGAAAATCTTAAGGGAATTCATCTCTCAAAACCTCCGCTACATCTCGACAAGCCGTCAGGTGCCAATAATTGAAAATTGAAATGGTTATCTTTAACACCTTAAGAATTTTCCAGAATTACTAAAGCTTCCCACTGTTGGAAGGAGTCGATATAGCTAATGGTTTTACAAAAAACAGACAGGGTAAACAAATACGTACAACCATTTTCTGAATACCTGTACGTGCTTTTTCTTATTCACATCTTCAAAACCCCTTTATCAGGGTAGTGTTCTTGGCATTGACCTTCAAGAACAAATAGTGGAAATCCATACTTCTTTATCTCCACTTACAAATACAGAACATCTGCCTGTTTGTTCGTCCACTTTTAAGTGAAGAAACCCATTCACGAAGAATTCCTTCACTCATCACACTTGGTATATACATGGCACAGAGTTCCCGATGCTCCCGAATATTGTTTTACCGTAAGAAAACATATAACAGCTCGCACTTGGCGGGATTTTCTATTGTAGAATACATTTTGAGACGCTATAAAAGTGGAACTAGTGATCAGACAATCTTCATTCTACCAGGGCTGGATGTATTAGTGGTGGTCACAAAAACCGGTTTTTCGGTTTTCGGTTTTTAGAAAAACCGAAACCGGTTTTTGGAAATTTAAAAAACCTGTTTCGGTTTTTCACGGAAACCGGTTTCGGTTTTCTTCAAAACCGGTTCGGTTTTTCACCGAACCCGGTTATGTTTTCTCCAAAACCGGTTCGGTTTTTTACCTGGTCCGGTTTCGGTTTTCTTCAAAACCGATTCTGATTTTTTTCCAAAATTTGTTCTATTTCTGACCAGAATGGTGTTTCGTTGTTCTCCGGAAACCGAATCCATTTCCACAGAAATAGTTTTGTGTGTTTTCGAAAAGTTTTCACCGAAACCAGTTTCGGTGAAAACCGAACCGGTTTTGGAGAAAACCGAAACCGGTTTTGGTGAAAAACCGAACCGGTTTTGGAGAAAACCGAAATGTCGGTTTTTCGGGTTTCGGTTTTTATAGAAACCGGTTTTGCCCATCACTAGGATGTATACTGATCTACCGCGCACGTCTGTTCGAAGATGGTACCGCTGTTCCCACTACTTCTCGCACAGTGACCAATCGGGGGTTACTTTCCGAACGCGCCTCGTATATATACATACTGATTTTTTAAGAGGAAAAGTCAAGTGAAGAGCGAAAACAACATATAGGGGAATTATTTTTAAATACCTCAAGAAGTAATAATAATAATAATTTGTTGAGATTAAAGTATGTTCTGTTAATTCAGAGGAGCATGAACACTATGCTATTTTTATGCAACACGAAAATAATTTTCCGTATTTTTCTTTAATGGTAGCCTACCAGGTTGTCTAGAAAGTATTAAGCCTTTAAAGGTAAAATTAAGAATGTTTTTTTTTTTAATTTGAAAGTAACATTGAAACCACATGTAATATATATATATATATATATATATATATATATATTTCTTCTTGAGATGAGTAAACAAAATATATAAAAACTGTTACATTTGAGGAAAATACGTACATAATTTTATATGTTCGTATTTTCCTCAAATGTAACAGTTTTTATGTATTTTGTTTACTGATGTAAGGAAGAACTTCTGACTGCTTGAAGTTGGAAAATAGATTAAGGCAACTTTCATTTTATCAATATATAACACCTCCCAGGTTAACTACTGACAAACTTAGTACTAAAGCAGGTTATTTATTCATCTATATCGAAAGATTTGTTTCTAATGTTAGAATTTTTAAAAGCTCTTTGACACTTGAGACATTGTTTACATTTACATTTCTTTTCAGAGCTCTTGGTGTTCCTGTATCTGATTACACTTACGATGATTGTCGATTGATGACACGAGCAAAACGTCTGAACTTGCCTTGTGCGTCAGGCCTTGTTGAAGTCCATAAAATAAGAGGAAAACTAGGGTATGTAAATTGAAGTGATTTAACATTTTCACTCTAATATAGTACGAGATTTTTAATTACTTGTTGAGCGTATGGAATGCGTTTGCAATAATGATAATGACATCTCTATAATGTTCCTTCAGTTTATATTTTTAAAGCTTATATTTCTGTTGCTGTAGTGCGCAGTGTTCGTTAGAGCAGAAGGCTTAATCTTCACATATTTGTTGCAGCTAACAGTGGTAAGAACTTAGTAGAATCACCAAATTGGGTCTTTTAATGAGTATAATCCTTCCGTGTTGGAAACGTGGTGACACAAAGCCAATAGTTTTTTTTTTTCTTTTAAGGGAAATTGGAGTCCATAATGAACATGGAGTTTACCCCCCCCCCTCTCCTGTGGGTCTTCCTCCCTCAGTTTCCAGATATACAGTGAAACTTGTTTATATTGACCACCATCGACTTCATTGAAAAGTGTCCAACTTATGTAGGTGATCAACTTACAAAAAATAAGTGTCATTGGTGCATTTTTAGAATAGAATTTCTAGTATTACTTGATTATAAAATCTTGATAAGCAATGGCATAACAGCTACTTTTAAATAATGTATATAGAGTAATCATAACAATGTACAGTACTAGAAAAAATATTACAGTATGTTTAATATATGTACATACCTGAAAACTAGTCTGGTGCACTGAAATATTCGTATTGAAAACACGATAACACAAACAGCCATAAAATAGAAAAATATGTACGCAGTTCATTGAAATGAGCTACAAGTGTTTTCCTCGGAGAAAAAAAGATGTTTTGAGAAAATTTTAAGGGAATTCATATCTCGAAGTCTCCGCTACCTTTCAACAAGCCCTCCGAAATTATTAAAGCTCTCTATTGTGGAAAGAAGCCAATATAGCTAGTAGTTTTATCAAAACAGACAGGGTAAACAAATACGTATAACAATTTCCTGAATTCCTGTATGTGCTTTTTCTTATTCACATCTTCCTTCACCACCCCTTTATCAGGGTAGTATTCTGGCTATTGACCTCCAAGAACAAATCGTGGGAATCCATGCTGCTGTGTCTCGAGTCACAAATACAGAACATCCGCCTTTCACTATTGGAAATATTGTATATTTCAATTTCAATTTGGAAAAGTCAAAAATGATTTTTTGTTTTTGGTTTTGATATTTCAGTTCCATACAACACAGCCTGTGAATGTTGATATTTTTTTTATTATTTATTTATTTATTTATTTATTTATTTATTTATTTATTTATTTATTTATTGTAAGCATCTTTGTAATGCTACGTTTTGTTAACACAAACACATTGCATCGGACAGTGTTATGTAAGTTATGTAAAATTCAGAGTGCTGACATGACGCTCAGTCTTTAAGAAGAATTGGTTAACTAATGTTTCTTCAGAGAAATCTCGTTCGCACTGTAATGATTTTGACGAATGTTGGAAGTCAATTGCTGCAGTGCAAGTATCTTTGTTGTTTAAATACTTGAGTTTATTTCGTCACAGTCAGTCTGGATTAGAGTCTTGGGCAATCATAATTGTAGTCTGTTCCCATTTCAAGTGACAACGTCGATATTCAACAACAGTTTAGAATCAGATATTTGTAAAGTTACTCGAAGAATCTTTTTGAGAGATTGTTGACTCAACTAATGGTCTTCTTTGATTTGGTTATCACTATCAAATACGTTAGGTATTATGTAGTTAATTTCTCCTTTTTTAGCGTAAGAATTGTCATACACTTTTGTCTTACATAACACATTCGCTACGTAAACACACATTCAAATACATTAAGAATAAATCAAAATATATGTTAACTGTCACTTTAAATTGTGTTCCTCATATATATATATATATATATATATATATATATATACACACACACACACACACACACACACACACACACACACACACACACACACACACACACACACACACACACACACACACACACACACACACACACACACACACACACACACACACACACACACACACACACACACACACACACACACACACACACACACACACAAAGAGAGTGAGTTCTGTTTTGCCGACTCAAAACATTGATGGAGATCCCCAAAGTATCTCAAGGCACATTATAGGTGCGTTCATTTACTATTAGTAATGTTGGTAATGTAACATGTACCTCGAGCTAATGCTAGCAATCTGGGTTTATTCATAAAGCTCTATTAGTTGAAATGCTACATTCCAAAGTAAATTTTAAAGGAGTGACAATCCAAGTTGACAATATAAAATCATTGTGTTCTTAGTTTCATCGTAGCTACGAAGTTAATACGATTACACACATTGAATGGATATTTAGTCTGTCATGCAGAAGCTCTAGATTTTCACTACATACAGACGACTGCTTTTGTCATAGTTGTTCGTCAAGAGTATCGTCACTTGTAGTGTTGGCATTCCGGGAAGTGTGACAGCTTCCCGTCCAGTCCCTAATTATCATATTTATAGTGACGTCGGGGCATATTAAGCCTGACGAGTGTTTCACATTCATCGTATCATACATTGTAGAAAACAAAAGTTTATGCAATGTACTACAAGAAAAATTATTTCAGTAAATGATCACACCTTCACTTGTCTTCCCAGCCTCGTATTAGAAGAGAATTCAAATTGCTGTTCAAATTTGTGTCTTCTATGACAGAAATATAATATGCAAAAGTATAAAAATGTGACATTCTTAATCCATGACTCATGTATACTTCTCAAGGTACATTCAAGTAAATTGGTCTTAAAAGAACAAAATCACAAAAATACACTACGATTCAAAAGTCACCGAATTCTGAGTTTAAAATGTAATAATTGAAGAAACGCGAAAATAATTAGAACATTGTTTTTTGCAATATTTGTGAGAGACTTCGGTAAACATTGGCCACCACTCGACAGTAGCGCCAAAGAACAGCCCTGGCGCTGAAGTTGGCAGGAAGTCAAGCAAAGCCAGATCGCTATGAGTCTTATACAAGGAGAGATTTGCTTTAATCGAAGCTTATTTTGCACAAAAAAAAAAAAAAAAAAAAAAAAAAAAAGTTTGAAAGTTGCTGCGGTATCTTTCAACAGCTGTTACCTGATATTCCTATACCAGAGAAAGCAGTAATATGTATATCTTAGTGAACTGTTTTCGCGAGACATTGATTGCTGCGTAGCTTCATTTTTAGGTGCGAATTGTGAAGACATTAAGGCTAGTGCTCAATATTTTATTTTAATAATTGTTTTTTTTTCTTTTTTTTTTCCGACAGCACTGTAAGTTCACATATATGAGTTTACATTGTCACTATGTACCGACGTATGGGGCATCCGTTATTAGCTCAGAGTACAGTTACCAGAAGCTAAATTAAGGGATGTAAAAGATTGAGATGAAACTGGTGTCCTGCACGGGACTTAATAAAAGTTATTTCTGAACATAAACTCAATTCATTTAAATTGATGAAATAACAAGTGTAAAAAGTAAGGTGAAATAAGGAAGGAAAAGGTTATTAAAATAAAAGATTGAGCACTAGCTTTAATAGTTCCTGAATGACTGGCGTCGTCTTTGTCGTCTGGTATGACGAATGGAATCTTTCCTGAGTCTTCCACTCTGGAAACTGGAGAAGTTGAAGCAGGTTGACATCTGGAACCAAAGCCTATCAAGCTGCTAGGGGGCGTCGGAATGAATCTACGGTGAGAGTTGCTCTTCACCTCTGCATCATGAAATGGATGATCTTAGACTATTTCTGTGGCAATGCATCTTCAGAACTGTAATTCAAATGGCATAAAGCGAAGTAGTATCCAATGGTGTTGAACGTTTTCCTCGATGTTACATCTATCAAATCTTCATTACGATTACCCCTTGAAAACGTGTCTTCTGTTTTTTCTTTCTTTCTTTCTTTTTTTAAATCGGGACAATGACTTTTGCATATAATGAACGAGGAAGTTCTTGGCTAGGCGGAAGGGAATGTATCAGGAAGAAAAGGAGACTAGTCTTACATTTATTGGTAGCTTTTGCAGTGACAATAAGAATATTGTAAAATTTCTTGGGTAGAGCAATAAAATGTACTCGTGATTTGGACTTTTCCCTTCACCTTTTTATTATAAAAAGCTTATGTACACAAATTATAATAAGAAATTCCACTAATATTTAGGTAAGATTAGATAGGAGCCCGGTGACCAAGCGTCGTGGGCTTTGAGGTGAGATACTCTCGGTGTACAAGCGTCGTGAGAGGGGTTTTAGGTGTTTCGATCAATCCGGGAAGATTGATGTTGGTCGAGGCATGCAGGTCCTTTTTATCCTGTCTTGTCGGCTTCCTTCGTTGATTCTCGTCCTTCCGACTGTTGGCGATGGTGATCGACTCCTCTTCGGGACCGTCGTCTGTTTGTTTTTATTTATTACTAACACATGTAGTTCACATGTGGTTATTGCATGACGTATAGACATGCGGAACCTTACAATATACATATTTACTCAAGCTGTCTGAAAATGTACAACAGAAATAAGAGTTTTGTCTTGACAGAGTAGAAGATTTCAATAATTTATATATAATTTATTTTCAGAAATGAAAATAAACTGACCAAATGATTGTTATTAATTTTAACAATTTTAAAGCAGGAATACTTATAATTGTTACTATCTACATGATGTAATATATCTTGTGCATCACTAAATTGAAGTAATTTCAGTTCAGAGTTTGAGAACTTCTAAATTAGAGTGTATATCGTATGGAGGTAATAGAAAAAAAATAAATTTGAGAACCAAATAAATACTGCATAGGTTTGTAAATATTCTTCTTAAACACTAAAATTGAACAAAGTACGAATATATGATAAATATATGGATATATGTTTTTAATATATATTTTTTATTTTTTTAGCCTTACTGAAACAAATATTGAAGAGAAGATACTTGCAGCAAACCCCCATATTATAACAAATGAACAAGGAGAGACTACGTACGAAGAATTTGCGAAGGTGTTGAATGTTCCAGCAAGTGATCCAGCGTTACAACAGTTATTTAGGTTATACGATAAGGTAATGATTTCTGTATTTAAAATAGACGAGTTATCTCGTAATGTTAGATATGTTTTTATAATGTCACTGATACCATGTTAAAAGAGTAATGTGAGTAACACAGTTCCAATTTAAAGTATCTTTTCTTGCGTACATATCAAATTTTCCTTACTTTCTGTACCTTATAGCAGAAATGATTGTGAGTAAATATAAGTAATTCTGAGTGTAAAATATTGAGCTGCTTTTTTTTTTTTTTTTTTTTTTTTTTTTTTCCATCCATAATAAAGAACGAAATTTCTTACCTTAATAGCACAAATTTAATTTATTGCTGGCGATATTTTCAGTTGAATGTTCTGCAACCATCTGCAGACCAATTTGTCGAAAATAAACACGTAGGTACGTTTTATACATAAAGAGTGAAGAAATGCATAACTGGACCTAGAGCCAGTTGTCCGGTTTACCGTGTGGATGCGTTAGCTGCTAAATTATCAAGTACAAAGTTTGTTATCCTTAATACACACATTTTATCATCCTAAGTTGGTGCTATGGTTCACTTAGACCACATGGGCTGTACCGCACGACTCCTTTTGTGCTTGACCGTTCAGTGTCCATAGAACACCTCTGACGGTTGAATTACACATTATTAATGTTAGCTGAAATGTCTGTTAGATGAAATGCACGAAGAGATTATTGAAAATATTTGAACCCCATTCCTCATCATGAGATGCGCATTTCAATGAAACTATAATGATAAAATTCCGTCAAATTTTCAATTTTTGGCGTAAATTTTGAACCCTCCTACCCCCTTAGGGTACATCCTATATTCGAAGTGACGTGACAAAATTCCAGGTGAAGGTAGGTATTAACAGCGTTTTATAATTCATTACGAACGGGTCAGCCGTTTTCCCGTGATATAATCAGACAACATCGCTTTCAATATGGTGAAAAGTTGTAGACCCCCTTCCTCTTCTCTGTTAAAACCTGAGTTCTGGAAACGCTGGAACACTTTTTAATAATAATAATAATAATAATAATAATAATAATAATAATAATAATAATAATAATGAATGTATTTACCAAATGTCATTGTCGTAACTTGTGACAGGATCGTGAGATACCTTGTGTATGGCTGAAATTTTGATAGTCAACATCTCTCTTTGGATACGCTATTGAATAGTGAGATGATAAACCATAGCTCGAAATAGGTACTAACTCACTCACTCATTCTATGGCCTATGGAACTCGGAGATTCAATGCCGCATTCACAAAAGCTCTCTATTGACTTCTGTCCTTTGCCAACTAAATCCAGTTTCTCCTTTGTATTCCTATTTCTGCGAGATCCATCTTAATATTTTCCTCCCTTCTGCGCCTGAGTCTTCCTAATGGACGTTTTCAATTGGACTCTCAGTTAAAACTTTGAAAGCGTTCCTACTTTCTTCCGTTCTGGCTACATGACATGTCTACCTGAGCCTCCTAGATTTGATGACCCTAACAATGTTTGTTAAGCGGTATAAATTATGCAGTTACTCATTATGAAGTTTCCGTCATTCACCATTCCTGTTCTTCTTGGGTCCGAATATTCGTCTCAGAATCGTGTTCTTAAATACTGTCAGTCTACGTTCTTCCCTCCGAGTAAACAAGGATGTTTCACAACCATACAAAAAATAGACATAATTATCGTTTTATATATTTTAAGCTTCAAATTCCTCCACAGAATTCGGGACGGCAAAAGACCTTCAACTGAATAATAACAGATTTCATGCTTTCAGTCAATCAGCCATGGTCTGTTAATATTGATCCTAGATATTTGAAAGTATTCACTTTATCGACAGTATTATTTGATATTTTAACGCATCTATAATTTCTAGTATTAGATCTCGACGATGTATTGATTTAGGTACTAACTACATTATAAAATTTGTGTCAAGCTGGTCAACTGTTTCCCGTGATGCTATTACATAAAGCAGACAACACAGCTTTGAAGAAGACGAAAAATATTTTAAAAATGCCCACTTCACCTCCCCTTAGACAGGGATTTTCAAAAACGCTGGAGTGCGTGCCCGCGAGTTTTTTAATAAGGAGTTTGTGTACTGAGTTTTTATCTTACGAACTTGACGGACTCATACTAAAATTTTTCATATAAATTGTGAACCCTGATCCCCTTTCTCCACTAGAATATGAATTTTAATCGAAGGTGATTAGTATCTAGTCTTACCATAAATACTGTCCCAAAGTTTTAGGTAAATTGACACAAAATGATCAGGGATGTAACATGAGTTACCTGGATGCATTATGAACCAAAATCACAAATAATTATTCAGAATGATCACCATTAGTATGCACATAGTCCTTAAGTCTTTGTAGCCACTCGTCAATTGCAACACGCAACACATCAACTGGAAAATCTGCAGCTTCCGAAGAGACCACTTGAAACTTTCAATACTGGAATGTCTCTTCTTGCAAGTCATCTCTGAAGCTTTGGCCACAATTTGTAGTCCAGAGGGTATTGGTCTGCAGAAGGCCAATCTGAATTGGGAATGGAAGTCCGGATCATTTGCCTTCAGCCACTACTGGGTTGTTCATGCCTTGTGCTGTTTCTGAGTCCTGCTGGAAGCTCTAGTTCTGTCCATGGAAGAGGAAGTTGGTGAAATTCTTGACTAGTCTCTCAAGCACTGTCTCCTGGTACACTTTGGCTGACGTTTTAACCTCCTTTACACAGAAATGGAACTCCGTTATGCTCTCATAGCTCACATCCAATCACATCATGACTGAGGCAGGATGCTGACATATTCAAAAATTCATTTTCCATGATGCGATCACTCACAAAATTAATTTCATTTTTGTATATTGGATATGATAAATTCAGGAAACAGTTTATTTTTCTTATTAAGTTTTCTACGAGTGTGAATTTAGTGATACACAGACTGGACCGAGCCCGGAACTATATATCAGTGGCTGAACACCGACCTCAAGAGCTGTGTATGTTCATGATTGAATGCGCACCCACATAGGAATTCGTGTGATATAAAATCGGTTGTTTCCTTCATTTCTCATATACAATTACATCTTTCCGAATGTCTTCTTTTCTTGGTATATGGGGTGTTTTTAATTTATAGATTGCAATATCTTCAGTTGAATTTGTCTTGAAGGTGAAGATGCGTTGTTTCCTTTAGTAGTTCAAGTAGTCTGGCAGGATGGTATTATTGCAGAAAACAACACATCTTTGTCTTCAAGACAAACTTAATTGAAGGTATAGTGATCTACAAATAAGATAGCTCATATATCAAGCAAAGATGATGTAACCAGTTAGTAGTGCACTTGTGACGAATTGGTCTACAGATGTCGGTAGAGCATTCAATTAACATTATCGCTACCGACAATAAATATAGTTAAGGTAAGAAATATCATTCTTTACTTGCTTATTTGTTAGCTGTTGTCAAACGTTTCTGAAATACTGTTACAAGCTTAACTATTTATCAACCTTACATTTTTTTAATGATACCTGAAGTAATACATGCACCCCATATACAAAACACTTTGAATTCGTAAAATTTGTTAGTAATCTATTTACTTATCAGAAGCCACATAGAAACACTATAACGCAAATACAGTTAAAAGTAAATTACAATATAAACTGACTTCAAACTTCAGCAGGTAGAGAGGGAGAACGAAGTTTTAATGAGAACTGTAACTGAGAAACGTCACAAATATTAACACACCATCGAAACTAGGCTCCGTAGTCTTCAAGTTATGGGTTGGTTGAAAAAGTGATTCCTTTCAAACTTTTAGTACTTTTTATAGATCTAAAATAAGTAGGTTTTCCATTGACATTCATTATAATTTTCTTTCGTTCATTTAATATATACGTGGGAATACCTGAATGAAACGGTACTTTACTTTTTTTTTTAAACTTATTTATTTACATTTTAAGGACAAACCTTCAATCCCCTTGAAAGTACTCTCCACTTGCCGTTATACACTTGTTCAATCTTGTATTCCATTTTCACACTATTGTTTAAATTCATCTTTTGTGATGCGTGACAGCGCCTCCGTCGTTTCTTTCTTCACTTCAACATCAGCAAAACGTTTTCCTTTCACGTCTCTTTTTACTCCTTGACACTAAAAAGTCTATATCATTTCAGGACTCTTCTTACAAAGCACAGCATGCTTCCACGCGATCTTGTATTTTGTTCAGCATTTAGCAGTCGTGGCACGAATTTGGAAGCCACTCTTTTTATTCCCTAATCTTCTGTCAAAATTCTTTGCACTAAACTCCAAATCACAGTTCCACAATTTTTTTAGTGGTCCGTCGTCGATCTTCATTGATGATTGAACGAATTTCTTCAACATTTTCCAGATGTTCGGGCTGTGGAAGGACGACTAGAATGAGGTTTGTCATCAATTGACATTTTACCATTTTTGAAACGGGAAAACTACTCTAACACGTGAGTTTTCCCCATAGCATCGTTCTTTTACGCCGTTTTCAAGAGTTTCTCTTCCATTTTTTCTGAGCAAAAAACAGAATTTAATCGCCGCACGCTGTTCACGAAAATAAGCTATTGCAAAAACGACGATCACAAAACAGTTGTCACTATAAACTCTGCCGGAACTAGTCCTGATCTTCTTCAGCGACGGCACTCTGCTTACTGACTCAGGAATGTTCGCTCTATGCGCTCCTAGCGGCAAAATGCGGTACTACAAAAGCTCTGTTCACCAAAAAATTAATTCAGTTTCTTTGAGGTACCCTCACATACATAAAATTTGGGGTGTTACTTTTCAGCAGCCTGTATATGAAACTAAAATTATTTTTCCTTATAACTGCATATAAATTGTCATTATTATTGACAAACTTGTGTGTTGTTATCTTGCTGCGAGAAACTATTAGTTTCAGCCAGATCAAGTTTCAGCCATGGTTATATGTTTGATGGAATTCAAAGTCTTTTTATACTGAGAGCCTGTGTTATATTCTCAGCAAATGGAATCTCTACACAGAGTGGATATAGCGGATGTGCGGTATTCTTCACCATCATTATTTAACAATCTGGAATCGACTGGTGATTTTCTTGCAATTCAACAATGCAGCTCATTGCAAGTTATGAAATTCGATTTCGAGTGTAGAAATTTTACCACATACCAATTGTAAATTCAGTCTATTGTTATTTTAAGGATCATAGGTTAATTCTATGGAACCGCCTTCCTCCTAGTACGCACCAAGAATTTAGTCATTGGCAGGACGTTGAAGAAGTCGGAGCCCTATTCGGAATACCAGTTTGATCTTCCAATATCCCAGTACCAAAAGAGTTTCAATCATTCTGTTAGCTGTGATTCTTCAATTTTTATTTCCATTCTCAAATGTAACCTTTATCCAGCTTTCTCTGTTGGCAAAACTCTTAACTCCTGTCGACTCACATCAAGAACCACCCATAGTCGTGCAGCGCCGAAGTTCTCCATCTATTGTGCTAGAACACACAACTAATTACCGTAGTATATTTGAGCACATCTATCCTTAAAGCTCTTGCCCCAGACTCTTTCATGTTCTTCAGAAAGAGATAGGAAGACATTAAGACATTTCCATTATTTTTCTAACCGCAAAGCACCCCAGTGGTCTTGACCGTCTGTAATACCCACTGCACTACAATCTGTCCGTTATCCATATTCTGTATATATATTGCACGTAGTTTCTGATATAATGTGTAAATTTCTTTGTCATTTAATCTATCTTCGTCAGTACTGTTAACGATCAACCCTTCCGTTAGTTTAACCTCTCTCCATGTAAAACGTGCTCGACTTTCTTGCATGGGGGCCGCGGTGGCTCAGTGGTAGAGCGTTCACCTCTGGTGCTTGGGGTTCCGGGTTCGATCCCAGCCCCGGCCAAGTGAACTTTGTGGTGGACAAACACCGTGTGCGTGGGTTTTCTCGGGGTTCTCCCGTTTCCTCCCACTTTCTTCATTCCACCATTTCATTCATTTCTCATAATCACAGTCTCCTTTAGCCTAACCGGCATAAACGTGGGACGTAAAACTCAAAGATTTCATTTCATTTCATTTTTCGACTTTCTTGCAACACAGGACGCTCCAAAGCTGTTTGTTCGTGCATTTTTTCTTTCTTTTCTTTTCTTTGCTTCTGATGACTCTTTAGCGGAAGTGCTTATAATGTACTTCTATAGTGTGTGTATAGAAGTACATGGGGGCACGGTGGCTCAGTGGTACAGTGCATACCTCTGGTGATTGGGTTCCCTAGTTCGATCCCCGGTAAAGTAAGTTTGTGGTGGACAATATCGTGATTGCGGATTTTCTCGGGGTACTCGCGTTTCCTCCCACTTTCTCTTTCCGCCAGTTCTTCCATCATCATTCACTTGCTTTAATCATCGTCTCTCTTTAGCCTCACAGGCATAATTGTGGGACGTTAAACTGTAAGATTTTCTGTAGTATGTATGTATGTAATAGTTTTTACTATGTTCTGGTATAAGACGACTGTATTTATCTACCGCACAATTTATCTTATTTTTAATTAAGACAAATTAATGAAACCGTAAATCAGGGTACGAATTATTTGTCATATGCTGTTAAATTAAGAGAAAGGATGTGTACCTAATGCGACATGTTGACTATTGAGATTCAAAATAGTTTGCGTGAACGTTGTCACAATCTTCCTCAGCTGGCGGCGAATCGTAATGGAAAATACTTTTCATATCTCTGATACATAGGAGTTATCTTCATTTCAGTTTTCCCTGTCAGTAAATAACACGTCGCCTAAGGTAAAATGCTTTTTAAAGAATTTGGTTTACCAAAACTCCTTTATATGTTTACCCTGTCGATATATAAAGAACAAATTGAACTATCATCAAATGTGGTCTGAATGTAGAGGGTCGAAGGCGTTACCGGTACCGAAAGAAGGAGGTTAAAGGAGGCGATACCGAAACCGGAAGTAACAGAAATAGTCAATTTTCAATCTTCGCTATAGAGCAAATACGGTTAATAAGTCGCAGAAGCTGTTCTCTACAATAGATTAAGCCAGGGTGCAAAATTTCCGGTCGCCATTGGCGAGTAGAAATTTAGAGCTGGCGAGCAGTGTTCAGTAGGAATGGTTTCTGCCTAACTCACAGGGTTGCGCAGTTTCTGTTTCGCACAAAAATAATTGTCACTCGGTGAGAGAAAACACGGAATGTGAAATCTTCACAACGGACATGGAAAGTAAGGTCTTCACAACGTTGTAATTCGTCCCTCCCTCAATCGAAATGGTTTGCCTTCTGGCGCGTGATCATGAAGGAGAGATCGTTTCCCCCTGTTTGAAGCTAAAACAGCTGGGGGAACAGCCCAGTGCCTAGAATAGATCAACCAATTACGTCACGATGTCATTGATAAAAAATAAATAACAAAATAAGTAAATATATAAAACATTTTTTTAAAAAATAGACATTTGTATGAGATACCGTTGTCACTACAATCGACAACTGGTACTTCAGTGCAGAGAGAAAGCGTTACACAAACATGAAGTCTTAAGGTAAGATATTTTTACAAATGTATTTGAATTCTCCAATTCAAAATTGATTATCCTGAATCCAATTGTCAGATTTTGAAATTTTATGGCCTTTCTTTGTCAAACCAAAGATCGTGGGGAGGGGGGGGGGACCTCTCATAATTTGTACGTGAGAGATACTGGCGACCATCAGTTCTGGGTTAGTGAGTGCGCCTGACTTTGAAATTTTGCACCCTGGATTAAGCGTTTCAAGAACATTCTTTATCCCCATCCCATCCTTAACGTTCAACTAAAACTGGAAGTGCCAGAAATCAAGGCTTAGGCTTTAACGTTGATCATTATAGAGTAAAAACTCGTAACAACGAGAAGCTGTTTTTCTTCAACCAATTAAACGCTTCAAGAATGTTCCATATCCACTCTAATCTCTTTATTAAAACCAGAAGTGGTAGAAAATCTGCAACTTCCTGTTTTAATAATAAACAAAGAATAGAAATCTCAGAGCTCACAGCGAGTCACTTTTTTTTTTTTTTAAACTAAAAGTTACTTTTTTTCAAGTTGGTCACTAAAAGTTACTTTTTTTTCAAATTTGTCACTAAAAGTTACTTTTTTGGGAGGTAAAGTGACTTTTTCGTGTGATTTATGTTTTGCATTGACAGTTTTGTAAAAATAAATAAATAAATAAATAAAATAAAAAACCAAAAAATAAAATAATAATAAAATAAAAATAAATGGGAAAAGGCAAAAACTTGTTACTCATTACTCTTCTGAAAGCTTCAGTACTTGCTGCCCCATGTGAAACAGTCAGTTTTATTATCACTTCAGCTTTTATTCTTTGTAAAGCACAGTGGATGATTGGCGGATGCTTAAGCTCTCAAGGTGGGGTTGAGAACCCTTCTGTGTCTATTCTTTCTTCTATCATAATAGTCTTTTAGTTTTCTCTCGCAGTAGTTAACACTCCGCTCAACGTTGTGTATGTATTTGTGAGGTTCATCATGTTCGTCTTGTATTATGCTTGTATGTTCTTCTTAAGAGTAGCTGATGAATTTGAGTATTTCATGGCTTTGAGAACTCTCAAGGCTAAGTTACATATAATGTCTGGGATGAAGAAATTCGGAAATAGGCCAGAACTGGTTCCACTTACTCAGAAGCTTCTTACATCTGCAAAGTCTGCTTACCGCAACTACAAACCATAATTAGAAAACCTAAGAAAGGAGGAAGCTCAAAAAGAAGAAGTAAAGAAGAAAAGATGAAACAAAACAACAGAGAGAGAGAGGCGATGGAGAAATTGACAAAGGAAAAAGGGGCATGATGAGATTTTGGTCACTTTTTCGTTTTTCTTTTCCTCACTTTTTCGTTTACTTTAGGTCACTTTTTCGTGTGCTTTTGGTCACTTTTCAGCTATTTACAAGAAACCAGACCACTATGAGCCCTGATATCTTAGATAGCGAGAATTGGTTTTCTGTATTCAATTAAGCCTCTCAGAAAGATTTTCCATCTCCATTCTAATCTCTACTAAAACCGATACAAGCAGAAATCAACCCTTCCCGTTTCAACGTTGATTGTGTCGTAGATTTTGATTTGATTTGAGTTTAGCATCCCTTTTTAGCAGCGAGGCTATATAAGACGTAGACCTACAGCTTGACGTGAGATCCGAACCACATAAACTCCCGCCAGGAATCGAACTTTAGTCTTCCATACCAAAGACGCGAACGTTAACCGCTTAGCCACAAGGTAGCTCGATTGTGTCGTAGAAAGACATACTAGGTAGAGTGAAAAGATTTTCTGCAATCAGTTACTCTTTCCAAGAATATGCTCCATTCCACTCTAATCTCTCTCTCTCTCTCTCTCTCTCTCTCTCTCTCTCTCTCTCTCTCTCTCTCTCTCTCTCTCTCTCTCTCTCTCTCTCTTTCTCTTTCTCTTAAGACCGGAAGTGACAGAAAATACAACACTTCCAGTTTTAACGGTGATCGTTGTAGAGTAAAGACGGTAGTAGATAGAAGCGGTTTTCTGCAATCAATCAAACGTTCCAAGAGTACATTCCATCAGTACTACAGTCTCTATTGAAACCAGAAGAGATAGAAATTGCTACCACTTCCTGTGTCAATGTTAATTGAGAAAATACCACGCCATACAACCCGAACTCCTTCATGTCGTGTGCACGTGACATTGCTATTTCTTCTTGCAATAAACCAATTAGATAAGAAGTAGCATGTACCATATTTATTTAATTAGCATATAATTTATTAAAATTCTTAAGACTGTCTAACTTACCTTTGTTAAACCCATTAGGGTGGTTTTAATTCCACTTTAAATTGTAGGTCCATGTCTCATGTAGCTTCGATGACAAGAGACGCTAAACACCAACAACGAATGATTAGCTGCATTATTATAAAAGATAAATGTACAATACTTTCGCTGTTCCACTTTTGAAAAGGAAAATGATTCATTAAAAACTGTGTATATATCAGTGTATTGATTTTACGAGGGCTGTTTAGAAAGAACCAGATGTTTTGACCTATCGCGGGAGTGGGCGGGACTAGTCGCCATTTTGGTGTCAGAATGCTGCCCCACACAGTACTGTAGGGCATCCAGCTGTGTTAGCGTGCTGACTGTGCCGCTCTTACTGTGCTTCCTGTGACGTGTTACAATGTGCACTACAATAATAAATCTCGCCTCTTGTGAGGTGCTTTCTGGGATTAGCTTTTTGTTGGCAAAAAAACACAAGTCAATTGAAATCCATCGCCAACTGTGTGCAGTGTACGGATATGGAATAATGAGTGAAGGCCGAGTGAGACAATGGTCTACACACGGCGAAGCGTACACGAGGGGGGCCTGAGTGGTTTTGGAAGGGAAGTGTTCGATCACCCACCATACAGTCCGGATTTGGCGCCGAGCGACTACCATTTCTTCTCGGCAATGAAGACATGACTCGCTACACAACGCTTTGATACTGATGCCGACCTGCATGCCGGCGTGCGCCCGTGGTTGTATTCGCAGGCGGTAGATTTCTACTGTGATGGTATTTAAAAACTTGTGCCACTGTATGATAAATGCCGTAATTTGCGTGGCGATTGTGTGGGTAAAAATAGCCTAAGAAATATATATAATACAATTTTGATTGTTCACTGTTACTTTTTTTTTTTTTTAATTTCAAAGCGTCTGTTACTTCCTGGACAGCCCTCCTAATATGTAATTGTTCTGTAAAATCTTTAATAACCATGTGTCTTTGTTGTCAGTAAACTTAATTGTGAGTTTTATATTTTTTTCCAACACACACACACACACACGTGTGTGTGTGTGTGTGTGTTTTTTTGTTTGTTTGTTTGTTTGTTTGTGTGTTTGTTTGTTTGTTTGTTTTCTTTCAGCAAACTGAATTACGAATTTGATATTTGTTTTGTAAAAGCTTTGATGTCTCACGTCTATTACTAAAATTAATTATGAACTTTTGTTTTTTCCCAACAGCAATCTAGAGGTGTGATAGACATTCGAGAGTACTTGCTGGGCGTTCTAGTATCGAAAGCGAAGAATACAGAAGAAATGATACAGATGGCGTTTAAGGTCACTTTATTTTAATTAATTTTATTTATTTTTTAGTTTGAAACTCAATTTGAAACCCTAAACTGTATCTAAAGCAAAATATCTTACTATGAGGCGCGTTCGGAAGGTAACCTCCGATTGGTCACTGTGCGTGAAGTAGTGAAGAAGTGCTACTATCTTTGCACAAACTTGTGCGGTAGATCAGTCTGTATCCAATCGTGGTAGAGTGAAGGTTGTCTGATTACTTCTCAAAATGTGTACTGCAATAGAAAAGTCCGCCAAGTGCGAGGTGTGAGCTGTTATACGTTTTCTTAAGGTAAAACCACATTCGACAGCAGCAGGTATTCATCGGGAACTTTGTACCGTGTATAGTCCGTGTGTGATGAGTGAAGGAGTTGTTGGTGAATGGGTCCGTTCCTTTAAAAGTGAATGAACATTCATGACGAAGAGAGAAATAGCAGGCCATCAGTGATCACTGATGAACTCGCTCAGAAAAATTGATGGAAAAGTTCGTGAAAATAGACGTTTCACGATCTCTGAGCTTTCCAATGATTGTCTACAAATTTCCAGGACTGTGCTATGACTGTGCTAGTGACAGGCTGGTTCAGGTCACAGGCGTGAGGTTTTTATGCTGATGCAATTTCTAAGCTAGTGCAGAGATATAAGTGCTTGAATGTTTATGGAAACTTTGTTGAAAAATAGAGCAAAGTAGTAGTTTTCAGATGTATATAATACATTCTTATTTAATTTGGTGTTTCTTAAAAAAAAAAATTGGAGGTTACTTTCCGAACGGTCCTCATATTTTGTTCCTTCGTAGACTTTTATTACGGACTAGCATATATTACCCGCTTCGCTGGGTTGAAATGCACACTGATATTCCTTATTTTCGATCAATTTAACGTATGTCACCCCTCCTCATCCCTCAAGTGTCGGGACTAAAAATGGATTTAAACAGCATCAGAAGTGTCACTGTTCATCTCGGCGACCGCAAAAAAATGTGGATTCAGCATTAATATCGGTCTTTTCGGTTATTTTGAAATTTCTCTTCCTCCCTCTCCCCCAAGTTGCGGGTTTGAATTTAGATTTAAACAGGATCGAAAGTATCACTGTTCATCTAAGGGACCCAGAAAACTATAAATTCAACACTGATAGTGGCCATTTTCGCTCCCTCCCCCAAGTGGCGGGGCTGATTTTGGATTTAAACCGGATCGGAAATGTCACTGTTCATCTGAATGATCCCGAAAACTATGGATTAGATACTAATATTGGTCATTTTCGATCATTATTATATATAGAGCTCCCCCTCCCTCTCCTCCGTGCTACGGCACACGGCATCAGAATTGTCACTATTAATCTCAGCTACTTCTAAAACTATGGATTCGACACTAATATTAGTAATATTCGAATATTTTTAAATGATTATCCCCCTCCCCTACGTTGTACCCTCCCGCTCCCCAACAATCAGGGCTGAACTTTGATTGAAACAGCATCAAAAGTGTCAGTTTCTCTCATCGACCCCGAAAACTATGGATTCAACACTAAATTTCTCTCCCCCTCCCCTACGTTGCACCGTCAAAGTGAATAGCCTAAAGTAATCCCTGCCCATAAACTCAAGTATGTTGAAAATCTGATTGAGATCGATCGAGTGGTTCAAGAGTGATGAAGTCACAAAGGCAGTCATTTTTATTTTTACTTTTTTTTACATATATCTTCCCCCTCCCTCTCCCCTACGTTGTCTTGTCAAACTGAAACGATAAAAAAACACCCAAGGCCCGACCCTCATATATGTTGAAAATTTGATTGAGATTGGTTGGGTGGTTCAAAAGTTATTAGGTGTTATTACATTTTATTTATACGTCTTCTCCCCTCCCCCTCCCCTATGATCTACCGATATAGTGAAATCACAAAAGTGTTTGCAGATCCAAACCTCATGTATCTTGAAAATTTGATTGAAATCAGACGGATAGTTCAAGAGTTACTATTAAGTTACAAAAATAGCCACTTTCAGTCTTATATAAATTGATTTTAAAAATATATCTTCCCTTCCTCCTCCCCTACGTTGCTCCGTCAAATTTAAATCGTAAAAACGACCCCAGGCCTGAACCTCATCTATGTTGAAAATTTGATCAAGATCGATCGAGTGGTTCAGGAATTAAGAAGTTTTATTTATTTTTTACACCCCCTCCCTCAGTTCTACCATCAAAGTGGATAGCCTAAAACCAGCCCAGCCTTGAAACTCCTCCACGTTAAAAATTTGATTGAGATCGGTTGGGCGGTTCAGGAGATTTAGTCACAAACAGTTATTTTGAATTTTAGATATAGATTGGTAGTGTCGAATCTAGATATTTTCCTATTGGGGCAACGTAAAATTTTACGGCCCTTTCCACCAGCCGCCCCCTTCTTTTCCAACAGCATGTGTTAAGAAACAAAATACGTAGGTGGATACGCACTTTCTCCTATCGACTGTTCTTTTAAGTCATAACACGTATGCTTCCTTTTATAAAAATCAATAAGGACATGAATTAGCGTTATTATAATTGTTTGAAAGGTTTTCCTTAATTGGTGTTAGTTCGTAATTTAGTCATCTATCTTCTTCCATTTTCCTATCATCTTTTCTTTACTTCTAGGTTTAAAATTTTATTATTTTTTCGGATACTGCACTTTTCATCTTAGTTACAAGTCTTGATTTACATTCAAATGTAATCTTCTAAATTTTTTTATGTTCAATTTATTATAATTATTATTTATTTATTTTATGATATCCACTGCATATATACCTTGTATTGCTGATCTATTTTTTCTCCTGTTAAATATAATCTAAGACTGTTGTATATGTAGGGTTGCATGTATATCATGTGCCTGCTGTCTGGGCGCACTAGTGGCTATGTATGCTATGCTGTTTGCTGCCTAATAAACCTTTAAACTTTACTATCATTCGAAAATTGTGAAAAACAACTTCACAATTTTGGTAATAAAAAGCGGAAGAGAAAAAATGCTAACACAGCTTACCGTAAATTGTAATTAGTATACGAATGTGGTAAATAAGCTGTAGTGTGATATAATTTGTTGTTTGTGTAAAATGTGTACACCATTTTATAAAAGCATAAAAATCACATTAATGCTTCATTATTTCAGATATTCGATAGAGGAGGAGAAGGAAAAATGTCCGTAGATGATCTCAGTCTGGCCCTGAAATACACATTGAGCATGACGTATGAAGAAGTACAACGGGTATTCAAACAAATAGATACCTCAGGGAAGAATTATATTACATACAGTAAGTACTTTGTGTTGCAACCTTCTTAATTCTTGAAGTAGTAATGTCAAAAACTCGATTGCTTTTTAAGTAAATAAATAAACAATAATAATAAAAACTCGTAATAAGAAAGACACAATTATCGCATAAATTACATTTTGATAAGCTTTAGTCGCATTGAACTTGATTTTAGTCGCACTATATTAACGAAACCCAATACGCGCTCCTGTAATATTTTCATTGATTACCATTCATATTTCGTGTGTGTTACAAATTAAATCTAAAAATAAAAGGATTATCTTTGACCATTTTGGGATTTTTAAGGTAAATTTTTGACTTGAAGTCAAGCATACTGCATCATCACTATTTATCCGGGATCATGGTTTCTATACTCTTCCCTCTTCAGAATAAAGCAACTTTCCAAAGGGTATCATTTACATGTCCATATCGTATACCTGAAAAGGGAAATTCGAGGAAAACGGATTTTTTTCTGAAAAAAGTTCCTTTCTCAAAAGTCTAGGCCCCTCTGGACCGGTCTTGTGTTAACGTACAGGTCTCAAAATCACTTGAAAACTAATAACTGGTATAGCTAATGTGTCATGTATTTTGTCTGATGGTCATGTCGACGACATATATATGTGTTCTGAGATCCCATAGAACCTTTTAGACAGCACTTGCGAGAGAACAAAATAAGCTATTATCGTTGTACTCTTGAAGGTCAAACAGATGACGTCATGACCCCCTCTCACCAACGTGAGACCTCCTCCTCAAAACACATGTGACCTGTTTCGCAATGCATGTACGACTGAACAATAAAAAAAAAAAAAAATAAATAAATAAATAAATAAAAATCCAGCAGTAATAGATGTTATACCAGCGTTTTAAAACAATACACAGGTATGGAATACATACATACATACATATATGTATATGTATGTATGTGTACCATAAATCCCGAAAGAGTTAAAGCATAATGCATAAAGAAGAATGCTTAAGAAAAGAATTCAGAATTTTTAGAATTTTTGATCTTGTGTCTGCTATTATGTTAATAATCATTGCTTGGTTTGAATGAACTTTGATGTTTTTAATAATTTGAAAGCTACGAAATTCGAACCATCTACAAAACAGATCTTTCATGCAGGGTAATTAAAAGTATTTTTTCTTAAATTTATCCGTCATTTCAAGATCAGTAAGAAACTATTTCGTTTTTCTTCATGTACATTTTAATGCAAATTTATATGTCAACAACCGACCGTGATAATAATGAAGTAGAAGTAATATATGACGAGATTAGCGACATATTTCATCAGAAAGTAGAGGGAAGGTTAACGCCATAGTAATGGGAGAGTTCAACAGTGTAGTGTGAGGAGCTGCGAATGGGGTGACAGGATCATTTGGACTAGGTAAAAGAAATGCACGGGGCCAAATGTTGATAGACTTTTGTAATCAGCATGATATGATGATGATGATGATGAATATGTGGTTTAAGAAAAGAAAAATCATGTTATACACATGGAAAAGTCCAGGAGATAAGAAATGCTATCAAATCGATTACATTCTTGTCAAGCGACGTTGCAGGAGTAGTGTTCGAGACATAAAGGAACTACCAGGAGCAGACGTTGATTCGGACTACAATCTCCTAGTGGCGGAAGTGAAAATCTAGTTAGTCAATAAAGAAAAATGTGAGGAGAAATCGAAAATGGAGCTTAGAGCCAGTAAGAAATATGGATAGTGATGTGAAAGAAGAGATTAAAGAAAAATTCTGTGCAATGGGCAATATGGTAGGCAGTGTAGAAATTATCTGGGGTAAAGTTAAGCAGATTTTGTTACACTCCACAACAACATCGGCAGGATGAAAAGAGAACCGAGAAAATCATAGGGAATTGATGCTTGGGAAGATGGAAGAACACAGAAGGGCGAAAACCACGGACATCAAAGAATACAGAAGCCTGAATAATTAATTGAGAAGAGAAACTGACAAAGCCAAAGAGACGTACATGGAACAGATATGTGAAGAAATAATTTAACTTCAGCGGCGTGGCAGATATGATCTGATGTATCAGAAAGCACAAGAATTAGAAGGGAAAACTAACAAAAGTAGCATGCATGTTTGGAATCGAGGACCAAGGCCATGTAGTCATAGATAATCAAAGAATCCTTAGAGTCTGGAAGGATAAAGGATCTATGTGATTAGAAGAACGCTCCAAAGATATTGCGATCGAAGCAGAGGAAGAAGTGGATCCTAAAGAAAAAGGACCCAGCACATTGAAAAGTGAAGGAGTACAAGTCATCGAAGACATGCGAAGGAGGGAGGTCACTGGAGACTACGACATACCAGCAGAGTTGCTCAAGAGATTAGGAGACAATGCAATGAAAGTATTTACTTCACTTATTAACAAAACCTACATGTATGGAAAATGGACAAATGATTTTCGTGTGTTACAGTGGTTGCATTACCCAAGAAAAAGCAAGTAAAGAAGGCACTGATCACAGAACCATTAACCTTCTTTCCCACACTGAAAAGATTATTGCGCACATACTGAACATTGGAAAATAAGATGGAAGAGATGTTGGAGGAAGATCAATTTGGATTCCGGAAATGAAAGGGCACCAGAAATGCTATTGAGTTGATGCGAATTATATCAGAACGAATTCATGACATAAAGAAAGAGTTGTGTTTGTGCTTCATCGACTGGTAAAAAGCTTTCGACCGGGTCGATTAAACTAAATTTCTGAAAAGATTTAAAGAAACCGGGGTCAACTGGAGACATCGGCAACTCATTCGTAACTTGTACATAGGACAGCGATTGAAGTTGCGCTTGAACGAAGGGGGAACCAATAGTGTGGAGATTGGAAGAGAAGCCAGACAGGGATGTAGTATGTCACCCTTGAAGGATGTGTGGGGAAGGCAGCATAGAGTTGGAAATTTCAAGATTAGAGGGCAGATCATTAACAAGGTGAGATATGCGGATGACACTGTTATTATAGCTAGAACCGAAGAAGAACTACAGGGGGGGAACAAAATAGTTGACACTGTGAAACGATATTGAATGGAAATTCACATAAAAAATAGAAAGCCATTAGAATATCCCGTGGAAATACGCATTTACGGATAAGATTGGAACAAAGAGAATTTGTAAAGATCGATCATTTCAAATGTCTAGGAAGTATTTTGACGAGAGACGCTTATTCACCAAAGAATTGCCGTACCCAAAGAGGTATTCAACAAGAAAACCTCTAACTAGCAGGCTTAATATTGGACTAAGGAAGAAACTGGCCAGTACTATATATGACCTATTGGACTGTACGATTCGGAAACTTAGACATCACAGAAGTTAGAGAAGAAATATTTAGACTTCGAAACGTGGTGTTGGAGGAAGAGGGAAGAGATAAAATGAACGGAGAAAGTAACAAACAAAGATGTTTTAAAATGGGTAGGAGAAAAGGTCTTCGGGGTACTTGCATTTTCTTGGGCCTAGTGGCAGAGAATCATCCTGTATTTGATTGTATTTTAGTTCTATCCTGTTTTCAGTATGGATCTCTTTCATATATGTTATTAATCAAATGCAAGGAACGATAAAGAAAAGAATAAACAAAGCATATTGTAAGTGAATCGAAAAGTAAATAGTAATTCAGCATTCCATAGGGTAAAATTGTTTTTTTGTGTTTCAGAAACTATGATGAATATACGAGGATAAATTAAAAATTATCCGCAATGTAGGTAGAACTTTTTTAACATTGTTCATGCTTACCTCTGGCCTCGTTTATTTTATTGTTATGCTGTTATGGTCATACTACAGGATGTCTATCGGTCACGAATGTCACGAAAAAGTCACGAAATCAGAAAACGGTCATGAAAGTCATGAAAAAGTCACGAAATTTAGCTTTTGGGTCACGATTTTTTTTAAACTGTACAAATGTAAGTACAAATTGGAAAATTTTGTTCTGTGAAACGTCAAAATTCACCACCAAAAATTTCAATGGCTGGCTTTAGACGCTACCAAATCGCAAGCAAAGTACGTTTCTATCGCATGGATGAAAATTCGGCCGCAAATTCGCTCTTGAAAATGTTAGAAATTTTATGATTTGGTAAAGAAAAGGTCACGAAAATGTCACGAAATTTCATTTTGGAATTTTAGTAGACACCCTGTACTATGAAGGTTTGTTCCTAATTCCTCCATTTGCCTTCCTTTTGTTGCAGATAGATCATGGCCGCTTCATTAGAAGTTTGGACCACAGAGTAACAACGAGTAGTGATCCAGTTTTTATGGTCTGAAGGTGTATCAGGGACCGCAGTACTCAAAGACTTTTGGCACAATACGGGAACAATGTCTTTTCGCAACGGAGTGTCTACGACTGGATTGAAAAATTCGAAATTGGTCGCACAAGTGTTAACGCATGGAGAAGGAACCAAATGACCATGTACGGCCACAAATGATAACATTGAGCGCGCATGTGACATAATTCTGTTAGACAGATGAGTGACTATTGAAGAAGTGGCATATCGTCTGGAACTTAGTCATGGTTCCTGATACATCGTCCGACCATAAAAGCCGGATCACTGCTCGTTGTTCCTCTTTTCCTGGAAACTTCTAATGGAGCGGCCATGATCTACCTGCAACTAAAGGGAGACATATGGAGGAATTAGAATCACATTTTCATAGCATGACCACAACAGCATAACAATAAAATAAACAAGGACAGAGGTCACGTTAAACAATGTAAGAAAAGTCATAGCTACATTGTGGATAATTTTCGACTTACCCTGGTATGTAGAAAGTAAATCTTATTACACCTGAAGAAACAAAAACCCAATGATGAGCGCTAGTTCAATTTAGTGAGAATTGTAAATTTTAAATTATCACGTTTAATTAATAAATTATTTCACAGTTACTTACAAAAACATAAGCGACATTTGTTTTCAGTAGTCACCTCTGTACTCCCTAAGGACAAATATTTGTAAATAACAATCGGCGACATGTTTCTAAGACTGATCCGTCTTCTGGCAACAACAGATAGCGAAATTTACACATTCCGTTTTCTTCTCTTATTTTAGATTCATTGAAAATAGTTAGAAGTGTTCTGTGTTTTTATCCAATGTAATTAAATGAACATTACACAGATAATTATACGCCTAACTCTGATTGGAATAGGTGTGCGATTTGTGTTACATAGACAAAAAATCACATCTGGAAGGTGATATTCATCGTAGTTCATAATGCAGTTTTCAAGGCAAGAGTTGATGCTCCAGATGCTTTTTATTGTCTCCTGAGTGATTTGCTGTATCTCTGAGTTTGAAAAACTCCATTATTGATGATGAACACCACCTTCCGGATGTGATTTTTTTTTTTTTTTTTTTCGTACGTTACACAAATGTCATTTCTTCCATATCTATTCAAACCTTAAGTGGTAAAGTTTGTTATAATATTATCTGCGTAATGTTCATTTAAAAATGAGCGCACTTCACTATGTCATCCTGTATATACCCGTAATAGAAAAAACTAAAAAGAAAATTGACGTAAAGAAATGTGTAGAACAGATTTACAGGTTCGATGCGTTCCCTTCTAGCCAGCGTATAAACACAAATGTATTATCTTTAGGCGCACCGCTATAAATAACAAATTATTGTGCTTAAGCTAGTTAGTTAAGTTGATGTGTGGCTGATGTTCTGTATGTCCACATATTTAAAGAAAGATGTTTTGCAGTTCATTTAATCTCGCAATTGTTTATTTTCTAATACTGCCCAACTTTGTTATGGTAACTTTAAATATATGAATATATAGCAACATAGCTAGTGACTTCTTTTTAATCAGTAGGTTTTATATATGATTGGCAGATTTTGCTGTGTTGAAATGTGTTATGTGTTATTCATTGAGGTGCACCTAAAAGTTATGTACTTACTTTTTCTTTCTTTCTGTCTTTTTTCCTTTTCTTTCCTCTTCTTTCTTTTTTCTTCTTTTTTCTTCTTTTTCTTTTTTCTTTTTTCTCTTTCATTTCTTTTTCTTTCTTTTTTCTTTCTTTCTTTCTAAGTTTGATAGAAAATTACACCCTTTTAAGGATTTTCAGTGTATCTAAAATGCGAAACAAAATAGGAACATGTAAAATCCACAATATCTTGCTACCAGGAGGAGACTGTTTAGTCTGTCACAAATTTTTGCAATCAAGGAACATGGAGGTGAAGTTTGAAGATATTTTGTATTGATACATTTGAAATCTGACTCTTTAAAATGTGGTGCGATTTTAAAAGAGCATCCTATATTATGTATGTAAAGTCTTTCGAGTGTTTTGAGATCCATATGCAGAAAGTAAGTTCATATTAAAAAAATAAATTTCAAAAACTTAGAATAATTTTATTTATTTATTTTTGTTTATTTTAGGTGATTTTAGGCTGTATGCACAGAGAAAACCAGAATATGCAAGAATATTTAGAATAAAAGAATCCGAGAAGAAGAAGAAACCCACGCAAGTGAATTGTATTGAACGTGAGAAGGCTAAATCAGAGTAAAAAGAAATGTGTGTATATATAAAAGTAGTACTCAGAATTTTAAGTTAAACATATAGGAAAGACATAAAATACACATACACTTTCATAAATACATACACCACATCCACAGAGTACACATGTCTGAAAAATAATTCCTGTTGAAAATTCGGGTGAGTGTTTTTGAAGAATGCGCTGGTATATCACCAAGTTGCGTTTGTGTGTATGAGTGAAGCGAGAAAATTATATGAATGGAGAAACTCTTTTAAGTTTATTTAATAAGAAATGTAATAGTATTCAAGGCAAAGGATAATACATTTCATCTGTTAAAAACAATGCAGATAATATAAATAAATAATATCTTTCGCAAAGTATTATTTAAAAACTTAAGCAGCGGTGGGAGAAAGATATTTGTATTAGAAATAGACGTGTATGTACATAGTTACATGAATTTTAATTTATTTGCAAGCGAAATTGCGGTTTCTGTATATATAAGAGTTTTTCTTTGTTTTTTAGTTTCATCTGTATCAAATTTTGCAGAAAGTATGCGTTAGTCTGTGCATTGGCTTGTGACAATTGTAAAGGCTCATTTCTTTGATAAATATTTTTTGATGAAGATACTAAATAGGAAGTGCCAAGCTTTAAGTAACAACTTTATATTACCGTGTGAAGATTTTATTAGGATGATATTGTTATCTTCCACTTAGTGAGACTGATGATAAAATGTATAGCGCGAGATCGTATTTTGAGAATATTGCGGTGCTACGATTTCTTCATTTGTTCTTAGCAGCTGTTTAAGCAAGTGTTTCTAGATATGTAAATCTGTGAAGCATTGAGAAAAAACAATCCAGTCTCTTCCAGCTTAAATTAAGATAAATACTTTGCTAGTATGATATAGCAGATCATATTCCTTAAACGTGCAGTATTGTTTAAAACATAAATGAAAGCATGTATGTATAAAAAGTGGGGAAAACTCATTTAAGACATGATGAAAAAGATTGAATAATGTGCCACCAATAAATATGGGATAAAACCGTTCAGCAGTTTCCAGGATATAGGACAAAACAAGATTAGCCATTTCACCGTGTCTCTAATACGTGGTAATCGGATATACCTAAACTTAGAACACGCAGAAGCAAATTATATCGCGTGACTGTAACTCGAATTTCCAGTTTCATTTCTTACATTCAATAAATGTGCAAGGACTACTAAGAAATGCTAATCAGTTTAAGGTCCAATTCCAGCGCAAGTAAGGTTGATATCAGTTTATTTCAAGCCTTCTCCCATTTCACCAAATCATACTAATAGGATTTTAAAAACAGTATTATTATTATTATTATTCAACTTGTTACTTTTATAATTCACACACATATATATAGGGTGTTTCAAAAACACTGACAACGTTTGGGAGGTAATTCGTGACACAAAGATAAGACGAAAAATATAGACCAACCTGGGTGCACAAATGCTTCCTTTCGGAGTTATAGGCTGCCGCAAACACGAGAAAATGAAGTTTAAAGGTCCATAGCTCAAATACTATGAAACCTACCGTAGTCGGGTCAAGACTTCACTTAGGAACTAGGATGTGCCCTATCTAAATATCCAGGTTTCAGAATCCTGCGGTACTTCCTCAACAATTTTTATAGAGGTAGTTGGTGAGTACGTCAAATTATATGCTCCTTGCCAAACTGCTTCCATAAAAATTGTTGCGTGAGTACCTGAGGATTCTGAAATATATATTTTTGTATAGCGCACATACTAGTTCCTAAGTGTAATCTTGACCTGACTACAGTGGGTCCCATAGTTTTGGAGCTATGGCCCTTTAAAGTTTATTTTTTCATGTTTTTGGTAGCCTATAACTTTTGAAAGAAAGCATTTATGCACACAGGTTGGTCTATACTTTTTTTTATCTTATCTTGGTGACACGAATCACCTTCCAAACGTTACTGGTGTTGCTTTGAAACACCCTATAATACTGATAGATATTTTGTCCAAGTTTACTTGATTAGACAGAGTTGGTTGTACTTGATCAAGAGGCAAATGAAATAGTCTGGACGAGCTTCTCTACTATTTTGTCCTAAATGTAGGGCTCCCAAACGTCCCGGTTTAGCCATGACAGTCTTGGATTTACATCGTCTATTCCCTCCGGAATTGTTCGCTGTTTTAGTTTCCCTCCAAAACATAATATATCATTCATGTGATATTAAAAGAGAAAATCCTGCTTTCATTAGTCGTCGATACGAGAATTTACTCTGTTACTCACTTTTAGTGAGTGATCTTTAATTCTCGTGGTTAAGCAAGTGCATAGTTATGAATATATTGTAAAGTTTTATAGGTGTCGCGGTATTTTAGCGTAGAAATATGGGAACCCTACCTAAGTGTTAAAAACTGTTTAACTATTTTGTCCCATGTTGACATATACATGTTTTCTGTCAATTAGCCAATTAATCTCTAAGGAAGCAATCCAATATTAAACATCCCCCTCGTTTGTAATTTACTTTTTTAGAAGTTGTTGGTTTTCTATAAAATAAAAAGAGCCTTTGCCATTGCATGGAAGCTACACAATAGAAATATACATGCTTTTGTAGGTTAGGTATAGTGTGCATTTGGGATAAGCAACCTTTTTCTTGTTGCTGATAATTTGGTTGAAGCAGAAATTCGTGTGTCATTGTTTTTGAAGGAATTATGTTCTCTTTGTCCTGACACTATCCTGATTGTATGCCAGTATAATTGTGTGGTGTACAATTGTGAAGAAGCTGATTAGAGAAATATTTCAATTAATTGTGAGTCAAAGAATAAAGACTTTCAAGATGTACTTTGAGAGCATTCCAAGAAAAATGTAAATGATTTGCAGTTTTACATACTATTTTCATGGGCACTTGATTTTTTTTTTTTACTATTTTTTATGTGTATATGTGTGTGTGTGTGCGTAATGTTTCATATTTGTTAAGGTATATTGTTTGAAGCACATATATATGTTTCGTTCCAAATTTTAATTTTAAAAAATGAATGAATTTCGGCCTTCGAGTGAAAGAAATAATAAATTTGTTATATGCTTCAGTGCCAAATATTACATTGATTACCATACTTGTTACCATTATGTATAAAGTTATTTTTATAGGTGTGAAGCTGCATCTCAATTATTTATTTAGAAGCATGTTGAAAAACCAAAGTATTTTGAGTTCGGAAAGACGAATTATAAGTTCGTTTGATAGACGTAATTTTATAATTCCAGTATGTTTTATTAGAAGTATAAATGTTCTGTGTTCTTAAAGGAGCAAATTTAAACAGACCGACTGCGGTAGAAAGCTCTTTTTTGTAGGAGTTATCTTTACATTTTTGAATGTGTAATATAGAGCATATGGACATAAACAGTTCTATAATAAACTTTCTGTATGAGAAGAGAAACAGTAAGAGTATCCACATCATAGAGTACATTTGTGACAAAGAAACAGAGCGCTTCTGTAATTCCAGTTTCTGTAATGTGTTGTACTATTTGCAGTTTCTTAATTTAACTGAGCAGAGCTGTAACAGAGTTAATCTTGTGATGACAAGAATATAACAGTAAGTAAAGTAAATGAATAATCACACTTTCGTTATGCTTATTTTAGTTTGTTCCCGTAGTCTGCTTAATGTTACCTCCGTGATTGTATATTGCTCCATCAATGTAGTGGTTAGAATTGTTCAATGTAAGTTCCTTATTTTGTCAGAATGGAGGCTGTTTGTCATGCCATGTTGATTTTATTAAATTTTGTATTATTTGCGCTTCTCAGATTAGCAGTATTTCAATTGGTTTGACACAGTTTTCCATTCTTCCCTATTCTAAACCAGACTCTTCATTTCCGTATTATTTTTTTCTCCTACATCTTGTATTATTTGCTTCATATATATTTCAATTACAGCCCTCTTTGAGATATTTTCTCTTGTACCACTTTCCCCATAGCTAATAGATGATTCTTTCATGTCTGAATCTCTTTAATTATCTTACCTCTTTTTTCGATATATTCTTCAGTATACCTCTCTTTTCTCCTACCTTCCCGGCGGGAGCTCATGTGGTTCGGATTCCACGTTAATCAGTAGGCCCACATCTCATATAGCCTCGCTGCTGAACGGGACGCTAAACTAAAATCAACTTTTCTCCTACCGTTTCCAATACTCTTTCATTTTACACTTTATTCACATGTTCTAAGTTTTAATATCCTTCTACAGCACCACTGTCGAATGGCTTCTATCCTCATGTTTTCCTCTTCTAGAGTTCATGTCTCACATCCAAATTCCACATCCCATGTATATGCTTTCATCGGCCTTTCCTTAAGTTGTCTGTCAATGTTTCAGACTAGTCATCATCATCATCATCATCATCATGGGTATTCTGTCATTATTGGCAAGTCACTTGCCGCAGCTGAAAAGCTTCCATGCTTCACGATCTTCCACTAACCTCTTCGTCTTCACGTATGATCTTTCTGTTTTGATATCGGGGCTGGCACATCCCTTTTGATACAGTTCCTTCTTAGGCAATGTCCCAGCCAGTTTCTCTTCTTCTTCTTAATGATATCTGAAATTATTATTTTCTCCCCCACCATTTCTAAGATCGTCTCATCCTTTTTCCGCACGACCAAGCTAATTCTCTCCATTCTTCTCCACACTCACATTTCGAAAACTTCCAGTCGTTTTTTAAAATCATTTTTGCGTAATGTCCATGTTTCTGACCCATACAATACAATACTCCAAACGAAGCATTTTGAGTCTTTTTCTCAACCCTTTATTCAAGGTCCCACAAAATAGTCTTTTCTTCCTAAGGCTAA
Source organism: Thermobia domestica (assembly GCF_964235325.1). Taxonomy (NCBI): domain Eukaryota; kingdom Metazoa; phylum Arthropoda; class Insecta; order Zygentoma; family Lepismatidae; genus Thermobia; species Thermobia domestica. The sequence goes on from NC_137471.1 coordinate 134,667,602, forward strand.
TTTCGCCATTCCTATCCTTGATTTTATTTCAAGTTCACACTTCATATCAACATTACTAATACTATCCAGGTATCGAAAGCTAGTCACCTGTTCTACTTTTTCCCTCCTACTTCTGTATTTGACACCGACCCCTTCGTTCCAATCACCATGGCTTTTGTCTTTCCTTCTTCATATCACTATTAAACTATTCTTAGAGCAAAAAATATTCGTAATTTTTAATAATCTAGTAACTGTAAATTAATATTTATGTACAGTTTACTTCTTCAACTTATTTCTTAATTTAAGAATTTGACTTTATGGATCTGTTTAACTTCAATTCTCGTGTATGTCTTCTCTGTAAACCTACTACGTACGGATGAAATAAAGTTTTCCAGTAGCTTATCGCTTGCGTTCCAGTTTTCGTGCGTGTGTTCGGAGCTTTTCGCATAAAAAAAAAAAAAGAACAAACCGTGGTTTAAATCCCACTCAGTAAATGTTGGTCTTTTGTGGCCACGAATTTGCAGAGAAACATAAAGCAGAAATTAGGAAATAACGCCAGTTCTTAAAACAAAGCTCTCGAATCATTACATTTATATGTATTGTCGATCCATTTCAGTAGATTATTCCAACAGATATACCTACATTGTGAGTTTTGCTTTTTTGCTTTAGAAATTAGTGTAAGATTATAACCTTCCAAAAATATATGTTAAATTCTTAAAAAATAAAATGCAGAAAGAAATTTAAAAAAAAAGAACAGTAGGTATTGATTGTGTATTAAGTTATTCCTTTTCCAATAGTGTTCTTGTATCTATACTTATGAGCGACGTTAATACTTTATATCGGATTAGAAAACAAGTTAATATCTAGGCCTAAATTAGTTCGTATCAATGTCTCCACTAATGAATGATAAAAGTCAGTAGCATAAAATTACTTAATTTTTTATTGATTTTGTTTGTACTGTAGTATATTTGAACAAATAATTCAAATTGTGTGCTTTCATTATACATTTTAAATGTTTTGATTTAGACAGGTTAGAATTTAAGTAAAATGCTTTTAAATGTTGAATAATTAGGTTACTAAAGTCTTCTAGGAGGAGAGCAGCTTAATTTAGAAATTTATTCAATTGATTCTGTTTCTCTGTTAAATTAACAATATTTATACTACTACTACTACTACTACTACTACGAGGAGAGTCAAAAAGTAAGTTTCCCTAGGCGACTGTGAACAGAAGTGGGGACGGAAGACCAAAAATTGTATATGACATTAAAGTTCAGACGTACCTTTATTTTTCCACGTAAGTACCACGTACATTGAGACAATTGTCATACCGGTCTATAAGCTTCAAAAACCCTTCCAGGAAAAATATCAGGGCTGTATATACGGAAGAAGCGCCGAACAGCTTCTGTGGCTTCAGCATTGCTTCCAAAGCAACCTCCTGGGGTCGCGGTGGTTCAGTGGTAGAGCGTTCACCTCTGATGCATGAGGTCCTTGGTTCGATCCCAGCTTGCGCCAAGTGAACTTTGTGGTGGACAGTCACCTTGTGTCTGGGTTTTCTCGGGGTTCTCCCAGTTTCTTCATTCCACCTTTTCATTCGTTTCTCAATATCACCGTCTCCTTTAGCCTAACCGGGATAACCGTCGGACGTAAAATTTAGATTTCATTTCCAAAGCGACTTCCACAAGGCGGTTATGGATTTCTGCTCCCTAATACGCCACGTGCCTATTCATAGCTGACAATTGCTCGCACTTCCTCCTTTGACCAGGACGTCAAAACGCGCCTTCTCGCCATAGCGACCAGGCTCAGACTGAAAGACTCGTCTCCACTTTGCGCAGGCGCTACGACGGCGCCATCTGCAGGATCGCGGGCGAACGATGCCACTTTGAGTGTGTTGCGCGTGCAGCCACTGTGTTGTTTTCCCCATTGCTGTTCGGTTTCGTGGGTAAATGAGAGGGGAAAACTTATTTTCGGACTCCCCCTCGTATGTTTAAATAATTTCAATTGTAAATTATAGTAACGTTAATAATGTAGAGAACATGATTTATCCTTATGCACTTCGAGACACAGTATAAGAAATTTGAATTACAGAAGTGATTTTTAAACAAGTTTTGTAGAAAATAATCCAGTGTGTATATGTCCAGGTATAAAGTGTAACTTTCTATCTACATTAATTATATACTACTGTAAATCTTAATAGCAATTTTCTCTTGAATAGAATACTAAATTTATATTCTTTAACTGAGAGGCAACAATGTAAAGAATTACTAGTATCAGGTTAGGACTTGAGTCTTACCTGCTCCAGTATTATGATCCTTCTCTGTATAAATTCGTCAAAATTGTATGTGAAAAGACGTAAGTTAAAAGAAAGCTATTTGATCTGAATGTGTATTTTCATTATTCCCTTTTTTAACTTTTAGAATACAAATACAGTAAAACTTGTCAACTTGGCCACCTCTCTTAGTTGGCCATCTGCTCATCTTGGCCTGTTTCGTCGTGAATCTGCATTTTCCCATAGGACATTCGTTACTTATTACTCTGTAAGTTGGCCGCATTGAAGCAGTGTTTACTCTGTGATGATAGATTTACCTGCATATCTTGGCACGCAAAATACCGTTTTCTTAATTTGCTCAACTCTTTCGCATTCCCATATGAGAGGCAGATGTTCTGTATTTGGAACCGGAGACAAAGAAACATGGATTTCCACGATTTGTTCTTGAGGCCAATAGTCAGAACACCACCCTGATAAAGGGATGGTGAAGAAAGATGTGAATAAGAAAAAGCACGTCCAGGAATTCAGGAAATGGTTGTACGTATTTGTTTACCGTGTCTGTTTTGGTAAAACCATGAGCTTTAGTAATCCCGGAAAATTCTCAAGGTTAAAGCTAACCATCTCAATTGTCAACTATTGGCACCTGACGGCTTGTCGAAAGATAGCAAAGGTTTTGAGATATGAATTCCGTTAAGATTTTCTCAAAACATCTTTTACTCCAAGGGAAACACTGGTAGCTCATTAGCAAGAAGTAGACGATACAATACAAAAACTACAAAATTAGAATGTGCATATGTGTCAATAAAAGAAATACATTTACAATGAACCACGATAGAATACGTAATTTTTTCCAGTACTGTATATTGTTATGATCACTCTATATACGTTATTTAAAAGTAGCTGTCGTGTCATTGCTTATTAAAATTTTACAATCAAGTAATACTAGAAATCCTATTCTAAAAATACATCAATCACACTTGTTTCCTGTAAATTGGTCACTTTTCAATGGTACCGATGATGGCCAACATAGACAGATTTCAGTGTAGTAAAGTTTTACGACTAACTGCATTCTCGCTATCCGTTGATTGTAACCTTATACAGAATCATATTAAGATTAGACTGTGGTGCTTCCCAAACTTTTTCAGCTGTGGAGTCGTTTCAGAAGCGTTTCTTATAGAGCCCTAGAAGTATTTAGTTCAATCTATGTTCTGAATAATCTATATATTAAAATGCTGGGTTTATATGTTTATGGTCAAGAAAAGTTTGTTTGTGGCCAATCTTTCGACAATGAGACCTCGAAAACCACAAGTGCTAGAAACGTGTCGTTTTCGCTGGTCGATTCCAAATTTTGTGTAGATTTGCCAGTTCTCATTCAAATCCCCCTCCCCCCCAAAAAAAGTCTATTCCACATACTGGGCGTTGTTTAGACCCTATTAGTTTAGTATTGCCACGAGGACGTTAAGGTTGATACCCTTGTGAAACGCAACCAGTAGAAGGTCTACGTATAGCGGACTGATAGACATTTCAATCGCTTTCTTTAATCTGAATGACAAAACCTATTGCAAGCTCGTGGACACACAATGAGGCGTACTTGGATATGGAATTATGTAAAAAAAAAAATTACATTTGGTATCTATTACTTATCCACATTTGCCACAAACTCACCCCAACATTCTATATATTAAAATACTACATTTATATGTTTGTCTATAGCAATTCATTCTTTTTGAGAGCCTTCCTGTCCTTTACTTGTGTCCGTAAAGGGACTTGCACAGAAATAGTGAGAAGTGGGAAGGAGATTCACGCTCATATTAGAACTGTGCGCTGTGTAAATAGCGCAGGTTCAGCTGCAGTATGCGGCAAAACAAACAGTACTGAAATTCGCGTATGCATGGCGCGCAAGTGCATTGTGATATGAGCTATAAGCGCCACGTGTGTGTTCAGTTGTGTGTAGACAAGCGAAGTGTGCAATTGGTGTGAAGATAATGTTACTCACAACAGAGGAGAAGGTGTTTATTGTCGAGCACTATTTCCGCTCATACGGTGTGGGGCAGCATCTCACTGCAGATGAGCGCTCGTCCACTGTATTGTTCTGGACCTATAGCATATGAAGATGAAGATGAAAGCCATGTGTATCTTGATTTCTACATCAATCGACAGTTGATTATTGACACAGTCTTGCATGGCTTGCGCGGTTTTTCCCACGCCAAAAAATTGCCGTTACAACAGTGGTTCCAGCAAGGCCGAGCTACTGTCCACACTGCAAGTGAGTCATTTACCCTTGAGCTCACAAGAGTTTGGACATTGCTTGATTTCCCATGGAACGGGTTTTCCATGTCCTTCCCACTCTCCTGACCTCACGGCTCCAGATGCCTCATATCGGGTATGCTGAAGGAAACACTTTTTCCGAACAGATAATCCCGTACCACTATACTGGGATTAAGAGAGAAGATTCGGTTTTGTTTTGTCTTTCCAGCAACCCGTGTTCACTAACACGTTCATCAATTTAGATAACCGCTATGAAGAATATGTGCGACGTAATGTACAGGTGCGATTCCTTTTAAATTTACAATTTGTGTTGTGTAACATTTAGTTGACATTTTATATGTTTCTTTATGTTGTACAACAAATAAATAAATAAATAAATAAATGTCAACGATGTGATTTCAGTACTGTTTGTTTTGTCGCATACTGCAGTCATAATGAAAAAAAAAATGAATAAAATAGCTTGCTGCACGGCAGGGGCGGATCCAGGACCGACTTCTGGGGGGAGGGGCGCTGGATTGTCATACTGCTACTTTTAAGGGCTCCAAACTTTGGGATGGGCTTTATTTATATATATATAAAATAAGAAAGTTTCTTCTTCTGGGGGGGGAATCGCTCCCCCCTGGATCCGCTCCTGCTGCGCGGATGGAATCTCTTGAGAATCATTTAAGGAGCCCCAAGGACAAAGCGGAATGCAATTTAAGGATAATTAATGTATTCCTTATTCAAAAGCAATGGATTAGTTAATGAATTGGCAGCGGCAGTGGTATGATCTCATCACGTGAATGTAAATTCTTGTTCGATTTCTCTCTGAATTTCTTATTTGCTTAAGAAAAGGTGTTTAAGATTTTCACTCTTCTAAAGTTTACCAGTGTATTTGGAAGCAAAAATTTAGAAGGGAACATCAGTATTATATACAAAGGGTATCTATGAATACATGGTATTGGAATAATAAAAATCGCAATATACGAAAGAGCGTTCGATTTCTGATGGAAAACTACAATTTCTTCTTCTGAGACTTGCTTAAGAGCCTGACATACTAGAAATAATATAAAATTTATCCTTTTTCTTTTGCTTGTTTTTCATAAGCGAAAGGAGATAATGAAATGCAACTTCCACAATCATAGATAATGTTATTCTACAACAGAAAATATGAACGTAAAGAATTTTCAATGTTGCCATCCGTAAAAATTTTAGTATTGCCAGAATAACATTTCCCCCAAAATCTAAGTTAAGACAGCGACTAGAGGAACGAACTCAACAGCATTTGATTATTGGGGCGATGCATATGTTCGTGCGGTTTTCTCTCGGGTTGGCAACAATGCGGCGTGAAGCGATTCTTTATCGTTATTCCGTTGTATTACCGTAGTTTGAAGTTGGTGTTGTGAAACACAAGTTTTCTTGATTGTGAAGTTATTATTGTATATATTTCAGACAAACTAATATGGAATGACAAGTTGAGAAAAATGATCATTTCCGTCACATTTTACTCTTCGAGTTTAACCGAGGATCCAGTGAACCAAAAGCTGCGAGAACAATTTTTACAGTGTACGGGAATGAAGCAATTGCTGAAAGAGCAGCACAGAAAAGCTTCTCTTGACCAATGGCTGAGAGATTTCTTCCAGTCAAAACCAAAACAGTTCTATAGGCGAGGCATTGAACTGCTACCTGAACGTTGGCAGAAGGTCATAGATAGTGGAGGTGAATACATCACTAAGTGATTGAGAGTTAATGTGAGTGACAGTAAAATGTATGCAATGTATTGTTATACTCGTCTACACTCGTTGAATATGTTAATGTTTATGTTGTGTTTGAATTAACAGAACAACAGAATAAAAATAAAATATAAGAACCGCACGAACTTATGCATCGACCCAATACGTATCATAGTATCTTGCGATCCTGTGAACTACTTTTTAAATAATAGTTGTATTTAGTTTGTAATAAATAAAATAGTTCTAACATGCAGTTATTAAAGTTAAACAACAATGTTATGTCAAAATTACTTGGTTGTAATTCTAAATTTGTTGTAATGTGCTACGTTACTTGTTCTATCAGCCGCAAACTTTCGACACCATTATGCGACATGCTGACGAGACATTATGGTCTGTCCGTAAACCTCTACCAGCTGCCGGTGAATTTCAGCCGCAGTTACATGTTTCGCCCACAAAAATCAAATAATTGAGCGGACTTCTTCGCGAGACCAGTTTTTCAAACAAGTCGCCATTTGTGTTTACATACAACTAGCGCCATAGGTGGTGTGTGGCTGAAACTCTGCATAGTTGCCAAATCCATGCATTTAAAATTACCGCACACCCCTCATTCCTCTAGAACAGAAGAAACTCCAGAAATATCGTTCTTGCAACCTTAGTTTCTGATCCTTTCTCGTAGTTTAAATTATTTAGTATCGATTCTGTACGTATCATAAAAGTGACTTTTTCGTATCTCTCAACAAGTGAAAATATTTTAGTAAATCTGTGAAAAGTGAAATATATGAACATCAGGTATTATGGTAACATGCTCAGAAATTTTAAGTCATAACGGTAAATTTTAAGCTATTCTGGAATTGTAGAACATGAAAAGGAGAGTAAACTTAGCTACTTGGATGACATGATAAGTTTGGCAGTACGGTTTTTCATAAGCCCCCTACAAGTAGACCTACTGTGTAGACATTATGGGCCTTATGCAAAGTCGTTTTGACGTATGATTAGCGTCATACTAAAGGCCTGACTACTGCAAGAAACATATTAGTCGAACTCTTTAGTATGGCACTAATCACGCGTTAGAACGACTCTGCATAAGGCCCTATAGATCCACACATTCACCAGTAACCAAAGCTAAGATATGAAAGAAACTCCCCCCCCCCTTAATTATGTACCGGTATCTATGAGAGGTAAGGCTGCCCTTTTAGTTTAAAAGAAAGAGAGAGATTATCTAGTTTTAAAAGTAATCAGAATGGATATCCCTATTTGCTTGATTAAATTGGCACAGTGAGGTTTAAAAATTTTAGGTTTCGACAGACCTAACTCCTCTACTGGTAAGAAATTGGTTAGACTACATACACTCCCTAGATTGGCAACTGCGTTGAATAAGATTTTTTTTTTCGCTGTCCAATCTGTACATGTCGTTAAAACCTCTCAAAACTGTGGATAATATTATCACTCAATTTAACAGCGACTACACAGGGATTCCAATAATAATAATAATAATGAGTCTATGGAAGATAATGCAGCTGCCTAAAGAGTTATATAGACATGACGAAAACAAAAATAACTAGTAGAGTGAATGAAATACATAGTACTAACTTTCTTCGTACTCCTAAAGAAATAATATTCGATACTTCGGATACTCGGTAACGTATGCGAAATATCGGACGTTACTGTACAATACTTTCTTAGCAGGGACGTACGCAGGGGGTAGGTCCTGGGGGTCCGGACCTTCCCCGAAATTTCTACTTTGTGTAAATTTAGCCTAATTTTAGGAATTTTAATATAAAATACCCTCACATTGAGTTTGGACCCCTCCCGAAATAAATTCCTGCGTACGCTACTGTTCCTTAGGAATACAAAAAAAATTAGTGTTATTTTATATATAATGAAAAAAATCTAAAGGTACCGGTACGTGTCAGGGAACATCTTAGGAGTGCTGAAACAGAACATTTTGATTTCAGACATTTCGAAACATTTTATACTAGATAATCATACAGTAAACTCAAAGAATTTTATTTGGATCCAAAAATGAAACACGAAAACGCACAGAATCGATACTCGTTTTGATACTTGTTTATTCTTTTAAAACATCAAAATCTGAATATAAAAGTTTGTTGAATAAGGCAGCAATTAAAAAAATACAACCAGAATTGACACAACAATACAAACATCATAATGAATTAGCAAGCTCGCTTCCCGAATAAATAAATAAATAATACAGTGGTGCCCACCCCCCCTTATGTCCATGACGCACCCCCCCCCAATTGTCTATCCGTAGGTGTTCTTCCATGAAAAAAATCTTCTTTTCGATTAATTTTACCCCCCCCATCAAACATATTTATATAGATTTTTAACCCCCCCCAAATATTTCAATGACGCAGTTTGCGTCATAGCCCCCCCCTTGTGGGCACCCCTGAATAATAATAAAAACGCACAACTTGATCTCGCCATTTCACAGTGTGCCACATCGCCACTTGACGAGTAACAAGTAGCACTCGGCTAAATGTAGCTTCATTGATCTTCCCCGGGCAGTCCATCTCTTTATATTTCTTTGATGTATTTATTTCTTTTACTCTTATTTCCAGTGCTTTTTCCATACATGTTTCTGGGGGGACTTCAACCCCGGAGCTCTAAGAGTGCCCCCTCGGAGGATACCAAAATAATGTCTATAGTAATATTTAATAGAATAGTACCATGTGAAAATAATGTGCCCCTCCGAATATTATTTGTGGCCTCCCGGATTTTTTTCTGAAAGAAACGCTGTTTATTTCTATGCTCTATCATCAGTTTTTTTTTTTTTTTTTTTAATCTTTTCTAAAGCATGTGTAGCTTAAATGAGAGAAATGTATCAAGTTCAAATTTGTTAAGAATATGAAACATGAAATGCTAATTTGACTAAACTTTGACGACTCTTTGAACTCCGTGTATTTGCGACGTAAATTTACGGGTTATTATTAGCAAAATACATAGTGCGCAACCTTCAAAAGCGGAAATATGAGGCTACTGACCACTTAGCTGGGCGGAAGAAAACGTCAGGCATTAAGAACAAATCATTACATCATGTAAAGTATTTGTGAAATTTTGTTGAGTTTATAACGTTTTGCGTTAGCCCTGAGTTCGTTATGTTTAAAATTATAGAAATATTTGAAAGGTGATTTATATACTAACTGTTAAAACGATAACACAAGAAATCGAATTTATTTGAACTACTGTATTTTTCGTGGATTGTTTGCATTTAACGTAATATTTTGATAATTAATCTTCTTTTTAAACGAACTTACATATAGCCACTATGGCTTCCTCACATACTAGTGTTGCCACAGTCCTAGCTCTGAAGTGGGCTGAAAAATAGTACCAAATTAAAACAAAAAGGACTGAATTCATTATTTTATACCAGTGCAATACATGGCTCTATAAGACAAAACTAAAAGAGGTAAAATTCTAGAACACTCCCTCCAATAGTCAAATCGAGAAAGTGCTCTTTTTAAAAATTACTTTTTAAAAACATCCAAATAGGAGAATCCCGAACAACCGTGGAAGTAAATGGAACTTTCCTCACACGTAGAAAGTAGGACAGAGGCCGCAAATTAAAATGGAAAACAATTGTCTTCGGTATATATTGTAAGGAAACCAAACGCGCTTCTATTTCAAAGTGATCAATAAACAAAAACCATCATGATTAATAAATATATAAAACGAGGAATAAATTAACCATCTCCGAGTTCGTGTGTAAACAGTACGTTATAATAAAACATTAAAATATAAATTATTGCACCTTATTCTCGCTTATTTCACGACCGGAGGAGGATAATAGAATATAAGGTAAGTAAACTGACATTTGTAAAAAATGTAAAACTTGTCCAGGGTGTAGAACCTTCCCTGAAAGATATCACAAGAAAGAGATATTGAAAAAGTCTTACTGACACTTTTGCAAATGTGACAAGTATTTGTTAAATAGTACTGAATTGGGTAGAATTGCACTAACTTTTTCACAAAAGGGGCTGAAAATGGCAGCGTGGTACCAACGGGCCGATGAATGACAAAAAGGGCTGAATTTGGTACAATTGTACCAAGTGTGGCAACCCTGTCACATACTATATATAGAACTATCCAGAAAGAACAAGTTTCTATATGTTTGGCCACAAAAGAAGGTAATGATCGTGTCCATAAACAATACAAATTTCTTCACAGATGTTCGCAGCACTTTCGCTTTTATCGAAATAAAATTTTCAAATGTAGCGAGGTTTGCTTCAAGTTCACTAATCTTCACGGCATCATATCTTTTGTCTGACCATAAGAATCCCCTCCTTTTTTTTCTTTTTCACATATTACTAGCTTCAACTGTTAGCTGTCAAAATAATATTAGGCATGACTCGCCGCGATTCATATACCCTGAGATTTGGAACAATGTCATTTCATGCACAGAACTATCAACACCTTTTAGACTACATAATAAAATGTCCAAAATGACTAAGGTTAATGTGCAGTCAGTAGTATTCGGAGTCGTTAAGGTGCTTGGTAACAGCCCCGATTTCATTTGAACCCAAGAACGTGCATATGAACAGGCCAGCGAATTGAGAGGAACAATGCCAAATGCGTTGCTTGTGACTTATCCTGTTCTTTATTTTCTGACAGGGCAACGCTAAAGGCGTTTCCCTGTCAGTTAGCCCAGAAGTTGACATAAGCAGTGTCAAAGGCGTTGTTCGTCATTATTTATTCTGCTCACAAGTAAGGGGATCCAATGGATGAATCGAGTTGCGGGATGAGACACAGTGCGCCTGATAGAGGATGTGAAAATGTGTGTATGTGCAAAGTTATAGCGGCTGAGCGCCATAAGAAATGGAGGGGAAGGGGTCAAAGTTGATGGGAGACGGGAGTTACTATGTTATTGAAATACATCAAATAAACTGTTGAATCGTAAAAATATTGAAAGATAGACAACGCAAACGATGATAGTTTCACATACTGGCGAAAGAAGAATGGGCAGAGTAGATAACGAACGAACCTCCACCGCCATCTTGAAATCCGCCATTTTGAAAACTGTAATATATTTTAAAATGGAAAGGTAGTGATGTGATATATTTAATTATGGCTAGCGTATTCTCAAAAAGTCAATTATGAAGTTTAGTGATCGTTGTCTACTTATTTGGAAGATTTAGGATCATCTTTATAGATATTTACGAAAATGTAGGAGACTGATACTCCTATGTTCAAAGTTTGGATTATCACAAAACTCGTGTAAGTTAAACATATCTACAAGTCAAGAAAACTAACAGTGAAATCTGATATCCAAGTTATATATGTATTATTACATTATGTTTATCAATATCACTGTTAGTTTTTTCTCTTTTAGATATGTTTAACTTACATTGGTTTTTATGATTAGTGCTCTCAACGGGTCGGGTCGGGTTGAAGACCGACCCAAACCGTGATCCGACCTGACCCGCCAACCCGACCCGAGCTGACCCGACAACCCGACTCGAGCTGACCCGACAACCCGACCCGACCCGTAACCCTACCCGAGCTGACCCAATCCGAGTCGGGTCAACCCGATCCGCTTGAGAGCACTATGGTCACGACACTGGGTGAACGCCAAAATGCACTCCCATTGGGAATTAAACCCGGACTACGTGTACCGAAGTCTTACACGTTAACCACTAGCTAGATCAAGCGGGGGATTTGTATATGCATCTTAATGAATATTTGGCACTTTTGAGGTTTGGTTATTTCTTTTTATAACTGATACCAATGTCCGACGTGGGAGAAATTTATTTTTTTTCTTGCTTTAGTTCTATGTGACGAAATTTTTCTTCAAGGTCAGTGTTCTTACCTGCTCGGACGGCAGTAGCAAGAGTCTCTTGGCGAAGACAAAAGGAAATCGTTTAACTACAATGATAAGGGTTGAGGAAACAGGAGAACACATGTGACTTTTTCCAACCCTTCAACTTTCATTCCAAAATAGGTTCTTATGATTCCGGGACCTGTGCCACTTTGATTTTTCTTTCTCGGTAATTAAAACGTATTTTACAGTATATATAGTTGCACGTAAGAAGATACATAATATGAATTTTGTAATTTAAGATTTAAAAATACAGTATGATATTTAATTATAAAGTACTAATTTTATTTCATCACTTTCAGCCCAACAAATGAAATTCAAACAATTCGCTCCCTGGGTCTTGGTCATCAATACTGCGTCTTATTCTTTGTCTTGCAGTCAAGTCTTGATCCTGCATTTCGTAGTCTTGGTGGTCTTTCATGCTATACAAGAGCCAAGAATGCTCCCCTCATCGGTACAAATGAAGACCAAGTGTGATTTTGATTATGGTTTTTCATACTATACGGAAAGCAAGAAAATATGCTCATCGCTACTTGGTGATAACCAAAACAAGGCCAAGAGCAAGATTACTATCAATTCGTCTTGCATATCCAATCTTTATCTTGTTCTTGTATCGATGTCCTTGGTCTTGGTGAAATAAAATGAAATATTCAGTTTAAGGTCCCTCGATTCTGCACCGAGGCTAAGGGATATGGTGACCATGAGAAATGAATGAAATGGTGGAATGAAGAAAGTGAGAGGAAACAGGAGAACCCCGAGAAAACCCACTACACGGCGTTTCTCCACCACAAAGCCTACTTAGCACAAGTTGGGATCGAACCATGGACACCATGCACCACAGATGAATTCTCTACCACTGAGCCACCGCAGCCCTGCTTGGGCTTGGTCGTCCATATCCAATCTTTCTTTTGGCCTTGCTTAAACCACTTCTAGTTTTGTTCTATATCCAGACTCCATATTGGCGTAGATATTAATATTACAGTCGATTGGTAAAATCAATCTTCCACATTTAAAAATTAAAGTACACACAAGTACAAAAATAAGCATTTACCATAAAAGCACTAGCTGCAAGTGTTCAAAATAGATTTATGGTTTCTATAAAATCAATTGAAAATTGCTATTTTTAATTAGGCAGCTAGTGAAAAACAGCAGTTTTCGACTCTAGCCGAGTTTAAGCTCAACCTAAACTCAGTTGACCCGACTGACCCGGCCCGAGCTGACCCGACAACCCGACCCGACCCGTTTGAGAGCACTATTTATGATAATCCAAACTTTGAACATACGACTATCAGTCTCCTAGATCTTCGTAACTAAATCTTCCAAATAAGTACAGACAACGATGACTAAACTTAATAATTGACTTTTTGAGACACATCCATTAAAAAAATCACAGATTTCAAGATGCCGGTGGAGGTTCGTGATCTATTCTGCCCATTCTTTTTTTGTCAATATCTGAAACTACCACCATTTGCGTTGTCTTTCAGTATTTTTACGATTTAACAGTTTATTTGATGTATTTTAATAACATAGCAAATCCCGTCTCCCACCAATTTTCACCCCTCCCCCTCCGTTTCTTATGGCGTTCAGCCGTTGTAACTTTGCACATACACATATTTTCACATCCTCTATCAGGCGCACTATGTCTCATTCCGCAACTCGATTCATCCATTTCGCCCCTTTACTTGAGTCAGTTCATTATTTTTAAATATTGTGCATAAAAATTATTCTTCCTGTGCATAAACATTATTTTATGTTTGAATTGTAATCAGTTTCCTGTAATTTCCCTAAAATTTTTGTAACATGAGTTATGCCCCTTTTTAAAAAATAATAATAATAATAATTCAAGTTAAGGTCACAACATTCACTTTGTGGAAAAGGCCTTTCGCATAAGATAAATTATTGCTGGTCTTAAAGTCACAAGATAAGCTTGGAAAATACCCATTTTACATGGTTGCCGAGAAAAAAATCAATGATATTTTTTTAAAATTGTTATCCATTTTTTACAATTATTTATTGAAAATTAATTCCTAGAAAATTTAATTGATTAAATTAAAAATTAACAAAATTTTAAATTAATGTTATCGCTAAGTTTTAAGCGGATTAATTGCAAGCCTAATGCAACTTTCCAACACGTGTGAGCAGTATCCTATTTAATGCTTTTCGCTATCTGTAATACAAACAAACAAACAAAGGTACTGCTGTCATTCATTTTTTTTAAAACACAACATTAGCCAATAGTTAATGGTGAAAAATACAAGCTTACTTTCTAAATTTAACATTACCAGTTACATTTCAATATACAAATAGTCAACTATTTGGAACCAATATAGCCCAGTCAACGTGTGTCTTGCCTTTGAAGAATTTACAATAGAAATGAGACGTTCGCCAAAATGATGCTAAACGAGTAATAATAACAGCAGCAAACGAACAAAATATTCACCTAATTACATAGTATATCGGAAAAGTAACGAGACTTTTTCATTACAGATAACCACTAGCTCCACCTATTGAAACAACATATCATCGGAAATCTGGATATCTGCTCAACAAAACGAGATCACAATCATAAGAACTGATTAACAGAGTGTCAAATTATAGCAAGAAAAGTGAGTGTATCTGGCATCACCTCGTCACAAAAACACGATGGAGCAAAGAGCCAATATTAAAGTTTGTTTGAAGCTAGGTAAAACATTTACACAAACATTGGAAACATTTACACAAACTATTAATGGTGAATATTATCTCGGTGTTATGGAGTGTTTGTGGAAGCGAATCGTTCGAGTGAGGCCCAAATATCGAGCACCAGACAGTTTGTCTTTATTGCACGACAATGCACCATGTCATAGAACCGTCGCAATTCGTGACCTGTTGGCTACCAAACAAATCTGTGTGCTTCCACATCCTCCGTATTCGCATGATTTATCGCCGTGTGACTATTTCATATTTTCAAAATTAAAATTGGCCATGAAAGAAACATTTTATAACAATGTTACACACGTCCAATCTGCCGTGACGAGGGTCATTGAGGCGATTCCGAAAAGGGACTTAAAAACTCTATGCTAGCATTGGTTGAACTTGCCCAGAGGAAGGGATGTATTTTGAGTTGAGTTGAGTTGAGTTTGAGTTTAACGTCCCGTTCAGCAGCGAGGCTATATGAGACGTGGACCTACTGATTAACGTGGAATCCGAACCACATGAACTCCCGCCGGGAATCGAACCCGGGCCTCCCACGACAAAGGCGCGTACGCTGGGATGTATTTTGAATAAAAAGAACTACAGTTGGTAAAATACCTAATTCGTTTTGTTTAATTTAAAAAGATCCGTTATTTTTCTGACATACTGTATGTGCTTCCAGTATGTGTAGAAAATAAACATAGTAGAGGTGTTTAATATTTCATTGGAAGTTAAATGTAATGGTAAACAACTTTTACAAGCTCTCTTGAAACTGTAATTTTGATCTAAAGCCACAGAATTACTCCGTTTGTTATTATGTTTGCTGTAAATGACGGTTCACAGCGGCCATGTTGGATTTAACAATCTTCCAGACGGAATATTTCTGTAGATTTCTTCAAGCCTGTTTACAGTGTACACAGCAAAAATGTGTACTGTTATACAAGCTTTACCCTCATATCTATTCTGTCTATCAGCACAAAACTTGGTACAGTCCGCGGCATAAAATTTGTTACAAAAATTCTAAGTCCAAATGAATAACAAACTCTTGCCCAGTTTTCTTATGCATTCCCGCAACACATGTATCAATCGATTAGTTGCTTCTAGTATTTATTCCAACTTCTCCCCGTCCTCCACCTCTCCTTGTCTAAAAGTGTGTGTGACGTAGTACACTCTTTCCATTCAGCTGAAAAAGAAACAGGAATCAAGTTCACAACGCTATAGCTTTAAAACAGTCTTTTCCATTCGTTTGTTCTGAAATATTTTTAAGAGCCTAAATTAAAGGAAAGTCACACAATCTTCCCAGAGCTTCATAAATATCTTTAGTTTCATTCTTTTCTTTCTTTAAAGAGTGCAAGCTAGTAAGATGCTCCCTAAGAAATCTATGGAAATTGCCAAGAGCTCTAAAATATCTACGGACAGAAACGAGTTTTATTCAATGATTCATTTAATTTCTTTTCAGTAAGTGCAAGCAAATGTTTCAGGGGCGTCATTTGGGCAGGACAGGAGGGTGTAATTCCCCCTCTCTTGAGCTTCATAAATACGTATTTTTTTGATCAAATGTATAGTAATACACTAATAAAAAGTGAAAATCTTATGTCGCCGGAGAATCTCTTCCTCCCCCCCCCCCGAATAAAGTCTAAAAGACACTGGCTTAACAACAAACCTATAGAGTTACGATAGCACATTGCTAAAGAGCTTACATTTGGTTTCAAGAGTCGAAGGTTTGATCTCAAGCCATATGACTTCCTGGGTGACATTGAGAGAGAGAGGGATTATTTGTATACACAGATTTAGAATTGGGGAAAAATGATCGGACAGCATTCGTATTATGACGAAAATTCTGATTTTGTGAAAGATAAGAAGGGAAGTTTTCGAACTGCGAGGATCACATTAGG
The DNA here is from genome assembly GCF_964235325.1 of Thermobia domestica. Lineage (NCBI taxonomy): Eukaryota > Metazoa > Arthropoda > Insecta > Zygentoma > Lepismatidae > Thermobia > Thermobia domestica. The sequence continues at coordinate 134,684,228 of NC_137471.1, forward strand.
CAGTTGTCGAATTAATGTGGAGAACTCTTTTTAGAGCATCAGATGATTACGAAAGGAGAGAAAGATCTTCAGAACTGAGGAATTAAGATTTTAAAAAATCTGGTTTCGGCGACGGGTTTCGAACCACGAACCTTGTGGTCATCGAACCATGACTTCATCCATTCTGCTACGGAGGATTCTATTACTCGTTTACATACGTTTCCCTTAGCTGCGTTGAAAGCTACCTTAAGGGGATATTCCAAAAGTTGACTCGGTAGATGCGCCGTTCAGTTAGGACGTAAACCTCTTGTAACTTAGTTACAATGTGGAAAATGAACTTCCTCTTCTTCAGGACACTTTTTAAAGCTTTAATATTTGTTACTATTGTTTTAATTAAGTTACATTTGATACAACCATCTGATAAAGTAGCGCCAAGCCCTGTGCGTCATTGTCTGTTAGGTTAATGGTTAATGTAAGTTACTTTTACGTGGATGGTCCGAGCTTCCAATCAAGACCATTCTTATTGATTATTTTATTTGAGCTACCCTCATACTGTATATTCCACAAGTTCAAGTTTGAAGTAATGTAGTCACAGCTAGTTTAATTCGAAATAATTTTCCAATATTATATTTGTTACTAAATTTACATGGCACTCCTCACTTGTTTGTAGCCCTGCATAAATGCAAAATTGTTTTAAAAGTATATTTTACTTTCAAGTATTATTAATTTTTTAAAAAATTGTCCTTCAAATTTATTTTATAATTATTTTCTATTTCTTAATTATAACATATTTTCTATTTATATTGTATTCTATGTTACACGTTTATTATTTACATTTTATGTCTTACCTTTGAAGAGGAGCTTTTGACAATTCAGAGCAGCAGGGACATACACAGGATGCAGGCCTTGGCAATCCAGAGCTTTTACCCCCACGAAATCACTACTTTTTTTGTATATATATATATATATATATATATATATATATATAATTTTATAGATGGTGATAGCAGGGGCGGATCCAGGGGAGTGTGTTTGGGGTGATCGCATCCCCCAGAATAGGGAACTTTTTATACTTTTTATTTTAAAAATAAAACATATCCTAAGTATTTTTCATCTTTCTATTATAAACGTAAATTAAAACCTAAAGTAGATAGGCCTTACTTTCTTAAGAAAGTTAATTCTGCAGAAGAGCTACTTCTCCTTTTCTAAATTTGTTTTTTTCTTTTCTTTTCTTTTCTTTCTTTTTCTTTTCTTTTTTTTTGCAATCCGCTCTTACCTTGATTTGACTTCGAACGACCGCCCCTCCCAAACAATCATCCTGGATCCGCCCCTGGATGATAGACATTTTAGTAAAATATGCCCTCAATCGCTGAAATAAAATCCTGTCAAGCTTTCGATCGCTGAAATAAATTTCTGTCTACGGCCCTGCAAAACAGTGACGATTTTAGGGAGTGATCAGTTAGTAATGCCTCCCTGGAGCAACGACACTTCCCCCAGAAGTCATATCTCCGATAATTCAGAATGTGATTTGTGCATTATCACTTTTCACTCTCAGTGTCTTGAAACGCACCAAAAAGGAACTGTTCTGAAGTATTTACTGGTTCTCCCTATGACCCTATTTCAATATGGCCAACCTTGGACATGTACACATATGAAATATCACCTTTTATGTCAGTGATCCCGAAAACTATCCATTCGACACAAATATAGGATATTTTCGATTCTTTATTCCTGTCACCCTCCCATTGTCAACTCGAAGCCAACCAAGGCTTATTTTGGACTTACGCAGCATCCACAGTGTCACTTTTCATCTCTGCATATGAATTCGACACTAATTTCGTTCGTATTTGACTACTTTTACATGTCACCTTCACCTCTTGGTAGGAATTTTTTCAGTATCTCGCCCCCACAACTATGGAGAAATTTCATCCAACTAAGTATAATTATAAATTATCATCTGAAACACAACATTACGGGTGATCTTTTTTCGCAGAGGAATTCGTTAACTACTGTTTCAATATCAATGTATTGGCCTTTTTTGCTGTCCATACTGAAGATTGCCAAAGGGCTAAACTTCATCTGCACTATTGTGCAATGAATATAGGTTTTAGTGGTTTAATTTACTGAATACTCGCTTAGATGTTGCTCTCGTCACAGAAAAAGTGATATACAGTTATAAAAAAAAATGAAATGAAATATCTAATTTTTACGTCCCACGATTATGCCGACTATGCTAATGGAAAGAGTAATGGTGAGAAATAAATGAAATTGTTTAATGAAAAAAGTGGGAGGAAACAGGAGAAACCCGAGGACACTCATGTACACGGTGTTTGTCCATAATAAAGTTCATTCGGCGTGAGCTGGGATCGAACCAAGGACCCCATGCACCATAGGTAAAGTTATAAAAGAATAGGCGTCTAAACAAATACGGAACACTACTATCAATGAGAGTTATATAAGATTAGATTTTTAGTTATTTCATTCTAAGTTAAAATTTCAATCAATCTTGTTCTTCATTACTGTTCGAAAACTTAAAGTTGTTGCTGCAAGGACGTGATAAATCTTTTCAGTAGACTTCGCAGTCCCCTCCACAGCTTCTTTTTCATGTAAGGCTAAAGTAGTCTCATTTTAGACATCGAGGAAAAATAGTGGAATTACGAATTTTCAATGGGCCTCGTTTTACTCTGGGCTCCCTCAACGCAGTGTCGTTAGTTACGTCATTGTTCAGGATGCATGATGCAGCTTCTGCTTTTGGGAATACATTCTAAGGCAGTACGAGTTTTTTTTAACTGCTGTGTGAATTAAGTTGTATTTGCTAGAAGTGCCGGTTAAAGGAAACTAAAGATCCTACACTCAAACACAAATAATCTCGTTCGAAACTCTAATGGAAAACGAAACGAATCGTCCTAAACATGTTACGCTTTTGAAGAGAAAAATAGAAAAGCAGTAGTTGCACATACGCTTAATGGTGTTTCTTGGATACAAATTTATAACTTACAAAAGTCATGTTCACGTCATGGTTAGATAGATGAAGGGTTAGTAAAAGGAATTCTTACGCTGGTGGTCGTGGGTTCGAATCTCTGCTCTTCTTGTTACTTTTTTCTCTTAGCTACACTTAGTTTGTGCATTCCAAACCTCGAAGTTTGGTTTGGATTATTTATGAAAGCAGGTAGAGAATTAATAGTAGTCGAAATTAGTTTCAAATATGAGATTATAATTACATATTTTGTCTTTAACTTATTACGTATCAATTTTTATATCAAATTTTCCAGTCTTTATTTAATTCATCTTCTGGTGTAATACAATGAACATTTGCAGAGCGACGTCAGTCGGACGAAAGTACTATATTCCATTGTTACTCTAATATACCTAGGTCTTTGTTCATATATTTATAAATTGTTTACTAAGTAAAAACTTATGGCGGTCCACATTATGTGTCATAAAATAGACCGTACGAAGGCGGACATAGCAGAAGGCGTATTGCAAATATTCCTGGTGATAAAAAGTAGGGGTCTTCTTCACTAGATTCGAACCACTATTACAGGCGGTTTTGGTTTACATAGCAAGCATAATACCACTCGGCCACCAAGTCTCGCACGTTAGCCTCTTTATTGATGCAGAACATACTGAGACACTTACATTCACTGGTGTCGCGTAATGTATTTCATAAAATTGTGTTAATAAGTGGGTCGAATTAGGTAGCCCTCGAGAGGGCTGATGGTGTTGTGGGCGAGCATTTATTAATAGTGTGTATAGTCCCCTTGGGACTCGATTACAGCTGCCATACGCCGTGGCATTGAATCCACCAGGCGAGAGATATAGCGTTGGATGCAACAGATCGACCACGCATCTTCAACACGCTCCCAAAGATAATTAGATGTTCGTGGAGGATTGTTCGACCAGGTTTCCCGCAATGTTCTTGCAACAGAGGCTCACATATTTTCAATAGGGTTCAGATCTGCTCCATGAGGAACCCAGTCAACTATTTCGACATCAGGTTTGCCTCTGCAACCATGTCTGAACCACATTTGAATTATGTATCGAGCTATTGTCCTGTTGCAAGTATAATATGCCGTCACCTACATGAGCTTTTAGTTCCGGAAGCGTTTCATCCAGATGTTCCACATACTTGTGGGCGTTTAGGCGACCAGGAATCCTGTAGATTCCTTCGAAATTTGCAGCCTTGCATATCCATGCCCAACAGTGGACAGTTACATGTCCCATTCGAACAGAACGGGAAACGTATTCAGAGACATACCTTTTTCCAGGGGGGCGATAAACACGCTTTGGCCCGAAGTATGCACTGGAAAATATTTTTTCGTCTGTGAAAACGACCACGTCCCACACACGTGCAATATTTAATTGTGCAAACACCAGATGGTCAACCATGTGGTCTTCTGTTAGTCGCTCCTTAACAGCTGCCCTGTTGATCTCAAACCAAAGGATTTGAGTCTACGACGGACAGTCGTAACATCGCTTGGGAAATTGGTTTCTTCTCGTAACTGTCGGGCAGACATGAAAGGGTGCTCACGGCATTGGGCAATTAAACTCTGGTCTTTTTCGGCAGAGGAAACTCTTTCTCGCCCACTTCCTCTTTTACGTCTTACATCTCCTGTTTCCTCATATCTCCTCCACCACCTCCGTGCTGTAGCACGGTTAACGCCATATCTCGCGCCTGCCTCGCTATAGTTAATGCCCGCATGCTCAATTAAAGCAATCACGCTACTTTTAACAGAAGCTTCGTAGTGAGCCATTTTCACACCAGAAGCAAAATGATAGCTTTGCTTAGGTGTTTGAACGGAACGTGCTTCATGTGACGTCACGTAACAAGGCGGAGTTTCCTCTCATTGCTGTAGACGATATCGTCCGCCGTGACGGACGTTTCGTGACGGAAAAATTACTTTTAAGCAGTTCACGGCGACCGCTTTGAAATCAAATGTAAAGTATGAGAATTAAAATTGTCATATCTGTAGTTTGGTGTAGAGACAAAACAAAATTGGAAACCAAAGGTTTAAGAACCACTCAGATTATTAATATAAAACAAGTCAAAGATTATTAACTTGTATTATCATACAAGAAATGCGAGAATTTTGAAACAAAGAAAAATAACTTAGAAATTTGCAACTGAAGACAAAAAAACAAACTTAAACTGAGGTGTTCCTGGTTGGGTACGTCAACTTGAAAAGCGCTATGTTAGTTCGATTCTCTTTGTTCATAGCTGACGTTAGGGGAAAGGAAGAAGAAAAAAATGTTGGGTCGCCGATATTATTCCTTTCTTAAGCTACGATTATAGACCAGTGAGCACAACGCTATTTAACTCCAGACTCTTGCACACTAATGGCATCGTCGGTACGGAGAAAGAGGAAGATAAGAAAAAAAATCATTTCAGAACTACACCACATACCTTGCAATCAAGTTTATTTAACTCTCTTGTAAATAACGTATAATATTGAAAATAGCATTGACATTAGTTATCATGGACAGCTAAACTCAACTGTTAGAAGGAAAAAAATCATATGTATTCTGTCTTTAAAGATTCCAGAAACTTTTAGCGCCAACACAACTAAAAGATGAGTAACAACAATGTTTGAACATTATCCTTAATAACAGCAGAAAAGTTGTTTACATTTCTCGACCAAATATTAGGACATAATCTTCGGTAGGTTGCATCACAGCGAGTGAAGGGAAATTACATATTATATTACTGTTTACAAAACATCTCACCGCAGAGGGAGTAAGCATGTGGCTGCGTCGACTAACCTTCCTCCCTAAACACATAACGTTTCCACTACTCTCCGCAACCAACAGTTAAGAGGGCATTTCCCTCAACATAACTTACAATTTAATAATACATACTGGCGGTAATAATAATACATACTGCAGAAACATTATAGGAAGCACAAGACCAACCAGTAAATTAGACTCTACCCCTGACACCATCACATCAAAGTGTGAGTGCTATCGCAATGCCCACCGTCTTCGACGCGTCCTACTGAACTAGTAAGTAGCATTATAGCTAGAGATATGACATGAAGACAACTCTAGGATTTACATAGATTTTTGCTGTGTGGCAACTTAATACTTAGATTATGAACTATATATATATATATATATATATATATATATATATATATATATTATAATAACCAATACGGAGTGTCCACTACCGGACAGACATGAGCTAGCCATCGCTAATCAAGCTTTTACTTCACCAAACGTAGTACTTGTGAATAGATAATACGGAGTGCCCGCTACTGGACGAACATAAGCTAGATGGTAGCGAGTGATACTTTATACATCTGCGCAACTCGAGAAATGATTTCATTCAAAGCAAGAGAGAAATGGTGTTGATATCAGACTACCCCGTCGGCGTATGATTCGACTTACTGGATAGAGACTCACTTCCGTTTACTCAAATATGTTACGGACAAGATTTACTTGAAACGATATTATGGACATTGTAGAATTGATATACATATAGTATGTAAGTTCACTAAGTAACCAATGATGGTTAAATATATATTATTTTTGCTTTATAAAACGATTTGAGACAATAGAATAAACACACGACGGTGATAATACAACACTGAATATTATAGACAGAAACAACTTGAACGAATTATATGAACGGCGGACAATTCTTTAGTTTCCAGGACAACATTACTCCTTCTGTAGATTGAAGTAGAAAAGTAGTGAAACAGAGTTACCTGAAACGGAGACCAAAGCTCACCCAACCTTTTGACGCTTACTGGCACCCCAAGCCAGTTCAAAGGGCTCAGTTTCGTGCAGCATCTTCGGGCGGCAACCGGTTCCAATGACCTCTCAGGCATCTCAGCACGTAGTAACAGTAATCATAGCCACAGGTGCAGGTTGACCAAATGACGACCTTCCTTTCGGTTAACAGCAATCAAGTATACTTCATTAACTCTCTCACCAGATGAATAAGATTTCACCGTATAAGTTGCTGGAACACTTACGTTCGCAACAACAACCACAGATGAAGATTTCACTGAATGATACGCTTAGGTCCCACAGAAGCAAGAGGAGTCAGCCGGCAAATAACAAGGGATGGAGTCCCAAATTAAGGAAAGGCGGAGGACGGAGAGTCACTACTTCAAGAGGAAGAGGCCGTACACAAGATCGAACTTGATCCAAGAGACAGTTCTCGGTGGGACTATCAGATTCCACTTACAACATAGCAAACGATTAACAAGTATCAAGCCAATCCCAATAATATCCGGAACGAGCACGAGCTGAGTGTTCGTAGGTGAGTTATCGTAATTCACTACACGTACACTGAATCTATTATCACTATTCGGTCATGGCATCTTCCATTAAAAGGTCTGTAATAGAAAACCATCACTTTACTGTATGACACGCAGTAATTCATGTCTAAAAGACAGAACGAAGAACTACGCCTCCATTCTCACCACCACCATTTTTTTCAGTGCGAAGAGCTAAGACAAAGGGAGCGCGCTTCTGCATGCCGCTCGTTCTCTAATTGGTCGCTCTTTACTACGCATCAAAGCGTAATACCGAAACGACAACTTTAATAGTAAAATATATATAACTAAATGAAAATAGAATTTACATGAATCAATGTTTATATATATACGTTTTTAACAAATCCCTCCGTTTAAACGAAACACAAAATTTCAAATTATTTCAAGCAGTCAGTGCCATCTGCCGAGACTGAGACACATCCGCTCGACGCAAGCCATAGACATACAAAAGAAGTAGCATATTTCAACTATACATGCTAGTCCAATTGTCGACAATCTTGAATCCTTCATGAGGGTCGAGAATTGAGAAAATAGAAAATAACACTAACTAAGAGCTGATTAAACATCTCTACAAATAATCTCTTTGAGAAAATGTAACGCTCAAAGAGGAACGTTACATCTACCCAGGGGACAGGAAAAATAAATGATCCAAAAGATCGGTTATTTTTGAACACCCTATATATCACTATTTAAAGACAGAAATTATTTATGTGGATAATTTCGAAGAAGTTCATCTCCGTTCTTTGGAGCAGTTGAATTTCTTCAAGTTGTGAAAATTTTGCGTTCCCCAGTGAGGGTATGCAAAATCGTTGAGTTTTTCAGAACCTTTCTAGCCAAGAACGGGCCCGAGAAACATTTCATATATTTAGCAAATTCTCCTTTAACTGAAGAGGAAAGATGGTGAAGTCTAACCATTACTAGGTCTCCTTCTTCTAACTTAACTTCTTTTCCTGTTCGTTTCAAAAATTTCTTAGTTTTATTAGTAACTTTAGGATACAATGTAATGTGACGATCTTGGATAGGTGTTTTTTCTAGAACACCAGGCCAAGAAAAATTCTTTTTAAATGCTTCAATAGCAGAATAAGATAAAAATAGCTCTGCAGGCGTACAATGAATACTACTACATAATGAATAATTAAGAAGTTCCTGACATCGCTTAAGTACAATACTCGACTTAGAATGATTACTATGACACTCTAAACGAATAATTCGGTTGAGTTCTTTATGACTCCTCTCTGCCAAGCCATTCGAAGAAGGGGAATAACTGGACGTTAATATCGATTTCATATTATGCTCCTTACAATAATCCTGCCAGGGACGCGAAACGAACTGTGAACCTTTGTGTGAGACAATAGCATTAGGATAGGGAAACAAATAAAAATAATTCTTTTCTAACACTGAAATTATACCTTTAACATGAGCAGTCTTCAAAGGAAAGAAACAAACAAACCTAGAATAAATATCGATAATAGACAAAATATAATAATAACCATTACTAACTGGGAGTTTCCCAACAAGATCGACCGCTAGACGGTCGTGAGGTCGACTAGCTTCTATATGAATTTCTTCTTTAAGTATTACTTGATTGGCGAACTTTGTCTCAGCACAATCAAGACAATCTCTGATATACTGTCGAACTGACAGTCTTGGTTTCTTCCAGTAAAATAAAGAACGACATGGAGACATACATTTCCTAGCCCCAAAATGACCACGCGAATGGACTATTCCAATTATTTCTTTCACTAATTCTTGAGGAATAACCAAAAGCCATTGGTTCGAATTCCTATGCTTGAAATATAACAAACCTTGATAGCAAGTGACATGTTCTGGAGAACTATCCAATAAAGACCTTAACCTAATACAAAAAATCATCGTACTGCTTCTTTTCCCTGACTTTCTCCAGGTTGAAAAGAGACGAATCTTGAACAGACAAGAAATTGACATGATACTCTTTTAACTTAGAAGGCACTTCCGGTGGATTCCTACTCAATGCATCCGCTACGAAGTTCAAACTTCCAGGACAGTGTTCGAAGACAAGGTCAAACCTTTGTAATTTGAGAAGCATACGAGTCGTCCTTGTATCTAAGTTCTTCATAGAAAAAGAATGAGTGACGGCAGCATTATCTGTATGAATATACGTGGTTCTCCCAAGAATATATTGTGAAAAACGTTCAGACAGAAACAAAACAGAGAGCAATTCCAACTGAAAAGAAGACAACGAAAGTTCGTGAGGTTTAACTCTACGACTAGCGTAGGCAATAACATTTGGATTATCAGACCCATCAGGGTACTGTGCCAGAAAACCAGCCAAATTCTCTGAACAAGCATCCGAATGGATGTGGAACGGCAAATTGAAATCAGGTTGTCCCAACGCAGGTGGATTACTGACGATTTCCCGCAATTTATAAAAGAGATCCAAAACTTCGGGAGTGAGTTTGTACTTAACATCCTTCTTAACCCTTTACTGTTCACTATGACTTACAGTTGACCAAAAAATCTCAAACTTGTACAGGATGATATATAGGCACTCTATATCATCTCTACTGATTTTGAAAATTTTCCCGCCAAAACTCTTCAAGTTATGAATTGTTACCATATGGTTACAGTGTACAATATGCATGTATTCATAGTTGTAACCATATGGTAACATTGGTCAATATGGTGTGCTTGTTATGTAAAAACCATTTCTACTAGAGCAGTACGATAGCAAATTGATATAAGAGTCCAGTTGCAAAATACTGAATATATTTTAAACCGTGTTCAATTACAAACAATACTTTTGTGTTACAGTTCCTAAATAGTCATGTTATCAAATATCTGGGGCATATAATTACAAGTTACAGCCACTTGTCAAGAAATGATGGTGACTTTTTTGCGTGCAAGTTAGTATAAAAATGACAGTGTATTTATTTGGACTAAATAAATTACAAATAATGGTTATGGTATTGGATGTTTTCTTGCACTGTAATGTAGTGCTTATGGACATATTTCTTTACCATATAATAAAATTTTTAGAGCAGTATAGTTAGTTTCTACGAATGAAATACCAGAAAGCAGTTTTTTGTTTTTATTTCAGTAAAAGACAACCTTGCATCACATTTCATGCACGTAATTCGACTAGTACCATATTTATAAACCGGCACCTTCCTTTAGACGTATGGACAGTGGGGTATATTATCTGTTGTAGTATGATCACCCGGGCGAAGTTTTCAGTGGTTGACCTGTCTTTCCTTGCGGTTCTATTGTCGATTCTATAGAGGACCATCCTCTCTTTGGTTTCCCACACGTAGCAAGTGCGTAGGTAATATCAGAACGATATACCTTCAACCGTATATGTAATTCTCTAACCATTTTACGGTCTCTCCTGCATATCAGTCAGCTGTTTACTACAGCCAAGTCTAGGATGTAGCCGAAGATTTTGAGGTACCAATGTTTGGCTTTCATTGTACGATAAATTATAGTTAGCATATTTGATTTATCCACTGCCCCTATATGTTTGTTTTATCGTTTGATAATGGCTAGGCACTAAACATGCATTTTTTCTTTGAAACTTCAGAGTCAGCATCAGAATCGGTTATGTCATCCGGTAGAGATGTAAGACCTTTTGGAATGCTATTATTCTGAAAAAAGAAACAAAGGTAAAATTATTCTAAATCAGATATTTTTCGATGTTTTTTTTTTTTATGAAGTAAAACCTTCAAACATGAAATAGATTTGGGTGAATATCTGGATTCAACGAACGTGATTTAAAATTGTATTATGTTACATAGAATTTACTGACAATACCAGTAGCAAGTTATAGATATTACGCCAAAGGACGAGAATAGTGAAAATGTAGGAAACAAAAAGGGAAGGGTTTTTATCCACTTTCTTTCTACTAGTAGTTTTGAAGTGTGTTATCAATATCAAGCATATAATATGCTAAAATTTAGCAGCAACACAAAGAAAATTTGCAACAGCAGAATACTTCTACGAGATGCATAAACATATATATGTGCTAAATGATTCAACATACCTCACTGTCAGGTACATAATCTTGATCTTGAGGAACTTAGGTCTTCATCGGATTCGGACGAATCAATGTCAGGCAACTGCGATGAATTGGATATAACAGCTGTTGCTCCTTAAGACTTTTTCGTAAAACACATTGACCGAGATACCATCCCCATCCATTTTGAGCGACGACGAACTGAACTCTGAAATGAACAAACTAAAAAATATAATAAGTCAGTAAGCTATAAATTTATTTCTCATAGATCAGCGTTCAGGATAGATCTGGGTAAAAGAAAAAGGGGTACACAAATTGTACCTAAAACACATTTACATTTAACGATATCCTATATAAAAGTATTATTAGAAATGGTGTAATACCAACAAAACCTTTACTGACAACGCCCCTGATCACAGTTCACTAGATTTACGAAAGCCGAAAATGAAAATGGACACGCCTTAACGAAACAAATTGATGAACCAAACTGTAATATGGAAAATTTCACAGAGTAAAGACAGATAAAGCATTTCTTTCATGTATGAATATAAACAATTCAGTAAATACACTTGTACATAAAATCGCGAAGAATACAGTTCAATAAATAACATAATTTTATTCCCTCATTGAACAATGTAACCATATGGTTACGCGAGGTTTAACAACCCTAAACGTACTCATAAATTGATATAATTGATAAAATTAAATTTAAAATCTTTCAATTAGGCTTTAGAAACAACTAGAAGTCAACAAAACAAAATTACTGTTACTTACCTAACAACCAGGAATATTTCCTCTTCACCCTCTGTGAATTCTGGCTTCTACTAACAAACACAACACATCTTTCCCACATAAAGTTACCCCAACCCACTACAAGGTGTCAGAACGAGTCAGCGCACGAAGCGGAAAGGTGCAGCCATATTGTAACAATGACCAACAACGGAATATTGAATTAACGTTCACGTTAGACAAGTTCGATTATTTTGTAACCATATGGTAACAAAAAACAGTAAAGGGTTAATGAGATCGTACAACGGAGAAGTAAGAGTCAAATAATTGGGAATAAACCGCTGTCGCCATCCCAATAATCATAGAAATTGACGCATTTTCTTCTTGGTTTTCGGAATGGGATAGCAACGAATTGGCTCATTATGACGTGGGTCAACTTTAACAGTTTGACCACTAATGACATGTCCCAGGAAGTTCACTTCCGTCAAAAGGAAGCAACACTTCCGGAAATTCAGGGAAAAATTTCCACGCTCAAAAATTTCGAACACACGCTCCAGATGGGCGAAATGTTCATCTAGAGAAATACTACAGATTAAAATATCATCCAGAAACAAAGTAACGAAATCTTTAGTACTTTGATCGAAGTAATTATGCATTACGCTCTGAAAAATGGCGGGCTCACTTTTGATTCCTTGAGGTAAGACCATCATTACGTACTGACGTCCTTTATAAACGAAACTTGTACAGGGATATGACGAAGGATGGAGACCTACGCCATAGTATCCTGACGAACAGTCGAATTTTGAAAAATATTGCGCTTTCGCTACACGGTTCAATATATCACCTATTGGTTCCACTTGAGCCTTAGGGGCCCGAACGCGGAGGTTCAGTAGGCGAAAATCAATTACAGGCCTAACAGCACCGGACGCCTTGTGAACACAATGCATGGGGTTCCGGTACGGTGAGGTCTGTTCACGGGCTATGCCTAATTCAATCCATTTCTGTAATTCTGCCTCAAATTCCATTTCCATGGATTTTGGCACAGAATAATACGGTCCTACGACAGGTTCTTCATCAGTTGTACAAAGGCGTTCGTATCCTACGGGGATACTCGCAGAAAATATTACGATATCGGAGTAACAAATTATATAAACGTTGCTTGACATTGTTATCTAAATCTTCTCGAGATGAGATGTAGTCCTGAATTTCAGCTTCTGAAAGATTGGATTCAGGAACTATATGCACATCTGACACAGAAAGGACAGCTGAATTTTCTACTGGAGGAGAAACCTCTAAAATATTAACATCAGAACACGAAAGTTCAGAGGGAAGTAATTCCTGCTTATCGGATGGCCATTCAGTCCTCCCGATCTCAACCTTGTTTGAAGACAAAGCTACCATAAGAATACTAGGTTGATCAGTCGAAATCACGACAAGACTACCAGCATTATCACGCAATCTGATTTCCTTTCTCTCCCTGTCGACAACAGCTTTAAATTTGTCTAAAAATGGACAACCCAAGATAAGGTCAGTTCGAAGATATTTTATAACAAACAACGGAATATCAAATAAATGACCCTGAATATTTAAACTAAATATCTGGACACCTTGAACTGAAAACTTTTCTGTACCGGCAAAGGCACCCAATGATAAACCAGTATATGGTCGCAATTTAGCAGATGAAAATTTTAGTTTTAACTGTTTCCAAATATTCCAATCCAAAAGGCATAACTCAGACCCACAGTCAATGGTACAAGTTAATTGGACTTCTCCAATGTTCCCTTTAACAACAGGGGAAGAAGAAAAATAATAGGCTTTTCGTTTTCTTCATCCTCTTCAACATCAAAGTTTACGTTAAATGACATAGCATTATTGCTCTCATTATTGTTTACATCTCCAGATAATGACTCGACCAAGACATTATAAGTTTTGACATTAGTTTCAGAATCATTATCTACGGGGACTGGAGAGATACAGCAGTCGTTTCCCCCGTGTTCGGAAAAGACTGCGACCTTAGTTTTCCGAAGTAGATGAAGGTTGATCTTCCCTCGGATTGGAAGATGCCTCATCTCGTCTCCTATCATTATTTTGATATCTTCCGTTACGTCCTCGATTTCTTCCACGATAACGGTTTCTACCATTCTCTCGATATCGATTATTATACTGATAATTATTACTATTACTGTTATTGTTATTATTATTTTTACTTTCAGTCTGAACATAGCTTAAAAATTCAGTTTGACAGCTGCTGTCAACATGTTCTGAATTACGATTAATAATTTTAGCTTGCTTAGCGAATACTTTCTTTGTCGGAGGCCTAACTTCATGCATGGAAGTATCCTCAATCCCAGATAAGAACGCTACTTTACTCATTAATTCATCAACACTATTATATTGCTGAACAGACAGCAAACACATATCCCTAGGCGGTAAACAATTCAAAATTAATTCCACAAGTTCCGAAGTACTCGGGGTTTCACATATATTGTAGTAACTTTCAACTACAAACCAAACGTAGTCTAACAATGAAGCAAATTTTGTCTTATCGTAACGCAAAGATTTCAACGATTTCTTCTGTGCACGCTCTATCTGAGGCGAACAATACTGATTCTTAAAAAGACGCACAAAGTCTTGATAAGTTTTGATTTCAGAAGCTACTGAGCTATACCAAGCAAATGTGGCTCGCACCATACAATGTTCTACGACCCGTAATCGGTCTCTATCAGTAAGTGAATACATACTTAAACATTTCTCAAGATCCCTTAAAAACTTCCTTAGGGCTCCAGGTTTAATATCCCCAGAATACGAAGGAAAAGATTGTAAATCTTTCTGCTTAATCGCAAAGGGCAATGAACTCGGTGTTATACCACTGAAGGTGGCAACACTGTTACGCGGTACTTGACTATTCGGTACAATAGTAGTGTGAAAAACACTAGAATCATAACCAGGCTTTAAATAGCTAGTATTAAACACCGGTGGGCTATTACCAACATAAGAAATGATCCCTCTCGACACCGACCATGTGACAGTGTCAGTAGTGCGAGTACTATTACTTACATTATTATTATAATAAACAGAAGAATTGACATTTGGAAAAGTATTTAAAGCACTGGCAACCACTTTCATTTCACCAGGGCTAGCTGGCCACTCATATCTAATATCAGGTTCTGATTGCACAAACACAGGTTTACTTAAATGACTAACAGAACTAGTGACAAACACATTACGTTCAGCAGACGTGCCAACAATAGTATTAATAGGCAAATTATCCCTTGACTCAGAAAACGACACAGGAGGGTCAGCACTAATACAAGGACGTTTACAAGGAACACCTTCCTTACTCAGGCTCCCACACTCAACTGACGTAAATTTCGGTTTCTGCAATTTATCCACTTTATTAATTAAAGTTAACACTTCAGAGAAAAGCTTAGATTGACTAGAATTACACCCTTCTAGTTCAATTTTTACCTCATCCCTTTCATTTTCAAGTTTTTTTATTTTATCGAAAACAACCTTTAATGCTTTATGATGAGATTCAGCCTCATTTTCTATAGAATCAACACGAGATTCCACGGATTCAATACACAACTTATTATTCTCAATACACGACTTATTACTGTCAACTTCTAATTTAATATTATCTAACTGCACTTGCAAATCCTTTTGGTTAACAGTTAGAGAACTGCAAAGATTTTCTACACTACCTATTCTTTCATCAATCTTTTGCATAGTAGTGGAAAGGCTATGTAGATTTTCAACAATGCATTCGAATTCTAGCATTGTTAGCTTCAGCTTTTTCATTACTTTCTGCTATCTTATCATTACTTTCTTTAACTCTCTGCTCAATGCTTTCTATTTTGCTGTTAATATTAGTATTACTTTCTTCTATCTTCCTATTAGTATTAGCATTACTTTCTTCTATCTTGCTCAATACAAGAGCGAACATTTCAGCGAGTTCATTCGCCTGCTCTGTCCCTTTTTCGCTACCTTGCGGGGACTTAGGCGAAGAAAAATGTTTGGGAGGTGATTCGTTCTCACGCTCCAACACTTCAGGAGAAGTATGTGCGTCACATTTAGGACAAACCCAAACAAAAGAATCTGAGCCAACAGCTTCAAAAACACTACTAGTATCCTTTAATTTAACACAAACAAAATGTGACCATTCGTGACACCTGTCACAAGATATAGCACGTTTCTTATCAGAATCAATTTGTTCCGCGGCAGCAAGAGGCTCGCTACAACAAACGCAAATAATATCATTTCCATTAGGAGGAAGATTCCTCGACTCAGCCGACATCTTACTTACTTATTTATAAATCTAATGAACATAAACATATATGAGCTCTATCCAGTATATCTCTTCAACACCAACGCGACAGTCTGTATCACTCATTTCTTCCCGCATAACACGACAACAACCAAATAGTGTGACATTTTAGACAATAAAATAATCCTACAGCTGGGTTCGCCAACTTGAGGCGCTCCTGGTTGGGTACGTCAACTTGAAAAGCGCTATGTTAGTTCGATTCTCTTTGTTCATAGCTGACGTTAGGGGAAAGGAAGAAGAAAAAAATGTTGGGTCGCCGATATTATTCCTTTCTTAAGCTACGATTATAGACCAGTGAGCACAACGCTATTTAACTCCAGACTCTTGCACACTAATGGCATCGTCGGTACGGAGAAAGAGGAAGATAAGAAAAAAAATCATTTCAGAACAACACCACATACCTTGCAATCAAGTTTATTTAACTCTCTTGTAAATAACGTATAATATTGAAAATAGCATTGACATTAGTGATCATGGACAGCTAAACTCAACTGTTAGAAGGAAAAAAATCATATGTATTCTGTCTTTAAAGATTCCAGAAACTTCTAGCGCCAACACAACTAAAAGATGAGTAACAACAATGTTTGAACATTATCCTTAATAACAGCAGAAAAGTTGTTTACATTTCTCGACCAAATATTAGGACATAATCTTCGGTAGGTTGCATCACAGCGAGTGAAGGGAAATTACATATTATATTACTGTTTACAAAACATCTCACCGCAGAGGGAGTAAGCATGTGGCTGCGTCGACTAACCTTCCTCCCTAAACACATAACGTTTCCACTACTCTCCGCAACCAACAGTTAAGAGGGCATTTCCCTCGACATATCTTACAATTTAATAATACATACTGGCGGTAATAATAATACATACTGCAGAAACATTATAGGAAGCACAAGACCAACCAGTAAATTAGACTCTACCCCTGACACCATCACATCAAAGTGTGAGTGCTATCGCAATGCCCACCGTCTTCGACGCGTCCTACTGAACTAGTAAGTAGCATTATAGCTAGAGATATGACATGAAGACAACTCTAGGATTTACATAGATTTTTGCTGTGTGGCAACTTAATACTTAGATTATGAACTATATATATATATATATATATATATATATATATATATATATATATATATATATATATATATATATATATATAATAACCAATACGGAGTGTCCACTACCGGACAGACATGAGCTAGCCATCGCTAATCAAGCTTTTACTTCACCAAACGTAGTACTTGTGAATAGATAATACTGAGTGCCCGCTACTGGACGAACATAAGCTAGATGGTAGCGAGTGATACTTTATACATCTGCGCAACTCGAGAAATGATTTCATTCAAAGCAAGAGAGAAATGGTGTTGATATCAGACTACCCCGTCGGCGTATGATTCGACTTACTGGATAGAGACTCACTTTCGTTTACTGAAATATGTTTCGGACAAGATTTACTTGAAACGATATTATGGACATTGTAGAATTGATATACATATAGTATGTAAGTTCACTAAGTAACCAATGATGGTTAAATATATATTATTTTTGCTTTATAAAACGACTTGAGACAATAGAATAAACACACGACGGTGATAATACAACACTGAATATTATAGACAGAAACAACTTGAACGAATTATATGAACGGCGGACAATTCTTTAGTTTCCAGGACAACATTACTCCTTCTGTAGATTGAAGTAGAAAAGTAGTGAAACAGAGTTACCTGAAACGGAGACCAAAGCTCACCCAACCTTTTGACGCTTACTGGCACCCCAAGCCAGTTCAAAGGGCTCAGTTTCGTGCAGCATCTTCGGGCGGCAACCGGTTCCAATGACCTCTCAGGCATCTCAGCACGTAGTAACAGTAATCATAGCCACAGGTGCAGGTTGACCAAATGACGACCTTCCTTTCGGTTAACAGCAATCAAGTATACTTCATTAACTCTCTCACCAGATTAATAAGATTTCACCGTATAAGTTGCTGGAACACTTACGTTCGCAACAACAACCACAGATGAAGATTTCACTGAATGATACGCTTAGGTCCCACAGAAGCAAGAGGAATCAGCCGGCAAATAACAAGGGATGGAGTCCCAAATTAAGGAAAGGCGGAGGACGGAGAGTCACTACTTCAAGAGGAAGAGGCCGTACACAAGATCGAACTTGATCCAAGAGACAGTTCTCGGTGGGACTATCAGATTCCACTTACAACATAGCAAACGATTAACAAGTATCAAGCCAATCCCAATAATATCCGGAACGAGCACGAGCTGAGTGTTCGTAGGTGAGTTATCGTAATTCACTACACGTACACTGAATCTATTATCACTATTCGGTCATGGCATCTTCCATTAAAAGGTCTGTAATAGAAAACCATCACTTTGCTGTATGACACGCAGTAATTCATGTCTAAAAGACAGAACGAAAAACTACGCCTCCATTCTCACCACCACCATTTTTTTTCAGTGCGAAGAGCTAAGACAAAGGGAGCGCGCTTCTGCATGCCGCTCGTTCTCTAATTGGTCGCTCCTTACTACGCATCAAAGCGTAATACCGAAACGACAACTTTAATAGTAAAATATATATAACTAAATGAAAATAGAATTTACATGAATCAATGTTTATATATATACGTTTTTAACAAATCCCTCCGTTTAAACGAAACACAAAATTTCAAATTATTTCAAGTAGTCAGTGCCATCTGCCGAGACTGAGACACATCTCTCGACACAAGCCATAGACATACAAAAGAAGTAGCATATTTCAACTACACATGCTAGTCCAATTGTCGACCATCTTGAATCCTTCATGAGGGTCGAGAATTGAGAAAATATAAAAGAAAATAACACTAAGAGCTGATTAAACATCTCTACAAATAATCTCTTTGAGAAAATGTAACGCTCAAAGAGGAACGTTACAAAACACACTAAAGGGTATGAGTAGGGAGATTAATGGGGACGTCAGCAATGAGGCTCTATGTCCCCGTCTCGATTAACGCGAGGGATGGATTTTACCATTTCACTTTGACGGAATAACGTAGAGGATGGAGAGGAGGGGAAGATACATAACAGCTATAAATATAAAAATAAAAGTAATAATGTTCGGTGGTGAATAACTCTTGAACTACCCGATCGTTCTCAATCACATTTTGAACATAGATGAAATTCGAACCTGGGAAGCTTTTTGTTATTTCATTTTGATATTAGAACTTGCGGAAGAGGAGGGGAGGGTAAATATATGAAAATGAATAAAAGTTAATAACTCTTGAACAATCCGACTGATCCCAATCAATCAAACATTCAATATAGATAAGGTTCGGACCTGGGATGTTTTTATTTTTTGCCTTGACGGCACAATGTAGGGGAGGGGAAGGGGGGACTATGTAAAAAAAAAAAAAATAAAAATAAAAATGCTGTCTTTGTGACTTCATCACGCTTAAACCACCGAACTGATCTTAATCAAATTATCAACATAGATGAGGTTCGGACCTCGGGTGGTTTTTATCATATCCCTTTGATGGTAGAACGTAGGGTAGGAGGAGGGGAGGGGAGATATCTATAAAAATGAATAAAAATTAACAACTATTGAACCACCTGACCGATCTCGATCTAATTTTCAACATAGACGACGTTCGGGCCTAGAAACTTGTGTTTTAATATTTTCACTTTGACGGTAGAACATAGGAGAGGATAAGAGAAGGGGAGATTAATATATAAAAATAGATAGAACAACTCTTGAACCATTCAACAGATTTCGATCAAATTTTCAACGTACATGACATTCGGGCCTGGGATAATTTTTGTCATACCGTGCCCCCAACATGGAGAGGGGAGAGGGATACATAAAATCATCGAAAATGACCAATATCAAAGAGTGCTTTAGTAATAGTAAAACCATAACATATTACTATTTTTCTTTAATTTAGCCCAGCGAAATCGGGGTGCGACTTAGATTCGAGGACGTCTTAAGTTCGAGTAGTTATCGAGAAATAATTAAAGATATTAACGTGTTATTGAATTACTTTGCTAATAATAATAATAATAATAATAATAATAATAATAATAATAATAATAATAATAATAATAATAACTATTATTATTATTATTATTATTATTATTATTATTATTATTATTATTATTATTATTATTATTATTATTATTATTATTATTATTATTATTATTATTATTGAAGATTTGATCATTCAAATATTGAAAGATCAAAATATTCAAATACCTTAAGACAATTAAACGTGTGTCATCGCCGACTAATGATCACCAAAACTTCTAAATTTAAACAAAATATTCACACATGGTTCCGACTTGAGAACCTCCAGATTATTAGCTAGCGCCTTGAGCACAGATCCACGCTCTATATGCGCTAAATGGTATGTTTTAGTATGTTTAAATTAGATTTCCTTGCCTCCAGTTACAAAATTCTAAGTTACTATTTTTCGTTCTTTCAAAATTTCTTTCGATTTTCTTTAATCATATAAGTCAATAATCTTTGGCATAGTTTATATTAATAGCGTGGTTGTTCTTAAACCTTTCGTTCTCTATTTGGTTTCTTCTCCACACCAAACTACAGATATGATACGTTAAATTCTCATACTTGTCATTTGGTTTCAAAGCAGTCACTATTATCTGGTAAAGCAATTTTGTTCGCCACGATTCATGAGTTTTGTAACAAAACACGTCAAGAAATGAGTTAAATGAAGGCTGCAAGAGTTTATATCAAAGTTGAGTATTGTGAGCTAGTGACAAGCATGTAATAACGTCTCGTATTTGAAACTAATGTTAGCTACTTTTAATTCACTAACTGGTATTAGATTTAATTCAAGCTTAAAGAATTGGAATGAACAAACTCAGTGTAGCTTAAAGAAAAAAACGTAAGAAGAACGGGATCACGGACATAAAAGGTGATATTTCATATGTGTATATTTCCAAGGTTGGCCATATTGAAATGGGGTCATAGGGAGAACCAGTAAATACTTCAGAACAGTTCCTTTTTGGTGCGTTTCAAGACACTGAGAGTGAAAAGTGATAATGCACAAATCACATTCTGAATTATCGGAGATATGACTTCTGGGGAAGTGTCGTTGCTCCAGGGAGGCATTACTAACTGATCACTCCCTAAAATCGTCACTGTTTTGCAAGGCCGTAGACAGAAATTTATTTCAGCGATCGAAAGCTTGACAGGAATTTATTTCAGCGATTGAGGGCATATTTTACTAAAATGTCTATCATCCAGGGGCGGATCCAGGATGATTGTTTGGGAGGGGCGGTCGTTCGAAGTCAAATCAAGGTAAGAGCGGATTGCAAAAAAAGAAAAGAAAAAAGAAAGAAAGAAAGAAAAGAAAAAAAACGAATTTAGAAAAGGAGAAGTAGCTCTTCTGCAGAATTAACTTTCTTAAGAAAGTAAGGCCTATCTACAGTAGTAGTCCCCCCCGTATATGCAACTGAGTCAGCAAAAATTTTTGTGACGTCATAGGTCAAAGGTCAATGACCTTGGCCCGGGGTCAATGACCTAGGGGTACCTAGGACCACCCCCTCTAAATTTTGGCAGGGGTACCTTGGCCCACCCCCTAAATTTTGGCAGGGGTACCTAGGACCACCCCCCTTAAATTTTGGAAATTGCCAAATCTAAAAATTGGGTATGGTAGCCTAGGACCATAGTATGTACCTCTATCAGTATTGGGTGTCTATGTCGTTCCCTTTCATGGGTAAAAATTGCCAAAAATTTAAATTTCGGAGGTTTTTGACCTAATTTATCCCCTTTGATGAGGTATTATTACCTTATATAGTTATATGGGCGTATACAGGGGTCCATTCCCTTTCACAAGACATGGGTATATTAATGCACCCCTTCAAAAATTTGGGAGGGGTACCATGGCCCACCCCTTTAATTTTGGAAATTGACCAATTTCAACATTGGGTATTATAGTACAGGACCCTAATATGTATTATAATAAATTTGGGTGGTCCACCTCATTTCCTTCTAGGGGTACAAAATTGCCAAAATATAAACGTAAGCAATACGTTATACCACGTGTTTGGTTTTCGACCTAATTTATCTCCTTGGATGAGGTCCTATTACCTTATATGATTATATGGTGATGTATAGGGATCCATTACCTATCATAAGACATAGGTGCACCCCTTGAAAAATTTGGGAGGGGTACCTTGGCCCACCCCTTTAATTTTGGAAATTGCCCAATTTCAACATTTGGTATTATAGTATAGGACACTAATATAGATCACAACCACGTGTTTGGTATTTGGTACATTTTATCCCCCTTTGATGATGTCCTATTACCTTATATGGTTATGTATAGGGGTCTATTCCCTATCATAAGACATGGGTGCACCCCGGTAGGGGTACCTTGGCCCACCCCTTAAATTTTGGAAATTGCCCAATTTCAACATTGGGTATTATAGTATTGGACCCTAACATGTATTATGATAAATTTGGGTGGACCACTTTGTTCCCTTCTAGGGGTACAAAATTGCCAAATTTTAGTACAACCACGTGTTTGGTATTTTGGCTCATTTTATACCCTTGGATGAAGTCCTATTACCTTATATGATTATATGGTCATGTATAGGGGTCCATTATCTATCATAAGACATAGGTACATTGGTGCACCCCGGGAGGGGTACCTTGGCCCACCCCTTAAATTTTGGAAATTGATCATTTTATATATTTGGTATTATAGTACAGGACCTCAATATGTATCATGATAAATTTGGATGGCCCATATCGTTCCCTTTTAGGGGTACAAAAATTGCCAAAATATAAACGTTGTACCACGTGTTTATTTTTTTGGTCCATTTTATCCCCTTTGATGAGATTCTATGATTACAGGGGTTCATTTCCTATCATAAGACATGGGCACCCTTCTTAAATTTTGGCAATGGGGGTCCACTGAAATTGTCCAATTGAAGCATAGTACAGGACCTCAATATGTTTCGGTGGTCGTATTACCAAATTTGTTTAGTACAACCACGTGTTCGGTTACTGACTCAATTAAGGTTATAAGGTATGGATGGGTATCCCCTTTCAATTTGGTATAACCCTTCGGGTGTAGTACAGTCACGTGATCAATGATTTGGTTTTGATGCGCGACGAGGTCCCTGGTCAATGTTCTCTAGGAATTAGGTGGAAACTTTGAACAAGATTCTTGGCATTTAAAACTTTTTTTTTCAACTTTTCAAACTAAAAAAAAATGAAAACAAAAATTGAAACGAAAAAATTTCGAAACAAAAATGTTCAAACAAAAAATTTTAAACAAAAAAAAATTCGAACATTTTTTAAACTTAAATTTCAAACAAAGTTTTTTAGTTTGAAACGAAAAAATTTAAACAAAATTTCAAACGAAAAAAATTTAAAAATTTTGAAAATAATTTACAAACAAAAACTTTCAAACAAAAATTTTCAAACAAAAATTTTGAAACAAAAATTTGAAACAAAAATTTCGAAACAAAAATTTTCAACAAAAAAATTTGAAACGAAACATTTTCAAACAAAAAATTTTGAAACAAATTTACAAACAAAAATTTCAAACAAAAAATTTGAAAAAAATTTTCAAACAAAATTTTTGAAACAAAAATTACAAAACAAATTTGAAACGAAAAATTTTCAATTAGAATTTAAATCAAACAGTGATCAGCTTTCACGGTTAACCGTTAAACTTTATCCGGTTTTTAACTATTCGATTAACAAATAAACGGTTTTCAATTATTCGATTAACAAATAAACGGTTTTCAACTATTCGATAAACAGATGAACGGTTTCTTTCCTTTTCACACCAGTGAGTGCAAGAATTGTTGTACTCGCTTTAAATACGCATCATTTTTGAAACAAGGTGTTAGTGTTCATCATGGATACACAGTGGAAACATCCATTTACCTGTATTCTCGCAGGGCCTAGTGGGTGTGGAAAAACGTATTTTGTGAAGCGATTACTGTCACATCTCCCAACCATGATCAATGCAAAATTTCGTAAGATATACTGGTATTATGCAGAATGGCAAGACGTGTATGCAACAATGCCAGTTCCAGTAGAATTTCACGAAGGACTTCCACGAATGAAAGATTTTCAGCCTCAAGATGGACCACATTTGATTATTATTGATGACCATATGCGAGAAGTGAATAGTGATATTGTTGATATGTTCACAAAAGGATCACATCATCGAAATATTAGTGTGATTTTTATAACACAAAATGTATTTCATCAAAGTAAAGCAAATAGAAATATGAGTTTAAATTGTTCGTATTTGGTGTTGTTTAAAAATCCACGTGACAAGTCACAAATCAAGCATATGAGTTATCAAATCATGCCTGAGCATCCACTGTTTCTACAAGAAAGTTATGCAGACGCAACAAGAAATCCACATGGCTATTTACTGATGGATCTTAAACAAGATACACCCGAAGAAATGCGATTTCGTACAAATATTTTTCCCGACGATTTGCATCATTATGTTTACGTACCAACAAAACATGTTTAAATTATTGTGCATGTGAAAAGAATGACTTAGTCTGTCACGATGTCTCCTACAGTGAAACACGCTGATCTGCTACGTGCTCTGCACAAAGCTAAACCAAGATTGCGTAAAGCTATTATTGCCAATGCAGACGCTTCATTAATTCATAGTATTTGTGAATGTTGTTATAATGTCTTAAAAGGCAATGTTCCACTGACAAGTGCGCAGAAGTCAAGATTAAAGCGTTACAAGAACACGCTCCGCTATCTCGTAGACAATACAAAATCATTGGATAAAAAGAAGAAACATTTAGCCGTACAACAAGGAGGATTCTTACCTGCATTACTTGCACCTATTGTAGGAAGTGTGTTATCCAGTATTTTGTTTAAACAATAAACTTCATGGAACATAGCAAGAAGATGGTTTTAGTACCACCAGAAATGCTTCAACGAATGCATGCATCATCATCCCGTGTGAGTGAAAATCGAGAATCTAATCTCGATCGTGAAATGCAATCCATATTGAATACATCGTATCCAAGTGATGAAGAAAAATGGAATCAGTACAATAGAATATTACAGAAATATCTTTATGTGATACGTAAACAAGAAGAACCAATACCACTTACAATTACATCAATGAAACCTGATGGTGACGTCCCGAATGTTGACGATAGCACGAAACAAGAAATTTTAGCCGCAATACCACAAATGTATCGTAAGAAAGCCGAACTACTATTCCGTCGTTTAAAACAAGATGACGCAATTACGTGGGATCATAAAGGAACAGTGTACATCAACGATAATAAACTACATGGATCCAATATTGTAGATTTAATGTGCGATGTGACTCGACCGAGGAAACATTCTAATCCTCAAGGCTGGGAATTGTTTTGCAACTACCTTGCATCGTCAAACACACCTCAAGAATTGATTGGTAATCCACGAAGATTAAACTATATTGTCAAGCATAATAGTACAACAGCATCTGAAGGATCTGCACCACCAAAACCGGCACCTGAATTATTTTCTTCCGGAGAAGAAGAAGAAGAAGAAGACGATGATGATGTTTTAGAAGTCCGACCAAAAAGAAAACGTATCATTCCACAATGGTCAACGTACAAACCATGAACAAAAAGTTGAAATCCATTTATTACAATCCAGCACATCCTGCATCGTTTTCTACTGCAAAGAAATTATGGCAAGCCACAGGAAAATCTATACCTCTAGCCAAAATAAAACTTTGGTTAAACAAACAACCTACCTACACGTTACATCGTCCTGTACGTCGTCGTTTCCGTAGAGATTTTTATCTTGTCAACAATATTGATGATCAATGGGAATGTGATTTAAATGATTTACAATCACTTCAAAACTATAATGACAATTACCGCTATATTCTTACAGTGATTGATGTGTTTAGTCGGTACGGATGGTCTGTACCACTAAAATCAAAAAGTGCCGAGGATATAGTGAATGCATTTGAAATGATTTTCCAGGAGAGGAAACCAATTGTACTACGTAGTGATCAAGGAACTGAATTTACCAACAAGACAGTACAAAAGTTTCTCAGAAAACACAACGTGCAACATGTTACAACAAAGGATCCAGATATTAAAGCCAGCATCGCAGAAAGATTTAATCAGACATTGAAACATCGTATGTGGAAATACTTTACCAAATATCAAACATACAATTACATCAAAGTATTGCCTTTACTTGTAAAAGCATACAATGAAAGTCGGCATTCCAGTATTAAAATGGCACCTGCAAACGTTTCTCAGGACAATTTACTGGAGGTGTGGCATAACTTATACGACAAAAAGCTACAACGTTCAAAACAAGATACGGATTTATCTGTTGGTGATACTGTTCGTATAAGTAAAACAAAACGTATCTTTGACAAGGGTTACCTCGAGAACTGGACTTGGGAAATATTCAGAGTAAAAGCCATTGTACCAAGAAACCCACCAGTGTATCGACTAGAGGATTTAAATCATCAACTTATCGATGGTGTTTTCTACAGAGAAGAATTACAACCAGTACCGCTCCCTTCGACGTTCCTCATCGATAAAATATTACGTACAAGAACAAAAGGTCGCAGAAAGGAGTATCTCGTCCAGTGGAAAGGATATCCTTCCTCATTCAATTCGTGGATCCCTGCAACTTCATTGAAGAAGAAGAAGAAGAATGGAACCTGATCAAGATTTTTACGTTACACTTCCCAGTAATAGTTCCATGGATTATTTTCCAGAAAATACATTGACTTCATATATTACGAAATTACAACGACGTGTAGAGTTTCGCCAGAAATGGGATGTGGCAATTGTAGAGATTCATTATCCACATTCTTTGCTGAACATTAACAGTAAAAACAATAAAATATATTACAAATCATCAAGTAGTAATGATCAGGAACCGTGGAAGGTTGTAACGATCCCTGTACGCTATTATAACAATATACGGGATCTTATTCATGCAATTAATATACATCATAAAGAAACCAATTTATTTATATCTCATGACGCAACTAATAATATATGCCTCATAAGACATCCCAAAAAGGAAATCCATACTTCTGTACAATTGTCACCAAGTGTTAGTTTAATGCTTGGATTTGACCCGAAAAGTGATTTAAAAGATATGGAAAAGGGACAATATACACCGGATGTACGATTAGGCTTACCATCACAAATGTACGTCTATTGTGACATTATTGAATCTGTCATTGTTGGAGATACAATGGTACCCTTGCTACGAATTGTCAACATGGATCCTGTAAATCATACTTTTGGAAGTCATGCAGTACAAATCTTTAATCCTGCACATTATGTTCCGGTGGAAAAAATGAATTTTGAGCAAATACAAATCGATATAAGGGATAGCACAGGTCATCGGATGCCATTCACCTTTGGAACGGTGTCTACAAAACTACATTTTCGTCGTCGTCGTCATGACTGATCCGTATTTGCAATACTACCAAAAACAAGCGTTGTCCGGTATCGGCAACGTCTATGTGGGAAGTCCCTATCAAGCAGGACATGGCATTGGAAGTTTCCTTGGTGGCTTATTTCGTTCAGTGTTACCACTTGTGAAGCAAGGCGCTAAAACTGTGGCAAAAGAATTATTAAAATCAGGTGCCAATATGATTAATGATGTGGTGATCTCGAATCAACCGCTGGAAGAATCGTTTCATCAACGTATGCAAGAGGCAAAATCGAATTTACAAGAAAAAGCTAAAAATAAGTTGAAAACTATGCTGGGAAGTGGATATCATAAACGAAAATGGGATGACTGCTCTCAGTTTGAGGTTGACCTTCCAACGATCAACAACACCATCAATCCTACAAAGAGACGTAAATTATCACATAAGAAGAAGAAGAGATCATTGGCATCGTCACCAGATATTTTTGATTAATTCAACGATGGCTTTCTTACATCATCAATCCTGTGAATGTGTAAAAAGTGAATTGGACATTTTTTCAACGTTGCCCACGCAAACCAGTGTTCTGGACAATCGTATTATAGGCTACAAACCAATTAGTTCAATAGCTGAAAATTCACCAATAGAATTTGTAGTGAGTGGTAGCAGTGATGAATATATTGATTTACCACAAACCTTATTATACATCCAAGCACAAATTGTGAAACCAGATGGTTCCTCCTTCATCAATACGGATAAAGCAATTGCACCTGTCAATGATTTTCTAAATGCTATGTTTAGTGAAGTACAAATCTACTTGAACAATAAACTGATTTCATTTCCGTCACATAATCATCCATATCGTTCGTACATGGAAAAACTACTCAATTATAGTGATGGAGCTAAAAATACACATTTACAAACAGCAATGTGGTTTCAAGATACGGCTGGTCATATGAACGCAACCACAAGTGAGAACAAAGGATTTCAACAACGCTATGAACTGACAAAACAAAGTATGAAATTCGATATGATTGGACATCTTCATTGTGACATTTTTAATCAAGATAAATTTTTAATTCATGGAGTCGAATTACGTGTGAAACTTATTCCTGCAAAGCCAAACTTTTGTCTCATGGCCGGTGAAAGTGGTGTCAATGCAAAAATCAACATTCTAGATGCATCGTTGCAGGTGAAAAAAGTCAGCATCAGCCCTAGTGTCAAATTGGCACACAATAAAATTTTACAATCTACACCGGCAAAGTATCCTCTGACAAGGGTTCAAATGAAATCATTTACCATCCCGAAGGATATACAATCCAAAACTATTGATAACCTGTTTATGGGAACATTGCCAAATCGTATTATTGTAGGATTTACATCGAATGAAGCATCCAGTGGAACTATTACCACCAATCCATTTGAATTTCAACATCTAAACATTAATTTCTTTACACTGTACGTGGATGGAAAAGCTGTACCATCAAAACCGTTGCAACCCAACTTTGAAGAAAATCTCTACATTTCATCGTACCACACATTGTTCTCAGGCTCTGGCATACATTTTACCAATACTGGAAATACAATTTCAAGAGCCGACTACAAGAATGGATATACACTGTTTGTATTTGACCTAACTCCCGATTCTTCTGCTGGAGATTGTCACTATTGGAATTTACAACGACATGGCGCCATCCGATTAGAAGTTCATTTCCAAGAGAAATTAGCAGCACCTGCAAACTGTATTGTGTATGGAGAGTTTTCCTCACTCCTAGAGATCGACCACCAGCGCAACATTATCCTGGACTTTTAAATTACAAGGTACGTATACGTTATGTATCATTTCCATTCACGATGTTGAATACATTACAATTAGCTAGTGCTTTAAACGGTAGTCCATTGTTCAGAAATCATTTTACCGGGGTATTTGCAAGCGATGAGTTGCCCTCACGGATTTCTCTTCCTCTGGCAATGATTGTAAATACAGATCCATCCACAAAACTAGGAAGTCATTGGGTTGCAATTTATATTGATCATCGCGGTGTTGGAGAATATTTTGACAGCTATGGCCTTCCTCCTTATGTAACACAACATGTTGCATTCTTAAAACTTCATTGTGTGTACTATAAATATAATAATAGCCAAATGCAAAGTCTTGGTTCATCCGTATGTGGCTATTATGCTTATTTTTATTTGTGTTGTAAAGCCCAAGGAAAATCTCTGCGTGAAATTCAATATTTGTTCACTACAGTACCCACGGTTAATGATCGTAGACTGCTGCAATATACCTTCCAGGTAATTTTATCATATTTATCATTGTAAGTGTATTTGTTTTATCATCATCTATTTCTATACTAATCATCTTTTTCCTCGTTCTTTTTTACAGAATTCACAATACGAAGCTTTGCAAACGGGTGCTATGCTGCAAAACATGGAAACAAATCATCGCAATTAAGAAGAGGAGGCAGTCTAATGAAGAAACCCAGCTCAATATACAAACATTGTCAATAAGAAAGAAAAAGAAGAAACCAAAAATATGAATAAAATACAATTTATGCTTATTTATGTGTTTTTATTGTCCATTCCATATACAACGTTATCAGATTCTCCTAAAGAACTGTGCGATATAAGACGAGAACCCTGGGCAAAGTTTCCACCTAATTCCTAGAGAACATTGACCAGGGACCTCGTCGCGCATCAAAACCAAATCATTGATCACGTGACTGTACTACACCCGAAGGGTCCTACCAAATTGAAAGGGGATACCCATCCATACCTTATAACCTTAATTGAGTCAGTAACCGAACACGTGGTTGTACTAAACAAATTTGGTAATACGACCACCGAAACATATTGAGGTCCTGTACTATGCTTCAATTGGACAATTTCAGTGGACCCCCATTGCCAAAATTTAAGAAGGGTGCCCATGTCTTATGATAGGAAATGAACCCCTGTAATCATAGAATCTCATCAAAGGGGATAAAATGGACCAAAAAAATAAACACGTGGTACAACGTTTATATTTTGGCAATTTTTGTACCCCTAAAAGGGAACGATATGGGCCATCCAAATTTATCATGATACATATTGAGGTCCTGTACTATAATACCAAATATATAAAATGATCAATTTCCAAAATTTAAGGGGTGGGCCAAGGTACCCCTCCCGGGGTGCACCAATGTACCTATGTCTTATGATAGATAATGGACCCCTATACATGACCATATAATCATATAAGGTAATAGGACTTCATCCAAGGGTATAAAATGAGCCAAAATACCAAACACGTGGTTGTACTAAAATTTGGCAATTTTGTACCCCTAGAAGGGAACAAAGTGGTCCACCCAAATTTATCATAATACATGTTAGGGTCCAATACTATAATACCCAATGTTGAAATTGGGCAATTTCCAAAATTTAAGGGGTGGGCCAAGGTACCCCTACCGGGGTGCACCCATGTCTTATGATAGGGAATAGACCCCTATACATAACCATATAAGGTAATAGGACATCATCAAAGGGGGATAAAATGTACCAAATACCAAACACGTGGTTGTGATCTATATTAGTGTCCTATACTATAATACCAAATGTTGAAATTGGGCAATTTCCAAAATTAAAGGGGTGGGCCAAGGTACCCCTCCCAAATTTTTCAAGGGGTGCACCTATGTCTTATGATAGGTAATGGATCCCTATACATCACCATATAATCATATAAGGTAATAGGACCTCATCCAAGGAGATAAATTAGGTCGAAAACCAAACACGTGGTATAACGTATTGCTTACGTTTATATTTTGGCAATTTTGTACCCCTAGAAGGAAATGAGGTGGACCACCCAAATTTATTATAATACATATTAGGGTCCTGTACTATAATACCCAATGTTGAAATTGGTCAATTTCCAAAATTAAAGGGGTGGGCCATGGTACCCCTCCCAAATTTTTGAAGGGGTGCATTAATATACCCATGTCTTATGAAAGGGAATGGACCCCTGTATACGCCCATATAACTATATAAGGTAATAATACCTCATCAAAGGGGATAAATTAGGTCAAAAACCTCCGAAATTTGAATTTTTGGCAATTTTTTACCCATGAAAGGGAACGACATAGACACCCAATACTGATAGAGGTACATACTGTGGTCCTAGGCTACCATACCCAATTTTTAGATTTGGCAATTTCCAAAATTTAAGGGGGGTGGTCCTAGGTACCCCTGCCAAAATTTAGGGGGTGGGCCAAGGTACCCCTGCCAAAATTTAGAGGGGGTGGTCCTAGGTACCCCTAGGTCATTGACCCCGGGCCAAGGTCATTGACCTTTGACCTATGACGTTACAAAAATTTTTGCTGACTCAGTTGCATATACGGGGGGGACTACTACTTCTACGTTAGGTTTTAATTTAAGTTTAAAATACAAAGATGAAAAATACTTAGGATATGTTTTATTTTTAAAATAAAAAGTATAAAAAGTTCCCTATTCTGGGGGATGTGATCGCCCGAACGCATTCCCCTGAATCCTCCCCTGCTATCATCATCTCTAAAATTAGATATAATTTACAAAAAAAAAAAAAAAGTAGTGATTTCGTGGGGGCAAAAGCTCTTGATTGGAAAGGCCTGCATCCTGTGTATGTCCCTGCTGCTCGGCATTGTCAAAAGCTCTTCTTCAAAGGTAAGACATAAATATAAATAATAAACGTGTAACATAGAATTCAATATAAATAGAAAATATGTTATAATTAAGAAATAGAAAATAATTATAAAATGAAGTTGAAGGACAATTAAAAAATACAATAAAACTTGATCATTCATTGGCGCGATATCATTCGTTGGCGTGTTATTAGTTCGAGTTCCCATAACAGAACATTTATCCCGAGTCCAATTTAGTGTTGATCTAACATTTTGATATAATTTGGTAGCTGCTAGAAGTGTCGAACTTGCAATAATGCAAGATCTAGACTGGAAGTAATAACTGCGAAGAGATCAGTCACACATTACTCAACTAACCGGTAAAACACGCAAAAAAGTTATTCTCCATTTTCTCTTCATTTTACGTATAAGTTAGGAATCTAAGGTATACATACCATAATTTTTCACAAGTTTGCATAGCAGATCAAGTTTACCATCATACCAAGTTTGATCCAGATCTGTAAGTTCGGTTGGTTGCTTTGTTTCCGAAAATGTGACTCTGAATTTGATGGACCATAAGTAGTGTTATATAATAAATCTGCACATAATAATGCATAAGGTTTTTTAAATATAAAAACTAAAATTATTAAAAACGTATTTTTAGTGTATATTTTCGTACACGGAAAGTGAAAATAATAAAAAATAACAACATATGGTCAAGGTTAGTTATGTAAATAAAAAAACAAACTTTTCCATCAAAAGCAACAGCAGCCAGTTAACCTCTACGTAAGCTTCTCGGCCCGTTGCTTTTTTCAAAACATAAACACATCTAATAACAAACGTATAAACTAAAAAAACACTTATTAAAAACAATTTTTTAAATTTTTCTGCGTAATACGTCACAAAATTAAAAAATATGAAAAGCACGGGAAAAAAACATAAAAAATAACTATTCACATCAACAAATCATACACTAAATTAATCACCAATAACCACAATAAAATTTAAAATTACCTTATAAATACCCTCTCTTTTTCTATAATATTCCTTCTCCACTTTAAAAAAAAAAAACTTCAATAAAACTCTACCATCTAGCATGCTTAAAAAATCATTTATCATTATAAATATAAATCTCCTATAACAAACAACCCACTGTACATTTCAATTTTAAAAATTTATTTTTATATTCTTATAAATTCAATCATAATAAATTATAATTTAAATAAAACTTCATATTTTCATTTCAAACCCTAAAATTTAACAACACCAAAAAATTTAAATTAAACACCAAAAAGCATGAC
Organism: Thermobia domestica; assembly: GCF_964235325.1. NCBI lineage: Eukaryota > Metazoa > Arthropoda > Insecta > Zygentoma > Lepismatidae > Thermobia > Thermobia domestica. Next base: position 134,717,875 of record NC_137471.1, read on the forward strand.
ATTGTAAATAAAATTGCATTTTTTAATATTTTAGTAGGGAATGAAACGACTGGCTAACATAATGTTTCACACACTTAAATAAGATAAGGTTTACCGCCATGATAAGTTTGATCCAGGTCGGATGCGTTTCGTTTGACTTGCACGGTATATACATTAGGATGTCCGTTATGTAAAGTAATTTCGTGCTACGATACACACACCTGTGAAATGTACTCTATGTGACCGTAAACACGCATGAGTGAAATAGCAGCTCTCTTCGAGAATGTTAACCGGTGCCGACTTGACGACAAAGTCATGAAATAACGTTTCCACATTATAATATAATTTAGAATGTCCAACCATGATAACGGAGGAACTAAAAGAGACAGAGAAACGAAACTTTTCACGAAGCAACTAGAGAAAGCAAGACACCTGCCCGTGTATTGACGAACATCACCGGATTATCAGTGTTGCGATACCAAGAGAAAATTTTGTTTTTGTAAATCGAATGATCTAAATTGGATATCATCATTGAAAGCAACAACGAAAATATAGACAAAAGAGATGGTAAACGCAGAACAGTGTTGCGAACTTTTTGAGAAATAACGGGAAATATGTGTTAAATGAAAAAGCTTTTCGCATCACAGAGAGTGAAGTATCAAAATTTTGCACACCTTAAATTAAATATCAATAAGAACTGTTTACGCTGATTCCAAGTCTAGAAGGGTCCGTTGAACAGTGTTGCCTTCAATAGAAGAGAAAGGATGAGTTTGGAAAATTTACAATAATTCGGAAAAAGTCACATGGTTTAAAACCTATAATGGAAGGCGATATTGCATGAGGAGCAGTACTGTGGTTATGTGAGATAGATAAGTCACGTACTGACTGAGATATTCGGTACCTTGTTAAAGCTGAAAAGTTGGTTTGTAAAGGTTGGCAACGCTGCACAGTGGACCGGAATCATAACAACTTTGTCAAAATATGAAAACAGGCGCATTTAACACATGTTTCACGTTGTTTCTCGAAAGGTTTGCAACACTGTTCTGCGTTTACCATCTCTTATGTCTTTATTTTCATTTTGCTTCCAATGATGATATCCGCTTTAGGTCATTCGTTTTACGAAAACATAACTTTCTCTTGGGCTGGCAACACTGATCATCCGGCATGTTCATCAATATGTACGCAGGTGTCCTCCTTTCTCTAGTTGCTTCGTGCAAAGTTTCGTTTCTCTGTCTCTTTCAGTTCCTCCGTTATCATGGTTGACATTCTAAATTATATTATAATGTGGAAACATTATTTCCTGACTTTGTCGTCAAGTCGTTACGGGTTAACGTTATCGTACGGAGCTGCTAATTCACTAATGCGTGTTTACGGTCACATAGAATAAATGTCACGGGTGTGTATATTGTAGGATGAAATTTACCTTATATAAGGAATACCCTAATATACATATGTACTGTCCTCGATTAAAAAAAAATCAATGATGGATGAAACGTCGTCTGGCTAGCTCGAGTCCACCGTGCTGTATAATACGAGGAAGTTTATTGCAAAAGGAAAGTTAACATTAAATGTACAGGGTCCGGCAAAAAGACCTTCTGAATTTGGAGAGAGCACTGTGTGCGTTGTGATGGAGATATGGCGGCGGAGGGCGTATCGATCGATAACGGTATACATACCATTTTCAGTAGTTGCAGTGGCGTGGCACGATAAGCATCGTGCATTTGTTGTGGAGAAGTATATTCGTAATGGGTTCTGTGATTACCACTCACCAGACATTTCACATTCAGTCCGGATTTGGCCGACATGATTCTGTTCCGGATTAAAAAAAAAAAAAAAAACTATTCAAGTTTAGGTATCTAACTTTAAACATGTTTTGCACTGAAAGAAAATCGCCTGGCCGACTTCGGACCTTAACAAACTACCCACTCAAAAGAGTAATGCTCCCGGAAGTACGTTTTTTCGCGCGCTATTCTAGCCAGCTGCTTTACGCGCTATCCTAGTCAGTTGTTTTAAGTTAGTCACAAAATTTATATCATGGAGTACAAGGGGAACAAAACGAGCCCTATATCATGGAGCCCTGTGGGGCTTCTAACCCGTTCCTACTACTACTACTACTACTTATCTGCACAAAAGTAACTAAATCACTTTTTTGAGTATTATTTTCATATTATTTTAATTTAAAAAGTGTTATAAAAAACTTTCTTCAGGCCGGGTTTGAACTCACGCCAGAAGCTATTTTTGTTACTAGCATATAACGCTAGCCCACTCGGCCATGAAGACTCACGGCAGCAATTGTTTGATTTCTGCTGTTTGAATGCAATGTGGCAAGAGATGGATAACGCCAACCAATCAGAACTGTGTTTTTCGTTCCTACTTCCGGGAGCATTACTCTCCTGAGCTAGTCCTCTTAACAAGGGCAGAAAATGTGGCGCGTGTGAGGACGTGCTTCCAGCAATCTCCAAATATCTAAAACTTGAATAGTTTTTCTATCCAGAACAGAATCATATCGACCAAGTCCAAACCGAATGCGAAGTGCTCGGTGAGTAGTAGTCGCAGAATCACTATTATGAATATACTCTTCCATAACAAACGCACGATGCTCACCGCGACACACCATTGCGTCTACTGAAAATGGCACTATACCACTATCGATCGATACCCTCTTCGCCCCCGTATCCCCAACACAACTCACACAGCGCCCTCTCCAAATATGCAAGGTCTTTTTGCCGTACCCAGGGGTAAAGGTGCGGGGGAAATGCGAGGAAACGGCGTTCCTCCAGTTCCTAAAAAATATAATAGGCAAAGATAGATGGGGGAACGGCGTGACATCATGCCGCTACCTACCGTCCCCCTACCTTTTCAGACACACTTTTACCCCTAGCCGTATCCTATACAGAAGTACGAGGGCTATCCAGAAAGTAGATTACGTTTTCGTCTGTGTCCGCTAGGGGCGGGGCTAGCGCGGCCATCTTGGGGTCAGAGCGTTGCGCAGCTCAGTCGGCATCTAGCCGTGCTAGTGAGAGGTTCGTGCTGTGCTCCGTTAAGATACTGTGACGGTTTGAAATGTCTGCGTTAATTGAAAATCCCGCGAGCTGCGAGGTGCGTGCAGTAATAAGGTTTCTGACAGCAAAAAACTGTAAACCGATAGAAATCTATCGGCAGCTGTGTGAAGTGTATGGGGACAACATTATCACTGAAGGTGGAGTGCGACAGTGGGTCATAAGATTTAAAAATGGCCGAACCAATGTTCACGACGAAGATCGAAGTGGGAGACCCAGCAAAGTGACTGCCGAACTTGTCGAAAAAGTCGATGTTAAAGTCCGTGAAAATCGAAAGTTCACAATAACGGAACTTTCTTTGAGTTTTCCACAAATTTCGCGAAGTTTGTTGCACGAAATCATCAGCGAAAAGCTTGGTTACCACAAGTTTTGTGCAAGATGGATTCCAAAAATCTTGACAGAGGACCACAAAAATCAGCGAATGGCTGCAGCGTTGCACTTTTTGGACGCCTACAATAAGGATGGTGACTCTTTACTCGATCGCATCGTTACTGGTGACGAAACATGGGTGAAACACGTGAACTGTGAAACGAAATTGCAATCAATGCAGTGGGGGCACACAGGTTCTCCCCAAAAACCCAAGAAATGCATGCAAACAATGTCGGCAAGGAAGATGATGGCGACTGTTTTTTGGGACAGAAAAGGTGTGATTTTGGTGGACTTCCTGGAAAGAGGCACTACAATAAACGCTCAAAGGTATTGCCAAACTCTGCAAAACCTCAGAAGAGCAATTCAAAACAAGCGCAGAGGAATGTTGAGCTCTAAGATCTTGTTGATTCACGACAACGCCCGGCCCCACACGGCAAATGTCACGCGTGAAGTTCTTGAATCTTTTCAGTGGGAGTTGTTTCCTCATCCGCCGTACAGTCCCGACCTGGCACCGAGCGACTTCCACCTATTCCCAGCAATGAAGAAGTGGCTGGCTATGCAGCGTTTTGATGACGACGAACAGCTGCAAGAAGAGGTAACGAAGTGGTTGAAGTCGCAGGCGGCCGAATTTTTCGACGAAGGAATTTCCAAGCTCGTACATCGCTACGATAAATGCCTTAATTTGAATGGTGACTATGTCGAAAAGTAGTATTTGTGTGTGGCTTTCATCTGTATATAATAAAATTTGTTTCCTATACTTTGTTGATTTTTTATTCCAAAACGTAATCTACTTTCTGGATAGCCCTCGTATTTCGTTATCGTTTCTTAGTAACAGTTACTGCAAAATCAGTTTCAAATAGTAAAGCTCAAATTATAAGTTTAAAGTTAGTCTGAAATTATCGCCTTAACTGTGTATAATACTCTAAATCATGTTTCTTTCCGTTTTCTGTTCTTCCTTTTGTGATAATATTTGTGAAGATCATAAAATTTAAGTATTCAATTCGCAATGATACCTGTCTTATCTCTGAAGACAATGCTTGTTCTCGCTTTCAGAAGTAACTGAGAAATGACTTTTGACAGAATGAAAACCGGAAAGATAATAATAATAAAAAAAAAAAGCTCTCGAGTCGACGAAGTTTCTAAGCAGAAAAGCAAAGTTTTCCGTTTTAGTACTGCAGTGTTAATGAGAAGTGATTTACATACGAATATAAAGACTGTGTCTAAGACATTAATGCTTCTGTTTACGTTGTCTATTATGCTAATTTCTATCCCTTCCTCTTCTGCGTCTCCTTTCTTTCAAATGCTTATTGAATTTGCTGGAGAGACTGCTCTTTCCAAAAGTAGGATTTAACCTTTGTTTCAAAGTTTGCGAGACTTTCCTTTCTAATGACGAATTAAACGAGTTTGATTCTAGTAATTACGAGATAAACAGTCTATAACGTGAATTGAAATTTAAGCTACAATAGGTTTTTTTTTTGTCTCAAAGTAGAAACACTCATATACAGTGGCGGCTATAGAATTTTCTTTCAGAGTTGCAATTTTTTGTACACCTTTGACGTTCCACCACCAATTCCTAATGCTACTTCCTTCTCTTATTGTTCACGTAGTGCACTTTTCAGTGTTTTGGAAAATTGTGACATGAGGAGCCTTATGCAGAGTCGCTTTGACGTATGATTTGCGTCATACTAAAGACCTGACGACTGCAGGAAACATATGTTAGTCGAACTCTTTAGCATGGTACTATTCACGCGTCAGAACGACTCTGCATAAGGCCCGATATGTTTAAAATGTCTAACCATATGGGCGGTGTTAGGAATTGTCTGCTGGGGGAACAGACCTTTTGGTCGGTCTCGGACCTGTTTGACAGGTCTTGGTAAGTGGCTATCTTATAGGTGACATTTTTGTTTTTGTCAAAAAGTTGGGGAGATGTCCTCCATGCTCCGCCTATGTGTGTAATGCGTTGTTAAAAGAATATACAGTTGCGCTTATAAGCGGTGAATTATTGTATGTGTTTGCAGACGTTAAAGAGGAGCTGTGCTGTGTAAAAGCGATTTGGGTCGGATATTATTTCGCTGAAATCAATACATTTTGAGAAAGGATACATTTTTGTAATTTTTATGGTAAATTTAATACAAGTACAAAAGTGGTGGGGGATACTGTAGTCCAGTGGTTAGAGCATTGGACTCTTGTACACGTGGTCTCGGGTTCGGTCCCCAGACGGTGCTTCCAATTTTTGGCGTCTATCCAGCATTGTGAGGCAAACTGGGAGTCATGTGAATAGAAGACGTGACGCCACTGGCCAAGAAAGCTCCTGGTACACTTGTTCGAGACAGTGTAACACAGCGCTTACTACGTTTTCGTCGCTAGATTGAATGTAGTTTAGCCGGTTGCTAACAGATGGCTTAGGCCCATAAGGTCTGTCATGCCAGTGATTAGTTACAATAGTGATAGTTGAAAACTGGTTCTGCAAAGGTTTTTCGTTTTATTGCAAGGCTTAAGTTTTTAACGTTCTGTTTCATCAAGACTATTGCAGGGGGAAAAATGGATCTGAAAAGGTGGGGGGATGGTAGGTAGCGGCATGACGCCAGGCCGTTTTCCCTGCCTATCTTTGCCCATTGTATTTTTTTAGGAACTGGGGGGACGCCGTACATATGTCTTTGAGGTGGTGGACGGCGTCCCCTCGCGTTCCCCCGCACTTTTATCACTGGACTATTGAAACATGGAATCCAAATTAAATATACTTGAGAGTGAATCGAATTCGGGTCCCCATACTAAAGACGAGAATGCAGAGCTGATGCTTCGCTGTGACCATTTCCGTGCAATGAATATACACGTTATCCCAAATCGTATAGAAACGATGCTTCTCCGTCACTATTTTCATGCAATGATCATGCAATAGATATTTGAAATCGTACAAAAGTGACACTTTACCGAGACCTCTTTTGTGCAGTGAAAATTAAGATTATCCAAAATCGTGCAAAAATAATGTTCCTACCTCTGTAATTAAACGATATGCACTAGATTTTTCTAAAACTTCATATTAATATATGTACGACAGTTATGAATCTTAACTTAAGGCAACCATTTAGCAATTTGTCCAATCATTTACGAGGGGTGTTCAAATGAAAAAGTACGAAACGACACTGTGGGTATAATCGAAGTCTTTCAAAAGTAATCACCAAAGATCTGGGCACAACTAATCCAATGTTTCACGGCCTCAGAATTCGCTGTACGCAGAATCCCTTTGGCTATGACAGCAGTCAGTCCTTCACTGTGTCCTTCAGTTCGTAGTCCGAGTTTAAGCGCTTTCCTTTGAGATGTTTTTTCTTTCTTTTTATAGTGGACAAAAGAGACGGAAGTCGCAGGCCGACATGTCCGGGCTGTAGGGCGGATGCTTAAGCTGCTCCCATTTCAACTTGTCCAGTACATTTTGTGTGACCTGGGAGACGTATGGATGAGCGTAATCGTGGAGCACAATCACTTACTCCGTGAGCAGTCCAGGCCGTATGCTCTTGATGGACTTGCGTAGACTACAGAGTATCGCACAATACACCTTACTGTTAATGGTTTTTCTGTGCTTGAGGAATTCGATTAGTATCGCACCTGGGACGTCGAAAATGATGGTGAGCATCAACTTTGAGTTTTTTTAGGGGGAGGTGACGACGCATGTTTCCATTGCATGCTGTCTCGCTTTGCCTCTGGCTCGAAGTTATGACCCCAACTCTCGTTACCGGCGACGATCGACTCGAGGAGTGCGGAGTCTTCGTCATACTGGAACAGGTGTTGCAGCCTTGTACGCGGTTCCTTTTGCGGTTCGTTCAGCATCTTCGGAAACCATTGCGCGCACACCTTCCGGTAACCCAACCTGTCATACACAATTGTCCACGCTATTCCAACGCTGGCCCACATGGAAAGAAAAATCTAAATCTCCCAATTGTTCTTTTTAAGAAGAATGCTCTCACTGTCTTGTTTTACAATAGCTTGCAATTCTATTAGATTTCAAAAATCAATATTTAGGTTTTAGCGCATAATACGAAATTAATAACATTAAATTAAAGTTGTACTTTAGCCTTTCTGCACCCCTCTTGCTGAATGAACTCTTCACGTCCATCACCATCATACCATTTTTTGCCACATAACAGAGAGTTATTAAGTCAAGGAACGCGACCAACAAAGATCAACAAATCCATCTACTGTGAAAACGATTGTGCTTATGCAATGTCAAGCGATCCACTTCTCACCATGGGCTATCATCCAGGTGAAGGTATTTATATCTGACGTTTCGAATACAGACATCGCGTTCATCTTCAGGGATTACAATCATATATTCGATCGTGCTCAATGTGGACTACCAATGTTTGCCCTCCACCCGCATATTGAAATTCCCCCCGAGAATAATTTTCTGAAGTCACCACTGTTTATAAATAGTTTTTCGTTACAAATCAGAGGATACACAATAATGTCAAACCAATAGTTTGTTTCAAAGTTTCAGCCGCTGGCTGGTGCCAAATGTCTAGGCTGAAGTGAAGAAACCCGATCAGTCTATTGTTGAGTTGTTGCTAATTTGAAATGGAATGCTAACTTGAAGGGATAGGTGAACACAGAGCGATAACGTTTTACAAACCCCTGCGCTGATAAGCTTTAACAGCATTGTGTTTCAGAGTGGCTGTGATGAGGATTTCAGTTAGCCCTTGCCTCTCTTAAATACGTTAGATAATCAGGGGTAAAAGTGGGTCTGAAAAGGTAGGGGGACGGTAGGTAGCGGCATGACGTTACGCCGTCCTCCTGCCTATCTTTGTCCATTGTATTTTTTTTAGAAACTGGGGGGACGCCGTACATATTCTTTGGAGGTGCGGGGACGGCGTCCCCCCGCGTTCCCACGCACTTTTACCCCTGTAGATAATTAAAAGAAACACTGACTGTCACTCGTTTACCTCACTTACCTCTTGGCTTTTACAGATGCTACCATAGTTTTATTATTATTACCCGATTCCCTCGTTATTCTTTAAGAGCCTGACTTACTAAAGATAATACAAAATTTACCATTTTTCTTTTGCTTGTTTATTCATAAGTGAAAGGAGATAATGAAATGCAACTTACCACAATCATAGATAATGTTATTCTACAACAGAAAATATGAAGTTGAAGTATTTTCAGTGTTGCCATCCATAGAAATTACAGTGTTGCCAGAATAACATTTCCCCCAAAATCTAAGTTAAGGCAGTGACTAGAGGAACGAACCCAACTGCATTTGATTACGTATCATGTTTCTTGGTATCCTATGAACTACTTTTTAAATAACATTATTATTTAAATTTAAGAACTATATATTAAAACTATTTTGTTTATTACAAACTAAATACAACTATTATTTAAAAAGTAGTTCACAGGAAACCAAAACAACATGATACGTAATCAAATGCAGTTGGGTTCGTTCTTCTAGTCGCTGCCTTAACATAGATTATTGGGGAAATGATATTCTGGCAACACTGTAATTTCTATGAATGGCAACACTGAAAACTCTTGAGGTTCATATTTTCTGTTGTAGAATAACATTATCTATGATTCTGGTAAATTGCATTTCATTATCTTCTTTTACTTGTGAAAAACAAGCAACAGAAAAATGGTAAATTTTGTATTATGTTTAGGAAGTTAGGCTCTTAAGTTCGCTAACCACTTGGGAAAAAACAATTTTGTAAATTCTGCATAATATTTATATGTGGCCCATACGATTCGTGCGGCCCTAGGCCAGGATCTAGGATGGCCTAGTGGTAAATCTCCCTGATTATGAAAGAATTTGTACATGAGAATGTGGGAAAAATGAAAGAACCTCGAGATAATTCCTGGATAATATGTTGTCCATCACGAACTCACAGGACCCGGGATTGGTCGAGGAACCTTTCATACCATAGCTGAGGGCTCTACCGTTGGATCACCGTGCCCCGTGCACTGATACTGAACTAATCGTTACAAGTTTGAATTGTTTAATTATCTTTAGGGAACATGCCAAATATTTTTCATGTTTGTTAAAAAATTGGAGTGAGAAAAGTATAAAGTCGATAATAAGCCGAAAGAGACAACCAACTAAGACTGAGGTTCTACAAGAATTCTAAAGTGCTAAAGCTTAAAAGGATTTACGCGACTGGAAAAAGCTAATGCTATTGTGGAAAGACAAAAGTTGGATCATTTAGAGAAGCCATTAACAAAATTGTTGATGGAAGCTGCTGGAAGAAAGGCAGTAGAGCTGGATCAATGTTGAGATTATTTTTTTTTCTCGCACTGTTTTAAAAGGAATTTGCATAAAGGATAGTTATTTTGCAGCGATAACTCGTTCATTTTTCTCACGCTCTGCTACCACTGATTCTGTCTTCCTCTTTTCGTTTTCTATTTTAATGCTCCAGAGATGTTTCTCCAGATATACATATATCTTTATTTTTTTTCCGTTTTCTTTGTACTTCAAGGACGATCGTAATTTCGGGTTGTTTGCATAACTCATGAATCGCGGATGAAACTCAATCCCATTCGCATAGTTTCCGCAGTCGTTATCACGTTCACATTATAAGTCATCCATTTTCACTGCGCTATAGACACAGACAAGTTACTTCCTTTTTCTTCTACGATTTTTCTTTTACCTTCTTCCCCTTCTTGTTCTCTTTCACTTTGAAATGCGCCAAAAATTCCTTTTGTACAAAGTATATTCCAAATGATTCAGTTCTGCCAGATCGTATCTGTATACTATCAGCTACAAAAGCCAAGAATTCATGAGGTGTTCGTTGGGATATGTTTTCAAGCGAAAGATTTTGTCTATTACGGAAAATCAGATCTGCCAACTTCGGAAGCTTTCTTTCTTTTATTTTTTAAAAATCTATGATGTGCATTTGTTAATTTTAATAAATTATATTTCAGTATAGAATTATATTTATCTACTTGTATGCAGTATATAATACACTAGCAGAATACTTGTTCTTCGTAAGGGGAGAATACGTTTCTTTTGGATATAAACTGCATCCGAAGTGTCACTGTTCGTTTCAGCGACCAAGAAAACCATAGATTCGACATTAATATCAGCCATTTTCAATCATTTATATATATATATATATATATATATTCTCAATTCCTTCTCCGAGGCTGAATTTGGATTTAACCGGCATCGGAAGTGTTACTGTTCATCTCAGCGATCCCGAGACCAATGGATTCGACACTTATATCGGTCATTTTCGATCATATATATATATATATATATATATATATATATATATATATATATATATATATATATATATATATATATATATATATATATATATATATATATATATATATATATATATATATATATATATATATGTCTTGCTCCCCTTCCTCCTCCCCTAAGTTGCACCTTCAAACGGAAATGATAAAAAACATTCCAGGTCTGAACTTTATCCATGTTGAAAATTTGATCGAGATCGGTAGGGTGGTTCAAGAGTTGTTACGTCATAACATAGTCACGTTCATTTTTAACTATATAGAAGATAGATAGATTAAATCCTTTTTTCACTCAATAATTCACTCATCAACAGAATTTGGAAACTCAAATGGCCAGGAACCTCAAATTTTGTATAACCCTTCAGCCTGCACCATAAGTTGTATGAAAGGTGGGGTTTTGCGAAATGCGAGTCTAAAGGAATGGAAGGGGGATTTAATGATTTTTTGTCACCATATCTCCAAAACTGTCAGGCGTATGAGCTTAAAAGTTTGCTCTAATGTCCTTCTTGGCTCATTTGTTAGACAGAGAATAAAACAGGGTTTTTGCGAAATTCGATACCTGCGGACGGAAGGGGGCTTGAATGTGTTTTTCCGTTTCCCACGTCGTCTCGGGAAGTTCAGTATACGGCAAACCAAACAGTATTAAAATTAGATCGTTGATATTTATTGATTTATTCCTAGCAAGATAAGGCAAAAAGTATAGACCAACCAGGGTGGAAAAATGCTTCCTTCCGGAGTTATAGGCTGTCGAAAACATGAAAAAAAATGAACTTTAAAGGTCCATAGCTCCAAAACTATGGGACCTACCGTAGTCGGATCAAGACTTTACTTAGGAACTAATATGTGCCCTATCCAAAAATCCTTGTTTCAGAATCCTAGGGTACTCACTCAATAATTTTTATAGAGGGAGTTTTACTACTGGCATGTAATTTGAAGTACTCACCAACTACCTCTATAAAAATTGTTGCGCAAGTACCTTAGGATTCTGAAACTTGGACCATTTCATTAATTTCTCATAATCACCGTCTCCTTTAGCCTAACCGGCATAACGTAGGACGTAAAACTGAAAGATTTCATTTCATTTTTTTCAACAAACTAGGGAAAATTGGATAAGAAAACAGAAAATTTTGTGTCAGTTGAGGGAAATTTGTACCTCTCAAACCGTTGAGATTAGGGCTTATGTTCATATGAACATTTTTGCTTAGTATCACCCATACTACCATCTCCCAAAATAATATCCCTTCCTCCTGGTACACCCTGTGTTTACATTGGATTTGTCTCAAATTGCTTAAACTTATGGAGATCTTTAGACCATAAATCCAGGAATTGTATTGATTTAATTATCCAGAAACATGATCATTATCTCTATCCAGTCTCCCCAGCATCATTACTGTGAATACTTTTCGTTTGGTCTCCGTCCGGTACAAGTGCTTCTTAATATTCCAGTTGGAATATGTAGGCGTCAATGCTTATGTGTATGTTGGGTACTGTGGACTGATTTGGGTACAAAATCTCGTGGCCGAAACTTGGCACCTAAAACCAGGCGACCCACAATCTTGCCTGACCGAAACCTCACGAATCAAAGTTTCGCGGGCTCGCCTGACCAAAACCTCGCGGTCCAAAATCTCTCCTAGGCAGCATTGTGCGGGATGAAATCTTACCATAGGGATTTCTTCAATACAGAATATTTCTTCAGTATGTACTGTGTATTAAGAATAGCATATACAGTGAAACCTCGATTAATGGACGCCACACGATAGTATACACTCCCGTAATAAGGACTTAGTTTTTGTTCTGTTGAAATAAACATATTATTACAAGACAGATCCATCTATTTCCTGGACACTGACCGTCTTTTAGTAACCTCTTAATAACGGACAGGAACTAGTTTTAATTGACACGTATTTAGCAAGAGAACATTTTGAAAATCTGAGTTTGTAGATATAAAATTAATTTCAAATAGTTCAGCCGTCTTTACGTGATGATAAGATAGAAAACGTTGATTTGAATGAGGAGAAGAAACTATATAAATTGCTTCCTTTAGTCTTAAAAGTGGGATTCTTGAAAACGCTGGAATGTGTTCATTTATTTCTAATGACTTTATGTGCAGCTGCATCTTAACTTAAGGGGTTAGTGAGATACTATCCAGGATCTTAGGCATAAATTTTGAACCTCGTTAGTAGACACAATTCACAATCACCAAAAAATTACAGTAAAACAGATACGATCAGCGGCGTCGTATGCGACTTCAGGGAAACTATTGCTCCCTCAGTTTTGGATATATATTACTACGCCAAATTCTACTTCTATCGGAGTCTTGTAATCCCTCCCCCCCCCCCGCAAAACGAGATCTGAAATGCTATTACTGGATTCGACGGATAAGATATCTTCTAACTTCGGTTTATTTTACGATTAAATATCCATTCATTTTGAACCCGTCAATTGTTTAAGCTTGTAATGTCTGAAATAATAATTTCTGATCCCACGTTACTTAACTATTTCTTCTTCTTCTTCTTCTTATTATTATTATCATTATGACCCCAGAACCTCTTATATATAACGTTATGATGAGGGTTTGTTCTGACGAGATTTCTTCCTATGAGTTTTGACCCAGGGAGTTTTGAACCGCGAGCTTCGACAGTAAGGCTTTGACGAGGCGACAGTTTGGACCGCGAGAGTTTGTTCTACTAGGTTTTGGTTATTCGAGACTTTGCGAGGCAAGATTTTCGCCACACGAGATTTTGACATGCAGGATATTGGGAGGCGATGTTCTGTTTGTGAGATTTTCTTTGTATATCCCCTGAACCAAGACATTTGTACGTACATGTATTTCTCTGGAAGCGTATCGAACGAAAGGAAGATGAATCACGAACACATTCGATAGTTCATTTTACATTCCTGCGCTCCCACTACAATGTTCATATAACGTAGATCCCATCCAGTCTTGATTATTAATTTCTGGGTGGCGGAGTTTTACCATACTTTGCCCGAGAACGTCCTGTTTGTTCTTCAGATAAACTTAATGACACATACATACGCACTGAAATTACTCTTGAGGGACCTACAATTTCATGCAAAATTATCTACTGGATAAATAAAGATAATGTCAACTAAAACTGGGAGTTCATAGTACAATAAAACCTATGAACTAACATGTTACATAGTTCTTAAAAAATGTGCAAATTTGTTAAGATATTTTGTGAACATCCTGTGTTTGCACACTTAATATGATGACAAATATTTCTAATCTTGAGAATTTTCTAATTTAGAAATAATAATTGGCTATTGGTTAGTTTTTCAACACTGAGACTAAAAGAGACGTGAATCTAAAGTTAAAAGTGAAATTCGAACCACTATATTCAGTGTCGCACTGGATAGGGTGGCGGGGCGGAGATGTCCGCCTGCGCCCAGCCTCTTATGGCGCCCCTTTGTCACACTAAAATAGGCTTAGTTGTATTGAAGTCATGATAATTTTAGTTAAAATTTCCATTATCGTCCTTTTAAAAAAATACCATAACAGAGTTTTTGCAGGTTTGTGTAGATTATTTAAAGGCTATAAGCTGTCAAGTCGCTATGCACACTTCGTTGCGGGTGCCAGCACTTCCCAGGTGATATGCAACAATTTAGTCTTATCTAGTATTATCACAAGTGGCCTTGTGACTCCTGATGGCTCATCTCTCGTTGCGTTATTTGACTGTGATAATATCGAGACTTAAGGGACTTCTTCGTGCTTGACTATTAATACAATGATGGATGAAAGTTTGAGCAGCAGCGTAATAGTCAAGAAAACAAAGAAATGTTCGGGAGCGCAGAATAGAACGAGAAAGCAAAAGGAAAACAGCCACATTTGCCTTTGGCACAAGGAAAATTCCGTTTTTTCAAGTTTAGAAGCACCAGTTAATTAAGAGAAGGAGTGTGAAGATTAAGCGCAATGTTCTGTGTCTGATTTCGCAGACACAGTGAACTTTAATTCAGCTATACTTCATCAATCGGAGACTCCAGTTTCTATTCTTGATTCAGCTACGAATCCTACCACTTTGCCAAAGAAATCGAACCCCCTCTTTCAGTGACAAAGATGTCTCGGTACCCGAAAATGGGAGCAGCCAGCAGATTTCTGCTGTTTCCGCAACAGAAGGCTCTGAAATAGGATCAGAGGATCAACTTGATTGTCCCTCTGTGAGTTCAACAGATGATGACGCTGAGAATGTTGTGCGCCACCTAGGACTATTTATTGCACCAGAAACGAAAGTATTGTCTCTAACCTGCGTTTCTTGAAAATCATCCTATACAGCCTGTCAGTGACAAGGATCAGTGGCGGATCTAGAAGTTAAGAACTGAGGGGGCAGCCAGAACTCAGACTGTGATAGATAGATCATGAGTTTACTATCTACTTTCAAACGCTACTATAAACTTTCAAAAATATATAAATAATAACCCAAATTACTTTTCTCACTCAAAAAACTAGGGGGGGGGGCTACTGACAAGGATACAAAGTTGCCATTTGATCATAAACGTCTACTATCGTCAATGGCGTATTTACGATTTTGCTTCGGGAGGGCTTTGCTAACTTTATTCCTGGAAATGTAAAAATTCTGCAGATTATTTAATTTACTTTAAAATAGTAAATGCAATTTCTGAAGGGGGCTTGAGCCGGGAAGCCCCGTTAAATGCGCTACTCAATATCGTGTTATTCCAAATGGAGATTTAGTTCAACGTAGTTTTTGTCCTATAGTACTGAATGCATATTGCAGTGTTTGTACAGTATTCTCCAATGGCATTAATAGTCCTGGGTCAAAAACAAAACATTCAACCGTCATGCAGAAATACGAAGTAAGCGTAAGTAATGAGAATTTCGTTTTTGCTCTCACATCCGATAACGCGGTAACGACATCGCTTCGCTTCTGAATTCCAACTTAGCAACTGTCCACAAGAAAGAAACACAAGAAAGCTGTTGAGTTGTTGAGCGAAAAATTGATATTGTTTTGTTCATCGGCCGTCAGGGTATTGCCTATCGTGGTAAAATGGAAAGTCTATGGAATGCCTACTGTCTCTCTGACAGAAGTGTAAACTATGAAAACTTCTTCGAGTTAGTACTGTTAATTGCTGAATATGATTCATTCTTAAAGAAACATGTTGAATTGTTTTTTAAAACATAGATAAAATGAAGAGAAAAGACAAAGAGCACTTTTTAGGACACGGTTCCTTAATTACATTTGTTCCAAAGTCTTTTGTTAATTATAGGTAGTAGTTTTACTAGGAAAACATTTTCAGAAAACTATTGTTACTAGGTAAGTTCTTCCTGCTGAAATTAATAGTTTTCAAGCAGATTCTACTCAAGATAAGTCAATTCTAGATCAACTGTGCATCGTTTTGTGGTAAAACTTTTCTTTGTGAAAGCTTAGTTAAGCTAATTAGTCTTCACAAGACCAGAGGAAAAGAAGTGCTGGAAGTTATAAAACCAGAGCTCTGCAATATTGGACTATCTATTGACAAGCCTGTTGAATGTTTATTTGACGGTGCAGCTAATATGAAGGGCAAATATACGGGCAAATATAATGAAACCCTACTAAAACAAAAATTCTTGAGTGGTGTATACTTATTGTATGGCACATGTTCTTAATCTTGTTGTCAGTGATGCAACACAGTGCCGCGAAGAGGCAAAAAAACTTATTTGGATTATTTCAATGTAACTTTCATTCGAGATTCGCATTTGCGAATGCCGGTTTGGATGGAAACAAATGAAAGGGAATATAGGGGTCACGAAAAGAGTTAAAAGGGTTCAAAAGCTTGAAGTAATACGATGGTGAGCGAAACGAAGATCTAAGTTTCTTTCAGCCGTGTTCTGTAAGAACGAAGATTCTGTTTATGATATCAACTAGTACGGTTTAATAATCAGTGTACTGTAGAAAATAAGTACAACCAGAACTTTGATGGAAATATAGCCAGAGCAACAAGTTTACGAGACAAATGGTTGAAATTCGAAATTCTAATAACAGAAACTCTTTACACAGAGCTATTTGAGCTTTCAACGCTAACTTCAAATTATCTACTGTCCCCAAAGATGGACTACTTAATGGCATGAGAAATGATCCCAACACTAGCAACAAGTTTAAAGTTACTCAAAGAGAAATTTTCTCACCTGTAAAGAAACTTTAAAATGTTTTCAGAAAATCTTGCCATAGAAAGGGATGAAAACGAACTTCATCTCGGGGTGGATGCTCAGATGCAAAGAAAAGAATTCGGCGTAAAAAAGCGGTTTTTGATGAAAACTGTTCTGATGAAGACTCGTTTTTGCAAAAAGAAGGCCAGTGGAAGAAGTTCCAGGTATAAACCTTCTACAGAATTTATGACACCGCTTTTACAGGTATTGAGTAGAGGTTTATTCAAAGTGAACATTTAATGAAAGATTGTGCCTGTTTGGACCCAAAGAGATTTGAAGAAATAAAGAAAAGTGGATTATCAGATGGAGCCCTGAAAACATGAGCAGAAAACACAGAAGTGTGTAAAGAAACCCTGTCACGCGAACTCAAACAATTTGCGACTCATAAAAATTACTTCAAGAATCTGCAGGTCACTTTTGGGGCAAAATCTACTAGAAAATTTAATTCTCCTTAATATTGAATATGTCCAGAACTTTCCTGTAGATTGCGGTGTTATTGGAAGCGAAATAGCAGAAATCTCAAGAAATCTTAAAGGATTACTCATAATGTGAAATTAATATAGTCATACAATTGTATTTAATGGTATTTTTTTTCAGTCTGTTTGTGCTGGAATAGGTAGGCTATTGCTAATTTATCTATCATACATTCACATTTTTTGTTGGCTGTAATTATAATATTATTGTGCTATGCAACATTTACGATATTTTGTTCTAGTTCTTTAGTGTATAAATGTGTATGCTTAATGCTGTGAACAAATTAAAAATGTCATTTTAATAGCCAAAATAAAATTTAATAAATTTATATAAATTTGTCCATGAGGCGCCCTTCTAATTTTCCGTCTCCGCCTAGGTCGGACAGCTCCAGTCCGACACTAACTATATTGCGTTCAATGTTCTCCCACCGGAAATCAAACTTAGAATCACATATATCAAAGATGAGTACACTAACCACTAGACCTGCCACAAAGAATTTTAAAGGACAATGATACTAATATGTACAGCATATAAAATTAGAGATAACTTTCTGACTTTGCTTTGAACTAACTAAGAAAAGTAGCATTTCATTTCATCTGTAATAGGAACCGTTTGGTATGTCATGGAAAATTACTATAACATGCCGTCTGACACATTTCAATTCATCTGTGAGTTCCTTATAAAAGGAACGTGCCATTCATACTAGAAACAATCAACACTTTGTTAGGTCGCTATATAACCTCAGTCCCTTCACTGGTGGTCAAATGTTCTCTATGAAACGTTTACAATAGTCTCTCCGAGTAGAGTAAACACATTATTATGATCGTGGTGGCGGTGGGGATTTTGGGAGGGTAGAAATGAAGCTTGGGCTATTGAGCTGGCAGCGTACAGGACTTGCCTGTTGCAGGGTCAGCTATATTTAGAGTTTCACATGAGGTCAAACGAGGAACCACGTGCGTTTGCTGGTTTTCTCCCCCTTGATTCATACGCAAGCGCTTTAACCCCTCCACACGGATAATTTCGTGAAAGAGTCTCTGGCTTAATACAATCTACCTACTATATATTAATATGCTATATTTACATGGATGGTCTATAGGCCTATATATATATATATATATATATATATATATATATATATATATATATATATATATATATATATATATATATATATATATTGATTTTTGCCCAATATTGAAATGTTGTTTATGCTTTTGTATTTTAATAGTGTTTACTTACCTCAGAGTCAGCAATGAATTAGTTAGTACTAAAACATGGAATAAACGTGAAAAGATATACAGATGGTTATCAAAATAATACGAACATCTAAAACGTACAATTTACACATTGTCGAGGCGTTGGATCACCTTCCGTCCTCAGAACAGCTTTGATGTGACGTGGAATGAAGTTATAGAGACCGTGAATGATAGCAAGTGGGATATTACACCATTTCCATCACTCAATTTGGTAAGAAAGAATGGAAGCATCAGTGCTATGTTTCAATAGCCAGAAAAGTGTATATATTTCAGTTAGCGAGAAATTTTGCATCTAATTGGAAAATTGCGTGGCTTCAGACAGGGAATTTGCAATTAGGAAACCGAGAACACCGTGTTATATTTTTGCTATATCATTTACGAATAGTGATCTTTCCGTAACGACTGTGATTTGGTTTAATTCCAGCAGTATAGCAAGCCTTCTTACTGGTATGGTTTGAATAAATGGTAAGAGGTCATTCACATATTACGTAGCGCGGAAAGGGGAGGGAGGGGTTCGGCTTTGCATTAAGAAGTGTGATAAGAGGAGAGAAAGGGGTTTAAGCTTTCGTTACGTAACGCATGTTGTTTTGTTGTAAATTTTATTTTTATTTTCAGATTTATATACAAGCAGGACCGGATCCAGGATTTTCTGAGGAGGGTGCACCAATATCTATCTGTACATTTGAATCAAATTTATTTTTTTTAATGCCTTTAAGCATCTGTGATGTGTATGAGGAACTGACTTAAACTATTGTGTTTAGCAAAACCGCTTTCTTTTAAGCCCGAAACGGAAACATGACATGAAATTTTAGGAAAGTATTGCTATTTCCACTACCAGTTTCTCACTGTAGATAGTGTATATTCAGAACGGAGGGGGGGGGGGAGGTGCACGTGCTCCGGTGCAACCAGCGTAAATACGGCCCTGTATACAAGTACTTAAATAAATAATTTTATTCAGTTTGTTTTGGGAAATTGCGAACATATGAACTATATAAAATGAATCATGCAGAAGGAATTCGAAGACGCAAGTACACTGCAGCATGATTAGTGACGAACTCTGTGTGTATTACAATACAATAAATCTCCGTTTTGTGGGTATCACCATATTGCATTATGACAAACGAAGCTTTTCTGGAGTTAGTTATTAGCGATCATAACCACCGCTTAAAAATGCCCTCGCGTTCCCACTCCTATCACTACTTCTGAGAATATTATTTAAAAATTTTGATTGTTGCTACAAGTATGTATGTAACTGTAACTGTAAGAGTGCATATGTAACTATTAGGGGTAAGTGTGTAAGTGCCAGAAATATATATATTGCTGTTAGAAGTATGTATGTAACTTTTAGAAGTATGTATGTAACAGTGTATGTATGTAACAGTTAGGGCAGTGGCGTATTTAGGATTTTATTTCGGGGGGCTATGCGCAACACGTGAATAAGCACTTATATTTTTCCTTAAAAATGGTAAGAAGGCTTATTGTTGCACGTTGAATTTCGGGGGGGAGGTTTGAGCCCGGTAGTCACCCCCCTAAATACGCCACTGAGTTAGGGGTATATAAATAACTGTTATGGGTATGTGTTGCCATTAGAAGAAAGCAAAAAAGAACAGACAGAGTCTAATAGTTAATAGTACATAAATATCTTAAATACTTTTGCAGATAGAGTATATAAATAAATGAACAACATGTTCCAGCATACTACATTTTATTAATTCTTATTAGCAACGAACATCATTCGTTTTAACAACTTAAAAACTAGTCGTTTCGAAAACTGCGAATATGAATTTACCTGTAAGGATGTAATTTTGTTCAGCGCGATGTCATCTATCAAATGATAAATGCCTCATTTTTTTTACAATATTATATGGCCGTAAAGTTGCATAAAATTTAAAGATTAAGATTTACTCAAACTTTGATCTGTATCTCATTACCAATACTGTGCACTGGCGAATGTCCTAATGAAAAGTTTGATGTGTATACACTTTTGTATCAGTTTCATTTTAACATGTGGTATGGTTATCGTTAACTGCACCAATTTTTAGGTTTACTCCCTCGGTTTGCGATTTTCTCGATAATTATGCTTGAGCATTTACATTAACCCATATTACTTTCTTTAGGGTTTGATTAAATTTACTTATTGTTCTTTGGACATTTCCCCCCGTTATATGCTAATACGAGAGTGATTCAGAAAGTAATGTCTCCAAGCCCACTACTTGGCCAATAGTACTACAAACATTCTGAACTACTTATTATTAATGCACTGATGTTTAAGCTATAGAATATCACTTGTTTCACCTTCCTATCTCTTCTCGTTCCAGAGTAATGGAGCAATCTATGGTAACCAGTGGTGATGTCCGGTAGAAACAGCGGGCTGTCATTGGATTTCTGATTGCAGAAGGTTGTGCACTCAGGAACATTCATCGCCGGCGACAAGTCGTGGGTACATTATTACGACCCGGAAACGAATCGTCAGTCGACGGAGTACCGCCCCATGCCCTCTAAAGTTGTCCCATGTGCCGGCAACGTAATGTTGACATTCCTACATATATAGTCCGGATCTTGCGCCCTGCGACTTTTGGCTCTTCACCAAACTTAAGGATCACCTTTAAGGGCCAACGTTAGAGTTGTGACGCGGAGGTGGAAGCAGCAGTTCGGCAATTGTGTCGCCAGCAGCCACCACAATTCTTCGCTGACGGAGCGATAAACCTTGTTTTTTTTCCAGGCCTTTACAACACTAGTCCTGATCTTGCGCCCTGCGACTTTTTGGCTCTTTCCTAAACTTAAGGATCACCCTAATGGCAAACGATACAGTTCTAACGCGGAGGTGGAAGCAACAGTTCGACAATAGTGTCACCAGCAGCCACCACAATTCTTCGCCGACGGAGCGATAAACCTTGTTTTTTTTCCAGGCCTTTACAACACTAGTCCTGATCTTGCGCCCTGCGACTTTTTGGCTCTTTCCTAAACTTAAGGATCACCCTAATGGCAAACGATACAGTTCTAACGCGGAGGTGGAAGCAACAGTTCGACAATAGTGTCACCAGCAGCCACCACAATTCTTCGCCGACGGAGCGAAAAACCTTGTTTTTTTTCCAGGCCTTTACAACCATAGTCCTGATCTTGCGCCCTGCGACTTTTTGGCTCTTTCCTAAACTTAAGGATCACCCTAATGGCAAACGATACAGTTCTAACGCGGAGGTGGAAGCAACAGTTCGACAATAGTGTCACCAGCAGCCACCACAATTCTTCGCCGACGGAGCGATAAACCTTGTTTTTTTTTCCAGGCCTTTACAACACTAGTCCTGATCTTGCGCCCTGCGACTTTTTGGCTCTTTCCTAAACTTAAGGATCACCCTAATGGCAAACGATACAGTTCTAACGCGGAGGTGGAAGCAACAGTTCGACAATAGTGTCACCAGCAGCCACCACAATTCTTCGCCGACGGAGCGAAAAACCTTGTTTTTTTTCCAGGCCTTTACAACACTAGTCCTGATCTTGCGCCCTGCGACTTTTTGGCTCTTTCCTAAACTTAAGGATCACCCTAATGGCAAACGATACAGTTCTAACGCGGAGGTGGAAGCAACAGTTCGACAATAGTGTCACCAGCAGCCACCACAATTCTTCGCCGACGGAGCGATAAACCTTGTTTTTTTTCCAGGCCTTTACAACACTAGTCCTGATCTTGCGCCCTGCGACTTTTTGGCTCTTTCCTAAACTTAAGGATCACCCTAATGGCAAACGATACAGTTCTAACGCGGAGGTGGAAGCAACAGTTCGACAATAGTGTCACCAGCAGCCACCACAATTCTTCGCCGACGGAGCGATAAACCTTGTTTTTTTTCCAGGCCTTTACAACACTAGTCCTGATCTTGCGCCCTGCGACTTTTTGGCTCTTTCCTAAACTTAAGGATCACCCTAATGGCAAACGATACAGTTCTAACGCGGAGGTGGAAGCAACAGTTCGACAATAGTGTCACCAGCAGCCACCACAATTCTTCGCCGACGGAGCGATAAACCTTGTTTTTTTTCCAGGCCTTTACAACACTAGTCCTGATCTTGCGCCCTGCGACTTTTTGGCTCTTTCCTAAACTTAAGGATCACCCTAATGGCAAACGATACAGTTCTAACGCGGAGGTGGAAGCAACAGTTCGACAATAGTGTCACCAGCAGCCACCACAATTCTTCGCCGACGGAGCGAAAAACCTTGTTTTTTTTCCAGGCCTTTACAACACTAGTCCTGATCTTGCGCCCTGCGACTTTTTGGCTCTTTCCTAAACTTAAGGATCACCCTAATGGCAAACGATACAGTTCTAACGCGGAGGTGGAAGCAACAGTTCGACAATAGTGTCACCAGCAGCCACCACAATTCTTCGCCGACGGAGCGATAAACCTTGTTTTTTTTCCAGGCCTTTACAACACTAGTCCTGATCTTGCGCCCTGCGACTTTTTGGCTCTTTCCTAAACTTAAGGATCACCCTAATGGCAAACGATACAGTTCTAACGCGGAGGTGGAAGCAACAGTTCGACAATAGTGTCACCAGCAGCCACCACAATTCTTCGCCGACGGAGCGAAAAACCTTGTTTTTTTTCCAGGCCTTTACAACACTAGTCCTGATCTTGCGCCCTGCGACTTTTTGGCTCTTTCCTAAACTTAAGGATCACCCTAATGGCAAACGATACAGTTCTAACGCGGAGGTGGAAGCAACAGTTCGACAATAGTGTCACCAGCAGCCACCACAATTCTTCGCCGACGGAGCGATAAACCTTGTTTTTTTTTCCAGGCCTTTACAACACTAGTCCTGATCTTGCGCCCTGCGACTTTTTGGCTCTTTCCTAAACTTAAGGATCACCCTAATGGCAAACGATACAGTTCTAACGCGGAGGTGGAAGCAACAGTTCGACAATAGTGTCACCAGCAGCCACCACAATTCTTCGCCGACGGAGCGAAAAACCTTGTTTTTTTTCCAGGCCTTTACAACACTAGTCCTGATCTTGCGCCCTGCGACTTTTTGGCTCTTTCCTAAACTTAAGGATCACCCTAATGGCAAACGATACAGTTCTAACGCGGAGGTGGAAGCAACAGTTCGACAATAGTGTCACCAGCAGCCACCACAATTCTTCGCCGACGGAGCGATAAACCTTGTTTTTTTTCCAGGCCTTTACAACACTAGTCCTGATCTTGCGCCCTGCGACTTTTTGGCTCTTTCCTAAACTTAAGGATCACCCTAATGGCAAACGATACAGTTCTAACGCGGAGGTGGAAGCAACAGTTCGACAATAGTGTCACCAGCAGCCACCACAATTCTTCGCCGACGGAGCGAAAAACCTTGTTTTTTTTCCAGGCCTTTACAACACTAGTCCTGATCTTGCGCCCTGCGACTTTTTGGCTCTTTCCTAAACTTAAGGATCACCCTAATGGAAAACGATACAGTTCTAACGCGGAGGTGGAAGCAACAGTTCGACAATAGTGTCACCAGCAGCCACCACAATTCTTCGCCGACGGAGCGAAAAACCTTGTTTTTTTTCCAGGCCTTTACAACACTAGTCCTGATCTTGCGCCCTGCGACCTTTTGGCTCTTTCCTAAACTTAAGGATCACCCTAATGGCAAACGATACAGTTCTAACGCGGAGGTGGAAGCAACAGTTCGACAATAGTGTCACCAGCAGCCACCACAATTCTTCGCCGACGGAGCGAAAAACCTTGTTTTTTTTCCAGGCCTTTACAACACTAGTCCTGATCTTGCGCCCTGCGACTTTTTGGCTCTTTCCTAAACTTAAGGATCACCCTAATGGCAAACGATACAGTTCTAACGCGGAGGTGGAAGCAACAGTTCGACAATAGTGTCACCAGCAGCCACCACAATTCTTCGCCGACGGAGCGATAAACCTTGTTTTTTTTCCAGGCCTTTACAACACTAGTCCTGATCTTGCGCCCTGCGACTTTTTGGCTCTTTCCTAAACTTAAGGATCACCCTAATGGCAAACGATACAGTTCTAACGCGGAGATGGAAGCAACAGTTCGACAATAGTGTCACCAGCAGCCACCACAATTCTTCGCCGACGGAGCGATAAACCTTGTTTTTTTCCAGGCCTTTACAACACTAGTCCTGATCTTGCGCCCTGCGACTTTTTGGCTCTTTCCTAAACTTAAGGATCACCCTAATGGCAAACGATACAGTTCTAACGCGGAGGTGGAAGCAACAGTTCGACAATAATGTCACCAGCAGCCACCACAATTCTTCGCCGACGGAGCGAAAAACCTTGTTTTTTTTTTCAGGCCTTTACAACACTAGTCCTGATCTTGCGCCCTGCGACTTTTTGGCTCTTCCCCAAACTTAAGGATCACCCTAATGGCAAACGATACAGTTCTAACGCGGAGGTGGAAGCAACAGTTCGACAATAGTGTCACCAGCAGCCACCACAATTCTTCGCCGACGGAGCGATAAACCTTGTTTTTTTTCCAGGCCTTTACAACACTAGTCCTGATCTTGCGCCCTGCGACTTTTTGGCTCTTCCCCAAACTTAAGGATCACCCTAATGGCAAACGATACAGTTCTAACGCGGAGGTGGAAGCAACAGTTCGACAATAGTGTCACCAGCAGCCACCACAATTCTTCGCCGACGGAGCGATAAACCTTGTTTTTTTTCCAGGCCTTTACAACACTAGTCCTGATCTTGCGCCCTGCGACTTTTTGGCTCTTTCCTAAACTTAAGGATCACCCTAATGGCAAACGATACAGTTCTAACGCGGAGGTGGAAGCAACAGTTCGACAATAGTGTCACCAGCAGCCACCACAATTCTTCGCCGACGGAGCGATAAACCTTGTTTTTTTCCAGGCCTTTACAACACTAGTCCTGATCTTGCGCCCTGCGACTTTTTGGCTCTTTCCTAAACTTAAGGATCACCCTAATGGCAAACGATACAGTTCTAACGCGGAGGTGGAAGCAACAGTTCGACAATAGTGTCACCAGCAGCCACCACAATTCTTCGCCGACGGAGCGAAAAACCTTGTTTTTTTTCCAGGCCTTTACAACACTAGTCCTGATCTTGCGCCCTGCGACTTTTTGGCTCTTCCCCAAACTTAAGGATCACCCTAATGGCAAACGATACAGTTCTAACGCGGAGGTGGAAGCAACAGTTCGACAATAGTGTCACCAGCAGCCACCACAATTTGTCGCCGACGGAGCGATAAACCTTGTTTTTTTTCCAGGCCTTTACAACACTCGTCCTGATCTTGCGCCCTGCGACTTTTTGGCTCTTCCCCAAACTTAAGGATCACCCTAATGGCAAACGATACAGTTCTAACGCGGAGGTGGAAGCAACAGTTCGACAATAGTGTCACCAGCAGCCACCACAATTCTTCGCCGACGGAGCGAAAAACCTTGTTTTTTTTCCAGGCCTTTACAACACTAGTCCTGATCTTGCGCCCTGCGACTTTTTGGCTCTTCCCCAAACTTAAGGATCACCCTAATGGCAAACGATACAGTTCTAACGCGGAGGTGGAAGCAACAGTTCGACAATAGTGTCACCAGCAGCCACCACAATTCTTCGCCGACGGAGCGATAAACCTTGTTTTTTTTCCAGGCCTTTACAACACTAGTCCTGATCTTGCGCCCTGCGACTTTTTGGCTCTTCCCCAAACTTAAGGATCACCCTAATGGCAAACGATACAGTTCTAACGCGGAGGTGGAAGCAACAGTTCGACAATAGTGTCACCAGCAGCCACCACAATTCTTCGCCGACGGAGCGATAAACCTTGTTTTTTTTCCAGGCCTTTACAACACTAGTCCTGTTCTTGCGCCCTGCGACTTTTTGGCTCTTCCCCAAACTTAAGGATCACCCTAATGGCAAACGATACAGTTCTAACGCGGAGGTGGAAGCAACAGTTCGACAATAGTGTCACCAGCAGCCACCACAATTCTTCGCCGACGGAGCGATAAACCTTGTTTTTTTTCCAGGCCTTTACAACACTAGTCCTGATCTTGCGCCCTGCGACTTTTTGGCTCTTCCCCAAACTTAAGGATAACCCTAATGGCAAACGATACAGTTCTAACGCGGAGGTGGAAGCAACAGTTCGACAATAGTGTCACCAGCAGCCACCACAATTCTTCACCGACGGAGCGATAAACCTTGTTTTTTTTCCAGGCCTTTACAACACTAGTCCTGATCTTGCGCCCTGCGACTTTTTGGCTCTTCCCCAAACTTAAGGATCACCCTAATGGCAAACGATACAGTTCTAACGCGGAGGTGGAAGCAACAGTTCGACAATAGTGTCACCAGCAGCCACCACAATTCTTCGCCGACGGAGCGATAAACCTTGTTTTTTTTCCAGGCCTTTACAACACTAGTCCTGTTCTTGCGCCCTGCGACTTTTTGGCTCTTCCCCAAACTTAAGGATCACCCTAATGGCAAACGATACAGTTCTAACGCGGAGGTGGAAGCAACAGTTCGACAATAGTGTCACCAGCAGCCACCACAATTCTTCGCCGACGGAGCGATAAACCTTGTTTTTTTTCCAGGCCTTTACAACACTAGTCCTGATCTTGCGCCCTGCGACTTTTTGGCTCTTCCCCAAACTTAAGGATCACCCTAATGGCAAACGATACAGTTCTAACGCGGAGGTGGAAGCAACAGTTCGACAATAGTGTCACCAGCAGCCACCACAATTCTTCGCCGACGGAGCGATAAACCTTGTTTTTTTTCCAGGCCTTTACAACACTAGTCCTGATCTTGCGCCCTGCGACTTTTTGGCTCTTCCCCAAACTTAAGGATCACCCTAATGGCAAACGATACAGTTCTAACGCGGAGGTGGAAGCTGCAGTTCGGCAATTGTGTCGCCAGCAGCCACCACAATTCTTCGCCGACGACATAAAAAAAAAAGATTGTTTCGTGTTAGCGCAAGTGTGTTGTCCGTAATGGGGACTATATTGAAAAAATGATGCCACCATCTGTGACTGACATTGTAACCTTTCCACTGATACCTGTATCTGTGCTATCTGTCAAACAGAAATAAAGGTATCACCTTGGAGGCATTATTTTCTGAATCACCCTCGTATTATTGTGCTATTTATTTTTGTGGGTAAGAACACACACATTTCGTTAGAAACCAATATGTAATTTTCCACATTAAATTCTATGCCAAACCTTCAATCAAGACTGCTGATCCGTTTGGTATTCAAATATCATATTGATCTACCTTCCCATCTTTGCTGACACAAGATCACAGTGATCATGCTATCGTTTCGCGTCGATTGATTCCAGTCTGTAGGTAGCACAGATCCGTCTCCTGGAAGTTGAAGATTAGGAGAACGATTGATGGGTGGACGTGCTTGGAACGTTTGTCACGTAGAAGGCAGATGAATCGATTGGGAGTCACGTTCAATGCTTTCCTTTCCGACTTAGAGAAAGGCTTGTTAGCTCTCTTGCATCGGCACTAATAGACAATCAAAGAACATGTCTTTAAACTAAAATTTAAGCAACACAATACAATACTTTAAGAAGAAAAAAACGGAAAGATTATACGGCATTATTACCTCAAATTGATGATTGAACTTTTGTTCATTAATATAATTCCTTATTGGAATAAAACTAATGATACTACATGTTGTAGAAGCCAGCAAGAGATACTTTCTTTAATTCGAGATTTTCATCTTGTCCTTTACCAAATTACCATGGAAGAATCATTATACTACTACTACTACTACTACGACTACTTTTAATACTACTACTACTACTATTATTATTATTATTATTACTACTACTATTACTAATATTACTATTACTACCAATAATAATAATAATAATAATAATAATAATAATAATAATAATAATAATTATTATTATTATTATTATTATTATTATTATTTGCGAAAATTTGTTTTAGTTGGAAAGAATAAAATCAGTTTTATATTCTCAAGTGATTCTCCACTCAAGCATTTATGTGAGCGTATATCGCAAGATATATTACATGTGCAATAATGTTCATCTTCAGTACATTTCATCTCTACCTGTTCAAACACCGTACTTCACATAGTGATCTTGTGTAAAATACCAATTTGTAAATTTTACAACAAATGGTATAATTTTATTTTCTCACGAAAAAAGCACAAGGAAAACGCATTTCCATATAAAGTACAGATTTCATATTGTACAGTGTAGTTTTCCCCCTCACATTTTCATATGTAACTTGAAGAAGATATCATAACCTTAATTATTATATGAGAAAAAATGTACATAGAAATAAATGGAAAGCTTCTGACAATAGCGTTAATTTCCTTTGATTTTACAATTTACTTCTTTCAGAAAGTGTGAAATGACCGTATAGTGTCAAAGTTTCACAACTATGTACCCTTCCGTCCACACCATTGATTGGACTGAGTTCTTGACATGTTGTATATAGACTGGAACCAAGAAATCAACGTTGATAAGGACGTAGGTTTACATATTCGGAGTGTATCATTCTTGAACTTTTCATTTAAATAAACTATCTTCATTATTTAACTTTGTTTTTGCTCTTAACTATCGGTTCATACCTTAGGTTTTCATTCTTTTCTAACATTCAGCAGATCCATACAGTTTTGTTGAAAGTGACAAGTGACACTTTGATAACTTCCTTCCTTCGTACATTGCCTACATGTTATGCAACCCAATTTACGATGAAGAATGAAAAGTTGCATATACATCCAGTTTTAAGTGAAGTTGATAAATCATCTTTGTTTTTCTTTTTATTAAAACACATTAAAAGCTCCTAATATTTCTAAAAAAAAAAAAAAGTTGATCAATATTGCAAATCGCAAAACCTAGATGCACTGGAAGAATGGGCAAAAATTTCTCTGTAGATTCTTCTTTTTCTTTACAAATGAACATATTATAATCAGGATCGCGTCACAACACAGAACAAATTAAGCAATGCAGACAAACTGAATAAATAACAAGGTTAAAAATAGAAGCGAAATATGACGACATTTTGAGAGTTCAGTAGAAGGGTGGCTAAATAATACATCTTATAATGAGAAATGTCCTTCATTGCTCATTGATAACAGAAAATTACACACCTGCATTTAAAAAGAGCTATTGGAATTGGAATGTTATTTTTATATTTTTACAGTGTATAAAGTAAAACTTGTTTAAATAATAATAATAATAATAATAATAATAATAATAATAATAATAATAATAATAATAATAATAATAATAATAATAAGCGTGATTTTTGCCACTTGAAAAGTTCAATGTTTTTCCTTTCAAAATAAAAAAATTAGACTTAATTCTCAGTGGCTAACATCTTGAGCTTAGAATATATTTCAACCTTCATACAACTATCATTTGTTATGCTAACTTCTAAGCATAATAAAAGTTACAAAATCAAATTACTGTGTATCATTTCGTGACTCCCTTTCCAAAATACACAGTTCCCTGTGGCAATCACTCAACAAATCTGCTAACCGCAATAGTTAGAATTTCTTAATTCGAGAACCGGAATAAACAGCGACTTCAAGTTTTTTTTTTAAAGTTGAACCTTTCTTCATATTTTGTAGACTGTATATATATGTATCTTAATAGGCAGAAAGTTAATTGCATTTGCATAGTCTAATTTCCATGTCATGATAATATGTTGCATAGTAAATAACTGTGATTTACAATATTCCTTTTATTGGCGAAGTTATCTTATCCTGTATATAATCTTTATAAGATATTGAGGGAGGTCAGATGACATGGAAAGCAAAACGTAGAGTTTTTACAGTTCACTTTAGTACATGGAAAGAAAATTAACATTCGTTTTTACAGTTGAAAAGTTATTTACAACACCTGGACATTATTCTTGAAAGCTCTGAAAGGAGTTGTCCAAAATTATCAAATATTGACTTATTCCCGTGTGAACTGAGCGCATCATTTCAACATATAACATACAGAAAATTAAAACATTCACATGCTATTTTAGATTAATAATCGGACTGTAAAGCAGGGCCGCGGTGGCTCAGTGGTAAAGCGTTCACCTCTGGTGCTTGGGGTCCCGGGTTCGATCCCAGCCTAGTGATGGGTAAATTCCCGGGAAGATATTTTTCGGGAATATTTCCTGGGAATATTCCCGGGAAGATTCCCAAAATGGGAATTTATCAGGGAATTTATGTTCAATCAGAAAGAAAATTGCATTCTATTACTATATTATGATTTCAAAGTTGAATTAATTTTTATATCACAGCATATGATTACTGTTGTCCACAGAGGATTCTTTAGAATGTATATACTGAACGGTACTATGTTACTTTATTAACACTTTATTATATTTAGAGAGTACGCATAAATGTATATTTATTTACAGTATGTTCTATCAATTAAATATGTATGAAAAAATTATATGGTAAATTATATAGTAACAGTTTAAATTTATATGTAAGTGCATTTGCTCAACTTGACTCTATAATGATATTATAAACACATTAAATTTATAAATGTTATAAACCAATTATATTGGGTAAATGCTAGAAGATAGGCCTACATGTCTCACCAATTTATCAACATTTGCGCCAACATATTTATGTTCACAAAATTTGCAAGATACTTACTTATCTTTATATTTTAGCACGTAACATTGCCATACACGACCTTTCATTCTACATATTTCTCGGAATTCTATACGTTAATTCACATGTAAAAAAACGTCCGAGTACTTCTTCAGAAATTCGAATCAGAGAGAGGAGACAGACCGAAGTCTATTACTAATGGTGGTTCAGGGTTTATTAATAGTACTTCATCTCTATTTCTACATAATTCTAAGTTACTTTATAAAATGGTTCCTTTTCGTCATTTGTAAATTAGTACTTTGCTAATTTTGGCTGTTCTTTAGCTTTGGCGGCCAGCTTTTGCACCTACTTTTTTGCGATATTCTATTCCGATGCTGTTGTTTTATGGTTTCATACGTTAAATTACGTTACCAACATTAAATTCAACAGCGTTGCAGAGCGAGCGTTAGCGAATGAAGGCGGGTTAGAGCCCCGCATGGCACGTTGTTTTCTATCTTCATTACCAACAATTAACTTTCTTTTCTCACATAAATCACTTCCACTTACCTTTCCGTTTTGTATAAATCCCCTACTGCATTAAAATAAATGTGCTCGATACTTTCTTGACTACTTGAACATCACTATCAACTCATTTCTTCCGTAAATCATCCTACTTTTTGCTAGTTTTGGCCCCCCCAATTCTAAACAATTACCTTACTTTTTAGTTCAAATTTAAATGTAACTTAAAAAATCATATTATTAGTTATATAAAGTACCGTCAAATAACTTTAAATTTTTTAACCTCAAAATTCTTTAAAACCTAGAAGTAAACCATAATATATTAAAATAAAGTAACTAGTCATATGGTTCTTATAATTTGGAAGATAAAGTAAAGAAATGGAAATAAATTCCTTCCCGTGAATTTATAGGCCAGGGAAAAAACCGGGATTATTCCCATTTTTAAATTCCTTCCCACCGGGAATATTCCCACTGCCCATCACTGTCCCAGCCCCCGCCAAGTGAACTTTGTGGTGGACAAACACCGTGTGCGTGGGTTTCTCGGGGCTCTCCCGTTTCCTCCCACTTTCTTCATTCCACCATTTCATTCATTACTCATCTTCACCGTCTCCTTTAGCCTAACCGGCATAACCGTGGGACGTAAAACTCAAAGATTTCATTTCATTTTTTTTCGGAGTGTAAATGTGCAGAAATGTTGTCGAAAAGAAAGTTCGAACTTCTATCAAGCTCACAACTTAATTTTTTACGACAGTAATTCTGCGAATATTATGTTAGACAAATTAAAGAAAAAAATTAAAAGGGGCACACCTCCTTTATGAAGAATACAGTTACGTAGATGGTAGCAATTTTGTATCTTGCCGATATACAGAATTAAGAACGAAAGTAAAGCACATGGTAAATGCCGTAGCTGTGCCAGTTACGCCGGTGTTAGCTGAAGGCACCCAAACATTGTATTTGTCAGCCACTCCTGTACACACAATGTGCTCCATAAGTAATGAGATACATAATCATTAATTCCAGTGGCACTTTTATATTAATCGCGATTAACTAAGCAAGCCAGTGTATTTTTTTAAAACAAAGAATTCAATTATTTTATATAAGGTTTTATTCGTGGAATGTTACGAATTAAAAGCATGATATTTTAATGTTGATTTTTAGCCATTTTTTACGTCGCCGAATAATCGCTACATAAAACTAACCATTTCCATGTTAAAATCTTATCCACTAGCAACACTTTTTCTTACACCTGTTTAGTTGTAAACAGTGTCTCGGTTTTTTTATAGTATGCGGTAAACGATTCTTTCAAACGTTGCGCAAGCTGGGAAGTGGAAAATTTAGAACGAATTGTCATAGTAACGGCAACGTGACTTGTAACTCAACTAGTGATGGACACAAAAAACAGTTTTTCGGTTTAAAGGAAACCGAAACAGGTTTTTGAAAATTTTCAAGAAACCGGCTTTCTACCGAAACCGGTTCGGTTTTTCTCCAAAATCGGTTTCGGTTTTCCACTGAATCCGGTTTCGGTTTTCTTCAAAAGCAATTCCGGTTTTTCTGAAGTTGGTTCTATTTCTGACTAGAATAACGTATTGTTGTTCTCCGGAAATCGATTCCGTTTCCACAGAAATAGTTTTATGTGATTTCCAAAATTTTTCACCGAAACTAGTTTCGGTGAAAACGGAACCGATTTCGGTGACGAACCGAACCGTTTTTTTACAGAAACCGAAACTGGTTTCGGTGAAAAATCCTAACCGGTTTTCGAATAAACCAAATTTGTTTCTGTAGAAAACCGAAACTGGTTTTGGTGAAAAAACTACCAATTTTGGAAAAAACGAAATGTCGGTTTTTCGGATTTGTTTTTTTGAAACCGGTTTCCGGTTTTGGTCATCCCTAAACAATTCGAAAGTTTTGTAATTCTGCAGTTCGGATATTATTAAACTAATTCTATGGCCCATGGAACCCGGAGGTTCAATGCCGCGTTCACAAAAGATCTCCATCCTCCTTCTATCCTTAGCTAATTGGATCCAGTTTCTACTTTGTATTCCTCTCTCAGAGAGATCCATCTTAATATTGTCCTCCTATCTACTCCTAGATCTTCCTAATGGTCGTTTTCCAATGGGTCTTCCAGTCAAGACTTTCAAAGCGTTTCTACTTTCTTCCATTCTAGCTACATGACCTGCCCACCTAAGCCTCCTAGACTTGACGACCCTAATAATGTTGGGTAAACCGTAGTTCCTCGTTATGAAGTTTCCGCCATTCCCCATTTCTGTTCCTCTTGGATCCCAATATTCGTCTCAGGATCTTGTTCTCAAATATTTTCAATCTATGTTCTTCCCTCAGAGTAAGCGACCATGTTTCGCAACCATACAGAACAACAGGTATGATTATCGTTTTATATATTTTAAAGCTTCAAATTCTTCGACAGAGATTTTGAACCGAATAGTAACCTGAATTCCCTGCTTTTAGTCGACATTGGATTTCTTCGTGAATATGATTTTCGTCTGTTAATATCGATCCTAGATATTTGAAAGTATCCACTTTATGAACAGTATTATTTAATATTTTAACTCATTCGCAATTTGCCGTATTACGGTCCCGACGCACTTCCATGTATTTAGTTTTCTCTGCATTTACTTATAAACTCATGTCTCTGCAAGCGTTTAATAAGATCTCTGCATTTCTTTCTATTGTTGTCCTATCATCCCCTATTAAATTTACATCATCAGCATATGCCATAACCTGGTGAAAACCGTTGAACTCTAGGCCCTGGTTGCTATCTTTGATTTTCCTTATAGCGTATTCCAGAACAAAGTTAAATAATAATGGCGGAAACGCATCTCCTTGTTTCAGGCCATTTTCGACGTGAAAGCTCGTGGACAAAAATTTTCCTACCCGAACTTTACTTTGGGATTCATTTAAACATACCTTAATTAATCTAATTAGCTTTCTCGGTATTCCAAATTCTGTAAGAACGTTGTATAATGTTTCCTTCCTAACCGAATCGCACGCCTTTCTAAAATCAATGAATAATTGATGTACCGGGGTATTGTATTCCCACTTTTTTCCGAGTATTTGGCGAATGGTAAATATTTGATCGATAGTTCATAGATTTCGTCTAAATCCGCACTAATAATCTCCAACAAAACTCAATACATTTGAATCTAAAAATCGGCGTTGCCAGTTTAATTCTAATTAATACCGTAAGATAATTGCCATTTGAAATTGTAATTTGAACATTAACTGTGTACTTAATCATTTTACTTCTGTTACCATTTGTCAACCATTAGTGGTGTAGTCTACTTCATGGATTCTCTTAAATGTAGATGTTACAGTTTATTCTCTTGAAACACGTATAATTCAATGTTCTTTAAATAATGCTCAAAAAGCGGGTTAATTGATTACATACGTGCTCTTAGTGATATGATTTGATGTGAAATAAAATATTTGAAATGAAATAAAATATTTTAGTTTAACGTTCCACGATTATGTCCTTTAGGCTAAGGGAGACGACGATTAAAGCAGGTGAGTGATAATGGAAGAATTGATAGAATGAATTGAATTAAATTGAAAAGCTTGGGGTGGGTTCGCTGACGACGGAGGTCTTTTAGCACTCATCACTAGATAAGAGGACACGCAGTAAACGCGAAGAGACGCAAACACACACAGTTATATAAACCGTACTGTCCGTAGAAGAGAATGTCATAAGGAACACACTAAAACAGTCACTCAGGACACCAGGCAGAAAAAGAAAAGCACAAGATAAAATAATAAATAATGCAAGAAATGTCAAAAGCGGTGCACCCACAACGACATAAACTTAGAAGCGTTTTTGTCATTATCCTGAATTCTTGGCCAGAATTGACTAACTTATGGATCAGTGTAACCACGGAGCGCCTCACAGTCACCATGAACTTCTTAGAGAACAACTTTGGCTCTATTGCCCCATCGAATCATTGATGGAATGTGTCGGTTGTCGTACAAAATTGAATTATCTTGCATGTGTGTATGTATTCGAGAAATGGATCGCTTTTGTAGTGCAGGAGCAACAACATAAAGGAGAGTTCAAATTGATCATTTCTAAGATTTTCGATGAATTTACCCATCTTTTCCCTTTTCTAGTTTCTCTAAATGCCAGCTACAATTCAATGATAGACCCTTTCTCTGCAACTTCATGTGTCATTTTCCGCGGATCTTTTTCAGTGATCAGCTTTCAAATCGTAGTTTCCAACAACCTTACGACGTCCGTAACCTTTCTTATCCACCAAACATAAGTCACCACAATACAATTTTTAGAACCAACGTTGCATGCTATATTCGCTTACATTGTTTTAATTTATCCTACACTTTGATTAATGTTTCGAATTCCACTGCTATCGAATTTAATTACGGTGAAGCAGACTTTGCGAAAATTGTATTTCGATTTTCATAGTTTCAGCTCTGAAAATAGACGAATGTAATGACGTATATATATATATATATATATATATATATATATATATATATATATATATATATATATATATATATACAAACTGATAAACATGAACTTTCGAATTATATGTCGTTGCATAGAGACAGCACGTTTTATGACTACTGGCATATGTTAAAGTGAAAGTATTCAAATGCTTCATTAATTTTATGCAACTTAACCCAAGCATCACCATTATTAAGTATTCTGCTTATTGGCTAATAGGAGATCTTTAGGTTATGCATATTATGGTCAAGGAAATGTATCTCTATCTTCAGTTTCCTCCTTGAACTATCAATATTTTCTTCCTATTATTGTAATCATCGATATATTGTGTTCTTGTTCTTACTTCTCGACTTCCTTTCATCTTACCTTATATACCAGTATGAAGAACACTATTTATTTGCAAGATGTGTCCAATGCAGTTGACTTTTCTATGTACAAAAATACTGAATAAGAACATGTTCTTTTCTACTCGTTTTGAAACAACTTCGTTTGTTTCTCTCACTGTTCATTTTATCTTCTTCATCTTCCTCCAACAACACATTTCGAAGGTCTCTAGAAATTTCTTCTCCGTACAAACTTCCATAATGTCCAACCCCATGCTTCATATATGGCAATTAACCAAGTTCTTTCCTTGTAAAATGTTAAGCCTGCTAGTCAGGAGTGACTTTTTCTTGTTGAATGCCTCTTTTGTTATAGTAATTCTTTACCTGTTCTCTTTGGTACACTAACCTTCTCTCGTCAAAATACTTCCCAGATATTATAAATGATCGACTTCTTCAAGCTCTTTTTGTCCTACTGTAATTATTAAAAGCGTGTTTTCATGAGATATTCTCATGACTTTCGAATTTTTGTATTGGTTCCTATTCCATATTGCTTCTCACTGTGAACTATTCTGTTTATATTTCCTTTAGTCTTGCTCGGTTCTAGCTATAATAACCATGTAGTTTAAATACCAGTTGATCACCGTGTGTTGATGATCTGTCTCCCAATTATGAAATCCTCAACTTCAGCTATCACTTTCTTTATTAAACATTCACTGTGAACGTCCAATAACTGGAATAACATACTACATTCTTGTCTGACTCCTCTTCCAATCTCCAAACTGCTCGTTTCTCCGTGGTTCAGATATAACTTCACTGTTTTTCCTGTGTACAGTTTGCCAATGAGTTGACAGTCCCTGAGTTGACTCTGATTTCTTTAAGCATTTTCAGAAGTTTCCTCCAATTGACCCCGTTGAAAGTTTTTTGCCAGTCGATGAAGCACAAGCACTTTCCGTCGAAAACTCTTTGATATAGCTCTTATCAACCCAATAACATTTCTGGTGCCTCTTCCTTTTCGGAACTCAAATTGATTTTCTTCCAATATCCACTCTACCTTACGTTGTAACCGCTTATTCAAAATGTGCGCGATAATCTTTCGAGTGTGAGATATAAGGCTAGTGGTTCTCTGATCACTGCTTGTTTTCTCTTGTGTAATGCAACCATTGTAACATCTAGAAATTTCTTCGGCCAGTCTCCATTCAAGTAGATCTTCTTAATAAGTAAAGTCAGTACTTTCTTTGCATTGGCTCCTAATCTCTTGAGCAGATCCGCTAGTATTTCGTCGTCTTTAGTGGCCTTCCTTCTTCTCAAATCTTTGAAAGTCTGTACTACTTCACTTTTCAGTATACTGGGTCTTTTTCTTCTTCATCCACTTCTTATAATACTCCGATTACGATATCCCTTGAGCAGTTTTTGTGGTCATATATGCTTTTTATGTATTTTCCCAAAGATCCTAAGGATTCTTCAAAGGTCAGTAACTACATGACCTTGTTGATATTCGATTCCAAAAGCCCGTGTACTTTTGTTAGTTGTTCCTCCTGCTCTTTCTGATAAGATCATATCTGCCACGGCGTTGAAGTTCCATTACTTTTTCGCATATGTGTTCCAAGTACTTCTCTTTGGCTTTGTCAATTTCTCTTCTCAATTTATTATTCAGACTTTTGTACTTTTTGACATCTGAGGTTTTCACTCTTCTGCGTTCCGGCATCTTCTTAAGCAACTTTTCAATTACTCATGTTTTTTCGTCAATCTTTCCGTCTAAGCAATGTCATTATGGAGTGTACCTAGCAGAATTTGCCTAACGTTTCTCCAGTTTTCTTCCATGCTGCCTATCCTATCGTCCATCACAGAATTTTTCTTCTATCTCGTCTTTAACATGTCCGCTCCTGATAGTATCTTAACAACCGTATACTATTCGTGAAACGTTGCTTCTCGAGAATATAATCGATTTAGTAGCATTTTTTAATCTCCTGCACTTTTCCACGTGTACAATTTTGTTTTTCTCTTCCTAAACCAGGTATTTGTCTTCAATCAATCGCTTTAGCGTTTGTCGATTTAAAACAAATCATGACCGTCCTCACTTCACAACTGGCAGATTTTCAATCGGAATACTCATGTTAACAACGTATTATGAACAAACGAGAAGCAACACGAAGTTCACACGTCCAAAGCTGGATGCACAATGAAGAGATGAATCTATAATTTTATTCTTGTACTTACTTGTATATTCCCTTATTTCATTTCAGTTGTTTGACACCTTACCCAGAATGCGGGATTTTCTGTGGCCATTATATGCAAAAAAATGTTATAGTAAACATGTATACATATTTTAAATCTTATGTAAACAGAAAGTTAGTAGTATATTATTGTAAACGTTACAAATACGAAGCACCAAACGAGATTCATAGAGCACTCTAAATTAGGAGACAAGTCTTTAATACTGATGCAGGTGGTTTTGCCTCTTATATTTATAAGAAAACTAGTCTTTGCCAAAATGGGATCTTCGCTCCAGACCCTACGCGTTTGCTTCTTAATATTCTCTTCACTTGTATTTTATTTTTACAACAATATTTGTTTTGCCATAACAAAGTATCGATTTATTTACGATGTTGATATGTTGGGTTTTGATTTTGTGAGCTTTCTATTGCTTTGCAATTATTAGATTTCGGAAAGGAAATTCGGAATTTTTGCTTACCCAGACCCCTCCATCTTCCCCCTAGTATCAATATTGTAAGGTTCTATACTCTCACGCACAGCAACCACATGGTTTTACTATGACCACGTGTTTTTACGTTCATACATAAACTATAGCAGACAACAGAAAAAGACTATACGAAGAGGATTTGAAAAAAAAACTACGAAGAAGCCCGATGCATATAAAAGAAGACGACGAGAAAAGGAAACTACCAGTTCATTGCTGATCATTCACCTAGCAACATTACCTTCTGAGGCCGCCATGGGCTATGGAGACTCGATTTGAAACCATTTCCTGAGGTTGCTATGAGCGAAGGAGATATCCTTTAATCACTTACTCCTGGAAGTGCCATGAGCTACAGAGTATTCTGGACACCTGTCCAACAAGGTAATTCGCGAAGTGTCCCCTCGGGATTCATGTAAAATTGATTCAAATGCAAAGTTCTCCGCGGCTCAGTGTATACTGCATTAATTTTAGAAGCCCATATCAATAATTCGCTTATTTATGGGCCTTCATATATCCGGAATCCAGTCATACACTACTGTAACGCTCGAACACAAAAGTGCTTTTGGTTTCTTTAGATGTAACTGGAAATGAATGTGGGCATATGCAAAACAATTTGGATCAAGTACTTCGTCTCTGACGCATGTTATCCACCTCGGTCGCCATCTTAGATTCAACTTTCTGTTTTTCAAATGCGAATAGGTACAAGTGATACATTAAATTCATATAAAATTTTCTCGGAAATTCATTGGCGTAGTGAGTTTTACTGTAGCTTGTACCGTTTGAAAGGTATTGCGTGTTAAATGTCAGACACTTCACGGATATTGAACCAAATAGAAAGTTGTGCAGGACCCCGCATGTATATGTAATCTTTTACATGATTTATCGTTGACGAAATATTCTCTGCAAATATTCTTTACAACATACGTACAGACACAGACGACAATACGGAAATGGTAGGTCTTCACTCAAGTCAGGTTGTATCTGAATTTACATTAGGCATTTTGACCGCAATACAGTGCTTCCTTGTTATAGTATAACATGGAAGTAATAACAATCACTCACAGAAATATAATAAGATTATGACACTAATGTTGTAAAGAGGTTGTTTATACTACAGTATTTTCCAGTTAGAAACTAT
Source organism: Thermobia domestica (assembly GCF_964235325.1). NCBI lineage: Eukaryota > Metazoa > Arthropoda > Insecta > Zygentoma > Lepismatidae > Thermobia > Thermobia domestica. Next base: position 134,758,073 of record NC_137471.1, read on the forward strand.
TTTGATCTATCAACGTCGAAAACGTAAGCTTAACTGATATTACTCTGCAATGTCTATTGGCAAAGTGCCTGGAGGGGTTTAACATGCGATACTTACCAAACGGTACAAACTACGGTAAAATTCACTACACCAGCGAATTTCCGAGAAAAGTGTACATTAATTTGATATATAACTTGCACTATTCCGATTTGAAAAAGCAAAAGTTGAATCCAAGATGGCAGCCAGGATGGGTAACATGGATCAGAGAAGCAGAACTTCATTCAATTTGTTTTGCATATGCCTACATTCGTGTTTAATTACATCTAAAGAAACTAAAAGCCATTTTGTGTCCAAGCGTTGCAGTATATGATTTAATTATGGTTATATGATGGCCAATAAATATGCAAATTACCGGTATGGGTCATAAAATTAGTATAATACACATTGGGCTGCGAAGAACTTTAAATTTGAATCAATTTTACACGAATCCCGAGGGACACTTCGCGAATGTACCTTGTAAGGCTACTGTAGGATAAAGACGATTTATCTTTACTCCGAGACCATTTCGTGTGCTGAGGAACTTTGTTGTACACTGAAAACATTTAGAGACTTACAAGAACTTCGTAAAATCTTTTATAAGGCTTCATTTTCAGAGGGCGGTGGACAAGTCCACGAAAAGGGCGCCCATGCAAACGTGAATACGTATATATATATATATATATATATATATATATATATATATATTGTAACTTAATTAATATAGTAAACACCAGGAGGCGATTCCTGTCACCGAGATGAAACGGAGCTATGACCACCCGAAAATTTTCGAAAAAATGCAAAAACAGCCATACTTGAAACCAAAATGTCTGATCGAAATCGGGTAAAAGAGAATGTCAATTATTTTTAGTCATAGATTTCAATAATGTATAATCGAACGTAGTGCAGTGGCGGTGCAAGGGTGATTCCCAAAGGGAGTGGAATATTCCTTCGAGTATTTTATCAAACATTGAATGAGGAAAATGAACACAAATCAAGCACAAGATTTCAAACGTAATAGTACAAACAATCAAAAGTGATAGTACATTGTTCAAATTAGAACACAAGGAACCTCTCTGAGTAGAGGTCGGGAAAGCAAGAAATCGTTGGTGGCATTATATGCCTCTTCCCATCAAATAACCGTATACAAAATATTAGCTGCTAATGGCTACCACAGGGGGAACCAGAGGGGGTTATTATCATGACATACATGTGAAGCAATTTCAGGAGGACGTGATGGACACGAGGGAGGTGGAAGTAATGTGAATCTTTGGAAATGAATAGGCAAAGCAAAGATAAGGCGTACGTATTTCATGGAAAAAGCTAGACAATGATAGGGCTGGGGGGAATAAGCCCTGAAGTGATTCACATTCGGCGAACTGAAGGAATGGTATCCGGTCACAGCAGAAGTTGACAGAGCGACTGGGAAACGTTGTTAAGGGCGACGGAAGTGCCACTGAGTACTGACGGCGAATGCGTGTTAGTAGTTGACAAGACGTAGGGATGGGTTCGCCCGAGAGGTAGTCGAACAGGGTGGAAGATGCAGACAGTAAAACACGTGAACGCGCAGTATCGAATGTGGCAAATGCAACAGTGTAGTGATTTGTTTGAATGTAGCAGAAAAAGTAGGTAGCAATGGAAGCATTAATAGGGCTAATATTGCATGGTATTTGCAACAACAGTTGCCGAATTTGATATTTCGCGTGCTAAGAACAGAAGGGATATGCGATAAGGTAAAGGAAGTGGCTAATGTAATTTTCGCATTTTTACAGGACGATACAGTTTATTGCATGATAGCAGACACGCTATATTGTGACGATAACGTAGAGCTGGAGGCTCATGAAGACGAGGAATATAATAGGGACAGTCATACAGCAACCGATATTGAGGCGGGATCGTTATCAGCAACATCAGATGCCACTATCCCCTCCCCACAAAGTAAACGGCGGAAAGGAGAAGCAATGCTAGTGAAAGAGATACAGATCATTATTATCTATATGAATGAACATCCACGTCATAAAAAGAAAACAATTATAAACCGATTTCGAATTAATGAACATCAATATGATCGAGTAGTACATAAAAGAATACGGGGAGTCACAGGAGGATAAAGCAAGATTGTTACGATAACTTGTGTTCATGTGATTCAAAGAGGCTCGGGACGAATTGCACGATGTTCATGATAGTGATATACAACGTTATGGGTTTCAATGTGCACGTGATATTGGGTACACTGACTTTCAAGCAAGCAAAGGGTGGCTGGAGTTTAAGAAACACTACAGAATAGAGAGACGTAAAATCACAAAATTTCAAACAAGACGACAATGTGCCGATGAACAAAGAAGTATAGCGTCCGTACGAGAATTTCTAAATGAGATGAACGCACTGATTTCAACTCTCCGCAGGAACTGTGTTTTCAACGCAGACCAGTCAGGATTCAAAGAGGAAATGCATAAGAGACGTACCTGGCTATTCGTGGTATCAAGACAGTTGTGGTGCGAGCAACGTTCGTCAGTGCTTTGACCCACTCTTACACCATAATGCCAATTATTCGGTTAGATGGGACGTTAGCACGCAAATTATTTATTATTCTGCGTGAAGTTGCGGGTTCTCTACCGTCCACAATTAGGCTCTGTGTGGACGAACTTACAAATGCATTAAGGAATGTGTACGTCACTGCCAGCAAGAATGGTAAAATGGGATTGCAAGAACTGCGACTTTTTTTTAATGAACATTGCTTTTGGCCTATAGCTGGTGACAATAACTGGCTTTTGCTGGACTCCCGGTCTGCGTATAAAAATCACGATATTCTGGATCAAACTATCTATCCTGGAAAGTGTGTGACATTCAAATTTATTCCACCTGGAACCACTGGACAAATTAATCCATTTGAGTTTGTTTTTTCGAGCCTGTCCTTACGCGACTTCGTTCCTTTTTGTGGCCTGACGGTATTTCTATATTTAGACCCGCATGCAGCACTTCCGGGGCTTATGCCCCCGGCCCCTGTCGTTGTTCAGCTTCTTCCATGAAATACGTACGCCTTATTTTTGCTTTGTCTATTCATTTCCAAAGATTCACATTCCTTTCACCTCCATCGTGTCCATCACGTCCTCCTGAAATTGCTTCACATGCGTCTGTCATGATAATGACCCCCCTCTGGTTCCCTCTGTGGTGGCCATTAGCAGCTAATATTTTATGTACGGCTATTTAATGGTAAAAGGCTTTTAATGCCACCAACGGTCTTGCTTTCCTGACCTCGCACTCAGAGGGGTTCCTATTTAGAATTCGAAAGAAAGAGAGACATACCAGATTATGTTTGATCTATGTTGTCTCAGCACAGAATAAACTCTCGAAAGAAGAATTTAAATGAATAGAAGTCTTTTAACGTATCACAGTTATAACTTCTACGCTAGTGGTGACGGATGACAAATGAACGGCTTCCTGTCCAAGTTAAGAGTGTGTGAAAGTGGAAAAAATAACTTTGATCCAGATTAGATGTTATAACGACAGTGCATAAGACAGTCAGGTGGCAAAAGATCACGTATGATAAACGAGAGTACAAGGGATTCTTCACATGACAACAGTGATTCCTACAAATTATATGAATACAATTTGGGCGAAAGTAAGCTGCATTAAACGATTTCCTCTTCGTAATAGTAATTCCGTGGAAGATATTAATTCCGAGCACAGAACCAATGAAACTCGACGAAACACAAGCTGTTGCGCGTGTTGCACAATGATACAAAGAAATACAGCTTCAAACTACCGATTTATTCTGTTTCGTACAAAATAGGGCAACTGTGAAATACCCAGAGGTACCTTGTATAGTACGTGTGCAATGCAGTATGTGTACACGAGACAGTTGTGAAGAATAACAGTTCACAGTCTGATATTGTCGAGCGTTGACCGCGTTGCAAAGATGACATCGACGAAGGAATTTTTTCCGCGTGCGGTCAAACACATCCGAAATTTCGCAGATGATTATTAACTCGAGCAACAAGTTCTTCGGCTGTCGTGGCTGATGCTGTATACAAAAGCCGTTTCAACCTCTCCCTCCTCAAAGAAAAAGAGAAATCAAGTGGCGTGAGGTAGGGTGAACGAGATGGTCATAACTCACGTCCTTCTCTCCAATCTAACAATCTGGGAACGTTTCATTTAGGTATTTCTGCATATTGCTGTCAAAATGTACAGATGCACTGTCATGCTGAGAATCACATCTGCTGTCTTATGTTCAAGGGCACATGTTCTAACAATTTTGGGAGAACATAACGTAAAAATAAAACATACATACTTCCACACAGGCGGGCCGGTAATAAATAAGGTCCTACCACAAAATTATCCAACATACCGCACCGTATGCTCATACTAAATCTCTGCTGCTTATCATTCACTAGAGTTGCATGTGGATTTTTACATCCTACATATGGCTACTGCTACAGGACTGTCTCTGATCATTCTCAGTACGCTGTCTTGTAGGAGAAATTGAAGAGACCCTATCTCTAAGGCGAATATGAAAACTTGAAAAAATACAGGAAAATATAATCTCCTTTGAGGGTCACTGTCACGATATAAACGCCTCGTCTCCGGGCTACTACCTCTTCCTTCTCCATAAATGAGGTGTATGTCTGCCAGCTCGTGGACAGGGTAATCTGCAATTGCGCAGGCACGTACAGATTAACACAATCAATTTTACTTCTAACACCAACGTCTACGCTTTTACACGACCTTGAATACCTGGACATAATCCTCTACCGTTGAATGCAACACTTCCTATCCTGTTATACGGCAATCCCACACGTAACACCAGAACATTGGACTCACTCACAAGTGTGTAGATGCCTATTACAACACAGCCACGCTAATTGACGGCATTCCACAATAAAACTGCAAGACAGCCTTCTGCAACTCGCTCGTAATTGACACACAAGGGACGATAGTTCCGTAGTGTGCGACCAAAGCATCATCCTTCAGTGAAAGTACTATGAGATACATAGGTGCTGCAACGTGTACGCAAAAGTTCTACATTCTCTTTCCTCCTGTTTATTCCATCCAGCTCCAAAGTACATTAGAACGTCGAAAAAGATCTACCCTCATATTTTGAATGTAATTCCAACGAGCTTTTCGGGTGATCAAGGCGCCGAAAGGAGGCACTTTTATGTCCAAGTTGGTGTATACTTTTCGTTTTATCTCGGTGTCAGGAATCATCTCTCGACATTTGTTATACCCTGTATATATATGGGCGCCATTTTATGTATTAAAACCACCAAATTTGTTTAGTAAGGTGAATAGTTAAACTGGGAAAACTTTCTTACTAGAGAAAAACTTTTTAACTCTTGTGATTTTTTTTATCAATATAGCTATAAAAACCAGGCACTGATTATTCGAACACTGTTCTAAAACACACAGGAACAATCAAATTTGTAAATAAAGAGCTTTAAAAAACTTGAATTATTTAAACTGCGCAATATCGATTGGTCTTAGCTTCTGAAAGTTTTTTTTTTTTGTCAAAAAATGAGTAGCAGCACGAAATACTTCTATATTATCTTAGCAAGTAGACCTACATGTTAATTGTTTTACTGGCTTTATACATATCTTTTGAAGCGTGATTGCACTCTTTAGCTGTTCTCTGCCAATAGCAACTGTATAAATGTATGATACGAAACTGATATTCAGAAGAATTTAAAGATTTTTTATAATGTGATATTTCGCAGGGTGCCTTTTATAAGGGCGAATTTACTATACAGAACTGATATACAGAAGAACAACTAAAACCACTTATGTATAATGTGATGCTTCGCAGGGCGCTCTACGCATAGGGCGCTTGCACTTCACAGATGCTTTATCAACAGTAATAATATGTATATGTTGTACAGAATTGTTGCTATACAGAAGAGTAAATAAAACTTTTTATCTTTGGTGTGGTTTCGCAAGGGCGACTTACGTAAAGGGCGTACTGTACTCTTCACGGGTTCTTTACCAACACTAATATGTGTTCATTGTACAGAACTGTGCCGTACTAAAGAATAAATAAAACAGTTTATCTTTGATGTGGTTTCGCAAGGGCGCCTTATGTAAAGAGCACCCTGTACTTATCACGGGTTCTTTACCAATAATAACCTTAAGAATTTACTATAACAAAAATTGAAACTTTATTTAGGTCTATAATGTGATGTTTCGGAGGGCGCACCGGGACATGTCCCGGTGTCCCGGTGGGCCAGCACGGGCCTGTTATAAAGCTAATGGGTTTAGTTCCCGAATTCGTTATTTAAGACATTGCCACACAAAACATTGCAATATTAAGTAAGTAACTAAATCTTATACAGGTTTGTGCGCAGAATCCGACTCTGCAATAAGAAATAAAAGCTTCCATTTCAAATGTTTCAGCTAACACTACTTAGCGGTAGGGTGCGGTATCGTGTTTGGTACCATTGAATAACTTTGTTGATGCGACGCGTATTTCTCAAAATACTGCATCTCGTACAGACGGTCGAAGCTAATATCAAGCTCATGAACGAAGAGGGGAGCATCTAATATCGCCGATTACAGCGCGATATCATACATCGACGAAAAAGTTTTGATTATACCTTACATTATTTGGGATATAGTCTCCGAATCTTTAATAAAATATGGGAGTTTCCATTTAAAAAGTCAATGCCTCCCCGCTCCTTTCCAGAAGGTGGGGGTAGAGTGTTGCGTTTGATATCATCGGATAGCTTCTTGAAACATATTAAATACGTTTTTTTCTTGCGCTTTTTTGATCAGAAGTGTATTTCTCCAGTTACTCCACCGTGGCCAGACTTTTGGTTCACCCGTTATTTCAAACATAAATTAAATTGACAGTTACAGGCTATTTTTGATAATTTCACACCATTCGAACATTTGCACGTTAGAGGGCCAATTCTACACTACCCTGATCTATTTTTATCGTCATATAACATTGGTCGCAGTGGTCATGTGTTATTTTGTGTCAGATGACATTTACTACCGCGACAAGGTTGGATCATTCCGATGATTTATCTTTACCAGAGAATGGTACAATCGACCCTAATGAATGTCACATTTTAGCGATTAGGAAACAGTTATATCAATACATTTTCATCTCAGACACAGAAGTAAAAAAAAAAAAAAAAAAAACACCATAGTGCAATAAGCAGATAATTCAATAGCTACACTTTTTAAAATTTTCCTTTTAATTTTAATTGTTTTAGTTTTTGTCCTCTACTCGCCGCTTTTGAATTTTCTGGTTGCAACACTGATACTGCCCGAAGCCCGAATGAAGAAGGTGTGCCTTTCTCTGTGTCTTCTGTCTGTGTGTAGTGTGCTTCTATCCAGTGACGAGAAGGAACACAGAAATGAACCAGTAACACTGAACGAGAAAAGAGGTCGAAAATATTACCAAGCTCATGAACGAAATGGGGGTATTTAGGAGCCATTTATTTTCCCCGATTACTGCGCCATATTATGCATGAACGGAAAAGTGTTGATGAAACTTTACATAGTTTGGATCGTAGAATCCAAATCTGTACTCAAGAATTCGGGTTTCCACTTGAAATTTCAAAGTTGACTCCACTCCAGCCCTCAGGGGATGGGTCTAGAGTGTCGAATTTGGTTTCATCAGATAGTTTTTTTAAGATTACTAAACACGTGTTTTTGCGTTTCTCGATCCGAAGGTCAGTTCTCGAGTTATTCCACCGTGTCCAGACTTTTAATTCACTCTGTATATATTCTGGCGAAGACATTGCGAATGTTCATTCAAAACGTAAAGAAGTGGTTCCCCTATTTTTAATCTGCACGGGATTGATTCCATTAATTAACTCGGCCGATATATCGCTCTAGCAATCTATTTAACATAAAACAAAAAAAAAAATAAATAAATAAAATAAAAAATAAAAAATAAACATAATAAAAAAATCGCTTTCTTACAAGTATTATCGTGCGGAGTGAAATACTAACAGAACAATCTTTTAAGTTCCCCTGAGTGTTCCTAATAATGAATTTATTCTCGAAATTTTTGAAATATTCTACAGGGTGATTTTTTTTAAAAACTCACTGAAGTCATTTGGGTCTAGAATTTCTAACAGAAGTCCGATTTTCATGCGGTTTATGGCAAATGATCAAGGATGGGAGATTTATGGGATCATGGGAGATTTATGGGAGATAATGTTTACTGGTTTAAATTCATCCAGGGTAATATCGGCCACGCCTGAAGAAAAACTGCAAATATTCGCCAATGTACAGTGACTCAAAAAAGTATTCATACACCCAAAAATTTGGTCGTGGGTGAGTTTTATGAGAGAGCAGAAAATTAAACGTTATATTGAAACAAAGAGACGGAAGAACACTAACAGTTGTGTGAGTTGAAAATCTTCCAAGGCTATAAGGAGACGAATACAATGCGAATCACTTAATTATGATACTCAAAAAAGTATTCATACAGAGGAACTGTTATACTGTTCTATGCCTTGAACACATGTACTGTTCAACTCGAGCAATCGTACTATGCCTGTACTGTTCAACTCGAGCAATCGTACTATGCCTGCATTGTCCGTTACCTGCAGCTCATTGCATTCTGTTAGTCTGCTTTTGTTGTGAGTGCTAGTAGTCAAAATGGGAGCAAGAAAAGTGAACTTTCCTTGACGCAACGCGATGGGGTTGTTTCTCTTTATAAAGAAGGTAGGAGTTATCGTGAAATTGCAAAAACTCTCTGAATTAGTTTTGGTACTGCAGTTCCATCATAAACAACTATAAAGAAACTGGAACAACATATAATAGACGAAGATCAGTATGTCCAAAAGTGCTTAAACGCCGCGACCAACGGAAAGTAATCAATTTAGCACGAAATCACCCTTCAGAAGTGTTGTGTCTTTGGCTGAAGAAATCGCGTCAACATCTATTTGCAGTGTGAATCCTCAAACTATACGAAATGTACTATATAGTGCAAATTTTCATGCTAGGACAGCCAAAATTAAAAACATACATCTCAGAGGTAAACCGACAAAAGCGCCTAAAATTTGCTAACGAATACCATACTAAACCTAAAGAATTTTGGGATACTGCTGTATTTTCCGATGAATCGAAGTTTAATATATTCGGATCAGATGGCAAAAGATGGGTATGGCGAGAGCCAAACAGTGAATTGCAATCGCAACATATTATCCCTACAGTAAAACACGAAGGAGGAAGTGTGATAGTTTGGGGATGCATGGCGTCTTCTGGAGTGGGAAACTTAGTTTTTATTGTACGGGTCATGGATGCTAATAAGTATATTAGTATGTTGCGCCGTAACTTATCAAACAGTGTGCAGAAGTTGGGTCTTGACAGAGTCTTTGTTTTCCAACAGGATAATGACTCTGAGCACACCGCTTTGAAAATTAGAGAATTGTCACTGTACAACGCTCCATAACTGCTTCTGACTCCTTCACAAAGTCCAGATGTCAATTATATCATACACTTGTGGGATTATCTTGACAACACCACCCGTACAGTACAGAAACGCTGTCCTTCTTGCAAGAAAGAACTACAAAAGATATTTTTGGACTAGTGGTCTAAGATTTCCCCAGAAATTACCAAGACGCTTGTTCGGTCCATGCCAAGGCGTCTCGAGGCAATGATTTGTTTTATAGGTATGCATACAGAGTATTAAAAATTTGGTTTTCTAGTACAGATTGTTAGAACTCGTCGAGATTTGTAGTTCGTGTTGCTGTATGAATACTTTTTTTGAGTTGAGAAAGTAAATTTGTTTATTTTTGTCATCTAAATATTTCTTCTTTTGATATTTTTGTACAAACAAACATAATAAATTATGTACATTTTCAGATGATTGTAACATTGTTTTTATTTAACCTTTATATATAATCCTACATCAAAAACTTTGTGTGTATGAATACTTTTTTGAGTCACTGTACCTTACAATTGGAATCAAGTGCGGTGCGGTGTGAAGATTTGAGTTTTCTTCGTACATGGAAACCTCGCCAAGGTCAATAAGAATAAGAAATAGGAAACTGGGCCGTTATATTGGGAATAGCGCTGTATATTACTGTACTACTGTGTGAGTATAATGAGGACACAGTGAGAATAGAGTACCGGTACTCTTTGGAGCAACATGAGTATCGTTAAAAGTGTTTGGTAAACGGAATCTGTTGTTGCTTCGCGAAGGTCATTTAGAAACAAATTTGCCTCACGTTCTGCCTCAGATGGTAACATAATATACCTATGGTCGCTAGTGAATAAATTGGAAGAAATAGAATCGCTTTTGAGTGAGACAGGGAAGCATCGGACCCTGTAGGCAGCTCTTGTAGAAAATGTCATTTATCGACTCCTTAGGTCGCCCAAAAAATCTCTCCGTTGTTTGTCTCAAGAAATCGGCTGTAGCTATTTAACATGGGATTTTTGGGTGTTCCCGCTAACACTTAATTTGTATCCTCACTAACACTTAATTTGTATTCTGCAGTTTCGCTTCAAAAATCCAAAACCTCATTCCAATTGTAAGGTACACTGGCGAATATTTGCTATTTTTCTTGAGGCATGGCGGTTATTACCCCGCATGAATTTAAACCAGTAAACATAGTACCATAAATCTCCCATCCTTCCTTGATCATTTGACACAAACCACATGAAAATCGGACCTTAGTTAGAAATTCTAGACCAAAATGAAATCCGTGAGTTTTAAAAGAATCACTCTGTATTATTTTTATACACGTAAGAGCTTTCCTTGAAATATTACTATTATTTTCTAGTTTTTAGTTTCTTAATATAAGTTATTATTTTTTACTCTTTTATTTATTTTTAAAAATTATTTTCTTCTTTTAGTGTTCTGAAGTTTGTAATTTTCAACGTATATCTATCGAATGAACAAACAGTGTCAACCATAAAAATACTTATCCCTTTCCTAGTTGATAAATAACCGAAAATACTTCAGGAACGGAAATGCATAACCTACAGGACACTATGTATTTAAGTGGAACAAATTCACCTTTATCTTTCAACAAACAAACAATTATACACTCATGTGCAAAACTTAACGGAATGGTAATTTCAAAAAGTAACTCTTATGTCATGCTGAATCACAAAGGGGTCCTCCTGTTACAGGACAACGCTAAGGCCCACGCGGCTAGGATACCCGGGACACAATTCTACGCCTTGGATGGAATACATTATTGCCTCCGCCACACTCCCCGGACATTGCACCGTCGGATTATCACTTGTTCCATTCCTTGGAAAATCACCTTAGAGAACGCCAGTTCAAATCCCAAGCAGAGGTGCGAAATGCACTTGATACCTTCTTCGCTTCACGGCTTACCACGTTCTACCGCGATGGAATCCATGGCCTTCCATAACGTTGGCAGAAGGTCGTTGATGCTGATGGGGACTATTTTTGACCTTACAGATACGTCTTAGATGACATATCGGTGTTCGAAGGTGGTGGGTGAAAACGCCACAAATCTTTCTTATTTACCTTTATACATTATATTCACAGTGTTAGGATGGATACAATATCTAAATCCTTGCGGGATTATTATCAAATAGGCTTTGTAAGACAAGGTAATTTGAGTCCTCCCAGGATGTGGTGGGATGTCAGACGCATCTCATATAATTCATGACAATTATTTCATTTATAATTCTTGAAATTTCTCTAATCAAACACAAGTAGATATCTTTAACTGTGTTACAGATTTCTGACGAGTTGCTCTTTATCTCCAATATTCAGAAATACTTGACTATACGCTAAAGTGGATAGAAATTTGTAGCAGACCTTACTTGTATCACGTCAAACTATATACCAAAGGTTACACGAAATCATGTTGTATACACGCCTACCCGCCAGATACATTCCCTTTACACATCTGCAGCTCCAGACACGCCAACATTATTGTGTAGCTCATAGTGAGTGAAACTGAGAACAATAGAGTAGTGTACTCAGAGATGTGTCACGATTCAGTTTGGAGGGTGATTCTCACCGTCTGTTTGTTTGGAGAGCACCAGGAAATCGTTACCACCGCCAAAATATTGTTGAGAGACAGGTATGGAGGTTTTGGTGTCAAGGTGTGGAGTGGCAACATGTTAGAGGTCCTTAAACAACATCATATATTTCAGTACCTCTCGGCAACTGCTGACATATACAGAAACGTCATCTTTGAATAATACAACCAAGTGTTCCGTGTTGCATACAGTCTTAAATATAGTTTTATGAATGATAATATACGTCCTAATAGGGCATAGTTGGTGGAGGATTAGATGTAGCATGAAGACATCATGCATCTAGAGTGGCTAAGCGGTCATCGGACCTCAATCCCATTGAACATGCATATGATGTCCTAGGATAGCCGGAACACCTTCACCACCGTCGATTGCTGGATTGCGCAAGGCGCTTGTGTAAGAGTGGAATGCTTTATCAGAGGAGGTGCTTGGTGGCTTAATCTTTAGTATGGGTGCACGCTGTGCAGCTTGCACAGCTCTTCACGGTACCCACACCATACATTGAATATTTCTGTCAATAAATACTTGGGCTTGTGACAGTCAGCAGATGGAGACCCACATGATAAGTGTAAGTAAGACCTCATCAAAGGGGATAAATTGGGTCGAAAACCTCCAAAATTTGAATTTTTGACAATTTTTTACCCGTGTATGGGCAGAAGATGAACCTCCAAAACTTACAGAGGTACATACCCTGATTCTAAGCTACCATAACGTATTTTTAAATTCGACAATTTTTAAAATTTAAAGGAAGTGGTTCTAGGTACCCCTGCCAAAATTTAGAGGGGTAAAAACTTTAACATAATATAGTCTTTCTGAATCAAATATAATTCATGTTTAGAGAATATGTATTTGCTCGACATAAATCAACATGATCTGTGGCTAGTTGTACAGAAGAGAGATGTATATTATGAGAATGTATATTTAATATACTCGGTGATATATTTTATAATATATTGCTCCTGATGGCTATGATATATCATAATACATTGAAAGATGTGATTATAGATGACGTCATGAGAATTGTTATCTGCATTCAAAATTGTCATTCTAATTAAGCATTACCTGCAGGGTCATCAAAAACATGTTTTCCTTTAGTAGTTTGGACATGTTTGGGCTCGAATCTCTTTATAGCTGTTGTTGTTCTTCTGCAAGGTTATTGCAACGGGCAAGTTCCTGAGATTAGTAAGTTTGTCCAGATTTGTATTCTTCCATTAATTCTGCCTACAAAGCTAGAGGTCGTGACATCATATGATAAGTTCTACTTTTGTTATCTTTCTGCACACCCATATGAAAAGTTGTGTAAACCCATGCGAAAATTTCTGCTTTCATTTTCTTTGTGCACACCCATATAAAAAGTTCTGTTTTAATTATCTTTGTGCACATCCATATGAAAAATTCTACTTTAATTACCTTTGTGTACACCCATGTAAAAATTTCTGCTTTAATTATCTTTGTGCACACCTATATAAAAAGTTCTGTTTTAATTACCTTTGTGTACATCCATATGAAACATTCTAGCTACGCCTAATCGATTGATATGTACGAGCACACAGAAATATTTCTGATGCTTGAGTAAGTACTGACGTTGAGTTCTTATTTGCAAAACATAAAACATTAGCCTTACGAGGCATGGTATTTAAGTAAATCGATGACATTTTGTGTCAAATGGTACTATTTTTTACAGAGTACCTCAATTAAGTTGTTTGTTTGCTGGCTTGTGAGACAATTTGTGCAATTTTAGTTGTAGGAGATGCTAAACATTTTCTATATAATCCATTTCAACGGACTGTTCAGACCAAATCAAAGTTTGAACCTCACTTTCCCTTTTCCAATCGTGGTCGAATTTTACCATGTTATATGATGCCTCGTCATCCATAAATTGGATAGCAAATTTCGACAGTTCGCATGTTTTGTCAATCCATTTTGCAATACCTCGGTATATTTTGAAATATTGGTGCGCTCATAGCAAAAACTGAGTTTACTAAGATCACCTCTAATTACCCATTGGATGACCTTGCGTAAAACTCTGTCTGTTTCTCAAAGGTATGTTAACGTACATGGTGCCATTTATACTGCATGGTCACATTACTCTACAATCTATGTCATACTCGTGTGATTTTTCGATTTGTACGGTGTTTCTATTAAACGTGTTATTCTGTGGGTGTCTATTTTCAAATGTCATAGCAATATAGAGTTAAATGTGAAGTATTTACGAGTACAAAGAGGTACTTTACTTTTGCAGGAAAATCGAAAGTATTTATTTTCTATAATCAAATATACATTAAATAATGAACAAATGAAGAACTTATTTTCAAAAGGGAATTTTTCCATCTCTATTTTTATTTATTTTGCGAAATTTATTTTTAACCGCTTCTCAGTCTTTGGAATGAAATGTTCCACAAATTGTTAATTTTACAGTAGAAGCGAATGAGCAAGGTGGATATACTTCTTTCACACTGTCCGACAATCAAGTAATGACACTGATTTTATTGTGACGAAACACTGAATGCAATTCGTAAACTAATACGTGCATTAGAAAGAGTAATCTCCCTCTACAATCTGGCAACACCGCATTGTCGCACGCGAAGCATGACGGGAAATACGACGCCATTACCAGCAGTCACAGAGAGGCCCTCGTCATGCTAGCAGCATGGAGCAGAGAGTGAATATCAAATTCTGTGTTAAGCTGGGTAAAAAGTGACACAGAGACTATTGATTTGCTACGGAGAGTATGGGGATGTGGGGATACGGAGAAACTTCGACTTCGGAAGGAAAACTGAAGGTAATGTTCCTGTGTTTCTACGACAGATGGGTATCATTCATCATGAATTTGTACCAAAAGGTCTCACTGTGAATGCTCAAGTTTATTCAAGTGTTTTGGAGCGTTTCATGATGAGAATACGTCGCGTTTGACCTGAATATTGTAAGAATCCCCACATCACGACAGACGCACGTGTCAACGCAACACGTGCTATTGATTACAAACAACCTAGCAGACAAGAAACCGACACGAAGAACACCGAGGAACGCCGAAAGAAGACGGACCTCACGGAAGGACCCGAAGAGGACAAATAAAAGGAGGACCACCGAGGGACCAAAAATCAGTCGTTCAACTGATCAAATCACCTACACCGCCCTGAGGTCGCACTGGACTAGGGTACATCTATCCTTCCCGAGGTCGCACTGGACTAAATCCTATCCTTTCTACAACCAAGCCTCGCGAAGCTGCCTTGAGCTGAGGGGTCTATCCTTCAAGACTCACCGGAACCGGCAGGTTCCTTGGAGACTGCCTTGAGAGAAGGGGCACCGTGCAAAACACCTATTCTCCTCTTAGTTGGACATTAACAAAAGAAAACACTATTTACTCTTTGTAATCAAAGACGTTTTGTATTTTACAAATTTTTGTAATAAATTGGTGAAGGGGATAAATCTCAGTCCATTATTGACTCGACCAAAATCATTACAATATTCCGTCCTCGGTAGCTGGTTCCTTATCCATGACAATGCACTAGCTCACCGGACAGTATTTTACTAGGGAAATTTGGCCAAGAAACAAAGTGTGTGTGCTGCAGCATCCCTCTATTCTCCAGATATGTTCCCCTGCAATTATTTTCTTTTCCTTCAAAATGAAATTAGCATTAAAAGGACGACTTTTTGACAATGTTGAAGACATCCAAGAAGCTGTGGCAACGGCATTACGGAACACACCACAAGTTGAATTGTAGAGGTCGTTTCACTTCTTGCGTACTCGTGCCATTCGCTGTATTGGCGCAGGAGGGATGTACTTTGAATAATGAACAGGCATTATGACATTATCTTTGTTTGCTTGGTCACAATAAAATCAGTGTCATTACTTAATAGTTGGACGGTATATGTATACACGACTAATTGAACTTTACATTGTGATTTTTACCAAAAACATTCCGATTTGCAAAAACTCTATCACGTAATAAGACAGAATTTATTCCATAGATTTAGAAAACATTATAGACCAATTTAGCAAAAATTTGAAATATTCCTTTTTGGAAAAATAAGGTCCTCAATAGAACTATTCATACTAATAAATAGTGTATTATTCCCATAGGTTTTTTATAACCTTTTCTGCCCATAGTTTAAAACGTTTACTGCGTTCTGAATTCAGTACACCGCGTATTAGTGTCCTATTACTAAATCCACAAAATACGTCTTTTTTATTCTTTCTTCAGATTGTATTTGTGACTGAGATTTGCTTAAGTCTAAAGATTTAGAAGGAAGTATTGATTTAACCAAAGAAAGGAGTAGGTAAGAGAAGTTTTACACACAGGAGAGACAGGGACCAATATATAAAGTGTAAAGATGAAGAAAGTGTACGAAAGCAAATGATTAATGAGCCAGGAAGGAAGTGTTTCTGAGTTTTAAGTATTAGAAAGAAACTTCTTCACAGTTTTTGACATGCAATTAATCGAGGATCGGTTTTCTTCTTGCCGATCTCTCCTGCTGTTAATTTCTTTTACCCGTTAATCGCCACATCACACTGGTTCCACTATTAAAGCGCCCAGGGTCTTAGGGCGTCTGGAAATTTCCTTTTTGTTTCGTTGCACAGGAACACTCTGAGAGTCTATCGTTTGAACAGAGACTAAAATACAGAGCGAAGAACGCTATTAAAAGTTACTCGAAAGTTTCGTTAAGTTTTTGTTTTGTTTTTAAAAGGAAAAAAAAATGGAATAAAAGCTGCGAAGCACTCTTTCACTTAGCTTATTTTACTTTTCCCCAACACTGTTCTCTATATTTAGGTCACCGGGTAAATTAAAAGGTTCACGACCTTATCCGGATCATTATCCTAAAACTGGAGCAAACCAAGCTTGTGATTAGCTAATAGAGGCAAAAATAAACCGAGTTTGAGTCTTCATTCTGGAAACAAGGTAAGTAATTTTCTTCTTGTTTGTGTTCATGCTCTACTCTCTGTTCCGAAACTTTTTTTTTTTTAAATCGCGGAGTCGTTTTTTCCGAAGCAAAAGTTTCATGTGCTGTCCCAAGAATATTTAGTTCTCTACCTACCTATGTATGTTCTGAATACATAAAATAGGAACACATTTATTATCCGTTTACTTATTAGAAAGAATAGAAATATAGAACTGAAGATAATATTATCAACGAACTTAAAAAGTGCGTTACTGAATTCTCTATGTTTGTGTATGTGTTTGTCTCTGTTATTTGTGATTTTTTTCAATTTTGAGCGCTCCATTCGATAGAGCATCAAAAACTATGTCAAACAAGTGATGTAATTTTTCGCGTTACTCTCACCTTTCCCAAGATATTGACCAAAAAAGATTTCGGGAGATTTAAGGAGCCATATCGCGGGAACTATAAGTCACAGAGAGTTGATATTGGTGCTGATCAATATCTAAGAGAATAGTGAACACTTTGGTACTAAATAGTAACGGGTGGTCACTGGCCAACTAGCCACCGTTCCCCAGATGTTGGCCAAAAAATTTCGATTTCGGAAGATTTAAGGAACTGTATCTCGGGAACTGCAAGTCACAGAGAGACGATATTGGTGTTGATCAATACCTAAAAGGATGGTAAACACTTTGGTACCAAATAGTAACCGGTGGTCACTGGTTATATCTGCATTAGTGTATATACGGTGATAAAAAGTGACAGCTTAATATAGCTAATTCAAGATATCCCCTAATACGCAAATTCCAAATATATCTATTGTAAGTGTATTATCTATTGAATTTAATCAAATAAATTTAATATACAATTTCATATAAATTCCGAAAAAATGAATTCTTTTTAAGTTCTCTCTGGCAATGGTCTTCGAACATTCTCAACTGGTTTATAACTGAAATCTCCAAAATGCTATAACAGTTAGTTTGCTAAGATATTTGATTAGAATTTAGATTTCTGGGCTTTCGGCATCCGGCGAACACACAATCCGGGGAAAGGGAAGGAAGAAAGGATTGGGGAAGGAAGGAAGCGGCCTGGGACCTATAAGTTAGGTAGGTGCTGGTCCTGCATTTGTCTGGTGTGAATGAAGAAAACCCAGGAAAACTTCATTCAGGGTGGCTGGCCTGAACAAGCGTTTTACACTTTTTCGACCGAGTGGCCCCACTGGGAATCGAAGCCGGGACCACTCGCACCGAAGGCGAGAGCGTTAGCGATTACACTAGGCGGGGCCACTGCTAAGATAGTTGAAAAACATTACAACGTTACATGTATACTGGATCTTAATGTAAGTGGGAGAGCGCTTATCTTTGGTTCGATTCTCGAGCAAGTACGCTTGTGGTGGATAACATCGTGTCCGCGGGTTTTCTCGGGTACTTCCGCTTCCTTCCACGTTTTCATCCCACCAATTCTTTCATTATCATTCACTTGCCTTAATCACTCGTCTTCCTTAGCCTAAAGGACATAATTGTGGGACATTAAACTAAAATATTTCATTTTTGTAGTTAATGTACAATAGAGGGTGACTCAAAAGTAGATATACAGTCCCGTCCCGTATTTTATATCATTTCTTATTGTTATCAAACAGATAGACCTAGTTTCTTTATTATTTGTTCTTAACGCCTTTTTACTTAGAACTTAAGCCCGGAACAGTCAAAGCAAATAAATCCATAAACTAGAATGTTATACTTGATCAATGCAGGGTTGAATACCTATTTTGGGCCACTCTGTATGTCTTGTTCTTGCAATTGTGTTTGTCAATGTCCAGCGTCACAGAAATCAGTTGAAGATTCATGTTGTCTTGTGTCCAAATAAATTCGATATTTAGCTTTTGTAAAAAATGAACTCGAAAAGGCCGTTTTATAGAGGTACATAATACCAAAACGTAATAAGAGCAATTGAACTTTTGCACTTAATATCGAAAAATCCTTCCTAACGGAGCCCGAAATGCAGAAAGTGGTTTCCTTTTAAATGATGTATGACAATAACTGTCCGAAACAATATCTATAAGGACATCATATTCTGCCGCAATGAGGACTCTTATTATTGGATGGCAATGATTCATTCATTGTTATTCCTATTCCATTGTATTTGCTTTAAAAATGTTTGAAGTCAATGTGAGACATGTCAAATACTTATTCTCAACGCTTTCTATGTATAATGCTATTTTTTCTCTGCAACCGAACGCTTCAGTTTTGTCATTACCAGGGCCCGGATCTTGTTGACCTAAAATTTTCTAGAAAGTGACCTATAAAATGACACTAAAATTCCTGTAAAATGACCCTAAAATTCACAAAAATTGACCTTAAAACTTGCGTTCTTTTAAACGTTTATTTCGTTAAACATTGACATTTTTTAAATATGCATTGTATTTTAATTAACGTTTTTCACTCATATTCAAAAAGTTTTGTTTCAGTTAGTTGCAGTCCATTGATCAGTCCATTGTACGGCGTTGTACGTACTGAAAGCGTCAATTCTGAATTGAAACTAGGAAGCGCTCTTACACAATAAAAGTTCGCAACTTTAGACTGCACGAGAATAATAGATAAAAACCCTGTTTAAAATCTTTGTACGCCTTCTAATCCATTTTTAGTTATTCACGTGATCACATCTTTTGTGGTCAACAACCCAAAAGTATCTGTTTGGCCACCTACCAACCTCCACCTTTCGTCAACCAACTACAGCTTAGTTTTCATTAGCTTGTTAAGAATGCAATTTTTCCACCCCAACAGTCAGGAAGCATGAAGAGAGATTATTTAACTTCGTCTTTTTCACATCCGTAAACAGTGTTCATTTTAAGATTTTCTTATGTAGAAGAAAAAGAAAAAAAGACCATAAGTGACCTAAAAGTTACTTTAAAATATTAAAAAAATGACCTGAAACTTCAAAACGACAAAAAGTGACCAAAAGTTGACCCTAAAAATGTATATTTAGAACCTAGAGTTGATGGATAACGTTTTTATTTGAACTTGCCTTGTCCTATGCGTAACAGAAAAAAGTTGACTTGTCAACAAGATCCGGGCCCTGGTCATTACTATAGGATATTGCCGGTTCTTCCCTTGTATGGATGTAATGGATTCGTTCGCTATAAAAAGAGAATGCTTGACAAAGTAACCTCGTTTTAACAATCGCTCATCATCATTCAGAACATCTGCTAGCAAACTGTTTTGCCCATTCTAAAGCGAATAAACTTCTGTTCGAATTTCAGATAAATGGAACAATACTTTACCTAGTGACACTCACTGTACTCCTTTCTATAATAACAATAAGTTGTGTATATTTCCGATATTTTCACATAGTATTTTGAGCAACCTGCACAAATTTGAAAATTTTGATGGAGTTGTCAGTATCTTCTTTAATACCGCTGGGATTTTTTCGTTGCGAAGGCGTGTCTCTGTAGTACACAATGATTACTTGTGCAGCAGGGGTGTAGCCAGCAGGTTTGTGTAGGGGGGCCCGTCGTTTTTGAGGGGGGGCCAGCTACAATGTACAAAGCCAAAAAAAAAATATGTTGCTGGTAGTGTTTTTGAGGCTTGAAAGAAAGGAAAATTTTGGTTTCCTTCTGTAAAACTAAAAACACTAGTTTAGCTTCTTCTTCTTCTTCTTCTTCTTATTATTATTATTGTTGTTGTTATTTTCTCCATAAATTATATTCAAGATAGTTTTTATTATGCTTAATCAAGAACTACTGTCTGGGACCAAACGCTATACTTTTGTGCATAACTATAAAGGTAACTAAGAAAGTTCTCTCTCTTTTCGTGGAGGTCTGTGTTCAATTGGACCTCACACCGTGAGTTGAATGCGAGTGGAGATAAGGCGAAGGTCAGTTATTGGTGTGGGTATATCCAACATACTACCTGGTTGTGGCAATTCAGATGCACCGTGAACTTGCGTAAAGACAGAGGGAACATGGGACATCCACAGAGCGTCATAAGAACATGCATGCTGAACGAGTTCAAATAGAGGTCAAACGCCGCTGTAGCGAGACAGAAGATATGCCAGACCTTTGGTAAGGGTGTCATGACGACGCGGACAGTGCAGCGATGGTTTAACAAGTCTAAGGACGATGACGAAATACCTGAAAACACCACGTGCCGGAAGACCAACACATGTACAAGAGGAACTGGGACTACAATTCAGTGTGTGGAGAAACCATTCGGCAGCACATCCATCAACTTGGGAAGCACTACAAGTTGGGTCGATGGGTCTCACATGTTTTGACTCGGGGCCAAAAAGCAACGCGGCAGTCGCCTCTGTTTTTTACTATTTCGGAGCCATTTCTGTACAGGGTATTGACATGTGATAAAAAGTGGGTCCTATACGTAGCTCCATGGCGCCGTCATCATTGGTTAGCATCCCATGAAGCGATTTCAAAACAGCCGAAACCAGCACTGTACTAGAAGAAGGTCCTTCTGTGTGTTTGGTGCATCATGCATTGGGAACTGCTACCAACTGCTCAGAATATCAATGCAACAGTGTAGTGTCAGCAGTTGAACTGTGCTTAAGAAAAACTCAAAACTCTGGAGCCATCACTTCTGAATTGCAAATGGGTCCTCGTTTACGGAACAACGCTAAGTCCCACGTGGCAAGGATGACTCAGGACACCATTCTCCGCCTTGGATGGGAAACAATATTGCAACCACTATATTCCCCGGGTATTGCACCGTCCGATTATCACCTGTTCCATTCTTTGGACAATCATCTTAGAGGACGCCAGTTCAAATCCCTAGTAAAAGTCCAAAATGCACCTGATACCTTCTTCGTTTCACGGCCCACCAAGTTCTAACGCTATGGATTCCATGGCCTCATAGAACGTTTTCAGAAGGTCGTCGATGCTGATGGGGACTATTTTTGATCTTCCAGGTTAGGTGACATATCGATGTTCGAAGGTGGTGGGTGATAAAACAACAAAACTTTTCTTGGTTACCTTCATATTTAAATATAAGATCTTGTATACAGAACCTATCTACACAAGATTGATTTTCTTTGAAATTTCACTTAATTTCTTTACGGTTTCCTGACAAAAATATTTATTTATTATTCGTGACTTAAAAAAAAAACATAATTATTTTATTACACTGAGTAGAAATAAAAGAGAGAGCGAATGAAATCCAAATTGAATAAAAACATTGTTTCTCACAAAATTTTCCATCCTCTATGTCTTTTAAAAACACTTATTACAGCATATAAAAATATACTGTACTTACAAATCAGTTTAGTACCTTTGTTTTATGGCTGTATTTGTAGTACCTTGTTAAAATGTTTGTCTTCAAACTGTCAAATATAAATCGCAGTAAATTGTGTAATCTGCTGTCACAAAAAAAGTATCCTATTTTTCGATCGGTATAAGGAGGAGATACCATACTATTTTTCGATCGGTATGGAAAAACAATATTTTTCCATACTATTTTACCGTAAATTATTAATTGTCAATAAACTTTGTTACTTTTAAAGGAATGAAGCGAGATACTTTTACTATGATGTTTTAAAAGTTTTTCATTAAGGGGGGCCAGGAAACCATTTGAGGGGGGCCTGGCCCCGATGGGTCCCCCCTTGGCTACACCCTTGTTGTGCAGTCTTTTTTTTTTTTTTTTTGGAACGTTCTTGATTTTTGTTAGAACTGCAGATCTCGGAAACCATTAAGTATAAAACTTTAAAATTTTACCATGAAATTGCGGACGAAGAGAAATGGAGGGGAACGAAAGGAACAGATGGATAATATCGCAGAAGTATCCCGCGTGAGTATAGAATAGTAATTGAGAAAATGAAATGAAATCTTTGAGTTTTACGTCCCATGTTTATGCCGGCTAGGCTAATGAAGACGGTGATGATGAGAAATGAATGCAATGATGGAATGAATGGGAAAGTGGGAGGAAATGGGAGAACCCCGAGAAAGCGCACGCATAGTGTTTGTTCACGACAAAGCTGACTTGGCGCGGGCTGGGGTCCAACCAGGGACCTCATGCGCCAGAGGTAACGCTCTAGCACCAAGCCACTGCAGGTTAGTAATTAATAAAAAAACAAAAATGTTTTTTTTAACATATATTGATGTATACGGACGAGCTCATGAGATCATAAGTACAAAAACTGAACAATCAATTTCAATTAGGATTTCATACTACTTACTCATTCAGAAATAGAAAATCCAAGGTGTATCAAATACAAAATCAGGTAGAATCAGTGGTAGCATACTACATTAAGAGTCTAATATCATATAAAATTAGTTGAAAAGAATATTAATATTTAGATGTGCGAGTAATGGGTTGAAGGATGGAAGAGCACCATAGTACACTTGAATTAAGAGGTAAAACTATCTTATTTATGAAACGAACTCGAATTTAAGTTTCTATTATAATTACTTATCATTACATCTCTAAATACTAAAAATAGTAGTAGTAGAACTTATAACACCACATGCACAATAAAGAAATTAATTAGCGGAAAACCTAACAAATCCAGTCTTCTGGCAAGCGACCTGCCATATTGATGGAATACATATGATGATATTATTATTAGTCTTGATAAAGATGATCACCATTTCCGTATAAAACATACGTTTTCAGTTATACGTTTGCTGCAGATGTTACATATAGCCGTACGCTAACTCTGAAAACTACAGGATTTACGCATATAACCTACGATGTTGCGTACGCCACATACGCTTTTTTTCTCTGTGTAGCATCTGCAAGAGTACATTTAGCGATGTCAAGGAAACCGCGACTTATGTGGTGCATAAAAAGTGTCTGTAACGGGCACTCAAATGTCAGAGACTAAGAGAAAGTCTACTAGTCCAGGTTTAGTCGTGTTTCTTCTTCAACATTTATTAGACCTATAACTGTTAATATATACGAACAGCGCTGCTCAAGAATAGTTTCTTTTGGCCTGTAACTTCTCATGGAATTCCATAATTTATAAGTGAGGAGAGTTTTGTTCTTTCATAGAACAGCCCTACAACAGCCAAGCTATTTTCCTAACATAAACAGCCAGAGTGAGTCCAATGGACTCACACTGTTGATGACATATTATCAGACCCTACATTGTGTTGCAAAGTGTAATTTCGTATATGTTTAAATGTTTGCATACAGAACATGTAAGCGGGACGTGGTGGCTCAGTGGTAGAGCATTCACCTCCGGTGCTTAGGGTCCTGGGTTCGATCCCAGCTCGCGCCGTGTGGACTTTGTGGTGGACAAACACCGTGCTCGTGGGTTTTCTCGGAGTTCTCCCGTTTCCGCCCACTTTCATCATTCCACCATTTCACTCATCTCTCATCATCACCGTCTCCTTTAGCCTAATTGGCATAACCGTGGGACGTAAAACTTAAAGATTTCATTTCATTTCAGAACATGTAAGTATAACAATCACGCAATTTTTACCAATATCATAAATATAAAAATATGTCTACTGAGCAACAAATTATTTACAGTCGAACAAACATTATACGCAATGAGTCCATTGAACTCACGTTGGCCGTTTAGGGCCGCCATGATATAGCTGGTAATATAACAAAAACACTATTTAGGAAGACCTAGTTTTATCATGATCAGAAGAAATCCGACTAGTTATTTTTTAAAACAAAACATTATGCATTACAAACATAAAGAAAACATTTAGTCTAATCAAAAGACTTCAATAATCTCCTATTCAAAGGCTTAAATCAAATCATTTTAACGAAAAAAATACAAAACAGCGAACATAACGTTTTTTAATTTTTTTTTTAAATCGAAAACAGTTCTATGCGGGAGCTCCGCGCATTTTTCATCTGAGAACCGGATTCGATTCTCAGTGGGAGCTCATGTGTTTCGGATTCTATGGTAATCAGTTGGTCCCGTCTTATATATCCTCGCTGCTGAAGGGGACGTTAAACTAAAATTCAACTCAACTCAATACAGTTTTATGCACAAGTCGGGATCCTCAAACGATTGATTCATTTCCACTTGCAGTTAGTAGAACATTTCATTTCATACATTTGGAACGATGTAAATTCTTTATACTTTACAAATAATTTGGTTTTTCAGGAGATAATATTATTTGTGTTTTTAATGTTTCATAGTTTATAATTTAAAGAGAAATAAGTTTTAGGGTAAGACATATGAACTTGCATTTCCGTATGCAATAATCTTTCGTAACACTATTACTTAACTTGATATCCGATTTCGAAATTTCACGCTACGTCACTTCTACTCAGACGTCATTATTAAGACACACCTTCGACAACCTTACAATCGTATAGAGGATTCGACGTTCTTTAAAGATATTGCATAGTTCTCGAATAATAAAATTTCTTACAATTACATTAATTAAAACAAATTTAAATTAGAATAAATTTACGACGACGAAAACATTTGTCAAGTAAAAAAGCTGTAAATATTAAAGGGGATAATGCAATTCTATGCATGGAATGATCGGAGAGGTATTCTACAGTGAGAAAAGCTTCATATATTTTAACATAGGTAACCAACATTTCTGTGCTACTGTGTAGGCTGCATAGAAACTAGGGATTGCTATAGATTTTAACGGGATATGAATAGCCACCAATAACCGTGAAGATGTTAAAGAATTGATTAAATTAATGAACTTAGCGGAAATAACCGTCTATTAAAAAAATACATAAAAATTTGTTTCCGTTCAAGAGATATCGTATGGAGTAACGGATGGGCGTACAGTCATCGTAAAAATAAATCTGAGCACACTACTCATTTTTCATCTGAGCACAATTATTTGCATTGCTCATTACTGCATAGTTTGGAGGAATGTTTGGGACGGTAATCCTATTATGGCACAAAGTTACTCCCCCAAATCCGCGTTCCTGATGCTATTCCATGGATTCACTTAAAGGTTGTGAAACACGTTTTTGACTAATGTTCCATTGATTCGAACTAAATTATCAACTTGGTATTCTGTAAAGCATCCTCAAACAATGACGCTGTCTTCTTTGTGTCTTACTGTAGTTATTACACAGTAGTGATGAAACCGGTTTTCGGAACGACGATGCTAAAACTTCCAGAACTGAAGGAGAAAAATTGGAATTTACATTTGTCGGTCTAGAGTGCCCTTTTGTATTGTTCATCGTTCCAGTTTTTATTTTATACTCAAAGATCATAGATCTGAAGGCGCTGGGCCTCTGTCCTATTTGATACAGATTGGAAATGGCTCATCCATAGCTCTATTAGTTCTTCCTGAGCAGTTAGCGTTTTATCTGTTTGCTTATTTTTCCAGTGAACTTGTTCTTAAGAGAGATTATGTTTGGACGCCACTTTGTGATTATGTTTCAGGAATCCGACACACTGAGCGAATGTTTGCTGAGAATGACTCTTCTCTTTCGACTCTAACTTAACAATTTCGCTTCCACATGGTAATATTTGCGTATTCTTCACACTACTCGACTGAAAAATAAGGTAAGATCGCATGTCACAGATTTGCATTCACTTTTGCCCATATTGCGATACGATTGAATAGCGCATACACAACTGGTTGTTGAAGTAAAGAGACAACTATTGACAAAGGTTTATACGTACACCACCAGGTGTCGTTGAAACGATGCATACATCAAACAAAGCGTGACGTTAGTTGTCTGTTCATTAATTATCTGTTTATTGCCAGGCAGTTTCTTCAATGAATTTCTCTCGATGTCAACAAGATCATGTGTATCTTTTTGTTATTTATTTTCAAAAGTGAATCCGATGAACATGGTTTTGTATGGCACAATGTCTTTTATTTGGAAAATTCTGAAAAATCAATAATGTTCTCAGACTTTTCACAATGACTATACGTACCAACATTATGATCTTATAAAGGCCACTAGCATGATTTTAATAAGGATAGTTGATGCGAAATTCCATAAAATAGGATGAAAAATCGAATACCAAATTCAGTAACGGATGCAGAAGTTTGGAAATGTTGGTGCTGGTTGAAGATGGATAGGACAGAGTAAAACGAAAGTACTTTTGTGTACGTACTAAATACAATTATGCGTATATTGAAAAACACTGTATACATCATGCCCATGGATGTATTGATGGAAGCATCTGAGAAAATAAAAATGTGTATGAGTATATATTTGAAATATATACAATTTAAGAAAACAAACACGAGAGATTTTATAACATTTTTCTGTTGAATGGAACTATGGCTTTAAATTCTTCAATATCTTCAAAATTTATGTTTGTAGAAATCGACGTAAAGCAACATGATGGAGTAACATGACCCGAACACAGAAAAAAAAAAAGGTATTCAAAACTGAATGAATCGTTATAGGAAGAATAAAATCCAGAGTAATCCCTCTTTCATACAAAGCCATTGAGTTGCGCCATCGAGTTGCGCTACTGCTTGTGTAGCATTGCTTTAAATTGGAACTTTCATACGAAGCAATCGCAGTTGCTGCCACTAAAATAGTGACTGCTACTGTATGCTGTAACGTAACCATCTCGAGCAACTCCGCCACTCATGAAGAAGCATTATCTTAAATGAAATATTTCGTACGGGGACACTGAAGTAGCCGCCTCCGCACAAGGTTGCCAATGTATCTTCTGTGAAAAACATAACCTTAGTTGAATTACTGCCAGAAACGAAAAGTACGCAATTGTTTATCGCTGAAAATTTACCCTATTTTACACCATATAATGGAACTATCGACTATCTTAAAACAACTATAAACTTTTGCTATATTTTATGTTACAATGCAGTATCATCTCGTGATGAACGCATAACATACAAGGAACTGATTGGTATCTGCTCGTTCATATTACTACTATCTTTCAAATTACCTTTAGAATCCTGAACTTTCTGTATCATACTACGTACCGATGGGAGCTAAGTAGTCGTCTATTATGTTTTATTCTTTATATACTAATCATCCGATTTCTAGCCATTGTTATTTGCCAAATGAAGCCTTTCCGATCCATGTATTATTATTGTTATTATTCAATGACTAAGGAAAGAAGTAAAGGAAGGAAATATGTTGTCGACAGAACCAAACATACATTGATGGAATTTCTCATGGCTAAGTGATTAGATCTTCGCTGTCTGTGTAGGAGGCCGGGTTTGATTTCATGTTGTAGCTACTGTGGTTTGAATTGAAGCTAATCTACATCTATATAGTCTAGTAGCCTAGGTGCTGTATATTTCTATATATTTACTATGTGTCCTGGCAATCCTGTCACACTACGAAGAAAAAGAAAACGTGGGTATTGAAAGATAAAAACAAAGAAAAACAAAAAAAAAAAAACTGTCAGTGTCTTGCCTGGTATATATTTTCCTTCATACTAGTGGTATTAATCGGTGGTGCAACTCAGTTGCTGTGTATAAAAGGGCTGTTACTGTCCAACTGCACCCATTGTATAACTGTCTACTCCTATATTACGTTTCCCTACACCAAAACTTTAGCGAAATATATAAGTAAATTCAAAATATTTAGCATCTATAGCTCTCATAAGCATCGCATATTCTGTTTTGCATTACCCTATCCTTAGTTAGTCATGAGTTTCAAAGTTGTTAATGTAAGGCTATGGAAAACATGAAACCTGATACTTGAATCTGAATCTTGTTGTTCGATAAAGACACAGCAGGGATGTAATAATTATGTGAATTACTGTGAAGTTCTTGTTGATTACAACTCTTTTTTTTCATTTGTAGACAAAAGTAAAAGCAGTCTATCTCTTGTAAATAAGGATAAGTGACCGCAATCTTCTGTAATCTAGCTACCACCAGCTGAGTGGGCAAGGAAGGGATTGTGTTACAATGATTTCCTGAAATGCCTTTTGTGTTGTGCAGACTCCGTGCTTTCCTCTTCCAAGCCACTCGTAGGAGAAACTCTCGGGGTTCTTGTTTCATCGATAATGAGGTATATTGTTCCCTCGTCCATTGTATTTCAACTGGAGACGTTCTTTCATTCTATTGTACTCAGTACTGCGTAATAATTTTATAAATTTATTACTCAAGTTAAATATACGCGTTCGAAGAACTACAAATGTACACTTGAGATAGCATATAGAATTAGATGTTTAGCTTCCGTCTGTGTTGTAGATGGCTTAGATTCGATCCCATGCTTAGGATTTCTTGAAAGATGAAATGAATATAACCGTAACTTTATGTATGTGGACAGAAAGAAGTTTTGCTTCAAAAACAAATCTTGTTTACCCGGTGTTTACAAGTTTTAAAATGTTTTTATCTTTTAGGGCTTCTTTACATTAGCGACTAACAGAATACCCATTCTTTGCACGGGAAGAATAAATTTAATTTGGACATAACGGTCAAATAGCATCGGAAATGTCACTATTCATCTCAGTGACCCCGAAAACTATGGATTCAACACTAATATCGATCATTTTTTATCATATATATATATATATATATATATATATATATATATATATATATATATATATATATATATATATATATATATATATATATATATATATATATATATCCCTCTCCCCTAAATTGCACCGTCAAAGTAAAATTATAGAAACGCTCCAAGGTCCGAACTTCATATATGTTGAAAATGTAATCTAGATCGGTCGGGTAGTTCACGAGTAATTAAATCACAAACATAGCCACTTCCATTTTTATTTATACTTACTAAATCTACGCTCTCTACACTGTGCATCATTCACATATGAGCATGAAACTCTTTGTCATTCCTCACAACATCTGTACTGTTTCTTTATAGACACAAGTAAAAGACATCTTGATAAAAAAAATGGGAAGGGGTATAATAAAGGGGAGAATTTTTTGGATTAGTTTTTTCACTATCTCAAACAATTTGCAAGATTTGCGCCTACTTTCGGTTGGAGTGTCTGCAGTGTTTTCTTTTTTCTTGCATGCTTATGTAATAAGCAAATACATTACATACAGAATTAATTATAATGTCAGTGATATATGGTATTCATTGAACGAAACATTGCAAACAATAAAGATTCATCTTACTCACTCACACTCACTCACTCACTCTATGGCCTATGGAACCCGCAGGTTCAGTGCCGCGTTCACAAAAGCTCTCCACTGACTTCTATCCTTAGCTAATTGCATCCAGTTTCTACTTTGTATTCCTATCTGTGCGAGATCCATCTTAATATTATCCTCCCATCTGCGCCTAGGTCTTCCTAATGGTCGTTTTCCTATGGGTCTACCAGTCAAGACTTTGAAAGCGTTTCTACTTTCTTCCATTCTAGCTACATGACCTGCCCACCTAAGCCTCCTAGACTTGACGACCCTAACAATGTTGGGTAAACCGTATAAACTATGTAGTTCCTCGTTATGAAGCTTTCGCCATTCCCCATTCTCGTTCCTCTTGGGTCCGAATATTCTTCTCAGGATCCTGTTCTCAAATACTTTCAGTCTATGTTCTTCCCTCAGAGTAAGTGACCATGTTTCGCAACCATACAGAACAACAGGCATGATTATCGTTTTATATATTTTAAGCTTCAAATTTTTCGACAGAATTCGCGACGACAAGAGATTTTGAACCGAATAGTAACACGAATTCCCTGCTTTTAGTCGACATTTAATTTCTTCGTGAATATGATTTTCGTCTGTTAATATTGATCCTAAATATTTGAAAGATTCATCTTAGACTGAAGAAATGGTCGTCCTTCGCTTTTCATCATTTGGCGATAAAACAAATGCAGGAGAGGTATACTAACTCGGTATACAGATGTGTGGTGTGGGAATGTATAATTCGAAGGATATGCTGTTTTACTTTTTAAAATATCAATACTTCCAGTGTACCCCTAAAAAGTGTAATAAAGAAATAACGGCCATTTTTTAAGTATTCAATTAGAAGTGAACAATTTACAATCAAAATTTTAAATCGATCAGTGAAAACGGCATCTTTCTGGAGTTGGTGGTTTCCGAGATATTGTCAAAAGTATTGGCCACAAACGTATAAATGTCCACAAACATATAAGGCCGCAGTGACTTAGTGGTAGAGCGCTAACCTCTGGCGCTTGGATTTCTAGTTTCGATCTCAGCTCCCACCAAGTGGGCTTTGTGGTAGACAAATACCATGTACGTGGATTTTCTCGGGGTTCTCCACTTTCGTAATTTCATCATTATCATTCATTATCATCATCACAACCTTCTCTTGTTTCGGTACATGAATGTAGGACGTTAAGAAATTATATGTATTAAAATAGTATTTTTGTCTACGCTCTGCAATACTCTTTTCTAACATTTGAAAATAACACTCTTATGGTATTAATTTCATTCATGTATATTATGCAACGTAAATCGTGGAAGAAACGTTTCGAGGCCCAAACTTAAAATTAAGAAGAAAAAGAACCCTCATAACTCTCAGGACGTGCCAACAGGCCAAATACTTAATAATAATAATACGTTAGTTGACAGTTGTAGAAACAATTAAGGGTCTGGAAACTCAAGTTTTATCCCTCTGCAAATCACTAGAACTTGTTAGGAAAACAATTGAGGAGCGTTTTTTTTTTAAAACTCGATAGAGGAACTTTTGAGAAACGGAGACATACATGGGATAGGTATTCTTTTTACGTTACCAATTGAGCTGTAAAATCAGAATTACCAAATCTCGAAATGTGCCATATGTATAGGATACAAAATCATGAGAGTTTTGTCAAAACTCGGTAGAGGTTATGTGCAATAATAACAAAAACGCAATTCCTGTAAAAAAAAAAGAAAAAAAGATCGTTTTGTGTTCTATCGAGTTTTGATTGATTGATTGATTTTTGAGTTTAACATCCCGTTCAGCAGCGAGGCTATATGAGACGTGAACCTACTGATTAACGTGGAATCTGAACCACATGAGCTCCCGCCGGGAATGGAACCCGGGTTTCCCGCACCAAAGACGCGCATGCTAACCGCTTAGCCACGAATTAGCTCTATCGAGTTTTGAAAAAACGGTCCTCAATTTCTTCCTTAAGCCATGCCCCAGGTGAAACTGGAAAAGAGATTAAAGAGAATTTGAATAAAGTGCTTATTGCAAATTCAGGTGTATGAAAGATTGATTCAACCAACCAGTGCATGAATTACATCAATAAATGTTGAGTAGATGAACGTTCCAAGCTTTCTTTATCATTGTGTAAATATAATCCAGTCATGTAAGTTGGTGTTGGGAAGTCCTTTTTCGTCTATGAACTTAACTACGAGGGAAAGTCGAAAAGTAAAGGGACTCGCAATTTTTCGCACTAGGGTTTGGTATCACTGCTAGTACCCAGTGCTGAATTGATTTCGTCTGCAACACTTCTATGCTAACATGTCACTTTTATTCCCGCATTAGTCGTTGGAGTATAGCAGACCGTTAAACATGGCAGCTCCATTGTCGATATACTGCACAAAGGAAGAAATGAGGGCAGTGATTCGCTTTTTGTTTGCGGAAGGTGTTAAACCTGCGGAAATTATTCGTCGAATGCAAGCGTAGTATGGTGACAGCTTGGATAGAGCGTTTCTAATGGATAGAGCGTTTCTAACGGAAAACTTGTTTACGTGACGAGGAAAGATTGGGTAGGCCATCGACGTCAACGACTGAGGACAATTTGAAAGTCGTTGAGGGTATGGTGATACAGTCCGCCACAGAGTCTAGTCTAGAGATCAGTGGAAGATTTGCAACCGATGCAGAAATCATTGGTGCGGTGCAGAATTGGTTACAGTTGCAGCCGAAAAACTTCTTTTTTTTCCCGACGGAATCAAAAAACTTGTGAAACGTTGGGAAAAGTGCGTTGAAGTGTAGGGAGATTATGTAGATTATGTTTCAGTTTTCTATGATTAGAATAAATGAGGACCTTTTTTTCAAAACTAGATAGAGCAAAATTTGAGAAACGGAGATATATATGGGATATTTATGCTTTTTATGCTACCAATCAAGCTGTGAAACCACAATTGGCAAATCTCGATATGTGCCGTTTGTATAGCATATTAAATCATAAGCGTTTTGCCAGAACTCGATAAAGATTATGTACAATAATAACAAAAATGCAATTCCTGTAAAAATCATGTTTTGTGGTCTATCAAGGTTTGAAAAAACGCTCCTCAAATGTATCTTTCCTCGAAAGTCCTTCACTTTTTGACTTCTCTTCGTACATTTTAACATGAAATAGAAGCTAATATAAATAAACGACACTAAATATATAAGAAAATCTCTAAGATGTGTTCTTTTAAATAAATTATAATGAAATTTCTCTTTTGTTGAATGTCTTTTAATGTTAAATTCTCTAATTTCTTATATCTCGAAATAATAAATTGTTTTTCGACCTAAGTGATAGACTTGAAATAAAAAAAAAAAACAAAAAAAAAAGAGATTGTGTTGATTTCTTCATACTTTGAGGAAATTAAAAGAAACCCAAATGTTACCTAGACATTAGATGTCCGATGATGTTAAGAACTTTATGAGCGTTTATGCTCTCTACTTCCAAACGTCAAATAATGATTAAATCAATACTAAGATAGGCTTTTACAGAAGGATAATATTTCCATCCTAAATTAAGATATGATCATCATCACATGATGTTCTTTTTCTAATGTACCATCTTACATTTCGATCAGTGGCTTTTGCTGTCCCTAATCTTGGTGGTTATCTTTCGTTGATTGAAGTTCTAGTTGGTTTCCATTAATATTTTGAAGTGGAAATGTTGTCACTTGATAAAAATGAAATCTTTGAGTTTTACGTCTCACGGTTATGCCGGTTAGGCTAAAGGAGACGGTGATGATGAATAATGAATGAAATGGTGGAATGAAGAAAGTAGGAGGAAGCGGGAGTACCGCGAGAAAACCCACTTACACGGTGTTCGTCCACCACAAAGTTCACTTGGCGGGGGCTGGGATCGAACCCGGGACCCCAAGCACCAGAGGTGAACGCTCTACCACTGAGCCACTGCATCCCCACATTTTCACTTGATAGTACAAATTATTATTTTTTTGCATCCTCTGCATCTTATAGCGTCTTCTCGTATCTCCATATTCTGCGATGTTGATCATTTTGTTACATGTTTCTTAGATGCGGATAATTGGTAGTTCACTTGTAAATCTTGTTCAACTTTTTTTTTCTTTCAGCCAATGTGTTGAGCAGGTTGTGTACCTTCCAGGCTAATGGATGTTCAACATATCCTACAAAA
Organism: Thermobia domestica; assembly: GCF_964235325.1. NCBI lineage: Eukaryota > Metazoa > Arthropoda > Insecta > Zygentoma > Lepismatidae > Thermobia > Thermobia domestica. The sequence goes on from NC_137471.1 coordinate 134,792,072, forward strand.
TTCTCTCTAGTTTAGTTCGGCTTACCTGTTAGAAGCATTTCTGAAGCTTTCACAAGCATTTCTGAACATTGAGGGAAAAGCACAGCTTGTTAGAAATCCCTAACAGTAAAAGATATCCACTCGGGTGTTGTAATTAGACAATTTCTAGAAATTAAAAATGAAATAATTATTTCGAAATATCTTACCATAACCTGATAAGACTCGAATTACTTTGTTTTACAAGGTTTTTACCATTATATCCATTCCAACATTGTAAGTGTAATGTAATACTCACTAATCTTCTGCAATGAACCTCTTGCTGTACCAACCTCATGCTCTACGTACTAGCTTCCAACACCTGAGCTAATCGTCGGTTCTCTCCAAGATCCCTCGTTTTCCGAGATCTTGAAGCTTCTTCAAACTTAGTAGCAGCATAGAGCTTAGCTAAGATCTTATGAAACAACTTATGATGTACAAATACTTCCTCTACCTGTGGCATGATGTGTACGTTAACTTTTTTATTCCGTATACAACTATGTTATTTACATTTCCGTTTCATAGCATTCTTAAAATAGAAGAAAGAAATTGTTGAAGATTGGGTACTTTACAGTAGACCCTATGTAAAGCATGTAAGCGTGTTATTGAAAAAGTGCGATTCAAAACATTATTAGGATATTTATCTAAGGCATATCACGCAGTCTTGAATTGGTCCGGGGGCCACGAACAAAACGATCGTCCGCGTTAATCATTTATTTGTAGGAACGAAATACCCATATCTGTGGAATTCACAATTCTTGTACATGGGCACATTGTCACAATTCTTGACATCCTTCGAAAACAAGAAAGTCTTTGTAATAGGCCTATTTTGAGTGAGTTGTATGCTATATGAAACAGGAACTTTTCCTGTTTGTGTCTAAATCTTAGAAACAAAATTGTTATGAAAATCTATAGCGCCAGATGCTGGAGTGCTCGATGTGTCTCTCCTGATTCTGGACGGTAGTCCAGCATCGTAATTTCTATTGTAGAATCCTCCGTTGGAGAGCTACGAGGGATTCTTGTTCCATTGCTCTATCACAGCTTTCCAGAGTCGATTCGCAGTTGACACACGCCTTTTACTCAAAGAAATTTTATGCAATACTCATTTACAAAAAGCCAACTGACTTGCATCTGGAGATTTCAGAGGTATCTCGTTGAGGTGTATGGCTAATATTCCAGTAGCCTTCTTCATATTCTGGAAGAATGCGAGAAATTATCATGAGATATATAATGAAGCTTTGTCTTGATGGACGCGAACTACTTTGATCTTGTTTCTGTACATTTCTAATAGTTCCTGCTTGGAGATCTTTCTCAGGATCTCGTTCTTGCAATGCTGCGAGTTGATTTAGCAGTTCTTCTTGACGCTGAAAATCTTCAGTTTGCCTCTGTTACAATACCCAACAACGACAATAAATCCCTTTGGGAAAGAATCTTTGTATGCTCGCACCAACTTAGTGAAGCGCTTCATGCCTTTGTCTCTGTACATGATTGTTTCTGATTCTGGTTCGCTGCAGTCGGAAAGAAGCTGCCATGCCGCAGCCAATGTAGTTCGGTTTGCCAGATATCATTCGTAGAGCTTTCAATGATCTATATTTGGCGGAGGGGGGGAAGGGTTTTGTTACAAGGACGTTCGGCGAAGTTTCGCCTGCATGCTGGAAGTGGCTTGTGTGTACCTCTGCGTTCTCGTTTCTTTGCTGGAGAAACGAACGCTAGGGATACTCCTTATATAAGGTGGTTACGATTAAAGTGCCGCTATTCACGACGGTCCAGCGCGGGCTGTAATCAACGTATTACATTGAAATTTGGTAAACATGCTAATGAGACCATTCGAAAGTTAGTCACGCCGGAAAAAGTATTACTTCCACTTTCCACCACTAGGGCAAAATGTGGCGCCGTACAGGTAATTCGCATATGGAAATGGTCCTGAGTATATGGATAAGATTATTAGATCGAAGAAGTCAAACATGTAAGATAAATGTAATGCAAACAAAATGAAGGGCAGGTGATTGTACCAAATGGTGCAAAGGGAACAACTTTAGGAACAATGTATGGGTAACAAAGGTGATACTTTAATTCTCGTGCAATGGGAATAACTTTATTAACATTTGCGGTTACAGTAACCAATTTACATAACCATGCTCCATATAGCTACCAGACACATCGACGACATATTGTATCCGCAAAATGGCGTGCGCAACAGTTGCTCGCAGCAGTTCCGGTGGAATTGCTGCTATATATCGCCTTATGCTGTCCTTGAGATCCGCCAGCAACTTGACATTTCCCTGGTAGACCCGGGCTTTCAGATATCCTCACAGCCAGAAATCACGCGGATTTAGATCGGGGAATCTTGTGGCCACTCATCTGGAAAACCTAGGGAGATGATACGATCAGCAGTGAAGGTTTCACGAAGCAAATCTTTCACATGGCGACCTATGTGCGGTGTTGCTCTGTTTTTCATGAAACAGTCGTCTCCAAACACTTTCGTGCTTGTAACGCAGGAATCAGATGTTGTGCTAAAAGGTGATTATAATATGCCGATGTCACCGTACAAGTGACAACTCCTTGGGGTGTCATCTCCTCGAAGAAAAACGGGCTACTAATGATCGTTCCTGTGAATCCACACCACACAGTCACACCGCAGAGTTCTGTGAATCCATTCCACAGAATGTAATGGCTGCTTCTGCACAACATGCTGATTATCCGAGCCCATACCCGATGGTTTTGATTGTTTACAGCTCTTTCTAGTATAAAATGCGCCTCATCGGTCCATAGGATACCCCACGACCACAGGTCTTCCACTTCCATCCGTGCCAAAAACAAAGGAGCAAACTCAAGGCGTTGCGGCGGACCTTTGAGTTTCAATTGCTGTACTGTGTGAATCCTGTAAGGATACCAATGTAAAATGGCTCTGCGAACTTTCCTCACTGTTAACCATGGGATGGCCAATGTCCGTTACACTACCTTGCTGCTAACGGAGTATGGCGCACATGCTGCGTAGTTTACAAGAGTCACAGCAACCTCGTCAACAACCACTATTGGAATGGGTAGACCTTCCTCTTCCTGAAGCCACACTTAACTCACCGTTGTCTCGATGAGTGTGTCATAGTTTAGCAACGTTAATTAATAATCTTCTATGTAAAAATTTGATAATATTTTTATAGAACACTTACATAAAATTAGGTCTAACGTAATTCTATTTAAAATTTTTTTTCAGGTACATTATTTATAGAACCCATAATTTCATCATTATCGTAGAAAGTTTTACTTTCATTTATTACCAATTCACTATTATCTGTTTGTGGATTTGTATGCCTCTAAATTAACATAACTTGTAAGTAATTGACATTGGTTTGCAAAATTATCGGAAGCTGGTATCAGATTCAAAATATTTTCACCATTAAGCATGTTAAGGGAAAAGGCCTTATTTTCAAAATCCAAAATAACACGTAATTGTGTGAGGAAATCAATACCTATTAAGGGATTTTCATTCAAATCTTTTATAAATAGTACAGACATAGAAATATGATCTTGTAGGGTAATAACCACTTGACTTTTACCCATTAATCTTTCTTATGTTTACCAGTAAAATTGACTAACAAGCAAGGTTTTTCAAGTGTTACATTGCGATTTGCTTGAAACTCTTCCAATGACTAAAGGAAATAAAAGTGAGACATAAGTTTTTTTATCGGCCAACGTGGGGGATGAAGGAAGTAAACACTCCCCTAAACTGCGAACATACGCAATACTACCTGTTAAAAAGACAATAACTACTTACGCCGTTAGAGATATACATTAGCTAAATTCGGAAAACAGCTATAAGTTTGGTCACTTTGCGTGAACTAATATTGAGCGCCCGCTTAAGTGCTCACAACCACGTTTTGTAGACCGTAAATGATGCGAGGTTCTGCTTCTGACTTGCCTGGAGAGCCCTCCGCTGCAGATCCACGTCATACAGCGGTAAATGTGCGCTGACGACGGTTTGAAAGTTCAGAAGCACGGCGAGCGACACATCATGCAATTGTCTTTGCGTGTTCCACTTGAAGAGACTTGCTTTTCCCAACAGTACGATTGTTTTCGGGACGTTACTTTTCTTGTAATGTAGCATAAAGGACGTTACGTCAATTTCTTTCGTTTTTCACTCTTCCATAATTCAACTGCGTCCCTCTTGTATTCCAAATCCACAGACCCATCATTCATAACACCGCAGGTCACCGGTGCTCTCCTTCGCAGATATTCCGAGTAAGTTTCATCCACTTCTTTAGAGTCGATGATATCATTTGGTTCCATGACGTCCTTATCCAAATCGAAGTGTACAGTAACATCTTCCTTGTATGTTGACATGGCTATATCTCCAGCGTTATTGATCAATTCCCGGAGGTAATTTGCAAGGTGTATCTCTGCCCTGTTTTGAGGTGGTTCTGGAATGTCTACAATAGCAAAATAGACAGCAAGTAGACGAATGACATTTAATGCGTTTAAACTCGTTTTGGATAGGACCCTATAGCTTTGACTTATTACAGCCAAATAAACATAATGATAAGCATGTCTTATTGTGTATATATAATATACCCTTCAGTGCATGTCATCAATGATATATAGGACACAAGGCATACGATTAACACATTTGACAATTGTTCACTGATTTGGAAGTGAGAATATATTGCTCTGATAGACGCTTTACTCTGGCGTAATTGTCTTTTTATTAATACGAGATAACATTCCACTTGTAACACGCTTATCAAAGATAAAACGAATTAAGTTCAGTGTCCAATTGTGTTATGAATTTTTCGTAATTATAACTTAATTTGTAATATTGTGTGACGTAGCCATGCTCTAAACACTCAACATATTGCTTTCTAAAATAGGTACAAGCGACAATTCAAACTATAGTAAAGAATTTCAATCTTATCTCTCACCTTGGCCAATATTTAAAAGGAATCCATCTAATGTTTTTCTTAAATCTCTCCATAGTAACAAGAATTCATTGCATATCTCACATTGCATGCAGATGATGACACAATATTCGTACTTGATCCGCCATTTGCCAGACGTATCGACTACTATTACAATGTTTTTCACTTACTGTTTCTTCCTCTACGAATTTTGAAAGCGTCTAGCGAATCGAAAGAGTGCGTTGCTCGTTATGGCCTTTCCTACATGGTGTTATGTTGCCCAATGTTCACAGTTTAGGGGGTGTTCCCTATTCCCTTCCTCTCCCACGTTGGTCGATATAAAAAACACGTATGTCCTAATTTTGATTCCTTTATTCACTGCAGGAGTTTCAAGCAAATTCCTATTGTGCGTTGCTAGTTATGGCCTTGCTAAATTGTGTCATGTTGCCCTATGTTCACACTTTAGAGTGGTGTTTAACCTCTTCATCCCTCACATTGGTCGATGTGAAAAAAACACTTATGTCCTAATTTTGATTCCTTTATTCACTGCAGGAGTTTCAAGCAAATTCCCATTGTGCGTTGCTAGTTATGGCCTTGGTGTCATATTGCCCTATGTTTGCACTTTAGAGGGTTGTTTACCCTTTCATTCCTCACGTTGGCCGATATAAAAACACTTATGTCCTAGTTTTGATTCCTTTATTCACTGCAGGAGTTTCAAGCAAATTGGAGTGTGGCACTTGAAAAATCTTGCTTGTAAGATCAGGCTCTATTAACTTTACAACGCTAAATTAGAAATATGTTTAGTAAGTTTTTGTCAAAAGGAATAAGAGATCAAGCATCAGACTGAAGCACCAGTAGCAATCAAAACTTGAATCAGTTTATCGTTAACTTTAATATGTATCTTAACGGTTTTTAAGAAAACAAAATCATTATCAGGCAAACAAGTATCATCCACATTATCATCTAACGTCCAATAACAATTACAGATTGGAATATACTGGTGAGCATCAACATAATCTAAGACGTGCCGAAAAATCTATAGAACAATTTATAGTTTTATCACTAGAAATTGTACTGTAAGTTTTATAACCCTGATACTTAGCTGTTGACGCCGTTTCAACCCATACCACGCTAGCTAGTATAGTCTAGTTTAATGGACTGCTATTTAACGGTTTAATCAAATTACATTGAATAACGCTTTCGTGAGTAGAGCCTTGTATACAATTCACTTCACCATTTCTTCGTCTATAGTTTGGAAAATTTCTATCTCTGCGATTGCCATTAAATCGGGAAATACATGCTAAGTTAGGTCGATTCTGTATGTTGTGTCTAAATGTAGCTCGTCCATTCATTTTACTATTACGGTAAAACCTAAAATACTTCTTGCAGTATCTTCTTTAACATTAATGTTGCGAATGGATCCATGATTAGGTTAAGTTTTATTACTAAAGTCTTGTGCTGACATTTGATTCTCATAATTCTGAACCATCTCTAACAAATGGTTCATTTTAAGGCACTGAGAAGAAATTAATATATGTTGGAGTTCGAACAATAACAAAATTCGTATAGATGCAATGATGTGAGATTTCTGTTGATACGGATTCAAAAGCTTCAGGTCATTATACACAGAGATTACAAATTCAAAAATACTTTTATCTACCTTAGGGACAAAACACTTGTTTCTAATATGTGCATCAAGATCAGCTAGCATGAAATCATTTCCAAATTAGCTATTAATGCATTTTTGAATTCGCGGTAACCACGTACGTAGATTATATCGAATAGCTTTATACCACACTGAACAAAGTGGCAACAAAATATGTGGTAATATTTTAAGAAAATGAGACCTGTTTACACCTATTAACTCACATTCTTCAAAATTTGTTTTTCAGTTCCTGTGCTGTGTAAGGATTAGTTTCATAGACCTTGCTCTGCAGATGTTTCCAAAGGAAGAAATCACATGTTGCTAGGTCTGGTGATCATAGTGGTCACAAACCTTTGCTAACGGTTCTTTCATCAGAGAAGACATCGTGGTATCGTTCCAGAGATACCTTAGAAGTGTGGCATGTTGCCCCATCTTGCTGGAAGAAGCAATATTGTCTTTCATTTTCAGTGAGTTGAGTACAAAATGCATCAAAAATGTCCATATATGCAACAGTGTTGAGGGTAGTGTCAACAAATATCGGTCCCATGATGCGCGTTCCTGTTACACCGTACCAAACGCCAATTTTTTCATCATGGAGTGGTTGCTAACAATGTTAGGGTTCTCCCTTGCCAAGTACCTCGTGTTCTGTGAATTCACATGACCGGAAAGATGAAACTATGCTTCATCATTCGTGAGGTAATGGAAAGGATCTGACAAACCATCCTTGATCTTATTCAAGAATGCTAACAATCGATAATTCTTGTATGTCGATTGTTGTGTATTATAGATTGTTGAAGAAATAACATAATTGCATGAACTGTACCTTATTGTAGCTGTTTACTCAATTTCAGAAGCTGGGGCTGCCGTGGCTCAGTGGTAGAGCGTTCACCTCTCGTGTGTGGGGTCCCTGGTTCGATCCCAGCTCGCACCACGTGAACTTCGTGGTGGACAAACACCGTGTGTGTGGATTTTCTCGGGGTTCTCCCACTTTCTTCTTTCCACCATTTCATTCATTTCTCATCATTAACGTCTCCTTTAGCCTAGCCGGCATAACCGTGGGACGTAACATTCAGATTTTTCAATTTCAGGATCCAAAATATTGCATTCGCATTAGAAGGGGATGCGGGCTACTTTTAACTGCGCCACCTGTATTTTTGTAGAAATTGTATGTTTCTTCTTTTGTATTTTATTTGGGTGTTGACTTTTTTTAATCTTCAGTTTCTTTTATTTTACCATCTCTCTCATCTGAACACAGGCCCGTATCCAGGTAGGGTCTAGGGGGGCCAGGCTCTCCTAAATTTTTGCTGCCCCCCCCAAAAAATCACGGTAAGCTTGCAAATGCACTATAATATGGTGATGAACTATAAATGGTTGGATCGCGCCCCCCCCTAACTTCAGCCGCCCCCTACATTTTTGGGCTGGCTACCGGCCTGTCTGAACAATGATGTCATGCTCATTTGCTTAAAGGGTTCTGTGTGACAGGCAACTCATTAAACACACTGTATACTGACGTTTAAATTTGGCTTTATAAATTAAATTGTATAACATAATTCTGAAATTCAAATACAAGAAATCAATTTATATTCCTTTTCTTTAAGCTTAAAATATACAAAGCGATCATCATGCCTGTTGTTTTGTATGGCTGCGAAACATGGTCACTTACTCTGAGGGAAGAACATAGACTGAAAGTATTTGAGAACAAGATCCTGAGACGAATATTCGGACCCAAGAGGAACGGGAATGGGGAATGGCGGAGACTTCATAACAAGGAACTACATAATTTATATGGTTTACCCAACATTGTTAGGGTCGTCAAGTCTAGGAGGCTTAGGTGGGCGGGTCATGTAGCTAGAATGGAAGAAAGTAGAAACGCTTTCAGTCTTGACTGGAAGACCAATCGGAAAACGACCATTAGAAAGACCTAGGCGCAGATGGGAGGACAATATTAACCCTTATCCGGGCAACCGGGACCTCCCAGGCCCAGTAGCTTCATTTTTCTAAAATTTCTCAATAACCATACATATTTCGAAGACATAAAATACTGAATTCTTCTATCTTTCGTCGAAGTTAAGATCATGAACATATCGAGTTGGAAAAGCTAATGTTTTTTTTTTTTTTAATTTGAAAATCTTTTCCTGACGTAACCGGGCAACCGGGGCCTAGGAGGCCCCGTATAACTTTAGTGAAATTCCTGTCAAATATTAGATCAAATTGTTACATAATTATATATTTAACACGTGACTATTGTAACCTTTAGTCGGAACAGCATGCGGCAACAGACATTGAATTTTGAGTGTTCTGCACTTAAAATATATACTGGGCCTGACAGACCCCGGTTGCCCGTTTACGTTACAAAAATGTCTGGACCGGATTTGCTATTCTGCTTGGCTTACAAAAGCGTGATACGAAGTTTCGCTACTTGACAAAAATATATACCGGTACATTCTAGACTAGTCTGAACAGTAAGTGACAATAGGCATTGATTTTGTGTATTCTGCACTTAAAATATATACTGGGCCTCACAGGCCCCGGTTGCCCGTTTACGTTACAAAAATGTCTTGCCCGGATAAGGGTTAAGATGAATCTCACAGAGATGGGAATACAAAGTAGAAACTGGATGCAGTTAGCTAAGGATAGACGTCAGTGGAGAGCTTTTGTGAACGCGGCATTGAACCTCCGGGTTTCATAGGCCATAGAGTTAGTTAGTTAGTTTTCTCTTTTAAGTATGGTATAAGCTAGTTTTGTGGAAATCACGTATCAAAATTTTATATATAAGGTAATTTCGTATTACCCTACGCACACCCGCGAAATGCATTATATGTGACCGTAAACACGATAGTCAAGTTGCAGCTCCCTACGGAAACATTAACCCGTGTCGAATTGACGACAAAAAATCATGAAATGACGTTTCCACATTATAATATAATTTAGAATGTCCAACCGTGATAATGGAGAAACCAAAAGAGACAGAGAAACGAAACTTTGCACGATGCAAGTAGACAAAGGAGGAGACCGGTCCGTGTATTGACAAACATCATTGGATGAACAGTGTTGCCAACTCAAGAGAAAGTTATATTTTTGTGTATCAAATGACCTAAATTGGTTATATCATCATTGGAAGCAACAATGACAATAAAGAAAAAAAAAGATGGGAAACGCAGATTAGTGTTGCAAACTTTTCGAGAAATAATGTGAAACATGTTATGTTTATTTATTATTTTATTGGAAGAACAACTACACAAATCAGCTTCCTTATTAGTTATATTTCACTTTCTCTTCTGAATGAATATATGAATAAATAAATAAATTTTCCGACATAAAAAGTTCTTCAATTTTTCCATACAAGAGAGAAAATATTTCGACTCATGAAAAATTGTTTCACTTGTTCCTACATAGTACTGAAAATTGTCTGAGCCATGAAAATTTTCAGATTTTATAAACGATCTTTCAATTTTTAACATTTCTATTCATGAATTCAACCAATTTTATGATTGCTGAGGAATTGTTACTTGACTACTGATATTTTTTTAGAACGGAAATTTTCCGGAAAAATACAGCGAAAAATTTTCCACCTACATCACTAGATAAGGTGAAGATCAATTGTTGGTGTGGGTATATCCAACATACTACCTGGTTGTAGCAATTCTTTACACCCTGAACTTGCGTAAGAACAGAGTGAGTATGCTGTATGGGTATGCAGTAAGGGCGTGTATGCTGTACGAATTCAAACTGAGGTCAAATGCCGCTGCAGTGGGGCAGAAGATGTACCACTGGTAAGGGTATATTCTGGTAAGGGTGTCGTGACTACGCGGACAGTGCAGCGGTGGTTTAACAAGTTTAAGGATGGTGGCGAAACACTCGAAGACGCACCACGGGCCGGAAGACCAACACCTGTACAAAATGAAGATCTTCAGGCAACAATTGAGGCGAACAGTGGTCAGACATGTGAGGAACTGGGACTACAATTTATTGTGAGTGAAGAAAGCATATAGCAGCACCTTCATCAACTCGGGTAGCACTACAAGTTGGGTCGATGGATCCCACATGATTTGACTCCGGGCCGCAAACTTTCTCACTGTTTCGTCTAAGGAAGGAGCCATTTCTGGACAGGGTGTTGACATGTGATGAGAAGTGGTACTGTACAAATATCTACGGCGTCGTCATCATTGGGTAGCATCCCATGAATCGGATCCAAAACAACTGAAACCAGCACTACACCAGAAGAAGGTCCTCTTGTATGTTTGGTGGACTGTTCGCGGCATCGTGCATCGTGAACTGTTACCAGCTGGTCAGAGCATCAAAGCAACTGTGTACTGTCCGCAGTTGAGCCGTGTTGAAGAAAAACGCAAAACTCTGGAGCCAATAATTCTAAATCTCAAAGGGGTCCTCGTGTTACAGGACAACAATAAGACCCACGTGGCTAGGATGACCCGGGACACTAGTGTACGCCATGGATAAGAAACACTATTGCATCCGCCATACTCCCCAGACATTGCTCCGACAGATTATCTTCTGTTCCAACTCTTGGACAATCATCTTAGGGGACCCCAGTTCAAATCCCAAGTAGAGGTGCAAAATGGACTTGGTATTTTCTTCGCTTCACAGCCCACCATGTTCTACCATGATGGAATTCATGGCATTCGAGAACGTTAGCAGAATGTCGTCGATGTTGATGAGCGTACGTCTTTTTGATTTTCCAGGTACGTCTTAGGAGAAATATCGATGTTCGAAGGTGGTGGGTGGAAAAGTGACAGAACTTTCTTGGTTACCTTTATATAATGCGTGGTACCGCTGTTGTGGTTCTATTATAAAAATATGTTACAACTGTGCAGGAAGCGATATAGACGTCTTTTTCTACATTCCTTAAGAAAGAGAATGATAATGAAATATGTTTGATTATTTGTACTTGTTCAAGTGGAACTAACATAAACGATGGGAAAGTACACACAATCTAGTCGAATGTCTTGGCGTAGCTCTTGAATGACATAAAATTGTATTCTTGCCTCATGGCTATAATCTTCTATTGTTTCTTCTGCAGAATTGTTAAAATAAGTTCTCGTACATTTGGTTAAAGAAAAGAATTTTTATAACGGGAAAAGTTCAAAGTGAAAATCTGAAAAACTGAGAGAGAGAATTATTCTTCCCCAGATAGCAAAAATGACTTGCAACAAACTTGCAGCAGATTTGCAAGTCAAGTCTGCCAAACTTGCAGCAGACTTGTTATGCAAGTCTGCAAGTTTGATGCAAGTTTAATGCAAACTTCCTTGTTGACGCTCTTCGAACTTGCAGCACGCCTGCAGTGCAAGTGTATGGTAAGTTTGCAAAGCAAGTTTCTGCAAGGGATTTACTTGCACAGCAAGCCAACTGCAAGTTTCCACTTGCACTGCAAGTGCACAGCAAGTCGGCAGCAAGTTAGTGCAGGTTTGACGCAAGTCTCTGCAAGGATACCACTTGAACTGCAAGTCTACAGCAAGATTGTAGTAAGTCTTCTGCAAGTTTATAGTTGCATTGCAAGTCTACAGCAGGTCTTCAGCAAGTGAGTGTAGTAAGTCTTCTGCAGGTATATACTTGCATTGCATTGCATTCCTTTTACAAACCGAACATTTACTCTATACGAACATTCACACAGTATATTTTTCTCAACAACTTTGTCAAACAATACACATCTAAAATTATACACAATAAAGTTATCTCAACATACTGAATACTTACGTAATCATCTTAATTATCCATTTGTTTTAACGCTTCACACACTTCACACCTACTACAAATGGCGGCATGGCGGGGAGATTTCTAAGATTAGACTTTTATGCCATCTGTTGGTAGAAACTAGAACTGACACACGTGCTACAAAGTTGCAGCAAGCCTCCGAGGCAAATAAAATCTAGCAAGTGAAAATCAAATTACGATATTTGCGGGTAACTCTTTCAAAATGCCTGCAGCAGGTGTACAGTGCACGGAAAGTCTAGCAAGTTAAAATCAAATATAGTGAAAGACTTGCAGCAAACCAATATGCTATTAGGGTCACTTTATCTTGATACTGATTTGTGAATGAAACATTAATCAATAAATTAATTGAAGATTGAGAAATGTGTGTACTCTAAATATGAAATTTAGAAAATATTTTACGAGGGAAACTCAAAAAGTAAAGGGACTTTCGCATTTTTTAGCACTAGAGTTTGGTAACACTGCTAGTATCCACCGCTGAATTAGTGTCGTCTGCAACACTTCTATGCAACGTGTCACTCTTACTCCCACGTTATGCGTTGATCTGCACCGAGGAGGAAATTAAGGCATTGATTCGTTTTTTGTTTGCGGAAGGTGTTAAACCTGAGAAAATTATTCGTCGAATCCAAGTGCAGTATGGTGACAGCTGTTTATCGCGACGCATGATCTACGAATGGATAGAGCGTTTCAAACAAGGAAGAGCTTCTTTATGTGACGAGGAAAGATCGGGTAGGCTATCGACGTCAACGATAGGTACATCATCACAAACCAGAAAGTAAGGGTGCGACCACGGTTTGGAAACACTCATCATCACCAGGAGTTAAGAAATTTAAACGTCATCCATCAGCAAGTCATTGATGTAGTGTAAATTGGTTACAGAAGCAACCGAAAACCTTTTTTTTTTTCGACGGAATCAAAAAACTTGTGAAACGTTGGGAAAAGTGCGTTTAAGTGCAGGGAGATTATGTAGGAAAATAATATATGTTTCAGTTTTCTATCATTAGAATAATGCGTTGAAGTGCAGGGAGATTATGTAAGAAAATAATGTATATTTCAGTTTTCTATCATTAGAATAATGCGTTGAAGTGCAGGGAGATTATGTAGGAAAATAATGTATGTTTCAGTTTTCTATCATTAGAATAATGCGTTGAAGTGCAGGGAGATTATGTAGGAAAATAATGTATGTTTCAGTTTTCTATCATTAGAATAATGCGTTGAAGTGCAGGGAGATTATGTAGGAAAATAATGTATGTTTCAGTTTTCTATCATTAGAATAATGCGTTGAAGTGCAGGGAGATTATGTAGGAAAATAATGTATGTTTCAGTTTTCTATCATTAGAATAATGCGTTGAAGTGCAGGGAGATTATGTAGGAAAATAATGTATGTTTCAGTTTTCTATCATTAGAATAATGCGTTGAAGTGCAGGGAGATTATGTAGGAAAATAATGTATGTTTCAGTTTTCTATCATTAGAATAATGCGTTGAAGTGCAGGGAGATTATGTAGGAAAATAATGTATGTTTCAGTTTTCTATCATTAGAATAATGCGTTGAAGTGCAGGGAGATTATGTAGGAAAATAATGTATGTTTCAGTTTTCTATCATTAGAATAATGCGTTGAGGTGCAGGGAGATTATGTAGGAAAATAATGTATGTTTCAGTTTTCTATCATTAGAATAATGCGTTGAAGTGCAGGGAGATTATGTAGGAAAATAATGTATGTTTCAGTTTTCTATCATTAGAATAATGCGTTGAAGTGCAGGGAGATTATGTAGGAAAATAATGTATGTTTCAGTTTTCTATCATTAGAATAATGCGTTGAAGTGCAGGGAGATTATGTAGGAAAATAATGTATGTTTCAGTTTTCTATCATTAGAATAATGCGTTGAAGTGCAGGGAGATTATGTAGGAAAATAATGTATGTTTCAGTTTTCTATCATTAGAATAATGCGTTGAAGTACAGGGAGATTATGTAGGAAAATAATGTATGTTTCAGTTTTCTATCATTAGAATAATGCGTTGAAGTACAGGGAGATTATGTAGGAAAATAATGTATGTTTCAGCTTTCTATCATTAGAATAATGCGTTGAAGTGCAGGGAGATTATGTAGGAAAATAATGTATGTTTCAGTTTTCTATCATTAGAATAATGCGTTGAAGTGCAGGGAGATTATGTAGGAAAATAATATATGTTTCAGTTTTCTATCATTAGAATAATGCGTTGAAGTGCAGGGAGATTATGTAGGAAAATAATGTATGTTTCAGTTTTCTATCATTAGAATAATGCGTTGAAGTACAGGGAGATTATGTAGGAAAATAATGTATGTTTCAGTTTTCTATCATTAGAATAATGCGTTGAAGTGCAGGGAGATTATGTAGGAAAATAATGTATGTTTCAGTTTTCTATCATTAGAATAATGCGTTGAAGTGCAGGGAGATTATGTAGGAAAATAATGTATGTTTCAGTTTTCTATCATTAGAATAATGCGTTGAAGTGCAGGGAGATTATGTAGGAAAATAATGTATGTTTCAGTTTTCTATCATTAGAATAATGCGTTGAAGTGCAGGGAGATTATGTAGGAAAATAATGTATGTTTCAGTTTTCTATCATTAGAATAATGCGTTGAAGTACAGGGAGATTATGTAGGAAAATAATGTATGTTTCAGTTTTCTATCATTAGAATAATGCGTTGAAGTGCAGGGAGATTATGTAGGAAAATAATGTATGTTTCAGTTTTCTATCATTAGAATAATGCGTTGAAGTGCAGGGAGATTATGTAGGAAAATAATGTATGTTTCAGTTTTCTATCATTAGAATAATGCGTTGAAGTGCAGGGAGATTATGTAGGAAAATAATGTATGTTTCAGTTTTCTATCATTAGAATAATGCGTTGAAGTGCAGGGAGATTATGTAGGAAAATAATGTATGTTTCAGTTTTCTATCATTAGAATAATGCGTTGAAGTGCAGGGAGATTATGTAGGAAAATAATGTATGTTTCAGTTTTCTATCATTAGAATAATGCGTTGAAGTGCAGGGAGATTATGTAGGAAAATAATGTATGTTTCAGTTTTCTATCATTAGAATAATGCGTTGAAGTGCAGGGAGATTATGTAGGAAAATAATGTATGTTTCAGTTTTCTATCATTAGAATAATGCGTTGAAGTGCAGGGAGATTATGTAGGAAAATAATGTATGTTTCAGTTTTCTATCATTAGAATAATGCGTTGAAGTACAGGGAGATTATGTAGGAAAATAATGTATGTTTCAGCTTTCTATCATTAGAATAAATGTACCTTTTCTCAAAAGCCCTTTACTTTTTCGACTTCTCATATATCTATTTTGTTCGTGCATGTTAGAAGGCAATTTGATTTTTTTAAAAAAGAAAAAGTAGCTAAAGAAGAAGAATGAGAGTTGAGAAACATCATTCAAGACACGGTAGAAGAAAAGAGTTTATATAAAGGAATAGAAAAAAGAAAGAGAAAATGAGTGATAAAAGCAAGAAGGAAATATTAAATGAAGAATTTGATGGAAAAAATATGATGCGGGAAGTAAAGGCAGGCGATTTTGATGGAGAGGAGAAACACGCTGAGTACGCAATACATTGCGTGCTACGCTCAAAGCCTTCTGGGGTTTTCATTGTCTTTTAGAAGAATAGATTATTACTAAAAGTACGTATATTTCTTGGAACAATAAGGTTGTACAGATTCTTGAAAGGCTGTATTGAATGAAGCTGAGGAAACCTCCGTTGGGGATTGATGGTTCATACAGGAAAGGTTTTACTTTTAACAAGAGAGTAAAAGTTACAACAATTTCAATTTTCCAAAGCTTTTATAAATTCTTGAGAAGTAAAAAAGTAACCACAACCATGAACGACGTTCATCACTGAATATTCGATACAAGGTACACTCATGTCCAAAATTATTGTCGCATGTCTAGAAATATGTTGTTGTAGGAATATAATTTGATAACGAATTCGCCCAGTATTTCGTACAATGTTCGTATGTGTATAATCGGCAAAGACATGTATGTGGAAAATTTCATGTCAAAAGAGCAGAAAATAAGAACAATAAAACGAAAATAAAACTTTCTTGTCCATTTAGCAACATTTTGTTTTACCCATTCTAATTTTCGTATTTATAATTATTCTCCTATGAAATTTACCACAAGTAAACATTTCCCGATTATAGTATAGTATCAGTATTAAAAGTACCCTGCAAAATCATTATCAAACTAGATTCTTACAAGAAGACAGTTATAGATATGCGACAATCATTTTGAACATGAGTGTACATATACCTTATCATAACATTTTCGTTTCCTATGTAAAAGAAGAAACAAGCGACTATTTATACTATGCTCTGGGTGATTGGTACGTACTAGTATTTGCACAACCTCTATGATCCACTGGAAATTTATATAAGTATTTTTTTTTTTAAATTTAACGTCCCATGATTATACACCGAGACCAAGGGTGACGGTATATTAATAGTGAATAAAAGAAAGTTGGAAGAAATGGAAGAACTGCGAGGGAACTCAGGCATACATGTTTATCCATACCAACGCTTACTTAGCGATAGCTGGGATTGAACCAGGGACTCTATCGACAAGAGGTGAGCATCCAAAGCCAACGTAGCTTCAAATTTAAAGTTTCATCATCGTTCTTCCCTATTGTTCATAGTATAGTTAGCTCACGCAAGTAATTTAGTAACAATAATACGAACATGTAAGCCTAATTATAAATGAAAACAATATAAATATGAAAAACTATCAGGACAACGACATGACTCATTTCTGCTGCTGGGAATTTATGATTCCATTCCAGTCCATACTATTTTGTGACAGGCAACATTGATTCATTTACTGATTATAATGTGTTCAATGGCGACGTCAGCAGCGAGATGTACTACGAAAATCAGATTAATTTAAAAATATAACTACAGCTATGTCATCTCTTTAAGGACTCCAATATATCTTAAAATTTTAAGAAAGCAAATAAATGTCTTCTTTCGCTTATATCCCTTTCCTTTTATAAACAATTTATATATTGATCGGCTTAAGAAAGCAAATAAATGTCTTCTTTCGCTTATATCCCTTTACTTTTATAAACAATGTATATATTGATCGGCTTAAGAAAGCAAATAAATGTCTTCTTTCGCTTATATCCCTTTCCTTTTATAAACAATGTATATATTGATCGGCTTAAGAAAGCAAATAAATGTCTTCTTTCGCTTATATCCCTTTCCTTTTATAAACAATTTATATATTGATCGGCTTAAGAAAGCAAATAAATGTCTTCTTTCGCTTATATCCCTTTCCTTTTATAAACAATTTATATATTGATCGGCTTAAGAAAGCAAATAAATGTCTTCTTTCGCTTATATCCCTTTCCTTTTATAAACAATGTATATATTGATCGGCTTAAGAAAGCAAATAAATGTCTTCTTTCGCTTATATCCCTTTCCTTTTATAAACAATGTATATATTGATCGGCTTAAGAAAGCAAATAAATGTCTTCTTTCGCTTATATCCCTTTCCTTTTATAAACAATTTATATATTGATCGGCTTAAGAAAGCAAATAAATGTCTTCTTTCGCTTATATCCCTTTCCTTTTATAAACAATTTATATATTGATCGGCTTAAGAAAGCAAATAAATGTCTTCTTTCGCTTATATCCCTTTCCTTTTATAAACAATTTATATATTGACCGGATTGTTTTTCTTTATATTCTCTGTATATTTTTTTTATATGAATTAACAATTCCTAATATTTTAATAGCATACTGAGCTTAATAAAAATATTAATTCTTAAGCTATGAATTGTTTGTTTATATTACCACGGCAATTTTGCACAGTACATAGGTTAGTCTAGATCAGGTTCCCGAGAGAAATTCATTAGGAGGAAGCGAAAGGAGATGTAAATGATAAATGTAATTTACGATCTATCTAATAGCGGGAAGTATATTTTTAAATATTACTTTTTTAAATTTCTCATTTTGACACATATTTTTATGTCCATACTTATTGTCAGATACTGCAAAATATATGAAACATTTTAAACTATTAAAGAATCTTTTACAAACAATAGGAATGATTATAAAATAAAAGAAACAAATGTTACTCTACTTTATACACGTAACCACATGTTAAAAACGTTGCCAACAATAGAAAGAATAATGAATGTTTTATGAAAGCGTTCCGAAAACTTCGAAGTACAATCCTGCGCTGTTATGCAACCATAATCACATTAAAGAATGTGTGGTGGCCTATAAGCATATTATTTGCCATAATCCGGTATCCGTTTAGGTGCTTTGTAGTCTAGCTCCAAGGATTACCTGAAGAAATTTATATGTGACTGTGAAGGTATATTCTTTCAAACAAAGACGAAGAAGAAGAACCTACGAATAGTGTAAAAGATACACGAGTATATAAACGGGTTGAATTCAGACCTATTTTTTAAAGGTCGGTTCTAAAAGAGAATGAAATTGGTTGAACACCTACGTACAGGAACAATTCAAATACCTAGGTAAAGCAAAAACTGTATGTTAAAATACAATTCTAAACGAGGGCTACAACATGTACAACTGCAAGCAATAACTAAATGACAGCAAGCATCCTCCAGCGGGTGACATCTACCGGACGAAACAGAAATTTCTAGAATTTGATCCTCTTTACTGTCTACCAAAGTTTATTACTTACTGACGGGCGTTCTAGCTCAATGTATGAAATAGTTGCGAATTATGCATCAACACTTTTAATCAAGGTTGTTGGAATTTTCTCCAGAGCAAAAGTCCCCAGTGTTTTTTGTGGTAAAACCCACATAAAAACCCACAACAAAAAGCAATAAAATCTAAAAATAGAATAAAATAAAAAAACACAATAACATCCAAAAGCACAATAAAACCTAAAAAGCCCAGAATAAAATCCAAAAAGAACACAATAAAATAAAAAAAGCTCACATTAAAATAAAAATAAAACACAATAAAATCCGAATTGTATTTGTAAACTGCAGGTAACTAGAAAACTGTAGTTCTTAACTAATTAGGATTGAAATATAACCTTGATATGATAATAATTACTATTAATAACTTCAATCAAACGAAACATGGGTTTCAGGAACGTTATGAGAAACATAAGGTCTCAGGGACCTACAACTCAATTTTGTATTATATTTACTTTGAAATGTATTTAAGGTTTTCTCTATACATGGTATACCAAAGTATAAAATAAAAGAACCAAATGAACTTAAACTTTCACGAGCAACTAGGGGTACAACCTTGTGTTTACCACTGGGTCTCACAGACCCATGTTTCGGTTAAAGTATCAGAACACCATTGAGAAAGATAAAGTTTAGGAATCATTCATTACGAAACTTGTTTGCACTCGAACAAGTTAACTGTAACAATCTTTAGTTATGATTTAATACGTAAAATACATAAAATTGAAAGTGACTATGTTTGTAACTCTTGAACCAAGCTATCGATCTCGATCAAATTTTCAACATAAATGAGGTTTGGATCTTGGAAAGTTTCTATCATTTCACTTTGATAGTGCAACTTTGGGGAGGGGGAGATATTTAAAAATGATCGAAAATGATCGATATTAGTGTATAGTGTCGAGACTAAGCAAGACTGTGATGATGGGACGGATAAACATGGTGGCATGACGTAAGTGGGAGGAAATGGGAGAATCTCGAGGAAACCCATACACACTATGTTTATCCATTACAAAACTCACTTGGCGGGAGCTGGGATCGAATAAGAAACCCGTACTAGAAGTGAGCCAATGCGGCCCCATTACAGAATTCGATAGCTTCATGTGTACAATAGAACATAAATGCTTAAATGGTATCTAAAGCAGGAATATGACTTTAAATATATGCACAACATTTAATAAAATCCAAATTTGTTCAATAAAACACAGGGTTACTCCATAAAACCCACTGGGCTGTATTTTTAAAGAACCTGGGATTTTCACAATCCTACTTCTAAATGAGATGGATATTCCTAGCTTCATTTTTGAACAATATTTTAAAAAAAATCCATAACCGAACAGTGGTAATTCCTTTCTCTAACTTTTTATATTATTTCTTGGTTTATTACGATAGTGAAAGTCTGTAAGTTCAAAATGAAAATGAAACCTTTCAGTTGAACGTTCCACGATTATGCCCTTTAGGTTAAGGGAGTTGAATCATTAATGATGATGATGATGATGATGGAACAATTGGTGAAATAAAAATGTGGAAGGAGACGGAAGTACGTCGAGGAAACCCACAGACACGATTGTTGTCCACTACAAACATATTTGACCGGAAATCGAACCAGGGACTCCACGCACCAGAGGCAAGTGCTTTATCACTGAGCCACCGTGCCACCTGTAAATTCAAGATGAAGCAAGTCCTTGCGATCATCATCTTACCCAGTATTTACTCGGTTCCTGCTATTTTTAGGTAGTTAAAGCACAAGTTATTTATGTCACAATCCTTTAGGTAGTTCAATTCACTCTCACAAGAGCAATTAAGAGTGTTATTTGACACGTTCGCTGCATAAGAGAATCACCTACTCTTTTGGTCATTTTGTACGTATTTCATCTTATAAGTTTTTTTATTTCAGCATCTCTTAAGAGTTTAAAAGATTTATATCCAGATATTGTAAGTATAAATGTAACCAAGAAAGTTCAGTCGCTTTTTCAGCCACTACCTTCGAACATCCATATGTCACCGAAGAAATAGTTAGAAGATCAAAAAAAAGTTCCCATCAGTATTGACGACCTTCTGCCAACGTTCTGGAAGGCCAAGGATTCCATAGTGGCAGAACTTGGTGGGCTGTGTAGCGAAGAAGGTATCAGTGGATTTTGCACCTCTACTAGGGATTTGAACTCGCGTCCTCTAAGGTGATTGTCCAAGGAATGGAACAGGTGATAATCGGACAGTGCAATATCCGGAGAGTATTGCGGATGCAATATTATTTCCCATCGAAAGCGTAGAATAGTTTCCCGTGTCATCCCAGCCACGTGGGACTTAGCGTTGTCCTGTAACATGAGGACCCCTTTGCGATTCAGAAGTGCCGACTCAAGGATTTATAGTTTTTCTTGAACACGGCTCAACTGCTGACAGTACACAGTTGCTTTGATGCTCTGACCAGCTGGTAGTAGTTCCCGATGCACGGTGCCGTGAGCAGTCCGCCAAACACACAAGAGGTCCTTCTTCTGGTGTAGTGCTGGTTTCTGCTGTTTTGGAACCGGTTATGGGATGTTAACCAATAATGACAGAGCCTTGGAGCTTCGTACAGGACCGACTTCTCATCACATGTCAACACCCTTTCCAGAAATGGCTCCTTCCTCAGACGAGACAGCAAAGAAACACAGGTATCTTGCTCACATTGTGTTTTGGCCCGGAGTCAAATCATGCGAGACCCGTCGACCCTCCGAAGTTGATGGAGGAGCTGTTAAATAGTTTCTGCACTCACTGAATTGTAGTCGCAATTCCTCACATGTTTGACCACTGTTGGCCTCACTTGCTGCCTGAATATCTTTATTTTGTACATGTGTTGGTCTTCTGGCACATGATGAGTCTTCGAGTGTTTCGTCACCGTCCTTAAAGTTGTTAAACCGCCGTGCTCGTGACACCCTCACCAAAGGAGTTGAGTTGAATTTGAGTTTAACGTCCCGTTCAGCAGCGAGGCTATATGAGACGTGGACCTACTGATTAACGTGGAATCCGAACCACATGAGCTCCCTCACCAAAGGACTGGCATATCTTCCGCCTAGCTGCAGCTTTGTTTGATCTCAGTTTGAACTCCTACAGCATGCACGCTATTATGCTGTGAACGCTCCATTTGTGTCCTCACGTTACTACCAACCCAGATGACCACAATGGATTTGCTTCAAAACGATGGAAGGGAGGGTAATACAGAACTCTGGTAGCCCATAACTAGAAAATGAAAGATCTTAGGAAAATATATTATATGTTTACTAAGCAGAACAACTCAACTCCTATAATATAAAAGAACAATGTTAATTTTTTTCCATGTACTTTAGCGTACCGTATAAAGTTTATGTATTTATCCCACAACTTTCTTGATTAGACTTGATTCCCTTGTGCTCTGAACGCCCGATTTGCATAACCTTATTACAAGTAGATGAAGACAGGGACATTGTTTGGGGTTCCAGGGGTGATAATTGCCCACTATATTTTTATATTTTATGTCCTTTTAAC
Source organism: Thermobia domestica (assembly GCF_964235325.1). NCBI lineage: Eukaryota > Metazoa > Arthropoda > Insecta > Zygentoma > Lepismatidae > Thermobia > Thermobia domestica. Next base: position 134,814,564 of record NC_137471.1, read on the forward strand.
CAATAGGAGAATAATGGACCAATGAAAAATGCGGAAGTCTACTTATATCGATGTATCTTGCTCCAGAAGCAACATATGAAATCACTCTCTGCCAATGCCAAGTTTAATGAAGATAAAGTGAGTTGATGTAAGGATATAGAGATGTGATCAAAAACTACGATGAATAACTTTATTAGAAACAAAGTAATGAGATTACATGAAATTTGATTTAATTTCCTTCAAAGTACTGTCCCTGACTAGCAATACACTTATCTCAATGTTAAATCCATGACTGGTAGCATTTCTGGAAGGCTTCTTTTGGAAGGGTGTTCAAGCTGTTCTGTCGTGGCTCTCTCATGTCAGGAATGGTGTCAAAACATTTTCTTTAAAGCACAGTTTTAATTTTTGGGAATTTTAATTCACGGACCCATACGAGATGTATAGTTCTTCGGAAAGCTCTTGAATAGTCATTTGCCTGTTTGAACAAATCATTTTTGCCATTTTTTGCACATTTTCATCTGTTTTTGACATCGAAGGGCATCTCGATCGATGCTCGTTTTCAACCGACTCCTTTGCAGCTTTTGAATCGCTCACACCACTTGTAAACTGTCTTCAATACCATCGCGTCATCACCAAACACTAATTTTGACATTTCATGAGCTTTTTTGGCACATTTTTGCAGGTTAAAGCAATATTGGTGCGTGACAATTGTCAACTTGGTCGTATAGAAGTCATAAAACATTGGACGTCTGAACATCTCTAGTGTCAATGGGATTGCCATTGTTTATTTATCCTTATCTTATAATATTACTCTATTTTCGATTGCTATAAAGTTATCTTTTTGCTTTAAATTTATTCTGAGCCTCGCTATTTTAAATTCTACTCCATCTCTTAGGAAGATTTTAGATAAAAAAAATCTTTGGATTTCGTTCGCCTTTGGAGCTTTATATCTACTTTAATATCTTGACAAAGATCTTGGCAATCGTAGCAGCCTTTTTGTGCGCTTTTTATTTGTTACTCTTCCTTGCGATCTTTCTTTTTGTTCCTTATGAGCTGCAGAATATCAATTCCATGCTCTACAAGAGACACTGCCGAAAGAAGAGATTTTAAAATAAACCCAGAAAATGATAAGAGAACAAAAACAATGGTAGTTTTTTATGTTACATGTTCACTTAAATCAGTCTTACCAACTCCTTGATAACAATTTATCTGCCGTAACATAATTTATAAATACATTATAAAGCAAATGCTAATCTTAAGTTTTGTGATTAAGATTATAGGTAACATTAAGGTAACATATGCGTCATATCAGGGGCGGCCTTAGGCAATTTGCCGTCCCTGCAATGGCACCATTTGCAGCTCTCCCTTTCTCCAGAAAGAATAAATCTTAAAAGCCACAATTTTAAATCTTTAAAGTTTTGCATCCCACAGTTATGCCAGTTAGGCTAAAGGAGACGGTGTTTATGAGAAATGAATGAAATGGTGGAATGAAGAAATTGGGAGGAAACGGGAGAACCCCGAGAAAACCCACGAGCACGGTGTTTGTTCACCACAAAGTTCACTTGGCGGGGGCTGGGATCGAACCCGGAACCCCAAGCACCAGAGGTGAACGCTCTACCACTGAGCCACCGCGCCCCCTACTGGAGCCAATCGAGCGTAGCGAGCGAAGATCCTGTTTACTTGACTTAGGCGTTCGTCCTATCCAGATACTCGTATAAGGTGCCCGAACTATTCTTCGCCAAATTTAACATGGTGATTCGAAAGTACACACTGAGTGTTATAAGTGGTTGCATGTCCCGAATCGGACGTACCAGTGAGGAATAATCACCGAAAAACGGGATGCCCATAGACTTAACATTGCAAGTCATTTGACGCGCAATTCTGATCGTAATCAATGGAAAATTAGAAATTTCAGCATTAAAAATAGGGCGAAGCCTTTTTCGTTTTGTTGTGCGAATACAATTTTTCAAATTCATTCTGCTTTCTTGCTGATATGCCAAATTGAACTATTGAGTCGAATTACTCTGTTCTGTTCTGTGTTGAAATAACAACAATTGACTATACAATTATTGCCAATAATACCTACCTCTACACGATATTTCCCTATACCGGTAACGGTACCACTCTAGTAAAAGTACTTTACGTAGATTGACATATAGATCTGTGTCCACTGACCTAATCACACATCATTTGACTTTTATTTAGAGAAACACTCGTTTCACTCAGAAAGTTACTTTCCGTAGGCAAGTTTCCTATACTATCTAAAATGCATTCTAACCTTTTTCATTAATTGGACGGATTAAGTTTACAGTGCTGTAAGTCACATTTTATTTTTAAAGACTTTAAGCATAAGTAGTGTAGTAAGTGTTGGAACGAAACGGTTGCTTACATCAGTAGATCGAAGCAGGGAGTTCTAGGAGTAGAGGTAAGCGCTCTACCACTGAGCAGCTGTGCACGCAAGAAACTAAAGAGTATTGGAATCAGAGAGGAAGTGAGAATCTACAGGGTGGCCCAAAAGTAGGTATACACTATTATACTGATCACTTCATTGCATTTCTTATTGTAATCCATCAGGTATACTTAGTTTCTTTATTATTTGTTCTTAATGCCTTTTTTTTCGTTTACCTTAAGCTGCTAGCAGACGAAGCAAATAAACCCATAAACTACAACGTTATACTTGATCAATGCAGCGGTGCATACCTACTTTTGGGCCACCCTGTATGTTTACGGAAGCAATTGAAGAAAATGGAAGAATGGAAGGAATAAAATTAAAGTATTGCCGAGATACGAATTTAAACATAGTGGAAGCTGAGAAATGAATTATAAAGAAAAATTGACACAGACGAGGAAGATATGCGACAAAAATAAGGATTAAGAAAGGATAGGAAAATATTAATTAGTATTAGCAAGTGAAATCATGTATACGTTAGAAGAAATGACTGACCAATTCTCCAATATTATTAATGTATAACTTAGAAAAATGTCCAATGAAGAGACAATCAAATAGATCTCATTGAGCCCAATAAAATAATTGATTCGACTGCAGGGAGAATCTTCCCAGGAAAGATGTAACAATGGTAAGAAACTATTTGATGTAACAGGGTGGTAAGAAACTATTTGAATAAACTTCGGGAGGTGATTCCTGACACCGAAACAAGCAAGAAGTCCTCCGGAACTTTGGTCAGTGAGGGATAGTTTCGGCGATATAAGGTGCCGAAAGCGTGGAAAAATGAACTTCAGAGGGCTGTGATTCAAAAACAACGCAACGTAGAGAGTACGGTTTAGAACATGACACTCCAAGTCATACATGGTCGATTGAAAAATGTATGCTTCAGAGATCCACAAGATGTGTGCGAGGTATTCCCCAAAGGAACATAGGGATTAATTGCCAGCTTATAGGGAATCCTTTGGGGAATACCTTGCATACATTTTGCGAAGGTTTGAAACATACGCTTTTTCAATCGAGCAGGTATGACTTCGAGTGTCATGTTCTAACCCGCACTCTCTACGTTGCGTTGATTTTGAATTACAGCCCTCTGAAGTTCATTTTCCCAAGCTTTCGGCACCTTACATCGCCGAAACTATCCCTCACTGACCAAAGTTCCAGAGGACTTCTTGCTTGTTTCGGTGTCAGGAATCAACTCCCGAAGTTTATTCAAATAGTTTCTTATCTCCCTGTATATTGTACGCGATCAATGAAACTCTTCAAATGTTGACCAAACTTGGAATAGTAGTAGTTACTAACGAGATTAGTTACCATACAAAATATTGTGGTGTGCAGACCATTAGTTCCTGATATAATAATAATAATAATAATAATAATAATAATAATAATAATAATAATAATAATAATAATAATAATAATAATAATAATAATAATAAATTTTAATAGCTACTAGCGTCAATTACCAGATTCGCTGGGTTAAAATAAAAAAAATGGTAATATATTCCAATAGTCAGACAGCGATACCGAAAGCTAAGGATTCGACACTAATATCGACCGCTTTCGATCATTTTTATACATATTCCCCTGCCTCTCCCCTAAGTTGCACCCTCAAAGTGAAATGATAAAAAGCATTTCAGGCCTGAACCTCATCTATGTTGAAAATCTGATTGAGATCGATCACGTGGTTAAGAGATACTAAGTCACAAACATAGTTATTTTACTTTTATTTATTTATATTTTGTTTAGATAGATTCAGAACAGACATCCGTGGAGCAAACCCGTTTAACGTTAATTTGAGCCATTAGAAAATAAATGGTGAGACGGTTGGTTACATATTTGCAAATTTAGTACGTACAACACACATGTCCAAAATTATTGTCGCATGCCTATAAATATGTTGTTGTAAGAATATACTTTAATAACGAAATCGCCCGGTAATGATAGTATGTGTATAATCGGCAAAGACATATTTTACATGTGGCAAATTTCATGTCAAAAGAGCAGTAAATAAGAACAATAAAACGAAAATAAAACGTTATTGTTCATTTACCAACATTTTGTTTTACTCATTCTAATTTTCGTATTTACATTTCTTTTCCTATGAAATTTACCACAAATATTCATTTCCCGATTATACACATAGTAGAAAAAAATATCAGTATCAAAAGTAACCCGCAAAATCATTATCAAATTATATTCCTACAAGAAGACAGTTATAGATATGCGACAATCATTTTGGACATGAGTGTACCTACTTATAATGAAGATTTAAGCATTAAAGGATCATCTTTTCCCACAATAGTAATTTTATACTATCTGGGTTAGATTTATACACTAGAATCAGGCACACGCACAGAAAGTTGTGTTCGGTGTGTCCGAAGTTTGGCAAGGCTCACCGCCACTACTAGTCACTATGTCCAGGTAGTATTCAACTAGTATTATGGATATAAGTAATTTTAAAGTACTGTCACCTATAATCTTAGCAAAATTAATAAAACTTTTTTTTAAGAAAAGAAAGCGTTAGATATAGTGTAATACCAAATTTTTAAGGAACCATTTCTCTCCTAGAACAAACATAGTTTTCTTAAGAAAGCAAAGTAAATGAAATGAAATCTTTTAAATTTTACGTCTCACGATTATGTCGGCTCGGCTAAAGGAGACGGTGATGATGAGAAATGAATGTAATGGTAAAATGAAGAAAGTGGGAGGACCCCGAGAACCCCCCCCCGCACACACATGGTGTTTGTTCATCACAAAGTTCACTTGGTGCAATCTGGGATAACACCAAGAACCCTATGCACCAGAGGTGAACACTCTACCGCTGAGCCACTGCGGCCCTTCTTAAGAAAGTGTAGAAATATTTGCCGAGTTACGAAGTTACGGAGGGGGTTCGGACTAGGCAGGCCATCCCTGTGCGTACGCCCCTGATTGGAATACTGCATATACCCAGAGCCGGATTCAGGTTTGGCGGGGCCCTAAGCTATTGAAGGTAATGATTCCATTACTTATATCATAAGATCCTACACAACACGAAGCATTAAAGTTGCTATATTTAGAGTTTATTTCATTTATTGTTTTTTCTTACATTTTTGAAATGTATATCCAGTTTTCGTTTAATTTTTGAGGGCCCCAAGAGAGTGCGGCCCTAAGCTATAGCTTGTTTAGCTTATGCGTAAATCCGGCACTGCATATACCATAATTTTCTCTATTCACATACAATACATCATTAATTTCAATAATTTACGAAACTAGGTTTTAATAGAAAGTCGTTTGTACTACATAAAGACATTTGGCAACATTGACTTTTTATTGCGTGTTATTTTAAGCTTGAATACTTTTCTTTAATCTTGAAAAGTAGACAACACATTTGTTGTTTCCTTTTTCCATAAGACGTCAAGAACAAAAGAGCGGGATGTTGCTGATATGTTGTTCCACTTGAGCCCAGACAGTTTATTTCGATGTATGTATATAATCTTTGTGCAATGAAACATTTCTGTACGGCGTGTTGAATCTGTGTAGGCAAACGGGCGTCTGGTATCTTGACATTTATCCAAATAAAGCAGCGTCCAAGAATTGTCGCTGGAGTCTAACTGACGGCATTTTTTTTTAGAGATTTTGGATTAGATTTGGCACTAGGGAAGAATGCGAAATATGTGTATTTCTCTATCAAACATTTTAAGATTTTCTGTTTGAGATCGGCAAAGGAAGGAATTAAATTGTGCGAGGATAAGTCAAAAATTATCCACAATGTGGCTATAACGTTTCTTATACTGACATCTGTCCTCGTTTATTTTATTGTTATGCTGTTGTGGTCATGCGATGAAAGTTTGATCCTAATTCCCCCATTTGCCTTCCTTTTGTTGTAGATAGATCATGGCCACTCCATTAGAAGTTTGCACCAAAGAGAAAAAACGAGCAGTGATCCGGTTTTTGTGGTCGGAAGATGTATCAGGGGCTGCAATCCATGAAAGACTTTTGTAAGAAATAAAAATAAACATGATTGATTGCCATAGGGCAGGTAGCATAGTGCTTGAAAGCAGACAAATAGATTTTTAAAAGAATAATACAAAACGTGGGTTTATTGCATATGCGTACATAATATATGACCGTCACCAAAATGATAAGAGAGAAATGAATAACATTTAAAATAAATGAGGATATGGAGAAGATAATAAACATATTTTGATTTACACGGGGTTACATATTTTTGTTTTTATGTTAAGACTGCCATATGCATATTTCATTATAATAACGGACAGAGTTCATGGTTGCGTACTTACACTTGGCTGAAGTTCATGATCAGGCACACTCAATTGACAGCTGAGTCTACACACACTAACGCTAAGTAGAACGCCAGTGTAAACGGTGTTGTGCGAATGCGTTGAGGTAGAGTTGTGATTGCAATGTGAAGTGAAAATTTTTGTAAAATTTCTAAAGTATATATATTTATTTTCCATACTTTCATTTTCTATTTCGGATTTGAGAAAATAGGATTGTTCATTTTCTCCTGTGAAAGTCTTCCGTGTTTACAATATTTGTTTTTAACTTTCACTATTTTTACCAGAATGTTTTTTTCGATATTTTATTTAAAATATTTTACTTTTACTAGTTTATTGTTTGGTTTCCCCGAGAGATTAAGAAAATACTTCAGTTTTTAATATCACAAAATAAAAGAATGTCTTATTTGGCACAATACGGAAACACAACGGAGTGTCTATGACTGGATTGAAAAATTTAAAACTGATGCAAAAGTTTTAAGCACGACGAAGGAGCCAGACGGCCATCTACGGCCACAAATGAGGACAACATTGAGCGTGTACATGACATGGTTTTGTTAGACAGATGAGTGACTATTGATGAAGTGGCACATCGTCTGGAAATAAGTAATGGTTCCTGATACACCTTTCGACTACAGAAACCGGATCGCTGCTTATTGTTCCTCTTTGGTGCCAACTTCTAATGGAGTGGCCATGATCTATCTGCAACAAAAGGAAGACAAATGGAGGAATTAGGATCAAATTTTCATAGCATGAGTTTGAACCGCAACAGTATATTAATAAAATAAACGAGGACAGAGTCAATATGAACAATGTAAAAAAAAAGTTAAAGTTACATTACGGATACTTTTTGACTTATCCTCGTATGTTGTTGTTATAAAAGATTATAAGGAGATAACTGAAACACAATATACAGTGAAACCTCTACTAACGGACACCTCTATAAAGCGGACACCTCCCTTAACGGACATATTTTGTATTCCCCAAACACTGGAATAGGAAAAAGCATATTGACAAACCTCTCTAAAGCGGACACTCTCTAGTACGGACACGGACAGTCTTTTCTGTCTTTTATAGGTATCATTTACCTCCGTATTACGGACACTTTCTCTGGAAATAAGTTGAAAAGTGTAGTTAAAATACATTTTTAGTAATTCATACATGTATCACCAAGGAAACATTGTGACATTTTGCCCCCTCAACTGTCTGCTCAGCAACCCAGACGAATCGTCTCTGTTTAACAACACTCTTATGTCCTTTGCTTGCATCCCACTCCCACCAAAGCTGTTTTAGACACAAAAGTGATTGACAGTTGCCCGCCGTTAGGGATGACACATTATGCTACTGTCCCGTTGGAGTCTCTAACCAACCAGAAGACAAGTTTAGTACTTTTTGCCCTCAGGTATGCATATTGTCTCAAAAAGAACACTTCAGGACTCCAATTACCCCACAAATTAAAGCGCCATACTGGAAAAGAAGGAAGTACTGATAAGTGTAAAGTGCAGAGAACTATAATATGTTCTTTCCATGTTGTGCCTCGAACATAGAGTATTGGATGACAGAGAATAACGCATGTAATATTCGTAAATACGTCATTAATGCAAAAATATTTTTTTCTAATTGTATATTTACTTGCTCACTAATTTATATAAAAAATACTGAAACCTCTTGAAGGCGGACACCTTTCTATAGCGGACAATTTTTGATTCCCCGCGGCTGTCCGCTTTAGAGAGGTTTCACTGTACTATATTGCACAAAAATTTGTGGCTGAAGTTCTGCAAATGTCATTAACGTCTGACGGGTGGTAAGAGTGAAATCCAAGGTTGAGAAATTCCAATAGATAGTTCTCATTGAGCTAAACAAAATAATATCAGTGACCAGGGCCGGATCTAGGATTTTGTGAGTGGGGTGCACCATAACTACCAAAATAAATAGTCTTGTTGAAACTCTTCAACGTGATATGTGACAATATTCTTTACAAATGATACATAGAACGTGGAGGGGGAGGGTATTTTAAAGACGATCGCAAGTGATATGAAGGAAATTGTTCTCTCTTCCTGGCTTCTGTTTCCTTTTCTAGTTGACAAATGTTATATTGCTTTGCTTGATGAATCCTTTTTCTTCAAGGGGCCGCGGTGGCTCAGTGGTAGAGCGTTCACCTATGGTGCTTGGGCTCCCGGGTTCGATCCCAGCCCCCGCCAAGTAAACTTTGTGGTGGACAAACACCGTGTGCGTGGGTTTCCGTGGGGTCCTCCCACTTTCTTCATTCCACCATTTCATTCATCTCTCATTGTTACCATCTCCTTTAGTCTAGCCAGCATAACCGTGGGACATAAAACTCAATAATTTCATTTTTTCCTTTTCTTTCAACCTTCAGAAAATCGACTTAAACTATTGCTTTTGCAAAACTCAGCTGAAAGTTTCGGAGAATGTTCCCTTTTCACTGCTAGGTTCTCATTTTAGATAGTGTATATTTACAGTGAACGGGGGTGCACGTGCACCAGTGTACCCCCCTAAATCCGGCCCTTTCAGTGACTATAAATCCTAATGCGAAGTTGAGAGAAAATCAACAAAAAAGGATTTTATTGCAAACTTAAAAGGAATGTCTCCCACATTCGTCATTCCATTATTATTGTCCATTTTGTTATCAGTGTGTCCCTCAGCTTCGGTACATAATCGTGAGACGTTAAACTTTTAAAAATAATTTTTCAATAATTACATAACTACATAGTTATTTATAGCATTGATATACATATGGAAAGGGTCACCCATGGCGATGTGGACCTTACCTTCACATTTTCTTGGCTTTGGCACGTACATGAGGTGAGCTGGTGAACCTTCAGTCGAAGTCTAATAGACCTGACTGCAACAAGAAACCTCGAGTCCCCTAAAAATACGACGGCGGACCCAAAAGATACCGAACTTTTGTTCTAAAAATAATTTATTGTTTTTTTTTTTTAACAGAATTCTTTCAGTTTCCTTCAAAGTACTCTCCACTAAATGCGATTTATTTCTCCAGTCTTCTTTTTTCCACTGTTTGAACACTTATGGAACTCTTCAACTTTTACATTGTCCAGTGCGCTCTGTGAAGCTCCTTTTACAGCCTCTACACCGTCAAAACGCTTTCCTTTTAGATTTTGTTTAATTCTAGGAAACTTTCATCAGGATGATCAAAAAGTTTGGATCACTTTCAAACTGATTAGTACTACACTCTTTAGTGATCCTTACTGTATACAAGGGGATAATGATCATTCCTCTTTAATAATGCGGTATTCATTTAGTTCTCAATGCTATTTTAAGTAATTTAGGCAGAATCTCTTTTTGCATGTACAAATATAAGCAGATAATTAAGCTCCTCCCCCTTGGTAAACTTTTCTTTTTAATTTCTCAGCACCTGTTATGTTTCGTGGCTTTCAGAGTCTGTTTTAGCTCATTCAAAGTATGATGTTTCACTCGTTTTGTCTGTTCATGTTGGATGTTTTTTTAAAGAAAGGTTATTTCATTGGCTTCTATTTTTTAAACAAAAAATACTCCAACATTTTCCACGTTTTAAAAATACTCCATGTTTTACGTATTCAAGTTTTTTTCTACTTTTGAATTTCAATACTCAGAAGTAGAAGATAATAATTATGTATCGGTACCAAATCCTGTGAAAAAAGCAAACTACAATATTCCCTTCCTTTCTTCTTCGCTGAATCTGCGATATTTAAGCGTCGGGACGTCGGGACGCAGATCTCGATTCCGTGACAGTCCCGGATTTTCTGGGTCGTATGGCAACCCTAGTCAGCTTATCCATAAGGTGTTATTTTGTGGTTTGTTGCGAGAGATTTCAGTAGCCTAAACATAACCAAATTTCTCTACTATACTTCTGATAGTAAAACTTTTATGATATGAATTGGAACATAATTCTAGGCATGAATAAAAGATACAAGCCTCAATGTGTAATTAGTTTAATGGTTCTCATTGTTGGTTGTTATATTGCGTCCGTGACGTGTTTATGTAATGTGACATGCATGGCTGTTGACAAATCTCAATTAAGCACATACCTGCTTATTTTCAGTGACCTATAACTTGGTCACTTAGAGCACAATCTCAGAACCAGTACTTTATCTAGTGGAAGTCCACAGAAATGACTGCAATTTGATAGTAACTGCCATACTTCCGAACTTTCACAGATATTAACGAAGAAGTTTGAAGTTTGAAGTTAATATATAATTCTAGTCTCAAGAGCGACATAGTGACGACATACGATGTAAAATCCGGTTAGACAAAATACTTTCCCGGAAGTATCTTAAGGCAGTAGCGTAGCCAGGATGTGTGTTTGGGGGGGGGGGGGGCAAGTGCTGTTATAGGTACATATAGAAAAATTACAAACAAAAAAATATATAAACATAAAAATATATAAAACATTGCAAACATCCCCGGCCCCCCCCTTCCCTACGCCACTGTCTTAAGGCTTTATACAATTACTTTTGTTGAGGTTGTTACCTAAACTGCCCGCATGACATAGAGCCATGCGCTCAAAAGACTGACCAGAAATTCGGGATCATGTACACTCATGTCCAAAATGATTGTCGCATATCTATAACAGTCTTCTTGTAAGAATATAGTTTTATAATGATTTTGCAGGATACTTTTAATACTGATACTAGGTGCATAATCGGGAAATGTATATTTGTGGTAAATTTCATAGGAAGAAAAATTATAAATACGAAAATTAGAATGAGTAAAACAAAATGTTGCTAAATGGACAAGAAAGTTTTATTTTCGTTTTATTGTTCTTATTTACTGTTGTTTTGACATGAAATTTTCCACATACATACCTTTGCCGATTGTACACATACTAACATTGTAAGAAATATCGGGCGAATTCATTATCAAATTATATTCCTAAAACAACATATTTCTAGACACGAGACAATAATTTTGGACATGAGTGTAGAAATCGGAATTTGGTTTAGGCGATAAAATTTGCCAATGCGAGATTTACGTAATGGGGGGTTTATTGTGTAAGTTAAGCTGTCTTTATCACATAAAGTGAATTCACATACAAAGTTATATAATAATAATTAACATTTTAGCATGGATTTTATAGCGTAAAATTATGTGTAGAATTTTTTTTTTTTTGGCTTGTTCATCTTCTTGACAAACGATATTAAATTTGAAATAAAAGCACAATAAGAACAAAAGTTTATAATTGACCGGTTGTAATTGTTATCTTTGATGAGACGTGGATTAATCTATCAGATTGTAGTAAAGTCTGTACTATTACATACAGATGGAGTTTCCCAAAAGGGTTTATGATTGTAGCCAGTTTCTTGTACAGAGGTAAACTGTGTTTCCAAAACGTGGAACAAAATGTCAAAATCAATGCTGTATACTACCAGACTCATATATCCTGACTGAAATGTAGCAGAACGAAATTCCATAATTGTACGGACAGGACGTGGACCACCTTGACAAGGTTTCAAGTCACATGGTGAAAATATTGTTGGAATGCTATTACCGTAGGAACAGGAAACTGAAATTTTCTTCTCCTGATATGTCAGTCATGAGTCCAGATGTCAGCCCAATGGACTATTGTATTTTCGGACTCTTTAAGCAGTGGCTGTCCCATCGTCGATTCCGCACCATCTTCGACCTATTTAAAGCCTGTAAAGAGAAGTAGGATGCATTATCCATGGTCTACCTGCAACAAAGTCTCGTGAAGAACATGAAGATTCGAACATGGAACAGCTGACTGGTAGGTAAGAAATATACCCACTTTGTGAAATATTCACGTGCTGACCTCCCGCGATAAATTTTAAACATTCAAATGATTTCTTAGATTTTTATTGTGTAAAACTTTTTAAAGTTAATAATTTTTCTTAGCGGTTTTCCTGTTTAGCCTGCGTGTTACATTATTTGTGATATGTTTCGTGAACTACATTTGCAAACGTAATATATTTTGTTATTTTACCAAGATTCACAGCTTTAAAAGTTTTAACAAGATCAATTAAAAGATTAAGTGAACTGATTTTCTCATACCTTCCATTGCCACAGAGTCAAAGGATATTATCCGCGGACAACACGCATTTGTTTATTGTAAAATATAACATTTAAATACATGCAAAGATGACCGTATTCCAATACTTTAATGCAATAATAATGAAAGTCGAAACATTTTAAATTCTCGATGGAGTGATATTGGGACAACAGATAGGCTGTCCCGACATAATCGGAACGGGTAGCAACCCTATTATAGATCTATTGGATGGATAAAATTTATTTTGAAATTCTCAAGTTTCCTGAAATTCTGCATGAAGTTAAATGACCCACTTGTTAGAAAAGTATGTTTTAAACTAAGAGCATTAACCATTCGAAGTTAATACAATTTTAACTACTACATCAAATTATAAACAGGGTGATTCAAAGAAACGAGAAATTTTGAAAGTTGTGTTGGCAACAGTAGGCGCTTGGTAACACTGCATAACGTACACCAGCCTGTCAACGATACTCTGCCTTTAGTTATCATGAATGTATGCAGTGGAGCGCAATGTGCTTTCACTATCAAAATTTTAGATACTTGGCACAAAACAATTCTAGGGAGTTACACCAGCATCCATTGCACGGCAACAAAGTTACTGTATGGTATACTGTTATCATATGGTATACTATGTTACTGTATGGTATACTATGTTATGATGAGCAATAATTTTTTGAGCTTAAGAATCGCCATGCGATTACAGTCACATCGAATAGTTACGTCGCCATTTTTGAAACCTTTGTTGTGCAACAACTACAAAGATTTCCACACATTATTGACACAGCCCAGTTGCCACAAGATGGATCAACGTCCCACACAGCACGATTATCGATGGTCGCTGCACGCCGATATTTTGGAGAACGTGTAATTTCGAAAAATGGCGACATTCAATGTCCTAAATCCCCTCATTTTTCAGCTTGAGATTTTTTTTCGGAGTCAACTTAAAAGCAAAGTATTCCTTAGTCGACCTACTGCAATGGAAGAATTGAAAACCAAAATCCGAGAAGCAATTGAAGAAATTCCAGTTGAGATGTAACGTCAAACCATGAACAATGTAACGAAGAGACTGCAGGAATGTTTGGGTAGAGAAGGAGCTCAGCTGCAAGATATCATCTTCAAAAAATAAATTGTACCGTAGGTATTCTAAAATGGCATTATTTTTACTATAAATAATGAGATAAATATTTTTTAAACTTATGTTTTCATGAAATTATTTCATTTTCAAAATTTTCCGTTTTTTTGAATCACTCTGTATGTTGAAAGTTAACTGCAAACTAATCATTTTGTAAAAACGTAAGCAATATCGTGAAAATCGTTTTGAAAATGATTACAGTATAAAGAAACCAACAATAGTAATGTAAGAGCACGTTAGCTCACGAACAATGTCTACCACGAAAATTATACTAGACCTAATGCAGCTCCTACGCACAGGAACAGGAATATAGCAAGAAACTAGATAATGGCTATTATAGAAAAAATTTGCACTACTTCTCTAAATGCCAATATTTTGTAAACATGAATTTGTTTTGTCAGATTGATACTGAGAATATTAAGAGTCTGTTTTACTAAAATAATACAAAATTTACCCTTTTTTCTTTTGCTTGTTTATTTATAAGAAAAAGGAGATAATGAAATTCAACTTACCACAATCATAGATAATGTTATTCTACAACAGAAAATATGAACCTGAAAATTTTTTAGTGTTGGCATCCATTACAGAAATCCATCCAGAAGTTACAGTGTTGCCAGAATAACATTTTCACCAAAATCTAAGTAAAGGCAGCGACCAGAGGAACGAACTCAACTGCATTTGATTACGTATCATGTTGCCTTGAAGGTCTGTGAACTACTTTTTAAATAATAGTTGTATTTAGTTTGTAATAAAGAAAATAGTTTTAACATACAGTTATTAAAATTAAATAATAATGTTATTTAAAAAGTAGTTCAATGGATACCAAAACAACATGATTCGTAATCAAATGCAGTTGAGTTCGTTCTAGTCGCTGCCTTAACTTAGATTTTGGGGGAAATGTTATTCTGACAACACTGAAATTCTTTAGGTTCATATTTTCTGTTGTGGAATAACATTATATATGATTGTGGTAAGTTGCATGTTATTATCGTTTTAACTTATGAAAAAATCAAAAGAAAAGTGGTAAATTTTGTATTGTTTTTAGTAAGGCAGGTTCTTAAGAGACCTCATCCCGGCGAAATTAAAATACCGCTAATTTTACAGTAATTATATGATATCTTCAAATAGATAAAAGATAATCGAAATGTGGAGCAAGAGCGCGCTAGACAATATTATTTTACATGAGATACCGTTATCACGACTCACTTATCTGCTTTCAATTTCCATCCATTTTGGAAATCGGCATTTATTTTCGCGCTTCTAAACGGCTGAAAACGGAAAGCCACTAGGTGACTTGTGATAACGGTACCTCACTCAAAATAATATTGTCTAGGGCGTTCTTGTTCCACATTTCGATTATCTTTTATCTATTTGAAGATATCACATAATTACTGTAAAATTAGCGGTATTTTAATTTTGCCAGGATGAGGCCTCTTAAGCAGGAGTCTAAAGTATTAAATTTGGGTATTTATCTTGTTATTAAATTAGAATCTCGGGGTTTTAAAATAAAAGCAACTGACATAACAAGGAAATTCTTTTTAAAGGGGAAACTTGTGCAGATGCAGCAACGAATAACTGAAATCTGTAGTTCCATCTTAGGAAACAATTAGCAACAATTACTCCATTTGTCATTCTGGACGTTCTTTCTACAGTTTCACTCCCTTCATCGGTCGCATATAATGGAATGTTCGTCTCCAAAACAGCTGGTTCCATGAAAATTAATGGTAGTTGAACCAAGTTACAACACAATATCTGACAACGACAAGAAAATTGGAACGCAAGAGAGTTATGGTGATTGAAAACAATTTGTTAGAAAATTTCAAAATGAAAGGAGATAATGTAATGAGATATAATATAAACGAGAGAAATATGTAAATAAATGTCAACTACAAGCAAATAGAAATCTTCCAAATTGTTGAAACATTCCTATGTATTTAGTTGTTTTTCTTATCAATCTATACTTCTATTGTTTCGTTTCTTTGCTTTCTGAAATTAAGCAGCCCTTTTCAAGCCCGAGGTCACATAAGACGTAGCACCACAGAAATGAATCCAAACTCTGTGTTGCATTTGAATTCTAAGGTTTTTCTATCTGGAATCGAACCCGGATTCAAAAACGCGTCAGCCTGCTACTAGTAGTACATATCGTATAAAATTAAAGAACTTATTTTATCTTGTTGGTCTGATGGCAGATCTTGACAAACGCAGTTCACACATGCTATAATATGCAGTCCTTTAATTCCTGAGTTATGAGCTATCATAGCTAGGGCATGGACTTGACCATTTTTTTGCAAACCTCTAATTGCTATTTAGAGCAAAATGGAAATAACTTGTTAACTCTTAATTTGAGACAGAAGAAAGTAAATGATTACTTGATTAGTTGTATTGTAAATGCAGCGAATACTTATAATAAACATTTGCTAAGTGAAATCAACAAATGAGTACTTTTTCGTAATACCTAGGTAGAGAAATTTGCTAGTTATGTGGTAATATAATGGTTTATTCTACTCGTCCGTCCAGAGGCAGTGTTATAGAAATTGCTATTCATAACAACGGATTTTTACACTGTAAAATATCGTTGTGTTATTTCAACAACATGCCTATGTGTTAACACGATTGTGTTAAAATATAACACAAACAAGTGTTTAGAACAACTCACTCCCTATTTGGAGTTGTGTATCAAATGCCGGTAGTTGAAATGACACAGCCTGTGTGTTAAATTAACAAAAGTGTAGAGTCTTCGGTGTTGTTTTCTGCGTGATTACTAAACAGGGGCGGATCCAGGACCTTCTGGGGGTAGGGCAGTGGGTTGTCATACTACTACTTTTAAGGGCTCCAAACTTTAGGATGGGTTTTATTTATATATATAAAATAAGAAAGTTTCCTCTTCTGGGAGGGGCGATCGCCACGATCGCCCCCCTGGATCCGCCCCTGTTACTAAATATGTTGGGCGTCTAATTATAAAGGCTTATGAATTGAAGCTACAAACAAACACAGTAGAAAGAAATACTTAAACAAATTCAGGTATATGCAAAATTTCATCTTCTACATTTGATGCATGTATTGCTTCTTTTTCTAAGCGATTGTGTATTAGAAGCAACGTATCAATTTTATTAGATAACAACTGTCGCCGATCATTTGAAAGTCAATATGGAAGAACTATAAAATAAAGTAAATACACAGTCGTCATTTTGTTATAAAATTACATGGCGAGCAAATTTTATTTTATCCCGAACGGTTATCGTCGAATATACGCGGCTTAAAGGTACACCCGCATTAGCCAAATTCAGAAGACCTCAACAATTTATCCCTCTACAAGCGATGTTTTCTTAATCGCCTCCGTGGCCAAGTCAGAAGATCACGCGGCTAGTAATCGAGAGCTTGGTGGTTCGTGTCTTTCTCCCGCCACCGGAGCATTTTTTTTTACTTGTTTAGAGTTTTTTTTAGACTCAGCATAATGTAAACACATTACGCATATAGGCGATTTAACATATTTTCAGGGAGTAATTTTGTGGTTCATTAACGCTTACGGCACGGCTCATCACCGGTTGTGTTAAAGACAAAACACACCCCCTGTGTTAAACGCCAACACCACGGGGTATGTTGAACTAACACCGCATAGTGGTAGTCACGCTGGAACCACTGTTTTGTGTTAAAATTGAGTTGAATTAACACAACCATTTTTTACTGTGTAAATAATGGATAAATACTTACGAATTATTAAATATTGTGCAAAAATGAATTTTATATTTATATATAAACATTTCTCGCCTTGGATATCAATATTGATTCCAGAGGTTGCTATAGACGGATGGACTACGAATATAGCTGGACTATATGACTTACTATACTTAGCAGAAACTGAAAGTCCAACAACTATAATCGAACTTCATTAACCTTAGAGTAACTTGCAATTTTGACATATATTTGAGTCTAAACAAGAAGTTTGGTGAAACATACAACGAAAGGTTGAAATAAAGAGAGAAAAAAAGAAAATATATTGATCTCTATAATTCACGTATGTATAGAAGAGAATATAAATTATGCACGAAGCCTTATTGTTTATTCCTCCGATCTAGCAATTAATGTGAATATATTAAAATAATAATTCCACCCGTATCGTAGGGAATAATTATCTTCCGAACACTTTTTAAAATTCCTATTGTCATGGAAAAAATGACCTGAATTTGTGGTACCATGAGTATTGATTCTAATAAAATAATATGAAAGAAATAAAAATTAAA
Organism: Thermobia domestica; assembly: GCF_964235325.1. Lineage (NCBI taxonomy): Eukaryota > Metazoa > Arthropoda > Insecta > Zygentoma > Lepismatidae > Thermobia > Thermobia domestica. Next base: position 134,832,664 of record NC_137471.1, read on the forward strand.
AATGGAAGAAAAATGAATTGACTGCAGTTTAAAATAATCGTTTCCTATCACGATATTGTACTTCCCTTCCCTTCTATTATGACATTTTATATATAAAGGGAATTTTACAAGGCTCAATTGGGAAGTTGCCAATACCCAAGGTCAGGTTCTATTTCTCTTACAGGGGAACGAAATTAGGATTGGTTAGAGCACGCAATGCATTAATATTCAAGACTTTTTTATCCATTGATATTTCTTCTCTTTCTTAGAGCCAGCTTCCAGAAACAAATTTATTGTCCATATACGTAAATAAATGAATGTATGATGTAAGATAACACTTTTGGTTCTCCGTCGATAATTTCTCACATTTTATCTTGTTTCTATACTTCAAACTTGTAAATTTTATATTCACAATTCACGTAATATTTTAAAAAATCAGAGCAAGTTTTGTGAAATTATAATTTTTAATTATTATAAATTAAATTTAATTGAATTATCATCAATCAATGTATATGACGCGATTTAGTTCACAAGCGAATCAAGTCAAATCTTTTGTCAATTCTTTAAGAGCTTAAATGATTCATGTCTAGATATTGCAAACAACTTTCATAATGTAAAATCTGTTAGATCTTCCATGCAATTAATAGTACAATACAAAGTTTATATTTCCTTCTCTCACAACGTTCCTAATTGATCTTGATTCCCTTGTGCTTTGTAAGCTCCATATGTTGGTCATGAATATACATACAACAACTCATCACATCATCATCACCATCATCATAAGTACTCTGGTATTACTGGCAGGTCAGGTGCTGCAATTGATAAACTTCTATGCTCTTCGTCTGCCGCTAATCTTCACGTACGATTTTTCTGTTTTGATATCGTCCATTAATTATAGTCTTCTTCGCCTTCTCCCTCTCTTTCCTGCCACCATACCCTCTAGCACGTCCCTCATGGGTAAAGTTCCTTCTTAGCCAATGTCCCAACCAGTTTCTCTTCCTCTTCTTAATAATACCTAAAATTGTTCTTTTCTCCCCCATCATTTCTAACACCCTCTCATCCGTTTTCCGTTTCATCCAGCTAAATTTCTCTATTCTTCTCCACAACAATATTTTGAAAACTTCCAGTCATTTTTCATCATCGTACAGTACAATACTCCACACAAAGCATTTTATGAGTCTTTTTTTTCAACTCTTTATTTAAGACCCCATAAAATAGTACTTTCTTCTTCCTAAAGGCTTATTTCGCCATTTCTATCCTTACTTTTATTTCACTTTGGCACCTCACATCATCACTAATAATACTACCCAGATATCGAAAACCTGTCACTTGTTCTATTTTATCCCTTCTGTTTCTATATTTGCCACGGACCACTTCATTCCGATCACCATGACTTTTTTCTTTCTAACATTTATTTTCATCTCACAATCTTCACAGCTTCTCCTCAAGTTTTTTGAACACCTTGTTGATTTTCTCTTCAGATTCCGCAGCAAGACCATATCGTCTCCAAACCGTACACACCTTATCATTCTACCAGCTGAAATGTCATCTTCATTATCTAGATTCTTTTTCATTAACTTTCCAAGATAGATATTAATTGCACTTTCCTCTGTAACTTTTGCACAATTCTAACACTTACTTGTTTGTTCATATATAAGTTGGTTATTAGTCTTCGATTTTTCCATTCTAACCCAACCTTCTTCAACTATATAACCGTAATCATTCACTCATTCATTTTCGTTGGCGTTTGTTGGATCCTATATATACAAATTGTTTCAAAACAACACGAACAACGTTTGGGAGGTGATTCCTGACACCAAGATAAGACGAAAAGTATAAACCAACTTGGGTGCAGAAATGCTTCCTTTCGGAGTTATAGGCTGCCAGAAATATGAAAAAAAATGAAGTTTAAAAGTTCGTAGTTCTAATACTATAGGATCTACCGTATTCGAGTCAAGACTTCACTCAGGAACTAAAGTATGTGCCCTATCCAAATATCCAAGTTACACAATCCTGCGGTACTTTTGGAATAATTTTTATAGAGGTAATTGGTGAGTAGTTTAAATTATAGCCAAACTCCCTCTATAAAAATGTTGCGTGAGTACCGAAGGATTCTGAAACTTGTATTTTTAGATAGCACACATCTTATTTCCTAAGTGAAGTCTTGACCCGACTACGCTAGGTACCACAGTTTAGGAGCTATGGACCTTTAAAATTAATTTTTCATGTTATCGGTAGTCTATAATTCCAAAAGGAAATATTTGTGCACCCAGGTTGATCTATACTTTTCGTCTTATCTTGGTGTCAGGTATATATATATATATATATATATATATATATATATATATATATATATATATATATATATATATATATATATATATATATATATATATATATATATATATATATATATATATATATATAGGGTAACTGGTAATTCGGTGAATTCTTTGCAAGGGTTATTCTAATAAGTACTTTGGAACATTTTCACCTATATGAACAGGGGGTCACAAATGAATAGTTTCTGAGTAATTTGGACATGTATGATTTCTTTGAAATTTGCTGACTAACGAGAGGTGCGCGAGAAATTTTTATCCTGACCCACTTCCGCATGTCGTAGAGAGATGAAATTTTACATGTCTAATCCTGCATAGCTATATGTAGGTCATGTGGTAATGTACAGCTTGTAACTCTGTACGGTTGCTATGTTATAGGCCCGAACGCGAAATAAGGTGTAGTGGTCCCAAATCCATTACTACACATCAGAAAGCAGCGTGGCAACATCACAGAAATACTTGCCCATAGGAAATGACTGCACGGTTGGGAAGAAATGGAAAGAAGATAGTGTGCAGTCAAGTGAAAACGCGAAGTATGATGGATTGCATACCCAGGGTCTTGCATCTGTCTAGTCAACATTTTAGCAGTGAACGGATGCGTGGTTTTCCAGGAGGCGGACACCTTTTGTCAGTATACCAAGCTTTGGGATTTCACAGAATCCAGCAACGAACGCAGCAGTGAGGCATAGTATATGCTGGTAATTGTGATAACTTTGCTTTTAAAGCAAGTGATAAAACGCCATGTTTATCCCAAATTTTGTACTAAGCTGTTTGGTTTTCCACGATATATTAAACAAGGTATCACTCAACCTATATTCCCATTAGAAATTTTCAAGTTGTTCCCGGGACCTCATGATGGGGGCCCTGGGGACATCGCGACAAGACCATTACATATTGCCTATGGTCTCTTACTTTTTCATTTTTTGTTTTATCCTTTTCTACTCATCCGTTTCTGATTTATAAATAATGGAATTTTTATCTGATACAGGACTATTTTGGGGGGCCATCTTGAAAACGGTACCCCATATCAAAAATTGTATCCTACAAAAATTGTTAAATTTTCCAAGCTCTTTCGAACGAGGTATCACTCGAGCTGCATTCCCATTTGAAACTTTCACGTACACTCCCCTCCTACCAAATGGGGGGCGGGAGAAACCTCGTATTTGACCCATATTTTAGGCCCCTCTGTATTGTACATTGACTCTTAAAATTTTTCTTATTTGATGTATAGTTCGCGAGATATTGGCTTATTTTGAACCGCCCTGTATATATATATATATATATATATATATATATATATATATATATATATATATGAGGGAGAATCGAATGGAAACTGCAAAAGTGCCACTAAAAGCCTGTTCTTCTAGGTGTTTGGAAATTTGCAGACACATTTCTTGATGTCTTTCCGAGTTAGTAGTACGAAGCAGTGCTGTAGATGGGTTTCGGCTGAGTAACAGCTGATTCAATATGGCGACAGCACTACGCAGTTGCACCAGTGTTGAACAGTTCGATTTTTATAGAGCGAAAGTGTGAAACCGTTGATATTTATCAGAGAATGAAAACGAAGTATGGGACGTCTGTCTGTTACAGTGGCAAGTCTGCAAATGGTGCAAGAAATTCACAAAAGATACGACAATGTTGACTGATGCTTCCCGTCCGGGCCAGATTCCTCGAGCTATGACAGAGGAGTCCATAGCTGCAGCGTATCGGCTTATTCAGGGAAACCGGCCTGTCACCCTAGTTGAAATGACTTCCTTGCTGAATATGAGCTTTGCTTTAGTACAAACATATACTGTGTAGCGAACTCAGCTTTAGATAAGTATCCGCAAGGTGTATACCTCCACAGCTGGCGGAGGCGGGTTGGTACCTGTCAAGAGCTGCTAAGGTGTTATGAAGAAGAGGGTGGGAATTTCCTAGCTCACATTATCACCGTAGATGAAAGTTAGGTATACCATTTTACACCGGAAACGAAATTTGCAGGTAAAGAATGGCGATATTTGTCTTTGCCGAAACTAAAGAAGTTTTTTGGCAGATAGCACTCTGCTGGGAAGTCATGTTGACTTTACTCTGAGATGAGAATGGTCCTATTACAGAACACTACATGACCTCGCGTACCACAGTGATCAGTGCCACCTCCAACGACCTTCTCAGGAGCCGTTAGAAGCCAACAATACACATGAAGCGAAGGGAATTGCTGAGTGGAGGTATATTGCTTTTACATGATAACGTCCGTCTTCATTCTGCTCGTGCAACGACAAAAAGCATTGACGACCTACGGTTGAAATGCCTGCCACATTCGCCATACTCGACAGATTTGTCACCACCAGATTTCCACACCTTTAGTTCAGTAAAGGAACACTTTGGAGGGTATAAATAAAATTTTGATGAAAACATCCAATAGTATATGCGCGAGTGGCTACAGTCAACCCAAATAATCGTAGCATTTCCTATCCGCGGTATCGTAGCATTTCCTATCCGATGACATTACACTGGGAGGGGATTATGTACGAGGGTGGGTTGATAAGTTCTCGGCCCGACCCGGAAGGACTTGAGCTGCAGGCATGAAAGTGTGAGGCTATTCAACATAGTCCCCTCGAAGGTCAACACACTTGGCACTTCGATGCTATAACTTCTCCAACTCCTCCAAGAAAAAAAAAAGTTTTCTCAAGGTCTGCAAAATACTGTTCTGCAGCAGTTATCACCTCTTCATCACTGTGAAATTTCTGTCCTTCAGTGCTGATTTGAGTTTTGGAAACAGATAATAATCAGAAGGGCAAGATCTGGCGATCAATGCCAGGGCGGGTGGTCAATGCACTGAAACCCTAGGTCCCTCAGAAAATCCATTGTTTTGACAGCCTTGTGGACGGGAGCATTGCCCTGCAACAACAAGACAATGTCAACTTTCCCCGGCCCTTTTCTTTAATAGCGTCCTTTACTTTAGCCAACAGACTGCAGTAGACCTAATACTCTGCAGTTATGGTTTGGCCCTTTGGAAGGTGGTCTGAGAGCAAAACACCATCCTTATCCCAGGATATTGAGGCAAGGACCTTCCCTGCGGACTTTTGTGCTTTGAATTTTTTGGGCCTTCGAGATCCTGAGTGACGCCACTCGCATGACTGCTGTTTGGTTTCCGGATCAAAGTAATGCAACCACGTTTCATCCTGGATAACAAGCTGATTCAAAAAATCGTCGTTGGAGTTCGCAAAATGCCGTAAAATCACCTGCGATGATCTCACACGTTTCTGATCCGCTTCCAAACATTTCGGAATTCATTTTGCAGAAAGCTTGCGCATGTCCAACTGATCATGGATTATTGACCCAACACGTTCTTTGGATATGTGCACTTTGGCAGTTATCTCCTGAAGCGAAATCCGTCTGTTGCTCAAAATCAAGTCATGAATCTGGTCCACTTTTTCCGGAGTTGACACTGACACTGGCCTGGCAGACCTATCACCATTTTCTGTTGAAAATTCACCACGCTTGAAGTTCGTACCCATTTCTTCACAGTGGAGTATGAAGGGCACTGTTCACCCAATGTGTCTAGCATGCAACCATGGATTTCCTTGGGCGACTTCTGTTGCAGGAAGAAGTGCTTCATTACACCTCGCAACTCCTCTTTGGTGAATTTGACATCTGGCTCCGCCATGGTTCATTCAATTACCTGTAAAATAAAAATCGTTCATCGTAGAATCGTGAAATTTGGTACTTAAACATATACAAGATCAGCATTTCACATGACATCAATTACGTCAGGGTAGTACATTCGAAAGGGGGTCGGGCCGAGAACTTATCACCCGACCCTCGTATAAAAATAATGTACAAGAAAACATTCTCTCTACAGTAAAATAGTGGGAAAAATACATGCGGTTTTCATTATATTCTTTCTTATATATATAATTTACACGGTATTATTATATAAATGAAACATCATGTAGTAGTATTTATGTGATATAAGCGTGAAAAATATAAAGATTATGTGTAAATGTTCATTTATATGAACATGTTTTTTTATACAGGAAAAAGTATTACGTATATCGTTCCATACTATAATGGATCAAAGATAAAAGCGGAAACTTGTTTATACGCGGTAGTAGTTGTAGTTGTGAACATTTATTACATAAGTACAAATTAACGTATAACGTAAATCGTGAAAACCTATGATTAGCTGGTTCTGCTGATAGTTGACACATCATTAAATAAAAATATACTATAAAAATATGTTATTTTCTTCTGAAGTATTTTCTTTCTTTCTTCTTCACCATATAAAGGTGTTTTTTCTTTTTTCTTATGCACCCTCTTATTGCTGTGCAACAAATGTTGATATTAGATTTTTTTTTTTCAATGTGGGGGTTTTTCTTGGAAGGTTTATTTTCCTTGTTTCTTTGATTGGTTATTGCATGTTTTCTGTGAATTTGTTTTTTATTTAATTATTTATTTTTTTCCCGTTTTTCATATTGCTTCCTTGTAAAAAATAATTAGAATTGAAAGTATGTCCAAAAGAAGATAGTACAGTATATTGTTGTTGATATTTATTATTATTGTTATTTTTTTTTTTAAATGTCAATTCCTGATTTCACTATATATTGTATGAGTGTTTTTATTCCTTTCCAGTTCTTGGCCGCCAAAATACTTTCATATGAGAGAGGTCCATGTCCCAAAATGAAATGCAGTTGTTGAAGTAAATTGTTTCGATGTGATTGGGATTTTGCCGCTAATATTTATCTTTTCAGATTACATAAAAATTATTCTTCAAACCTGGTCAGAATTGTACGTCTCTTTTGTTCAATAGTAAGGTATAATAAAAATTCATTCATATGAAATCAAATTAAATTCTAGTATGTCCAATCGTTCTTGGTCCTCTACGGAGCATAACATTTCTATAAAATTTACAGACTGCATGAGAATTACGTTCGTGTGTTCCATATTTATTTAATAAGCGGCGGAGGGAAGGGAGGGCCCGGTGGCTCAGTGGAAGAGAACTTAGCACTTGTGTCTTAGATCCTTAGTTCGTTTCCCTTCCAAGTAAGTTCTGTATTTTCCCTGGGTACTCCCGTTTCCTTCCACGTTCTCATTCCACCAATTCTTCCATAATCATTCATTTGCCTTAGTCAGTTTCCCTTAGCTTAAAGGACATAATCGTGGGACGTTAAACTGAAAATAAAGCTTTTAGTAAGCGATCTGACTTACTAGAAGCGTTGATGAGTAAAGAGAGCAAATGCTTACTTTACTGTTGCTTAATACATTATACATTTATCTAATCTACTGTGATCCGTGAGTTTTGGGACACCCTTTAGCGGAGACAAATCAAACTCCTTTTCATTTTGCTGAAGGTAAATCTGAGCTTGTTTCAGGGTTTAAAATTGACAAGGAACGGACATGAACCAGTCATCTGGACATCTGAATCAAACCTAGTCTATTCGATAAATATAAGAAAGATATGTTCATGCACAAAAAATTAGGTGCCATGTAAGTCCCTGGGGTCTATTGACCCTGTTGGTATAAAGAAAACTGTAGACTAGTGGTGAAATAGCTATGGTATCTATACTGTTCATTGGAAAGTCATGGCTTAAAGTTCATTCTCTTCAGTATGAAACAAGCATTCTAGAGGTACTATGTATTGGGGCCCATAATGTACGTAAACAGGAAAAATTTGGAGAATGTTGGGAAAATTCCCTCCAGAAATCCCTCCCGTCAACTTTGGACCCCTCTGAATGGCTTCGGATAAAAGAATACAATCCAAATGTATCTCGAAAAATACTATAGGTGATAGGAAATGTGTGTAAAAAGTTTTGTATTGAAGGACGGAATGGGAAAAGCTTGTATACCAATACACGAATTCCTTTAGTGAGTTTCAGAGTCGAAATGGATAGAGTTACATTACTCTCATACCTTTCCTTACGAGAATTTTAATCTCTGTTCTCTGTGGGATGGTCCACTAATGCACAATTCAATCGATACACGACTAGAAACGAAGAGCAACGTAGTCACAAGCAGCTTGACAGACCTGTACTGATATCCTTTCGAACTTTTCTCTGGTAGCTTCCCGTAGCTCGGCCAAATTGCGTATATAATGCCGATACACGTTGTCCTTTAAAACACCCTATAAGAAAACGTCAAATAATGTTAAATCGGGACATCAAGCTGGCCACTCCATAGACCAACGCCGAGCAATCCAGCGGTTCGGAAATGTTTCGTTCAGCCATTCTCGCACTTGTATTACACAGTGTGGTGATGTTCCATCTTGCGTGATCCCCACTCTCAAACTACACAGTGTTGCCAAATGGAAACAAAATTATGAACCACCCTGTACAAGGAAAGGTACTTAAACAATGAGTTTATTTAATGAAATGAAATGAATTCGCTTTACGTCCCATGATTATGCCGACTGGCTAAAGGAGACGGTGATGATGAGAAATGAATGAAATGGAGCAATGAAGAAAGTAGGAGGAAACGAGAGAACCCCAAGAAAATACACGCACACAAGGTTCGTCCGCCATAAAGCCACACAGTTTGGATCGAACCAAGGGCCTCATGTACTAGAGGTGAACGCTCTACCACTGAACCATCGCGGCCCCTATTAGTTTATTTAACACCGTTTCCTAGATACTACCTGGCTCACTTTGAACATGTTTTATATTTTTCTTTGTCCTTTAGTTATACACTAAATTTGAATAAAGTGGGGGCAGCTTAGGGAAGAGCCTTATTATGGAAACTCAACTGCACCTTACACACGCATGTGCGGTAAAGAAATATTTACGTGTTCTATTATTTCTGTTTTATTGCACTACCTTCTTTGATCTAAAAAAACAATTTCCTGAACTATGGAATACAGATGATCAATAGAATAGACTATATATTCACACCGCATATGAAACCAATGAAATAGAACTTCGGTTTGATGATTCTTGAAACAGGGAAAGAATTAATTGAATATGCATATTATGGTTTGTGTTCTCTGTGTGTGTTTATTTGTGTAAATGTGAATACATATATTGCTCGCATGCATCGAATAATAAAATGCTTTTTGAAAAACTATACAAAGGTACTTTTAGGAATTCATATGCCACATTCACACATGAGATCATCCTTTATGCATTATGTAACATTTCGAAGTCATTTACATATGTAACTATTAAACAGAGAGTTGGCGAGGTGAGCTACAGATGATAGAGAAAATTTTCCAGTGATAGATTGGACATGCACCTTTTATTCCTCAGGGGCCATCTCTGTCAGTGAACTGTATGCAAAAGTAACTTTATTTCATCGCAGCAACTATTTGATCATTATTATGTGAACTATCGTGTACATAAAAACTCTTTCTATTCAACGTATCTTAAATTGATAAAAAATTTTCATATAAAATAAATTAATACTAACTGAAACCTGCGCACTTCACACAGCGCACCATTTACGTAGGTGCATGAATTTCTTTCTCATCCCACACAACATCTGTACATGTTCCTTTACAGACACAGGTGAAAGACGTCTTCATAAAAATCGGCAAGGGGTACCATAAAAGGAAGGTTTTTTTTGCTTATTTTTTCAATATCTGGCACCTTTTTCAGGATATGAGCCTATTTCCGGTTGGAGTTTGTAATTCATGTATGATCAGTGTTTTCTTTCTTCTTGCATGCAGTGTAATAAACAAATACATTACACACACAATTAATTATAACGTCAGTGATATGTCGTTCATTGGGCAAAAGGCTCCAAACAATAAAGATTCATCTTAGACTGGAGAAATGGTTATCCTTGGTTTTTCGTTAACACTTGGCCATGAAACAAATGCCAGAGAGATATACTAACCCGTATACATATGTGTGATGTTGGAATGTATACCTTGTAGGATATGATGCTTTACTTTTTAAAATTTCGATACTTAACAGCCATTTTTAAAAAATGTTCAATTAGAACTGAACAATCTATACAAAATTTGCAATCGATTGGTGCAAACGCCATCTTTCGAGAACTTGTGATTTCCGAAATATGGTTGTCAAAAAAGAAAAAAAGGACAGAAACATACAAACGTCTACAAACATATAAACTTTTCTTGACCATAGATATATAAACCTTCCATTTTAATATATACGGAAGATGATTTACGCACTCGTTTTACGAACATTTCTTTACTTTTACTTTTCTTTAAGATTTGAACTTCAGTTAAATCCTTACATTCTATATATTATATTAGTGATGTTTATGACTGCGGAAATATTTGAGAATAACTTATACGAAGATATATAAAATTATTTTACAAGTAGAACAATTCGAATAGGCGTAATGTTATTTTCGCGAAGTACATAGCTACTTCATATTTCATAAAACATTCTTTGAACGAATATTTCATTTTCGTCCACCATGAAATATTCAAGATAATATATATACGCAGAGAAAAAAGTATGTGGCGTACGTAAAACCGTAGGTTACATGCGTAAATCCTGTATTTTTTGGACTTAAAGTACGATTATATACAACATCCTGCACCAAAAGTATAACTAAAAACTATGTTTTATAACACTTTCCGTATAAGTGTTCCATCTATACGTACTTTCCGTATGAAAGAAAGAACTGTATACAGGCGTGAGGATCTCACATACTGATGGACGTTTAAAACATATAGCTGTGTGTGTGTGTGTGTGTGTGTGTGTGTAATGTGCGGAAGACTATTAGATGTCAGACATCTTGCAGCGGTATGATGTAACATCTAAGCGGGAAAAATAGGCAGTGGGTATCTAGTAAATTATGGACTCTGTATATTTGTATATACAATATATGTATCTCTGGCTGGAAAACGGACATTTCTCAGTGTATCTTATGCGATCAATGGAACTTCTGGCCACACTTGGCCATGACGAGGTTAGTACTCATGTTGCAAATGTGGCGTGCAGGTTTTTGGTGGGGTTTGGACATTCATAATAAATCTGTAATTGATATTTAGAGGTAATACATTAAACAAACTTATTGTTGAAAATTAATTTGAGACAATAGAAAGTAGAAGCTCTTAGCTATGTTGTAAATGTAGTGTGTACTTGTAATAAAAATTTACAATATATATATATATATATATATATATATATATATGTATGAAGAACAATTTTCTATTGCAGTAGCGCAACTTGCTAGTTCTCATATTAGTGTACATTTTGGAGAATCATTCCATAGCTAACAACAAATGATAGCCCAAAATTTAAGTGGATAATACAAAAAAAAAAAAAAGGCTTTCTATTCTGTCTGTACCCTCCCTATTGAAATCATGCAACTAAGTGAAAAATTCTATTTTTATCAAGCATTGTATGTTCTTATTCAAGGTACTAACACCCGTATAGGTCTGACGTCCTTGCTATTACTTACCACGTCAGTGTATTACATTCACTGGAACGACCACAGCGCAGTTTCCTCCGAGTGTCAGCTGTTTCTAAACCAATTGCTCTTGGGTGTATTGATGTAAGTATGGTAGGAATTAAGATTTAAAGAAAAGTTTTCTAAGTCAGGGACCCACATTTTTACAGCTAATACGACTTGAAGGGAGAGAGGTAAAGACAGGGGCGGATCCAGGACGGACTTCTTGGAGCGGGGCGGTGGGTTGTAATACTGCTATTTAAAGCTACTTTTACGAGCTCCAAACTTTGGAATGGGTTATATTTATATATAAAATAAGAAAGTTTCCTCTTCTGTGGGGGATCGCCCCGATCGCCCTCATGGATCCGCCTCTGGGTAGAGAGAGATACAAGAATAGCCATAATTGCGTTAAGTAAACATGAGTAGCCATTTTATTTTATATTTTGGAATACGGAAGAACCTTGTCCATTGCAACTGGGTAACAGCGCGATTCCAATTAAAATTCCAGGAGACACCACCTGTTTTTAACATATCAAAAACACAGAGGCGTTATTTAGGGATAATAGTTGTCCATACAGATTTCCCCGGCCAGAACATCAAGGACTAAGCGAAGCAATCATGAACCGAGTGATCGAAGCATTCCAACGCATTCAACCCAAGTCTTCTGTGGGTGTAAATGTAGAGCTTTGCCTATCGTAATCAAGAGTTAACGAATACTAAAAGACTAAAATGTAACTCTGCAGATTAATATGGATCAGAATTTTCGAGAAAGTAATGAAGATTTTTATTTCTACATTAAAGTGCAAGAGAAGTACGATTGATGATTTCACAGATTCACTCATCTTTAGGACGAAGTAAGTTCTTTACTCTTTTAAAAGATGTGTCGTTACAGAATGCAAATCCGGAAACTGCAGACCCCCACGAATCTACCAGTGCTTGCATGATACTTACCTAAGATGAACTAGACATATTCCTTCAAAGAAGCCATCGCCACTAAAGTGGATTTCCTCGATATGTGTGATGATTGACTGATATAACAGTAGAAATTACATTGGGTGCAAATAATTTAAGCGGAACACCTTATAAACTTTTTTCTAAAGAAAAATCAAACATAATTCTGAATATGTAATTAGTCAAGTTTTAAGTTCAGCACTTCATTATCGCACTTTAGGTCCTCAACACAGGTGGTGTATGGCTGAATGAGCAGTCTAGTCTTCTTAAAATCTGCGTTGAAATCTTCTGCCTAAAATTAACTGGGAATATGGCTAATTATTCAGGATGTATTTTGATAATTAAAAGTGATAATAAAGTGTCCCCTGTAGATCTTCACTCATTATATCTTTTAATTCGGTGACACTTCGATCTTCGATCCACTACCACAAAGAAGTACGAAGGTGTCTTAATCGAAATTTGCTATAAAATGCACTTTTATAATTTTGTACCTGTTGTGTAGTTGATATTTTGGATAATTTGTTTCCACTTCTTTTAATGATCACAGCAGGTCTCTATACTTAACGTAAATCGAACACTGAACAATTAATAGGTAGTTGGAAGCAGTCGTTCTTTCAGAAAAAAAATGTTCCGAGGAGGCATACTTTGTATTCCGGGTACTATTCTACGTATTTATTATTCTGTTATAGACGTATTATTTGGGTTTTCTCCGGGGAAGCACTCTCAGAGCTCCGGGGTGGCAGTGCCCCCCAAAAAACATGTATGGAAGGAACAGAAGTTAGGAGTGATACCCACTTCGCCACAGATCCACATAATCAATGAATAAGGAGTAATTTGAACGTGGAGGTATTAGATATAATTCTGTACCAAATAATTATTTTGTAGAATTGCATATATTTGCTTATTTTTGATTTTTTGAGTGTGAGTTTTGAGTGAACAGCAAATACAAAGATAATATATGATATCTATCTAGATAATTTCTTCAGAATCAGTTTCAAAGGCTAAAATATGGTCAATTCAATGATGAGATGCACTCAGTGTGACCGATACTTTAAGATAATTCATTAAAACAAGGGACAGGAGATGCAAGTTAGTGAGAAAGCTATATTTTGTTGTTTGGAAGACAATAACGAAACCTACTGTAGAGCACATAATAGACACTTATGTTAAGCTAAAGTTTTGAAAATGAAATGAAATCTTTGACTTTTAAGTCCCACGAATATGCCAGCTAGGCTAAAGGAGACGGTAAGCTAAAGTTTTGATCTTCAGGATTCAGTCTTGGGAAGTAACGTAACGCAAGTAACGCGTTACTTTTTAAGTAACTTTTCCTAGTAACGCGTTACATTTTCCCCAAAGTAGTTGTAACGGTAACGCGTTACAAATTTTTAAGTAACGTACCTAGTTTCCGTTACTTTTTTCGCGTTACATTTCGGATGAATAACTACAATAACTACTACTGGTATGTTTATTTTTTTCGGAAACAAATTTTTCTTTCCTGTAAGTGAATTTCTCAGAATGGAACAAAGGAGCATGAACTACGTATGTCAGTGACCAATAGTCGGTTACTGACACACAAAGAAACAGGTAAGATCATAATGCCACTTGCTGTTTTTGGAAGATGAGGACAGCCTCAGGGAAATCATGTGTACTGATTGCAAGCACCTGGAAGATTTTGTCGTAGATTTTGACAGCTCCAAATCAATACATTCAGTGAGTGAACTACGACTGCAATGGTACTGGTAGCCTATTTTGTTGTTGTTTTTGTAAAGATGGAGAACGAAAATATTTTATCGTTCGAACATTTTAAATAACACTTTTTCTTCAAAGCTGAAGATGATGGTGGACAGAATTTAAAAGTAAAGTGGTGTCTCGGTGGGAAATATGTATCAACAACTAGGGTGCCGTAATTAACAATATACAATTGGGGATATTTATGAATAAACTGTGTTCTAATGAGCAGGCCTACTTTATTGATGTAATGTTGATGGTATGTAATATTGGAGTTCTTTTAGATCAGTTTGCGTATCCTAAAATCCCCTTGATTATAGACTTCTGAACAACTAGCATGTATCGATTTTAGAGTTACTGGCAAGTTTTCATTCACCTCAAGTTCATCTGTTCTCATTTTATTAATTGTAGTGTAATGTTTCTTTATATTCTATATTTTAAATTTAACATAACAACATTATTATTATTATTATTATATAATTAGTTTAGCAGAATAATAATAAGCAACCATTTTTTCTAATGCATAGGGATGGGCACGAGTCAAGTTAAAAATCGACCCGAATTCAAGTCGAGTTTCAAGTCGAGTCAAAGGTTATATTCTCAAGTCAAGTTCCGAGCCGATTCACTGTTTTTGGCGTTGAGTTTCGAGTCGATTCGAGTTTGATAAAAGGCTCGCTCGTTTTAACTCGTTTTGAAATCATGGCCTGATTATATTGGAAAGAGAAAGCCATGATAAATATAAGCTAAGCAGTAATATGGAATACTTTTAGTGTTGCTCCGAAAGGGGACACTGCTCGCATCTCGTCTTGTCTCGATAGCGAGACCACAAGAGTTTTTTTTTTATAACAAGCTCAGCTCAGCTCGGCTCAACTAAGCCAATGGCTCGAGCCGGCTCGCTTAGGGTGAACTATCGACTCGAGCTGACTTGGTTGGGATGAGCCAACTGCTCCGTTCTGCTCAACTGAGCCAAAAGGCTTCAGCTCACTTCTCGGTTCGGGTCGATAGTAAATGAGCTGTGAGCCGAGCTGCTCGAGTAATTGGGAATTCTAAGTCTGGGCCGACATGTTTTGAAGATATTTGGCAAGTGCCTTATAACTTTTAACAATGTTTGGCTCAAGCCCGAATACTCAACCTAGACACTCAAGCCAAATTCAGAAGCTCGTGAATAATGTTCTTGACTCTTAGCTTTTACGAATACCGAGGTTGGCAGTCAACTACTTTATTGGAATTCAAATACAAATGTTTGTACACATCTTTAATGTTAATACACAGTGTTGTTATAATAATAATAATAATAATAATAATAATAATAATAATAATAATAATAATAATAATAATAATAATAATAATAATAATAATAATAATAATAACGGTAGTAATAGTAGTACGGAGAATTGAAGTAATACGATTTTTTTCACATATTCAAAGTTTCGGTCCTAAAAGTAACAGTTACTTTCTTGGGGCAACTAACGCGTTAGTAACGCATTACATTTTAAGAGAAAGTAAAGTAACTTGTAACGCGTTACATTTTTACAAGTAACTTATCCAACACTGTCAGGATTTTGTTCCCATCTTGCGTTCCCGAAAAAATAAATATCATGCTCATAAGTTCATTGGGTTACAAAAATTCTTTATTAATTTATTGTTCCTAAGCATGTGCTTTGAAATTATCACAAAGCTAGATGTGTGAAACTGCGAAATTCGTGATTATAGTAGATTGTGTTACCATTTGCGCGCAACCACATGAAAGAAGAAAAGAGCAGAATAATGGAAACATTCGCTGGACAATTTCACTTAGAGGCATCACTTATCCTGCCGATATCGTAGAAGAATTCACGAAGGTATTCTTAGTTATCTAGTTCGAAATCAACATCACCATATTGTTTTTTAAAAAAGTACTTTATAAATACAGCAACGTTTTCAATGGATAGCTGTCTGTAGTAATGTATGGCTGCAACTGCCCACAAATTTTGGTTCATGATAGAAATGCTTCGCTGTTAATTGATGAATTATCAAGCAGCGGTGCAAATCTGTCTTCAACATTAGGGGGAACGGATAAGATGGTCCCCTCTTTCTCTTAGCGATATTCAAAATATTTACGAAGTTGAAAAACAATGCTATAGAGGATCAGGAGAGCAGAGTTATCTTCAACATTGGGAAGCGGGCAGCTTTGAGGCTTATTCTGAAGGACATCAATTCACCTCACTTTCCTTTGTGGCAATGAGACACAAATTATCACATTTCTTCCTTCCCCCCCCAAAAACACATTTCAAGTCGGATTATTGGGGGCAGGAACAGTCTCCCCATTTCCAAGATTGGAGGGGACATATTTCATTCATTCCCACGAGATTTGCGGCACTGTTCTTAAGTAGACGAATGATGAAATAAAAACTGGGACTTAGGCATCAAAAGATATGAGAACGTTGGCTCATTCGTCGAGAGCTTACTTCTTATACAAGTAATTCCTAGTTCGATCCTAACTGCTGTGAATTTACGGTGACAACCAGTGGCGCTTTTAGGGGGGCTTCCGGGCTTAAGTCCTCCCGAAATCTTACTTACTATAGTAAAATATATGAAATATCTTGCAGAATTTTCATATTTTCAGGCAAAGCCCCCCCCCCCGAAAGTTAGCAAAGCCCCCCGAAACAAAATCGTAAATACGCCACTGGTGACAACATTGTTTTGGTTGGTTTTCTTGGAGTTCTCCCGTTTCCATTTCGGTTTCTTATCTTATAAATTCTTTTACTTGTCACATGCCTTCTTTGAATAACAGACCACGTGGCATTAAAGTAAAAAAATCATATAATTTTTTATAAAAATATTTAAAATGTAGAAAAGAAGCAATTTTCCCATCAGCTTACCCTTAAAGAAAAACCTCGTTGGTTTCTCGTTTAAAGGAAAAGTTGAAGAGACACAAGTAATATATTAGGGAATGAAGAACACGAAAGAAATTAAATAATTAGAATGCAAGACAGGGATACATGTTCTCCATTTAACTCGTTAGCTGAGTGAAACTCCCGAGGGCTATGGAAACTTTCCAAGATTTGAGTAATTGGACGCCAGATTGCTCTCTTCCGGAGGATCAAATTTCTTTCTTTAAGTTTTAATGATCCAGGCATGAATTCCAATCTTTTTTACCTGTCTTCATTTGGGTCTCATTTTATTACATTCTCTCCAGTTGTGCCATAGATCTCTCTACACGCGATTGATTTATTATTAATGAAGGAAAGCGCGAGGAGGAAGAAAAGTTTGAAGAAGAAGATTATTGGATTTGTGAGAGCAGAAATCGAATTAAGAAATTTTCATTTCCGTTTCTTTCCTCGAGTTAAATGTTAGGAGAGTGACAATATGAACGTTAATGCAGATCATTCACGACATTCTCTGACTAGGTTAGTGAGCTTACCTTTGAAGCACATAAACATTCATGTAAACAATAGTATGCAAACCGAGCACATAGTAAAGACAGTAATAAGGATAACAAAACTAGCGAGTTTTGTTTCACACTGTGAAAATACGGTCCACTCGCAAACAGTGCAAATTCAACACTGGTACTGCCAGAGTATATCATATTACTTCTGATCGCAGTACACGGATAAGATCCAAGATAGAACCTGCTCCTCAGGCTACATGAGGAAAATATGTATTTAGTGTATTTAAAAACGTAGGTTATATGCGTAAATCCTGTAGTGTTTGGAGTTAACGTATGACTATATATAACATCGTGCAGCAAACCTATAACTCAAACCGTATGTTTTACCATACTTTCAGTATAAGATTTCCACCTATACTGTACTTTCCGTGTAAAGAAAAGAACTGTTTATAGGCGGTCAGGATCTACATACAGATTGACTTATATAACATATAGCTGGCGTATGTAACATATGTATACTTATGTAATATACGGAATACTGTTATGTATCATCTAAGTGGGAAAAAGACAGACGTATGTAGCATATGGATAACATATTCTTCCTACAGATTGCCGTAGTAACCATATGGAATCCCGTATATTTGTACAAAACACCTCGTCCGGATAACGGATTTTTCTCAGTGTATGAATCCATTTTTGCTATGTTGGCAACCAAAACAATAAGTATGCGGTTTATGGTCTGATAATTTGCTGTTTACAATCATATATTAAAAAAGATAAACATGTATAGAAATTAATGAGGACATTAGTTCATTTTTCTATTATTTGGACTTAGGCCACTTGGCATCCAAACGGCCCATATCGAAGAGCCATTACTCACAACCACTCCCTGTTTTCTTACAGAAGTAGAAGCAAATGTATAGCACTTCCGGTTTTAGTAGAGAGTTACAGGAAAAGATAGTACTCCCTCTTCAGACGTTGGATCGATCCCAAGAGGAACCACTTGTCAAAATCTGTTACTGTTTTTGTTCTATGGCTAACAATGCTAAAACCGGAAATTGTTAATTGTTACCACTTCCGGTTTGCATAGGGGGTTAAACAAATAGGTGGAATCTATTGTTAAGGAAGCCACTTCAGAGTCCTTGGGTTTAATTATCATCAGCACCGGAATTCAAGAATATTTTCATTTTATAAATAGCTATTTCATGGCTATGAAGGCTCAAAGAGCGTTTTAATATCTTTTGCTAATGACATTAAAATTTGACACGATAAAGCAACTTCATTCACAACCAATTTCCGCGAACCTCACATTTTTCTTACTTTTATTCCATCATGAGTTTACTGCTTGTTTTTATTTCCTTGTATGTTAACACATCTAAGGAATACTGAATTATGGATTTAGAGGTGCCTTCCGCGATCAGCATTGAGGAAGATGAATTATACTGAGATCCTTTTGAGTAGTCAGAGGTTCTTCTTCTGCCTTTTCCTTAACATAAGGATTTAAACGAATTCATCATCACCGAGCGAGGCTGATTAAGGACATTACTTTCTGAGATTTTCAATTTGCATAGACGACATCCTGCAACGTCGATCATCATATGCAATATGGGAGGTGTCTCCTATGATACCAATTTCCATATTTGGAGAGGACAAGAAGTTTGTAGGAGGAACCCGGAAAACTGGATTGGACTAAAACTACCATGCAATGGACAATCGAGACTCTTTTATCGGAGAAGAAAGTTTGAGACACGACACAGTCACCGACTAAGACGATGAATCTTTGTCAACTACGAGAGTTAAAGTAGATTATCAACACTTTCGAACAATCACATCAGACACTCTAAAGCTTATCCCTAAAAATTTACTATCAGCTCTGCCTATTCTTTACAGTTTGCTGTGCCATTCAAAATATCAAATGTGCTTGTTTTATTTCAAATGCAATTTATCAAATTACATTCCAGGGTAATTAAAGATTAATTATGGTCTATTTCAGGGAAGCCATTATCTAACTGTTTGGTAAACGTAAATTACTGTATATCATGTTATTTTCTCAGTCTAAGTATTTACTCATAATTCGTAACGTACCTTCTCCACCTTCATTCCGTGTTTATCAGGCTTTTGTTAGGGCACGTTTCACTATTGTTGCGACCCAGGATTAATTATAAAATTTACCTATCCACAAAAAATATCTCTCCTTCAAGAGCGTGCATCATTTACTTTCCTCTCCTTAAAAATCTATGCAATGGAATCTATATAATCAGACTATTTATCTACAAATTTAGGTACTTTTACTCTTCATCGTGGGGCTGACGCATATTTTTTTCACGCATTATCCTGGCCAATTGTTTTAAGTTGATTACAAGGAAGCGCGTGAAGTTAGATTTACATCGAAGTTGCACCATATGTGTGCGACGTATTGTCACGTGGTGTATAATAGGGTTAAAGGTGGAATAGAACGAGTCCTGCGGGACTTAACACCTTTCACTCGCTGACGCTCGCTCAACAATATTTCATAACGTAAGTAAATCAGCTTTTTTAAATCAATAAAGTTGTGTGTACAGTCTTTCCCCCTCCTGGTGCCTCCTCTCTATCTCCTCACTATCCCCTACGGCCCCTCGCTTCGCGAAGGCTATACTTCTTACTCTCTTGTTGGTTTATAACGTCATTGTTTATAACGGCTATGATATCTCTACGTAAATAGTGGAAAAAGAACAATTTATGCATTATATATTATGTATGAAAATTTTTAAAAAATATATAAAAAAATCTTTCCTGGGGCTGGGTTTGAACCCACGTCAAAAACGACTATCATTACTAACTCGATCGCTAGCATACTTTTTTTTTTTAAAAAAAATAAATAAAATCTGACTTATTTCCTACTTCAACCATTTTCAGGACTACTAGACTCGTCAGGGACACGAACACAGAAACATCGAGGACAGTGAAAAATACATCCTTGCTCTTCAGAGGGACTCAAACCCCCAATGGGCTTCACCTCATGATCATCAGACTAATGCCTCAGACCGCTCGGCTACACCCACCGGCGCATACTTGGATGCGAGGACTGACAGCATTTGGCGTTTAATTTGTACTATACGTTGGAGTTGACGAGAAACGGATAACTCCAACCAATCAGACCCCTGCGTTTAACTCCTATGGCTAGGATCGAGAGTGATCAAAATATATGCGTAAAACGTTCTCTTCCAAAATATATGAAAAATTACCTTTATGCAGAGGAAAAAGGAAAATCGGAACTTTGTTTTACATATTACATATAAGTTTCCAACTTTTGCTTTCCCAAAATCTGTATAATCAGGCTCCTCTTCCTCCGAGAAAAGCTCCTTAGTGTTAGAAATTTATGACGGTTTTGTTGTTTAACTCACGCACAATAAACATTTAACAATTACCTTTCCATAGAAATACCTGGAGTAATAGCATTCATATGTTCTTAGAAATAGAACTCTTAAAAAAATGAAATGAAATCTTTAGGTTTTACGTTCCACGTTAATATCGGCTAGGCTAAAGGAGACAGTGATAATAATAATAATAATAATAATAATAATAATAATAATAATATAATGGACGAAATGGTGGAATGAAAAGTGGGAGGAAACGGGATAACCCCGAGAAAACCCACGCACATGGTGTTTGTCCACCTAAAACTCATCTGGAGCGAGTTGGAATCGAACCAAGAACCTCTTGAACCAGAGGTGAACGCTCTATCACTGAACCACCGCGCCCCCTCGAACTCTTAAAAAATTATGTGGAAAGAACAATGTTTAAATCCTAATATACGTAGGAGGATATTCATTGACTGGAAAGTGTAACTATTCCAAAAGGTCTAGAATTTCAAAGGAATATTGTTGAAGAGATTAAAAGAGATTAAAAGTGCATGATGCACAGAAAGAGAACACGAGAAGATAGCAAAAAATTGAGTAAATCTACGTAAGATAGATAATTCAGTAGCCACGTGAGATCATGTAGCAACACGTCGTGTACCTAATTTATCTCTTTGTGACATCTTTTCCTTTGCTTCACCTTTAACATTTTTTCATTTATTTTATCAGCGGATTTTTTTTTTTTTTGGAACAACCAACGCTATTTCATCCGTCTCTCGTCTTTTTAATCACCTTTTCGTTCCCTTCAGGGCATTTAGTGTCTGTCATGATACGAACACAGAAACAAGCGTGTTTTTTTCTTTTTCTACCACTCTTGCCTTTCTAATTTTCCCTTTTTCTTTACAGTTGCATTTCATTTTTCTCTCTCTGAAAATTTCTTTGTGTCTGTTCCAACTTTAATACCTTTCACGTTGTTACCGTTCATATGAGAGACGCACTCTATGTTAAAAGTACATCGAAATAGAAACAAAGAAAAAAGAGAGACCAAATATTAGTACTGTAACTTTGTTTATCTTCCCAGCGTAGTCTTAAACATTTTTATCCAGCTCATGTGTATATGAAAAAAGGGAAAAATGAAAATTGACATTCTATACAAAATATATTTTTCTTTCTTCCACTTTTTGTTAGGTTCTTTCCGTTATGCAAGGTTTATCCGGAAAATATTATTACTGATTTTTTTTTTAGAAAAAAGTTATTAACAATTTTGACACATCTTCTGCATCAACACAGCGTTCCCAGCGAGTCTGCCAATCACCGAAGGCTCCCTGGAACGCAGAAACTGGAATGCTCTTCAGTTCCTTTTTTACGGCCTCTTTCATGGATTGGGCCAAGCAGTGGTGGCATCCGTTCATGACCCTTTTCAGTCGAGAGAAGAGGAAGAAGTCTGCAGGAGCAATATCTGGGCTTTAGGGTGGCTGGAGGAGCTGTGTGATGCCATGTTTGGTCACGAAGTCCATGGCAGCAAAGGCGGTGCATTGTCGTGATGAAGTTACTATGATCCTGCAATTGTTGAACAGACGCGGACGATTCGTTTTCGTAGTCTTTCAAGTACTTCCACGTAGAACGCAGCATTCACAGTCTGATGAGGCGGTAAAAACTCTTTGTGAATCACTCCTTTGCAGTGAAAAAAAGATTATCTACATCAATTTCATTTTCGATGTGTTCATGCGGGCAAGTTTAATTGTTCTGATATCATCCGCACACTCAATCTGTGGTCCGAGTTCAAATGATTTCGCACTTTCACTAAATTTTCGTCCCTTTTTGCCGTTGAAGGGCGTCTTGACCGTTGCTCATCTTCAACTTGTTCTCTTCCCTCCCGAAACAATTTGTGTGACTCAAAAATACTTGATTGACCCATGACATCATTCCCATAAGCAGTTTTGATCATGTTATGTGTCTCACTCGCAATTTGAGGCAAAACTTCACCGCATAACGTTTCTCTAACAAACGATTCATTGTGAGATGACAAGGCGCCTTGAAAGGAGTTCACCTTAAACTCTATCTACACTACGTAAAGGCTTGGAGACGACTGGCGACTGGTGCGCTGGTAGCTATGGTCTCTTACAACCCAATTAGAGCACTAACATCCTCCTTCTTCACCACGTTTTGTTGGGAAAAATCAGTCCTACTACTTCCCGGAAAAACCCTGTATATGACTACAACTTCTGGTTTCAATAGTGATCTATATGGAACAAAACGATAAGAAATAGTGAAAAGCGTTTTTTTTTTTTTTTTTTTGGAATCGGTTAAGCCGTTTAAGAATATATTCTATTCTCTGTCTTAAGACTCAATTAAAGCCGGATGTGGCAGAAATCAACTACTACCGGTTCTAATGTTGACCACTATACAATAAAAACCGTACTAGGTAGCAGGAAACGGTTTCTGTAATGTATTATGCTTTTCAACTCCACTCTAATCTCTCTACTGAAACCGAAAGTGGAGGAAATAAACATTTCTGGTTCTAACAGTGATTGCCACAGGGTGCAAATAGTAACAAATAGTGATGAGTGGTTTTCTGTAAATGTCCTAAGGATATGTTCTATCTCCGCTCTAATCTGCATATTAAAACCAGAAGTATCAGAAAATCAATCACTTCCGGTTTTAATAGAAATTTCTATAGAGTAAAACCACAAATAGATAACGAAAAGCAATTTTCTGTAATCAATTAAGCGTCTCAACAATATAGTTCATCTCCAATGTAATCTCTTTACTGAAAACTGGAAGTGAAAGAAGTCTAATACCACTCTATGCCAACCAAACTCCATCACATGGTTTATCCTTGACATTGGTACTTATTAAAAACCTGCACCTTTTCGTAAGATATAGATTAAGTATTATTCTGTAAGTTGTTGTGTCCTGCGATATCGTAAGACTTTTTTTTTGCTTAGAAAAGAATAATTCACGAAGTTCGAAGAATGGAACTCGGAAAATTGTGTTTCAGAACTAGGAGAATGATGCAAAACCAACACACAACAACTAAATAAAGCCAAGACCACTTATTACTACAATACAATATCTGTTACATTCTCAAATATGAATTCATTAAGAAATACTCAAGTTTTATTCATGAAACTTAATCATGAAGATCAAAGCAGAACTCGGGAAACTACACCCTGAGTCCATATGTTGAGTTAAGTTGATTTTGAGTTTAACGTTTCTTTCAGCAGCGAAGCTATATGAGACGTGGACCTACTGATTAACGTGGACTCCGAATCACATGAGCTCCTGCCGGGAATCGAACCCGGATCTCCCACGAAAAAGACGCGTATGCTAAGCGCTTAGCCATGAGTCAATATGTGTCCCGCAAACTTTCTTTATCCGGTTCAAGAGATTAATTTTGATGTTTGATAGCTCTTATATATGGGAATATTTACAATATAGCCATACAGAAAAGAAGTTTACAACTCTTTGAGCTAGACGATTAGGAGAGTCATAGTTTAAAATTTAATAAAAGGAAAACAAAATCAAGACAATGACCCAAACAGCATGCTTACTTGCTGCAAGCTTGCCTGTCGCTTTTAGTTGATTTTATTTCGCTTTCGCTTATACACAAGAACTTATTTTTGTTTAGCGCAAGCTATAGTGCAGACTGCTTGCAAATGGCTTGTTTGCCATCTCTTTGGCTTGCAATTAGTTTAATCAGGATTTCCGTCGATGAGTTTCGCTTTTAATTGGCTTGCGTTACATTTGTGAAGACAAGTGTGCAGCAATTTTTGCCCTGATGTGGCTAACTAGCTTGTCACAAGCTTGTAGCAAGCATATTGGCTTGCATAGTAGAGCTTGCGGCAAGCCAATTGACCTCCAACGGCAAGTTTTCCTCAACCTTGCAGCAAGTTTAAATTGCTGTGTGGGGAGTTAATGACTAACATTTCCATTTGCACTTTAATATGAAAAAGCAAGTAAAACTTCCAAAAGAAGAAATGAAATTTGTAAAAAGAAACAAATTACACCTGTTTACAGAATATCTCATACAGATTTTAACCTGTTGTCATCTTCTTTTTTTCCCACTTTATTTTTAAGAAGCTGTCTCTTCGGCACGTAATCTTCCACTAAGAAGCTAACTTTTAACGTAGTCTTGTGGCTTGAACTTACGAAGTGGAAGGCCGAACTCTTACTAAGGAGATTTCTAAAGACTAGGCTAACGGAGACGGTGAAGATATGAAAAATGAATGAAATGGTGGAATGAAGAAAGTGTGAGGAAACGGGATAACCCCGAGAAAACCCACAAACCCGGTGTTTGTCTACCACATAGTTCACTTGGCGAGAGCCGGGATCAAAACAGGGACCCCATGCACCAGAGCTGAACGGTCTACCACTGAGTCATCGCGGTTCCTGTGTTAAATTTCAAGTTATTATTGTACGTTGTGGTGGCATAATTGAATACATAACACTAAAACTACGTTCGTATTCGGTTTTCGAGATCGGAACTATCTTCGACACATTATATCAGCGAAACTATCCCTCACTGTGCGAAGTTCCATTGGACTTTCTTTTGCTTATTTTGGTGACAGGAATCAGCTCCCGAAGTTTGTTCAAATAGATTCTTATAAACCTGTATATCTATATCTATATCTATATCTATATCTATATCTATATCTATATCTATATCTATATCTATATCTATATCTATATCTATATCTATATCTATCTATCTCTCTCTCTCTCTCTCTCTCTCTCTCTCTCTCTCTATATATATATATATATATATATATATATATATATATAGATAGATAGATAGATAGATAGATAGATAGATAGATATGTTAATTTTACACAAGGAAACCATATACAAATACTAATTATTATTGTTGTTCTGTTATATTCAAATTACCTAACCAGATATTCTTGTTCTATTTAACAGGGCATGTTTGTCAGAGTAAATAAAATTAAGTATTTTCCAGAGTGATCAACCTACCAAGGCCATTATTAAAACAAATACCTGCAGCGTTTGAGGCTGAGACTAGGGGTGTTCGATAAGGCTGAGGACCTATCGAACTTCGGGAGTGAAAATTTATCGAGTTGTCATCGGTTACTCGAAACCGCTCGAGTATTTGAAATTATCGAAATTTCGAGTATTATCGAAGTTTCGGGTATTATCGATATTTCGAGTATTATCGAAATTTCGAGTATTATCAAAGTTTCGGGTATTATCGAAAGTTCGAGTATTATCGAAGTTTCGGGTATTATCGAAGTTTCAGACATTATCGACATTTCGAGTATTATAGAAGTTTCGGGTATTATCGACATTTCGAGTATTATCGAAGTTTCGGGTATTATCAAAAGTAGTGATGGGCAGTTCGGTTCCTTCACTTCTCCAATGATTTCTTCTTGCAGCCAAACTAATCAAACAACTTTTTTCACCTGATAAGTTATTGCAAAGTTGTATTTGTCGAAATCATATGCAAAAATATTTTCCTGCCTGCCCCGTTATTGGCGCAATCGGCAAAGTGACTATTAGTAGACTAATGGTGTCTTGGGTTCCAATTCCATTCGGGTGATGCATGTCTTCCCTTCCTCTTGCTCTCTAGTAACAGACTGCTTAAACCTTGTACAGATCTGTGGGGAAAAAACGTTTTCTTCACTTTATTGCTAAGGAGAGAAGTTTTAATATGAACACCCTGCATATATGTAATACATATTATATACAACTATGATAACCTCGAATGCATTGTTTCTTCCGAACACTCCGATAACCCCGAACATTTCAAAATATTCAAGCGACTCGACAAATGCGATCATATTGATATATTTCTGTATTTGCTGCTTTCAAGCAATTCGAGACTCTCGAACAGTTCGAGTGTCTCGAAGTTGTCTAATGTTTCTTACATTTCAAGTGCCTCAAACACTTCAAGAGTCCCGAACATTTCGGGAGTCTCGATCATTTCGAGAGTCTCGAACATTTCGGGAGTCTCGATCATTTCGAGAGTCTCGAACATTTCGAGAGTCTCAATCATTTCGGGAGTCTCGAAAGTTCGATAATTCGATAAAATTAAAATTCTTTATCGATGAAACGGTTTTGAAATTTTATCGAATTGTTATCGATTACTCGATTATCGGAACAGCCCTAGCTGAGACCAGTGATGTAACACTGTAATCTAGATGTTTTGAAGGTAAGATATACAGGATGTGGTAGTGAATCGGGCTGTTTATATAAGTTATTATGGTGAAACGATAAAATTTATTTGAGTGTAACAAGTAAGAATACAAACTAAACACGAAAACATGTACTTATTTGTGGATAATCCCAGCTCGTGCCAAGTGAACTCGGAAGTGGGCAAACACCATGTGCGTGGGCTTTCTCCGGGTTCTTTTATTTCCTTCCACTTTCTTTGTTTCATCATTTCATTCATTTCTCATTCATCACCGTCTGCTTTAGCCAAGCCGGCATAACTGTGGGACGTAAAACTGAAAGATTTCATTTTATTTGTGGATACACAAAGTGTTGACAAAATACAAGTAAACTGTTTGGTGCACAAACAAGAATCAGAAGGCTTTTTTAAACCATAAGAGTTTTCTTGTTCTTATATACCACTTTCTTATATGTTCTCACGAAGATGTTGCAATAATTCCTCGAGACATGCTGCAAGGACCAAGGGGTGATCTTAGCAAGAAACTTTCTTAGGGTGTACAGTAGAATGACTATCGTCTGCAAAATGTAATTTTTGGACACTAACTTTTTTTTGGTGCAACATGATTTCCCTTAGTTTGTGCAACACTGTTTTCTGTTTGCTGACCTAAATTCACAAATAAGTAAATGCTTTCATGTATAATTCGTATTCCAACGTATTACACTCACGTAAATCTAATCGTTTCCTCTTTTTCTAAGATAGCCCGTTTCTAAGATGCTGCTTCCTGTATATATGGGAACAGCCTGCACTGTACGAATTGTTCTTATATGATAATCTACTTATCTGTTAACTACGTCGGATCAGTGGCGTATCTAGAAGGTAAAAACTAGGGGACAGCCAGAATCCAAACTATGTACTGTTAAAAATAATTTCTTAAATTTGAGAAACCGTTTTTAATCTATGAACCGAGACAATATTTTCTTAGAAATGAGATTTGGTAATTCTCATTCATAAGGAAAGTAACAGTATATTTTCTCGTTTCGCTTTATACAACCTCGTCTACTTTTCTTCATTTCTCATTAATGAGAGTTTCAAACTCTTGTTTCTAAGAAAAGATATTCTCGGTGCACAAATAAGTAACCGTTTCTCGGATTTAAGAAAGTATTTTTAACAGTGTGATAGGTATATCAGAAGCTAACATAAACTTTCAAAAATATAGAAGCTAATATAAACTTTCAAAAATATTCAAGAGTGTATCGAAAAGTTCCAGGAATGGTTACTGGGGTTCCAGGGTTACTGAATCTGTAAAATGAAAGTTTCTTACCTTTGAAGTTAAATTCCTTCATCACCTTCAAAGTTCTCCCCTTTTGTATTAATACAGCGCAGTCCCAGCGTTTCTACCATGCTTGGAAGAATTTCTGGAAGACCTTTATTGGAATAGTGTCAAGTACCCGCTGCAATTCTTCTTGAAGTTCTGGAATGATGTCGAATCTTCGCCCCTTCATCCGAAACTTCAGCTTGAGGAAAAGAAATGTCACAGGGGCATAGGTCAGGTGAGTATGGGGGATGGATGTGGAACCAGTGTCATGTTGTTCTTAGCCAAAAACTGCACCACTTCAAAGGACCGGTGTGCAGGTGCATTGTCGTAGTGGAGAATGAGGTTACCGTTATGCCATTTCTGTGGCCTTTTGCGACGCACATTTTCATGCAACCTTCTTAGGATATCACAGTAGAAGTCGGCATTGACCATGCTTCCATGTGGGACAAATCCCCGATGTACGATCCCCTCTCGGTCAAAGAAACAAATGAGCATCGTCTTCAATTTGCTTCTTTCCATACGTGCTTTTTTAGATCTTGGAGACTCAGAACACTTCTATTGTGAAGACTGTAGTTTAGTTTCTGGATCGTAATCTGGATCGTGGATTAAACGATGCTCTCATCGCCTGTCATGACGTTTTACCCAATGCCACACAGAATTTGATGCACACCCTTTGTTCTTCAACTTCCGCCTTACCGCCGAGATAAGAAAAATTGCAGACGGCTAATGCAACACACACACGAAAACACGTGCAACATTCAAACGCATCCACTTCAAACCACGCTACTCGGCACATTGACTCACAAGACACCACTACAACGCTCCTAGCGGGAAACTCGTGAACCGCAAGCGGTTTGCATGTTATGAACAGTCCTGGAACTTTTGAATACACCCTTGTACAAATAATAGCTTCAATTATTTATGATACTCAAAAAACTAGGGGTCCTAGGACCTCCGGCCCCGGGCTACATATGCCACTAATCGGATCATAGTTAGGAGCCTACATTAATAGTAAGTTGTGTTGTTTATGATTTCGTTGTTGCAAAAGAAAGTAAGCGCAAAAGCTGAAAACTTGCAACATTGTTTTAACCAAGCTCAAGAATTAGTCGAATTTTATTTATCATCATAATTTTAAAAATGAGCTAGCAACACTGTATGCACATGACGGAGATTTGACTAAAGTAACGAATCCTTACGTATAAATAAGAGGAGAGCGTGAAATGGGATAAAGAGAGAGAGAGAGAGAGAGAGAGAGAGAGAGAGAGAGAAATACAGAGAGGGAGGGAGATAAAAAAGAAGAAGAAGTAAAGCTCTGAAGGAGCGATAATTGTTCTCAGTCTTCCAGTCGAGTGACTTTTTCACTAATTTACAACCCGCAATTAGCAACCATCACGTGACCAGTTAGTTGCCCATTTTGTGGCTCTCTGCTGTTGTTATCTGCAGAAGGTCCTTAATTCTGGGCTTTACGTTAATCCTATCATGATCTATCTAAGGGATTGCTTCGCTAACGCTAAAATCCCTTCAATCCACTTTCCCTTGTCATTGACCATTTTCTTTGCATGCATTGACGTGAATTTTAAAAATCTCGAGCACAATAAAGGAGAAACTTATTGCGAGAAATCTGAAACTGGTAAACCACAGAAGCACCAAGAGACGTGTTTGAACAAGAGAATGGTTATTACATTCATAACGAAGAGATGTATATTAGATTTCAAATTAAACTACATTTATATGTAAAATTGTAGAAACACAAAATGGGAGATCATATTATCAACTGTAAAGCACAGACTCTTTTGGTGTTCATTTTACATGCAAATAGATAGTTGATAGCTCTTTATAATTTCAAGACCGACTCCCAAGCTAGGTTTTGTCTGCTTTTTTTTTTCTGAATCGAGAGAAATTATACTAACAATATGAATGTATTTTTGTCCCTGCGCTGTACATTTCTGAGAATAAGATCAGAATATTTATTACGATACACAGTTATTAACGGATCCATTGCTTGCACGATTGTAAAATCTTGATTAATAAGGATTTTGCTTCACGAATATATAATAAACGGTCGCTGTCAAATATAGAAGTAGGAGGAGAGAAAATAAAACAGGTGATTAGTTTTCGATACCTGGGTATTATTATTATTATTATTATTATTATTATTATTATTATTATTATTATTATTATTATTATTATTATTATTAGTAGTAGTAGTAGTAGTAGTAGTAGTAGTAGTAATGCAAGGTGACCATACGTCCCGTTTTAGCCGGGACAATCCCTTATTTTCAACCGTTATCCCGTATTTTTCTGACTTTCAAACGGGACTCCAAAATGTCCCGTTTTTAAGCAAACATGACCCAAATGTCCCGTAATTATTATTCAAAATATAAATGGTCAATGCTAATTCTACACTCTTCCGTACCAACACTCATTGGGAAGATTCAGCCGTGCCTAGAACTTCTGAATATTCAAATGAGAATTGAGTGTTCTGTGGTTCAAGTGGGAATTGAGTGGAATTTCTGAGTGTTGAAGTAGTTTAAAGTATTTTTGGGTAGTACTTAAGTTAGAAACACTGTGTTATCATTCTTACTTGTGTATTTTGTAGATTAAAAACACTGCTGAGTCCCAAAAAGCAATGTGGAGTTCATCCCCTCCTCCTCCTCCCCATCGCCGATTTGTATGCGTCCCGTTTTTGAAAGTAAAAGTTCTGGTCACCTTGTAATGATATGAAGTGCGAACGTGAAATAAAGGCGAGGATAGGAATGACGAAAGAAGCCTTTAGGGGGAAGAAAAGTCCACTTTGTGGGACCTTTAAATAAGATTGAAAAGAAGACTCATAAAATGTTTCGTGGAGTATTGAACTGTATGGTGCAGAAACATGAACATTACGTAAAAATGATAAAAAGCCACTGGAAGCTTTCGAAATGTGGATGTGGAGAAGAATGGAGAGAATTAGCTAGGTCGAGAGGAAAACGAATGAGGGGGAGTTAGAAATGATGGGGAGAAAAGAACAGTTCTAGATATTATTGAGAAGAAGAAGAGAAACTGGTTGCGTTATTTGCTAAGAAGAAACTGTATCATGAGGGACGTGCTAGAGGGTATAGTGGCAGGAAAGAGAGGGAAAGGGAGAAGAAGGCTGCAATTGATGGACGATATCAAAACAAAAATCGTACGTGAAGACGAAGAGGTTATTGGAGGACCGTGGAGTATGGAAGATTCTCAGTCGCAGGAAATGACCTGCCAATAATGGCAGAATACTTATGATGATAGTTTACGAAAGCTCCTTTACATATTTACTCTGTCAGTGTGTCCAAACAAGCGACAAAGAAGTCTCAAAAGTTCCTGACAAAGATAACATCAATTTTGAACAGAATGTAGAGGATCAAAGCTTAAAAATCGAGTTTGTTCATGGAGAAGATATCCAGAACAGAAGCGATATAAATCAACCATTTCCAGGTTTTACGTTGATCATTATAGAACAAAAATGGTAATGCAAGCAAAACATGGTCTCTTACAATCGATTAACAGCCCCAAGAATACCTCTCCTCTCCACCTTTATACTAAAACCGAAAGTGATAGAATTCCACTAATATTTTCTGTTTCAATGGTTTACGGTTAGGAGTCCTATCCAGTGCAGCGCGGAGACAGATAGTAATCTCTTGTTCATAGGTCCACATAGATGGTTAACACCTCCTGCCCAGCGCAGCGCAGAGATTGGGTAGGAACCTCTTGCTCAGAGCGGCGCAGAGGAAAGATTAGGGAGTTTCTCTTGCCCAGAGCAGCGCGAACAGAAAGAAAGAAATAGTAACCTGTAACTGATGTCTTTTGCCTTTTGACATGCTCTTTTATAGCCGAAGTTGAAGGAGAAGACTGTGGAGGGGTTGTAGGGGTCTCTTCGTGATTCTCCGTGTCCTCTTCGTACTTTTTCTTAGACGGCGTCTGTCGGCTGCTTGATGATTCTCGTGGAGAAGCACATGTTGTTGCTTATATATATAAGGAGATATTGCAATATTTATCTACATACAGCAAAAACGATAAGAGTTACTGTGAATCTTGCAACCGATGTAGCGTACTAAGAATATATACTATTTCATGTCTTAACCTTCTATTCAAATCGAAAATGACAGAAATCAACCACTTCCAGTTTTAATGTTGATTGCTTTAAAGTAAAAGCGGGTAATACGGTGTATATAGCTTAAAGTGATTACCTGTAATCGATTAAATATCACATAAATATATTTCATTTCCACTATAATCTCTCTTTACTAAGACCGGAGGTGGCAGAAATCAACGACGTCTGGTTTTAGTGATGATTTATATAGAGTAAAAACTGTAATAGACAGTGATAATTGAGAACATATACCACTACCTCCACTAAAACTCTGATAACGACTCTCTCTGAGATGGAGCCTTATCCAAAATATAAATAGTATAATCTGTACTTAAAAAAAAAACTTTTCTTAATAAAATAATCCAATCAACATTTCCAGATACAGAAGTTGAAATATTAAGAATACCTAGGTAATAGTAACATAATTATATAAATTGGAATTGTGGGACCTAACAGATTACCTTGGATATAACATAAATCAATAACGAAGAAAGATCATTTTACTTTATGGCTGTACAAGAATTGCTTTAGTACAAGTTAGTACAAGTTTCTGGTATGACCTCAAAAAATGTTGTATTTATTCCATATGAGCAAGTTCTAAAACACCATGATAAGCATTTTGTTATATTGACATATGCCCATATACTAGTATTTGTACGTATATCACTCACACGTATATACATCAACCAAATACATCGATTGGAAGAGAGGTCATACTCCCAGCGAATCACAGACCAATATTGATTTAGTTTTTCGGAATGTGGCAATTTAGCCAATCAGAGCTCCTGACCAATGGAAAAGGTGAAATTTCAATAACTCCCAGTTTAATGCGATTAAAATTTCATTATACGGTTTACCAAATGATATAGAAAAATCAATGGACTCTAAAAACAAATACAGTTGCAGGGGAAATAATTACTGTTAAATTTCCATAAAATTTAAATATCTTTCTTTTGTTGCGAAGATTAGGTAGAACAGGAATAAGCAGAAGAGAAATTGCTGTTCTGCTAAAAATAAGATGAAAGATGTGGTACAAAGTGATGGAAGGTCATTAGGCAGAACAAGAAGTAAGTAGAGCAGGAAAGAAAAATGAATAATATAGTATTGATAATGATTTCGTATAGTGTACAAGTTTATAATATAATGTATACCGCATTTATCATGCTACTTCTAACATTCACATTAAAAGTTACTTAGTGGCCCTGCGTAGCGTAATCATTAACGCACTCGCCTTCGATGCGAGCGGTCTAGGGTTCGATTCCCAGTGTAAAATGCTTTTTAAGGCCAAACATCTTGAATGAGGTTTTCCTGGGTTTTCTTCATTTCCACCAGGCAAATGATGGGATGGTACCTAACATATAGGTCCCAAGCCGCTTCCTTCCTTCCCCAATCCTTTCTTCCTTCCCCTTCCCCGGATTGTGTGCTCGCTGAGGGACGTCATCCCTCATATACGTGACGGGCTAAATGGCCTTAGATGCCAAAAGCCAAGGAATCTCATTCCTAATCCTCCCTAATTCAAAGTTACTGAGTGAACGTAACCTTTACCAACAAAGATTACACTTAAATCTAACCTACAAAAGTCCTACTCATACCCACTAGTAATTTATAATATGTACACTTACAATCTTAATTGAAAATGAAATGAAAATTTTAGTTACCGTTCCAAGTTATAATCTGTAAGTTAAGGAAGATGGATGATTATGAAAGTGAATGGTTACGGTATATTTATGGAACTATATTATATGAGAAAATACAATAATCTTCTGAAAACTGATAAGCACTCTTTTGTTCGCTACAAACTCTCAGGACCTGAGATCGGACCAGGGATTCCTTTAACCAGAAGTGAGCACCAGTTTTTCTTTCAGAAATAATGTTCCGCCAGGGCACATTCAGTACTGCTGATACTATTCTATTTATTATTATATTATAAACGTAAAAAATGAAATCTTTAATTTTACGTCCCTCGGTCATGGCGGTTAGGCTAAAGGAGACGGTGATGATGAGAAATGAATGAAATGGTGGAATGAAGAAAGTGGGGTGAAACGGGAGAACCCCGAGAAACCCACGAGCACGGTGTTTGTCCACCACAAAGTCCACACGGCGCGAGCTGGGATAGAACCAGGAACCTCAAGCACTGGGGTGAACGCTCTACCACTGAGCCACCGCGCCCCCCTATTATAAACGTATTATCTATGGTCTGCTCCGAGGGAGCACTTTCAGAACTCCGGGGAGGCAGTGCCTCCCAATAACAGGTCCGGAAGAAACACTGGTGAGCACTAGAGCAACCGGAATATATATTAGCATTTTGCAATATAACTCCAATACTAACTTTTGTGTCAAATATTTGTGTTAAATACAAATATGTATATGTAATTTATATTGATATAATAAAACTAATGGATAGGGAATACTCTTATATATGATATGTAAGAATAGATCATTGTTTTTAGATTTATTTAGGAAATCTTTAAATATGTTTTAATTTGCATAGGAATTTGTAAGCTTGGCACAAAATGATAAATATCGCACTAAAACGAATTATTACTTATTTTCCTTAGGCTTTTAGGTTCTACGTGGACATACAATAACAAACATAGACTGTTTACATCACAAACTTTAATAATAATAGAAAAGCAAAATAGAAAAAATAATGACAATTATATATTCGTTCTTTAAAAGGTACTGAATTTGTTATTCTGCAGATTGTCTAAGGAGGTGTCCGGTTTTGAATGTGTTGAGCATCGCGTGTAAAGAACCTAATAGCATGACATTTTCCTCTTTGCTGCAACATTATGATAGCTACATGCTACTGTGGGAAAAGGCTATTTTTCTTTCTTTCTTTGTTTTTTCTACTTCTGCATTCTTAGTGGCAACACCGGTCTCACACTGAATGTAATCATATGGGGTTACCCTGTGATTCCGTGCATGATTGCGTCTAATACGCATTAAATGGCCAACAACTTATCGATGAGGTTTGGATTCGCCTGTGGCTCTTTAAGTACTGGTTCTGCATGGAACCATTTTCTAACAGGATAATGCGCGACTGTATATAGCATGCGAAGTACATCACTTCCTGTATGGACACAATATTTCAATGCTTCCTTCATCTAATCTCTTGAACACATCGGCCCATGATTGTGCAACGCCTCTAATATCCGAGTTGATAAGATTCGGGAACGTGTCGGAAACAAATGACTGGTCTTTCCCCAGGAACATATCTCTCTGATTTGTTGTGTCAAAACCATTCTGGCCACCTGAGATGGACCCATGCTATACTTACTTCTGAACTTCCTGGTGGGACCTATGGAATTGCTAATTTTCTAACGTGAAAAATCTCATTTATACTCACATTTGTTCATCTCTATTCTCATTATCGACAAGAGATTGCAGGATTTGACAAGTGTCAATCGATTTCAGTAACAGTTGCGAATTTCTCCACTTAGCAGGGATAAAGATGGCCCCAGAATTCCGGAAGACAAAGGAGAATTACTAACAGAATATCTTTCAAGAAAAGAAAGAGCATGTACTAGTACGTGGGGATGCGAGGAATTGAAGTAATGTTGTTTCCACGAGAACAGACTGATTGCGATGTAAAGAGGATCCAAGTATTTATTTATTTATTTTCATTCTGCTGAAAAGTAAAGTACCATTAGTTATTGTACTATTGTAAGTGTGTGTGAAAAATGTGATAGCTATTTGAATCCCAGAAATGAAATTTTCATGTTTTGAAGTACCTGCTATTTTTATTTAGTATTAATTACCTAGTGAAACATCGGTGTTGGATATAACTTTCGAACT
The DNA here is from genome assembly GCF_964235325.1 of Thermobia domestica. NCBI lineage: Eukaryota > Metazoa > Arthropoda > Insecta > Zygentoma > Lepismatidae > Thermobia > Thermobia domestica. The sequence goes on from NC_137471.1 coordinate 134,869,060, forward strand.
ACGTTGAGCAGTAATTGTTCACCGCACTTGAAGGTAAGTAATAAATGAATATTAAATCAGTAATAGTGAATTAATACCTAAAGCAATAATTACAAAAATGGATGATCATACTTTCTAAATGCAGGCTTTAAGCAACACTCAAAGGCCCACTTTTGACTAAACTTTTGCTTCTAAAGATCTTGAACTGCTACTACGTGTGTTTCTTTCTCTAATGAAGATAGTATTTTCCCCTGAAGTTGCAAACATTGTTACTGTTAAATAAGAAATAAGTTATTAGATCTTTAATATACAGGGTGTTCAAATATTTGTCACACTATTTTGGGAATAGTTTCGTTACATCAAAATAAGAGAAAAGTTTATATGGACTTGCGGACGGAGGTGCATATATTTTCGTAGTTATAGGATACCGAAAACATGAAAAAATGAACTTTAAAGGTCCATAGTTCCACTGCTATAAGACCGATCGTAGTGGGGTCAAGACATCGCTGAGGAACTAGTATGTGAACCAGACCCGCAACCAGACACAGAACTTTGGGGGGGGGCAAGAATAAGATAGGGGGAAAGTTATTAAAATTTCTCTTACAAATATCTAAATTGTGATTTTTGTATTAATAATATAATTTTGTATTAAGGTCTGGAGGGGCCATGAAAAGCTTAGGGACCTGATGTGAACTCTCCAAATATCAATCTTTCAGAATCTCCGGTTCATGCACAATCATTTCAGAGAGACTGTTTGGGAAAACTTGATCACTCTTCACCTACCTCTCTAAAAATTGTTTTGCAAATACTGAAGCATTTTAAACATAGATATTTGGATAGTTCACATACCACTTCCTTAGTGATGTCCTGATCTGACTACCATGGGTTCCGTAGGAGTGGAGCTATCAACTTGTTTCTAGCGACTACGATATTCGACTACGATAAGTTCACTTTTTTCACGTTTTCGGCACCCTACATCTCCGAAACTATCTATTTTTGAGCACAGGTCCACATGAACTTTGTTTCTTATTTCAAAGTGAGAAATCTGTTCCCAAAATATTGCGATACATTTTGTTAACACCCTGTATAAGACCAACTATACACAATGTAATTATTAGATGAAAATGTTGCATCAAAGAGGAACGTCCACTGAAAGCTCAGGGTAAACCTACGATTATGATGTGTATCACAAAATCACACAACTTCGATACAACCACGAATCCTTCTGGTCGGAACGTAATTGGTCTACCAACTGAGACCCAGTGCTTCCATAAACATTACTCATATAGCTATAAACTTCACTTATGATTTACCAAAACTTTATTGAATAAACCAGATTATACTATGACTAAAGGAAGTTAATCTTTGTCTTTTCTTCTGGTGACTTTAAACTAAGGATGTTTTAGCATTCGTGGCTCCAACTGAAACATGTACCAGTTAACCAGAAAGGTTTATTTACGCATGAAATGATTATAACTATATTTTATCTTCTTTGTTTCTCTTTCATTTTATGTCAAAACTAACCTTCGGCTAGTTGCGGACTTCACTCCCGGACCCGCAAATTTGACCGGTCTAGGCCTCACATTTCTCATATCTCTTACATGTTTCTAATCTTAAGGGGTTTCGAGACATGGTCATTTTATTATAAGAATTGCGCTCCCACTCATTTTCTTCCTTTTTGAGGGAAATGTCAAGAAATACTGAATATTTCTTTAATTAACATTACCTCAGGATCGGATCCAGGACAGACTTCTGGGGGGAGGGCGGTGGGTTATAATACTGCTACTTAGAGCTACTTTCAAGAGCTCCAAACTTTGGGATGGGTTCTATTTATGTATAAAATAAGAAAGTTTCCTCTTCTGGGGGGAGCAATAGCCCCGAGCACCGCTCCCTGGATCCGCCCCTGAAATGCCTCTGCAATTAAGGGATTTCGAGATATGTCCTGTGTTACTTTAACAACCGCAACCTCGACTCTTTTCTTCTTTATCCCTTTTAGAGGAAGCATTAAAAATACTAAAACATAACTTTAATTAGTTCGAATTAAAATCCTAAACGGCTTTTTATGCCTCCAACCTTAAGGAATTTCAAGATACAGCAATCTTATTGTAACAATCGTAATCCTACGTTTTTCAACCCGTCCTTTCCCTCCCTTTCCAGGGGAAATATCTGTAAACGCTGAAACACATGTTTAATTATTTCAAATAAAAGATATAAATTCCAAATTTCATGTCTCTAACCTTAACGAGTTTCCAGATATGGTTATTAAATTATAGTCTAAAAATTGTAATCGGCATTTTTCTTCTCTTTTAGGGCAAATATCAAGAAACGGTGGGACACATGTCTATTTATTTTGAGTAAGGGTAATATCCCCGAATTATGGAAGAACAGAGTCTCGAACCTTAAAAGATTCCGAGATGTGGAAATCTTACAATACTCTTAATTCTCAGACCTCTTTTCTTCTTGTACCATTTTCTTCCTTTCTAAGCCATATATATATATGTAACGCTGAAACATGTGTCTAATTATTTTAAATGAAAAGTCCATACACCAACATTCATGTTTCTAACCTTCAGAGATTTCCACATATGAACACTTTAAAATAATAATTGACACCCCTTTCTCACCCTCTCGTCGAATTTGCAAAATTCTTTCCTTAGTTTTCATTCCTTACATTCTTACATTCCTTTTTACCAATTCCTTACATTCCATATTTTGCACCCTGTCCAGATTTCAAGTTTGTAGCTTAAGCGGTTTGGCCTGAGCGTTGATCAGTTAGTTAGTCAAGACTTCTTTTATACATTGAATGCTCACTGTATTGCGACCAACTTTCCATAGAAGAAAGTATGGTCAGCAGCCGATCTGATTGCATGACGACCCCGACTAGTAGTATTGCAGGAAAAGAACACACACGTAACTACATGTTGGCAAACAGCACATTGTTATAATTGGAGGTGGACAAGATTAATTAGCATCCCGATAGGGCATGATTGTGGATATCGCAGAAACAATAATCCAGACAGACAGACTACTTGTCAGATGCACAAGTTTGTGTGTAGTGAAGGTGCATAAAGAACTGCAAGGGCCTACGGAAGTCGAAACGTGAGGGCGGGCGTTGCTTCAAACAGCTCGTGAAAGAAGAAACGATTTCATCAGTGTTCGGAAATTACGTGATCAATACAATGGAGGACGTACAACATCCATATCCCACGCAACTATACGGTGTACACTGCCGCACTGCGCACTGTACGGTGCCGCACTGACCCACTCCTTACGTTTCGTCACCGACTACGTCCTTGCGCTGGGACATAGGAACACGCTAATTGGATCGTGAATGATTGGAATAGGTTGTGTTGTTCCGATAACTCACGGTTTGTGCTACTCCTCTCGGACGAGTGTGTGCATGTGTGGCGCCAACAGCACGAAACTATGGATTCCTCGTGTATGATGCGTATTATACAGGCAGTTTGGGCAGCTGTATGATTTGGGGATGCCTCTGTTTGTATGAACTGGAACCTTGGTGTGCATGGACCACAGTGTGACATCTGTTGTGTATCTGCAGGTATTAGGGTATCAGGTACATCCTACAGTCCAAACCTTCTACCCACAACTAGACGGCATTTTCTAGGACGACAATGCACTGTGCCAAAAAGCCAGGACTGTACTTGTTTCGCTTAAGGAACATTCCACGGAGCTGTAGCATGTGAATTGTCCCTCTAACTCACCGGATCTTAATCTTATGAAATATTTATGAGATGTTGTGGAAGAGCTGTTCGCGCTATGACTCGTGCATTGACATCTGTGAGCTTATTGTGGAATACCTTCAGGAATATATGGTGTCAGATCTTCATGGAAAGATATTAGCAACTAGAAGAATCCATGCCACGCCCTATCTAGGCCGTCATCTGAGCAAAAAGTTGAACCAACAAAGTATTATGTACGTAGTCGCAATTCAGTGAGCACTCAGTGTATATATAGAGTTAAACGAAGCTCATAAGTTTCGCTCTTTCATGTATATATATAAAAAGCTTTTCCTTCAAAAGTACTTTTATATTAAGATATATATCATCAGAGATTGCAACAATGACTACAGTTTAATAGTAACAGCAAATGGCACTCATATTCTGGAGGTCGAGGAGAAAGTGCTCTTTGTCCCTTGTGAGACAAAAGCTTGACGTCCTTCCATGAACAAAAAATATGAGCTTATCTCATAGAAGTAAGTCCTCTTGAAATTCTTAGAGAAGAAAATAGACGGTAGAAACAAAACACAGAGAAAGAAAGATACAAGGGGAAGCAGAGAGAGAGAGAGAGAGAGAGAGAGAGAGAGAGAGAGAGAGAGGGAGGGAGGGAGAGAGACGGAAAGTTCGGATATAGAACATAACGTTACAACTAACGTTGAAAGCAGCGAGAATATTTCACACCAGCGATGATCGTGAGGATACTAATGACGTCATAACATGAAGAAAAAGTAGCATCAGGTTGAAGCAGTTGAAGTTATGGATCTAATTATGAAAAGAAGGTGTTAAATTCATTTCGTGAACTTTTTAACTTCTCTTTTATATTGTCATTTTGTGAAAGCTCATTAGTGGTCATTATTACCAAATGGGGCAAGAAGAAAGCTTAAGAAAGATTATTTTTGTGGAATAGTTTGCGAAATTAATAGTAATACTTTCGAAAGAATTTTAATATTTAAGACGATCATAAATTTCTTAGACAAATTCTGCACTTTTCAACTTATACTCGTGGTACACTTATCAATAGAATAAAGCGAAGCGTGTTTTTCAAAGGAATTAAATTTTATGCTTTATACTTGACCAAATTTAATTCCAAGGAGTAAGCATGATTGTTAAACTTCAAAGAAAATGTGTATCGTAGTAATCTGTAGTTGTTTTACTAAAGTTATTGTGGAACAGGCAGAAATTTATATATTGCACATATTGAATTTTCCAGAAATACCTGTAGGCTACTGCTTCTAGCAATAATATTTACACATATCTGAAAGAAGTTTTTTAAAAAGTACTAGGATGAGCACGAGTTGAACTACAACTCGACCCGACTCGAAACTTGAAGCGAATTCAAGTCGAGTTCCGAGTCGAGTCAAAGGTAATTTTCTCGAGTTGAGTTCCAAGCCAAGTCACTGCTTTGAGGTCGAGTTGCGAGTTGAGTCGAGTTTGATACATGGCTCGCTCGTTCAGCTCGTTTTAACTCGTTTTGAAATCATTGCCTGATTAGACCGGAAAGCGAAAGCCATGAGAAATTTAAGCAGTAATGTGGAATACTTTTAGTGTTGCTCACGAGATGGGACACTGTTGCTCGCATCTGGTCTCGTCTCGATTAACGAGACGACAATAGAGTTTTATAACGAAACATCTTCAAATGTGGTAAGCACCAATATAAGTATATACAGTATTTCTTACCATTAAGGCTGAGATCTGCACAATCGAAGTTTTGAGCCAAAGCAGAAGCCCAACTCGGGTAATGATGTCAACCGGCTCAGCTCGCTTCAGCTGCGCGAACAGCTCGAACCGGCGCGGTTGATATGAGCCACCGACTCGGTTCAGGTGAGCAATCGGCTCGAACCGGCTAGGTTGGGTGAGCTGCTGTTTCGGCTTGATAGTGAATTAGCTGTGAGCCAAGCTACTCGAGCCGTTGACAACCCTAAACCCGGGCAGAGGAGTTTTGAACATGTTTGGCCAGCGCCCTATAACTTTTAACCTAACAATTTTTGGCTCAAGCCCAAATAGTTGGTCCTCCTTAACTCAAACCCAGAACCTCGTTGCCTCCTAGACTTCACGACTATTTCAGCAGTGAACTAGTTTTTAGTATTCAGCTACAAACCACCTATCTTTCATGTTTATACAGTGTGTTGTTATAATAATAATAATAATAATAATAATAATAATAATAATAATAATAATAATAATAATAATAATAATAATAATTTGTAATAGTAGTAGTAGTAAGTAGCATTGATAATAATTATATTGTCTATGTAGGAATCTTGAAAAAAGTACTTGAAACTACACGCAGCATTTGCTGGTTCGATTTAGTTCGTTTTTGCTCGACTCGACTCGAAACTCGAGTCAAATTCCAGTTGAGTTGTAGGAAATTTTTTGAGCCTTGTTCTCTATTCGAGCTCAAATGTGTTTATTTCGAGTCGAGTCGAGTTTCAATGAAACTCGCTCGTGTCCATCCCTAAAAATTACGTTAGCATTAGCATTGTTTATCATTTTAAAGCATTAAAACACTACTTTTGAAAATAAGACCAGCGTACAATTTAAACTTCAAAGCTATTCCTATAAAAGTAGTCCCTGTCGAGATAGCGTGAAGCGATGCTGTCTGTAAACTTAATTTAGTCAATAACAGGCCCGTAGCAGCCCGGTGTCTTAGAGATGCCGAAAATAAATTATGGGGGCCAATGCAAAAGCTATAAAAGAACACCAGTATATATCAGGCGCGGATCCAAGGGGGCGCTCGGGGCGATCTTCCCCCAGAAGAGGAAACTTTCTTATTTTAAATAAAACCCATCTCAGAGTTTAGAACTCTTATAAGTAGCTCTAAGTAGCAGTATTAGAACCTATCGACCCCCTTCCCAGAAGTCCGTCCTGGATCTGCCCGTAGTATACATATTGATGACTACGAAGTTTCATAATTAACGTATGGTACATAATTCAATTCAATTACATACTTCTTAGATGTTACGAAGTACTGGAAAAACAAAATATTTATTTACAAAATGAATAGTGTGTAACACTGCTAATTAAAAAAAAAATAGTAAATACAGGGCGCTTATAGCGTTTATAACAAAGAAGTTGCTGATATTTATACCGATAAACGTTGAGAAAACAAGCAGACAAGATAGTCTTCCCTGCAAGGCAAAGTATTACTTGAAATTTTATAAACAAACATATGAAATTTCATAAACTTGAGAGCTTGAACCCCCTTTCCGAAGTTTGCGTTTGCCATTGGTTACTCAAAATATTTAAAGAGAGGTGGTTATGACTGAACATAGTATTGAGGAAGACAGTACCGGATCTAAAAATTTCTGTCCCCCAGCATGAAAATTTGCAAGGGCCTCCTCTATATTCAATACACTTTTTTAATATTACATTTTAATGAAATATTCCTAGTGTTCTATTTGCTATGGAATAGAGATTCAAATACGTTTTACAAGAAATCTTTCCTCCTCGACTTTATCTTCGCAAACTCCCGTATAAAATCTCTCTTTTCAATGGTCGAAGCCCTCTCATGGTTGATTGCCAACATCTCCAAGTCGCTCATTCTCTCCTTGTCATTCAACACCTCAAATAGCTTTTCAGCCTCTTTAAGACTGAGAATGACCTTTCAGCGGAAGCTACAGTCACGGGTAAATTCGGAATAAAGCAAGAGTAGTCAAAACTTCAGGATAACTTGGGGCAATCGTATTAAACACGACGTATAGTAATACCGCCAATTCAAGATTAGTGTTGATCATTGAAATATGATGTTTAAGTCCAGTGCGAAGGGAAATTAATTCCAATGGTAGCGGCGGATCAATGTCTTGCTGGTACTTCTTTTGTATTCTAACTAAAATTTCTTCGTCTGAAAGGTTGACAAGTATTTATGATTAAATGATATGATTAAAATTCATCAAGAATCGTTTGTAACGATGCAAAAGGATTCTCTATTTCATAGTACGTGATATCTAGAAGTTTATTGTAAATATTAAACCCGAAGAAGATTCTATGTCCGAAAACAGATGATCTTCCAGCAGTTCATCGAAGTGTTTTCCACTGTGGTTGCCTTTTTTCTGTGAACACAGGATAGACTTTCCACTTCGCAGCAACAGTTGTGGCCTGTTGTTTTATTTAATAATATTCTTCTCTCATTTTCTTCAAATCCTCTCGGCTCTCTTCAAGAGTGCTTAAAGCTTTCTTAAGGTCAATTTGTTTACTTTGGAGAAGCTGCGATGTGATGTTCAGTTGTGAAAATATTTTTAACAGCACCAGTCAGAAAAACAAAATCGAAGGAGCCCATGACATTCGCCTATCACTCTACTTCTGATACCTCGTTAGCCTTCTTACTTTTCAGTGAGTTTCCAGAGAGTTCTCATTATATCAGCATGCCTCAACCTGATGGCTACAATGGACTGATACCGTGAGGCCCATCTGATTGGATTGAGCTTTCTTAAAATTATATCTAATTCTCCTGTCAATGATGACAAAATATTCCACCTATTTAAACTTTGGCCACAAAATATATACAAATCCTGGAGCGTTGTAAAGTAACTGGCAATCTCTTTTGCACCTTGACGCCATCATTAAAAACAAGGTTCCAGTTAGGTACTGCGCAGTTAATATATGTATATAGCTCGTTCCTCAATTTCTTGAAGTCTCTTCTGAACACCTAAGTAAGCACCACTCATCACAACAGCGCGAGCGCCATCATATCCCTGTCCTCTGCATTTTTTCACAGTAAATCTCAATTTCTCCAAATGATTTAACACTAGCCCTTTCGGGATCCTGGGTTTTTGGGGTATTTTTTAGACTTTCAGTCAAGCAGCTACTGCATCGTCACTATTTATCCTAGGATCATAGTTCATACCTCATTCTCTTCAGAATGGAGCTGGCTTTCGAATGATACCACTTGCATGGTCATACCATATACCAGGAGAGGGAAAAGTGATGTCAAAGGGAAAATTTCGAGGGAATTTTTTCACACTTTGGGCCCCTCTGGAACAGCCCTGTGTGAACGTAGAGATCTCAAAAAAAAATCTGATAAATAGTACTTGGTATACTGAATGTGTGTGCCAAATTTAAAGTATCTATCTTGAATACTAAGGGCAGGAGAAATTTTATCAAGAATCCCCACAATGCCCTAAATTACCTTAAAACACCATGATCTCAGGTAAAAAAAAAATCCTGAGACATCTCTATTTACCCTAGGACTATAATCCGCCAATCATTCTCTTCACAATAGAACTGCCTTTCAAGCGGTACCATTCACGTGTCTCCATCATGTATCTAAGGCGGGAAAATCCCGAAAAAAGAGATTTTTTGGGTCTAAATATCCTTTTTTTCAACTTTTAGCCCCTCTGGACCCCCCTGTTTTAACGCAGAGATCTAAAAAATCTGATAAATAATACTAGGTAGGCTGAATGTTTATGCACAATTCCAATTTTCCAGGTGCAAAAGTAAGCCCGCCAAAAAAATATATACCGACAATGTCCCATATTCCTGTATAGAGAGGGATATTTTTAAACATTCCGTGAGACATCTCTAATAACCCTAGGATCATGGTTTGCACATCATTCTCTTCAGAATAGAACTGCCTTTCAGGCGGTACCATTCACTTGTCTCCATCATGTATCTAAGGCGGGAAAATCCCGTGAAAGGGATTTTTTGGTAAAAATTTCCCTTTTTCAACTTTTAGCCCCTCTGTACCCCCCTGTTTTAACACAGAAATATGAAAAAATCTGTTAAATACTAATCGGTGGACTGAATGTTTGTGCACAATTTCAATCTTCTAGGTGCAAAAATAAGCCCGCAAAAATATCGAAAATGTCCAAAATTCCCCTATACAGAAGTATATTTTGATAAAAATAACCTGACACTTCCCTAATTACCGTAGGGTCATGTTTCGCCCATCATTCTCTTCAGAATAGAACTGCCTTTCAGGTGGTACCATTCACATGTCTCCATCATGTATCTAAGGCTGGAAAATCCCGAAGAAAGGTTTTTTTTTTTGGCAAAAATATCCCTTTTTTCAACTTTTTGCCCCTCTGGATTCCCCCCTGTTTTAACGCAGAAATCTGAAAAAAAATCTGGTAAATACTACTCGGTGCACTGAATGATTGTGCAAAATTTCAATCTTCTACGTGCAAAAATAAGCCCGCCAAAAAATAATGAACATAGACCCGCCAAAAAATAATAAAAGAAAATATATATATTTTAGAATTATGACGTCATCACCTCCTATGTCTCGACGCAGGAAGGTGTGAAACCATACGTAAGGTCTTCTACAATGCCTCTGGACTTGAAAAAGAAACCGGAGGAAAAAGTTCAAATAGGAGAGTTATAACGCAATGTACCATGAAACACCCGTATGGTACAAATTGTACCATGGGTTCCCCAAAGGGTTAGAGTTGCAAGTCCGGATTCAGTTTGATTTCTTACATCTAAAAATCCTTAAGAAACACTTCCTCAATCTCGACCCGTCTAGAAACTTCGTTTTCTAAGGTATCGTTTACTTCTGTCGAATACATAGAAAATAATGAAACTCATTTTATCTTTCTTCATAGAGTCGTAACAATGATTGATGAGAAAAATAGTACTCTTTTAATTTCTTTCACCAAATTAAATTCTAAGTTTGAAGCCAGGTAATAGATAACTTGATTTTGAGTATTATGGCTAAGATACCTAATCTGGCGTTTGAGTAGACTGATGACCCGTGCCAGGGTAGGATCATACATAGTTAACAACTATATGAGGGACAAAAAATATCCATCGTAGCTTCCATCATGCTCTTTACTACCTCTAAATGCTACTGTGAGTGTAATTTTCTAAACCAGAATCAGGGTCCAAAACTTTGCTTCAAATTTCCTTTCACCCTCCAGTGAATGATCAATGCTTTTATCCATTTTCCACTTACCAGAAACCAAACATGCTGAAATATGAGATTTGCTGTGTTGCTTTATTTTATTTTATTTATTTTTCGATAATCTTTGCCAGTCTCTCTTCCCTGTTGCCCATCCACATTTGCTTTCACCACTAGAGAATAAACAACATGACAAGCAATATACATAATCCAGTTTCTTTAAATAATTCAGCCGTTTTACCTACTATGACTATCCCGCTTTTCTAATTGTTTTGTAATGCACAGACAATGTTGCCAACAATCTCTCAAGAAAAAAGGCTAGATGGCCTTCAGAAACAAGCATTTTTAGAGGAAAAATAGCTAGATTTTTGACTGCTGACCTATAAGCCAGATTGTATACTGTATATTAAACCTCCCTTTATTGTATGTAGAACAATAAGTGAGTTATAGTAAAATTTGAAATGCTGAATTTTATTTACTGGAGACTTACAAGTAATAATATGCAGGGCCTTAACTTCTGAGGGGCAATGCCCAACAGAGAAACTCCCGATCATTCGAGGGGAACCACTTTAAGACAAAATTTTCTTACTCCTTATACGACACGATTATGAAATTATAAATGAAGTATCAAACAGGTTCACTACATTACATAAACAAAACAGCGCACAAAAGCTAAATAAAACAAAAATGAGTCGTGGACCCATTTCAGTAATAAATGTCTACTATTAGAAACTCTAGAAATAATATATGTTCGTATGTCGTTGAGATTTATCGGGAAAGGAGGGCCCTATTTTCGAATTTTGCGGGAGGGCTCAAAACAACTTTTTCTAAGGGGCCCGAATATTAATCCCCCTAAAAAAAATCTAACTTACGGCGCTGTGTATATGACTTTAAATTACAACAAAATTCATCAACAATTCATCTGATTTGTGAAAGTCAAGAGCCATATTATCAGTCCAATTGAAATATCGACTGATCATCGAAAGTAATCATCGATGTCACAGCTAGCCGAGGAACTAGAATTGGATGCAACATCGTTGGATTGTGTATTGATTGTGTAGGCTACCATTGTCCCAATTTTCAGTAGTAGTTCTTTTGGCAGTTCATAGGCGTCCAATATGGCGAATCGAATATGAATACTGTAAACGTAAAGAGATTTCTGTAAACAAGGTGTCCTTTTCTGTGTTTTCTGGGTCGAGGAATTCAAAAACTGTCCATTTCTTAAACGAAGCTACAGAAATCTAAATATTCAAGATGCCGTCCAATATGGCAGATCAAATATGTATATTTAAATATAAAGTAATTTCTATAAATAAGGTGTCATTTTCTGTTTTTAGGGTCGAGGAATGATAATCATGCCTGTTGTTCTGTATGGTTGTGAAACATGCTCGCTTACTCTGAGGGAAGAACATAGACTGAAAGTATTTGAGAACAAGATCCTGAGAAGAATATTCGGTCCCAAGAGAAACGGGAATGGGGAATGGCGGAAACTTCATAATGAGGAACTACATAATTTATACGGTTTACCCAACATTGTTAGGGTTGTCAAGTCTAGGAGGCTTAGATGGGCAGGTTATGTAGCTAGAACGGAAGAAAGTAGAAACGCTTTCAAATACTTGACTGGAAGACCAATCGGAAAACGACCATTAGGAAAACCTAGGCGCAGATGGGAGGACAATATTAAGATGGATCTCGCAGAGATAGGAATACAAAGTAGAAACTGGATCCAATTAGTTAAGGATAGAAGTCAGTGGAGAGCTTTTGTGAACGCGGCATTGAATCTCCGGGTTCCATAGGCCATAGAGTGAGTGAGTGAGTTAGTTTAGGGTCGAGGAGTGAAGAAATGATATTAATAAAGAACAATAACAATATTATGAGTACATATCTCCATACTTTATATTGAATAGTCTAATAACATATGATATTATGCATGATGATGTCATAATATCATATGTTATAATGTCATTTATGAGGCTAGAATGGAAACAGATTGGTGTCTACACATTTCGTGGGTATCTGAAATGCTGCCTTACTTTGCCACTGCTGGTCACTGTTACTATTTGCGATATGCTAAACATACCTTAGGTTTATGGAAAGAATGCCTAAAGAAAATCTTGAACACTTCTTGGGTGGTGAATATGTGAGGCATACCAGTGGTTTGCGGAATGCTATACCCAGACATGACGATTGATAACACTTTTATGGGGATGGTGAAAGAGGAACTTCCTGAAGACACATAACAATGATTTATGCCGCTATGAAACGGTGGGCTTTGAGTATGCATGTAACAACCCAACTACAGAACGACCTTGTAAACTGAGGAATAATGTTAGACCGAAGGAGACGTTGTATCACATAGGGAGGGTTAGACCTATTAGTAATTCTGAAGATAGGAAAAAATTGGCATGGAAGTTAGAGATGTTCATACAGGCCGGTAAATCACCCTGAAAGATTAGTAAATATTATACCCGGAAAATAGTATCTCATGAGGATGGAGCAGCACTAGCAAAATGTACGCAGTGTTTAAGAAATAGGAAAATCTGTTGTCTCCAAATTTGAGCAAAGTTTGCCAGATGGATTTTATGAACCTCTCCATAGAGGAGTTCAATGAAGAAATGAAAAGTACTGAACCTAAAACTTATGTTGCAATAGACACAACATTACTATGTTCTAGGACTTTAACCCGTTAGATACACACACAAATAAACATGCTTGACATTAAAATAAGAACTTGCTGCAGTAGCTCCATGGATGTTTACAGATAATGGTTCGAGAAGCTAAAGACAAATCTATTTTAAAGACTAACATGACCATACCCATGTCAGCCAGAGTTTGTAGCAAACCTTTACTGCTTGTTATTGATGGTTGTGTATATCTTGTGGGTAGTGAACTGCCAGTGAGAGGACTTGTCAGAGATTTCTTGCAAAACTTCTGTGGTAAAGTCATTGCACGTTTGCTAGAAGCAGACGTCAACTTAAGTTTCGACAAATATAACGAATACAGTATTAAATCATCCGCGAGGGCTGCTCGGGGAGGAAGTCTGAAAGAAGGTTTATTTTGACAGAAGAAACGCAACTTCCTGCACAGAAGGCAATGTTAACGAATAATGACAATAAGAAGCAGTTGATTTAACTTTTAAGCAGATATGTTGCTGACAAAGTGGAAAGATTGTGCCTAGAAAACACTCTCATCATTACCAACCAAGATCCATCATCCATACCAATAAAATGTGGTATTGTCGTAGATCGAATCAATTTACAAACCTTTCATGAAAAAGTAGATATCATAATAATGCAACAGTTGATTGTAGAAATGGAAGAGGTTATCAAACAGTCCATGTTATTTGTGACGACACTTATGTATTTGCCCTTATAATCTATTATTACTACAGACTCTCTATGTCAAATCAAATGTACATGGTGTCATTAAAAGGAGAAAGCTATGCAGTTGTCATACAGGCTACAGTTAAAAAAAAAACATGATATCATTTCCAGTTTATCTGCAGTCCACACTCTTTCGGAATGTGACACTGTTGCTAGCTACTGTGGCATAGGAAAAGTTCGAGAATGTCTCAATGGTAGCTATAAACCTCAGAAATTCGGTCACATCGATACTGATGTAACAGACGTAGTAAAAGAAGCTACGAAGTTTGTCACTGCTTGTTATGGACTTGAATCTCTTGACATGACAGAATGCAGAATAGCTCTGTGGACGATAAAAACTAGCCAGGCAGAGCTTCATGGTCCTCCCTTTTCATCCATTCCACCACCAACTGAAAGTTTTGTATAAAATGTTAAACGGGATCACTTTCAAGTAACTTTATGGCTGTCAGCAAGTGACGTGACTTTGCCTGATATCAACTTCGTCTGTTTTGGATGGTTTAAAAACGAAGACGACAAGCAGCTGATTTCCATTACCATTTCAAAACGCGCAACTATAACTCCCCAAGATATTTTGGACATAATGAAGTGTTCCTGTCGGTCAAATAAACTCTGCTCAGCAATGTTAGATGCGAGATGCAACTGTAGGCTAAGTAATATTTTGTGCAACATTCTTTGTTGCTGCATACCCTCATGAGATAATTATTGTAATCCGCATACTTTGGGATAACAAGAAAGGATAAGTGATAGTGAAGATGATCTAGTGATCGAGGATTAATTAGTTATTGTTCAGAACATGTTAAAAATATAGCTCTTGTAATTATTCATTAAAAAGAAGTACTTAAATATTAGGAAAATAAAAGTTACATTTTAACACTGAATATACTTCATTTTTAATTCTCGACCCTAAAAACAGAAAATGACACTTTGTTTACAGAAATCTCTTTATATTTACAATAGGCATATTTGATCCGCCATATCGGACACCATCTTGAATATTTAGATTTATGTAGCTTCGTTTAAGAAATTGACAGTTTTTGAATTCCTCGACCCAGGAAACAGAAAATGACACTTTGTGTACAAAAATCTCTTTACATTTCCAGTATGCATATTTAATCCGCCATTTTGGACGCCATCTTGAATATTTAGATTACTCTAGCTTCCTTTAAGAAATGGACTTCAGTTTTGGATTCTATGACCCAGAAAACATAGAAAACAACACCTTGTTTACAGAAATTGCTGTACATTTACAATATGCATACCGGTATTTGATGTGTCATATTGAACGCCATCTTGAATATTTAAATTTGCCCAATGATGACAAAGTGGCATCAAGCTGTTTCGAAATCTACACATATTGAACTATCAAAATCAATCATAAAACCTTTGCCATACCACACACACACACACAAAAAAAAAAGGTTTTCTGTCTGGCACCCGGACTACACGAATGGTTATGAAAGCACTGAGTGACAGTGTTGCCAACAATCTCTCAAGAAAATAGGCTGAATGACCTTCAGAAATAAGCATTTTTACACAACAAATTGCTAGATTTTGAACTGCTAACCTATAACCCACATTGTACATTTTAAACCCCTTTTTTGTATGTAGGATTATAAGTAAGTTATAGTAAAATTTGAAATGTTGAATTTTATTCGCTGAAGATCAACAAGCAACAATGACTTTAAATTACAATAAAATTCATTAACAACTCATTCGATTTGTGAAAGTCAACAGCCATATTATCAGTTGAATTGAAATAAATCATCATCGATGAAGTCGCAGCTAGCCGAGGCGCTGGAACAGGATGCACCATCGTTGAATTGTGGATAGATTGCCATTGTCCCAATTATCCGTAGTCCTTTTTTTTGGACAGTTCATAGTCGTTACAACCCTTCTAATTTCTCCGTACACCCACACGAATCGTCATGATTGATTGTTTTCAAGCTAATTAGATATCCTATTTGTTTTCTTTAATAAATTAAAACCATCTCTGTGGCTAGAAGAACCAAACAGTTACTAAATTCGTATAAGAGAACTGTTATTCTTGTAACGAAACGCGAAAATTAAAGTAATTAAAAAGTACGAAACATGACCGTTACGGGAGTGACAATAAAATTTTTTCTTGAGTAGACAAGTATTGTTAAGTAGCTATAAATCTGTGGGTGGGAAGAGAGAAGAAGAAAAAACAATAATTTGATTCTTAATAAAACACCCTTAATCAAGAGAAATCAATTAATACAATGTCAAATATATAATGGCAAACATTTCTATTTTTTTTAATTACATTTGATTTTCAAAGAAAAAAAATAATTTTAGAATTTATTTAACAGCTAATAAAAGAGGCCAAATGGCAGAAGAGTTTCATAAAATAAGCTATATTTAAGGCTATAAGCATTTCGTAAATTTGTATGGCTAAATGTGTCTACAAATAGGCTAGAATTAGACAAAAATAGGCTAAATTGGCATCACTGCTGAGTGATTTCAAGCTCATATGTTCAAAATTTACAGAAAATAAAATTCATATTTAATTTCCACTTCCAAGTAGTGAAATAAAGTAGTGGGATAGTGCAAATTCTTTGAAGTTATGAACTAAAATTTATAATTAGATCTCCTATTTATTTCCTTTAATAAGCTAAAACAATCTACGTGGCTTGAAGACGCGAAGTTTCTAAATTTATATTAGAAAATTCTCATTCTTGCAATGAAATGCAAATTTAAAATAATTTAAAAATTTCAAACGAAGCGTTCGGGAAGCGTAAAATTCTTTCTAAGTATTGTTGAGTAGTTGTAAATCTGTGGAGTGGGGAGAGAAAAGGAGAATTAAAAAATGGGGGAGTTGTTGCGTAATAAATCATCCTCTGTCTTAAGAAAAAAAATTAATACAAATGTATATAATGACAGATAGACTTATTTTTAACTTTACATTTTATTTTCAAACAAAGAAGTATTTTGAAAATGTACTTAATGGCTAATAAAAAAGCAATAAATGGCAAAAGAGTTTCATAATATAAGCTATATTTAAGGCTATAAGCATTTCGTAGATTTGTATGGCTAAGTGCCTCTCCAAACAGGCTAGATTTAGCCACAAATAGGCTAAATTACATCACTGTACACAGAGGAATATCACAAGGTGACCAGAATTCTTACTTGCAAAACCGGGACGCATACGAATCAGCGACGGGGGGGAAGGGGGGCTGGTTTCCAGATTAGCACTGTTTTCAATTTATAAAATACACAAGTAAGAGTGATAACACAGCGTTTCTAACTTAAGTACTACCCAACAATACTTTTAACTACTAATAAACTACTTACCTCATTATTGAATATCTGTTATTCTTTACTATATTATTACTTTCACTACATCATTTATAGCGTAATTTTCACTGGCATTTTTGGGATGAATGGATCTTCTTTAAAAGTTCTTTGTTTGCACTTAACAATTTGTAGAAATTGGTACAAGACTGATCAAAATTAATCTTACTGGTCGGCACAGCTTCCAAAGTATCTGTAAACTTGTTCACAAAGCATTCATGTGCGAGAATACACGTTCTATTGTAGCATTAGTCCCGGGTAAACAGGGAAGGAACTTCACAAGTTTTAGAAGACTTGAGTACGGTACTTTATAAGAACAGAAATGGGAAAATACATCTACCCAGCAGTTGTCAGGAGATACTTTATTTGAGTTCCACTTAAATGAACCTTTCCAATGAGTGTTGGTACGGAAGAGTGTAGAGTTTGTATTGATTATTTATATTTTGAATAATAATTACGGGACACCTGGGTCATTTTTGCTTAGAAACGGGACATTTAGGCGTCCCGTTTGAGAATCAGAAAAATACGGGACAATGATTGAAAAAAGGGACTGTCCCGGCTAAAACGGGAAGTCTGGTCACCTTGGAATATCATCTATTCTTCTCGTTTTTTTTCCGACAATGGAATTGCGCCCGCCCACTTCAGCAGTGTTGCAACTCTTGCAAGAGGCACAATGTGCAGATAAGCTTGCTTTTAAATCTGTAAGAGACACATCTCCTGCGTCGTTGTCAATCTTAGTAGCTCATTACTTGTTTTAAGTAATTAAACTATTGTAAAAATATAATTCTTTTTCAAGTGTTTTAAAAATCAGTATTTACAGGCAAGGTACAGGAGGATCTTTAAAAGCCCTTGGGCCCCTTTAGGGTCCGGGCCCCCCCAACCGCGTGGTCCTGCGGTTTATAGATCCGGCACTGGCGGAAGAGGAAATGCTATTTATTCAAGAATACTGTAAGCAAATCACTAAATGTTTCATGTTCACATTGGTCATAATGCAGAATTACAGATAGTTTCAAAGCAAAACGGTTATGATCTGTCATACCCTTGATGTTGTGTTACATTAGATCTATTCCATAATACCTTAATAAACGTTTTTTCCTGACTAAACTATACTGAAATAATCTGAGCCAGGGCGGATTCAGAGGGGTCCATTGGAACGATCACCCCCCAAAAGATGAAATTTTCTTATCTATATATATAAAATTGAAAATCACTATGTTCGTGACTCTAAATCTCCTGAACCGCCGACCGATCTCGATCAAATTTGTCACATGATCGAAAATGATCAATATTAATGTCTAATCCATAGTTTTCGGGATCATTCAGATGAACAGTGATATTTCCAATCCGGTTTAAATCCAAAATCAGCCCCGCCACTTGGTGGAGGGATATATATATATAGTATGATCGAAAATGAGCAATATCAGTGTGCATTTAAATTATTTATTTCAACCCAGGGAAGCGGGTAATATATGCTAGTTTTATATATAAATAAAACACCTCCCAGAGTTTGGAGTTCTTAAAAGTTGCTCTAAGTAGCAGTATTACAACCCACCGCTCCCCCAGAAGTCCATTCTGGATCCGTCCTTGGTCAGAATTATAAATAACAAAACCTGCTGTTTGATAGTGGTACTGGCATGTTAGAGAGGTGGTTCGATTGCCATAATAAAAAATCGGTGAAAAACATTAGAATTAATGTCTGTTTGAGATAGAATCACTAATTTCGAACTTTTCTGTATCCCATTATGGTGAGATGGTTGCAAAGGAAGTGCATTATGATCAGTCATACATTACGTAGTAGTGGTTGTCAGCTGTCGGTCCGTGGACTGGTGCTAGTCCGTGCAAGTCTTTTGCTAGTTCGCATTAGAAAATTTCAATTACAACATTTACATTGCCTGATAAGTAAATATACACCCCAAAAGATGTACTTTTGGCCATTGACACTGCCACTACAGCAACTCAACAAATCCTGATACTGGAGTTGGTACTCGGAAGAGCCTTGGTTTTGTAGCACGTAAATCTTCAATTCTATGTAACATGGTATCAAGTAACCCATTGATAACATCCTGTGATAAATTACATCAAATAACTATAGGTAATTTCTGGGTATGAGTGGCCGATTGTGAAATTTTAGTTGTAGGAAACACCAAACATTTTCTACATAATTCATGTTTGATAATTGTCCGTACCACGGCAGAGTTTCAATCCAACTGTGTCTTTTCCAGCTAGTGATTAACTTTGTCCTATGAAGTGGCAACCTGTCATCCATAATTTGCAAGATGTCCTTTTACAATAAGACTGCTGCTTTAAAGGAGAATAACAATCTACCTTGCAATAGAGAAACAAAAACGTTGTCACATGTTAGTATTAGGCATTTCCTGATGACAAAATTCGTTAAAAAAAAAAATTGAAATTACCATCCATTTATGGAGTTCAGCAGTGGGGGTTTGTCCTCTATGAAGAAAGGCATCACTAATCACTCCAACATTGACCTCTAAATTTTCAAAGGCGGACAGTTAATTGATTTCGATTAGACAACTATTTTGACTGTTTGATATAGTCAAAACATTCATTTTCATCCGAAGTGACAATATAGTATCACATTATTCTGTACATTCACCCTTTTTTAGCACGTGTCAAGTCAAGTAACACCCATAACTCTTACTTTTTAATCTTATGGATTGCTTGAAGTCGTAGAACGACAGTAGTTTGTTGTATTCCTAGTTAGTCTGAAATGCACGAACAGTTCTTGGAGGGGCTAATTCCACGGGATTTATGAGGAACTTATCAGAAAATTTTGTTGATCGGTCGCAACATCGTTTTGTTTCTCAAGTTGTGTCACGGGCAGAAAATTTCAAAATCTAACAGTATGTGGTGCGTTCATTCAGAACTCCGGACCCAAATGCATTATTAATGTTCTTCGAAGATTGATGTGCTTAATATTTCAGTTTAAACTTATTTCATTTTAAAGGAAAATCACAGTGATTTTATTCAAGACAACACACTGCCTTCTGGGAACCCCAGTCTATTCTGAACATGTACATAGTTCGCGAAGTCGTACAATTCATCTCAGGCTGTCCGTTGGTTACTTTACAGAGAGCAATTTTTCACAAATAGAAAAGATATTTCGATCGCACCAAAGTAACCTCAGTTTCTCCCAGATCATGTTATTATTGGCAAACTTGTCGAACTCAAGAAATTGATATTGCTTATGGTGCAGACGTTTTTAAAACAATTCAATCATGATCAACAATGTCTTTGACGAATAATGACCAAAATCTTGTATCGTACAATTGGTATTAAATCGGTTCTTTCTATTGGAACTCAATAATGACAGCTTAAGATATGTTGAGTAAACTCGCACTATGATAGCGATAAACATAATCCGTTCCTTTTTCTAGAATTTACGTCCCGAACGCAAATGCTTCTTTCATTCAAGATAAGCACGTTTGAATGAAGACCATAACCAGAGGGGTATATGAGATCAGGAACATTGATTTGATTGGTTGTGTGCGAGAGTTCATCTATATCTTCTCTTTCAGCAGCGAGGCTATATGAGACGTGGACCTACAATTTATCGTGTGATCCGCGTCATATAAGCTTTCGCCGGTTATCGAACCCGGATCTTCTTCGCTGAGGACATGTATGCTAACTATAGCCAAGACGTAGCTCAATCAATACTATTGAATAGATTCCTGTAACAGTAGTATTACTTTCTGTGGAGGAGGATAACTAAGAATAATTTACAATAAGACACATCGGTAATATTGAGTTTATGGACAATTGTACTGTACGTGATTTGTGGACTAGTGGAATTTGAGTATGTCTTATCAGGGATCGAAATCGGTAAGAAAGGCAAGAACTGGTCCTTTTATCTATAGGGGCTTACGGTGCTGTCTTGCTTTTGATTAAAATTGAGCTTCCAAAATTAATTTTAGCATAAATTTACTCCCATAAAACAAGGAGAGGATGATGTTTAGCAACATCTGCTATTTTGCTATTAATGATGCATTCAAATTATTCTATTGTCCATGGAGAAGTAATACTAACACTCCAGACAGACCGGGAAAGAAGGATCAACACCTATCTTCTGTATCTTCCCAAATTGAGTTACGAATGACGTAGAAGTCCCAGAACGTTGGATTTCTTGAGGACTGCTGAAAAGCTGCATTCTCTCTGTGCTTCAGATTTTATTGTTGCTACTTTTTGTGAAGTATGGATGTTGAGATGTCATTGAGAGAGTGCCAGTAATGTCTTTACGATTGATGTACGATATGTGGTTAGAAATACGTCAAAGAGTTTGTCATGTTTGTTTGCTATGTCCTAGGTTAGATGTCAAGCTTATTTGTTCTGAGTACATGGAATTTAGATTTAAATATCTTCTCGAAGGATACAGTATAAAAACCGAAATATTGTTTCAGTACCTGTGTGGCCCTATCACAGTCAGAATAGAAATTATCCATGTTATACTTTCCTTGATAAGTCTGGCTGATATAATTTTGGATTGTATTAATGTATTTACTTCCTTTAATTGATTTTATTTTTGGAATAAGCTATTTCTGTTTGATTTTGCTTCGTTGAAGTTTGCTTTAATTTTAGAGCTTATCATTGAAAAGAATGCGATCCATTTTTCATTCACTAATCCCATCTCTTGACGTAGATCTTTTGTAGTGATAGTGAAAGGTATTATCTAATTTTTTAAAAGCGTTTTTATTTTCAAGACATACTGAGGCGTTTAAGTTATTAGGTTATGTAGGATCTTTAAGTCAAGGATAGACTCAATCTTTGTAGAATCCGAAAAGTAACTAGCCTAGACTCAATAATTTGAGTATAAGTTTACTGAATAGAGTGACTGGTTTACATATTGAAACTACACTTTAACGCGGAAAAATCTTAGTAACGCGGAAAAATCTTATGACTTAGGCGCCAGTTATTTTCACTTAAGGAACTGTTTGTAGCTTATTCTCTTAAATAGCTTCAGAGAAAATAATTAAGAGAGATCACATGATCTGGCTGACAAGTTTGCATCGCCATTTCTTGGCTGAATGAGACAAAGGAACTTTTTCTTCAAGTCCGAAGTCTAGGAAACCGTGGGGCAAGTTGCACCGTCTTATTGCATTGTATGTCGTTCCATGCTTATCTACATCAAACTACCTTGTACAGCTCCCACAATTTAATGTATTCTTTCAAACGCAGCGTTGCCAAAACTAGATTTCAAAGTTCTCATACACTTATTGATAATCTTTTGGTAATAGTATACATGAAAACCCCCTGATCTGTGTTTCTTCTGTGTTCTATTACCACTTCTACATAAAATACGATATATTTTCTACGTAGTGCAATAGTAAGAAGTATCCATGTGCAGAAGACATGCGATATGTTTTAAATTCCCCCCCCCCACACATAATCATAGATAAAGTACAAGGGCACTACACATGCAGATATAAATTACAGGTACGTTCTTTTTTATTTTCGTATCAGTCGATAAGTAAATAAAAGTCGCCTTGTTACCCCCTTTGTAAGTTCGTACATACTCAATGAATAATCCCTAAAAGTATGAGCGTCCTGCTCCTTCGTGAACTGATGCAGCTTCATGTATACTATATCCAATCTTTTTATTAGAAGAGTCATATGAATAGACTCAAAAGTTGACATATCTTAAAAAAAAAGTAATACTTTTTCGGGAAACATTGTCGCGGAACTGTTTTGAGTTGTTGGTTATATTCTGACCCAGATTTTCATAACTTGTCTAAGTACTAGAAAGTGTCTAGTGTCCTCCTTTCGTGTGGGAGATTCTTCTGTTCTGAACTTTTATACTTTTTTCAATATATAACACAAGCAGAACAGATATTCCAGGAATCAAATAGTTAATCATGAACGAAGATTGTCAGCTCGTGAAAGGTAACCACTTCAAGATACTCTTGTTTAAAAGTGAAACCTATCAGCATATAAATAAAACGGTACAACTTGGATTGAGTTTCATCTGTTTATTGTTATCTTCATTTTATACCGTTTTCTAATAACGTTATTAAACCAGTACAAAATTTAACATTCCTTCCTAGTAACATAAGCGCGGCGTCAGATTTAACATACGTGTTCCTGCGGCTGTTCCTCATGAGTAGCGAATTCTCCATGCTAAACATCACATACAACATCTACATATCTGACGGCATGAGACCCCCGGTACGTATATATAACAAGTTAATTGACAAACTTGAAATATAAGCAATTATCTGGCTAAACATCTGATTAATGAGTATAAAAAGGGAACAGATCTAAATAAGATTGATAGGCATTTTCCGCTTCGATGGAATTTCGATCCGGAGGATCGAAAGTAGGATTATTTTTACTTATTCCTGTATTTTCTTAAACATTTCCATAACAAATAACACAATTTTAAATATTAGTTATGAGAATTACAACGTTACGTTCTATTTTCCACTTTATATGTAAATATATTATCCAATTACAGATCTTTAAAAATCTGTTTATATGTTAACAACAGGAAAACTTTTACGAACTAATCTTTTTCAACTTCTATAAGAAAATAATAGCGAAGAATTCTGCTTCCGGAATTCTTCTCTGAACGCGCATATAGTTACTTGCGTACAGACAAGCCTTATGAGGGCAATTCTAATGATAAAAGTTAACAAATTAATTGAATAACTCATTTCGAATATACATACGATAAATTAATGGAACGGATTTTGTTAGAAAATAAAATTAAATAAAAAATCTTAGGGAATACAAATAATAATTCTGTAACGCCGTAACGTTACAAGTGCTATTGATTATTGACTAAGGAAATTGTAGTGATCCAACGAAAGTTTCTCAATCCAAAATTGTCTCAAGTAATACAAAACCGCACTACTGATAATTAAAAAGTGTTTTAAGTAAGAATCGGCAAAACCGTTTTTTTTATAAAAACCGGAAACCGGTTTCTAGAAAACAGAAATCCGAAAAATCAGTTCGGTTTTCTCCAAAACCGGTTTCGGTGAAAATTTTGGGAAACCACACAAAACTATTTCTGTGGAAACGGAATCGGTTTGTGGAGAGCAACGAAAAGCTATTCTGGTCAGAAACAGAACTAATTTTGAAAGAAAAAAAAGGAACGGTTTTGAAGAAAACCAAAACCGGATCCGGTGAAAAGCCGAACCGATTTTGGAGAAAACCGAAAATAGTTTCTATGAAAAGCCGGTATTTGAAAATTTTCATAACTGGTTTCGGTTTTCCTAAAAACCGAAAACCGAAAAACCTGTTTGTGTGCCCACCACGTGTTTATAATTTTCAATATTTTAGCATTAAAATTGCAGTATATTGAACAATTTTTTCTTCAAGCAGAATTTGAAATAATGCTTTCCATAAGTTCTATGGTGAATCTTATAAAAAAAAAGCTGTTCTGTCGATCTATATATTTATTCAATACACAATTTCGAAATATTAATGCCCATAAATGGAAGACGGTAAAAGACAAAGAAAAATTCTTCTTGATATGAATCGAACGTCCCAAGGATATGATACATCTCTTTGTTATTCCTCCATTTAACTCAGATATGCAACTTTACCAGTTGCGATTTCAATCTTGGATCCTTACGATTTGGAAGTACACTATAACTGAAACTGAGCTGTTTTCTTATTGAAAATCTCGCTACACTTTAAATAAACGTTTTATACATATACAGTATAATTGCATCATTTTAAAAAACTGTCAGGAAGTGATAGAAACTTCCTAGTTAATTTACTTTAATAATGTAAAAGGTTTTATTTCTTTATAGGATTTATTTTTGTTCTCTTGTATCGCCACAAAAGCTACATTTCAAAAAATAGATATATATGTCTATTTAAATATCTAGGTGTAGTCCGATGTTATGATGCTATCTTCCAGATTGTCTCAGTTACGCTGATATGGACGTTCTTATATAACACACTGAATAAATGCACCACCAAGAATTTAGAGACGAATTCATATAGTTTGGGTGCTGACTCTTTTGAAACTGTACTTCACTGAAGCTGCATTGAAGTAAGCTGCATGTTGAGGCTTCTCCGTAGAATTTCTCCGGGTATTTGTTCTTTGAGGATTTTCAGGGAATTTTCCGCCGAGTGTTACATGAAAAAGACAATATTATTAATATACTAGCCTAACAAACCCATCAGTATTCTATATTGTTTATAAACTTTATTTCTTAGCTTCTTACAGCCCTGAAATATTATAGAAGACGATAACTTTTTGGTAGGATTATATGTGTCCAATACATTGTGTTTCATTACCATTATTTTTTGATTTACAGTTTGCAATTTGATAACTCATAATTCAAGTACAATTCATATTGCACGTCATTTTATCTGTCCAACAGGAACCTTAACCCTAAATCATTCGGATTAGTAGTAATAAAATGCGGGTTCTGCGCCACTGACCCTGTACCCACTTTCTCGGTCCCGCCTGAAGCAGACAACGAATTTCCCAGTGCCGCCTGACACACTATGCCGGAAGACACAGGGAGGATACGAGAAATCGAGCATCGTGAACTGTCAACCCACGGTCTTTTACGACCTCCATTTTAGGGGTGAATTTGTTCCCTTTTATGAGCACCTTTTAGGGGGTGTACTCGTTCCCTTTTACGAGCACATTTTAGGGGGTGAACTCGTTCCCTTTTATGAGCATATTTTCCAACCCCTATGAACAAACAGCAGAACATCAGACTACGTAACATAACGAACATACAGAAGAGCAAATTGAACTCGTTCCCTTTTATGAACACTTTTTCAGGGGTGAACTCGTTTCCTTTTATGAGCATATTTTTCAACCCCTATTTTAACATAGGAGATAACACATACGATTACGAACACATAGAAGAACAGATAACACATAACACTACGTAACACACAGCAGAACAGATAACACATAAGAGTACGTAACATAACAAGGGTGTACTCGTTTTCAACCCCTATTTTAACATAGCAGAAATTACACTGACACTACGTAACACACAGCAGAACAGATAACACAAAAGAGTACGTAACATAACAAGGGTGAACTCGTTCCCTTTTATGAGCATATTTTTCAACCCCTATTTTAACATAGCAGAAATTACACTGAGACTATGAACACACAACAGAACAGATAATACATAGCACAGCTAATAAAAGAACATGGCTTATTTTTTAACCCCTATTTTAACATAGCAGAAATTACACTGAGACTATGAACACACAGCAGAACAGATAATACATAGCACAGCTAATAAAAGAGCATGGCTTATTTTCCAACCCTTATTTTAACATAGCAGAAATTACACTGAGACTATGAACACATAGCAGAGCATAAGACTACGTAACACACAACAACCTCCATTTTAGGGGTGGACTCGTTCTCTTTTATGAGCATATTTTTCAACCCCTATTTTAACATAGCAGAAGACTACGAACACATAGCAGAGGTGTATTCGTTTTCAACCCCTTAGCATAAGACTATGCAACATAGCAGTTACGAACACATAGTAGAGCAGATAATAAACACAACCACCTCCATTTTAGGGGTGAATTTATTCCCTTTTATGAGCATATTTTCCAACCCCTATTTCAACATGACAGAGACTACGAAACATGGCGGACATAGCACAGGGGGTATATTCATTTTCTCCACCCCTAATGAAATTACATAGGAGAGCAGATAATACATAAGATTCGTTCCCTTTTATGAACACTTTTTAGGGGGTGAACTCGTTCCCTTTTATGATTACTTTTTCAACCCCTATTTTGAACATTTTAACATAGCAGAAATGACATAAGCATGTCCTCAAACTACTGACCATCGTAAACAAAGGTCAAACTCGAAAACAAAACAACATATCGAGGTGCTGTTTCCACATTTAGTAATTGGTCAACAGGTACCACAAGTTCCAAAATTAGTGGTCATCGAGGTCAAGGCCAAAATACTTAAAACCAAAAAACTCGAAAATGGATCCACATATTGAGGTGCTGTTTCCACATTTAGTAATTGGTCATCAGGTACCACAAGTTCCAAAATAGTGGCCATCGAGGTCAAAAGTCAACATACTTAAAACCCAATAACTCTTAAATGGATCCACATATTGAGGTGCTGTTTCCAAATCTAGTAACTGGTCATCAGGTACCACAAGTTCCAAAAATAGTGGTTATCGAGGTCAAAGGTCAACATACTTAAAACCTAATATCTCGAAAACGGAGCCACATACTCAGGTGCTGTTTCCACATTTAGTAATTGGTCATCAGGTACCACAAGTTCCAAAATAGTGGCCATCGAGGTCAAAGGTCAACATACTTAAAACCCAATAACTCTTAAATGGATCCACATATTGAGGTGCTGTTTCCAAATCTAGTAACTGGTCATCAACTACTACAAGTTGCAAAATAGTGGCCATCGAGGTCAAAGGTCAACATACTTAGAACCAAATAACTCGAAAATGGATCCACATATTGAGGTGCTGTTTCCACATTTAGCAAGAGGTCAACAACTACTACAAGTTCCAAAAATAGTGACCATCGAGGTCAAAGGTCAACATACTTAAAACCTAATAACACGAAAACTGAGCCGCATATTGAGGTGCTGTTTCCAAATCTAGTAACTGGTCATCAACTACTACAAGTTCCAAAATAGTGGCCGTCGAGGTCAAAGGTCAACATACTTAGAACCAAATAACTCGAAAATGGATCCACATATTGAGGTGCTGTTTCCACATTTAGCAAGAGGTCATCAACTACTACAAGTTCCAAAATAATGACCATCGAGGTCAAAGGTCAAAACTCGAAAACGGAACCACATATTGAGATGTTGTTTCCATATTTAGTAATTGGTCATCAACTACCACAAGTTCCAAAATAATGATCATCAAGGTCAAAGGTCAAAACTCGAAAACGGGGCCAAATATCGAAGTGGTGTTTCCACATATAGTAATTGGTCATCAACTAGTACAAGTTCCAAAATAATGACCATCGAGGTCAAAGGTCAAAACTCGAAAATGGAGTCAAATATCGAAGTGGTGTTTCCACATTTAGCAAGAGGTCATCAAGTACTACAAGTTCCAAAAATAGTGACCATCGAGGTCAAAGGTCAAAACTCGAAAACGAAGCAACGTATTGAGGTGCTGTTTTCAAATCTAGTAACTGGTCATCAACTACTACAAGTTTCAAAAATAATGACCATCGAGGTCAAAGGTTAAATATTTAAAACCTAATAACTTGAAAACGGAGCCAAATATTGAGGTGCTGTTTCCACATTTAGTAATTGGTCATCAGGTACCACAAGTTCCAAAATAGTGGCCATCTAGGTCAAAGGTCAACATACTTAACACCCAATAACTCGAAAACGGATCCACATATTGAGGTGCTGTTTCCACATTTAGCAAGAGGTCATCAACTAGTACAAGTTCCAAAATAATGACCATCGAGGTCAAAGGTCAAAACTCGAAAACGGAACCACATATTGAGATGTTGTTTCCATATTTAGTAATTGGTCATCAACTACCACAAGTTCCAAAATAATGATCATCAAGGTCAAAGGTCAAAACTCGAAAACGGGGCCAAATATCGAAGTGGTGTTTCCACATATAATAATTGGTCATCAACTAGTACAAGTTCCAAAATAATGACCATCGAGGTCAAAGGTCAAAACTCGAAAATGGAGTCAAATATCGAAGTGGTGTTTCCACATTTAACAAGAGGTCATCAAGTACTACAAGTTCCAAAAATAGTGACCATCGAGGTCAAAGGTCAGAACTCGAAAACGAAGCAACGTATTGAGGTGCTGTTTTCAAATCTAGTAACTGGTCATCAACTACTACAAGTTTCAAAAATAATGACCATCGAGGTCAAAGGTTAAATATTTAAAACCTAATAACTTGAAAACGGAGCCAAATATTGAGGTGCTGTTTCCACATTTAGTAATTGGTCATCAGGTACCACAAGTTCCAAAATAGTGGCCATCTAGGTCAAAGGTCAACATACTTAAAACCCAATAACTCGAAAACGGATCCACATATTGAGGTGCTGTTTCCACATTTAGCAAGAGGTCATCAACTAGTACAAGTTCCAAAATAATGATAATCAAAGTCAAAGGTCAAAACTCGAAAATGGATCCACATATTGAGGTGCTGTTTCCACATTTAGCAAGAGGTCATCAACTACTACAAGTTCCAAAAATAATGACCATCGAGGTCAAAGGTCAATCTCGTAAATGAAACACATATTGAGATAACGTTTCCTCATTTAGTAAATTTGTGTGATCTATTCAATTTTGTACAAAGCAGAAAAAAAGTGAAGAAGGAATAAATTTGAGAACATAATTTTAACTAGCGCAGAATTTCTGTACCTTTTTGGGCCATTCAAAAGAAAGCAAACATATGCCATATTAACTAGCTGAGAATTATTTAAGCAAAACGAAGAAAGCGAACATGGACCATTTTACTCAAATTTGGATGGAGTATTTATCTTTGTATGAACCAAAAAAAAATGAAGAAGGTCCGTTTTGACTAGTTCAATATTTCTGTACAATTTTGTACTACCCAAATAATCACAAGAAAATCAAAGAAGGGTCATTTTATACCTTTTTTGTGCTATTCAAATAATAGAGGGAACAAATTTCAGTGGTCTATTTTATTTTTGTACCAATCAGAAGAAAAGCAAAGATATGCCATTCTCAGACTTTTATACCATTTTGTACTACTCCAATAAACGAAGGAATACCAACCAGAAAAAAAGAAGTGAAGATCAGGTGGATTATTTTCTTTTGTACCAACTGGAAAAGAGAAGAAGAGCTATTTTAACTAGCTCATTATGTACTGTTTAAACAAACGAAAATTGAGCATTATGTAACTTTTGAACTACTGAAATGTTCTATTTTTGTATTAATTAGAAAAAACCGAAGAAGGGTCATTTTTAACAAGTTCATAATTTCGATGTTCTACTTTTTATACCAACGAGAAAAAATGAACTAGCTGAATATACGAAATAATAAATTTAAGTGACCTATTCAATTTTGTACTACTCAAATAAATAATGGAGTATTTAGTTTTGCACCATTTTGGAGTATTCAAATAAACAAAGGAATTATAACTTGTGTCAACTCTAAAATTAATTAAACGAAGTAATGCATTTGAAAAACCGAAGTTGAGTATTTTATACCATTTTGTATTATTTCAACAAACAAAGGAATAAGCAAAAACAAAGGATCATTTTATATCATTTTAAACTAGTCTAATAAACGAAGGCATAAATATGAGTGAGCTATTTAATTTTGTAGTTGAGTATTTTAACGAAAGAACAAAATTGTACTAACCAGAAAAAACCGAAGAAGGCCTATTTTAACTAACTGAGAATTTCTGTACCTTTTTGTAAATTTGAGTGGCCTGTTTTTTGTACTAACCAGAAAAATCGAAGAAGGTCCAATTTAGCTAACTCAGAATTTATATACCTTTATACTAGCTCAATGAACGAAAGAACAAATTTGGGTGTTCTACTTTTTTA
Source organism: Thermobia domestica (assembly GCF_964235325.1). Taxonomy (NCBI): domain Eukaryota; kingdom Metazoa; phylum Arthropoda; class Insecta; order Zygentoma; family Lepismatidae; genus Thermobia; species Thermobia domestica. Next base: position 134,899,803 of record NC_137471.1, read on the forward strand.
TACCAAACAAAGAAGAACCATTTTAACTAGCTCAAACACAATTTTAACTAGCGCAGAATTTATGTAACGCAAAAATTAATTTGGATGGAGTAACAAGAAAGAAAGCAAAGATATGTCATATTAAATATTTAAATAAACGAGGGGATAAATTTAAGTGATCTATTCCATTTTGTACCCATGAAAAGTGTCATTTTAACTGGGTAGAATTTGAGTGCTCTAAAAAAGGCGAAGAAGGACTATTTTATATAATTTTACTACTCAAATAAACAATGGAGTATTTAGTTTTGTACCACCGAGAAAAACAAAGAAATTGTACCATTTTGGAGTATTCAAATAAACAAAGGACTTATAATTTGTGTCAACTCTAAAAAGGACCATTTTAAACTAGTCTAATAAACGAAGGTATAAATATGTGTGACCTGTTTTTTGTACTAACCAGAAAAATCGAACTCTTTTTATACCAATCAAAGAAGAACCATTTAGGCTAGCTGAGTATTTTATACCATTTTGTACTACTAAAATCTCAGAGAGTTATTAGGTAAAGATAACAATTTGGTAGTGGTGAACCAATTACACCACCATTCTGCGACAATGTTGCGAACACATTTATACCATCTAATTTCTCAGATTTAAGGTTAAATTAAATGGGAAAGAGCTGTACAACAAATTGTGCAAAAGTATTTGGGAGATATAAGTAAGAAGTATTAGGATGGAATTAGCAGATGTACTAATAGAAAAATTTACAAACAGAATATTACACAAGATGTTGCAGGTATTTTAATTTTTGAATGGAAGGACAAACCTATTAACACTATTTGTAACAACGATGATTCCGTGGGTGTAGATTGTCTTAAATGGAATACAGGTAATTCTTCCATTAACATTTACATCTAATTGATTTTGTTCATTGTTCAGACAAACGTTTACAGGGTATTACGAGATTGGAAGCAATTATCTTTAACTACTATACTGATGAGTGGATCCAATTTTACACACCAAAAAATATTTTACAGATATGGATAAAGTTAACCGATGCTTATTGGGGTAATTTCCAAAGTAAAGTTGTAGGATAAAACAGAAGATCGTGAGAATCGAATCTTGTTGCTCTTGGTCTAGAATGCAAGAATTGAAAGAGCTAAAAACACAACAAATGTATGCTGAAGAGCGTAGAAGAAAGAATTTGTTTTCTAATTTCTGAAGTGAGGCTAAGAAGCTTGTTTGTTGTATAAAAGGTGGTCATAAGAGTATGTTTTTAAAGTTATAATCCAAAATGGACTTTGTTTACTAAAGCATAACAGGTTTACTGCAAACGATAAATCGACGTCCTACTAGTGGGTTTCTAAATACTGATTGGCTAGAATAGGAGTTTAAAATAATGCTTGGTCCTCTTAACTCTGCTCCAAATAAGCATAAGGAGAAAGTAATATTTTTTAACATAGTGGTTTAATCCGTATGTATTCGAAAATGAATTATTTAGGCTATTAAGTCGCAATTCGTTTTACTTTAATGCCATACTGTTTTATTTTTTAATCTATGTACTAATTGATCTACTCGCAGCAGGATTAGTTAAAATGAACCTCCTTCTGATTGATATACATATAGGCCACTCAAATTTGTTCCTTCGTTACAAAAAGGCACATACATTCTAAGCTAGTTAAAAATGGTCTCTCTTTGCTTTAGAGTACAAGAAAATGATTAGCGCAAAAAAGTAGAACAGAAATTTATTCACTTTTTAATAAGCCGGCAAATCTGAATAGGTTTCTTTATTTGAGTAATACAAAAGATAAAATGGTCTTCCTAAAAAAGCCAACAAATTTTCTGGTTAGTACAAAACTGAATGGGTCTCACAGATTTATACCTTTGTACATTTGAGTACTACAAAATAAAATAAAATGACCCTTCTTCGTTTTCTTCTGATTAGTATAAAAGGTAGAACATCCAATTTTATTCCTTCGTTTATTTTAGTAGTACAAAAAGGTACATAAATACTGAGCTATTTAAATTTTACCTTCTTCGCTTTTTTAATGCAAATTTTTCTGCTTAGTACAAAAGTGAATAGGTTTTTTGTCGTTAATACAAAAGTATGTATGCCATTCAAATTTGCTCCATTTTTTGTTGGTACATAAGAAAATAGTCCATCCAAATTTTATTCCTTCATTTATTTGATTAGTACAAAATGTATATAAATTCTGAGCTAGTTAAAATGATCTTTTTTCGCTTTTTCTTTCGTTTATTTGAGTAGTACAAAATGGTATAAAATACTCAGCTAGCCTAAATGGTTCTTCTTTGATTGGTATAAAAAGAGTTCGATTTTTCTGGTTAGTACAAAAAACAGGTCACACATATTTATACCTTCGTTTATTAGACTAGTTTAAAATGGTCCTTTTTAGAGTTGACACAAATTATAAGTCCTTTGTTTATTTGAATACTCCAAAATGGTACAATTTCTTTGTTTTTCTCGGTGGTACAAAACTAAATACTCCATTGTTTATTTGAGTAGTAAAATTATATAAAATAGTCCTTCTTCGCCTTTTTTAGAGCACTCAAATTCTACCCAGTTAAAATGACACTTTTCATGGGTACAAAATGGAATAGATCACTTAAATTTATCCCCTCGTTTATTTAAATATTTAATATGACATATCTTTGCTTTCTTTCTTGTTACTCCATCCAAATTAATTTTTGCGTTACATAAATTCTGCGCTAGTTAAAATTGTGTTTGAGCTAGTTAAAATGGTTCTTCTTTGTTTGGTATAAAAAAGTAGAACACCCAAATTTGTTCTTTCGTTCATTGAGCTAGTATAAAGGTATATAAATTCTGAGTTAGCTAAATTGGACCTTCTTCGATTTTTCTGGTTAGTACAAAAAACAGGCCACTCAAATTTACAAAAAGGTACAGAAATTCTCAGTTAGTTAAAATAGGCCTTCTTCGGTTTTTTCTGGTTAGTACAATTTTGTTCTTTCGTTAAAATACTCAACTACAAAATTAAATAGCTCACTCATATTTATGCCTTCGTTTATTAGACTAGTTTAAAATGATATAAAATGATCCTTTGTTTTTGCTTATTCCTTTGTTTGTTGAAATAATACAAAATGGTATAAAATACTCAACTTCGGTTTTTCAAATGCATTACTTCGTTTAATTAATTTTAGAGTTGACACAAGTTATAATTCCTTTGTTTATTTGAATACTCCAAAATGGTGCAAAACTAAATACTCCATTATTTATTTGAGTAGTACAAAATTGAATAGGTCACTTAAATTTATTATTTCGTATATTCAGCTAGTTTATTTTTTCTCGTTGGTATAAAAAGTAGAACATCGAAATTATGAACTTGTTAAAAATGACCCTTCTTCGGTTTTTTCTAATTAATACAAAAATAGAACATTTCAGTAGTTCAAAAGTTACATAATGCTCAATTTTCGTTTGTTTAAACAGTACATAATGAGCTAGTTAAAATAGCTCTTCTTCTCTTTTCCAGTTGGTACAAAAGAAAATAATCCACCTGATCTTCACTTCTTTTTTTCTGGTTGGTATTCCTTCGTTTATTGGAGTAGTACAAAATGGTATAAAAGTCTGAGAATGGCATATCTTTGCTTTTCTTCTGATTGGTACAAAAATAAAATAGACCACTGAAATTTGTTCCCTCTATTATTTGAATAGCACAAAAAAGGTATAAAATGACCCTTCTTTGATTTTCTTGTGATTATTTGGGTAGTACAAAATTGTACAGAAATATTGAACTAGTCAAAACGGACCTTCTTCATTTTTTTTTGGTTCATACAAAGATAAATACTCCATCCAAATTTGAGTAAAATGGTCCATGTTCGCTTTCTTCGTTTTGCTTAAATAATTCTCAGCTAGTTAATATGGCATATGTTTGCTTTCTTTTGAATGGCCCAAAAAGGTACAGAAATTCTGCGCTAGTTAAAATTATGTTCTCAAATTTATTCCTTCTTCACTTTTTTTCTGCTTTGTACAAAATTGAATAGATCACACAAATTTACTAAATGAGGAAACGTTATCTCAATATGTGTTTCATTTACGAGATTGACCTTTGACCTCGATGGTCATTATTTTTGGAACTTGTAGTAGTTGATGACCTCTTGCTAAATGTGGAAACAGCACCTCAATATGTGGATCCATTTTCGAGTTTTGACCTTTGACTTTGATTATCATTATTTTGGAACTTGTACTAGTTGATGACCTCTTGCTAAATGTGGAAACAGCACCTCAATATGTGGATCCGTTTTCGAGTTATTGGGTGTTAAGTATGTTGACCTTTGACCTAGATGGCCACTATTTTGGAACTTGTGGTACCTGATGACCAATTACTAAATGTGGAAACAGCACCTCAATATTTGGCTCCGTTTTCAAGTTATTAGGTTTTAAATATTTAACCTTTGACCTCGATGGTCATTATTTTTGAAACTTGTAGTAGTTGATGACCAGTTACTAGATTTGAAAACAGCACCTCAATACGTTGCTTCGTTTTCGAGTTCTGACCTTTGACCTCGATGGTCACTATTTTTGGAACTTGTAGTACTTGATGACCTCTTGTTAAATGTGGAAACACCACTTCGATATTTGACTCCATTTTCGAGTTTTGACCTTTGACCTCGATGGTCATTATTTTGGAACTTGTACTAGTTGATGACCAATTATTATATGTGGAAACACCACTTCGATATTTGGCCCCGTTTTCGAGTTTTGACCTTTGACCTTGATGATCATTATTTTGGAACTTGTGGTAGTTGATGACCAATTACTAAATATGGAAACAACATCTCAATATGTGGTTCCGTTTTCGAGTTTTGACCTTTGACTTTGATTATCATTATTTTGGAACTTGTACTAGTTGATGACCTCTTGCTAAATGTGGAAACAGCACCTCAATATGTGGATCCGTTTTCGAGTTATTGGGTGTTAAGTATGTTGACCTTTGACCTAGATGGCCACTATTTTGGAACTTGTGGTACCTGATGACCAATTACTAAATGTGGAAACAGCACCTCAATATTTGGCTCCGTTTTCAAGTTATTAGGTTTTAAATATTTAACCTTTGACCTCGATGGTCATTATTTTTGAAACTTGTAGTAGTTGATGACCAGTTACTAGATTTGAAAACAGCACCTCAATACGTTGCTTCGTTTTCGAGTTTTGACCTTTGACCTCGATGGTCACTATTTTTGGAACTTGTAGTACTTGATGACCTCTTGCTAAATGTGGAAACACCACTTCGATATTTGACTCCATTTTCGAGTTTTGACCTTTGACCTCGATGGTCATTATTTTGGAACTTGTACTAGTTGATGACCAATTACTATATGTGGAAACACCACTTCGATATTTGGCCCCGTTTTCGAGTTTTGACCTTTGACCTTGATGATCATTATTTTGGAACTTGTGGTAGTTGATGACCAATTACTAAATATGGAAACAACATCTCAATATGTGGTTCCGTTTTCGAGTTTTGACCTTTGACCTCGATGGTCATTATTTTGGAACTTGTAGTAGTTGATGACCTCTTGCTAAATGTGGAAACAGCACCTCAATATGTGGATCCATTTTCGAGTTATTTGGTTCTAAGTATGTTGACCTTTGACCTCGACGGCCACTATTTTGGAACTTGTAGTAGTTGATGACCAGTTACTAGATTTGGAAACAGCACCTCAATATGCGGCTCAGTTTTCGTGTTATTAGGTTTTAAGTATGTTGACCTTTGACCTCGATGGTCACTATTTTTGGAACTTGTAGTAGTTGTTGACCTCTTGCTAAATGTGGAAACAGCACCTCAATATGTGGATCCATTTTCGAGTTATTTGGTTCTAAGTATGTTGACCTTTGACCTCGATGGCCACTATTTTGCAACTTGTAGTAGTTGATGACCAGTTACTAGATTTGGAAACAGCACCTCAATATGTGGATCCATTTAAGAGTTATTGGGTTTTAAGTATGTTGACCTTTGACCTCGATGGCCACTATTTTGGAACTTGTGGTACCTGATGACCAATTACTAAATGTGGAAACAGCACCTGAGTATGTGGCTCCGTTTTCGAGATATTAGGTTTTAAGTATGTTGACCTTTGACCTCGATAACCACTATTTTTGGAACTTGTGGTACCTGATGACCAGTTACTAGATTTGGAAACAGCACCTCAATATGTGGATCCATTTAAGAGTTATTGGGTTTTAAGTATGTTGACTTTTGACCTCGATGGCCACTATTTTGGAACTTGTGGTACCTGATGACCAATTACTAAATGTGGAAACAGCACCTCAATATGTGGATCCATTTTCGAGTTTTTTGGTTTTAAGTATTTTGGCCTTGACCTCGATGACCACTAATTTTGGAACTTGTGGTACCTGTTGACCAATTACTAAATGTGGAAACAGCACCTCGATATGTTGTTTTGTTTTCGAGTTTGACCTTTGTTTACGATGGTCAGTAGTTTGAGGACATGCTTATGTCATTTCTGCTATGTTAAAATGTTCAAAATAGGGGTTGAAAAAGTAATCATAAAAGGGAACGAGTTCACCCCCTAAAAAGTGTTCATAAAAGGGAACGAATCTTATGTATTATCTGCTCTCCTATGTAATTTCATTAGGGGTGGAGAAAATGAATATACCCCCTGTGCTATGTCCGCCATGTTTCGTAGTCTCTGTCATGTTGAAATAGGGGTTGGAAAATATGCTCATAAAAGGGAATAAATTCACCCCTAAAATGGAGGTGGTTGTGTTTATTATCTGCTCTACTATGTGTTCGTAACTGCTATGTTGCATAGTCTTATGCTAAGGGGTTGAAAACGAATACACCTCTGCTATGTGTTCGTAGTCTTCTGCTATGTTAAAATAGGGGTTGAAAAATATGCTCATAAAAGAGAACGAGTCCACCCCTAAAATGGAGGTTGTTGTGTGTTACGTAGTCTTATGCTCTGCTATGTGTTCATAGTCTCAGTGTAATTTCTGCTATGTTAAAATAAGGGTTGGAAAATAAGCCATGCTCTTTTATTAGCTGTGCTATGTATTATCTGTTCTGCTGTGTGTTCATAGTCTCAGTGTAATTTCTGCTATGTTAAAATAGGGGTTAAAAAATAAGCCATGTTCTTTTATTAGCTGTGCTATGTATTATCTGTTCTGTTGTGTGTTCATAGTCTCAGTGTAATTTCTGCTATGTTAAAATAGGGGTTGAAAAATATGCTCATAAAAGGGAACGAGTTCACCCTTGTTATGTTACGTACTCTTTTGTGTTATCTGTTCTGCTGTGTGTTACGTAGTGTCAGTGTAATTTCTGCTATGTTAAAATAGGGGTTGAAAACGAGTACACCCTTGTTATGTTACGTACTCTTATGTGTTATCTGTTCTGCTGTGTGTTACGTAGTGTTATGTGTTATCTGTTCTTCTATGTGTTCGTAATCGTATGTGTTATCTCCTATGTTAAAATAGGGGTTGAAAAATATGCTCATAAAAGGAAACGAGTTCACCCCTGAAAAAGTGTTCATAAAAGGGAACGAGTTCAATTTGCTCTTCTGTATGTTCGTTATGTTACGTAGTCTGATGTTCTGCTGTTTGTTCATAGGGGTTGGAAAATATGCTCATAAAAGGGAACGAGTTCACCCCCTAAAATGTGCTCGTAAAAGGGAACGAGTACACCCCCTAAAAGGTGCTCATAAAAGGGAACAAATTCACCCCTAAAATGGAGGTCGTAAAAGACCGTGGGTTGACAGTTCACGATGCTCGATTTCTCGTATCCTCCCTGTGTCTTCCGGCATAGTGTGTCAGGCGGCACTGGGAAATTCGTTGTCTGCTTCAGGTGGGACCGAGAAAGTGGGTACAGGGTCAGTGGCGCAGAACCCGCATTTTATTACTACTCGGATTGATTTGAATTGTGTTGAAAATTCACAAACATGCCTTTCAGCAGCGAGGCCATATGAGACAGAACCAACAGATTAACGTGGAATCCGAACCAGATGAGCTTCCGTCGGGAATCGAACCCGGTCTCCCACGCCAATGGCGTGTACGCTAACCGCTTATCCACAAAGGAGCTTTCTAAATCATTCTGATAAAATTCCATACGATAGTAGCAATATATGAGCAGCTCGAGCGAGGGAAATGGTAAACCCCTCTTCCAATGGAATTAAGCTATTAGGTGGACTGGGTTGGGATTGTACCACAGAATAGTATGGAGGTAGTTCAATGTTGGAAATGTATCTGTAAAGGCAGAGGAAACTTGTATGTCATTCTATTAAATTGCATGGGAATGGTCAACCTGGTTTCCCAGTTTACATGAAAGTTACAAAATGTAAAATGTCATTGTACTCGCCCGTGCCTCTCATATACTTCATGTTAGTTAATTATAGTGCATTCTTAACAACTACTCCCATACTTGAAAATTTATTTGTAGTGGCATATTCTCCATCTCCAAAATATGCCTTGAATCTCTAATGTCGAAATATCATTTTTTTTTTTCAGTGAGAGCGAATTATTGAGAAATAAGGATATGGTTCACATTGGGTCAACATAACTAGAATCCAACATGGAAGATGAGAAACCGAAAAGTACAAGTGAATTCGAAGTAGCAATATGAAGTAATATAATATGGTTTTCGTTTAGTGTTTCTTTCAACAGCGAGGCTATGTGAACTACAAGTTAACGTAGAATCCGAACCACATGAGCTCCCGTCGGGAATCGACCCCGGGACTACCGCACCCAGAGCGCGCGTAACATGGAATAATGTTTTATATTCCATGTAGCGAGCTGTGAATGAAGCACTGAAAGGAGAGAGGGGAAAACTCGGAGGAGGAAACATGACCTGCAACAGTGAAGGAAAAACAGCCGATGTAGAGGCAACTACCACTGTAGACAGAAAATACCGCTGATGAAAGAGGCCAGGACATATATCGTAAAGGATTGCTGCTCATAGGAAACTCACTGGAAGGAGTACAAGCATAATTCCATGTCGAGTTCAACAGTGATCCAAGCACCAGGCTATCAATATACGAATTCATATATTGATCATTCATATAGTTTATTCTGGTTATTAGTAAATTCAATAAGAAACGACTGCGGTATCTGTTGAAGACTTTATATATATCTTATACAATTGTTTGTTTATTACAAAAAAGTTATGTGATTTATATACGAGGGAGGATCAGAAACTAAAGTAACAAAGCCGTCTGTTATAGAGAAATGAGGAGCGTGTGATAATTTTAATACGCGGAGTTAGCAACTGTGCAGAGTTTCAGTCACCCGCCACCTACGGCGCTAGTTGTTCACTCAGTTATTTTATTTCTGTGGGCGATACATGTAACCGCGGTTGAAATTCACCGGCAGCTGGTGGAGGATTACGGGAAGAATGTAATGCCTTGTCAGCATTTTGCAGAATGGTGTCGAAAGTTTGAAGCTGGTACAGAAAATGTCACCGACGAGGTGCGCAGTGCCCGAACCAGCAAGTCATCAACAGACTTCAACACAGCGTGGAGGAACTGATTCAAGACAACAAGATGATGGCAGAATAATTGAGAATGTCGTTCGGAAGCATTTGTCACATTGTGCACGATATTCTCCAATACCGGAAAGTGCAACGTGGCTGAACACGCAAGGACATGATTTTTACCAGGAGGAAATCTTCAAACTCATCCCATGATGTGACAAGTGCCTCAACCGATATGAAGGTCATGTCGAAAAATAACCTAATGTATGTAATATATGTCGGCTGTATAGGTTGTATGAAATAATATATACACTTTCACTGCTGACTTTGTAACCTTACTTTATGATTACTTTTCATATGAGGTTTGTGCCTTGTTGAACAGGGTGATATGAAATTGTCTCATGTGAACAATGATTTTTGTCTTCGTGTTCAAACTGGGGCATTCTGCACAACTAGCCGCAATCTGATGAGCTTTCAGAGGAACACCGTTAAAATTGACCCTACGAAAACTGTTCGTGTAATTGCAGACGAGTTACGCATACACAATACCACTGCCATTCAGTGGCTGGGCCTAATCAGAAAGGTGAACAATAGCACTCATGGATGTCGCTTAAGTTGACTCTGTTCAACTGCAATAGTCGAGAAGATTTCCTACATCAGATTGCCATTTCTCACGAGAAAAAACGAATCTGCTAAGATAATAGTAAGCGTGATCTACATCCAAAGAGGTTTCTAAATCCACTCTTTTATCTGCTGCTAAGGTGGTCTATGATGGAGATGATCCATAATGTCTTTTGAGATGGAAATATAATTATCGATCGTTATAATGATGACCTCGCAATGAACTAAAAACTCGGCAAGAATTCAACAACATTCAATGTTCATATTGCACAAAAATGCATGCCTACACGTTGCTCAAAAAATGAGAAAGATTGTCCATGAATTATGGTGTAAAATCCTTTATCACTGTTCGTATTCTTCTGATGATTTTTCCACTAAGCACCATATTTTCCGGCTCACTTCTCGACACAGAAGAACTTCCGTGATAACAGAGTGATCCAACGTGTAGCTAACGACTCCTTTATATCGCAGATTCCACACTTCTTTCTTCATGGCATCCAATTGTAAGCTGAGCGACGACGAAGGAATATACCTACAACCGGATACTGTTTTGATTATCAACTATTGTACGTGGTTTCAATTTTTCTGGCTTTTTTCAAAGTGACACAGAATACGGACATTTCATTCGCACCATTCACAAATATGATGCTCATAAATCATAATACACGTTGCTTGGTGAGAAACTATGTGTGCAGTGTACAAAGAGTCGTATCCTATTCAACAAAGGATGTATGTAATTATTCCAGTACAGCTTTTGCCTGCGTATTCTAAAAAGAGAGAAAAAATAGGGAAATCCAATTTCTGCCTTTATGAGTGGAGGAAAGAAGAGATCACGAAGGAGAGATGAACTGGATAGTGATAGTGTTTGGGGAGCATAGATAAATGGAAATGAATCAATCAAAACCAAACTGAACCAAATCAAAAACAAAAACAAATATAACCATCCTTCCGCACATTTGAATATAAGTGTATTAATATACGATTGATATTTGTTTTTGTTTCTCCGACAATTTCAGCACACTGAGGTGGACTATTTCTATGTTTCAGCCAACGGAAAGGAATGTAATCTGTGACACAAACCCCCGTATCGATTCCCGGATCCAAAAGACCGTAGTCCTAGGAATTGGCCAATGACTCGATCTTTAAGATCGACAGGCTGTTTAAATTCAAGAACCCAGTGTGGTTCGTAGTGAGTCTCCGAACAATCCCAGATTCTCAATTGAGGGAATACCTTAACCACACTACTGCTTAGTTACAATTATAACCTCGATCGCCCCGGGTGCCGTCACGACACAAAATTCCAGGAATTCAGATTATGTTGGTAAATATTTTTTTAAAAATAATGTTAATTCACATATTTTAATAATAATCAGACCACGGCTAAGTAAAATTTCGGTCATGTAAAACATCATCTAGAAATATTCAACTGGAATTCTGTCTCTCTGTCCTTTTATCTTGGAAAACTGACTGAGATCTACTTACTACTACTTACTTGCTATTACTACTTGCTACTACTTACTTCTTATCCATATGGCAGTTTGGTACAAACTGAAGAAATTTAGTAGAAGTTAATAACATTTCTTTATTCCTATCCAAAAAAAGCTCAAGTAATATTACAATAACTGCAGTACTACAATTATCTGCTTACTTTGACATCACTTGATAATAACCGGTTAGCATCACAAATACAACTTCGCACGTACTTTCCAATCGATAACAGAATAAATATCTTTCCAGTCCTTCAATTCTGTAGTAATCTCATTCAACAACTGTGTTTATTAACTATCAAGGACGTAGCCATGGTGGGGACTCAAGGGTCCTTCCCCATTAAAATGGTGGGGGTGCGGTGGCTCAGTGGTAGAGCGTTCACCTCCAGTGCTTGGGGTCCCTGGTTCGATCCCAGCTCGCGCCGTGTGAACTTTGTGGTGGACAAACACCGTGCTCGTGGGTTTTCTCGGGATTCCCCCGTTTCCTCCCACTTCCTTCATTCCCCCATTTCACTCATTTCTCATTATCACCGTCTCCTTTAGCCTAACCGGCATAAGCGTGGGACGTTAAAGATTTCATTTCATTTTCATTTCCCATTAAAATGGAAAAAGAAATCTTAATAAAATTCAAATTTAGGCTATTCCATATTGGTTTATACTGAAAAAAGCCTTTAAAAACGCATTACAATGCAATTTAAGGCTTAATTTTTACAAAAAGTTTCGAGGGGTACTGCCAGACCTTGTGTACTGGGGAAGGGGGGTGAGAATCGAAATCCTGGCTACGTCCACAGTACAAAATAAACTCTGGTTGTCTTTCATAAAAGACACACCGGTTGGGGGACGCCTGGGAATTCTCGCCCCGGGCGCTTACAACCCACTCGACGGTCCTGCCTGCAGGCCAACGCTTTCATACTGTATCAACGCTTTCAACCATATCATTACGAAAGTATCGATTAGTTTACTGAATCGAAACAAGGACGATTTTATGAAAATTAGTTTTCCTAACATCCGTAAAACTGCACAATATATTTACACACAGTGTGTTCCTTAACTATGGTCTCAAGGTAAAGTGAAACCGACTTAAAGTATTAGTTAATTTAAGTTACATAAATTTGAGATATGTTGTGCATGACATAAGTACAGTAATAGAAGAATTGTTCCTTGTTCATATTGCAGGCAGAGCATGTGCGTGCAGGATATGTCATGTCCAGCTGAAAATTCCACATTTTTCTAGTTTCTCGAGCGGGAAATACGTGTGCAATTTAAACGCCTATATGCAAAGGAACTACATTCTGCAGTACAAAATATCTAATATTCTATTGCTTTATGGAAGCCAGTATTGTGTGTTCTGACAAAAATAGCAGTAAATTTTACTCTTTATGTGAGAAAAATAGACTAGTAAAATCTATCCTTTAATCTTTAAAAATTTTGTATTCAGCGTCCAAAGAACAGGATTTCTTGTTCGTCTTTAATTCCTGCTTTATGATATAGTTTAGCTTGAGACCTGACGATTTCTGTAAGAATCATTGCAACCTGATTTAGATGAAAATGAAACGAAAGGTCCGATCTTATTGGTAAGCAAGTCGAAATACATGGTAAATGCTTAAGTAAAGTAAATGAAAACTACTGCAAATCCGAGGGTCACAAACATGGATGAAACCACGAATTATTACATTCAGGCTATTATATTTGATTTGGATTATTAGGCATAGCTTCAAGCTACACCTATTCAAAAAGAAGAAAGGCACATTCTTCGCGCGAAGAATGTGCACAAGATAACCCGATATCGGGTCGGGACAGCTCGATTGACGGTAGAACAACTAATGTACATCCTTTAGTAATGAATCAAAAGCGACAAAACGTCTTACTAGTCACTCAACACAAATTATTCTTCTACAAATATGATTTTTAAGTTTATGCTTGTTGAATAAATTATACTAATTTTAAAAAGAGTTTTACCTTCTTACGTATGTTTAACTTTTATTGATTGTTTGTGAAGATATGTGAATCTAAAAGCGGTGCCATCTGTTGAACATATGTTTATTTATTTATTTATTTATTTATATTGTAATTATTTTCCAGGAATACTTTTCCACTGTAAAGGAATTTTGGAATAATCTAAAAACAGACACGTGGTCCCTCTGAAAATGTAAAATATTCCAAAGTTGTAGGTACCAATCAACATAAATAAAGAAGTCACAATGAAGATTTAAGAAAAGTGAACCCACATATTGGTAAAATTTCAAGATACAAGCATTCTATAACAATTTTTAGCAATATTTTGGATACCATAAAGGCCAATCCAAAAGCATAATCATCGATACTATAAGCAATACAGTGTTACCAACTTGATATACACTTATTACTTTCGGATAGTACTACGTCATGTAATTACGGAGATAATATGAGTTACTGGAGTCGTTAGTTTTACAAATCTGGGGCGGGGGGGGGGGCGGATTAATCAAAATTAAAATCTTCTTTCCGACAAAAGTTATATATAGAGGGGTGTAATCGGGGCCAGGCCCCCCCAAATGACTTCCTGTTCCCCCCAAATGACCAGCTTTTAAAACATCATCGTAAGATTACCTCACTTTCAGTCATGTAAAAATAACACAGTTTACATATAATTAATAATTTACGGTAAGATACTATTGAAAAATACTATTGTACCATGCCTATCGAAAAATAGTATGGCATCTCTTCCTTATACCGATCGGAAAATAGTATGTATACTTTTCTTTGTGACAGCAGATTACTCAATTTACTGCGATTTATATTTGACAGTTTGAAGACAAACGTTTTAACAAGGCACTATAAATATAAAAGTAATTAAGAAATTTCTGCTGCTTTTTCACCCACCATCGAAAGTTCTGCTGCTTCGAACATAAATATGTCACTTAAGACGTACCTGGAAGATCAAGAATAGTTCCTGTTAGCATCGACTACCATCTGCCAACGTTCTGGAAGGACATGGATTCCATCGCCGTAGAACTTGGCGGACCCTGAAGCGAAGGAGGTATCAAGTGCATTTTGCACCTCTACTAGCGATTTGAACAGGCATCCTCTAAGATTATTGTCCAAGGAATGGAACAGGCGATAATCGGATGGTGCAATGTCCGGGAAATATGGCGGATACAATAGTGTTTCCTATCCAAAGCGTGGAATGGTGTCCAGGGTCATCCTAGCCACGTAAGGCTTAGCGTTGTCTTGGTAACACGAGGACCCCTTTGCGACTCAGAAGAACTGATTCAGAGTTTTGTGTTTTTCATATACACGGCTCAACTGCTGACAGTACACAGTTGCATTGATACTTTGACCAGCTGGTATCAGTTCTCGATGAACGATGCCGTGAGCAGTCCACCAAACACTCGGGAGGACCTTCTTCTGGTGCAATGCTGGTTTCGGTTGTTTTGGAAACTGTTCATGGGATGCTAACTAATGATGACGGGGCCGTGGAGCTCCGTACAGGACCTACTTCTCATTATATTCAACACCCTGTCCAGAAATGGCTTCTTCCTCAGACGAAACAGCAAAGAAGCACAGGTGTCAGCTAGCGTTGCCTTCTGGCCCGGAGTTAAATCATGGGGGCCCCATCGACCCAACTTGTAGTGTTTCCCAAGTTGATGGAGGTGCTGCCGAATGGTTTCTCCACTCATACTGAATTGTAGTCCCAGTTCCTCACATGTCTGGCCACTGTTCACCTCAATTTCTGCCTGAAGATCTTCAGTTTGCACATGTGTTGGTCTTCCGGCACGTGGTGCGTCTTCGAGTGTTTCGTCACCGTCCTTAAACTTGTTAAACCATCGCTGCACTGTCCACGTACTCACGACACTCTCACCAAAGGCCTGGCATAACTTCCGCCCCGCTGCAGCAGCCTTTGACCCCAGTTTGAACTTCAGTAATTCAAATTTACAATAGTCCATAGGACTTGCATCTGGAGATTTAACAGGTACCTCATTGAAAGATATCACCTGTATACAACTTGCGTCCTCCATCTCCCTGTAGAATGCGAGGAACGATCGTGAGGTATGTGATGAGGCTTTGTTCATGTGAATGCGCACCAGATCGGCGTCATTTCCGTACATTGTTGGAATCTCATGCTCATAGAATGGCCGCATGATCTGCTCCTGAAAATACTGCGAATTTATTTTGCAGTTCTTCGAAACCCTAGAATCTTCAGTTTACCTCGGTAACAGTTGCCAGTAACGACCATGAACCCTTTTGGGAAGGATTCTTTACAGACACGGAGCCATACATATTTTGATATTTACAATTTGGTAATGATTGGTTTTGGTGGGAAATTATATATGTGGGAAAATTTATATGTCGGTAGGCCGAACTAGTAACCATAATGTTATAAGTGAACGATACAGCTAAAGTGTATAATGCAGCACCTACCAATAAAAAAATATCATAGTTATAATAGGATACGGTAGAACAGCATATGCATACGGGATATCATCAAAAATGTTGACATCAAACTAATAGAGTGAAAGTAACGGAATGCTACCTTGTTATATAAGTAACGATTTTGCAGGAGACTCATTGCTAAGCCTTGATCTACATACCAGACAAAAATACGGTTTCCTACTAAAGTAACCCTGTAGACGACTGTCCTAACTTTAACTACAAAAATACGAAGCCTGACAAAACGGTACTGTCAAAGTATAAAATTACATTTCAGTAATTTTGTAAGGAATATTCCGAACAACGTTTAAGGCTGGAGGAATGTATCTTCTAAAATTACCTTTAATTTTGCAGTACTGCTACATATAATACACATATTCTTGTTCACTGATAACTATAGATATACATCCTGTATATCTCAAGTTAACAACCGGAATGTTCGGACACATCGTAACAAAAGAAATTAATTAACTAAAGGCTTAATTTCAGAACATAACGCTTGTATGTATTCGAAAAATAACCTGCGCATTAATTAGCATTTGAATAACGGAATGCTCTACTTTAGTTGTTGTGTCAATAGTAAGCATAAAAATATTTACTGTTACTCAACTCATGAAGTGGACAATGGAGAAAAGAGATTTGGAAAGAAAACCTACCAAATGACTAGAATAAACGAAACAAAACCACTGACAGTCCCACTGCTATAATACAGAATTTAGATGAGGGTCTTAAATGGTATTTCAAATGTATTGAAACGCATTCTCTGCTACGTTGTCAGGAAAGAAATTCCGTGCAAGGTATAAGATGTTTCAACGAAAGCAAAAGTATTCCATTTTGTTTATATCGAATCACCTGCTTTTCTTTAACTTACAAGTATGAACCCAAACCTTACACTGACAACTATTTTCAAGTATTTGACACTTACGGAACGTTTCTGGATCGAGTCCACTTCTAAATCCTAACACTATTTCTCTTGAAATGAAGCCTTGAAATGAATTAGTAACATCTATTCAAAAGAATTAGTAGGTTAAGTTGTTCCATTGTTCCCTTATCATTTTCTGAAAGAATAAGTAAGAAAAACATTCTCCACTATCTCATCTAATATTAAATAGCCACACTATTTCTTTTGAAGTGAAGTTACAAATTCGTTCCTTCTATTCAAAAGAATTAGTAAAGATAAAATGCCCCCTTGTTGCGCACATTCTCTATTGAAAGTACATATAAAACCGTTTCTCCGCTACCTCATAAAATTATAAATACTAACACTATTTTTGTTGAAAAGAAGACAAAAATTCGTACATTCTATTCAAAAGAATTAATAAAGATAAATTGCCAAATTGGTTGCGCACATTCTTTATTGAAAGTACATATAAAAACGTTTTTCCACTACATCATCAAATTCTAAATAGTAACACCATTTCTCTTGAAAAGAAGACAAAAATTCGTACCTTCATTCAAAAGAATTAACAAAGATAAATTGTCCAATTGTTGTGCACATTCTCTATTGAAAGTACATATAAAAAGTTTCTCCGCTGCTTCATCAAATTCTAAATATTAAAACTATTTCTCTTCAAATGAAGAAACAAATTCGTAAGTTCTATTAAAAAAAAAATTAGTAAAGATAAGATGTTCCAATGTTGCGCGCATTCTTTGCTGAAAGTACATATGAAAACTTTCTAAACTGCCTCATCACATTCTAAATACTAACACTATTTCTCTTGAAATGAAGACAAAAATTCGTACCTTCATTGAAAAGAATTAATAAAGATAAAATGTCCCATCATTGCGCACATTCTTTATTGAAAGCACATATAAAAAATTTCCTCACTACCTCATGAAATTTTAAATACTAACATTATTTCCCTAGAATAAGAACACAAGTTTGTAGCTTCTATTCAACAGAATTAATAAAGATAAAATGTCCCAGTGTTGCGCACATTCTTTATTGAAAGTATACTAAAAATGTTTCTATACTACCTCTCCAAATTCTAAACTCTAACACTATTTCTCTTCAAATGAAGACACAAATTCGTATCATCTATTCAAAAGAATTAATAAAGATAAGTTATCCAATTGTGGTGCATATTCTTTATTGAAAGTATTAATGAAAATGTATCTGCACTATCTCATTTAATATTAAATGATGAAACTATTTCTCTTGAAATTAAGTCACAACTTCGTATATTGTATTCAAAAGAATTGGTGAAGATAATTTATTCTATTGTTGCGCATATTCTTTATTGAAGGTATGTAAAAAAAAGTTTCTCTATTACCTCATCAAATTCTAAATACTAACACTATTACTCTAAAACGAGGACACAAGTTTGTACCTACTATTCAAAAGAATTAATAAGGACAAATTGTTCCATTGTTGCCCACATTCTTTATTGAAAGTACAAATGAAAAATTTCTCCACTGCGTAATCAAATTCTAAATACTAACACTATTTCCCTTGAAATGAAGACTCAAATTCCTACATTCTACTCAAAAGAATAAGAAAAGATAAATTGTCCAATTGTGCGGATATTCTTTATTGAAAATATATAAAAGAATACATTTCTCTACTACCTCATCAGAATTTAAATACCAACACTATTTCAGTTGAAATGAGGACACAATTTCGTAGCTTCAATTCAAAAGATTTAATAAAAATAAATTGTGCAATTGTTGCGCACATTCTTTACTGTAAGTATTAAAGGAAAGGTATCTGTACTACTTCATCTAATATTATGTAGTGAAATTATTTCTCTTGAAATGAATTTATAAATGTGTACATTCTATTGAAAAGAATTAGTAAACATAATTTGTCCCATCGTTGCGCAAATTCTTTATTGAAAATATATATAAAAAGCTTCCTTTACTGCCTCATCAAATTCTAAATACTAACACTATTTCCCTAGAAATCGGACGCAAGTTTTTACCATCTATTCAAAAAAATTAATAAAGATAAATTGTACCATTGTTGCGGAAATTCTTTCATTGAAAGTACATTGAAAAAGCTTTCTCTACTTTCTCATTTAATACTAAATACGGAAACTATTTCACCTGAAATGAAGACAGAATTTCGAACCTTCTTTTCAAAAGAGATAGGAAAAGTAAGTTGTCACATCGTTGCGCACATTCCTTATTGAAAGCACATACAAACTGTTTCTCCCCTATTTCATCAAAATTTCCTCTCACTGCCCCTGGAGAAGTAAATCATATAAAATATCACGGCCCATCAGTACGGGACTGTATACCTACTTTTGGGTCACTCTACATATTTTGGTATTTACAATTTGGTAATGATTGGTTTTGGTGGGAAGTTATATATGTGGGAAAATTTATATGTCGGTAGGCCGAACTAGTAACCATAATGTTATAAGTGAACGATACAGCTAAAGTGTATAATGCAGCACCTGCCAATAAAAAAAATATCATAGTTATAATAGGATACGGTAGAACAGCATATGCATACGGGATATCATCAAAAATGTTGACATCAAACTAATAGAGTGAAAGTAACGGAATGCTACCTTGTTATATAAGTAACGATTTTGCAGGAGACTCATTGCTAAGCCTTGATCTACATACCAGACAAAAATACGGTTTCCTATTAAAGTAACCCTGTAGACGACTGTCCTAACTTTAACTACAAAAATACGAAGCCTGACAAAACGGTACTGTCAAAGTATAAAATTACATTTCAGTAATTTTGTAAGGAATATTCCGAACAACGTTTAAGGCTGGAGGAATGTATCTTCTAAAATTACCTTTAATTTTGCAGTACTGCTATTTATAATACACATATTCTTGTTCACTGATAACTATAGGTATACATCCTGTATATCTCAAGTTAACAACCGGAATGTTTGGACACATCGTAACAAAAGAAATTAATTAAATAAAGGCTTAATTTCAGGATATAACGCTTGTATGTATTCGAAAAATAACCTGCGCATTAATTGGCATTTGAATAACGGAATGCTCTTCTTTAGTTGTTGTGTCAATAAGCATAAAAATATTTACTGTTACTCAACTCATGAAGTGGACAATGGAGAAAAGAGATTTGGAAAGAAAACTTATCAAATGACTAGAATAAACGAAACAAAACCACTGACAGTCCCACTGCTATAATAAGGAATTTAGATGAGGGTTTTAAATGATATTTCAAATGTATTGAAACGCATTCCCTGCTACGTTGTCAGGAAAGAAATTCCGTGCAAGGTATAAGATGTTTCAACGAAAGCAAAAGTATTCCATTTTGTTTATATCCAATCACCTGCTTTTCTTTAACTTACAAGTATGAACCCAAACCTTACACTGACAACTATTTTCAAGTATTTGACACTTACGGAACGTTTCTGGATCGAGTCCACTTCTAAATCCTAACACTATTTCTCTTGAAATGAAGCCTTGAAATGAATTAGTAACATCTATTCAAAAGAATTAGTAGGTTAAGTTGTTCCATTGTTCCCTTATCATTTTCTGAAAGAATAAGTAAGAAAAACATTCTCCACTATCTCATCTAATATTAAATAGCCACACTATTTCTTTTGAAGTGAAGTTACAAATTCGTTCCTTCTATTCAAAAGAATTAGTAAAGATAAAATGCCCCCTTGTTGCGCACATTCTCTATTGAAAGTACATATAAAACCGTTTCTCCGCTACCTCATAAAATTATAAATACTAACACTATTTTTGTTGAAAAGAAGACAAAAATTCGTACATTCTATTCAAAAGAATTAATAAAGATAAATTGCCAAATTGGTTGCGCACATTCTTTATTGAAAGTACATATAAAAACGTTTTTCCACTACATCATCAAATTCTAAATAGTAACACCATTTCTCTTGAAAAGAAGACAAAAATTCGTACCTTCATTCAAAAGAATTAACAAAGATAAATTGTCCAATTGTTGTGCACATTCTCTATTGAAAGTACATATAAAAAGTTTCTCCGCTGCTTCATCAAATTCTAAATATTAAAACTATTTCTCTTCAAATGAAGAAACAAATTCGTAAGTTCTATTAAAAAAAAATTAGTAAAGATAAGATGTTCCAATGTTGCGCGCATTCTTTGCTGAAAGTACATATGAAAACTTTCTAAACTGCCTCATCACATTCTAAATACTAACACTATTTCTCTTGAAATGAAGACAAAAATTCGTACCTTCATTGAAAAGAATTAATAAAGATAAAATGTCCCATCATTGCGCACATTCTTTATTGAAAGCACATATAAAAAATTTCCTCACTACCTCATGAAATTTTAAATACTAACATTATTTCCCTAGAATAAGAACACAAGTTTGTAGCTTCTATTCAAAAGAATTAATAAAGATAAATTACCGCATTGTGTCGCACATTTTTATTGAAACTGTATAAAAAAGGTTTCTTTACTACCTCGTCTAATATTAAATAGCGAAAGTATTTCCCATGAAAAGAAGAAACAAATTCGAACCTTCTATTGAAAATAATTAGGAAGAATAGGTTGTCTCATCATAGCGCACATTCTTTATTGTAAGTACATATAAAAATTTTCTCTACCACGTCATCAAATTCTATATACTAACACTATTTCTGTAGAAAAACAGACAAAAATTAGCACCTTCTATTTAAAAGAATTAATAAGCACAAAATGTCCCATTGTCGCCCACATTCTTTATTGAAAATATATAAAAAAGGTTTCTAAACTACCTCATCAAATTCTAAATACTAACATTTTTTCTCTTGAAATGAAGACACAAATTCGTGCCTTCTATTCAGAGAAAGTAGTAAAGGAAAAACATTCCATTGTTGCGCACATTCTTTATTGAAAATATAAAAAAAAACAGCTTTCTCCACTACCCCATAAAATTCTAAATACTAACACTATTTCTCTTGAAATGAGGACACAAATTCGTACCTTTTATTCAAAGGAAGTAGCAAAGATAAAATGTCTCATTGTTAAGCACATTCTTTGTTGAAAATACGAGGCGTGTTTTTTAAATAACGTCCTTTTTGTTGTATACAGTAGTAGTTGACGCTCATACCGCAACGAATCGGGATCAATCCTACAGCCCTAATCTTGCGACGGACGATTACCATCTGTTCCTTCACCTCAAAAACACATAAGTGAAAACCGATACACTGATGACGACGATGTGAAAACGGCAGTGAACTCTAGGTTATCGAAGCAAGCGGCAAGTGTTTATGAAGAGGGTATTTTGAAATTGGTTGAGAGGTATGATAAGTGTTTGGTCAAACGTGGAAGATTTGTAGAAAAATAGAGTAAGGTATGTACTTGCTTAAAATACACTTACTTGTTCCAAATAACTTTTCGTTGTGTACTTTAAAACTGACCTTGCTTATAAAACACGCCACGCCTCGGTAATAAAAAGAGGTTTCTACACTACCTCGTAAAATTCTAAATACGAACACTATTTCTTTTGAAATGAAGACACAAATTCATACCTTCTATTCAAAGCAAGTAGTAAAGATAAAATGTCGCATTGTTCCGCACATTCTTTATTAAAAATATATAGAAACAGGTTTTTCCACTACCTCATCAAATTCTAAAAATTAACACTATTTCTCTTGAAATGAAGACACAAATTCGTACATTCTATTCAAAGGAAGTAGTAAAAACAAAATGTCCCATTCTTGCGCACATTCTTTATGGAAAATATATAAAAAAAGTATTCTCCACTACCTCATAAAATTCTAAATACTAACACTATATCTCTTGAAATGAAGTCAAAAATTCGTACTTTTTATTCAAAGGAAGTAGCAAAGATAAAATGTCCCATTCTTGTGCACATTTTTTATTGAAAATATATAAAAACAGGTTTCTCCACTACCTCATCAAATTCTAAATACTAACAACATTTCTCTTTAAATGAAGACACAAATCCGTACCTTCTATTCAAAGGAAGTAGCAAAGATAAAATGTCCCATTCTTGTCCAAATTCTTTATTGAAAATATATAAAAACAGGTTTTTTCACTACCTCATCAAATTCTAAATACTAACACTATTTATCCTGAAATGAAGACACAAATTCGTACCTTCTATTAAAAGGAAGTAGTAAAGATAAAATGTCCCATTCTTGTGCACATTCTTCTTTGAAACGATATAAAAAAAGGTTTTTTCACTACCTCATCAAATTCTAAATACTAACACTATTTCTGCCGGAATGAAGACAAAAATTCGTACCTTCTATTCAAAGGAAGTAGCAAAGATAAAATGTCCCATTCTTGTGCACATTCATTAATGAAAATATATAAAAACAGGTTTTTTCACTACCTCATCAAATTCTAAATACAAACACTATTTATCCTGAAATGAAAACACAAATTTGTACCTTCTATTAAAAGGAAGTAGTAAAGATAAAATGTCCCATTCTTGTGCACATTCTTCTTTGAAACGATATAAAAACAGGTTTCTCCACTACCTCAAAAAATTCTAAAAACTAACATTATTTATCTTTAAATGAAGACACAAATTCGTACCTTGCATTCAAAGAAAGTAGTAGAAATAAAATGTCCCATTCTTGCGCACATTCTTTGTTAAAAATATATAGAAAAAGTTTCTCCACCACCTCGTAAAATTCTGAATACTAACACTATTTCCTTTGATAGGAAGACACAAATTGTTACTTTCTATTCAAAAAAAAGTACTAAAGAAAAAATGTTTCATTGTTGCGCACATTCTTTGTTGAAAATATATAAAGACATGATGCTCCACCACCTCATAAAATTCTAACTACTAACACTATTTCTCTTGAAATGAATACAAAAATTCGTACCTTCTATTCAAAGGAAGTAGTAAAGATAAAATGTCTCATTGTTGCGAACAGTGTTTATTGAAAATATATAAAAACAGAATGCTAAACTACCTCATAAAATTCTAAATACTAACAATATTTCTCTTGATATGAAGACACAAATTCGTACCTTCTATACAAAGGAAGTATTAAAAATAAAATGTCTCATACTTGTGGACATTCTTTATTAAAAATATATGAAAACAGCTTTCTCCACTACCTCATCAAATTCTAAATACTATTACTATTTTTCTTGAAATGAAAACCCACTTTCGTACTTTCTATCCAAAGGAAGTCGTAAAGAAAAAGTGTCTCATTCTTGTACACATTCTTTATTGAAAATATATAAAAACAAGTTGATTTACTACTTCATAAATTCTAAATACTAACACTATTTCTCTTGAAATGGAGACTCAAATTCGTATCTTCTTTTCAAAGGAAGTAGTAAATATAAAATGTCCCATTCTTGTGTACATTCTTCATTGAAAATATGTAAAAACTGGTTTCTCCACTTCCAGAACAAATTCTAAATACTAACACTATTTTTCCTGAAATGAAGACACAAATTCTTACCTTCTATTCAAAGGAAGTAGTGAAGATAAAATGTCCCATTCTTTGCACATTCTTTATTGAAAATATATAAAGACAGGATGCTCTACCACCTCATAAAATTCTAAATACTATCACTATTTCTCTTGAAATGAATACAAAATTTCGTACCTTTTTTCAAAGGATGTAGTAAAGATAAAATTTCTCATTCTTGTGCACATTCTTTGTTGAAAATATATAAAAAATTTCTCCACCACCTCATTAATTTTTAAGTATTAAAGCTATTTCTTTTGAAATGAAGACACAAATTGGTACCTTCTATTCAAAGAAAGTAGTAAAGACGAAATATCTCATTGTTGCGCACAGTCTTTATTGAAAATATAGAAAAACAGGATGGTCAACTACTCATCAAATTCTAAATACTAACACTATTTCTCTTGAAATGACGACAAAAATTCGTACCTTCTATTCAAAGAAAGCTCTAAAAACAACATGTCCCATTCTTGTGCACATTCTTTATTGAAAATATATAAAAACAGGTTTTCTTACTACCTCATCAAATTCCAAATACTAACACTATTTCTCTTGAGAGGAAAACACAAATTCGTACCTTCTGTTCAAATGAAGTAGTAAAATTAAAATGTCATGTTCTTGTTCGCAATCTTTATTGAAAATATATAAAAACCGGTTTCCGCACTACCCCATCCAATTCGAAGTACTAACGCTATTTCTCCTTAAATGAAGACACAAATTCGTACCCTCTATACAGGGGAAGTAGTTAAGATAAAATGACTCATTACTGCGCACATTCCTTACTGAAAATATATAAAAAAGGTTTCTCTACTACCTCATCAAACACTAAATACTAACACTGTTTCTCTTGAAATGAAGACACAAAATCGTACCTTCTATTCAAAGGAAGTAGTAAAGATAAAATGTCCCATTCTTGTGCACATTCTATACAGAAAGTATATGAAATCAGGTTTGTTTACTACCTCATCCAATTCTAATTATAAACACCATTTCTCTTGAAGTCAAGACAAAAATTCGAACCTCCTATTGAAGGGAAGTAGTAAAGATGAAATGTCCATTTCTTGGGCACATTCTTTAATGAAAATATATATAAACTGGTTTCTCCACTACCAAATCAAATTCTAAATGCTAACACTATTTTTCTTGAAATGAAAGCAGAAAGTCCTACCTTCTATTCAAAGCAAGTTGTAAAGATAAAATGTCCCATTCTTGCGCAAATTCTCCTTATAAAATTATATAAAAACATGTTTCTCCACTACCACATCAAATTCTAAATACGAACACTATTTCTTTTGAAATGAAAACACAAATTCTTACTTTCTATTCAAACGAAGTAATAAAGATAAAATGTCCCATTCATGTGCACATTCTATATTGAAAATATATAAAAACAGGCTTCTCCATTACGTCATCCAATTCTAATTATAAACACTATTTCTCTTGAAATGAAGACACAAATTCGTACCTTCTATTCAAAGGAAGTATTAAGATAAAATATCCCATTCTTGTGCACATTCTTTATTGAAAATATGTATAAACTGGTTTCTCCACAACCTCATCAAATTCTAAATACTAACACTATTTCTCCTGAAATAAAGACAAAAATTCGTACCTTGTATAAACGAAGTAGTAAAGATAAAATGTCCCATTCTTGCTCACACTCTTTGTGGAAAATATATAAAAACAAGATGCTATACTACCGCATCAAATTCTAAATACTACCACCATTTCTAATGAAAAAGAATACAGAAACTCGTACCTTCTATCCAAAGGAAGTAGTAAAGATAAAATGTCCCATTTTTGTTCACATTCTATATTGAAAATATATGAAAACAGGATTTTCTGCTACCTCATCAAATGCTAAATACTAACACTATTTCTATAGAAATGAAGACACAAATTCCTACCATCTATTCAAAGGAAGTAGTAAAAATAAAATGTCCCATTCTTGTGCACATTCTTTATTGAAAATATATATATACTGGTTTCTCCACTAACACATCAAATTATAAATACTAACACTTTTTTTCTTGAAATGAAAAGACAAATTCGTACCTTCTATTCAAAGGAGGTAGTAAAGATAAACTGTCCCATTCTTGTGCATATTTTTTATTGAAAGTATATAAAAACAAATTTCACTCCCACCTCATAAAATTCTAAATACTAACGCTATTTCTCCTGAAATGAAGAATAAAATTCGTACCTTCTATTCAAAGGTAGTAGGAAAGATAAACTGTATCATTCTTGTGCACATTCTTTATTGAAAATATATAAAAACAGATTTCTCTCCCACCTCATCAAATTCTAAATACTAACGCTATTTCTCCTGAAATGAATACACAAATTCATACCTTCTATTCAAACGAAGTAGTAAAGAAAAAATGTCCTATTTTTTTCATATTCTATATTGAAAATATATAAAGACAGGATTCTCTACTACCTCATCAAATTCTAAATACTAACAAAATTTCTCTTGAAATGAAGACACAAATTCGTACCTTCTATTCAAAGGAAGTAGCAAAGATAAAATGTCTCATATTGGCGCACATTCTTTATTGAAAATATATAAAAACTTGTTTCTTCACTACCTCATCCAATTCTTAATACTAACACTTTTTCTCTTGAAATGAAAACACAAAACCGTACCTTCTATTCAGAGGAAGTAGTAAAAATAAAATGTCCCATTCTTGTGCACATTGTTTATTGAAAATATATAAAAACTGTTTTCTCCACTACCACATGTAATTCTAAATACAAACATTATTTTTCTTGAAATCAAAACACAAATTCGTACCTTCTATTTAAAGGTAGTGGTGAAGAAAAAATGTCCCACTCTTCTGCACAATGTTTATTGAAAATACATAATAACAGGTTTCTCACCTACCTCATCAAATTCTAGATACTAACTCGATTTGTCTTGGAATGAAGGAAAAAATTCGTACTTTGAATTCAAAGGAAGTAGTAAAAATGAAATGTCCCATTCTTGTGCACATTCTCTATTGACATATATAAAAACATGTTTCTCCACTACCTCATCAAATTCTAAATACTAACACTATTTCTCTGGAAATGAAGACACAAATTCGTACCTTCTATTCAAAGGAAGTTGTAAAGATAAATTTTTTTATTGCTGCGCAGACTTTTATTGAAAATATAATAATAAGGTTTCTCCACTACTTCTACAAATTCTAAAAAATAACACTATTTCTCCTGAAATGCTGACACAAATTCGTACCTTTTATTGAAAGGAAATATTAAAGATAAAATGTCCCATTCTTGTGCACATTTTTTATTGAAAATATATAAAAACAGGTTTCTCCACTTCCTCAACAAATTTTAAATACTAACGCTATTTCTCTTGAAATGAAGACACAAATTCGTATCTTTTATTCGAAAGAAGTAGTTAAGTTAAAATGTCCGAATCTTGTGCGCATTCTTTACAGAAAATATGTAAAAACAGGTTTCTCCACTACCTCATCAAATTCTAAATACTAACGCTATTTCTTTTGAAATGAAGGCACAAATTCGTACCCTCTATTCAAAGGAAGTAGTAAAGATAAAATATCTCATTACTGCGTACATTCTTTATTGAAAATATATAAAAACCGGTTTCTCAACTAGCTTATGAAATTCTAAATACTAACACTATTTCTTTTGAAATGAAAACACAAATTCGTGCCTTCTATTCAAAGGAAGTAGTAAAGATAAAATGTCCCCTTCTTGTGCACATTCTTTATTGAAAATATATAAAAGCAAATTTCTCCACTACCTCATCCATTTCTAAATACTAACACTATTTCTCTTGTTATGAAGACACAAATTCGTACCTTTTATTCAAAGGTAGTAGTAAAGATAAAGTGTCCCTGTGTTGCGCACATTCTTTATTGAAAATATGGTTTGGGTTTTTAAGTAAGGCCCGTTTTGTTGTAGACACTTGTAGTTCGAGCGCATAACGCAACGAGCGTGTGCGTCTTGTACAGGGAAAGCTCGGGAAAAATTGTGTTCATTTTCAGCTTTGGAGCTGACCTGTACGGTTGTGTTCTGTGTTTTCACAATGTTTAAGACTATTAAGTCGGCAGCCGCGTGTGAGGTTCGCTCAGTGATAAGGTTTTTGTCAACAAGAAATCTGTCTGCTGCAGAAATTCATCGACTGATTTGCGAAGTGTACCATGACACTGTTATGAGTGCAAGCAAAGTGCGTAAGTTGGTACGAGAATTCAAAAATGGCAGTGACAACGTCCATGATGAGGACCGCTACGATCATCTTGTTCGATGACAGACGATTTGGTGGCTTCAATTGAAGCGAGGGTTCGTTAGAACAGGCGCTTTACAATAGCAGGTCTCTCTAATGAATTTCCTGACGTGTTGAGATCAGTGCTTTACAAAATTGTTTCTGAACTCCTTAAGTTTATGACACTGTGCTACCGTTGGTTCCCGAAACTCTTAACACGATAGAACAAAAACAGAAATTTTGAGTGTGCGAGGAGTTCTTGACTCGTTATCACGAAGAAGGTGACGGCTTCTTCACTCAGATCTTAAATTGAGACGAAGCATGGGTTTGGAATATCACTCATGAATCGAAGCAACAGATAATGGAATGGAAGGACACACACAAGCCTGTAAAGACGAAGGCACAACAGACTCTGTAACAGTTAAAATCATGTCTTCGGTGTTTTGAGATAGGCATGGTGTTTTGTTGGTCGACTTCATGCAACGAGGAATCACTATCAATGCAGAAGCATACTGCCAAACCCGGAGAAAGCAACGCAGAGCAATGCAAACAAACGACGCGACATGCGCACAAAGGGCATTGTCCTTCTTCATGAACATGCAGGCCTCACACTGCAGGTCGGGCATACGCTTTGCTGGACAGTTTTGGTTAGGAAATTTTATACCATCCATCCTAAAATCCTGATTTTGCGAAGAATATTACCATGTGTTCTTCCACCTCAAACAAGATATCAGTGGCAACCGTTACACTGATGACGAGGATGTGAAAATGGTAGTGAACTCTTCGTTATCGTAAAAGGCGGCAGATATTTATGAAGAGGGAATTTTGAAATCGGTTGAGAGAAATGATAAGTGTTTCAACAAACTTGGGAACTATGTCAAAAAATAGATCAAAGTATGTACATTCTGAAAATAGAGTTACTTGTTCAAAATAACCTTTCGTTGAGTACTTATGTTCAAACGTAGCTAGCAAAGAAACACGCGTCGTATATAAAAACATGTTTCTACACTACTTCATCAAATTTAAATATTAAGACAGTTTCCCTTGAAATGAAGACACAAATTCGTACCTTCTATTCAAAAGAAGTAGTAAAAATAAAATGTCCCATTCTTGTGCACATTCTTTATTGAAAATATATAAAAAAGTATTCTCCACTACCACATCAAATTCTAAATACTAACACTATTTCTCTTGAAATCAATACACAAATTCGTACCTTCTATTCAAAGGAAGTAGCAAAGATAAAATGTCCCATTCTTGTGCACATTCTTTATTGAAAATATATAAAAACATGTTGCTCTACTACCTCATACAATTCTAAATATTAACACTATTTCTCTTGAAATGAAGACACAAATTCGTACCTTCTATTCAAAGCAAGTAGTAGAGATAAAATGTCTCATTCATGTACACATTCTATATTAATAATATACACAAAAGGTTTCTCCAACACCTCATTAAACTCATAGTATTAACAATATTTCTCTTGAAATTAAGACACAAATTCGTACCATCTATTCAAAGGAAGTAGTAAAGATAAAATGTCCCATTCTCGTGTGCATTCTTTATTGAAAATATTTAAAAACGGGATGCTCTACTACCTCATTAAATTCTTAATACTAACCCTATTTGTCTTGAAATGAAAAACAAAATTCCTACCTTCTATTCAAAGGAAGTAGTAAAGATAAAATGTCCCATTCTGGTACACATTCTTTATTGAAAATACATAAAAACAGGTTTCTCCACTACCTCATCGAATTCTAAATATTATCACTATATATCTTGAAATGAAGACACACATTCGTACTTTCTATTCAAAGAAAGTTGTAACGATAAAATGTCTCATTCTTGTGCACATTCTTCCTTGAAAACATAAAAAAATAGATTTCACACTACCTCATCAAATTCTCAATACTGACACTATTTCTTTTTAAATGGTGACACAAATTCGAACCATCTATTCAAAGGAGGTAGTAAAGATGAAATGTCCCATTCTTGTGCATATTCTTTATTAAAAATATACAAAAAAAGTTGATCTACTACCTCGTAAATTCTAAATACTAAAACTATTTCTCCTGAAATAAAGACACAAATTCGTACCTTCTAATCAAAGGAAGTAGTAAAGATAAAATGTCCCATTCCTGTGCATATTCTTTATTGAAAATATATGAAACCAGGTTACTCCACTACCTCATTATATTCTAAATACCAACTCTATTTCTCTTTAAATGCTGACACAAATTCATACATTTTATTCAAAGGAAATAGTAAAGATAAAACGTCACATTCTTTTGCAGATTCTTTATCGGAAGTATATAAAAACAGTTTTTCCACTACCTCATCAAATTCTAAAGACTAACGCCATTTCTTCTGAAATAAAGATAAAACGTCCCATTGTTGTGCACAATCTATATTGACAATATATAAAAACAGGCTTCTCCATTACCTCATCCAATTCTAATTATAAACACTATTTCTCTTGAAAACCTCCTATTGAAAGGATGTAGTAAAGATAAAATGTCCTATTCCTGAGCAAATTCTATATTAAAAATATATAAAATTACGTTTATTTACTACCTCATCCAATTCTAACTATAAACACTATTTCTCTCGCAATGAAGACAAAGATTCGTGCCTCCTATTGAAAGAATGTAGTAAAGATAAAATGTCAAATTCTGGAGCATATTCTATATTGAAAATATATAAAATCATGTTTCTTTACTACCTCACCCAATTCTAATTATAAACACTATTTCTCTTGAAATGAAGACAAAAAATTATATCTCCTATTGAAGGGAAGTAATAAAGAAAAAATGTCAAATTCTTCAGGACATTCTTTAGTGAAAAAATATATAAATTGGTTCCTGCACTACCACATCAAATTCTAAATACTAACACTATCTTTCTTGAAATGAAGACACAAATTCTTACCTTCTATTCAAAGCAAGTAGTAAAGATAAAGTGTCCTATTCTTGCGCACATTTTCTTATAAAAATGTATAAAATTAGGTTTCTCCACTACCTAATCAAATTTCACATACGAACACTATTTCCTTTGAAATGAAAGCACAAATTCATACCTTCTAGTCAAGGGAAGTAATAAAGATAAAATGTTCGTTTGTTGTGCACATTCTATATTGATAATATATAAAAACTGGTTTCTTTCACTACCACATGAAATTCTAAATACTAACACTATTTTTTTTGAAATCAAGTCACAAATTCGTGGCACTTATTCAAAGGAAGTAGTAAAGATAAAGTGTCCCATTCTTATGCACATTCTTTGTTGAAAATATATAAAAATTGGTTTCTCCACCACCACATCAAATTCAAAATACTAACACTATTTTTCTTGAAATCAAGACACAAATACGTATCCTCTATTCAAAGGATGTAGCAAAGGTATAAAACTCATTGTTGCGCACATTGTTTATTGAATATATATAAATACAGGTTTCTGCACTACCTGATAAACTTCTAAATACTAACACTATTTCTCTTGAAGTGAGGACACACATTCGTACCTTCTATTCAAAGGAAATTGTAAATATAAAATGTCCCATTCTTATGCCCATTCTTTATTGAAAATATATTAAAACAGGTTTCTAAACTACCTCATAAATTTCAAAATACTAACACTATTTGTATTGAAATGAAGACACAAATTCCTACATTCTATTCAAAGGTAGTAGTAAAGAAAAAATGTCCCACTCTTGTGCACATTGTTTTTTGAAAATACATAATAACAGGTTTTTCAACTACCTCATCAAATTCTAAATACTAACTCTATTTGTCTTGGAATGAAGGAACAAATTCGTACTTTCAATTCAAAGGAAGTAGTAAAGATAAAATGCCCCATTCTTTGCACATTCTCTATTGAAATATAGAAAAACAGGTTTCTCCACTACCTCAACAAATTCTAAATACTAACACTATTTCTTGAAATGAAGGCACAGATTCGTACCTTGTACTC
Organism: Thermobia domestica; assembly: GCF_964235325.1. NCBI lineage: Eukaryota > Metazoa > Arthropoda > Insecta > Zygentoma > Lepismatidae > Thermobia > Thermobia domestica. Next base: position 134,932,321 of record NC_137471.1, read on the forward strand.
AAAGGAAGTAGTAAAGATAAAATGTCCTATTCTTGTGCACATTCTTTATAGAAAATATTAAAAACAAGTTTAAGCACTAATTCATTTTATTCTAAATATTAACCCTATTTTTCCTGAAATGAAAACGAAAATTCGTACCGTCTATTCAAAGGAAGTAGTAAAGATAAAATTTTCCGTTGCTGCGCACACTTTTATTGAGGATATATAAAATAAGGTTTCTCCACTACCTGAACAAATTCTAAATACTAACACTATCTTTTCTGAAATGAAGACACAAATTCGTACCTTCCATTTAAAGCAAGTAATAAAGATAAAATGTTCCATTGTTGCGCAAATTTCTTATAAAAATATATAAAAACATGTTTCTCCACTACCTCATCAAATTCTAAATACTAACACTATTTTTCTTGAATTGAAGACACAAATTCGTACCTTCTATTCAAAGGAAGTAGTAAAGGTAACATTTTCCATTGCTGCGCACACTTTTATTGAAAATATATAAAAGAAGGTTTCTCCACTACTTCAACAAATTCTAAATAATAACACAATTTCTTCTGAAATGAAGACACAAATTCGTACCGTCAATTCAAATCAAGTAGTAAAGATAAAATGTCCCATTCTTGTGCACATTATTTATTGAAAATATAAAAAAACGAAGCTTTTCCACTACCTCATTATATTCTATATACTAACAGTATTTCTCTTTAAATGTTGACACAAATTCGGACCTTTTATTGAAAGGAAATAGTAAATATAAAATGTCCCATTCTTGTGCACATTCTTTATTGAAAATATAGAAAAACATGTTTCTCCACTACCTCAACAAATTTTAAATACTAATGCTATTTCTCTTGAAATCAAGAAACAAATACGTGCCTTCTATTCAGAGGAAGTGGAAAAGATAAAGTATCCCTTTACTTCTTTTGAAATGAAGACACACTTTCGTACTTTCTATTCAAAGGAATCGTAAAGAAAAAATGTCTCATTCTTTTACACGTTCTTCATTAAAATATATAAAAACAGGTTTCCCACTACATGAGCAAATTCTAAACACTAACGCTATTTCTTTTTAAATGAAGACACAAATTCGTACCTACTATTCAAAGCAAATAGTAAAGATAAAATGTCCCATTCTTGCGCACATTCTTTATTAAAATATATCAAATCAAGTATCTCCAATACCTCATCAAATTATAAATACTTACATTATTTCTTCTGAAATGAAGACAAACATTCGTACCATCTATTCAAGGGAAGTAGCAAAGATGAAATGTCCCATTCTTGTCACATTCTTTATTGAAAATATATAAAAACAGGTTGATTTACTACTTAATAAATTCTAAATACTAACACTATTTCTCTTGAAATGGAGACACAAATTCGTATATTCTTTTCAAAGGAAGTAGTAAATATAAAATGTCCTTTCTTGTGCAGATTGTTCATTGAAAATATGTAAAAACTGGTTTCTCCACTTCCACATAATTCTAAATACTAACGCTATTTCTCCTGAAATGAAGACACAATTTCGTACCTTTTATACAGGGGAAGTAGTAAAGATAAAATGACTCATTAGTTCGCACATTCCTTATTGAAAATATATAAAAAAACGTTTCTCCACTACCTCATCAAATACTAAAAACTAACAGTGTTCCTCTTGAAATGAAGACACACAATCGTATCTTCTGTTCAAACGAAGTTGTAAAGATAAATAACTCATTGTTGCGCACATACTTTATTGAAAATATATAAAAACAGGTGTCTCCTCTACCTCATCCAATTCTAAATACTAACGCTATTTATCTTGAAATAAAGACACAAAGTCGTACTCTCTATTCAAAGGAAGTAGTAAAGATAAAATGTCTTATTTCTGCGTACACTCTTTATTGAAAATATAGAAAAACAGATTTCTCTACAACCTCATCAAATTTAAAAAATTAACACTGTTCCTCTTGAAAGGAATACACACAATAGTATCTTCTATTCAAACGAAGTAGTAAAGATAAATAACTCATTGTTGAGCACAATCTTTATTGAAAATATATAAAAACAGGTTTCTCCACTACCTCATCAAATTATAAATACTAACACTATTTCTCTTAAATTGAAGACAAAAATTCGTACTTCCTTTTCAAAGGAACTAGTAAAAATAAAATGTCCCATACTTACACACATTCGTCATTGAAAATATGTAAAAACGGGATGCTTTACAACCTCATAAAATTCTGAATACTAACACTATTTCTCTTGATATGAAGACAAACATTCTTACTTTCTATTGTTGCGCACATTCGGTATTGAAAATATAAAAAACAGGATGCTCTACCACCTCATCAAATTATAAATACTAACACTAATTCTCCTAAAAAAAAGGCAAAAATTCGTACCTTGATTCAAATAAATTAGTAAAGATGAAATGTGCCATTCTTGTGCACATGGTTATTTGAAATCATATAAAAGACAGGTTTCTGCACTACCTTATAAAATTCTGAATACTAACACTATTTCTCCTGTAATGAAGATATAAATTTTTACATTCTATTCAAAAAAAGTAGTAAAGATAAAATGTCTCATTGTTGCGCACATTCTTTATTGGAAATATGTAAAAACGAAATGCTCTACTACCTAATCAAATAATAAATACTAACACTATTTATTTGAAATGAAAACACAAATTGGTACCTTCTATTCAATGAAAGTAGTAAAGATGAAATGTCTCATTCTTATACACATTCTTCATTGAAAATATATAAAAACAGGTCTCCCACTACATCAGCAAACTCTAAATACTAACACTATTACTCTTGGAATGGAGACACAATATCGTATCTTCTCTTCAAAGGAAGTAGTAAATATAATATATCCCATTTTTGTGCACATTCTTCATTGAAAATACGAAAAAACAGGTTTCCCTACTTCCACATCGAATTCTAAATACTAACGCTATTTTTCATTAAATGAAGACACAAGACCTTCTATTCAAAGGAAGTAGTGAAGATAAAATGTCCCATTCTTGTGCCATTTCTTTATTGAAAATATATAAAGACAAAAGGGTCTACCACCTCATAAAATTCTAAATACTAACACTATTTCTCTTGAAAGGAAAACACGAATTCGTATCTTCTGTTCAAAGGAAGTTGTAAAGTTAAAATGTCATATTCTTGCGCGCATTCTTTATTAAAAATATATAAAAACCAGTTTCTCCACTATTTCATCCAATTCGAAATACTAACGCTATTTCTCCTGTAATGAAGACGCAAATTCGTACCTTCTATACAGGGGAAGCAGTATAGATAAAATGACTCATTACTGCGCACATTCCTCATTGAAAATATATAAAAAACCAGTTTCTCCACTACCTCATCAAATACTAAATGCTAACATTGTTTCTCTCGAAATGAAGACACAAATTTGTACCTTCTATTCAAGCGAAGTAGTAAAGATAAAACTCTCATTGTTGCGCACAAACTTTATTGAAAATATATAAAAACTGGTTTCTCCACTACCTCATCAAATTCTAAATACTAACGCTATTTCTTTTGAAATGAAGACAAAAATTCGTACCCTGTATTCGAAGGAAGTAACAAAGATAAAATGTCTCATTACTCCGCACATCCTTAATTGAAAATATATAAAGACAGGATTCTCCCCTACCATATCAAATTCTAAATACTAAGAATATTTCTCTTGAAATGAAGACGTAAATTCGTAACTTCTATTCAATCGAAGTAGTAAAGATGATATGCCTCATCATTGTGCACATTCTTTATTGTAAATATATAAAAACAGGTTGATTTACTACTACATAAATTGTAAATACTATACTATTTGTCTTGAAATGGAGGCACAAAATCGTATCTTTTTTTCAAAGAAAGTAGTAATTATATAAAGTGTCCCATTCTTGTGCATATTCTTCATTGAAAATATGTTAAAACTGGTTTCTCCACTACATCATCAAATTTTAAATACTAACACTATTTTTCTTGAAATGAAGACACAAAATCTTACCTTCTATTCAAAGGAAGTAGTGAAGATGAAATGTCCGATTCTTGCGCACATTCTTTATTGAAAATATATATGGACAGAATTCTCTACCACCTCTTAAAATTCTAAATACTCACACTATTTCTCTTGAAATGAATACAAAATTTCGTACCTTTTTTCAAAGGATGTAGTAAGTATAAAATTTCTCATTCTTGTGCACATTCTTTTTTGAAAATATATAAACAAAGTTTCTCCACCACCTCATTAAATTCTATGTATTAAAACTATTTCTTTTGAAATGAAGACACAAATTGGTACCTTCTACTCAAAGAAAATATTAAAGATAAAATGTCTCTTTGTTGCGCATCGTGTTTATTGAAAATATAGAAAAACAGGATGGTCAACTACCTCATCAAATTCTAAATACTAATACTATTTCTCTTCAAATGACGACAAAAATTCGTACCTTCTTCTCAAAGGAAGTTCTCAAGATAATATGTCCCATTTTTGTGCACATTCTTTATTGAAAATATATAAAAGGAAGTTTCCCCACTACCTCATCAAATTCTAAATACTAAGACTATTCCTATTGAAATAAATAAACAAATTCGTACCCTCTATTCAAAGAAATTAGTAAAGTTAAAATGTCTTATTCTTGTGCGCATTCTTTATAGAAAATATATAAAAACAGGTTTATCTACTACCTCATCAAATTCCTAATACTAACACTATTTCTCTTGAAAGGAAAACACAAATTCGTACTTTCTGTTCAAAGGAAGTAGTAAAATTAAAATGCCATATTCATGTGCGCATTCTTTATTGAAAACATAAAAACCGGTTTCTGCACTACCTGATGCTATTCGAAATACTAACGCTATTTCTCCTGAAATGAAGACACAAATTCGTACCTTCTATACAGTGGAAGTAGTAAAGATAAAAAGACTCATTACTGCGCACAATCCTTATTGAAAATATATAAAAACAGGTTTCTCCACTACCTCATCAAATACTAAAAACTAACAGTGTTCCTCTTGAAATGAAGACACACAATCGTATCTTCTATTAAAACGAAGTTGTAAAGATGAAATGTCTCATTGCTGCATACACTCTTTATTGAAAACATATAAAAACAGGTTTCTCCACTACCTCATCAAATTCTAAATACTAACACCAATTCTCCTGAAAAAATGAAACAAATTCTTACCTTCTATTCAAAAGAATTAGTAAAGATGAAATATACCATTCTTATGCACATGGTTATTTGAAAATATATAAAAGAGAGGTTACTCCACTACCTCATAAAATTCTGAATACTAAAGGTATTTCTCCTGAAATGCAGATAAAAAATTTTACCTATTCAAAAAAATAGTAAAGATAAAATGTCTCACTGTTGCGCACATTCTTTATTGAAAATATGTAAAAACGGGATGCTCTACTTCCTCATTAAATAATAAATACTAACACTATTTCTCTTGCAATGAATACAAAAATTCGTACCTTCTATCCAAAGAAGTTCTAAAGATAATATGTTCTATTCTTGTGCACAATCTTTATTGAAATTATATAAAAGGAAGTTTCTTCACTACCACATCAAATTCTAAATACTAAGACTATTTCTCTTGAAACGAATACGCAAATTCGTACCCTAATTCAAAAAAATTAGTAAAGTTAAAATGTCATATTCTTGTGCGCATTCTTTAATGAAAATATATGAAAACAGGTTCCCCCACTACCTCATCAAATTCCAAATACTAACACTATTTCTCTTGAATGGAAAACTCGAATTCGTACCTTCTCTTTAAAAGAAGTTGTAAAGAAAAATGTCATATTCTTGTGCGCATTCTTTATTGAAAATATAAAAAAAACAGGTTTCTCCACTACCTCACCAAATACTAAATACTAACACGGTTTCTCTTGAAATGAAGACACAAATTCCTACCTTCTATTAAAAGGAAGTAGTAAAGATAAAATGTCCCATTCTTGTGCTCATTCTTTATTTAAAATATGTAAAATCAGGTTGCTCTACTACCTCATCAAATTCGAAAAACTAACTGTGTTCTTCTTGAAATGAAGACACACACTCGTATCTTCTATTCAAACGAAGTAGTAAAGATAAATAACTCATTTTTGCGCACATTCTTTATGGACAATATATAGAAACAGGTTTCTCCACTACCTAATTCAATTCTAAATACTAACGCTATTTCTTTTGAAATGAAGACACAAATTCGTACCCTCTATTCAAAGGGAGTAGTAAAGATAAAATGTCTCATTACTGCGTACATTCTTTATTGGAAATATATAAAAACAGGTTTCCCACTTCCTCATCAAATTCGAAAAACTAACACTGTTTCTCTTGAAATGAAGACACACAATCGTACCTTCTATTCAAACGAAGTAGTAAAGATAAATAAATCATTGTTGCGCCCATTCTTTATTGAAAATATAAATAAAAACAGTTTTGTCCATTACCTCATCAAATTCTAAATACTAACGCTATTTCTCTTGAAATGAAGACAAAAATTCGTACCGTCTATTCGAAGGAAGTAGCAAAAATAAAATGTCTCATTACTCCGCACATCCTTAATTGAAAATATATAAAGACAAGATTCTCCACTACCTCATTAAAATTCTAAATACTAAGACTATTTCTCTTGATAAGAATAAACAAATTCGTACCCTCTATTCAAAGAAACTAGTAAAGTTAAAATGTCTAATTCTTGTGCGCATTCCTCATTGAAAATATGTAAAAACAGGTTTCCCCATTACCTCATCAAATTCCAAATACTAACACTATTTCTCCTGTAATGAAGACACAAATTCGTACCTTCTATACAGGGTAAGTAGTATAGATAAAATGACTCATTACTGCGAACACTTTTTATTGAAAATATATAAAAAACAGGATTCTCCACTACCTCATCAAATACTAAATGCTAACACTGTTTCTCTTGAAATGAAAACACAAGTTCGTACCTTGTATTAAAAGGAAGTAGTAAAGATAAAATGTCCCATTCTTGTGCACATTCTTTATTGAAAATATGTAAAATCAGGTTGCTCTACTACCTCATCAAATTCGAAAAACTTACAGTGTTCCTCTTGAATTGAAGACACACAATCGTATCTTTTATTCAAACGAAGTATTAAAGATAAATAACTCATTGTTGTGCACATTCTATATGGACAATATATAAAAACAGGTTTCCCCACTACCTCATCAAATTCGAAATACTAACACTATTTCTCTTGAAATGAAAGGACAAATTCGTACCTTCTATTAAAAGGAAGTAGTAATAATAAAATAACAAATTCTTGTGCACATTCTTTATTGAAAATATGTAAAATCAGGTTGCTCTACTACCTCATCAAATTCGAAAAACTAACAGTGTTCCTCTTGAAATGAAGACACACAATCGTATCTTCTATTCAAACGAAGTAGTAAAGATAAATAACTCATTGTTGCGCACATTCTTTACGGACAATATATAAAAACAGGTTTCTGCACTACCTCATTCAATTCTAAATACTAATGCTATTTCTTTTGAAATCAAGACACAAATTCGTACCCTCTATTCAAAGGGAGTAGTAAAGATAAAATGTCTCATTACTGCGTACATTCTTTATTGAAAATGTATAAAAACAGGTTTCTCCACTACCTCATCAAATTCGAAAAACTAACACTGTTTCTCTTGAAATTAAGACACACAATCGTACCATCTATTCAAACGAAGTAGTAATGATAAATAAATCATTGTTGCGCCCATTCTTTATTGAAAATATATAAAAACAGGTTTCTCAATTACCTCATCAAATTCTAAATGCTAACGCTATTTCTCTTGAAAAGAAGACAAAAATTCGTACCGTCTATTCGAAGGAAGAAGCAAAGATAAAATGTCTCATTACTCCGCACATCCTTAATTGAAAATATATAAAGACAGGATTCTCCACTACCATATGAAATTCTAAATACTAAGACTATTTCTCTTGGAATGAAGACATAAATTCGTTACTTCTATTCAAAGGAAGTAGTAAAGATGAAATGTCCCATTCTTGTGCACATTCTTTATTTAAAATATATAAAAACCGGTTGATTTACTACTTCAAAAATTGTAAATACTAACTCTATTTCTCTTGAAATGGAGACACAAAATGGTATCTTCTTTTCAAAGGGAGTAGTAATTGTATAAAATTTCCCAATCTTGTGCACATTCTTCATTGAAAATATGCAAAAACTGGTTTGTCCACTACCACATCAAATTCTAAATACCTACACTATTTTTCTTGAAATGAATACACAAAATCTTACCTTCTTTTCAAGGGAAGTTGTGAAGATAAAATGTCCTATTCTTGTGCATATTCTTTACTGAAAATATATAAAGACAGGAATCTCTACTACCTAATAAAATTCTAAATACTAACACTATTTCTCTTGAAATGAAGACAAAAATTCGTACCTTTTATTCAGAGGAAGTTCTAAAGATAATATGTCCCATTCTTGTGCACATTCTTTATTGAAAATATATAAAAACAAGTTTCTCCACTACCTCATTAAAACTCTAAATACTAAGACTATTTCTTTTGAAAAGAATACCCAAATTCGTACCCTCTATTCAAAGAAACTAGTAAAGTTAAAATGTCTAATTCTTGTGCGCATTCTTTATTGAAAATATGTAAAAACAGGTTTCCCCACTATCTCATCAAATTCCAAATACTAACACTATTTCTCTTGAAAGGAAAACAAATTCGTACTTTTCTTTCAAAGGAAGTCGTAAAGTTAAAATGTCATAGTCATGTGCGCATTCTTTATTGAAAATATATAAAAACCGGTTTCTCCACTACCTCATCCAATTCGAAATACTAACGCTATTTCTCTTGAAATGAACACACAAATTCGTACCTTCTATACAGGGGAATTAGTAAAGATAAAATGACTCATTACTTCGGACATTCCTTATTGAAAATATATAAGAACAGGTTTCTCCACTACCTCATCAAATACTAAATACTATCACTGTTTGTCTTGAAATGTATACAAAAATTCGGACCTTCTATTCAAAGGAATTAGTAAAGATAAAATGTCCTATTCTTGTGCATATTCTTTATTGAAAAAATATAAAACCTGGTTTCTCCACTACGTCATTAAATTCTAAATACTAATACTATTTCTCTTGAAATGAAGACACAAATTCGTACTTTCTATTAAAATAAAGTAGCAAAGATAAAATGTCCCATTCATTTGCACATTCGTTATTGAAAATATAAAAAAACCGGTTCCTCCACTACCTCATCAAATTCCAAATATTAACACTATTTCTCTTGAAATGAAGATACAAATTCGTATCTTCTATTCGAAAGAAGTAGTAAAGTTAAAATATCCGAATCTTGTGCGCATTCCTTACAGAAAATATGTAAAAACAGGTTTCTCCACTACCTCATCAAATACTAAATACTATCACTGTTTCTCTTGAAATGAAGACACAAATTCGTGCCTTCTATTCAAAGGAAGTAGTAAAGATAAAATGTCTCATTATTGCGTACAGTCTTTATTGAAAATATATAAAAACCGGTTTCTCCATTACCAAAGCTAACACTGTTCCTCTTGAAATGAAGTCACACAATCGTAGCTTCTATTCAAACGAAGTATTAAAGATAAGTAACTCATTGTTGCGCACATTCTTTATTAAAAATATATAAGACAGGTTTCTCCACTAGCTCATCAAATTTTAAATACTAACACTATTTCTTTTGAAATGAAAACACAAATTCGTACCTTCTATTCAAAGGAAGTAGTAAAGATGAAATGTCCCCTTCTTGTGCACATTCTTTATTGAAAATATATAAAAGCAAGTTTCTCAACTACCTTATCCATTTCTAAATACTAACACTATTTCTCTTGTAATGAAGACACAAATTCGTACGTTTTATTCAAGGGAAGTAGCAAAGATAAAGTGTCCCTGTGTTGCGCACATTCTTAATTGAAAATATGATTTGGATTTTTAAGTAAGGCCCGTTTTGTAGTAGACACTTGTAGTTCGAGCGCATAACGCAACGAGCGTGTGCGTGTTGTACAGGGAAAGCTCGGGAAAAATTATGTTCATTTTCAGCTTTGGAGCTGTCCTGTACGGTTGTGTGAGGTTCGCTCAGTGATACGGTTTTTGACAACAAGAAATCTGTCTGCTGCAGAAATTCATCGACTGATTTGCGAAGTTTACGGTGACACTGTTATGAGTGCAAGCAAAGTTCGTAAGTTGGTACGAGAATTCAAAAATGGCAGTGACAACGTCCATGATGAGGACCACTACGGTCGCCTTGTTCGATGACAGACGATTTGGTGGCTTCAATTGAAGCGAGGGTTCGTTAGAACAGGCGCTTTACAATAGCAGGTCTCTCTAACGAATTTCCTGACGTGTTGAGATCAGTGCTTTACAAAATTGTTTCTGAACTCCTTAAGTTTATGACACTGTGCTACCGTTGGTTCCCGAAACTCTTAACACGATAGAACAAAAACAGAAATTTTGAGTGTGCGAGAAGTTCTTGACTCGTTATCACGAAGAAGGTGACGGCTTCTCCACACAGATCTTAAATTGAGACGAAACATGGGTTTGGAATATCACTCCCGAATCGAAGCAACAGATAATGGAATGGAAGGACACACACAAGCCTGTAAAGACGAAGGCACAACAGACTCTGTAACAGTTAAAATCATGTCTTCGATGTTTTGAGATAGGCATGGTGTTTTCTTGGTCGACTTCATGCAACGAGGAATCACTATCAATGCAGAAGCATACTGCCAAACCCGGAGAAAGCAACGCAGAGCAATGCAAAACAAACGACGCGACATGCGCACAAAGGGCATTGTCCTTCTTCATGACCATGCAGGACCTCACACTGCAGGTCAGGCACACACTTTGCTGGACAGTTTTGGTTAGGAAATTTTATACCATCCATCCTAAAATCCTAATTTTGCGAAGAATATTACCATGTGTTCTTCCACCTCAAACAAGATATCAGTGGCAACCGTTACACTGATGACGAGGATGTGAAAATGGTAGTGAACTCTTGGTTATCGTAGAAGCCGGCAGATATTTATGAAGATGAAATTTTGAAGTCGGTTGAATGAAATGATAAGTGTTTCAACAAACTTGGGAACTATGTCAAAAAATAGATCAAAGTATGTACGTTCTGAAAATAGATTTACTAGTTTAAAATAAGCGTTCGTTGAGTACTTATGTTCAAACGTAGCTTGCTAAAAACACGCGTCGTATATAAAAACATGTTTCTACACTACTTCATCAAATTTAAATACTAACACAGTTTCCCTTGAAATGAAGACAAAAATTCCTACCTTCTATTTACAGGAAGTAGTAAAAAAAATGTCCCACTCTTGTGCACATTCTTTAGTGAAAATATATATAAACTGGTTTCTCCACTAACACATCAAATTCTAAATACTAACACTATTTCTCTTGAAGTCAAGACACAAATTCGTACCTTCTATTCAAAGGAAGTAGCAAAGATAAAATGTCCCATTCTTGTGCACATTCTTTATTGAAAATATATAAAAACATGTTGCTCTACTACCTCATACAATTCTAAATATTAACACTATTTCTCTTGAAATGAAGACACAAATTCGTACCTTCTATTTAAAGTAAGTAGCAAAGAAAAAGTGTCCCATTCTAGTGCATATTCGTTATTGAAAATATAAGAAAAAGGTTTCTCCACCACCTCATTAAATTCTAAATTCTAAAACTATTTCTCTTGAAATGAAGACACAAATTCGTACCTTCTATTCAAAGCAAGTAGTAAAAATAAAATGTCCCATTCTTGTGCACATTCTTTATTGAAAATATATATAAACTGGTTTCTCCACTACCTCATTAAATTCTAAATACTAAAACTATTTGTCTTGAAATGAAGACACAAATTCGTACCTTCTATTCAAAGCAAGTAGTAAAGATAAAATGTCTTATTCTTGTGCACATTCTTTATTGAAAATTATAAAAACAAGTTTCTGCACTAAATCATTATATTCTATGTACTAATAATATTTCTCCTAAAATGAAGACAAAAATTTGTACCGTCTATTCAAAGGAAATAGTAAAGATGAAATGTCCCATTCTTGTGCACATTATTTATTGAAAATATATAAAAACAGGTTTCTCTACTGCCTCATCAAATTATAGATACTAACACTATTTCTCTTGAAATGAAGACACAAATTCGTAACTTCTATTCAAAGGAAGTAGTAAAGATAATATGTCCGTTTGTTGCGCACATTCTTTATTGAAAATATATGAAAACAGGTTTCTCCACTAAATCATCAAATTCTAAACACTAACACTATTTCTCTTGATATGAAGACACAAATTCGTACCTTCTATTCAAAAGAAGTAGCAAAGATGAAATGTCTCATTCTTGTGCACATGCTTTATTGAAAATATATAAAAAGAGGTTTCTCTACTACCTTATCCAATTCTAAATACTAACACTATTTCTCATGAAATAAAAACACAAATTCGTACCTTCTATTCAAAGGAAATAGTAAACATAAAATGTCCCATTCTTGTGCACATTCTTTATTGAAAATATATAAAAACATATTTCCCACTAACTCATCAAATTCTAAATACTAACAATATTTCACTTGAAATGAAGACACAAATTCATAGTTTCTATTCAAAAGATTAAATAAAGATAAAATGTCCCATTCTTGTGCACATTCTTTATTGAAAATATATAAAAACAGCTTTCTGAAGTACCTAATCAAATTCTAAATACTAACACTATGTCTCTTGAAATGAAGACAAAAATTCGTACCTTCTATTCAAAGGAAGTAGTAAAGATAATGTATTTCTTTGTTGCGCACATTCTTTATTTAAAATATATAAAACCAGGCTTCTCCCCTACCTCTACAAATTCTAAATACTAAATCTGTTTCTCTTGAAACGAGGACACGAATTCCTACCCTCTATTCAAATGAAGTAGTAAAGATAAAATGTCGCATTCTTGAGATCATTCCTTATTGAAAATATATAAAAACATGTTGCTATACTAACTCATCAAATTCTAATTACTAACACTAATTCTGTTGAAATAAAGACAAAATTTGCACTTTCTATTCAAACGAAGTAGAAAAGATAAGATGTTCTTCTCTTATGCACATTCTTTAATATAAATGTATAAAAACAGGACTCTCTACTATTCCTTCAAATTCTAAATACTAAAACTATTTCTCATCAAATGAAGACACAAATTCGTACTTTCTATTCAAAGCAAGTAGTAGAGATAAAATGTCTCATTCATGTACACATTCTTTATTAATAATATATAAAAAAGGTTTCTCCAAAACCGCATTAAATTCTTAGTATTAACATTATTTCTCTTGAAATTAAGACACAAATTCGTACCTTCTATTCAAAGGAGGTAGTAAAGATAAAAAGTCCCATTCTCGCGTGCATTCTTTATTGAAAATACATAAAAACAGGCTTCTGCACTACCTCATCAAATTCTAAATATTATCACTAATTCTCTTGAAATGAAGACACACATTTGTACTTTCTATTCAGAGAAAGTTGTAACGATAAAACGTCTCATTCTTGTGCACATTCTTCATTGAAAACATATAAAAACAGGTTTCACACTACCTCATCAAATTCTCAATACTAACACTATTTTTCATTAAATGGTGACACAAATTCGCAATTTCTGTAAAAGCAAGTAATAAAAATAAAATGTCCAATTCTTGCGCATATCTTTTATTGATAATGTATAAAAGGAAGTTTCTCCACTACCTCTCAAATTCTAAATACTAAAACTATTTCTCCTTAAATGAAAACAAAATTTCGTATCATCTATTCAAAGGAAGTAGTAAAGATAAAATGTCTCATTGTTGCGGACATTCTATAGTGAAAATATATAAGAGTATGTTGCTTTACTACCTCATCAAATTCTTATTACTAACACTATTTCTTTTTGAATGCTGACACAAATTCGAACTATCTATTCAAAGGAAGTAGTAAAGATGAAACGTCCCATTCTTGTGCACATTCTTTGTTAAAAATATACAAAAACAGGTTGATCTAGTACCTCGTAAATTCTAAATACTAAAACTATTCCTCCTGAAATAAAGACAAAAATTCGTATCTTCTATTCAAAGGAAGTAGTAAAGATGAAATGTCCAATTATTGTACACATTCTTTATTTAAAATATATAAAAACAGGTTTCTCCACTACCTCATTATATTCTAAATACTAACACTATTTTTCTTTAAATGCTGGCACTAATTCATACATTTTATTCAAAGGAAATAGTAAAGATAAATTGTCACATTCTTTTGCAGATTCTTGATTGGAAATATATAAAAACGGTTTTTCCACTACCTCATCAAATTCTAAATACTAACGCTATTTCTCCTGAAATGAAGACGCAAATTCGTACCTTCTATTCAAAGGAAGTAGTAAAGGTAAAATGTCCCATTGTAGCGCACATCCTTTGCTGAAAATATATAAAAGCGGGCTTCTCTACTACCTCATCAAATTCTAAATACTAACACTATTTCTCTTGAAATGAAGACGCACATTCGAACCATCTATTCAAAGGAAGTAGTAAAAAAAATGCCCATTGTTGTGCACATACTTTATTGAAAATAAAAAAAATACAAGGTGCTCATCCAGCTCATCAAATTCTAAATACTAGCACTATTTCTCTTGAACTAAAGACAAAAAATAATACCTTCCATTCAAAGAAAGTGGAAAAGATAATATCCCATTTTTTCGCACATTCTTTATTGAAAATATATAAAGATAGGTTGTTTTACTACCTTCTAAATTCTAAATACTAACAGTATTTCTCTTGAAATGGAGACACAAGTTCCCAACTTCATTTCAAAGGAAGTAATAAAGGTAAAATGTCCCATTCTTATGCACATTCTTTATTGAAAATATATATAAACTGGTTTCTCCACTAACACATCAAATTCTAAATAATAACACTATTTTTTTCGAAATGAAGACACAAATTCGGACCCTCTATTCAAAGCAAGTAGTAAAGATAAAATGTCCCATTATTGCGCACATTCTCCCTAAAAAAATATATAAAAACAGGCTTCTCCACTACCTCATCCAATTGTAATTATAAACACTATTTCTCTTGAAATGAAGACAAAAATTCGTACCTCCCATTGAATGGATGTAGTAAAGATAAAATGTCCTATTCTTGAGCAAATTCTATATTAAAAAAATTAAAAACAGGCTTCTCCACTACCTCATCCAATTCTAATTAAAAACACTATTTCTCTTGAAATGAAGACAAAAATTCGTAACTCCTATTGAAAGGAAGTAGTAAAGATTAAATGTCCCATTCTTGTGCACATTTTTTATTGAAAATATATACCACATCAAGTTCTAAATACTAACACTATTTGTTATGAAATGAAGACACAAATTCGAAACTTCTATTCAAAAGAAGTAGTATAGATTAAACGTCCAACTTGTGCACATTCTTTATTAAAATATATATAAACTGGTTTCTCCACTACCAGATCAAATTCTAAACACTAACGCTATTTTTCATGAAATCAAGACAGAAATTCGTATCTTCTATTCACAGAAAGTAGTAAAGGTAAGATGTCCCATTCTTGTGCACATTCTTTAATGAAAATATATAAAAACAGGTTTCCCCACTACCTCATTATATCCTAAATACTAACACTATTTCTCCTGAAATGAGGACACGAATTCGTACCTTCGACTCAAAGGAAATAGAAAAGATAAAATGTCAAATTCTTGCGCACACTCTTTATTGAAAATATATAAAAATATATTTCTCCACTACCTGATAAACTCTTAAGTACTAACAATATTTCTCTTTAAGTGAAGAGACAAATTCGTACCTTTTATTCAAAGCTAGTAGTAGAGATAAAATGTCCCATGTTTATGCACATTCTTTATATTAAATATATAAAAACAGGTTTCTAATCTACCTCATAATTTTCCAAATACTAACACTATTTGTCATGAAATGAAGACACAAATTCGTACATTCTATTCACAGGTAGTAGTAAAGATAAAATGTCCCACTCTTGTGCACATTGTTTACTGAAAATATATAAAAAGAGATTTCTCCACCACATCATCAAAGTATAAATACTAACACAATTTTCCTGAAATCAATACACAAATTCGTACCTTGAATTCAATGGAGACAGTAAAGATAAAATGTTCCATTCTTGTGCACATTCTTTATTGAAAATATGTAAAAACAAATTTCTCCACCACCTCATCAAATTCTAAATACTAACACTATTTCTCTTGAAATGAATACACAAATTCGTACCTTCTATTCAAAGGAAGTAGTAAAGATAAAATGTCCCATTTTTCTTCACATTCTACATTGAAAATATATATAGACAGGATTCTCTACTACCTCATCAAATTTTAAATACTAATACTATTTCTCTTGAATATACAAATTCGTACCTTCTATTCAAAGGAAGCAGTAAAGATAAAATGTCTCATATTTGCGCACATTCTTTATTGAAAATATATAAAAAAGGGATGCTCAACTACCTCATCAAATTCTAAATACTAACACTATTAATCTTGAAATGAAGACACAAATTCGTACCTCCTATTGAAAAAAAGGAGTAAAAATGAAATGTCCCATTCTTGTGCACATTTTTTAGTGAAAATATATATAAACTGGTTTCTTCACTACCACATCATATTCTAAATGCTAACACTATTTTTCTTGAAATGAAGACAGAAATTCGTACCTTCTATTCAAAGCAAATAGTAAAGATAAAATGTCCCATTTTTGCGCACATGCTCCTTATAAAATTATAAAAAAAAGGTTGATCCACTACCTCATCAAATTCTAAATACGAACAGTATTTCTCCTGAAATGAAAACACAAATTCGTACCTTCGATTCAAAGGAAGTAATAAAGATAAAATGTCCCATTCTTGTGCACACTCTATATTGACAATACATAAAAACAGGCTTCTCCACTACGTCATGCCATTCTAATTAGAAACATTATTTCTCTTCAAATGAAGACACAAATTCGTACCCTCTATTCAAAGGAAGTTATAAAAATAAAATGTTCCATTCTTGTGCTCATTTATGAAAGAAAATATATAAAAACAAATTGCTCTACTACTTCATCAAATTCTAAGTACTAACACGATTTCTCCTGAAATGAATACAGAAACTCGTAGCTTCTATTCAAAGGAAGTAACAAAGATAAAAAGTCCCATTTTTTTTCACATTCTTTTTGAAAATGTATAAAGACAGGATTCTCTACTACCTCATCAAATTCTAAATACTAACGCTATTTCTCCTGAAATGAATACACAAATTCGTACCTTCAATTCAAAGGAAGTAGTAAAGATAAAATGTCCCGTTCTTGTGCACATTCTTTATTGAAGGTATATATAAAGTTTTTTCTCCACTAACTTATCAAATTCTAAATACTAAAGCTATTTTTCTTGAAATCAATACACAAATTCGTATCTTCTATTCAAAGGAAGTAGTGAAGGTAAAATGTCCCATTCTTGTGCACATTCTTTAATGAAAATATATGAAAAAGGTTTCTCCACTACCTCATTATAACCTAAATGCTAACACTATTTCTCCAGAATTGAAAACACGAATTCGTACCTTCGATTCAAAGGAAGGAGAAGAGATAAATTTTTTCATTCTTGCGCACATTCTTTATTGAAAATATATAAAAACAGATTTCTCCACCGCCTCATCAAATTCTAAATAGTAACGCTATTTCTTCTGAAATGAATACACAAATTCGTACCTTCAATTCAAATGAAGTAGTAAAGGAAAATGTCCCATTGTTGGGCACCTCCTTTATCGAAAATCTATAAAAACGGGTTTCTCTACTACCTCATCAAATTCTAAATACTAACACTATTTCTCTAGAAATGTGGACGCACATTCGAACCATCTATTCAAAACAAGTAGTAAAAATAAAATGCCCATTGTTGAGCACATACTTTATTAAAAAAAACCGGATGCTCATCTAGCTTATCAAATTCTAAATACTAGCACTATTTCTCTTGAAATGAATATACAAATTCGCACATTCTTTTCAAGGGAAGTAGTAAAGATAAAATGTCCCATTCTTGTACACATTCTTTATTGAAAATGTATAAAAACATGTTTCTTCACTACCTCATCAAATTCTAAATATTAACACTATTTCTCTTCAAAGGAGAACGCAAATTCGTACCGGCTATTCAAAGGAACTAGTAAAGGTAAAATTTCCTATTGTTCCGCACATTTCTTATTGAAAATATATAAAAACAGGTAGTTCTACTACTTCCTAAATTGTAAATACTAACACTATTTTTCTTGAAATGGAGACACAAGTTCGTACCTTTTTTTCAAACGAAGTAAGAAAGATAAAATGTCCCATTCTAGTGCACATTCTTTATTGAAAATATATATAATCCTGTTTCTCCACTACCACATCAAATTCTAAATACTAACACTGTTTTTCTCGAAATGAAGACACTAATTCGTACCTTCTTTTCAAAGCAAGTAGAAAAAGTAAAATATCCCACTCTTGTGCACATTCTCCCTATAAAAATATATAAAAACAGATTTCTCCACCACCTCATCAAATTCTAAATAGTAACGCTATTTCTCCTGAAATGAATACACAAATTCGTACCTTCTATTCAAAGAAAGTAGTAAAGAAAAAATGTCTCATATTTGTGCACATTCTTTGTTGAAAATATATAAAAAAAGATTTCTCCACTACCTCATCAAATTCTAAATACTAACACTATTTCTCCTGAAGTGAAGACAAAAATTCGTACATTCAATTCAAAAGAAGTAGTAAAGATAAAATGTCCAATTCTTGTGCACATTCTTTATTGAAGATATATATAAATTTTTTCTCCACTAACTTATCAAATTCTAAATACTAAAACTATTTTTCTTGAAATCAATACACAATTTCGTATCTCCTATTCAAAGGAAGTAGTGCAGGTTAAATGTCCCATTCTTTTGTGCACATTCTTTAATGAAAATATATAAAAAACGTTTCTCCACTACCTCATTATAACCTAAATGCTAACACTATTTCTCCAGAATTGAAAACACGAATTCGTACTTTCGATTCAAAGGAAGTAGAAGGGATAAAATGACCCATTCTTTCGCACATACTTTATTGAAATTATATAAAAACAGATTTCTCCATCACCTCATCAAATTCCAAGTAGTAACGCTATTTCTCCTTAAATGAATACACAAATTCGTACCTTCAATTCAAAGGAAGTAGTAAAGGAAAATGTCCCATTGCTGGGCACGTCCTTTATTGAAAATCTATAAAAACGGGTTTCTCTACTACCTCATCAAATTCTTAATACTAACACTATTTCTCTAGAAACGTAGACGCACATTCGAACCATCTATTCAAAACAAGTAGTAAAAATAAAATGCCCATTGTTGAGCACATACTTTATTAAAATAAAACCGGATGCTCATCCAGCTTATCAAATTCTAAATACTAGCACTATTTCTCTTGAAATGAATATACAAATTCGCACCTTCTGTTCAAAGGAAGTAGTAAAGATAAAATGTCCCTTTCTTGTACACATTCTTTATTGAAAATGTATAAAAACAGGTTTCTTCACTACCTCATCAAATTCTAAATACTAACACTATTTCTCTTCAAACGAAAACACAAATTCGTACCGGCTATTCAAAGGAACTAGTAAAGGTAAAATTTTCCATTGTTGCGCACATTTCCTATTGAAAATATATGAAAACAGGTAGTTCTACTACTTTCTAAATTGTAAATACTAACACTATTTCTCTTGAAATGGAGACACAAGTTCGTACCTTCTTTTCAAAGGAAGTAATAAAGATAAAATGTCCCATTCTCGTGCACATTCTTTAATGAAAATATATAAAAACAAGTTTCCTCACTATATCCCTGATTATATCCTAAGTGCTAACACTATTTCTACTGAAATGAAGACAGGAATTTGTACCTTCCATTCAAAGGAAGTAGTAAAGATAAAATGTCCCTTTTTTGCGCACATTCTTTCTTGAAAATATATAAAAACAGGTCTCTCCACTAAATCATCAAATTCTAAACACTAACACTATTTCTCCTTAAATAAAAACACAAATTCGTACCTTCTATTCCAAGGAAGCAATAAAGATAAAATGTCCTATTCTTGTGCACATCCTATACTGACAATATATGAAATCAAGCTTCTCCACTACCTCATCCAATTCTAATTATAAACACTATTTCTCTTGAAATGAAGACAAATATTCGTACCTCCTATTGAAAGGATGTAGTACAGATAAAATGTCCTACCCTTGATCACATTCTTTATTGAAAATATATGAAACATATTTCTCCACTACCTGATACACTTTTAAATACTAACAATATTTCTCTTGAAGTGAATAGAAAAATTCGTACCTTCTATTCAAAGGAAGTAGTAAAGAAAAAATGTCCCATTTTTCTTCACTTTCTTTATTGAAAATATATAAAGACAGGATTCTCTACTACCTTCGCAAATTCTAAATTCTAACACTATTTCTCTCGAAATGAAGACACGAATTCGTACCTTCTATTCAAAGCAAGTAGTAAAAATAAAATGTCCCATTCTTGTGCACATTCTTTATTGAAAATATATATAAACTGGTTTCTCCACTAACACATCAAATTCTAAATACTAACTCTATTTGTCTTGAAACGAATGAACAAATAAGTACCTTCAATTCAAAGGAAGTAGTAAAGATAAAATGTCTTATTCTCGTGCACATTCTTTATTGAAAATTATAAAAACAAGTTTCTGCACTAAATCATTATATTCTATGTACTAATAATATTTCTCCTAAAATGAAGACAAAAATTTGTACCGTCTATTCAAAGGAAATAGTAAAGATGAAGTGTCCCATTCTTGTGCACATTCTTTTTTGAAAATATATAAAAAAATATTTCTGCACTTTCTCATCAATAATTCTCAATACTAACACTATTTCCCTTGAAATGAAGACACAAATACGTACCTTCAATCCAAAGGAATTTGCAAAGATAAAATGTCCCATTCTTGTGCACATTCTTCATTAAAAATATATGAAAAGAAGTTTCTCCACTACCTCGTCAAATTCTAAATACTAACACTATTTCTCCCGAAATGAAAGCACAAATTCGTTCCTTCTATTCAAAGGAAGTGGTAAAGATAAAATGTCCCATTCTTGTGCACATTCTTTATTGAAAATATAAAAACAAGTTTCTGCACTAAATCATTATATTCTAAATACTAACACAATTTCCCCTAAAATGAAGACAAAAATTCGTACCGTCTATTCAAAGGAAGGAGTAAAGATGAAATGTCCCATTCTTGCCACATTCTTTATTCAAAATATATAAAAAAAGGTTTATCCACTACCTCATCAACATTCTAAATACTAACACTATTTCCCTTGAAATGAAGACACAAATTCGTACCTTCAATCCAAAGCAAGTTGCAAAGATAAACTGCACCATTCTTGTGCACATTCTCTAATGAAAATATATAAAAACAAGTTTCCTCAGTACCTGATTATATCCTAAGTGCTAACACTATTTCTACTGAAATGAAGACAGGAATTTGTACCTTCCATTCAAAGGAAGTAGTAAAGATAAAATGTCCCTTTCTTGCGCACATTCTTTCTTGAAAATATATAAAAACAGGTTTCTGCACTACCTGATAAAATTCTAAATACTAAAACCATTTCTCTTGAAGTGAAGACACACATTCGTACCTTCAACTCAAAAGAAGTTTTAAGGATAAAATATCCCATTCGTATGCATATTCTTTATTGAAAATATATAAAAACAGGTTTCTAAATTACCTCTTTAATTTCTAATTACTAAGACTCTTTGTATTGAAATGAAGACACAAATTCGTACCTTCTATTCAAAGGTAGTAGTAAAGATAAAATGTCCCACTCTTGTGCACATTGTTTATTGAAAATATGTAATAACTACCTCATCAAATTCTCAACTACCTCATCAAATTCTAAATACTAACTCTATTTGTCTTGAAATGAAGGAACAAATTCGTACCGTCTTTTCAAAGGAAATAGCAAAGGTGAAATGTCTCATTCTTGTGCACATTCTTTATTCAAAATATATAAAAAAAAGTTTCTGCACTACCTCATCAAAATTCTAAATACTAACACTATTTCCTTTAAATGAAGACACAAATTCGTACCTTCTATTCAAAGCAAGTGGTAAAAATAAAATGTCCCACTTTTGCGCACATTCTCTTTATAAAAATATATAAAAACAGGTTTCTCCACTACCTCATGAAATTCTAAATACTAACACTATTTCTCTTGAGACAAAGACACGAATTCTAACCTTCTATTCAAAGGAAGTAGAAAAATAAAATGTCCCATTCTTGTGGTTTCTCCACTAACAAATCAAATTCTAAATACTAACTCTATTTGTCTTGAATTGAAGGAACAAATAAGCACCTTCAATTCAAAGGAAGTAGTAAAGATAAAATGTCCCATTCTTGTGCACACTCCCTATTGAAATATAGAATAACAGGTTTCTCCATTACCTCATCAAATTCTAAATACTAACACTATTTCTTGAGATGAAGGCACTAATTCGTATTTTCTATTCAAAGGAAGTAGTAAAGATAAAATATCCCATTCTTGTGTACATTCTTTGTTGAAAATATATAAAAACATGTTTCTCCACTATCTGAACAAATTCAAAATACTAACACAATTTCCCTTGAAATGAAGACACAAATTCGTACCTTCTATTCAAAGTAAATGGTAAAGATAAAATGTCCCATTCTTGTGCACATTCTTTATTTAAAATTATAAAAACAAGTTTCTGCACTAAGTCATTATATTCTAAGTACTAAAACTATTTCTCCTAAAATGAAGACAAAAATTCGTACCGTCTATTTAAAGGAAGTAGTAAAGATAAAATGTCCAATTCTTGTGCACATTCTTTATTGAAAATATATAAAAAAAATTTCTCCGCTACCTCATCAAATTCTAAATAGTAACACTATTTCTCTTGAAGTGAAGACACAAATTCGTATCTTCTATTCAAAGGAAGTAATAAAGATAAAATTTTCCATTGCTGCGCACACTTTTATTAAAAAAATTTTAAAAGAAAGTTTCTCCATTACCTCAACAAATTCTAAATAATAACACTATTTCTCCTGCAATGAAGACACAAATTCGTACCTTCTATTCAAAGGAAGTGGTAAAGAAAAATGTTCTATTCTTGAGGACGTTGTTTATTGAAAATATATAAGAACAGGTTTCTCCACGACCTCATCAAATTGCAAATACTAACACTATTTCAACCGAAATGAAAGCACAAATTCGTACCTTTTATTCAAAGGAAGTTTCAAGGATAAAATATCCCATTCGTCTGCACATTCTTTATTGAAAATATATAAAAACAGGTTTCTAAATTACCTCTTAAATTTCTAAATACTAACACTATTTGTATTGAAACGAAGACTCAAATTCGTACCTTATATTCAAATGTAGTGGTAAAGATAAAATGTCCCACTCTTGTGCACATTGTTTATTGAAAATATATAATAACAGGTTTCTCAACTACCTCATCAAATTCTAAATACTAACTCGATTTGTCTTGAAATGAAGGAAAAAATTCGTATTTTCAATTCAAAGGAAGTAGTAAAGATAAAATGCCCCATTCTTGTCCACATTCTTTATTGAAAATTAAAAAATCAAGTTTCTGCACTTATTCATTATATTCTAAATAATAACATTATTTTTCCTGAAATTAAGGCAAAAATTCGTACCGTCTATTCAAAGGAAATAGTAAAGATGAAATGTCCCGTTCTTGTGCATATTCTTTATTCCAAATATATAAAAAAGGTTTCTGTACTACCTCATCAAAATTCTAAATACTGACACTAGTTCCCTTGAAATGAAGACAAAAATTCGTAAATTAAAATCCAAAAGAAGTTGTAAAGATAAAATGTCCCATTCTTGTGCACATTCTTTATTGAAAATATGTAAAAAGAAGTTTCTCCACTACCTCATCAAATTCTAAATAGTAACAGTATTTCTCTTGAAGTGAAGACACAAATTCGTACCTTCTATTCAAAGGAAGTAATAAAGATAAAATTTTCCATTGCTGCGCAAACTTTTATTTTTTAAAATATATAAAAGAAATTTTCTCCATTACCTAAACAGAATCTAAATAATGTTCTATTCTTGAGCACGTTGTTTATTGAAAATATATAAGAACAGGTTTCTCCACTAAATCATCAAATTCTAAATACTAACTCTATTTCTCCCGAAATAAAAAGCACAAATTCGTACCTTCTATCCAAAGGAAGTAATAAAGATAAAATGTCCCATTCTTGTACACATTCTTTATTGAAAATATATAAAAACATGTTTCTCCACTATCTGAACCAATTCTAAATACTAACACAATTTCCCTTGAAATGAAGACACAAATTCGTATCTTCTATTCAAAGGAGATGGTAAAGATAAAATGTCCCATTCTTGTGCACATTCTTTATATAAAATTATAAAAACAAGTTTCTGCACTAAGTCATTATATTCTAAGTACTAAAACTATTTCTCCTAAAATGAAGACACAAATTCGTACCTTCTATTCAAAGGAAGTAATAAAGATAAAATTTTCCATTGCTGCGCACACTTTTATTAAAAATATATAAAAGAAGGTTTCTCCATTACCTCAACAAATTCTAAACAATAACACTATTTCTCCTGAAATGAAGACATAAATTCGTACCTTCTATTCAAAGGAAGTGGTAAAGAAAAATGATCTATTCTTGAGCACGTTGTTTATTGAAAATATATAAGAACAGGTTTCTCCACGGCCTCATCAAATTCTAAATACTAACAATATTTCACCCAAAATGAAAGCACAAATTCGTAACTTCTATTCAAAGGAAGTAATAAAGATAAAATGTCCCATTCTTGTGCAGATTCTTTAATGAAAATATATAAAAACAGGTTTCTCCAGTACCTCATCAAATTCTAAGTACTAAAACTATTTCTCCTAAAATGAGACAAAAATTCGTACCGTCTATTTAAAGGAAGTAGTATAGATGAAATGCCCCATTCTTGTGCACAATCTCCATTGAAATATAGAATAACAGGTTTCTCCTGTACCTCATCAAATTCTAAGTACTAAAACTATTTCTTCTAAAATGAAGACAAAAATTCGAACCGTCTATTTAAAGGAAGTAGTATAGATGAAATGTCCAGTTCTTGTGCACATACTTTTTTGAAAATATATAAAAAAAGGTTTATGCACTACCTCATCAAAATTCTAAATACTAACACTAATTCCCTTGAAATGAAGACAAAAATTCGTACCTACAATCCAAAAGATGTTCTAAAGATAAAATGTCCCATTCTTGTGCACATTCTTTATTGAAAATATATAAAAAGAAATTTATCCACTACCTCATCAAATTCTAAATAGTAACACTATTTCTCGTGAAGTGAAGACACAAATTCGTACCTTCTATTCAAAGGAAATAATAAAGATAAAATTTTCCATTGCTGCGCAGATTTTTATTAAAAATATATTAAAGAAGGTTTCTCCATTACCTCAACAAATTCTAAATAATAACACTATTTCTCCTGAAATGAAGACACAAATTAGTATCTTCTATTCAAAGGAAGTGGTAAAGAAAAATGTTCTATTCTTGAGCACGTTGTTTATTGAAAATATTTAAGAACAGGTTTCTCCACGACCTCATCAAATTCTAAATACTAACACTATTTCACACGAAATGAAAGGACAAATTCGTACTTTCTCTTCAAAGGAAGTAATAAAGATAAAATGTCCCATTCTTGTGCACATTCTTTAATGAAAATACATAAAAACAAGTTTCCTCACTACCTCATTATATCCTAAGTGCTAACACTACTTCTAGTGAAATGAAGACAGGAATTTGTACCTCCCATTCAATGGAAGTAGTAAAGATAAAATGTCCCCTTCTTGGCACATTCTTTTTTGAAAATATATAAAAACAGTTTTCTGCACTACCTGATAAAATTCTAAATACTAAAACTATTTCTCTTGAAGTGAAGACACATATTCGTACCTTCTATTCAAAGGAAGTTTTAAGGATAAAATATCCCATTCGTCGGCACATTCTTTATTGAAAATTAATAAAAACAGGTTTCACCACTACCTGAAAAAATTCTAAATACTAACAAAATTTCTATTGAAATCAAGACACAAATTCGTATCTTCTATTCAAGGGAAGTAGCAAAGATAAAATGTCCCATTCTTGTGCACATTCTCTATTGAAATATAGAATAACAGGTTTCTCCAGTACCACATCAAATTCTAAATCCTAACACTATTTCTTGAAATGAAAATAAAAATTCGTAGTTTCTATTCAAAGGAAGTAGTAAAGATAAAACGTCCCAATCTTTTGCACATTCTTTATTGAAAATATATAAAAACAGGCTTCACCACCACCTGTACAAATTCTAAATACTAACACTATTTCTCTTTAAATGAAGACACAAATTCGTACCTTCAATCCAGGGGAAGGTGTAAAGATAAAATCTCCCATTCTTGTGCACATTCTTTATTGAAAATATATAAAAAAAAGTTTCTCCACTACCTCATAAAATTCTAAAACTCTAACACCATTTCTCTTGGAATGAAGACGCAAATTCGTACCTTCTATTCAAAGGAAGTAGTAAAGATAAAATTTCCCATTGCTGCGCACAGTTTAATTGAAAATATATAAAAGAAGGTTTCTTCACTACCTCAACTAAATTTTAAATAATAACACTATTTCTCCTGAAATGAAGACACAAATTCGTACCTTCCATTCAAAGGAAGTGGTAAAGAAAAAATGTCCCATTCTTGTGCACATTCTTTAATGAAAATATATAAAAGCAAATTCCCACACTACCTCGTTATATCCTAAGTGCGAACACTATTTCTACTGAAATGAAGACAGGAATTTGTACCTTCCATTCAAAAAAAACAGTAAAGATAAAATGTCCCCTTTCTTGCGCACATTCTTTATTGAAAATATATAAAAACATTTTTCTGCACTACCTGATAAAATTCTAAAATTCTAACACCATTTCTCTTGGAATGAAGACGCAAATTCGTACGTTCTATTCCAAGGAAGCAATAAAGATGAAATGTCCCATTCTTGTGCACATCCTATACTGACAATATATGAAAACAAGCTTCTCCACTACCTCAACCAATTCTAATTATAAACACTATGTCTCTTGAAATGAAGACAAAAATTCGTACCTCCTATTGAAAGGATGTAGTACAGATAAAATGTCCTATCCTTGATCACATTCTTTATTGAAAATATATGAAATATATTTCTCCACTACCTGATAAACTTTTAAATACTAACAATATTTCTCTTGAAGTGAATAGAAAAATTCGTACCTTCTATTCAAAGGAAGTAGTAAAGAAAAAATGTCCCATTTTTCTTCACATTCTTTGTTGAAAATATATAAAGACAGGATTCTCTACTACCTTCGCAAATTCTAAATACTAACACTATTTCTCTTGAAATGAAGACACGAATTCGTACCTTCTATTCAAAGCAAGTACTAAAAATAAAATGTCCCATTCTTGTGCACATTCTTTATTGAAAATATATATAAACTGGTTTCTCCACTAACACATCAAATTCTAAATACTAACTCTATTTGTCTTGAAATGAATGAACAAATAAGTACCTTCAATTCAAACGAAGTACTAAAGATAAAATGTCTTATTGTTGTGCACATTCTTTATTGAAAATCATAAAAACAAGTTTCTGCACTAAATCATTATAATCTATGTACTAATAATATTTCTCCTAAAATGAAGACAAAAATTCGTACCGTCTATTTAAAGGAAATAGCAAAGATAAAATGTCCAATTCTTGTGCACATACTTTTTTGAAAATATGTAAAATCAGGTTGCTCTACTACCTCATCAAATTCGAAAAACTTACAGTGTTCCTCTTGAATTGAAGACACACAATCGTATCTTTTATTCAAACGAAGTATTAAAGATAAATAACTCATTGTTGTGCACATTCTATATGGACAATATATAAAAACAGGTTTCCCCACTACCTCATCAAATTCGAAATACTAACACTATTTCTCTTGAAATGAAAGGACAAATTCGTACCTTCTATTAAAAGGAAGTAGTAATAATAAAATAACAAATTCTTGTGCACATTCTTTATTGAAAATATGTAAAATCAGGTTGCTCTACTACCTCATCAAATTCGAAAAACTAACAGTGTTCCTCTTGAAATGAAGACACACAATCGTATCTTCTATTCAAACGAAGTAGTAAAGATAAATAACTCATTGTTGCGCACATTCTTTACGGACAATATATAAAAACAGGTTTCTGCACTACCTCATTCAATTCTAAATACTAATGCTATTTCTTTTGAAATCAAGACACAAATTCGTACCCTCTATTCAAAGGGAGTAGTAAAGATAAAATGTCTCATTACTGCGTACATTCTTTATTGAAAATGTATAAAAACAGGTTTCTCCACTACCTCATCAAATTCGAAAAACTAACACTGTTTCTCTTGAAATTAAGACACACAATCGTACCATCTATTCAAACGAAGTAGTAATGATAAATAAATCATTGTTGCGCCCATTCTTTATTGAAAATATATAAAAACAGGTTTCTCAATTACCTCATCAAATTCTAAATGCTAACGCTATTTCTCTTGAAAAGAAGACAAAAATTCGTACCGTCTATTCGAAGGAAGAAGCAAAGATAAAATGTCTCATTACTCCGCACATCCTTAATTGAAAATATATAAAGACAGGATTCTCCACTACCATATGAAATTCTAAATACTAAGACTATTTCTCTTGGAATGAAGACATAAATTCGTTACTTCTATTCAAAGGAAGTAGTAAAGATGAAATGTCCCATTCTTGTGCACATTCTTTATTTAAAATATATAAAAACCGGTTGATTTACTACTTCAAAAATTGTAAATACTAACTCTATTTCTCTTGAAATGGAGACACAAAATGGTATCTTCTTTTCAAAGGGAGTAGTAATTGTATAAAATTTCCCAATCTTGTGCACATTCTTCATTGAAAATATGCAAAAACTGGTTTGTCCACTACCACATCAAATTCTAAATACCTACACTATTTTTCTTGAAATGAATACACAAAATCTTACCTTCTTTTCAAGGGAAGTTGTGAAGATAAAATGTCCTATTCTTGTGCATATTCTTTACTGAAAATATATAAAGACAGGAATCTCTACTACCTAATAAAATTCTAAATACTAACACTATTTCTCTTGAAATGAAGACAAAAATTCGTACCTTTTATTCAGAGGAAGTTCTAAAGATAATATGTCCCATTCTTGTGCACATTCTTTATTGAAAATATATAAAAACAAGTTTCTCCACTACCTCATTAAAACTCTAAATACTAAGACTATTTCTTTTGAAAAGAATACCCAAATTCGTACCCTCTATTCAAAGAAACTAGTAAAGTTAAAATGTCTAATTCTTGTGCGCATTCTTTATTGAAAATATGTAAAAACAGGTTTCCCCACTATCTCATCAAATTCCAAATACTAACACTATTTCTCTTGAAAGGAAAACAAATTCGTACTTTTCTTTCAAAGGAAGTCGTAAAGTTAAAATGTCATAGTCATGTGCGCATTCTTTATTGAAAATATATAAAAACCGGTTTCTCCACTACCTCATCCAATTCGAAATACTAACGCTATTTCTCTTGAAATGAACACACAAATTCGTACCTTCTATACAGGGGAATTAGTAAAGATAAAATGACTCATTACTTCGGACATTCCTTGTTGAAAATATATAAGAACAGGTTTCTCCACTACCTCATCAAATACTAAATACTATCACTATTTGTCTTGAAATGTATACAAAAATTCGGACCTTCTATTCAAAGGAATTAGTAAAGATAAAATGTCCCATTCTTGTGCATATTCTTTATTGAAAAAATATAAAACCTGGTTTCTCCACTACGTCATTAAATTCTAAATACTAATACTATTTCTCTTGAAATGAAGACACAAATTCGTACTTTCTATTAAAATAAAGTAGCAAAGATAAAATGTCCCATTCATTTGCACATTCGTTATTGAAAATATAAAAAAACCGGTTCCTCCACTACCTCATCAAATTCCAAATATTAACACTATTTCTCTTGAAATGAAGATACAAATTCGTATCTTCTATTCGAAAGAAGTAGTAAAGTTAAAATATCCGAATCTTGTGCGCATTCCTTACAGAAAATATGTAAAAACAGGTTTCTCCACTACCTCATCAAATACTAAATACTATCACTGTTTCTCTTGAAATGAAGACACAAATTCGTGCCTTCTATTCAAAGGAAGTAGTAAAGATAAAATGTCTCATTATTGCGTACAGTCTTTATTGAAAATATATAAAAACCGGTTTCTCCATTACCAAAGCTAACACTGTTCCTCTTGAAATGAAGTCACACAATCGTAGCTTCTATTCAAACGAAGTATTAAAGATAAGTAACTCATTGTTGCGCACATTCTTTATTAAAAATATATAAGACAGGTTTCTCCACTAGCTCATCAAATTTTAAATACTAACACTATTTCTTTTGAAATGAAAACACAAATTCGTACCTTCTATTCAAAGGAAGTAGTAAAGGTGAAATGTCCCCTTCTTGTGCACATTCTTTATTGAAAATATATAAAAGCAAGTTTCTCAACTACCTTATCCATTTCTAAATACTAACACTATTTCTCTTGTAATGAAGACACAAATTCGTACGTTTTATTCAAGGGAAGTAGCAAAGATAAAGTGTCCCTGTGTTGCGCACATTCTTAATTGAAAATATGATTTGGATTTTTAAGTAAGGCCCGTTTTGTAGTAGACACTTGTAGTTCGAGCGCATAACGCAACGAGCGTGTGCGTGTTGTACAGGGAAAGCTCGGGAAAAATTATGTTCATTTTCAGCTTTGGAGCTGTCCTGTACGGTTGTGTGAGGTTCGCTCAGTGATACGGTTTTTGACAACAAGAAATCTGTCTGCTGCAGAAATTCATCGACTGATTTGCGAAGTTTACGGTGACACTGTTATGAGTGCAAGCAAAGTTCGTAAGTTGGTACGAGAATTCAAAAATGGCAGTGACAACGTCCATGATGAGGACCACTACGGTCGCCTTGTTCGATGACAGACGATTTGGTGGCTTCAATTGAAGCGAGGGTTCGTTAGAACAGGCGCTTTACAATAGCAGGTCTCTCTAACGAATTTCCTGACGTGTTGAGATCAGTGCTTTACAAAATTGTTTCTGAACTCCTTAAGTTTATGACACTGTGCTACCGTTGGTTCCCGAAACTCTTAACACGATAGAACAAAAACAGAAATTTTGAGTGTGCGAGAAGTTCTTGACTCGTTATCACGAAGAAGGTGACGGCTTCTCCACACAGATCTTAAATTGAGACGAAACATGGGTTTGGAATATCACTCCCGAATCGAAGCAACAGATAATGGAATGGAAGGACACACACAAGCCTGTAAAGACGAAGGCACAACAGACTCTGTAACAGTTAAAATCATGTCTTCGATGTTTTGAGATAGGCATGGTGTTTTCTTGGTCGACTTCATGCAACGAGGAATCACTATCAATGCAGAAGCATACTGCCAAACCCGGAGAAAGCAACGCAGAGCAATGCAAAACAAACGACGCGACATGCGCACAAAGGGCATTGTCCTTCTTCATGACCATGCAGGACCTCACACTGCAGGTCAGGCACACACTTTGCTGGACAGTTTTGGTTAGGAAATTTTATACCATCCATCCTAAAATCCTAATTTTGCGAAGAATATTACCATGTGTTCTTCCACCTCAAACAAGATATCAGTGGCAACCGTTACACTGATGACGAGGATGTGAAAATGGTAGTGAACTCTTGGTTATCGTAGAAGCCGGCAGATATTTATGAAGATGAAATTTTGAAGTCGGTTGAATGAAATGATAAGTGTTTCAACAAACTTGGGAACTATGTCAAAAAATAGATCAAAGTATGTACGTTCTGAAAATAGATTTACTAGTTTAAAATAAGCGTTCGTTGAGTACTTATGTTCAAACGTAGCTTGCTAAAAACACGCGTCGTATATAAAAACATGTTTCTACACTACTTCATCAAATTTAAATACTAACACAGTTTCCCTTAAAATGAAGACAAAAATTCCTACCTTCTATTTACAGGAAGTAGTAAAAAAAATGTCCCACTCTTGTGCACATTCTTTAGTGAAAATATATATAAACTGGTTTCTCCACTAACACATCAAATTCTAAATACTAACACTATTTCTCTTGAAGTCAAGACACAAATTCGTACCTTCTATTCAAAGGAAGTAGCAAAGATAAAATGTCCCATTCTTGTGCACATTCTTTATTGAAAATATATAAAAACATGTTGCTCTACTACCTCATACAATTCTAAATATTAACACTATTTCTCTTGAAATGAAGACACAAATTCGTACCTTCTATTTAAAGTAAGTAGCAAAGAAAAAGTGTCCCATTCTTGTGCATATTCGTTATTGAAAATATAAGAAAAAGGTTTCTCCACCACCTCATTAAATTCTAAATTCTAAAACTATTTCTCTTGAAATGAAGACACAAATTCGTACCTTCTATTCAAAGCAAGTAGTAAAAATAAAATGTCCCATTCTTGTGCACATTCTTTATTGAAAATATATATAAACTGGTTTCTCCACTACCTCATTAAATTCTAAATACTAAAACTATTTGTCTTGAAATGAAGACACAAATTCGTACCTTCTATTCAAAGCAAGTAGTAAAGATAAAATGTCTTATTCTTGTGCACATTCTTTATTGAAAATTATAAAAACAAGTTTCTGCACTAAATCATTATATTCTATGTACTAATAATATTTCTCCTAAAATGAAGACAAAAATTTGTACCGTCTATTCAAAGGAAATAGTAAAGATGAAATGTCCCATTCTTGTGCACATTATTTATTGAAAATATATAAAAACAGGTTTCTCTACTGCCTCATCAAATTATAGATACTAACACTATTTCTCTTGAAATGAAGACACAAATTCGTAACTTCTATTCAAAGGAAGTAGTAAAGATAATATGTCCGTTTGTTGCGCACATTCTTTATTGAAAATATATGAAAACAGGTTTCTCCACTAAATCATCAAATTCTAAACACTAACACTATTTCTCTTGATATGAAGACACAAATTCGTACCTTCTATTCAAAAGAAGTAGCAAAGATGAAATGTCTCATTCTTGTGCACATGCTTTATTGAAAATATATAAAAAGAGGTTTCTCTACTACCTTATCCAATTCTAAATACTAACACTATTTCTCATGAAATAAAAACACAAATTCGTACCTTCTATTCAAAGGAAATAGTAAACATAAAATGTCCCATTCTTGTGCACATTCTTTATTGAAAATATATAAAAACATATTTCCCACTAACTCATCAAATTCTAAATACTAACAATATTTCACTTGAAATGAAGACACAAATTCATAGTTTCTATTCAAAAGATTAAATAAAGATAAAATGTCCCATTCTTGTGCACATTCTTTATTGAAAATATATAAAAACAGCTTTCTGAAGTACCTAATCAAATTCTAAATACTAACACTATGTCTCTTGAAATGAAGACAAAAATTCGTACCTTCTATTCAAAGGAAGTAGTAAAGATAATGTATTTCTTTGTTGCGCACATTCTTTATTTAAAATATATAAAACCAGGCTTCTCCCCTACCTCTACAAATTCTAAATACTAAATCTGTTTCTCTTGAAACGAGGACACGAATTCCTACCCTCTATTCAAATGAAGTAGTAAAGATAAAATGTCGCATTCTTGAGATCATTCCTTATTGAAAATATATAAAAACATGTTGCTATACTAACTCATCAAATTCTAATTACTAACACTAATTCTGTTGAAATAAAGACAAAATTTGCACTTTCTATTCAAACGAAGTAGAAAAGATAAGATGTTCTTCTCTTATGCACATTCTTTAATATAAATGTATAAAAACAGGACTCTCTACTATTCCTTCAAATTCTAAATACTAAAACTATTTCTCATCAAATGAAGACACAAATTCGTACTTTCTATTCAAAGCAAGTAGTAGAGATAAAATGTCTCATTCATGTACACATTCTTTATTAATAATATATAAAAAAGGTTTCTCCAAAACCGCATTAAATTCTTAGTATTAACATTATTTCTCTTGAAATTAAGACACAAATTCGTACCTTCTATTCAAAGGAGGTAGTAAAGATAAAAAGTCCCATTCTCGCGTGCATTCTTTATTGAAAATACATAAAAACAGGCTTCTGCACTACCTCATCAAATTCTAAATATTATCACTAATTCTCTTGAAATGAAGACACACATTTGTACTTTCTATTCAGAGAAAGTTGTAACGATAAAACGTCTCATTCTTGTGCACATTCTTCATTGAAAACATATAAAAACAGGTTTCACACTACCTCATCAAATTCTCAATACTAACACTATTTTTCATTAAATGGTGACACAAATTCGCAATTTCTGTAAAAGCAAGTAATAAAAATAAAATGTCCAATTCTTGCGCATATCTTTTATTGATAATGTATAAAAGGAAGTTTCTCCACTACCTCTCAAATTCTAAATACTAAAACTATTTCTCCTTAAATGAAAACAAAATTTCGTATCATCTATTCAAAGGAAGTAGTAAAGATAAAATGTCTCATTGTTGCGGACATTCTATAGTGAAAATATATAAGAGTATGTTGCTTTACTACCTCATCAAATTCTTATTACTAACACTATTTCTTTTTGAATGCTGACACAAATTCGAACTATCTATTCAAAGGAAGTAGTAAAGATGAAACGTCCCATTCTTGTGCACATTCTTTGTTAAAAATATACAAAAACAGGTTGATCTAGTACCTCGTAAATTCTAAATACTAAAACTATTCCTCCTGAAATAAAGACAAAAATTCGTATCTTCTATTCAAAGGAAGTAGTAAAGATGAAATGTCCAATTATTGTACACATTCTTTATTTAAAATATATAAAAACAGGTTTCTCCACTACCTCATTATATTCTAAATACTAACACTATTTTTCTTTAAATGCTGGCACTAATTCATACATTTTATTCAAAGGAAATAGTAAAGATAAATTGTCACATTCTTTTGCAGATTCTTGATTGGAAATATATAAAAACGGTTTTTCCACTACCTCATCAAATTCTAAATACTAACGCTATTTCTCCTGAAATGAAGACGCAAATTCGTACCTTCTATTCAAAGGAAGTAGTAAAGGTAAAATGTCCCATTGTAGCGCACATCCTTTGCTGAAAATATATAAAAGCGGGCTTCTCTACTACCTCATCAAATTCTAAATACTAACACTATTAATCTTGAAATGAAGACACAAATTCGTACCTCCTATTGAAAAAAAGGAGTAAAAATGAAATGTCCCATTCTTGTGCACATTTTTTAGTGAAAATATATATAAACTGGTTTCTTCACTACCACATCATATTCTAAATGCTAACACTATTTTTCTTGAAATGAAGACAGAAATTCGTACCTTCTATTCAAAGCAAATAGTAAAGATAAAATGTCCCATTTTTGCGCACATGCTCCTTATAAAATTATAAAAAAAAAGGTTGATCCACTACCTCATCAAATTCTAAATACGAACAGTATTTCTCCTGAAATGAAAACACAAATTCGTACCTTCGATTCAAAGGAAGTAATAAAGATAAAATGTCCCATTCTTGTGCACACTCTATATTGACAATACATAAAAACAGGCTTCTCCACTACGTCATGCCATTCTAATTAGAAACATTATTTCTCTTCAAATGAAGACACAAATTCGTACCCTCTATTCAAAGGAAGTAATAAAAATAAAATGTTCCATTCTTGTGCTCATTTATGAAAGAAAATATATAAAAACAAATTGCTCTACTACTTCATCAAATTCTAAGTACTAACACGATTTCTCCTGAAATGAATACAGAAACTCGTAGCTTCTATTCAAAGGAAGTAACAAAGATAAAAAGTCCCATTTTTTTCCCATTCTTTTTGAAAATGTATAAAGACAGGATTCTCTACTACCTCATCAAATTCTAAATACTAACGCTATTTCTCCTGAAATGAATACACAAATTCGTACCTTCAATTCAAAGGAAGTAGTAAAGATAAAATGTCCCGTTCTTGTGCACATTCTTTATTGAAGGTATATATAAAGTTTTTTCTCCACTAACTTATCAAATTCTAAATACTAAAGCTATTTTTCTTGAAATCAATACACAAATTCGTATCTTCTATTCAAAGGAAGTAGTGAAGGTAAAATATCCCATTCTTGTGCACATTCTTTAATGAAAATATATGAAAAAGGTTTCTCCACTACCTCATTATAACCTAAATGCTAACACTATTTCTCCAGAATTGAAAACACGAATTCGTACCTTCGATTCAAAGGAAGGAGAAGAGATAAATTTTTTCATTCTTGCGCACATTCTTTATTGAAAATATATAAAAACAGATTTCTCCACCGCCTCATCAAATTCTAAATAGTAACGCTATTTCTTCTGAAATGAATACACAAATTCGTACCTTCAATTCAAATGAAGTAGTAAAGGAAAATGTCCCATTGTTGGGCACCTCCTTTATCGAAAATCTATAAAAACGGGTTTCTCTACTACCTCATCAAATTCTAAATACTAACACTATTTCTCTAGAAATGTGGACGCACATTCGAACCATCTATTCAAAACAAGTAGTAAAAATAAAATGCCCATTGTTGAGCACATACTTTATTAAAAAAAACCGGATGCTCATCTAGCTTATCAAATTCTAAATACTAGCACTATTTCTCTTGAAATGAATATACAAATTCGCACATTCTTTTCAAGGGAAGTAGTAAAGATAAAATGTCCCATTCTTGTACACATTCTTTATTGAAAATGTATAAAAACATGTTTCTTCACTACCTCATCAAATTCTAAATATTAACACTATTTCTCTTCAAAGGAAAACGCAAATTCGTACCGGCTATTCAAAGAAACTAGTAAAGGTAAAATTTCCCATTGTTCCGCACATTTCTTATTGAAAATATATAAAAACAGGTAGTTCTACTACTTCCTAAATTGTAAATACTAACACTATTTTTCTTGAAATGGAGACACAAGTTCGTACCTTTTTTTCAAACGAAGTAAGAAAGATAAAATGTCCCATTCTAGTGCACATTCTTTATTGAAAATATATATAATCCTGTTTCTCCACTACCACATCAAATTCTAAATACTAACACTGTTTTTCTCGAAATGAAGACACTAATTCGTACCTTCTTTTCAAAGCAAGTAGTAAAAGTAAAATATCCCACTCTTGTGCACATTCTCCCTATAAAAATATATAAAAACAGATTTCTCCACCACCTCATCAAATTCTAAATAGTAACGCTATTTCTCCTGAAATGAATACACAAATTCGTACCTTCT
Source organism: Thermobia domestica (assembly GCF_964235325.1). Lineage (NCBI taxonomy): Eukaryota > Metazoa > Arthropoda > Insecta > Zygentoma > Lepismatidae > Thermobia > Thermobia domestica. The sequence continues at coordinate 134,969,882 of NC_137471.1, forward strand.
ATTCAAAGAAAGTAGTAAAGAAAAAATGTCTCATATTTGTGCACATTCTTTGTTGAAAATATATAAAAAAAGATTTCTCCACTACCTCATCAAATTCTAAATACTAACACTATTTCTCCTGAAGTGAAGACAAAAATTCGTACATTCAATTCAAAAGAAGTAGTAAAGATAAAATGTCCAATTCTTGTGCACATTCTTTATTGAAGATATATATAAATTTTTTCTCCACTAACTTATCAAATTCTAAATACTAAAACTATTTTTCTTGAAATCAATACACAATTTCGTATCTCCTATTCAAAGGAAGTAGTGCAGGTTAAATGTCCCATTCTTTTGTGCACATTCTTTAATGAAAATATATAAAAAACGTTTCTCCACTACCTCATTATAACCTAAATGCTAACACTATTTCTCCAGAATTGAAAACACGAATTCGTACTTTCGATTCAAAGGAAGTAGAAGGGATAAAATGACCCATTCTTTCGCACATACTTTATTGAAATTATATAAAAACAGATTTCTCCATCACCTCATCAAATTCCAAATAGTAACGCTATTTCTCCTGAAATGAATACACAAATTCGTACCTTCAATTCAAAGGAAGTAGTAAAGGAAAATGTCCCATTGCTGGGCACGTCCTTTATTGAAAATCTATAAAAACGGGTTTCTCTACTACCTCATCAAATTCTTAATACTAACACTATTTCTCTAGAAACGTAGACGCACATTCGAACCATCTATTCAAAACAAGTAGTAAAAATAAAATGCCCATTGTTGAGCACATACTTTATTAAAATAAAACCGGATGCTCATCCAGCTTATCAAATTCTAAATACTAGCACTATTTCTCTTGAAATGAATATACAAATTCGCACCTTCTGTTCAAAGGAAGTAGTAAAGATAAAATGTCCCTTTCTTGTACACATTCTTTATTGAAAATGTATAAAAAAAGGTTTCTTCACTACCTCATCAAATTCTAAATACTAACACTATTTCTCTTCAAACGAAAACACAAATTCGTACCGGCTATTCAAAGGAACTAGTAAAGGTAAAATTTTCCATTGTTGCGCACATTTCCTATTGAAAATATATGAAAACAGGTAGTTCTACTACTTTCTAAATTGTAAATACTAACACTATTTCTCTTGAAATGGAGACACAAGTTCGTACCTTCTTTTCAAAGGAAGTAATAAAGATAAAATGTCCCATTCTCGTGCACATTCTTTAATGAAAATATATAAAAACAAGTTTCCTCACTACCTGATTATATCCTAAGTGCTAACACTATTTCTACTGAAATGAAGACAGGAATTTGTACCTTCCATTCAAAGGAAGTAGTAAAGATAAAATGTCCCTTTTTTGCGCACATTCTTTCTTGAAAATATATAAAAACAGGTCTCTCCACTAAATCATCAAATTCTAAACACTAACACTATTTCTCCTTAAATAAAAACACAAATTCGTACCTTCTATTCCAAGGAAGCAATAAAGATAAAATGTCCCATTCTTGTGCACATCCTATACTGACAATATATGAAAACAAGCTTCTCCACTACCTCATCCAATTCTAATTATAAACACTATTTCTCTTGAAATGAAGACAAATATTCGTACCTCCTATTGAAAGGATGTAGTACAGATAAAATGTCCTACCCTTGATCACATTCTTTATTGAAAATATATGAAACATATTTCTCCACTACCTGATACACTTTTAAATACTAACAATATTTCTCTTGAAGTGAATAGAAAAATTCGTACCTTCTATTCAAAGGAAGTAGTAAAGAAAAAATGTCCCATTTTTCTTCACTTTCTTTATTGAAAATATATAAAGACAGGATTCTCTACTACCTTCGCAAATTCTAAATTCTAACACTATTTCTCTCGAAATGAAGACACGAATTCGTACCTTCTATTCAAAGCAAGTAGTAAAAATAAAATGTCCCATTCTTGTGCACATTCTTTATTGAAAATATATATAAACTGGTTTCTCCACTAACAAATCAAATTCTAAATACTAACTCTATTTGTCTTGAAACGAATGAACAAATAAGTACCTTCAATTCAAAGGAAGTAGTAAAGATAAAATGTCTTATTCTTGTGCACATTCTTTATTGAAAATTATAAAAACAAGTTTCTGCACTAAATCATTATATTCTATGTACTAATAATATTTCTCCTAAAATGAAGACAAAAATTTGTACCGTCTATTCAAAGGAAATAGTAAAGATGAAGTGTCCCATTCTTGTGCACATTCTTTTTTGAAAATATATAAAAAAATATTTCTGCACTTTCTCATCAATAATTCTCAATACTAACACTATTTCCCTTGAAATGAAGACACAAATACGTACCTTCAATCCAAAGGAATTTGCAAAGATAAAATGTCCCATTCTTGTGCACATTCTTCATTAAAAATATATGAAAAGAAGTTTCAGCACTACCTCATCAAATTCTAAATAGTAACACTATTTCTCTTGAAGTAAAGACACAAATTCGTACCTACTATTGAAAGAAAGTAATAAAGATAAAATTTTCCATTGCTGCGCACACTTTTATTAATAATATATAAAAGAACGTTTCTCCAATACCTCAAAAAATTCTAAAGAATAACACTATTTCTCCTGAAATGAAGACACAAATTCGTACCTTGTATTCAAAGGAAGTGGTAAAAAAAAATGATGTATTCTTGAGCACGTTGTTTATTGAAAACATATAAGAACAGGTTTCTCCACTACCTCGTCAAATTCTAAATACTAACACTATTTCTCCCGAAATGAAAGCACAAATTCGTTCCTTCTATTCAAAGGAAGTGGTAAAGATAAAATGTCCCATTCTTGTGCACATTCTTTATTGAAAATATAAAAACAAGTTTCTGCACTAAATCATTATATTCTAAATACTAACACAATTTCCCCTAAAATGAAGACAAAAATTCGTACCGTCTATTCAAAGGAAGGAGTAAAGATGAAATGTCCCATTCTTGCCACATTCTTTATTCAAAATATATAAAAAAAGGTTTATCCACTACCTCATCAACATTCTAAATACTAACACTATTTCCCTTGAAATGATGACACAAATTCGTACCTTCAATCCAAAGCAAGTTGCAAAGATAAACTGCACCATTCTTGTGCACATTCTCTAATGAAAATATATAAAAACAAGTTTCCTCAGTACCTGATTATATCCTAAGTGCTAACACTATTTCTACTGAAATGAAGACAGGAATTTGTACCTTCCATTCAAAGGAAGTAGTAAAGATAAAATGTCCCTTTCTTGCGCACATTCTTTCTTGAAAATATATAAAAACAGGTTTCTGCACTACCTGATAAAATTCTAAATACTAAAACCATTTCTCTTGAAGTGAAGACACACATTCGTACCTTCAACTCAAAAGAAGTTTTAAGGATAAAATATCCCATTCGTATGCATATTCTTTATTGAAAATATATAAAAACAGGTTTCTAAATTACCTCTTTAATTTCTAATTACTAAGACTCTTTGTATTGAAATGAAGACACAAATTCGTACCTTATATTCAAATGTAGTGGTAAAGATAAAATGTCCCACTCTTGTGCACATTGTTTATTGAAAATATATAATAACAGGTTTCTCAACTACCTCATCAAATTCTAAATACTAACTCGATTTGTCTTGAAATGAAGGAAAAAATTCGTATTTTCAATTCAAAGGAAGTAGTAAAGATAAAATGCCCCATTCTTGTCCACATTCTTTATTGAAAATTATAAAATCAAGTTTCTGCACTTATTCATTATATTGTAAATACTAACATTACTTTTCCTGAAATGAAGGCAAAAATTCGTACCGTCTATTCAAAGGAAATAGTATAGATGAAATGTCCCATTCGTGTTCATATTCTTTATTCAAAACTTATAAAAAAGGTTTCTCCACTACCTCATCAAATTCTAAATACGAACAGTATTTCCCCTGAAATGAAAACACAATTTCGTACCTTTTATTCAAGGGAAGTAATAAAGATGAAATGTATCATGCATGTGCACATTCTATATTGAAAATATATAAAAATTGGTTTCTGCACAACCTCATCAAATTCTAAATACGAACACTATTTCCCTAGAAATGTAAGCACAAATTTGTACATTCCATTCAAAGCTAGTAGTAAAGATAGAATGTCCGATTCTTGCGAACATTCTCCTTATAAAAATATATAAAAACATGTTTCTCCAATACATCATCAAACTGTAAATATTAGCGCTATTTTTCTTGAAATCAAGACACAAATTCGTATCTTCAATTCAAACGAAGTAATAAAGATAAAATGTCCCATTCTTGTGCACATTCTATATTGACAATATATAAAAACAGGTTTCTCCACTACCTAACATATTCTAAATACTAACACAATTTCCCTTCAAATGAAGACACAAATCCGTATCTTCTATTCAAAGGAAGTAGTAAAGATAAAATGTTCTATTCTTGTGCACATTCTCTATTGAAATATAGAATAACAGGGTTCTCGAGTACCTCATCAAATTCTAAATACTAATACTATTTCTTGAAATGAAGGCAAAAATTCGTACTTTCTATTCAAAGAAGTAGTAAAGATAAGATGTCCCATTCTTTTGCACATTCTTTATTGAAAATATATAAAAACAGGTTTCAACACTACCTAAACAAATTCTAAATACTAAAACAATTTCCCTTGAAATGAAGACACAAATTTGTACCTTCTTTCAAAGGAGGTAGTAAAGATAAAATGTCCCATTCTTTTGCACATTCTTTATTGAAAATTATAAAAACAAGTTTCTGCACTAAATCATTATATTCTAAATACTAACACTATTTCTCCTAAAATAAAGACAAAAATTCGTACCTTCTATTCAAAGGAAGGAGTAAAGATGAAATGTCCCATTCTTTTGCACATTCTTTATTGAAAATATATATAAACTGATTTTTCCACTAACACATCAAATTCTAAATACTAACACTATTTCTTGAGATGAGGGCACAAATTCGTATTTTCTATTCAAAGGAAGTAGTAAAGACAAAATGTTCCATTCTTGTGCACATTCTTTATTGAAAATATATAAAAACATGTTTCTCCACTATCTGAACAAATTCCAAATACTAACACAATTTCCCTTGAAATGAAGACACAAATTCGTATCTTGTATTCAAAAGACATGGTAAAGATAAAATGTCCCGTTCTTGTGCACATTCTTTATATAAAATTATAAAAACAAGTTTCTGCACTTAGTCATTATATTCTAAGTTTTAAAACTATTTCTCCTAAAATGAAGACACAAATTCGTACCTTCTATTCAAAGGAAGTAATAAAGATAAAATTTTCCATTGCTGCGCACACTTTTATTAAAGTATATAAAAGAAGGTTTCTCCATTACCTCAACAAATTCTAAACAATAACACTATTTCTCCTGAAATGAAGACATAAATTCGTACCTTCTATTCAAAGGAAGTGGTAAAGAAAAATGTTCTATTCTTGAGCACGTTGTTTATTGAAAATATATAAGAACAGGTTTCTCCACGACCTCATCAAATTCTAAATACTAACACTATTTCACCCAAAATGAAAGCACAAATTCGTAACTTCTATTCAAAGGAAGTAATAAAGATAAAATGTCCCACTCTTGTGCAGATTCTTTAATGAAAATATATAAAAACAGGTTTCTCCAGTACCTCGTCAAATTCTAAGTAATAAAACTATTTCTCCTAAAATGAAGACAAAAATTTGTACCGTCTATTTAAAGGAAGTAGTATAGATGAAATGTCCCATTCTTGTGCACATTCTCCATTGAAATATAGAATAAGAGGTTTCTCCAGTACCTCATCAAATTCTAAGTACTAAAACTATTTCTCCTAAAATGAAGACAAAAATTCGTACCGTCTATTTAAAGGAAGTAGTATAGATGAAATGTCCAGTTCTTGTGCACATACTTTTTTGAAAATATATAAAAAAATGTTTCTGCACTACCTCCTCAAAATTCTAAATACTAACACTATTTCCCTTGAAATGAAGACAAAAATTCGTACCTACAATCCAGAAGAAGTTGTAAAGATAAAATGACCCATTCTTGTGCACATTCTTTATTGAAAATATATAAAAAGAAATTTCTCCACTACCTCATCAAATTCTAAATAGTAACACTATTTCTCTTGAAGTGAAGACACAAATTCGTACCTTCTATTCAAAGGAAGTAATAAAGATAAAATTTTCCATTGCTGCGCACACTTTTATTAAAAATATATTAAAGAAGGTTTCTCCATTACCTCAACAAATTCTAAATAATAACACTATTTCTCCTCAAATGAAGACACAAATTCGTATCTTCTATTCAAAGGAAGTGGTAAAGAAAAATGTTCTATTCTTGAGCACGTTGTTTATTGAAAATATATAAGAAGAGGTTTCTGCACGACCTCATCAAATTGTAAATACTAACACTATTTCACACGAAATGAAAGGACAAATTCGTACTTTCTATTCAAAGGAAGTAATAAAGATAAAATGTCCCATTCTTGTGCACATTCATTAATGAAAATATATAAAAACAAGTTTTCTCACTACCTCATTATATCCTAAGTGCTAACACTATTTCTACTGAAATGAAGACAGGAATTTGTACCTTCCATTAAAAGGAAGTAGTAAAGATAAAACGTCCCTTTCTTGCGCACATTCTTTTTTGAAAATATATAAAAGCAGTTTTCTGCACTACCTGATAAAATTCTAAATACTAACACTATTTCTCTTGAAGTTAAGACACACATTCGTACCTTCTACTCAATAGAAGTTTTAAGGATAAAATATTCCATTCGAATGCACATTCTTTATTGAAAATATATAAAAACAGGTTTCTAAAATACCTCTTAAATTTCTAAATACTAACACTATTTGTATTGAAATGAAGACACAAATTCGTACATTCTATTCAAAGGTAGTAGTAAAGATAATATGTCCCACTCTTGTGCACATTGTTTATTGAAAATATGTAATAACAGGTTTCTCAACTACCTTATCAAATTCTAAATACTAACTCTATTTGTCTTGAAATGAAGGAACAAATTCGTACTTTGAATTCAAAAGAAGTAGTAAAGATAAAATATCCCATTCTTGTGCACATTCTTTACTGAAAATTATAAAATCAAGTTTCTGCATTAATTCATTATATTCTAAATACTAACATTATTTTTCCTGCAAATGAAAGCAAAAATTCGTAACGTCTATTCAAAGGAAATAGCAAAGATGAAATGTCCCATTCTTGTGCACATTCTTTATTCAAAATATATAAAAAAAGTTTTATCCACTACCTCATCAAAATTCTAAATACTAACTATATTTCCCTTGAAATGAAGACACAAATTCGTACCTTCTATTCAAAGCAAGTAGTAAAAATAAAATGTCCCACTCTTTCGGACATTCTCTTTATAAAAATATATAAAAAAAGGTTTATCCGCTACCTCTTCAAAATTCCAAATACTAACTATATTTCCCTTGAAATGAAGACACAAATTCGTACCTTCTATTCAAAGCAAGTAGAAAAAATAAAATGTCCCAATCTTGCGCACATTCTCTTTATAAAAATATATAAAATCAGGTTTCTCCACTACCTCATCAAATTCTAAATACGAACACTATTTCTCCTTAAATGAAAACACAAATTCGTACCTTCTATTCCACGTAAGCAATAAAGATAAAATATCCCATTCTTGTGCACATTCTATACTGACAATATATAAAAACGGGCTTCTCCACTACCTCATCCCATTCTAATTATAAACACTATTTCTCTTGAAGTCAAGATAAAAATTCGTAGCTCTTATTGAAAGGATGTAGTAAAGATAAAATATCCTATTCTTGAGCACATTCTTTATTGAAAATATATATGAAAACATTATTCTCCACTACCAGAAAAAGTTCTAAATACTAACAATATTTCTGTTGAATTGAACAGAAAAATTCGTACCTTCTATTCAAAGGAAGTAGTAAAGAAAAAATGTCCCATTTTTCTTCACATTCTATATTGAAATGTTATAAAGACAGGATTCTCTACTACCTCATCAAATTCTAAATACTAACACTATTTCTCTTGAAACGAAGACACGAATTGTAACCTTCTATTCAAAGGAAGTAGAAAAATAAAATGTCCCATTCGTGTGCACATTCTTTATTGAAAATATATATAAACTGGTTTCTCCACTATCACATCAAATTCTAAATACTAACTCTATTTGTCTTGAAATGAAGGAATAAATAAGTACCTTCAATTCAAAGGAAGTAGTAAAGATAAAACGTCCCATTCTTGTGCACATTCTCTATTGAATTATAGAATAACTGGATTCTCCAATACCTCATCAAATTCTAAATACTAACACTATTTCTTGAGATGAAGGCACAAATTCGTATTTTCTATTCAAAGGAAGTAGTAAAGATAAAATGTCCCATTCTTGTGTACATTTTTTATTGAAAATATATAAAAACATGTTTCTCCACTATCTGAACAAATTCTAAATACTAACACAATTTCTCTTGAAATGAAGACACAAATTCGTACCTTCTATTCAAAGGAAATGGTAAACATAAAATGTCCCATTCTAGTGCACATTCTTTATTTAAAATTATAAAAACAAGTTTCTGCACCAAGTCATTATATTCTAAGCACTAAAACTATTTCTCCTAAAATGAAGACAAAAATTCGTACCGTCTGTTCAAAGGAATTAGTAAAGATGAAATGTCCAATTCTTGTGCACATACTTTTTTGAAAATATATAAGAAAATGTTTCTGCACTACCTCATCAAAATTCTAAATACTAACACTATTTCCCTTGAAATGAAGACAAAAATTCGTACCTTCAATCCAAAAGAAGTTGTAAAGATAAAATGTCCCATTCTTGTGCACATTCTTTATTGAAAATATATAAAAAGAAATTTCTCCACTACCTCATGAAATTCTAAATAGTAACACTATTTCTCTTGAAGTGAAGACACAAATTCGCACCTTCTATTCAAAGAAAGTAATAAAGATAAAATTTTCCATTGCTGCGCACATTTTTATTAAAAATATATAAAAGAAGGTTTCTCCATTACCTCAAATAATTCTAAATAATAACAGTATTTCCCTTGAAATGAAGACACAAATTCGTACCTTCTATTCAAAGCAAGTAGTAAAAATAAAATGTCCCACTCTTGCGCACATTCTCTTTATAAAAATATATAAAAACAGGTTTCTCCACTACCTCATCAAATTCTAAATACGAACACTATTTCTCCTTAAATAAAAACACAAATTCATACCTTCTATTCCACGGAAGCAATAAAGATAAAATGTCCCATTCTTGTGCACATTCTATACTGACAATATATAAAAACAGGCTTCTCCACTACCTCATCCCATTCTAATTATAAACACTATTTCTCTTGAAATGAAGACAAAAATTCGTACCTCCTATTGAAATGATCAAGCAAAGATAAAATATCCTATTCTTGAGCACATTCTTTATTGAAAATATATAAAAACATATTTCTCCACTACCTGAAAAACTTCTAAATACTAACAATATTTCTCTTGAAGTGAAGAGAAAAATTCGTAACTTCTGTTCAAAGGAAGTAGTAAAGAAAAAATGTCCCATTTTTCTTCACATTCTATATTGAAAATTATAAAAACAAGTTTCTGCACTAAGTCATTATATTCTATGTACTAATAATATTTCTCCTAAAATGAAGACAAGAATTCGTACCTTCAATCCAAAGGAAGTTGTAAAGATAAAATGTCCCACTCTTGTGCACATTGTTTATTGAAAATATGTAATAATAGGATTCTCTACTACCTCATCAAATTCTAAATACTAACACTATTTCGATTGAAACGAAGACACGAATTCTAACCTTCTATTCAAAGGAAGTAGAAAAATAAAATATCCCATTCGTATGCACATTCTTTATTGAAAATATATAAAAACAGGTTTCTAAGCTACCTCTTAAATTTCTAAATACTAACACTATTTGTATTGAAATGAAGACACAAATTCCTACCTTCTATTCAAGGGAGTAGTAAAGATAAAATGTCCCACTCTTGTGCACATTGTTTATTGAAAATATGTAATAATAGGTTTCTCAACTACCTCATCAAATTCTAAATACTAACTCTATTTGTCTTGAAATGAAGAAACAAATTCGTACTTTCAATTCAAAGGAAGTAGTAAAGATAAAATGTCCCATTCTTGTGCACATTCTCTATTCAAATATAGAATAACAGGTTTCTCCACTACTTCATCAAATTCTAAATATTAACACTATTTCTTGAGGTGATGGCAAAAATTCGTATTTTCTATTCAGAGGAAGTAGTAAAGATAAAATGTCCCATTCTTGTGCACATTCTTTATTGAAAATATATAAAAACATGTTTCTCCACTATCTGAACAAATTCTAAGTACTAACACAATTTCCCTTGAAATGAAGACACAAATTCGTAGCTTCTATTCAAAGGAAATGGTAAAGATAAAATGTCCAATTCTTGTGCACATACTTTTTTGAAAATATATAAAAAAAATTCTGCACTACCTCATCAAAATTCTAAATACTAACACTATTCTTACGCTTGTGCATTCGGTAGGAATGCTTTCGTCGTCGTTTTGAAGAAAGAAAGGAAACTATTATCGTTAACTTGGGAAATATAGCTCACGGGTAGAATTGAGAGGTAACTGAGAAGACGACGAGCGTTTTAGTTTATAGGGCATGTGGGTAGAAATAAATAAAAACAAATATTTTAAAAAAAAAGAGAGTCGAGAGTTTGTTTAGGAAGAAAGAAAAGGAAGGTTGTTTGGGCGTTTAGGACCTTGGATGTGTATTCCGTACCTCCGTTCCTGGTCGTCGACTGGTGGTCTCCATGTCTCGGCTTCTGTGTCGAATTGGCGAGGAACTTGGTATAGGTCTCTCCTGTCGTTGCTCACACTCGCTCCTCGTGAACTTTACCGCTCCTCGTGTACTTCACCGCTTCTCGAGTGCTACTCCCCTCTTCCGGGTCCTGGGACGTTTTTATATGAAACAAAGTAGGAAGATGGCCGACGAAATTACGGAAAAACATCCAAAGTACGCACGTGTAGGATTCAGGAAAGTGCAAGGTAAATGGAATTCTCGACTTATTTAATAATTTGTCAACAGTTACAGAACGCTTTGGTTACATCAGATTACATAAGTTACATAAATTTACCAAGAATGAAGAATGAGGAATCGTCTACTAAAGAGAATTTTGAAATGTTTGCTGACTGTCTTATTATTCCAAGTTGTGTCTGTCTCTCATCATCCACAGAAAATAAAGAAAGAAAAAAAATAAAAAATAATATCGTTTTTAAATCTTGATTTGTTTATATACTGAATATTAAAAATATTAGGGAAATCCAATATCTCTACATTCCCGCCACTAAATCTTACTGAACGACGAAAAGAGGAACGCTGTCGTTTCAGGTCCAATTACTTATTGAACGCACTGTATATCTTTATGTATGTTAAATACATATAAAAAAATAATTAATCACACATCACTAAAAAAAAACACTTAAATCACTAGCGTTAACAGATAATAAAATGTAGCACTAAACCAATCAATCAATCAATATTTGAAGAATAAACACACAAGAAAGTTAATTTGTCAATTTGAAAGCATCATCTTTCAATGTCTTGGATAGTTCCTGTCTTTTCTCCCATTTAAATAGTTGACGTAATCGTTAAGATACTGAAGCACATGGTCTTGTTTATAACATTGAACTTGAAACTGTAGAATGCTGAATCGGCAGAGTCTCAGCTGCAAGATAATCTACTCCAGCTTGGTCGTTGACCATATGCAAAGGACGTAGTGAAGTTGAAGTAGCTGTCACCAGATGGCAGATGTTATCGGCTTGGCTGGATAGATGACGCTGGGCGTGATGGGGTGTGGCTGTGAGCTTCTTGAAGATGTATAATTATAATATATTTATATTTGCAGTATTTATGTCCGTGACGTGTGATAAGGTGAGTTTTACGTGCATCAAAAAAATTAGTGTGAACAAAAAGTGAGAGAAAAAAACGTTCAGCAACATATCATTCCTTGCGTCGGTTGGTGGGCAAATCGTGAGGTTCAAATCTGAGCGTCGATATCTCTTGATGTCCATAAATCCTCTTCTTCTTAGTGGTGTAATGCTGCATTGAGGTACGGAAAGGGGTTGTGGGGAGATAAATTTTTTTATAAAAAAAATATTAAAGGAAAAAAGGAATAGTGATTGAAGTTATCAGAAACATGTGACTCTGTATATGTGTATCTAGGATGAAGATTAAGAAAGGGTGTATATCAGAAGGGTAGAAAGTGAAAATTATAGATGTTATAATATAAAGAAATAGGAATTGTAGCGAAAATATGGCAAAGGAACACAGTCTCTAAGCCGTGGGAAAATGTAAACATGAAAATTTTCAAGATGGCTGCCATGACGCTATGACGGAGGGATGGGAGTTTTCGCAAAGGCTCTCGGTATAGTAATGGCCGATGTTTGTTTACAAACAGAAGGATAAAAGCAAAACGAATGACAAGTTATAATGGCTGTATTAAATTTGGGGGGGGGGCACAAGAGTTCAAAAACAAGGATAATGATATTGGGAAAGTAAGATTTGATTAAGATAACTATTATTAGGCTTTTGAAAGGCGATTTCAAAGTCAAGGTACCTAAACGTGAATCCAGTGGCGTCTCGGGGGGTTGGTTTTACGAAATAATGGAATTGTGGAGAAGATTTGAAAGTAAGGAAAATTAGAGTGAAATGCGGTAAGGTTATTGTCCGAAGACTTACTTCCGGTGAGAAACAGGGTTGGCAACTCAGGTAAGAATATCAAGGTATCGTAAAAAAAAAAAAAAATCAGGGAAGATAAATAAAGGAAGTGTCGTTATTTGAGGACTGTGAGGGTGATTTTTATGAAAGCCTGAGAGTGATCGTAGTATTTCAGTAGAGGTGGGTAGGAGGCATCAGAAAAATTAGGAGAATAGAGAAACATAAAAAAAGAAGAAAAAGAAAGAATTAGTATTAGTATAAGTACTTCACATTCATGATCTGACCAAATGCCCAAAATATCTAAACAATTTCCTATTAAAATCTTGAATACAATTTCCTTAATATCATATTCTAAAGGGGGCCGGGGGGGCTCATTATTTCCAACATAAACCTAACCCATTTCCTGATTAGGTTGGGAATTTAAGGTAACTAGAGGTTGGATTGGGTTTTATCGCCCAATACTCGATTGTGTTAGTAAAATTATGTTGGAAATAAAAATTGTGGGGGGGAAGAAGGTCTCTAAATTCATAAAAATAGGTATGTCCGGTAATGATTCTCAATTTTATATGGTCGTGCGTATATACGTTCTAATATCTTCTTCTAGATGCTGTTTCACAAAATGCGTGAATTACTCGACGTCTCAGTTTCCGTATCCGCTTTTAAGAATACACTATGTAGTTGGAAATGTACGAAGATTTTACGTTAGAATTCCTTAATTCCAGGACGGTAGAAGGTGGTACTATAATCTCTGTACCAAAACTTCCGTCATTAACTATCAATTCTTCCGGAGGAGGAGGTAAACTCAATTCTGACACTGAATGTGCATCCTCATTTCTGTTCGAAGTGGTGAACTTTTCTGGGGTCACTTCAGGTTCTTGATCTCTTTCTTCAATCCTCTCGTTACATCTATTCTCAAAACTCTTCATCTGCAGTGGCGTATCATCACCAATTTTTTTTCATTAAACTTTTCATAACTCTATAGAGCAAAATTAGACTTACAATTGCAATAACGGTTTGCACAATGTCTAAAAAGTAGCTCAATTCTTGCAAAGAAAATTCCGTAGACGCACTACATTTTCTACAAAACCATATAAAATTGAAAATCCCATGTTCTCTTAGCAAATAAATAAGTAGAAGAGTGATGATGATATTCCAAATAATAATAATTCCTGGTATAAAATATTCATGCTTATAGATAGGCATCTTAATGGGCGTCTGGTCAATTATCGTAAATGCTGATATATTCATATGTCGGATTGAAGAACTCCAAACATCGTTAAGTAAAGATGAAACATTAAAAAATTCATTCCCTTTATACGTAGATCGTAATAGCATCAGATCATTAGAGACTAGCTGGCTCGGAAAAAGATGTAAAAATACAGGTTCTGTAAGATCATTGCCGAGACACGGAAAATCCGATCTGACGAAAAGATTTCTCTCCACAATTAATTTAGTATTGCATGGTATTCGAATTTTAAGGGCTCCGTATAATCTGGCTTCTTCTGGAACTCGAATGGTAGACACATTTTCTCTAGTCTTCAAAGTTAGAAATTCTGGTGGGTGTATTAAAACAAACTCATGCGATCCAATGTCTATAATCTGTGCCTCTTTCGAATCATAGCACGTATGGTCACAGTTGTGTAATATTTCCCTGACTGTACTGGCAACGAAAGCTGCGTGAGCACAATTTATTAAACGAGAACGTGTCACAGTGTGTGTAGGTATCTTACATAACTTTGATTGGCTATAATGACAAGCAAGTAGGCTTGTTCCTGTTATTGGTATAAGATCTTTTTTATCTTGAACTACCATAACTAAAGGCTGGATATCAACGGTACAAGTTTGGTTGTATACAGCAAACGGAAGTGGCTGCACATCATATAACTCAAATGAAGGCTGTATTTCAACGATCGGAATTTTCATCTGTAGATAAATGTACGTGTCGGTGATTGAACAAGTCAAAACATTAATTGAATAATACATCTCCAATAACGACTTATCTATGGCTAACTTATATCCATTTTTCAAAATGATATTCTCAAATTCAGATAAATGTGCGTGCAACACTTTATAAGGAATTATATTAGGGTTCAGCCTAGCATCTGTACACATCTGAATTGTCAGATCATATTTAAAAATTTGTAGAAACTGTACAAACTGCGTTGAAATCGAATAAAATTCTTGAATGAACGAAATGACCTCTTTATGTACTCGATTTGCAAGCTTATTAAGATGATCTCCCAGATCATGTTCTTGATCCAATATTTTTGCCGAAAAGTTTCTAATTTTTTGAAAATTATCCTGTATCTGATCTTGAAAACTTAAAAATTCTGAAGTTGTGTTTTGAATATATAAATTGTTTTTTAACAATTGTTTTTGTAAACCCAGTACAGTTTGTTCCAAATGAAATTCCTTCTTATTTATCGAATCAATAGAAGAACTGTCAGCTACGTCACAACACCAATTCAATGCTTTCCCAATGAACCCTAACAGTGCACGTGGAGATCTGGTTGATAATCGATGAAATCGTGGATTTGGAGGCTTTAAAAAATAATCGTTAATGTGGACTTTCAGATCATGTAAGTCTTTTGCAGCTTCGCAGACATCTGGAGCTAGAGTATCATTTTCGTTGCAAAGCAGAGCTTCAAAAAGAGAAGAAACCTTAACATCATGCGGAAAGGAAAATGTCAAATTAAAAGATATCGGTAATGAGTGTTGGTACAAAATAACATTTGGGAGTTTACGGAAAAATAAACCAGATGTTATTTGGAACTCGGTGTTATTAGACGTCACATGTGGGAAAGAGAAAGATAGGATAATGCAGCTTAAAACAAAATAGGTTATCTGAAACACAAATTAAATATAATGAGAAATTTAAAATTTTCACATGTTCTATTGATTATTATCTCTGTTAGCCTAAGTATATATGTTCCTGTTAAATTGCGTTACTAATTTCAATGTTTCCTTCTTTTCTAGGTAAGTGGAATGCCTACTAGTTCATCTCAGTACTTCACCTAATTTTATTTTCAACAATGGAGGTAGACAAGTCATAGCAAAAACTGTTTTTGAGAGATGGTTTAATACTTCCTCTGGACCTGCACTTTAACAGAATAATGGACACAGGATTTTTTTTTTGGTGGTAAAAGGTTGTACTAACATACTGCAAATTAACATAGAAATAACTCCCTGTTAGGCCAGTAATAAACTAATCTCTAGGTTAAGTACATTATATAAATTTTATGCTCTTGTAAAGGACAAAAAACTCATTTCGGGAAATATTCGTGCATCACTTTTTCGTAAATAATTTGATTTTGTTTATCGAATTGAACAAAAATTATTTTTTCGAAATAATCGAGGTACTCCTCGAGATTTCCCTTACTACGTTCAAAGCAATTCTTGCAGCCTTTAATTTCGGGTAGTTAAATACTCCTGTAGCTATATTTGGAAAGGCAATGGTCGTTATGTCATTGTCCATAGCCAACTGTAGGGATTTCTCATAACACATCTTTAGGCGCTTAGCATTTTTATCATCGGGTGCAGATACATGTATAACATAATCTACATTAGGAGAGAGTGGTCTACTATTCCACGATTTCGTGCACGCATGGAGAGCGCACCCGCGGCCTTCCAGCCTATTTGTCGGACAGGTTCCACCAAACAAGGCACCCTGCCCATTGTTCCTCTTTCTTGTTCTTCGGTTTCTGTGCACTATGTACACTGTCAAGATCTGTCCCTCAATCCTGGCGCCGAAGCGTGTATCCCTTATTCATTAAGGGGGTGGGATACGCCCACCTCGCGGCATCACCGAAGTTTTGCCTACCAGTTCCCTACTGGTGGAGGCGGTCCTGCTAGCGAGTCAGGCCCTACCATGCTCTGCAGGCATAGCGCCCGAGCGTTTCAAGGCAAGCTCACCTCCCCCATACGCTCACCGTTACCCAGGTTCCTGGGATTAGCTCCCGCATGGTACCGAATCCCACGGTATGACCACAGCCCGGCAGAGTCCAACCCAATCCGGGAACCCCAGGCAATGCCCGAGGGGGCTCGAGTCCCGGCCCTGCCTACCTCTATCGTTCAACTGGCAACCGCCGTGTGTAGAGGTACCACACACACGTCAAGATGCTCGTGCATCTCATCCCGGATCCAATGGTACGTGTCATCACCATTTGGGTTTGGTGCCAGCCCATTCCTGCAGAGTTTCTTCCCTTTGGCAGTTCATGACCGTTGCCCAGATTCCTGGGGTTGGCCGCTCTCCGCCTCCGGTCCGTCCCTCGGCAGGTTGGATTCTGACACTCCCCCCCCGGTAGGATCGCCCAAGCAATACGGGGCTACCTCTCTTTTACGTGTTGAGGTACCACGAACACGTTGAGATACTTGGTATCTCCTCCCAGACCCAATGGTACGTGTAAGCCACCATTTGGGAGAAGGGCCGTGGCCACTGCTCTCCCCCGGTAGGGCCGCCCGTAAGAGCTACCTCACTTGTTACCGTGTTGAGGTACCACGTACACTACCAGACCCAATGGCACGTGTTAATCGCCCATTTGGGATCGGTTTCCCTCATCCCCTGGCAGGGTTATGGGGGTCGAGCCTTTTTGAGACATTTCCCCTAGCGGAGGTTAATGCTCCTTGTCCTGTCTGCTTGCGTGTAGGAGTTCATCCAGTATTTTAGGTCTTCCGACCAGTCGTTTGTTTATCGCTCCGAGTTGGAGTTCGTTAAGATACGCTATTTACACTATGTACAGTTTTCACTCCTGTGGCAGACGCTCGTCAATTCCATGATCTCTTGGGAGGATACCTCGTCTCTGTCGTAGCAATGCACAGTATCTCGCTTTATAAAAGTCTGATACTGCACTTGCGAGCTTCCCCATGTCACTGCATAGTGCTTCAGAACGCAAGATGTCCCTTAGCGGTATATGCAGTAACCTTTCTCTTTCCGCAGGGCAAACCTGCTGGACAAGTTCACAGTCCATAACAGTGTGCTCAGGCGTACCTAGGGCACGTCCGCACTCACACTGTGCCACTGCCACTAACCCCATGTCATGGAGTTTTGCATTGTATGGACCATGTCCTGTTGCAAAATGTACAAGGCCTTTTACTGGGGTTAAGTGCTTCAGGAGCAGCCGTTCAGCCACATCCGGTAGTACGTCGTGGATTCTTCTTCCCTTTTCGGAGGTGTCCCATTCCCTTTGCCAGGCTGCCAGTATGCCGGCCCTTGTTTCTGCCTTGGAAGTGCAGAGGTGGCCTATTAGGTCAACAGTTTTTTCAGGTTCCCCACGCCTGATCCAGTAGTTGGCAGCTCGCTCCAATATTCTAAGGTGAACTGGTATTATTCCCAGTGCTACGCAGAGTGCTTCGCCAGGAGTCGTCCTGTATGCACCGCTTAATCGTTGTAAGATTGAGCGTTGTACTCTGTTGACCCTGCTTTTGTTGTCACTTCGCTCAACAAGTCTATGTGCCCAGGTACTAGCTGCGTAAGCCAGCACCGAGGTCCACAGACTGTCATTGTACATTCTGATTTGGCTAGGGTGGAGCTGGAACCGTCTTCCTCCCAATGAAAGAATCCTTTGTGCGATGTTACTTGCTCGGTTGCAGATGTAGTCGATATGCCTTTGCATATTGAGTGATTCATCGAGAACCACTCCTAGGTATTTTGTTATCCGTACTCGCTTTATGGTCTGTCTGCCTAGTTTGAGAATTGGATCCCTAAGGAGCTTCTCCCCAAACAGCATGTAGACCGTCTTGTTGACTGAAACAGTCAATTTGTTGGATCTGCACCATATATCGAGGCACTGCAATATTGCGTTTCCCTTGTCCTCTATCTCTCTGCGGGAGGCTCCTCCCGTGAGTACTAGCAAGTCATCCGCAAAAGCCACGAGATCCACTGTCTCTGGCATGCTTAATAGCTCCGTTAGGAGAGGTTCAGTCGCCACATCCCAGAAGCTTGGTCCGCACACAGATCCCTGAGGGCAGCCTTTGGTGCAGGTTTTGGAGATGCTGACATCTCCGATCTGGAATCTTACTTTCCTGTTCCTACAGTAATCAAGGAACATGTCATATAAGTTTCTGGGACATCGCATCTCCCTGAGGCGCCCAAAGAGGGTCGGCCACCAGAGGTTATCGAATGCCCCAGAGATGTCAACAAATATGCCGATGGTATATTTTGTTGTTGTTCCCTTGATTGCCGTCAACGCGTGGTTTATGGCATCTTCAGTTGACTTCCGTGGGCGGAAGCCATACTGTTGTGCTACCATTCCAGTTCTCTGGCGGTGCAGATTTAGCCTCCGGATTAGCAACTTTTCTTGCACTTTTCCCAGGACGTTCAATAAGGAGATTGGCCTGTACGATTTCGGATCCTGTGGATCCTTGTCCTCACCTTTGCTGAATATTACCATTTCTGCCTCTTTCCAGACATTCGGTACTCTCCGTTGTTCAAGACATGCGTTGTACAAGAGTGTCAGCGTTTCTGCAAGTTCATTTGAACATTGCTTGACTATTTCTGGCCTAATCCCGTCTGGTCCTGCGGCCTTTCCTGACCTCAGTTCCGAAATTGCCACCTTCACCTCTGCTTCCGAGAACATAGCTATGTCCTCTTCAGCATCATAGCCATTGAGAATTTCATCGCGTTTTCTCCTTTGTTCTGCGTCATCTTCTTCCGGACTATCATCAGGAAGAAGTATCCTCATCAGGAGGTCACCCGTCTCCTGTCCCCCCTCCGTGAGTGCCGTAGCACTTTTTTGGAGGGTTTGCATCACCTCAGGCGCTTTGATCTTCTTGCTGACAATCTTGTAAGGTACTCCCCATGGGTCCTGTTCCAGATTGCTCCGGACATAGCTTTCCCATGAGGCCACCCTTGCTTTGTTTAGGGCTCGTTCGAATATTCGTTTTGCCTCCCTATAACGTGCAAGTCTCTCCCTTCGGATTTCTGGGTCCAGCACGGACTGATATTGCTTCCGTCGTCTTCGACTTCTTGCTCTCAGTCTAGTTAACCGGTGTGTCCAGAAGGGCATGGTGGCTCCATCCAGCAGTTGAGGTGGCTGTTGGCTTCGTTCGATTGCTTGCACTATGGCATCTTGTAGCTTTCTTGCGGACTCATCCACATCAGGCACTATGACGTTCGTCAGATCCAGGTTTTCCCTTAGTTGCACCCAGTTCATGTGCTTGGGATTGTATTTTGGTCTCTCTGGTACCTCTGCTCCCTGAGGTCCATTTCTTGCAATTGTCAAGTCTAGAGTAACCACGTTGTGGTCACTATATGTTATAGCGTCGTGCACTTTCCAGTTCCGCACCGCATCTGAGGCCGGTTCATTGGCCAGAGTTATGTCAATATTCCCAGTAGCTCCTGCCCTGTTAGAGTAGGTGGGAATATGACTTGGTTGGTTAAACACTGTTAACCTATGCTCGGCTATGAGCTCCTCTACTATTTCTCCCCTGCGATCTAGTACTCGGGAGTACCAAAGGGGAGACTTGGCGTTGGCATCACACAAGATGATGACTTGCCTGGTGGGAAATATCTCCAGTATTTCCCGTACTCTGTTTGTGAATGGCTCTATTGGGTGACTAAACTGGAAGTACGCACTTACCACTACTATTGAACCCTTCTTATCATGCACCTCCGCACAGATTATATGTTCATCGGACAATTGCGAGACCAGTATCATCCGCAGATGACGGTTAAGTAGTACAAGTGCAGCTTTTGGCTGCTGTCCTTTTATCGCTACCTGTGCCGTAATAGGCAAGGCCGATATTCTTCCATATTCTGTATATGGTTCTTGCAGGGCGAGAATGTCTATTGACATTTCCTCTGCTATTTTGCGGACCTCGTACATTACCGTTCTGGATCTCATTGCATTTAACTGCAGTACCCTGTAGGCTGTGTCTGCTCCGATTACCACTCGATTAACCATTTGTTGTGCAGCATTATTAGCCATGTTACAGCCCATAGTTTGTATGGTCAATTATTCTTTGCAACAGGATTTTATATGTAGCACATTCCTTGGTTTTGCCGGAACATGTACGCTTCCTTTTCTTGCATGGAATGCAAGTCGCGTTGCGTTCTTTCTGTGGGCACGCTTCTTTTTTGTGGTCGGGGACACCACAATGAGAGCACACTTCTTCGGACTTACAGTGCTTCGTGACGTGGCCAAGGTCACGACACTTAAAACACTGTGGCACTACAAGGAAGTCCTTCACAGCCATCGACTGGAAGCCCATGTAGATTCGCTTTCTTATTAGGAGATGATTGCGCATTTTGGCCGATACTTCGACCACATGATGGACGTTGACCTTGCCCCTAGGCCCTGTTTTGAACTTCGGCCGGAAGTGTTGTTTAAACTCATCAATGGTCATGTCATCACCGAAGTTTTGACTATGAACATTTTCCACGAGTTCTTCCGTATTTTTGTCCGCGGGTACATCATACAAGATGACCAAGGGATCTCGTTTCTTGGGAAGCTCAACCCGAAGCTTCGCCGAAAGTTCTTTGTTGTCCTGTATTTTCTGCAGGTCTCCTGCAGACTCGGTTTCTAGAACCACATTGTTCCCGGCATTTCTTACTGCCTTTATTTTTAGCGCATCTCTCGCAGGATTTAGTACCTGCGTTAAAGTCCTCCTGATTTCTTTTGGTGTTTCATTAGCCTTTGGCTTAATGAACACTTCATGGCGTGCTCGTACTACTTTTTCTCCTGCGGTCTGCCTCTGCACTGTTGGGGCAGACCCGGCGGCGACCTGTGCAAAAGACACAGGTTGGGGTTGGGGGTTGCTCATTTTGTTTTGTGACGCAAGTTTGAGCGTCAATTCCTGGTTCAACTCTTGCATTTGCTCGAGTTTCCCCAAGAGCTTGGCGCGTTCCATAGCCCACTGAATAAGCCTGTCCTTTAGGCAACTCAGGGTCTTTTGCGTCACCTTTTCTCCCACTTTGACTGTCGATTCGATGAATGCGGCAGTATCTATAAGCAGTCGGTGGGTACTAGGTACCTTTATCACTTCCTCCGACCCGGAGTCCGACGAGGAAGTCGAGGTAATGGATCCGCTTTCGCTTACACTGCTTTCGTTTAGCTGATCCTGACTGCGTTTTGGCTGCTTTGCAGCCTTTGATATGCTCTCCAGCTCGGCTGGAGCTTTGTTGCTGCTATCCCCTTTCGCAGCTTGGGTTGCCGTCCGATCCGGTTTGGGGGACTCCTTCCCAGTGGTTCGGGTCCTCCTCCCCTTTTCCTCTGGCTTCCCTTTTGAGGGCGCCATCTTTATTTACTAGCTTACCCTCCCTGCGTGGATTTGTTCCCACACCTATCTATAAATATCCCTTTCGGGACGCTAACCACTCGGCCAACTGCGTCCGTACAGTTGTTGCCCAGGAGAAACGACACGGACGTGGGTCAGCGTGCTTTTTGATGCGCTCCCCGAACACAAGGATTCACCAGATTGGGCGGTGCGAAACCCACACCCAATCAAGCACTGCTCCTTGCTAAAGAAGTTTTGTATATTTTGTTCTCGCTTACCTACGCACAAGAAGCTTGCGGCAGGGCAGTGCGTAACCTGCACCCTACCTTTCTTATATACTAACACTCCTCTTCACCTGGGAGACACAAGGTAGATTATATCCTGAGGTTAATACGGCATTACCTGGGTTCAAGTGACCAATTTTCTTGCACTCCTGCCTCATTTCACTTCCCGCCAAAGACTGTACCATCAAGTCTACACCTCCTCTTGGTTGCAACTGGGTGTTGGATGAATTTACGATCGCTTGTCCTGCCAGTGACGTAATAGACCCATAATACAAAGCCACTTTCCGGTTAATTTCCTCGTTGACGGCAAACTTCGGTTTTTCAACATCAGCCATCGATTTGGTGTCGGGTCCGGTCTCGTCCCACGACGGAATTTCGGTCATCAATTTCACATCTCGAATGAACAATGAATCCGCTTCCCCCGTGCTTTCCTCTTCCTGATACTCCATCAAAAAAGAAGTGGACTCCTCCTGCTGCTGAAAATCCTTTTCCTGGACTCCTTCACACAATATTTGTGCATCCTGATTCTCTAACTTTTGCAAGTCCTTAGATATTCCCTTCTCAGGTGGATAATACTTCTTAAGCCGGTCTATAGAAAATGAGTCTATCTTAATCTGTCCTCTAGGTGTTCGAAACTTAACATAATAGCTGTTGTCATGTTTTTTGGACACAATTTGACCAGGTCCAAAATACTTTCCCGAGAAAGCAGCACATTGTCCTCGTTTTCTAGACAGATCAAAAATCCAAACCGCTTCACCCTGCTTGAATTCTTGTTGTATTCGCTTCTTGTCGTAAGACTTCTTGGACGTCAGATGTCGGTTGTACAAATTTTCTTGGGCTTTTTCGCGTATATACTTCATTCGTTCCAATCTGTCTTGGTTTTCTGAAAATTGACATTCCATACCCAACATGGCGGAATGCAACAACCGAGGAGAAAAGCCGTGGAGGAGTTCGAAAGGAGAATACTTCATGCTCAAATTGCACGTGACGTTATAGGCAAAGGTTACTTCTGGTAGAAGTTCAATCCAACGTGATTGGTCAGTTTTGTCTAAGGCGATCTTCAATTGCTGTTCTATATTTCTTACTGCGATTTCTACACTCCCAATAGAAAAATGCCCTTGAACGTCAGCGAAATGTATTTGAGTCCCCAGTATTTTACATAACTCCTTAAATAATTGACTGGTAAATGCAACACCTCTATCACAACAGATTTGAGTTGGTATCCCATACTTCAATATGACGTTGTCATATATGAAAGCACTAACAGAAGCTGCAGAAGCATCTGGTAGAGAACCAGTAATACAAAAACGAGTTCCTTCATCTATGACTATAATTAGAAATTTGTGGCGTAAGATATTATTACTAGGGTAGGTCCCACCAAGATCCACATAGATTCTAAAGAAAGGATGAACGCTAGGATGTGTCTGAAGACTACCGAACTGTTTTCCACTCCTCTTTTTTAGCAATTGACAAGTTACACAAGATTGGCACTTATCATACACAATTTTTTTCATATTGGGGAAATAGACAGACTTTAATAAAAGGTTGTATGTTTTCGAAAATCCACCATGGCACGCACCCAGTTTCCCACAATGCAGTTTCTCAAATACAATGTCTCGCAATTTCGATGGTACTGCTAACAAATAGACTTTACCGAATGGTGTCTTATTCACTTTGTATGCTACATTATTCTTCAAAACAAAATACGATGCCTGCCTTTCATAGGCTGGATCCTTTTCTGCTTGATCCTCCAAGTGATCAATAATTTTCTTCAGTACTGCATCTTCTCGCTGTTCTTTTGCGATATCAATGAGGTCCATGTCTTCGATTAGGAAAATTCTCGGGTCAGAGGCACTCTCTTCTTCATCTTCCTTGTCGCGACTATGCTTAACAAAGCGACTCAAACTGTCGGCTTCTATGTTGTCGGTACCTTTCACGTGGGCGATCGTAAAATCGTAACAATCAATCTCAGACATCCAGCGTGCTAATTTACCTGTCAGGTTCTTACTGTGGCGAAGAAACGTAATAGCTTTGGAGTCCGTATGAAGATAGAAATGTCGACCCACCACGAAATATCTGAAAGATCGCAGTGCATACACCAGAGCCAAGAGTTCCAAATGGTACACTGACAAATTTTTTTCTGAAGGTCCAACTGCTCGACTGGCATATGCGATCGGTACTAGTTCAGCTTCAGGATCGTCTGAAATAGGTTGTTTTGCTACAGCTGCGAGGCCCTTCTTGCACGCATCGGTGTAGATATGTAGATCCCTCTCTGGTTTGTATGCCATCAATGTTGGGGCTTCCAAAATTGCTTTTTTCAGAGCTTCAAAAGATTCTTGTTGCTGGGTTCCCCACTTAAAATCTTGGTCTTTTCGAAGCAGAGTTTGAAGAGGATAAGCGATTTCCGAGAAATCCTTAACATACCTTCGCAAAAAGGAGCACACCCCTAAAAAACTTTTTAAATTCTTCTTCGTGCGTGGACGTTGGAAATTCTGAATCGTGGCTAACATTCGATCTGACACTTGTACTCCAAATTTTGATAAACGATGTCCCAACACTATCAAAGAATAATGTGCGATCTTTGTCTTCTCGGGAGACAATTTTAGTCCCCGTTCTCTAAGTTTTTCAAAAAGGACCTTGCACCAATGCACCATCTCGTCTACAGATGACGCGATAATGTAGAAGTCGTCCACATAATGCATAATATTTGTACTTGGAACGCCTGCTAACGTCAATTTGACCAGTCTATTAAGCGCTGCTGCAGAAGAAATGTGTCCCATAGGTAGGACACAATATTGATAACTTGACATGCCTGGTATCGAGAAGCCTGTACACTCTTTCGACTCCTCTGTAATCGGAATTTGGAAGAATCCTTTGGTCAAATCACTCGAGGTATAAAGGAGATGTCCTGCCATACGATTGATTATGTCATCCACCGACGGTGTCGCAAAGTTCGAAGGATGGGACTGCTGATTTAGACCCCTGAGATCACTTACAAATCGGAACTGATTATTACGCTTCCTAATCAGCAAGATGGGGTGGTTCCAGGGCGAGATTTTTTCCCTCAGAATCCCTTGACGAAGCATCGTGTCTAACTGCTGCTTGAGTATTCCACGAAGATGATAAGGCACTGAGTAGGGCGTCTTATTCACGGGTGTGGGATCGGATAGACGAATTTCATGAAGGTAGCCTCGTGCGAGTCCTATGTCCTCCTCAGACCAACTCCAAACATCAGGAAATTCTCGTATGAGACTGTAGAATCTTTCTTTCTCTTCTGGAGATAGCTCGGGGTTGACATCGACACGACTAGGATCACAAAGTCGCCTGGAAAGCTCCATCTTCTCCGGGGACGGTAGGCTTTCTTCTACCGACGAAAAACTCCTTTCCTCAGGCTCCTCTGGGACCTCCTCAAAATCTTCAGCATCCCCAAGGTGTGTACCTTGTCGCAGTTTGATCTCCTTAATGGTGGGATTCGTAACATACACCACGGGGCATCCTCCATTCACTATCGCACATGGAATAAAAATGTCCAGTATTTCTTCTATCCGGCGAGAGGGTGACAATAATAACTTCTTCCCCAAAATATCCCAACAACTGCGTAGCTTCACCAGAGTATGCGAGCGAGGTGGTAAAATCGTGTTTTCCAATACTCTAAAAATAGCCCGAGATCCCTGCGCAAGCCTGGATGTTAAGACTTTTGACAAATTGACTTCTAAATTCCTCGGAGGTAACGTTTTTGAAGGAGGGCGTCCGAATCGAAAAAGAGTTAAATTTTGCTTATTGTAATCTAAAACAGCCCTGTGCTTTTCCAAAAAATCGGCGCCAATCAAAGGCCCATAATCAAAATTTGGAATAACTCTGAATACATGAGTAAACCAGTTTTTACCAATCCTAAATTTTAATAAAGCTATCTCAGAAACTTGTATAAACTTCCCTGTTACTCCCCGAAGTCTAGTATTAATACGGAAACGTTTAGCATTTTCCGGGACCAAATTTTCCCCCAGACAACTGATCTGGCTGCCGCTGTCAATCATCAGTTCTACGACTTTCCCGTTCATTAAAGCTGACACATGAGGCAATTCGTTAAAGGACACTATAGGGACTATAACGGAACCTTGAGTAGATTCGTCCCGACCATCTACTCTGTCTGCGTGTTTAAAGAAGGCATACGACAATATCTCGCAATATGATTCGGTAATTTGCATTTGTAACAAATAATTTGGCCTCTATCCGGAGTCGAACCCTGACCTGGCGAAGAATTACTATTACTTGAGGACGCAAAATCACTGCTGGACTTTTTATTAGTATCAGCATTATTATTCTGACTTCTGTTGTTTTGATTACCGTTCCGTTTTCCTTGGTAATCCTGACCTACATTTTTCGGCTGATTAAACTGCTTTTTCCTATATTGAAAATCATCGCTTCTTTCACAATTTGTTGAAGGAGCTAAGGCTGAAATCTGCAGCGTCAACTTTGACAGTTGTTGCTGTATGTCAGTCAACGGGTCGATTACCGGTTGGTTCTGTTGAGTCTGCTGGTTTTGCAAGTATGCTGACTGTGTATTATATGGTTGAGCAGTAATCGAACTTTGAACCCTTACTTCAGCATTACTCTGAGTATTAGCATCTATGCTAGTCGGAGAAAATAAAGACGACTGCAAAACAGCAGAATTCTTTTTCAAGAATTTCTCTAATTCCTTACGCTTCAATAACAATTTAGTCCTTTCCTCGATAATTAGGTCGTTCAGAAGGTCACTGACCGTGTTGTACTCCTTTCGTACTACAACTTTAAAGTAATCGGGTAAAAGTCCTTCCACAATAAATTGTAATTGTTTCTTTTCATTGGCAGTCGGGTCTGCGCGTAAAATCAAATCCTGCTTCGCATAAACGTACTCTAGAACGGATTCTGATTCATTCTGATCACGGGCTCGCATCTGAGCTTCAGATAATTGTGGCACCAAATTGTCCTTAAAAGCGTTTATAAAAGCTTGCTTGAACTGGTCGTAAGTCATTTGGGCAAATTCTGGCTTTCTTTCTATGCCAGCAAACCAGTTTTCAGCGGGGCCACGGAGTAGGCTCCCCAGCACCAATTTTCGTCTCATACCATCCCATGAATTAATGCTAGCGATGGTCTCATATCGTCTGATGTACGTGTTTACATCGTCACCCAACCGGGCATAAAAAGGCTCCGGTTTCACAATCGTGCCGTGCATGGACGGAGGTGGATCGTTTCCTCCTGTTGCCATACTGTTAGAACTAGAACCACGAACAGTTACGTCTAAAGAATCAGGAGAAATATCCGAAAATGATTCCGAAAATTCTAGCTTCTTTTTAAGTTGCTCTAAATAATTACGTGTAAATTTAGTCGATTTAGGAGACGAACAGGCCGCGGGATCGAAATAGACAGTATCACTTAAGTTAAAAATATCCTCTAAAGGTATCAAAAATTCGTCCGCTAGTCTTCGCAACATATAACACAAGTAATAAAACTATTGGGCACAAGTCAAGACCTTAAATATGCTATACCTACACTAAAAACTAAATACAACACATAAAACATACACAAGAGGTATTGGGGCTCCACCACTCTCCGAAAAGGAGAGAAAAAGAAAGGTAATTATAGAATAGCATAAGAAAGATTGCTCAAAAAATAAAAAACAAAAGAGAACAAAACTAGTTTCATAGAGGGTTGGTGGCGGGGAAGTTGGAGGTGATTCTAAAAAGCCTAAAAAATGAAGAGAAAACAGTTTAGAAGTTTGAAAGACAACTAGCATTGATCACCTTCTTACGCTGATGCGAGAAAAAAGATCAGCATCTCCATCATCTTACGCTTGTGCATTCGGTAGGAATGCTTTCGTCGTCGTTTTGAAGAAAGAAAGGAAACTATTATCGTTAACTTGGGAAATATAGCTCACGGGTAGAATTGAGAGGTAACTGAGAAGACGACGAGCGTTTTAGTTTATAGGGCATGTGGGTAGAAATAAATAAAAACAAATATTTAAAAAAAAAGAGAGTCGAGAGTTTGTTTAGGAAGAAAGAAAAGGAAGGTTGTTTGGGCGTTTAGGACCTTGGATGTGTATTCCGTACCTCCGTTCCTGGTCGTCGACTGGTGGTCTCCATGTCTCGGCTTCTGTGTCGAATTGGCGAGGAACTTGGTATAGGTCTCTCCTGTCGTTGCTCACACTCGCTCCTCGTGAACTTTACCGCTCCTCGTGTACTTCACCGCTTCTCGAGTGCTACTCCCCTCTTCCGGGTCCTGGGACGTTTTTATATGAAACAAAGTAGGAAGATGGCCGACGAAATTACGGAAAAACATCCAAAGTACGCACGTGTAGGATTCAGGAAAGTGCAAGGTAAATGGAATTCTCGACTTATTTAATAATTTGTCAACAGTTACAGAACGCTTTGGTTACATCAGATTACATAAGTTACATAAATTTACCAAGAATGAAGAATGAGGAATCGTCTACTAAAGAGAATTTTGAAATGTTTGCTGACTGTCTTATTATTCCAAGTTGTGTCTGTCTCTCATCATCCACAGAAAATAAAGAAAGAAAAAAAATAAAAAATAATATCGTTTTTAAATCTTGATTTGTTTATATACTGAATATTAAAAATATTAGGGAAATCCAATATCTCTACACTATTTCCCTTGAAATGAAGACAAAAATTCGTACCTTCAATCCAAAAGAAGTTGTAAAGATAAAATGTCAAATTCTTGTGCACATTCTTTATTGAAAATATATAAAAAGAAATTTCTCCACTACCTCATGAAATTCTAAACTGTAACACTATTTCTCTTGAAGTGAAGACACACATTCGTACCTTCTATTCAAAGGAAGTTTTAAGGATAAAATATCCCATTCGTCTGCACATTCTTTATTAAAAATATATAAAAACAGGTTTCTAAACTGCCTCGTAAATTTCTAAATACTAACAATATTTGTATTGAAATGAAGACACAAATTTGTACCTTCTATTCAAATTTAGTAGTAAAGATAAAATGTCCCACTCTTGTGCACATTGTTTATTGAAAATATATAATAACAGGTTTCTCAACTACCTCATCAAATTCTAAATACTAACTTCATTTGCCTTTAAATGAAGGAACAAATTCGTATTTTCAATTCAAAAGAAGTGGTAAAGATAAAATGTCCCATTCTTGTGCACATTCTTTATTGAAAATTATAAAATCAAGTTTCTGCACTTATTCATTATATTGTAAATACTAACATTACTTTTCCTGAAATGAAGCCAAAAATTCGTACCGTCTATTCAAAGGAAATGGTATAGATGAAATGTCCCATTCGTGTTCATATTCTTTATTCAAAACATATAAAAAAGGTTTCTCCACTACCACATCAAATTCTAAATACGAACAGTATTTCCCCTGAAATGAAAACACAATTTCGTACCTTTTATTCAAGGGAAGTAATAAAGATGAAATGTATCATGCATGTGCACATTCTATATTGAAAATATATAAAAATTGGTTTCTGCACAACCTCATCAAATTCTAAATACGAACACTATTTCCCTAGAAATGTAAGCACAAATTTGTACATTCCATTCAAAGCTAGTAGTAAAGATAGAATGTCCGATTCTTGCGAACATTCTCCTTATAAAAATATATAAAAACATGTTTCTCCAATACATCATCAAATTGTAAATATTAGCGCTATTTTTCTTGAAATCAAGACACAAATTCGTATCTTCAATTCAAACGAAGTAATAAAGATAAAATGTCCCATTCTTGTGCACATTCTATATTGACAATATATAAAAACAGGTTTCTCCACTACCTAACATATTCTAAATACTAACACAATTTCCCCTGAAATGAAGACACAAATCCGTATCTTCTATTCAAAGGAAGTAGTAAAGATAAAATGTCCCATTCTTGTGCACATTCTCTATTGAAATATAGAATAACAGGGTTCTCGAGTACCTCATCAAATTCTAAATACTAATACTATTTCTTGAAATGAAGGCAAAAATTCGTACTTTCCATTCAAAGAAGTAGTAAAGATAAGATGTCCCATTCTTTTGCACATTCTTTATTGAAAATATATAAAAACAGGTTTCAACACTACCTGAACAAATTCTAAATACTAAAACAATTTCCCTTGAAATGAAGACACAAATTCGTACCTTCTATTCAAAGGAGGTAGTAAAGATAAAATGTCCCATTCTTTTGCACATTCTTTATTGAAAATTATAAAAACAAGTTTCTGCACTAAATCATTATATTCTAAATACTAACACTATTTCTCCTAAAATAAAGACAAAAATTCGTACCTTCTATTCAAAGGAAGGAGTAAAGATGAAATGTCCCATTCTTTTGCACATTCTTTATTGAAAATATATATAAACTGATTTTTCCACTAACACATCAAATTCTAAATACTAACTCTATTGGTCTTGAAATGAAGCAACAAATAAGTACCTTCAATTCAAAGGAAGTAGTGAAGATAAAATGTCAAATTCTTGTGCACCTGTTCTATTGAAATATAGAATAACAGGTTTCTCCACTACCTCATCAAATTCTAAATACTAACACTATTTCTTGAGATGAGGGCACAAATTCGTATTTTCTATTCAAAGGAAGTAGTAGAGACAAAATGTTCCATTCTTGTGCACATTCTTTATTGAAAATATATAAAAACATGTTTCTCCACTATCTGAACAAATTCCAAATACTAACACAATTTCCCTTGAAATGAAGACACAAATTCGTATCTTGTATTCAAAAGAAATGGTAAAGATAAAATGTCCCGTTCTTGTGCACATTCTTTATATAAAATTATAAAAACAAGTTTCTGCACTTAGTCATTATATTTTAAGTTCTAAAACTATTTCTCCTAAAATGAAGACACAAATTCGTACCTTCTATTCAAAGGAAGTAATAAAGATAAAATTTTCCATTGCTGCGCACACTTTTATTAAAGTATATAAAAGAAGGTTTCTCCATTACCTCAACAAATTCTAAACAATAACACTATTTCTCCTGAAATGAAGACATAAATTCGTACCTTCTATTCAAAGGAAGTGGTAAAGAAAAATGTTCTATTCTTGAGCACGTTGTTTCTTGAAAATATATAAGAACAGGTTTCTCCACTACCTCATCAAATTCTAAATACTAACACTATTTCACCCAAAATGAAAGCACAAATTCGTAACTTCTATTCAAAGGAAGTAATAAAGATAAAATATCCCACTCTTGTGCAGATTCTTTAATGAAAATATATAAAAACAGGTTTCTCCAGTACCTCGTCAAATTCTAAGTAATAAAACTATTTCTCCTAAAATGAAGACAAAAATTCGTACCGTCTATTTAAAGGAAGTAGTATAGATGAAATGTCCCATTCTTGTGCACATTCTCTATTGAAATATAGAATAAGAGGTTTCTCCAGTACCTCATCAAATTCTAAGTACTAAAACTATTTCTCCTAAAATGAAGACAAAAATTCGTACCGTCTATTTAAAGGAAGTAGTATAGATGAAATGTCCAGTTCTTGTGCACATCCTTTTTTGAAAATATATAAAAAAATGTTTCTGCACTACCTCATCAAAATTCTAAATACTAACACTATTTCCCTTGAAATGAAGACAAAAATTCGTACCTACAATCCAAAAGAAGTTGTAAAGATAAAATGACCCATTCTTGTGCACATTCTTTATTGAAAATATATAAAAAGAAATTTCTCCACTACCTCATCAAATTCTAAATAGTAACACTATTTCTCTTGAAGTGAAGACACAAATTAGTACCTTCTATTCAAAGGAAGTAATGAAGATAAAATTTTCCATTGCTGCGCACACTTTTATTAAAAATATATAAAAGAAGGTTTCTCCATTACCTAACAAATTCTAAATAATAACACTATTTCTCCTGAAATGAAGACACAAATTCGTACCTTCTATTCAAAGGAAGTGGTAAAGAAAAGTGTTCTATTCTTGAGCACGTTGTTTATTGAAAATATATAAGAACAGGTTTCTCCACGACCTCATCAAATTCTAAATACTAACACTATTTCACCCGAAATGAAAGCACAAATTCGTACCTTCTATTCAAAGGAAGTAATAAAGATAAAATGCCCCATTCTTGTGCACATTCTTTAATGAAAATATATAAAAACAAGTTTCCTCACTACCTCATTATATCCTAAGTGGTAACACTATTTCTACTGAAATGAAGAAAGGAATTTGTACCTTCCATTAAAAGGAAGTAGTAAAGATAAAATGTCCCTTTCTTGCGCACATTCTTTTTTGAAAATATATAAAAGCAGTTTTCTGCACTACCTGATAAAATTCTAAATACTAACACTATTTCTCTTGAAGTGAAGACACACATTCGTACCTTCTACTCAATAGAAGTTTTAAGGATAAAATATTCCATTCGAATGCACATTCTTTATTGAAAATATATAAAAACAGGTTTCTAAAATACCTCTTAAATTTCTAAATACTAACACTATTTGTATTGAAATGAAGACACAAATTCGTACATTCTATTCAAAGGTAGTAGTAAAGATAATATGTCCCACTCTTGTGCACATTGTTTATTGAAAATATGTAATAACAGGTTTCTCAACTACCTCATCAAATTCTAAATACTAACTCTATTTGTCTTGAAATGAAGGAACAAATTCGTACTTTCAATTCAAAAGAAGTAGTAAAGATAAAATATCCCATTCTTGTGCACATTCTTTACTGAAAATTATAAAATCAAGTTTCTGCATTAATTCATTATATTCTAAATACTAACATTATTTTTCCTGCAAATGAAAGCAAAAATTCGTAACGTCTATTTAAAGGAAATAGCAAAGATGAAATGTCCCATTCTTGTGCACATTCTTTACTCAAAATATATAAAAAAAATTTTATCCACTACCTCATCAAAATTCTAAATACTAACTATATTTCCCTTGAAATGAAGACACAAATTCGTACCTTCTATTCAAAGCAAGTAGTAAAAATAAAATGTCCCACTCTTTCGGACATTCTCTTTATAAAAATATATAAAAAAAAAGGTTTATCCGCTACCTCTTCAAAATTCCAAATACTAACTATATTTCCCTTGAAATGAAGACACAAATTCGTACCTTCTATTCAAAGCAAGTAGAAAAAATAAAATGTCCCACTCTTGCGCACATTCTCTTTATAAAAATATATAAAATCAGGTTTCTCCACTACCTCATCAAATTCTAAATACGAACACTATTTCTCCTTAAATGAAAACACAAATTCGTACCTTCTATTCCACGAAAGCAATAAAGATAAAATATCCCATTCTTGTGCACATTCTATACTGACAATATATAAAAACGGGCTTCTCCACTACCTCATCCCATTCTAATTATAAACACTATTTCTCTTAAAATCAAGATAAAAATTCGTAGCTCTTATTGAAAGGATGTAGTAAAGATAAAATATCCTATTCTTGAGCACATTCTTTATTGAAAATATATATGAAAACATTATTCTCCACTACCAGAAAAACTTCTAAATACTAACAATATTTCTGTTGAATTGAAGAGAAAAATTCGTACCTTCTATTCAAAGGAAGTAGTAAAGAAAAAATGTCGCATTTTTCTTCACATTCTATATTGAAATGTTATAAAGACAGGATTCTCTACTACCTCATCAAATTCTAAATACTAACACTATTTCTCTTGAAACGAAGACACGAATTGTAACCTTCTATTCAAAGGAAGTAGAAAAATAAAATGTCCCATTCGTGTGCACATTCTTTATTGAAAATATATATAAACTGGTTTCTCCACTATCACATCAAATTCTAAATACTAACTCTATTTGTCTCGAAATGAAGGAACAAATAAGTACCTTCAATTCAAAGGAAGTAGTAAAGATAAAACGTCCCATTCTTGTGCACATTCTCTATTGAATTATAGAATAACTGGTTTCTCCAATACCTCATCAAATTCTAAATACTAACACTATTTCTTGAGATGAAGGCACTAATTCGTATTTTCTATTCAAAGGAAGTAGTAAAGATAAAATGTCCCATTCTTGTGTACATTTTTTATTGAAAATATATAAAAACATGTTTCTCCACTATCTGAACAAATTCTAAATACTAACACAATTTCTCTTGAAATGAAGACACAAATTCGTACCTTCTATTCAAAGGAAATGGTAAACATAAAATGTCCCATTCTAGTGCACATTCTTTATTTAAAATTATAAAAACAAGTTTCTGCACCAAGTCATTAATTCTAAGCACTAAAACTATTTCTCCTAAAATGAAGACAAAAATTCGTACCGTCTATTCAAAGGAATTAGTAAAGATGAAATGTCCAATTCTTGTGCACATACTTTTTTGAAAATATATAAGAAAATGTTTCTGCACTACCTCATCAAAATTCTAAATACTAACACTATTTCCCTTGAAATGAAGACAAAAATTCGTACCTTCAATCCAAAAGAAGTTGTAAAGATAAAATGTCCCATTCTTGTGCACATTCTTTATTGAAAATATATAAAAAGAAATTTCTCCACTACCTCATGAAATTCTAAATAGTAACACTATTTCTCTTGAAGTGAAGACACAAATTCGCACCTTCTATTCAAAGAAAGTAATAAAGATAAAATTTTCCATTGCTGCGCACATTTTTATTAAAAATATATAAAAGAAGGTTTCTCCATTACCTCAACAAATTCTAAATAATAACACTATTTCCCTTGAAATGAAGACACAAATTCGTACCTTCTATTCAAAGCAAGTAGTAAAAATAAAATGTCCCACTCTTGCGCACATTCTCTTTATAAAAATATATAAAAACAGGTTTCCCCACTACCTCATCAAATTCTAAATACGAACACTATTTCTCCTTAAATAAAAACACAAATTCATACCTTCTATTCCACGGAAGCAATAAAGATAAACTGTCAAATTCTTGTGCACATTCTATACTGACAATATATAAAAACAGGCTTCTCCACTACCTCATCCCATTCTAATTATAAACACTATTTCTCTTGAAATGAAGAAAAAATTCGTACCTCCTTTTGAAATGATCAAGTAAAGATAAAATATCCTATTCTTGAGCACATTCTTTATTGAAAATATATAAAAACATATTTCTCCACTACCTGAAAAACTTCTAAATACTAACAATATTTCTCTTGAAGTGAAAAGAAAAATTCGTAACTTCTGTTCAAAGGAAGTAGTAAAGAAAAAATGTCCCATTTTTCTTCACATTCTATATTGAAAATTATAAAAACAAGTTTCTGCACTAAGTCATTATATTCTATGTACTAATAATATTTCTCCTAAAATGAAGACAAGAATTCGTACCTTCAATCCAAAGGAAGTTGTAAAGATAAAATGTCCCACTCTTGTGCACATTGTTTATTCAAAATATGTAATAATAGGATTCTCTACTACCTCATCAAATTCTAAATACTAACACTATTTCGATTGAAACGAAGACACGAATTCTAACCTTCTATTCAAAGGAAGTAGAAAAATAAAATATCCCATTCGTATGCACATTCTTTATTGAAAATATATAAAAACAGGTTTCTAAGCTACCTCTTAAAATTCTAAATACTAACACTCTTTGTATTGAAATGAAGACACAAATTCCTACCTTCTACTCAAAGGAAGTAGTAAAGATAAAATGTCCCACTCTTGTGCACATTGTTTATTGAAAATATGTAATAATAGGTTTCTCAACTACCTCATCAAATTCTAAATACTAACTCTATTTGTATTGAAATGAAGAAACAAATTCGTACTTTCAATTCAAAGGAAGTAGTAAAGATAAAATGTCCCATTCTTGTGCACATTCTCTATTGAAATATAGAATAACAGGTTTCTCCACTACATCATCAAATTCTAAATATTAACACTATTTCTTGAGGTGATGGCAAAAATTCGTATTTTCTATTCAGAGAAAGTAGTAAAGATAAAATGTCCCATTCTTGTGCACATTCTTTATTGAAAATATATAAAAACATGTTTCTCCACTATCTGAACAAATTCTAAGTACTAACACAATTTCCCTTGAAATGAAGACACAAATTCGTAGCTTCTATTCAAAGGAAATGGTAAAGATAAAATGTCCAATTCTTGTGCACATACTTTTTTGAAAATATATAAAAAGAATTCTGCACTACCTCATCAAAATTCTAAATACTAACACTATTTCCCTTGAAATGAAGACAAAAATTCGTACCTTCAATCCAAAAGAAGTTGTAAAGATAAAATGTCAAATTCTTGTGCACATTCTTTATTGAAAATATATGAAAAGAAATTTCTCCACTACCTCATGAAATTCTAAACTGTAACACTATTTCTCTTGAAGTGAAGACACACATTCGTACCTTCTATTCAAAGGAAGTTTTAAGGATAAAATATCCCATTCGTCTGCACATTCTTTATTAAAAATATATAAAAACAGGTTTCTAAACTGCCTCGTAAATTTCTAAATACTAACAATATTTGTATTGAAATGAAGACACAAATTTGTACCTTCTATTCAAATTTAGTAGTAAAGATAAAATGTCCCACTCTTGTGCACATTGTTTATTGAAAATATATAATAACAGGTTTCTCAACTACCTCATCAAATTCTAAATACTAACTCCATTTGCCTTTAAATGAAGGAACAAATTCGTATTTTCAATTCAAAAGAAGTGGTAAAGATAAAATGTCCCATTCTTGTGCACATTCTTTATTGAAAATTATAAAATCAAGTTTCTGCACTTATTCATTATATTGTAAATACTAACATTACTTTTCCTGAAATGAAGGCAAAAATTCGTACCGTCTATTCAAAGGAAATAGTATAGATGAAATGTCCCATTCATGTGCATATTCTTTATTCAAAACATATAAAAAAGGTTTCTCCACAACCTCATCAAATTCTAAATACGAACAGTATTTCCCCTGAAATGAAAACACAATTTCGTACCTTTTATTCAAGGTAAGTAACAAAGATGAAATGTATCATGCATGTGCACATTCTATATTGAAAATATATAAAAATTGGTTTCTGCACAACCTCATCAAATTCTAAATACGAACACTATTTCCCTAGATATGTAAGCACAAATTTGTACATTCCATTCAAAGCTAGTAGTAAAGATAGAATGTCCGATTCTTGCGAACATTCTCCTTATAAAAATATATAAAAACATGTTTCTCCAATACATCATCAAATTGTAAATATTAGCGCTATTTTTCTTGAAATCAAGACACAAATTCGTATCTTCAATTCAAACGAAGTAATAAAGATAAAATGTCCCATTCTTGTGCACATTCTATATTGACAATATATAAAAACAGGTTTCTCCACTACCTAACATATTCTAAATACTAACACAATTTCCATTGAAATGAAGACACAAATCCGCATCTTCTATTCAAAGGAAGTAGTAAAGATAAAATGTCCCATTCTTGTGCACATTCTCTATTGAAATATAGAATAACAGGGTTCTCGAGTACCTCATGAAATTCTAAATACTAATACTATTTCTTGAAATGAAGGCAAAAATTCGTACTTTCTATTCAAAGAAGTAGTAAAGATAAGATGTCCCATTCTTTTGCACATTCTTTATTGAAAATATATAAAAACAGGTTTCAACACTACCTGAACAAATTCTAAATACTAAAACAATTTCCCTTGAAATGAAGACACAAATTCGTACCTTCTATTCAAAGGAGGTAGTAAAGATAAAATGTCCCATTCTTTTGCACATTCTTTATTGAAAAGTATAAAAACAAGTTTCTGCACTAAATCATTATATTCTAAATACTAACACTATTTCTCCTAAAATAAAGACAAAAATTCGTACCTTCTATTCAAAGGAAGGAGTAAAGATGAAATGTCCCATTCTTGTGCACATTCTTTATTGAAAATATATAAAAAGAAGTTTCTCCACTACCTCATAAAATTCTAAAATACTAACACTATTTCTCTTGGAATGAAGACGCAAATTCGTACCTTCAATTCAAAGGAAGTAGTAAAGATAAAATTTCCCATCGCTGCGCACAGTTTAATTGAAAATATATAAATGACGGTTTCTTCACTACCTCAACAAATTTTAAATAATAACACTATTTCTCCTGAAATGAAGACACAAATTCGCACCTTCCATTCAAAGGAAGTGGTAAAGAAAAA
This sequence comes from Thermobia domestica, assembly GCF_964235325.1. NCBI lineage: Eukaryota > Metazoa > Arthropoda > Insecta > Zygentoma > Lepismatidae > Thermobia > Thermobia domestica. Next base: position 135,008,319 of record NC_137471.1, read on the forward strand.
ATGTTTAATTCTTGAGCACGTTGTTTATTGAAAATATATAAGAACAGGTTTCTCCACTACCACATCAAATTCTAAATACTAACACTGTTTCTCCTGAAATGAAACACAAATTCGTACCTTCTATTCAAAGGAAATAATAATGAAGATAAAATGTCCCATTCTTGTGCACATTCTTTAATTAAAATATATAAAAACAAGTTTCCTCACTACCTCATTATATCCTAAGTGAGAACACTTTTTCTACTGAAATGAAGACAGGAATTTGTACCTTTCATTCAAAAAAACGTAGTAAAGATAAAATGTCCCTTTCTTGCGCACATTCTTTATTGAAAATATATAAAAACAGGTTTCTGCACTACCTGATAAAATTGTAAATACTAACACTATATCCCTTGAAGTGAAGACACACATTCGTACCTTCTACTCAATAGAAGTTTTAAGGATAAAATATCCCATTCGTATGCACATTCTTTATTGAAAATATGTAAAAACAGCTTTCTAAACTACCTCTTAAATTTCTAAATACTAACACTATTTGTATTGAAATGAAGACACAAATTCGTACCTTCTATTCAAAGGTAGTAGTAAAGATAAAATGTCCCACTCTTGTGCACATTGTTTGTTGAAAATATGTAATAACAGGTTTCTCAACTACCTCATCAAATTCTAAATACTAACTCTATTTGTCTTGAAATGAAGGAACAAATTCGTACTTTCAATTCAAAAAAAGGAGTAAAGATAAAATGTCCCATTCTTGTGCACATTCTTTATTGAAAATTATAAAATCAAGTTTCTGCACTAATTCATTATATTCTAAATACTAACATTATTTTTCCTGAAATGAAAGAAAAAATTCGTACCGTCTATTCAAAGGAAATAGCAAAGATGAAATGTCGCATTCTTGTGCACATTCTTTATTCAAAATATATAAAAAAAGGTATCTGCACTACCTCATCAAAATTCTAAATACGAACACTATTTCTCCTTAAATAAAAACACAAATTCATACCTTCTATTCCACGGAAACAATAAAGATGAAATGTAACATTCTTGTGCACATTCTATACTGACAATACATAAAAACGGGTTTCTCCACTACCTCATCCCAATCTAATTATAAACAATATTTCTCTTGAAATGAAGACAAAAATTCGTGCAGCCTATTGAAAGGATGTAGTAAAGATAAAATATCCTATTCTTGAGCACATTCTTTATTGAAAATATATAAAAACATATTTCTCCACTACCTGAAAAACTTCTAAATACTAACAATATTTCTCTTGAAGAGAAGGCAAAAATTCGTACCATCTATTCAAAGGAAGTAGTAAAGAAAAAATGTCCCATTTTTCTTCACATTCTATATCGAAAAGTTATAAAGACAGGATCCTCTACTACCTCATCAAATTCTAAATACTAACACTATTTCTCTTCAAACGAAGACACGAATTCTAACCTTCTATCCAAAGGAAGTAGAAAAATAAAATGTCCCATTCTTGTGCACATTCTTTATTAAAAATATATAAAAAGAAATTTCTCCACTACCTCATGAAATTCTAAATAGTAACACTATTTCTCTTGAAGTGAAGACACAAATTAGTACCTTCTATTCAAAGGAAGTAATGAAGATAAAATTTTCCATTGCTGCGCACACTTTTATTAAAAATATATAAAAGAAGGTTTCTCCATTACCTAACAAATTCTAAATAATAACACTATTTCTCCTGAAATGAAGACACAAATTCGTACCTTCTATTCAAAGGAAGTGGTAAAGAAAAGTGTTCTATTCTTGAGCACGTTGTTTATTGAAAATATATAAGAACAGGTTTCTCCACGACCTCATCAAATTCTAAATACTAACACTATTTCACCCGAAATGAAAGCACAAATTCGTACCTTCTATTCAAAGGAAGTAATAAAGATAAAATGCCCCATTCTTGTGCACATTCTTTAATGAAAATATATAAAAACAAGTTTCCTCACTACCTCATTATATCCTAAGTGGTAACACTATTTCTACTGAAATGAAGAAAGGAATTTGTACCTTCCATTAAAAGGAAGTAGTAAAGATAAAATGTCCCTTTCTTGCGCACATTCTTTTTTGAAAATATATAAAAGCAGTTTTCTGCACTACCTGATAAAATTCTAAATACTAACACTATTTCTCTTGAAGTGAAGACACACATTCGTACCTTCTACTCAATAGAAGTTTTAAGGATAAAATATTCCATTCGAATGCACATTCTTTATTGAAAATATATAAAAACAGGTTTCTAAAATACCTCTTAAATTTCTAAATACTAACACTATTTGTATTGAAATGAAGACACAAATTCGTACATTCTATTCAAAGGTAGTAGTAAAGATAATATGTCCCACTCTTGTGCACATTGTTTATTGAAAATATGTAATAACAGGTTTCTCAACTACCTCATCAAATTCTAAATACTAACTCTATTTGTCTTGAAATGAAGGAACAAATTCGTACTTTCAATTCAAAAGAAGTAGTAAAGATAAAATATCCCATTCTTGTGCACATTTTTTACTGAAAATTATAAAATCAAGTTTCTGCATTAATTCATTATATTCTAAATACTAACATTATTTTTCCTGCAAATGAAAGCAAAAATTCGTAACGTCTATTTAAAGGAAATAGCAAAGATGAAATGTCCCATTCTTGTGCACATTCTTTACTCAAAATATATAAAAAAAATTTTATCCACTACCTCATCAAAATTCTAAATACTAATTATATTTCCCTTGAAATGAAGACACAAATTCGTACCTTCTATTCAAAGCAAGTAGTAAAAATAAAATGTCCCACTCTTTCGGACATTCTCTTTATAAAAATATATAAAAAAAAGGTTTATCCGCTACCTCTTCAAAATTCCAAATACTAACTATATTTCCCTTGAAATGAAGACACAAATTCGTACCTTCTATTCAAAGCAAGTAGAAAAAATAAAATGTCCCACTCTTGCGCACATTCTCTTTATAAAAATATATAAAATCAGGTTTCTCCACTACCTCATCAAATTCTAAATACGAACACTATTTCTCCTTAAATGAAAACACAAATTCGTACCTTCTATTCCACGAAAGCAATAAAGATAAAATATCCCATTCTTGTGCACATTCTATACTGACAATATATAAAAACGGGCTTCTCCACTACCTCATCCCATTCTAATTATAAACACTATTTCTCTTAAAATCAAGATAAAAATTCGTAGCTCTTATTGAAAGGATGTAGTAAAGATAAAATATCCTATTCTTGAGCACATTCTTTATTGAAAATATATATGAAAACATTATTCTCCACTACCAGAAAAACTTCTAAATACTAACAATATTTCTGTTGAATTGAAGAGAAAAATTCGTACCTTCTATTCAAAGGAAGTAGTAAAGAAAAAATGTCGCATTTTTCTTCACATTGTATATTGAAATGTTATAAAGACAGGATTCTCTACTACCTCATCAAATTCTAAATACTAACACTATTTCTCTTGAAACGAAGACACGAATTGTAACCTTCTATTCAAAGGAAGTAGAAAAATAAAATGTCCCATTCGTGTGCACATTCTTTATTGAAAATATATATAAACTGGTTTCTCCACTATCACATCAAATTCTAAATACTAACTCTATTTGTCTTGAAATGAAGGAACAAATAAGTACCTTCAATTCAAAGGAAGTAGTAAAGATAAAACGTCCCATTCTTGTGCACATTCTCTATTGAATTATAGAATAACTGGTTTCTCCAATACCTCATCAAATTCTAAATACTAACACTATTTCTTGAGATGAAGGCACTAATTCGTATTTTCTATTCAAAGGAAGTAGTAAAGATAAAATGTCCCATTCTTGTGTACATTTTTTATTGAAAATATATAAAAACATGTTTCTCCACTATCTGAACAAATTCTAAATACTAACACAATTTCTCTTGAAATGAAGACACAAATTCGTACCTTCTATTCAAAGGAAATGGTAAACATAAAATGTCCCATTCTAGTGCACATTCTTTATTTAAAATTATAAAAACAAGTTTCTGCACCAAGTCATTAATTCTAAGCACTAAAACTATTTCTCCTAAAATGAAGACAAAAATTCGTACCGTCTATTCAAAGGAATTAGTAAAGATGAAATGTCCAATTCTTGTGCATATACTTTTTTGAAAATATATAAGAAAATTTTTCTGCACTACCTCATCAAAATTCTAAATACTAACACTATTTCCCTTGAAATGAAGACAAAAATTCGTACCTTCAATCCAAAAGAAGTTGTAAAGATAAAATGTCCCATTCTTGTGCACATTCTTTATTGAAAATATATAAAAAGAAATTTCTCCACTACCTCATGAAATTCTAAATAGTAACACTATTTCTCTTGAAGTGAAGACACAAATTCGCACCTTCTATTCAAAGAAAGTAATAAAGATAAAATTTTCCATTGCTGCGCACATTTTTATTAAAAATATATAAAAGAAGGTTTCTCCATTACCTCAACAAATTCTAAATAATAACACTATTTCCCTTGAAATGAAGACACAAATTCGTACCTTCTATTCAAAGCAAGTAGTAAAAATAAAATGTCCCACTCTTGCGCACATTCTCTTTATAAAAATATATAAAAACAGGTTTCCCCACTACCTCATCAAATTCTAAATACGAACACTATTTCTCCTTAAATAAAAACACAAATTCATACCTTCTATTCCACGGAAGCAATAAAGATAAACTGTCCCATTCTTGTGCACATTCTATACTGACAATATATAAAAACAGGCTTTTCCACTACCTCATCCCATTCTAATTATAAACACTATTTCTCTTGAAATGAAGAAAAAATTCGTACCTCCTTTTGAAATGATCAAGTAAAGATAAAATATCCTATTCTTGAGCACATTCTTTATTGAAAATATATAAAAACATATTTCTCCACTACCTGAAAAACTTCTAAATACTAACAATATTTCTCTTGAAGTGAAAAGAAAAATTCGTAACTTCTGTTCAAAGGAAGTAGTAAAGAAAAAATGTCCCATTTTTCTTCACATTCTATATTGAAAATTATAAAAACAAGTTTCTGCACTAAGTCATTATATTCTATGTACTAATAATATTTCTCCTAAAATGAAGACAAGAATTCGTACCTTCAATCCAAAGGAAGTTGTAAAGATAAAATGTCCCACTCTTGTGCACATTGTTTATTCAAAATATGTAATAATAGGATTCTCTACTACCTCATCAAATTCTAAATACTAACACTATTTCGATTGAAACGAAGACACGAATTCTAACCTTCTATTCAAAGGAAGTAGAAAAATAAAATATCCCATTCGTATGCACATTCTTTATTGAAAATATATAAAAACAGGTTTCTAAGCTACCTCTTAAAATTCTAAATACTAACACTCTTTGTATTGAAATGAAGACACAAATTCCTACCTTCTACTCAAAGGAAGTAGTAAAGATAAAATGTCCCACTCTTGTGCACATTGTTTATTGAAAATATGTAATAATAGGTTTCTCAACTACCTCATCAAATTCTAAATACTAACTCTATTTGTATTGAAATGAAGAAACAAATTCGTACTTTCAATTCAAAGGAAGTAGTAAAGATAAAATGTCCCATTCTTGTGCACATTCTCTATTGAAATATAGAATAACAGGTTTCTCCACTACATCATCAAATTCTAAATATTAACACTATTTCTTGAGGTGATGGCAAAAATTCGTATTTTCTATTCAGAGGAAGTAGTAAAGATAAAATGTCCCATTCTTGTGCACATTCTTTATTGAAAATATATAAAAACATGTTTCTCCACTATCTGAACAAATTCTAAGTACTAACACAATTTCCCTTGAAATGAAGACACAAATTCGTAGCTTCTATTCAAAGGAAATGGTAAAGATAAAATGTCCAATTCTTGTGCACATACTTTTTTGAAAATATATAAAAAGAATTCTGCACTACCTCATCAAAATTCTAAATACTAACACTATTTCCCTTGAAATGAAGACAAAAATTCGTACCTTCAATCCAAAAGAAGTTGTAAAGATAAAATGTCAAATTCTTGTGCACATTCTTTATTGAAAATATATGAAAAGAAATTTCTCCACTACCTCATGAAATTCTAAACTGTAACACTATTTCTCTTGAAGTGAAGACACACATTCGTACCTTCTATTCAAAGGAAGTTTTAAGGATAAAATATCCCATTCGTCTGCACATTCTTTATTAAAAATATATAAAAACAGGTTTCTAAACTGCCTCGTAAATTTCTAAATACTAACAATATTTGTATTGAAATGAAGACACAAATTTGTACCTTCTATTCAAATTTAGTAGTAAAGATAAAATGTCCCACTCTTGTGCACATTGTTTATTGAAAATATATAATAACAGGTTTCTCAACTACCTCATCAAATTCTAAATACTAACTCCATTTGCCTTTAAATGAAGGAACAAATTCGTATTTTCAATTCAAAAGAAGTGGTAAAGATAAAATGTCCCATTCTTGTGCACATTCTTTATTGAAAATTATAAAATCAAGTTTCTGCACTTATTCATTATATTGTAAATACTAACATTACTTTTCCTGAAATGAAGGCAAAAATTCGTACCGTCTATTCAAAGGAAATAGTATAGATGAAATGTCCCATTCATGTGCATATTCTTTATTCAAAACATATAAAAAAGGTTTCTCCACAACCTCATCAAATTCTAAATACGAACAGTATTTCCCCTGAAATGAAAACACAATTTCGTACCTTTTATTCAAGGTAAGTAATAAAGATGAAATGTATCATGCATGTGCACATTCTATATTGAAAATATATAAAAATTGGTTTCTGCACAACCTCATCAAATTCTAAATACGAACACTATTTCCCTAGAAATGTAAGCACAAATTTGTACATTCCATTCAAAGCTAGTAGTAAAGATAGAATGTCCGATTCTTGCGAACATTCTCCTTATAAAAATATATAAAAACATGTTTCTCCAATACATCATCAAATTGTAAATATTAGCGCTATTTTTCTTGAAATCAAGACACAAATTCGTATCTTCAATTCAAACGAAGTAATAAAGATAAAATGTCCCATTCTTGTGCACATTCTATATTGACAATATATAAAAACAGGTTTCTCCACTACCTAACATATTCTAAATACTAACACAATTTCCATTGAAATGAAGACACAAATCCGCATCTTCTATTCAAAGGAAGTAGTAAAGATAAAATGTCCCATTCTTGTGCACATTCTCTATTGAAATATAGAATAACAGGGTTCTCGAGTACCTCATGAAATTCTAAATACTAATACTATTTCTTGAAATGAAGGCAAAAATTCGTACTTTCTATTCAAAGAAGTAGTAAAGATAAGATGTCCCATTCTTTTGCACATTCTTTATTGAAAATATATAAAAACAGGTTTCAACACTACCTGAACAAATTCTAAATACTAAAACAATTTCCCTTGAAATGAAGACACAAATTCGTACCTTCTATTCAAAGGAGGTAGTAAAGATAAAATGTCCCATTCTTTTGCACATTCTTTATTGAAAAGTATAAAAACAAGTTTCTGCACTAAATCATTATATTCTAAATACTAACACTATTTCTCCTAAAATAAAGACAAAAATTCGTACCTTCTATTCAAAGGAAGGAGTAAAGATGAAATGTCCCATTCTTGTGCACATTCTTTATTGAAAATATATAAAAAGAAGTTTCTCCACTACCTCATAAAATTCTAAAATACTAACACTTTTTCTCTTGGAATGAAGACGCAAATTCGTACCTTCAATTCAAAGGAAGTAGTAAAGATAAAATTTCCCATCGCTGCGCACAGTTTAATTGAAAATATATAAATGACGGTTTCTTCACTACCTCAACAAATTTTAAATAATAACACTATTTCTCCTGAAATGAAGACACAAATTCGCACCTTCCATTCAAAGGAAGTGGTAAAGAAAAAATGTTTAATTCTTGAGCACGTTGTTTATTGAAAATATATAAGAACAGGTTTCTCCACTACCACATCAAATTCTAAATACTAACACTGTTTCTCCTGAAATGAAACACAAATTCGTACCTTCTATTCAAAGGAAATAATAATGAAGATAAAATGTCCCATTCTTGTGCACATTCTTTAATTAAAATATATAAAAACAAGTTTCCTCACTACCTCATTATATCCTAAGTGAGAACACTTTTTCTACTGAAATGAAGACAGGAATTTGTACCTTTCATTCAAAAAAACGTAGTAAAGATAAAATGTCCATTTCTTGCGCACATTCTTTATTGAAAATATATAAAAACAGGTTTCTGCACTACCTGATAAAATTGTAAATACTAACACTATATCCCTTGAAGTGAAGACACACATTCGTACCTTCTACTCAATAGAAGTTTTAAGGATAAAATATCCCATTCGTATGCACATTCTTTATTGAAAATATGTAAAAACAGCTTTCTAAACTACCTCTTAAATTTCTAAATACTAACACTATTTGTATTGAAATGAAGGAACAAATTCGTAATTTCAATTCAAAAAAAGGAGTAAAGATAAAATGTCCCATTCTTGTGCACATTCTTTATTGAAAATTATAAAATCAAGTTTCTGCACTAATTCATTATATTCTAAATACTAACATTATTTTTCCTGAAATGAAAGAAAAAATTCGTACCGTCTATTCAAAGGAAATAGCAAAGATGAAATGTCGCATTCTTGTGCACATTCTTTATTCAAAATATATAAAAAAAGGTTTCTGCACTACCTCATCAAAATTCTAAATACGAACACTATTTCTCCTTAAATAAAAACACAAATTCATACCTTCTATTCCACGGAAACAATAAAGATGAAATGTAACATTCTTGTGAACATTCTATACTGACAATACATAAAAACGGGTTTCTCCACTACCTCATCCCAATCTAATTATAAACAATATTTCTCTTGAAATGAAGACAAAAATTCGTGCAGCCTATTGAAAGGATGTAGTAAAGATAAAATATCCTATTCTTGAGCACATTCTTTATTGAAAATATATAAAAAATTATTTCTCCACTACCTGAAAAACTTCTAAATACTAACAATATTTCTCTTGAAGAGAAGGCAAAAATTCGTACCATCTATTCAAAGGAAGTAGTAAAGAAAAAATGTCCCATTTTTCTTCACATTCTATATCGAAAAGTTATAAAGACAGGATCCTCTACTACCTCATCAAATTCTAAATACTAACACTATTTCTCTTCAAACGAAGACACGAATTCTAACCTTCTATCCAAAGGAAGTAGAAAAATAAAATGTCCCATTCTTGTGCACATTCTTTATTTAAAATATATAAAAAGAAATTTCTCCACTACCTCATGAAATTCTAAATAGTAACACTATTTCTCTTGAAGTGAAGACACAAATTAGTACCTTCTATTCAAAGGAAGTAATGAAGATAAAATTTTCCATTGCTGCGCACACTTTTATTAAAAATATATAAAAGAAGGTTTCTCCATTACCTAACAAATTCTAAATAATAACACTATTTCTCCTGAAATGAAGACACAAATTCGTACCTTCTATTCAAAGGAAGTGGTAAAGAAAAGTGTTCTATTCTTGAGCACGTTGTTTATTGAAAATATATAAGAACAGGTTTCTCCACGACCTCATCAAATTCTAAATAATAACACTATTTCACCCGAAATGAAAGCACAAATTCGTACCTTCTATTCAAAGGAAGTAATAAAGATAAAATGCCCCATTCTTGTGCACATTCTTTAATGAAAATATATAAAAACAAGTTTCCTCACTACCTCATTATATCCTAAGTGGTAACACTATTTCTACTGAAATGAAGAAAGGAATTTGTACCTTCCATTAAAAGGAAGTAGTAAAGATAAAATGTCCCTTTCTTGCGCACATTCTTTTTTGAAAATATATAAAAGCAGTTTTCTGCACTACCTGATAAAATTCTAAATACTAACACTATTTCTCTTGAAGTGAAGACACACATTCGTACCTTCTACTCAATAGAAGTTTTAAGGATAAAATATTCCATTCGAATGCACATTCTTTATTGAAAATATATAAAAACAGGTTTCTAAAATACCTCTTAAATTTCTAAATACTAACACTATTTGTATTGAAATGAAGACACAAATTCGTACATTCTATTCAAAGGTAGTAGTAAAGATAATATGTCCCACTCTTGTGCACATTGTTTATTGAAAATATGTAATAACAGGTTTCTCAACTACCTCATCAAATTCTAAATACTAACTCTATTTGTCTTGAAATGAAGGAACAAATTCGTACTTTCAATTCAAAAGAAGTAGTAAAGATAAAATATCCCATTCTTGTGCACATTCTTTACTGAAAATTATAAAATCAAGTTTCTGCATTAATTCATTATATTCTAAATACTAACATTATTTTTCCTGCAAATGAAAGCAAAAATTCGTAACGTCTATTTAAAGGAAATAGCAAAGATGAAATGTCCCATTCTTGTGCACATTCTTTACTCAAAATATATAAAAAGAATTTTATCCACTACCTCATCAAAATTCTAAATACTAACTATATTTCCCTTGAAATGAAGACACAAATTCGTACCTTCTATTCAAAGCAAGTAGTAAAAATAAAATGTCCCACTCTTTCGGACATTCTCTTTATAAAAATATATAAAAAAAAAGCTTTATCCGCTACCTCTTCAAAATTCCAAATACTAACTATATTTCCCTTGAAATGAAGACACAAATTCGTACCTTCTATTCAAAGCAAGTAGAAAAAATAAAATGTCCCACTCTTGCGCACATTCTCTTTATAAAAATATATAAAATCAGGTTTCTCCACTACCTCATCAAATTCTAAATACGAACACTATTTCTCCTTAAATGAAAACACAAATTCGTACCTTCTATTCCACGAAAGCAATAAAGATAAAATATCCCATTCTTGTGCACATTCTATACTGACAATATATAAAAACGGGCTTCTCCACTACCTCATCCCATTCTAATTATAAACACTGTTTCTCTTAAAATCAAGATAAAAATTCGTAGCTCTTATTGAAAGGATGTAGTAAAGATAAAATATCCTATTCTTGAGCACATTCTCTATTGAAAATATATATGAAAACATTATTCTCCACTACCAGAAAAACTTCTAAATACTAACAATATTTCTGTTGAATTGAAGAGAAAAATTCGTACCTTCTATTCAAAGGAAGTAGTAAAGAAAAAATGTCGCATTTTTCTTCACATTCTATATTGAAATGTTATAAAGACAGGATTCTCTACTACCTCATCAAATTCTAAATACTAACACTATTTCTCTTGAAACGAAGACACGAATTGTAACCTTCTATTCAAAGGAAGTAGAAAAATAAAATGTCCCATTCGTGTGCACATTCTTTATTGAAAATATATATAAACTGGTTTCTCCACTATCACATCAAATTCTAAATACTAACTCTATTTGTCTTGAAATGAAGGAACAAATAAGTACCTTCAATTCAAAGGAAGTAGTAAAGATAAAACGTCCCATTCTTGTGCACATTCTCTATTGAATTATAGAATAACTGGTTTCTCCAATACCTCATCAAATTCTAAATACTAACACTATTTCTTGAGATGAAGGCACTAATTCGTATTTTCTATTCAAAGGAAGTAGTAAAGATAAAATGTCCCATTCTTGTGTACATTTTTTATTGAAAATATATAAAAACATGTTTCTCCACTATCTGAACAAATTCTAAATACTAACACAATTTCTCTTGAAATGAAGACACAAATTCGTACCTTCTATTCAAAGGAAATGGTAAACATAAAATGTCCCATTCTAGTGCACATTCTTTATTTAAAATTATAAAAACAAGTTTCTGCACCAAGTCATTAATTCTAAGCACTAAAACTATTTCTCCTAAAATGAAGACAAAAATTCGTACCGTCTATTCAAAGGAATTAGTAAAGATGAAATGTCCAATTCTTGTGCACATACTTTTTTGAAAATATATAAGAAAATGTTTCTGCACTACCTCATCAAAATTCTAAATACTAACACTATTTCCCATGAAATGAAGACAAAAATTCAAACCTTCAATCCAAAAGAAGTTGTAAAGATAAAATGTCCCATTCTTGTGCACATTCTTTATTGAAAATATATAAAAAGAAATTTCTCCACTACCTCATGAAATTCTAAATAGTAACACTATTTCTCTTGAAGTGAAGACACAAATTCGCACCTTCTATTCAAAGAAAGTAATAAAGATAAAATTTTCCATTGCTGCGCACATTTTTATTAAAAATATATAAAAGAAGGTTTCTCCATTACCTCAACAAATTCTAAAAAATAACACTATTTCCCTTGAAATGAAGACACAAATTCGTACCTTCTATTCAAAGCAAGTAGTAAAAATAAAATGTCCCACTCTTGCGCACATTCTCTTTATAAAAATATATAAAAACAGGTTTCCCCACTACCTCATCAAATTCTAAATACGAACACTATTTCTCCTTAAATAAAAACACAAATTCATACCTTCTATTCCACGGAAGCAATAAAGATAAACTGTCCCATTCTTGTGCACATTCTATACTGACAATATATAAAAACAGGCTTCTCCACTACCTCATCCCATTCTAATTATAAACACTATTTCTCTTGAAATGAAGAAAAAATTCGTACCTCCTTTTGAAATGATCAAGTAAAGAAAAAATATCCTATTCTTGAGCACATTCTTTATTGAAAATATATAAAAACATATTTCTCCACTACCTGAAAAACTTCTAAATACTAACAATATTTCTCTTGAAGTGAAAAGAAAAATTCGTAACTTCTGTTCAAAGGAAGTAGTAAAGAAAAAATGTCCCATTTTTCTTCACATTCTATATTGAAAATTATAAAAACAAGTTTCTGCACTAAGTCATTATATTCTATGTACTAATAATATTTCTCCTAAAATGAAGACAAGAATTCGTACCTTCAATCCAAAGGAAGTTGTAAAGATAAAATGTCCCACTCTTGTGTACATTGTTTATTCAAAATATGTAATAATAGGATTCTCTACTACCTCATCAAATTCTAAATACTAACACTATTTCGATTGAAACGAAGACACGAATTCTAACCTTCTATTCAAAGGAAGTAGAAAAATAAAATATCCCATTCGTATGCACATTCTTTATTGAAAATATATAAAAACAGGTTTCTAAGCTACCTCTTAAAATTCTAAATACTAACACTCTTTGTATTGAAATGAAGACACAAATTCCTACCTTCTAC